>NC_060138.1:1357826-2715652 GCF_021461385.2 Schistocerca piceifrons
GCCTTTTCTATTTAATTCCGATGCAATTTCTGTGTTTCATCGTCAGTAAGAAGGTCCAAGGGATACAGTAAACCTGGGGTGAAGCATCGGAATCTATAACTAGTGTCAATGGAATGGTTCAAAACATAGGCATTAAGAAAAGTCAGTCTTCTTGTACTTAAGTCGGCATTGTGCCTTTTCTATTTAATTCCGATACAAATTCTGTGTTTCATCGTCAATGAGAAGGTCAGAGGGATACAGTAAACCAGAAGTGAAGCATCGGAATCTATAACTAGTGTCACAGGATTGTCAATACATAGTCAGTAAGAAGAGTCAGTCTTCTTGTACTTAAGTCGGCATTGTGCCTTTCGTATTTAATTCCGATGCAATTTCTGTGTTTTACCGTCAGTAAGAAGGTCAGGGGGATACAGTAAACCTGAAGTGAAGCATCGGAATCTATAACTAGTGTCACACGAATGGTTCTGACATAGACAGTAACAAGAGTAAGTCTTCTTGTACTTAAGTCGGCATTGTGCCTTTTGTATTTAATTTCGTTGCCATTTCTGTGTTTCATCGTCAATAAGAAGGTCAGAGGGATACAGTAAACCTGAAGTGAAGCATCGGAATCTATAACTAGTGTCACAGGAGTGGTTCAAAACATAGTCAGTTAGAAGAGTAAGTCCTCTTGTCCTTGAGTCGGCATTGTGACTTTTGTATTTAATTCCGAAGCAATTTCTGTGTTTCATCGTCAATAAGAAGGTCCAAGGGATACAGTAAACCTGGAGTGAAGCATCGGAATCAATAACTAGTGTAACAGGAATGGTTCAAAACATTGACAGTAAGATAGGTCAGTCTTCTTGTACTTAAGTCGGCATTGTGCCTTTTGTATTTAATTCCGATGCAATTTCTGTGTTTCATCGTCAATAAGAAGGTCCAAGGGATGCAGTAAACCTGAAGTGAAGCATCGGAATCTATAACTAGTGTCACTGGAATGTTTCACATTATAGACAGTAAGAAGAGTCAGTATTCTTGTACTTAAGTCGGCATTGTGCCTTTTGTATTTAATCCCGATGCAATTACTGTGATTCGTCGTCAATAAGAAGGTCCAAGGGAAACAGTAAACCTGAAGTGAAGCAACGGAATCTATAACTAGTGTCACAGGAATGGTTCAAATCATAGACAGTAAGAAGAGTCAGTCTTCTTGTACTTAAGTCGGCAATGTGGCTTTTGTATTTAATTCCGATGCAATTACTGTGTTTCATCGTCAATAAGAAGGTCAGAGGGATACAGTAAACCTGAAGTGAAGCATCGGATTCTATAACTAGTGTCACAGGAATGGTTCAAAACATAGACAGTAAGAAGAGTCAGTCTTCGTGTACTTAAGTCAGCATTTTGCCTTTTGTATTTAATTCCGATGCAATTTCTGTGTTTCATCGTCAATAACAAGGTCCAAGGGATACAGTAAAAATGGAGTGAAGCATTGGAATCTATAACTAGTGTCACAGGTATGGTTCAAAACATAGTCAGTAAGAAGAGTCAGTCTTGTTGTCCTTAAGTTGGCATTGTGCCTTTTGTATTTAATTCCGATGCAATTTCTGTGTTTCATCGTCAATAAGAAGGTCAGAGGGATACAGTAAACCTGAAGTGAAGCATCGGAATCCACAACTAGTATCACAGGAATGGTTCAAAATATAGACAGTAGGAAGAGTCAGTCTTCTTGTACTTAAGTCGGCATTGTGCTTTTGTATTTAATTTCGATGCAATTCCTGTGTTTCATCGTCAATAAGAAGGTCCAAGGTATACAGTAAACCTGGGGTGAAGCATCGGAATCTATAACTAGTGTCAATGGAATGGGTCAAAACATAGGCATTAAGAAGAGTCAGTCTTCTTGTACTTAAGTCGACACTGTGCCTTTTCTATTTAATTCCGATTCAAATTCTGTGTTTCATCGTCAATGAGATGGTCAGAGGGATACAGTAAACCTGAAGTGAAGCATCGGGATCTATAACTAGTGTCACAGGAATGGTTCAATACATAGTCAGTAAGAAGAGTCAGTCTTCTTGTACTTAAGTCGGCATTGTGCCTATCGTATTTAATTCCGATGCAATTTCTGTGTTTCATCGTCAATAAGAAGGTCCAAGGGATACAGTAAACCTCGAGTGAAGCATCGGAATCTATAACTAGTGTCACTGGAATGTTTCAAATTATAGACAGTATGAAGAGTCAGTAATCTTGTACTTAAGTCGGCATTGTGCCTTTTGTATTTAATCCCGATGCAATTACTGTGATTCGTCGTCAATAAGAAGGTCCAAGGGAAACAGTAAACCTGAAGTGAAGCATCGGAATCTATAACTAGTGTCACAGGAATGGTTCAAATCATAGACAGTAAGAAGAGTCAGTCTTCTTGTACTTAAGTCGGCATTGTGCATTTTCTATTTAATTCCGATGCAATTTCTGTGTTTCATTGGCAATAGGGTCAGAGGGATACAGTAAACCTGAAGTGAAGCATCGGAATCCATAACTAGTGTCACAGGAATGGTTCAAAACATGGACAGTAGGAGGAGTCAGTCATCTTGTACTTAAGTCGGCATTGTGCCTTTTGTATTTAAATCCGATGCAATATCTGTGTTTCATCGTCAATGAGAAGGTCAGAGGTATACAGTATACCTGAAGTAAAGCATCGGAATCTATAACTAGTGTCACAGGAATGGCTCAAAACATAGTCAGTAAGAAGAGTCAGTGTTCTTGTACTTAAGTCGGCATTGTGCCTTTTGTATTTAATTCCGCTGCAATTTCAGTGTTTCATCGTCAATAGGAGAGTCCAAGGTAAACAGTAAACCTGAAGTGAAGCATCGGAATCTATAACTAGTGTCACAGGAATGGTTCAAAACATAGTAAGTAAGAAGAGTCAGTCTTCTTGTACTTAAGTCGGCATTGTGCCTTTTCTATTCAATTCCGAAGCAATTTCTGTGTTTCATCGTTAATAAGAAGGTCCAAAGGGTACAGTAAACCTGGAGTGAAGCATCGGAATCTATAACTAGTGTCGCAAGAATGGTTCAAAACATAGACAGTAAGAAGAGTCAGTCTTCTTGTGCTTAAGTCGACATTGTGCCTTTTCTATTTCATTCCGATGCAGTATCTGTTTTTCATCGTCAGTAAGATGGTCAGAGGAACAATAAACTTGAAGTGAAGCATCGGAATCTCTAATTAGTGTCACAGGAATGGTTCAAAACAAAGTCAGTAAGAAGAGTCAGTCTTTTTGTTCTTATGTCGGCATTGTGCCTTTTGTATTTAATTCCGATGCGATTTCTGTGTTTCATCGTCAATAAGAAGGTCCAAAGGATACAATAAACCAGTAGTGTAGCATCGGAATCTATAACTAGTGTCACAGGAATGGTTCAAAACAAAGACAGTAAGAAGAGTCAGTCTTCGTGTACTTAAGTCGGCATTTTGCCTTTTGTATTTAATTCCGATGCAATTTCTGTGTTTCATCGTCAATAAGAAGGTCGAAGGGAGATGGTAAACCTGAAGTGAAGCATCGGAATCTATAACCAGTGTCACAGGAATGGTTCAAAACATAGTCAGTAAGAAGAGTCAGTCTTCTTGTCCTTAAGTTGGCAGTGTGCCTTTTGAATTTAATTCCGATGCAATTTCTGTGTTTCATGGTCAATAAGAAGGTCCAAGTGTTACAGTAAACCTGAAATGATGCTTCGGAATCTATAACTAGTGTCACAGGAATGGTTCAAAACATAGACAGTAAGAAGAGTCAGTCTACTTGTACCTAAGTCGGCATTGTGCCTTTTGTATTTAATCCCGATGCAATTTCTGTGTTTCATCGTCAATAAGAAGGTCCAAGGGATACAGTACACCTGAAGTGATGCATCGGAATCTATAACTATTGTCACAGGAATGGTTCAAGTCATAGACAGTAAGAAGAGTCAGTCTTCTTGTACTTTAGTCGGCATTGTGGCTTTTCTATTTAATTGCGATGAAATTTCTGTGTTTCACCATCAAGAAGAATGTCAGAGGGATACAGTAAACGTGAAGTGAAGTATCGGAATCTATAACTAGTGCCACAGGATGGGTTCAAAACGTAGTCAGTAAGAAGAGTCAGTCTTCTTGTACTTAAGTCGGCATTGTGCCTTTTCTATTTAATTCCGATGCAATTTCTGTGTTTCATCGTCAATAAGAAGGTCCAAGGGATACAGTAAACCTGAGGTGAAGCATCGGACTCTATAACTAGTGTCACAGAAATGGGTCAAAACATAGACAGTAGGAAGAGTCAGTCTTCTTATAATTAAGTCGGCATTGTGCCTTATGTATTTAATTCCGATGTAATTTCTGTGTTTCAGCGACAATAAGAAGGTCCAAGGAAACAGTAAACCTGAAGTGAAGCTTCGGAGTCTATAACTAGTGGTACAGGAATGGTTCAAATAATAGACCGTACGAAGAGTCAGTCTTCTTGTACTTAAGTCGGTAGTGTATCTCTTGTATTTAAGTCCGATGCAATTTCTGTGTTTCATCGCCAATAAGAAGGTTCAAGGGATACAATAAACCTGGAGTGCAGCATCGGAATCTATAACTAGTGTCACAGGAATGGTTCAAAACATAGACAGTAAGAAGAGTCAGTCTTCGTGTACTTAAGTCGGCATTTTGCTTTTTGTATTTAATTCTGATGTAATTTATGTATTTCATCGTCAATAAGAAGGTCCAAGGGATACAGTAAACCTGAAGTGAAGATGAGGAATCGATAACTAGTGTCACAGGAATGGTTCAAACTATAATCAGTAAGAAGAGTCAGTTTTCTTATACTTAAGTCGGCATTGTGCCTTTTCAATTTAATTCCGATGCAAATTCTGTGTTTCATCGTCAATAAGAAGGTTCACGGGATACAATAAACCTGGAGTGCAGCATCGGAATCTATAACTAGTGTCACAGGAATGGTTCAAAACATAGACAGTAGGAAGAGTCAGTCTTCTTGTACTTAAGTAGGCATTGTGCTTTTTCTATTTAATTCCGATGTAATTTCTGTGTTTCATCGTCAATAGGATGGTCAGAGGGATACAGTAAACCTGAAGTGAATCATCGGAATCTATAACAAGTGTCACAGGAATGGTTCAAAACATAGTCAGTAAGAAGAGTCAGTATTCTTGTACTTAAATCGGCATTGCGCCTTTCGTATTTAATTTCGATTCAATTTCTGTGTTTCACCGTCAATACGAAGGTCAGAGGGATTCACAAAACCTGAAGTGAAGCATCGGAATCTATAACTAGTTTCACAGGAATGGTTCAAATCATAGTCAGTAAGAAGAGTCAGTCTACTTGTACTTAAGTCGGCATTGTGCCTTTTGTATTTAATTCCGATGCAATTTCTGTGATTCATCGTCAATACGAAAGTCCAAGGGATACAGTAAACCTGAAGTGAAGCATCGGACTCTATAACTAGTGTCACAGAAATGGTTCAAAACATAGACAGTAGGAAGAAACAGTCTTCTTATACTTAGGTCGGCATTGTGCCTTTTGTATTTAATTCCGATGCAATTTCTGTGTTTCATCGTCAATAAGAAGGTCCAAGGGAAACAGTAAACCGGAAGTGAAGCATCGGAATCTATAACTAGTGTCACAGGAATGGTTCAAAACATAGACCGTACGAAGAGTCAGTTTTCTTGTACTTAAGTCGGCATTGTGCCTTTTCTATTTAATTCCGATGTACTTTCTGTGTTTCATCGTCAATAAGATGGTCAGAGGGATACAGTAAACCTGAAGTGAAGCATCGGAATCCATAACTAGTGTCACAGGAATGGTTCAAAACATAGTCTGTAAGAAGAGTCAGTCTTCTTGTACTTAAGTCGGCATTGTGCCTTTCGTATTTAATTCCGATGCAATTTCAGTGTTTCGCTGTCAATAAGAAGGTCAGAGGGATACAGTAAACGTGAAGTGAAGCATCGGAATCTATAACTAGTGTCACAGGAATGGTCAAACATAGACAGTAAGAAGAGTCAGTCTTCTTGTACTTAAGTCGGCATTGTGCCTCTTATATTTAATTCCGATGCAATTTCTGTGTTTCATCGTCAATAAGAAGGTCCAAGGGATACAGTAGACCTGGAGTGAAGCACCGAATTCTGTAACTAGAGCAACAGTAATGGTTCAGTACTTAGACAGTAAGAAGAGTCAGTCTTCTTGTACTTAAGTCGGCATTGTGCCTTTTGTATTTCATTCCGATGCAATTTCTGTGATTCATCGTCAATAAGAAGGTCCAAGGGATCAGTAAACCTGAGGTGAAGCATCGGAATCTATAACTAGTGTCACAGGAATGGTTCAAAACATAGACCGTACGAAGAGTCAGTCTTCTTGTACTTAAGTCGGCATTGTGGCTTTTGTATTTAATTCCGATGCAATTTCTGTGTTTCATCGTCAATAAGAAGGTCAGAGGGATACAGTAAACCTGAAGTTAAGCATCGGAATCTATAATTAGTGTCACAGGAATTGTTCAAAACAAAGTCAGTAAGAAGAGTCAGTCTTCTTGTCCTTAAGACGGCATTGTGCCTTTTGTATTTAATTCCGATGCAATTTCTGTGTTTCATCGTCCATAAGAAGGTTCAAGTGATACAATCAACCTGAAGTGAAGATTCGGAATCTATAACTAGTGTCACAGGAATGGTTCTAAACATAGTCAGTAAGAAGAGTCAGTCTTCTTGTACTTAAGTCGGCATTGTGCATTTTCTATTAGTTTCCGATGCAATTTCTGTGTTTCATCGTCAGTAACAAGGTCCAAGGGATACAGTAAACCTGGAGTGAAGCATCGGAATGTATAACTAGTGTCACAGGAATGGTTCAAACATAGACAGTAAGAAGAGTCAGCCTTCTTCTACTTAAGTCGGCATTGTGCCTTTTCTATTTAATTACGATGCAATTTCTGTGTTTCATCGTCAATAAGAAGGTCAGAGGGATACAGTAAACCTGCAGTGAAGCACCGGAATCTATAACTAGTGTCACAGGAATGGTTCAAAACATAGTCAGTAAGAAGAGTCCGTCTTCTTGTACTTAAGTCGGCTTTGTGCCTTTCGTATTTAATTCCGATGCAATTTCTGTGATTCACCGTCAATAAGAAGGTCAGAGGGATACACTAAACCTCAAGTGAAGCATCGGAATCTATAACTAGTGTCACAGGAATGGTTTAAACATAGACAGTAAGAAGAGTCAGTCTTCTAGTACTTAAGTCGGCATTGCGCGTCTTGTATTTAATTCCGATGCAATTTCTGTGTTTCATCGTCAATAAGAAGGTCCAAGGGATACAGTAAACCTGGAGTGAATTACCGAATTCTATAACTAGAGCAACAGTAATGGTTCAATACATAGACAGTAAGAAGAGTCAGCCTTCTTGTACGTAATTCGGCATTGTGCCTTTTGTATTTAATTCCGATGCAATTAATGTGATTCATCGTCAAAAAGAAGGTCCAAGGGAAACAGTAAACCTGAAGTGAAACATCGGAACCTATAACTAGCGTCACAGGAATGGTTCAAAACATAGACCGTACGAAGAGTTAGTCTTCTTGTACTGAGGTCGGCATTGTGGGTTTAAGTTTAATTCCGATGCAATTTCTGTGTTTCATCGTCATCAAGAAGGTACAAGGGGTACAGTAAACCTGAAGTGAAGCATAGGAATTTATAACTAGTGTCAGAGGAATGGTTCAAAACATAGACAGTAGGAAGATCAGTGTTCTTATACTTAAGTCGGCATTGTGGCTTTTGTATTTAATTCCGATGCAATTTCTGTGTTTCATCGTCAATAAGAAGGTCCAAGGGATACAGTAAACCTGAAGTGAAGCATCGGAATCCACAACTAGTGTCACAGGAATGGTTCAAAAGATAGACAGCTGGAAGAGTCAGTCTTCTTGTACTTAAGTCTTCATTGTGCCTTTTGTATTTAATTCCGTTGCAATTTCTGTGTTTCATCGTCAATAGGAATTTCCAAGGGATACAGTAAAACTGGAGTGAAGCATCGGAATCTATAACTAGTGTCACAGGAATGGTTCAAAACATAGACAGTAAGAAGAGTCAGTCTTCTTGTACTTAAGTCGGCATTGTGCCTTTTCTATTTAATTCCGATGCAATTTCTGTGTTTCATCGTCAATAAGAAGGTCAGAGGGATACAGTAAACCTGAAGTGAAGCATCGGATTCTATAACTAGTGTCACAGGAATGGTTCAAACATAGACAGTAAGAAGAGTCAGTCTTCTTGTACTTAAGTCGGCATTGTGCCTTTTGTATTTAATTCCGATGCAATTTCTGTGTTTCATCGTCAATAAGAAGGTCCAAGGGAAACAGTAAACCTGAAGTGAAGCATCGGAATCTATAAGTAGTGTCACAGGAATGGTGCAAAACATAGTCAGTAAGAAGAGTCAGTCTTCTTGCACTTAAGTCGGCATTGTGCCTTTTGTATTTAATTCCAATGCAATTTCTGTATTTCATCGTCAATAAGAAGGTCCAAGGGATACAGTAGACCTGGAGTCAAGCACCGAATTCTATAACTAGAGCAACAGTAATGGTTCAATAAATAGACAGTAAGAAGAGTCAGTCTTCTTGTACTTAAGTCCGCATTGTGCCTTTTGTATTTAATTCCGATGCAATTTCTGTGATTCATCGTCAATAAGAAGGTCCAAGGGATACAGTAAACCTGAAGTGAAGCATCGGACTCTATAACTAGTGTCACAGAAATGGTTCAAAACATAGACAGTAGGAAGAGTCAGTCTTCTTATACTTAGGTCGGCATTGTGCCTTTTGTATTTAATTTCGATGCAAAATCTGTGCTTCATCGTCAATAAGAAGGTCAGAGGGATACAGTAAACCTGAAGTGAAGCATCGGAATCTATAATTAGTGTCACAGGAATGGTTCAAAACAAAGTCAGTAAGAAGAGTCAGTCTTCTTGTCCTTAAGACGGCATTGTGCCTTTTGTATTTAATTCCGATTCAATTTCTGTGTTTCATCGTCCATAAGAAGGTTCAAGGGATACAATAAACCTGGAGTGTAGCATCGGAATCCATAGCGAGTGTCATAGGAAAGGTTCAAAGCATAGACAGTAATAAGAGTGAGTCTTCGTGTACTTAAGTCGGCATTTTGCCTTTTGTATTTAAATCCGATGTATTTTCTGTGTTTCATCGTCAACAAGAAGGTCCAAGGGATACAGTAAACCTGAAGTGAAGCATCGGAATCTATAATTAGGGTCACAGGAATGGTTCAAAACAAAGTCAGTAAGAAGAGTCAGTCTTCTTGTACTTAAGTCGGCATTGTGCCTTTTCTATTAATTTCCGATGCAATTTCTGTGTTTCATCGTCAGTAACGAGGTCCAAGGGATACAGTAAACCTGGAGTGAAGCATGGGAATGTAAAACTAGTGTCACTGGAATATGTTCAAACATAGACAGTAAGAAGAGTTAGCCTTCTTGTACTTAAGTCGACATTGTGCCTTTTCTATTTCATTCCAATGCAATTTCTGTGTTTCATCGTCAATAAGAAGGTCAGAGGGATACAGTAAACCTGAAGTGAAGCATCGGAATCTATAACTAGTGTCACAGGAATGGTTCAAAACATAGTCAGTAAGAAGAGTCAGTCTTCTTGCACTTAAGTCGGCTTTGTGCCTTTCGTATTTAATTCCGATACAATTTCTGTGTTTCACCGTCAATAAGAAGGTCAGAGGGATACAGTAAACCTCAAGTGAAGCATCGAAATCTATAACTAGTGTCACAGGAATGGTTCAAACCTAGACAGTAAGAAGAGTCAGTCTTCTTGTACTTAAGTCGGCATTGCGCCTCTTGTATTTAATTCCGATGCAATTTCTGTGTTTCATCGTCAATAAGAAGGTCCAAGGGATACAGTAAACCTGGAGTGAAGCACCGAATTCTATAACTAGAGCAACAGTAATGGTTCAATACATAGACAGTAAGAAGGGTCAGTCTTCTTGTACTTAAGTCGGCATTGTGCCTTTTGTATTTAATTCCGACGCAATTTCTGTGATTCATCGTCAAAAAGAAGGCCCAACGGATACAGTAAACCTGAAGTGAAGCATCGGACTCTATAACTAGTGTCACAGAAATGGTTCAAATCATAGACAGTAGGAAGAGTCAGGCTTCTTATGCTTAGGTCGGCATTGTGCCTTTTGTATTTAATTGCGATGCAAATTCTGTGTTTCGTCGTCACTAAGAATGTCCAAAGGAAACAGTAAACCTGAAGTGAAACATCGGAATCTATAACTAGCGTCACAGGAATGGTTCAAAACATAGACTGTACGAAGAGTCAGACTTCTTGTACTAAAGTCGGCATTGTGGCTTTTGTGTTTAATTCCGATGCAATTTCTGTGTTTCATCGCTCATCAAGAAAGGACAAGGGGTACAGTAAACCTGAAGTGAAGCATCGGAATCTATAACTAGTGTTACAGGAATGGTTCAAACGTAGTCAGTAAGAAAAGTCAGTCTTCTTGTACTTAAGTCGGCATTGTGCCTTTCGTATTTAATTCCGATGCAATTTCTGTGTTTCACCGTCAATAAGAAGGTCAGAGGGATACAGTAAACCTGAAGTGAAGCATCGGAATCTGTAACTAGTGTCACACTAATGGTTCAAACATAGACAGTAAGAAGAGTCAGTCTTCTTGTACTTAAGTCGGCATTGTGCCTCTCGTATTTAATTCCGATGAATTTCTGTGTTTCATCGTCAATAAGAACGTTCCAGGGATACATTAAACCTGGAGTGTAGCATCGGAATCTATAACTAGTGTCACAGGAATGGTTCAAAACATAGTCAGAAAGAAGAGTCAGTCTTCTTGTACTTAAGTCGGCATTGTGCCTTTTCTATTAATTTCCGATGCAATTTCTGTGATTCATCGTCAGTAACAAGGTCCAAGGGATACAGTAAACCTGGAGTGAAGCATCGGAATGTATAACTAGTGTCACAGGAATGGTTCAAACATAGACAGTAAGAAGAGTCAGCCTTCTTGTTCTTAAGTCGGCATTGTGCCTTTTCTATTTCATTCCGATGCAATTTCTGTGTTTCATCGTCAATAAGAAGGTTAGAGGGATACAGTAAACCTGAAGTGAAGCATCGGAATCTATAACTAGTGTCACAGGAATGGTTCAAACATAGTCAGTAAGAAGAGTCTGTCTTCTTGCACTTAAGTCGGCTTTGTGCCTTTCGTATTTAATTCCGATGCAATTTCTGTGTTTCACCGTCAATAAGAAGGTCAGAGGGATACAGTAAACCTCAAGTGAAGCATCGGAATCTATAACTAGTGTCACAGGAATGGTTCAAACATAGACAGTATAAAGAATCAGTCTTCTTGTACTTAAGTCGGCATTGCGCCTCTTGTATTTAATTCCGATGCAATTTCTGTGTTTCATCGTCAATAAGAAGGTCCAAGGGATACAGTAAACCTGGAGTGAAGCACCGAATTCTATAACTAGAGCAACAGTAGTGGTTCAATACATAGACAGTAAGAAGGGTCAGTCTTCTTGTACTTAAGTCTGCATTGTGCCTTTTGTATTTAATTCCGATGCAATTTCTGTGATTCATCGTCAATAAGAAGGTCAGAGAAATACAGTAAACCTGAAGTGAAGCATCTGAATCTATAACTAGTGTTACAGGAATGGTTCAAACGTAGTCAGTAAGAAAAGTCAGTCTTCTTGTACTTAAGTTGGCATTGTGCATTTTGTATTTAATTCCGATGCAATATCTGTGTTACATCGGCAATAAGAAGGTCAGCGGGATACACTAAACATGAAGTGAAGCATCGGAATCCACAACTAGTGTCACAGGAATGGTTCAAAAGATAGACAGCTTGAAGAGTCAGTCTTCTTGTACTTAAGTCGGCATTCTTCCTTTTGTATTTAATTCCGATGCAATTTCTGTGTTTCATCGTCAATAAGAATTTCCAAGGGATACAGTAAAACTGGAGTGAAGCATCGGAATCTATAACTAGTGTCACAGGAATGGTTCAAAACATAGACAGTAAGAAGAGTCAGTCCTCTTGTACTTAAGTCGGCATTGTCCCTTTTCTATTTAATTCCGATGCAATTTCTGTGTTTCATCATCAATAAGAAGGTTAGAGGGATACAGTAAACCTGAAGTGAAGCATCGGAATCTATAACTAGTGTCACAGGAATGGTTCAAAACATAGACAGTAAGAGGAGTCAGTCTTCGTGTACTTAAGTCGGCATTTTGCCTTTTGTATTTAATTCCGATGTAATTTCTGTATTTCATCGTCAATAAGAAGGTCCAAGGGATACAGTAAAGGTGAAGTGAAGATTCAGAATCTATAACTAGTGTCACAGGAATGGTTCAAAACGTAGTCAGTAAGAAAAGTCAGTCTTCTTGTACTTAAGTCGGCATTGTGCCTTTCGTATTTAATTCCGATGCAATTTCTGTGTTTCACCGTCAATAAGAAGGTCAGAGGGATACAGTAAACCTGAAGTGAAGCATCGGAATCTGTAACTAGTGTCACACTAATGGTTCAAACATAGACAGTAAGAAGAGTCAGTCTTCTTGTACTTAAGTCGGCATTGTGCCTCTCGTATTTAATTCCGATGAATTTCTGTGTTTCATCGTCAATAAGAACGTTCCAGGGATACATTAAACCTGGAGTGTAGCATCGGAATCTATAACTAGTGTCACAGGAATGGTTCAAAACATAGTCAGAAAGAAGAGTCAGTCTTCTTGTACTTAAGTCGGCATTGTGCCTTTTCTATTAATTTCCGATGCAATTTCTGTGATTCATCGTCAGTAACAAGGTCCAAGGGATACAGTAAACCTGGAGTGAAGCATCGGAATGTATAACTAGTGTCACAGGAATGGTTCAAACATAGACAGTAAGAAGAGTCAGCCTTCTTGTTCTTAAGTCGGCATTGTGCCTTTTCTATTTCATTCCGATGCAATTTCTGTGTTTCATCGTCAATAAGAAGGTTAGAGGGATACAGTAAACCTGAAGTGAAGCATCGGAATCTATAACTAGTGTCACAGGAATGGTTCAAACATAGTCAGTAAGAAGAGTCTGTCTTCTTGCACTTAAGTCGGCTTTGTGCCTTTCGTATTTAATTCCGATGCAATTTCTGTGTTTCACCGTCAATAAGAAGGTCAGAGGGATACAGTAAACCTCAAGTGAAGCATCGGAATCTATAACTAGTGTCACTGGAATGGTTCAAACATAGACAGTATAAAGAATCAGTCTTCTTGTACTTAAGTCGGCATTGCGCCTCTTGTATTTAATTCCGATGCAATTTCTGTGTTTCATCGTCAATAAGAAGGTCCAAGGGATACAGTAAACCTGGAGTGAAGCACCGAATTCTATAACTAGAGCAACAGTAATGGTTCAATACATAGACAGTAAGAAGGGTCAGTCTTCTTGTACTTAAGTCTGCATTGTGCCTTTTGTATTTAATTCCGATGCAATTTCTGTGATTCATCGTCAATAAGAAGGTCAGAGAAATACAGTAAACCTGAAGTGAAGCATCTGAATCTATAACTAGTGTTACAGGAATGGTTCAAACGTAGTCAGTAAGAAAAGTCAGTCTTCTTGTACTTAAGTTGGCATTGTGCATTTTGTATTTAATTCCGATGCAATATCTGTGTTACATCGGCAATAAGAAGGTCAGCGGGATACACTAAACATGAAGTGAAGCATCGGAATCCACAACTAGTGTCACAGGAATGGTTCAAAAGATAGACAGCTTGAAGAGTCAGTCTTCTTGTACTTAAGTCGGCATTCTTCCTTTTGTATTTAATTCCGATGCAATTTCTGTGTTTCATCGTCAATAAGAATTTCCAAGGGATACAGTAAAACTGGAGTGAAGCATCGGAATCTATAACTAGTGTCACAGGAATGGTTCAAAACATAGACAGTAAGAAGAGTCAGTCCTCTTGTACTTAAGTCGGCATTGTCCCTTTTCTATTTAATTCCGATGCAACTTCTGTGTTTCATCATCAATAAGAAGGTTAGAGGGATACAGTAAACCTGAAGTGAAGCATCGGAATCTATAACTAGTGTCACAGGAATGGTTCAAAACATAGACAGTAAGAAGAGTCAGTCTTCGTGTACTTAAGTCGGCATTTTGCCTTTTGTATTTAATTCCGATGTAATTTCTGTATTTCATCGTCAATAAGAAGGTCCAAGGGATACAGTAAAGCTGAAGTGAAGATTCAGAATCTATAACTAGTGTCACAGGAATGGTTCAAAACATAGTCAGTAAGAAGAGTCAGTCTTCTTGTACTTAAGTCGGCATTGCGCCTTTTCTATTAATTTCCGATGCAATTTCTGTGTTTCATCGGCAATAACAAGGTCCAAGGGATACAGTAAACCTGGAGTGAAGCATCGCAATCTATAACTAGTGTCACAGGAATGGTTCAAAACATAGTGAGTAAGAAAAGTCAGTCTTCTTGTCCTTAAGTTGGCATTGTGCATTTTGTATTTAATTCCGATGCAATATCTGTGTTACATCGGCAATACGAAGGTCAGCGGGATACAGTAAACCTGAAGTGAAGCATCGGAATCCACAAATAGTGTCACAGGATTGGTTCAAAACATAGACAGTAAGAAGAGTCAGTCTTCTTGCCCTTAAGTCGGCATTGTGCCTTTTGTATTTAATTCCGATGCAATTTCTGTGTTTCATCGTCAATAAGAAGGTCCAAGGGATACAGTAGACCTGGAGTGAAGCACCGAATTCTATAACTAGCGTCACAGGAATGGTTCAAAACATAGACCGTACGAAGAGTCAGTCTTCTTGTACTTAAGTCGGCATTGTGGCTTTTGTGTTTAATTCCGATGCAATTTCTGTGTTTCATCGTCATCAAGAAGGTACACGGGGTACAGTAAACCTGAAGTGAAGCATAGGAATTTATAACTAGTGTCACACGAATGGTTCAAAACATAGACAGTAGGAAGAGTCAGTGTTATTATACTTAAGTCGGCATTGTGGCTTTTGTATTTAATTCCGATGCAATTTCTGTGTTTCATCGTCAATAAGAAGGTCCAAGGGAAACAGTAAACCGGAAGTGAAGCATCGGAATCTATAACTAGTGTCACAGGAATGGTTCAAAACATAGACCGTACGAAGAGTCAGTTTTCTTGTACTTAAGTCGGCATTGTGCCTTTTCTATTTAATTCCGATGTTTCATCGTCAATAAGATGGTCAGAGGGATACAGTAAACCTGAAGTGAAGCATCGGAATCCATAACTAGTGTCACAGGAATGGTTCAAAACATAGTCTGTAAGAAGAGTCAGTCTTCTTGTTCTTAAGTCGGCATTGTGCTTTTCGTATTTAATTCCGATGCAATTTCTGTGTTTCATCGTCAATAAGAAGGTCCAAGGGATACAGTAGCCTTGAGTGAAGCACCGAATTCTATAACTAGAGCAACAGTAATGGTTCAATACCTAGACAGTAAGAAGAGTTAGTCTTCTTGTTCTTAAGTCGGCATTGTGCATTTTGTATTTAATTCCGATACAATTTCTGTGATTCATCGTCCATAAGAAGGTCCAAGGGGTACAGTAAACCTAAAGTGAAGCTTCGGACTCTATAACTAGTGTCACAGAAATGATTCAAAACATGGACAGTAGGAAGAGTAGTCTTCTTATACTTAGGTCGGCATTGTGCCTTTTGTATTTAATTCCGATGCAATTTCTGTGTTTCATCGTCAATAAGAAGGTCCAAGGGATCAGTAAACCTGAGGTGAAGCATCGGAATCTATAACTAGTGTCACAGGAATGGTTCAAAACATAGACCATACGAAGAGTCAGTCTTGTTGTACTTAAGTCGGCATTGTGGCTTTTGTATTTAATTCCGATGCAGTTTCTGTGTTTCATCGTCAATTAGAAGGTCAGAGGGATACAGTAAACCTGAAGTGAAGCATCGGAATCTATAATTAGTGTCACAGGAATGGTTCAAAACAAAGTCAGTAAGAAGGGTCAGTCTTCTTGTCCTTAAGACGTCATTGTGCCTTTTGTATTTAATTCCGATGCAATTTCTGTGTTTCATCGTCCATAAGAAAGTTCAAGGGATACAATAAACCTGAAGTGAAGATTCGGAATCTATAACTAGTGTCACAGGAATGGTTCAAAACATAGTCAGTAAGAAGAGTCAGTCTTCTTGTACTTAAGTCGGCATTGTGCATTTTCTATTAATTTCCGATGCAATTTCTGTGTTTCATCGTCAGTAACAAGGTCCAAGGGATACAGTAAACCTGGAGTGAAGCATCGGAATGTATAACTAGTGTCACAGGAGTGGTTCAAACATAGACAGTAAGAAGAGTCAGCCTTCTTCTACTTAAGTCGGCATTGTGCCTTTTCTATTTAATTCCGATGCATTTCTGTGTTTCATCGTCAATAAGAAGGTCAGAGGGATACAGTAAACCTGAAGTGAAGCACCGGAATCTATAACTAGTGTCACAGGAATGGTTCAAACATAGTCAGTAAGAAGAGTCCGTCTTCTTGTACTTAAGTCGGCTTTGTGACTTTCGTATTTAATTCCGATGCATTTTCTGTGATTCACCGTCAATAAGAAGGTCAAAGGGATACAGTAAACCTCAAGTGAAGCATCGGAATCTATAACTAGTGTCACAGGAATGGTTTAAAGATAGACAGTAAGAAGAGTCAGTCTTCTTGTACTTAAGTCGGCATTGCGCCTCTTGTATTTAATTCCGATGCAATTTCTGTGTTTCATCGTCAATAAGAAGGTCCAAGGGATACAGTAAACCTGGAGTGAAGCACCGAATTCTATAACTAGAGCAACAGTAATGGTTCAATACATAGACAGTAAGAAGAGACAGCCTTCTTGTACTTAATTCGGCATTGTGCCTTTTGTATTTAATTCCGATGCAATTTCTGTGATTCATCGTCAAAAAGAAGGTCCAAGGGATACAGTAAACCTGAAGTGAAGCGTCGGACTCTATCACTAGTGTCACAGAAATGGTTCAAATCATAGACAGTAGGAAGAGTCAGGCTTCTTATGCTTAGGTCGGCATTGTGCCTTTTGTATTTAATTGCGATGCAATTTCTGTGTTTCATCGTCAATAAGAAGGTCCAAGGGAAACAGTAAACCTGAAGTGAAACATCGGAACCTATAACTAGCGTCACAGGAATGGTTCAAAACATAGACCGTACGAAGAGTTAGTCTTCTTGTACTGAAGTCGGCATTGTGGCTTTTGAGTTTAATTCCGATGCAATTTCTGTGTTTCATCGTCATCAAGAAGGTACAAGGGGTACAGTAAACCTGAAGTGAAGCATAGGAATTTATAACTAGTGTCAGAGGAATGGTTCAAAACATAGACAGTAGGAAGATCAGTGTTCTTATACTTTAGTCGGCATTGTGGCTTTTGTATTTAATTCCGATGCAATTTCTGTGTTTCATCGTCAATAAGAAGGTCCAAGGGATACAGTAAACCTGAAGTGAAGCATCGGAATCCACAACTAGTGTCACAGGAATGGTTCAAAAGATAGAGAGCTGGAAGAGTCAGTCTTCTTGTACTTAAGTCTTCATTGTGCCCTTTGTATTTAATTCCGTTGCAACATCTGTGTTACATCGGCAATAAGAAGGTCAGCCGGATACAGTAAACCTGAAGTGAAGCATCGGAATCCACAACTAGTGTCACAGGAATGGTTCAAAAGATAGACAGCTGGAAGAGTCAGTCTTCTTGTACTTAAGTCTTCATTGTGCCTTTTGTATTTAATTCCGTTGCAATTTCTGTGTTTCATCGTCAATAAGAATTTCCATGGGATACAGTAAAACTGGAGTGAAGCATCGGAATCTATAACTAGTGTCACAGGAATGGTTCAAAACGTAGACAGTAAGAAGAGTCAGTCTTCTTGTACTTAAGACGGCATTGTGCCTTTTCTATTTAATTCCGATGCAATTTCTGTGTTTCATCGTCAATAAGAAGGTACAAGGGGTACAGTAAACCTGAAGTGAAGCGTTGTAATTTATAACTAGTGTCACAGAATGGTTCAAGACATAGACAGTAGGAAGAGTCAGTCTTCTTATACTTAGGTCTTCATTGTGCCTTTTGTATATAATTCCGATGCAATTTCTTTGTTTCACCGTCAATAAGAAGGTCAGAGGGATACAGTAAACCTGAAGTGAAGCATCGGATTCTATAACTAGTGTCACAGGAATGGTTCAAACATAGACAGTGAGAAGAGTCAGTCTTCTTGTACTTAAGTCGGCATTGTGCCTTTTCTATTTAATTCCGATGCAATTTCTGTGTTTCATCGTCAATAAGAAGGCCCAAGGGAAACAGTAAACCTGAAGTGAAGCATCGGAATCTATAAGTAGTGTCACAGGAATGGTGCAAAGCATAGTCAGTAAGAAGAGTCAGTCTTCTTGCACTTAAGTCGGCATTGTGCCTTTTGTATTTAATTCCAATGCAATTTCTGTATTTCATCGTCAATAAGAAGGTCCAAAGGATACAGTAGACCTGGAGTCAAGAACCGAATTCTATAACTAGAGCAACAGTAATGGTTCAATAAATAGACAGTAAGAAGAGTCAGTCTTCTTGTACTTAAGTCGGCATTGTGCCTTTTGTATTTAATTCCGATGCAATTTCTGTGATTCATCGTCAATAAGAAGGTCCAAGGGATACAGTAAACCTGAAGTGAAGCATCGGACTCTATAACTAGTGTCACAGAAATGGTTCAAAACATAGACAGTAGGAAGAGTCAGTCTTCTTATATTTAGGTCAGCATTGTGCCTTTTGTATTTAATTCCGATGCAATTTCTGTGTTTCATTTTTCAATAAGAAGGTCCAAGGGAAACTGTAAACCTGAAGTGAAGCATCGGAATCTATAACTAGTGTCACAGGAATGGTTCAAAACATAGACCGTATGAAGAGTCAGTCTTCTTGTACTTAAGTCGGCATTGTGGCTTTTGTATTTAATTCCGATGCAATTTCTGTGTTTCCTCGTCAATAAGAAGGTCAGAGGAATACAGTAAACCTGAAGTGAAGCATCGGAATCTATAATTAGTGTCACAGGAATGGTTCAAAACAAAGTCAGTAAGAAGAGTCAGTCTTCTTGTCCTTAAGACGGCATTGTGCCTTTTGTATTTAATTCCGATTCAATTTCTGTGTTTCATCGTCCATAAGAAGGTTCAAGGGATACAATAAACCTGGAGTGTAGCATCGGAATCCATAACGAGTGTCACAGGAAAGGTTCAAAACATAGACAGTAATAAGAGTGAGTCTTCGTGTACTTAAGTCGGCATTTTGCCTTTTGTATTTAAATCCGATGTATTTTCTGTGTTTCATCGTCAACAAGAAGGTCCAAGGGATACAGTAAACCTGAGTGAAGATTCGAAATCTATAACTGGTGTCACAGGAATGGTTCAAAACATAGTCAGTAAGAAGAGTCAGTCTTCTTGTACTTAAGTCGGCATTGTGCCTTTTCTATTTAATTCCGATGCAATTTCTGTGTTTCATCGTCAATAACGAGGTCCAAGGGATACAGTAAACCTGGAGTGAAGCATCGGAATCTATAACTAGTGTCACAGGAATGGTTCAAAACATAGACAGTAAGAAGAGTCAGTCTTCGTGTACTTAAGTCGGCATTTTGCCTTATGTATTTAATTCCGATGTAATTTCTGTATTTCATCGTCAATAAGAAGGTCCAAGGGATACAGTAACCCTGAAGTGAAGATTTGGAATCTATAACTAGTGTCACAGGAATGGTTCAAACATAGTCAGTAAGAAGAGTCAGTCTTCTTGTACTTAAGTCGGCATTGTGCCTTTTCTATTAATTTCCGATGCAATTTCTGTGTTTCATCGTCAGTAACAAGGTCCAAGGGATACAGTAAACCTGGAGTGAAGCATGGGAATGTATAACTAGTGTCACTGGAATATGTTCAAACATAGACAGTAAGAAGAGTTAGCCTTCTTGTACTTAAGTCGACATTGTGCCTTTTCTATTTCATTCCAATGCAATTTCTGTGTTTCATCGTCAATAAGAAGGTCAGAGGGATACAGTAAACCTGAAGTGAAGCATCGGAATCTATAACTACTGTCACAGGAATGGTTCAAACATAGTCAGTAAGAAGAGTCAGTCTTCTTGCACTTAAGTCGGCTTTGTGCCTTTCGTATTTAATTCCGATACAATTTCTGTGTTTCACCGCCAATAAGAAGGTCAGAGGGATACAGTAAACCTCAAGTGAAGCATCGAAATCTATAACTAGTGTCACAGGAATGGTTCAAACATAGACAGTAAGAAGAGTCAGTCTTCTTGTACTTAAGTCGGCATTGCGCCTCTTGTATTTAATTCCAATGCAATTTCTGTGTTTCATCGTCAATAGAAGGTCCAAGGGATACAGTAAACCTGGAGTGAAGCACCGAAATCTATAACTAGAGCAACAGTAATGGTTCAATACATAGACAGTAAGAAGGGTCAGTCTTCTTGTACTTAAGTCGGCATTGTGCCTTTTGTATTTAATTCCGATGCAATTTCTGTGATTCATCGTCAAAAAGAAGGCCCAACGGATACAGTAAACCTGAAGTGAAACATCGGAATCTATAACTAGCGTCACAGGAATGGTTCAAAACATAGACCGTACGAAGAGTCAGACTTCTTGTACTTAAGTCGGCATTGTGGCTTTTGTGTTTAATTCCGATGCAATTTCTGTGTTTCATCGTCATCAAGAAAGTACAAGGGGTACAGTAAACCTGAAGTGAAGCGTAGGAATATATAACTAGTATCACAGGAATGGTTCAAAACGTAGACAGTAGGAAGAGTCAGTGTTTTTATACTTTAGTCGGCATTGTGGCTTTTGTATTTAATTCCGATGCAATTTCTGTGTTTCATCGTCAATAAGAAGGTCCAAGAGATACAGTAAACCTGAAGTGAAGCATCGGAATCTACAACTAGTGTCACAGGATTGGTTCAAAACATAGTCAGTAAGAAGAGTCAGTCTTCTTGAACTTAAGTCGGCATTGTGCCTTTTCTATTTAATTCCGATGTAATATCTGTGTTTCATCGTCAATAAGATGGTCAGAGGGATACAGTAATCCTGAATTGAAGCATCGGCATCTATAACTAGTGTCACAGGAATGGTTCAAAACATCGTCAGTAAGAAGAGTCAGTCTTCTTGTACTTAAGTCGGCATTGTGCCTTTCGTATTTAATTCCGATGCAATTTCTGTGTTTCACCGTCAATAAGAAGGTCAGAATGATACAGTAAACCTGAAGTGCAGCATCGGAATCTATAACTAGTGTTACAGGTATGGTTCAAACGTAGTCAGTAAGAAAAGTCAGTCTTCTTGTACTTAAGTCGGCATTGTGCCTTTCGTATTTAATTCCGATGCAATTTCTGTGTTTCACCGTCAATAAGAAGGTCAGAGGGATACAGTAAACCTGAAGTGAAGCATCGGAATCTGTAACTAGTGTCACACTAATGGTTCAAACATAGACAGTAAGAAGAGTCAGTCTTCTTGTACTTAAGTCGGCATTGTGCCTCTCGTATTTAATTCCGATGAATTTCTGTGTTTCATCGTCAATAAGAAGGTTCCAGGGATACATTAAACCTGGAGTGTAGCATCGGAATCTATAACTAATGTCACAGGAATGGTTCAAAACATAGTCAGAAAGAAGAGTCAGTCTTCTTGTACTTAAGTCGGCATTGTGCCTTTTCTATTAATTTCCGATGCAATTTCTGTGATTGATCGTCAGTAACAAGGTCCTAGGGATACAGTAAACCTGGAGTGAAGCATCGGAATGTATAACTAGTGTCACAGGAATGGTTCAAACATAGACAGTAAGAAGAGTCAGCCTTCTTGTACTTAAGTCGGCATTGTGCCTTTTCTATTTCATTCCGATGCAATTTCTGTGTTTCATAGTCAATAAGAAGGTCAGAGGGATACAGTAAACCTGAAGTGAAGCATCGGAATCTATAACTAGTGTCACAGGAATGGTTCAAAACATAGTCAGTAAGAAGAGTCTGTCTTCTTGCACTTAAGTCGGCTTTGTGCCTTTCGTATTTAATTCCGATGCAATTTCTGTGTTTCACCGTCAATAAGAAGGTCAGAGGGATACAGTAAACCTCAAGTGAAGCATCGGAATCTATAACTAGTGTCACAGGAATGGTTCAAACATAGACAGTAAGAAGAATCAGTCTTCTTGTACTTAAGTCGGCATTGCGCCTCTTGTATTTAATTCCGATGCAATTTCTGTGTTTCATCGTCAATAAGAAGGTCCAAGGGATACAGTAAACCTGGAGTGAATTACCGAATTCTATAACTAGAGCAACAGTAATGGTTCAATACATAGACAGTAAGAAGGGTCAGTCTTCTTGTACTTAAGTCGGCATTGTGCCATTTGTATTTAATTCCGATGCAATTTCTGTGATTCATCGTCAAAAAGAAGGCCCAACGGATACAGTAAACCTGAAGTGAAGCATCGGACTCTATAACCAGTGTCACAGAAATGGTTCAAATCATAGACAGTAGGAAGAGTCAGGCTTCTTATGCTTAGGTCGGCATTGTGCCTTTTGTATTTAATTGCGATGCAAATTCTGTGTTTCATCGTCACTAGGAATGTCCAAAGGAAACAGTAAACCTGAAGTGAAACATCGGAATCTATAACTAGCGTCACAGGAATGGTTCAAAACATAGACCGTACGAAGAGTCAGACTTCTTGTACTTAAGTCGGCATTGTGGCTTTTGTGTTTAATTCCGATGCCATTTCTGTGTTTCATCGTCATCAAGAAAGTACAAGGGGTACAGTAAACCTGAAGTGAAGCGTAGGAATTTATAACTAGTGTCACAGGAATGGTTCAAAACGTAGACAGTAGGAAGAGTCAGTGTTCTTATACTTAAGTCGGCATTGTGGCTTTTGTATTTAATTCCGATGCAATTTCTGTGTTTCATCGTCATTAAGAAGGTCCAAGAGATACAGTAAACCTGAAGTGAAGCATCGGAATCTACAACTAGTGTCACAGGATTGGTTCAAAACATAGACAGTAAGAAGAGTCAGTCTTCTTGTACTTAAGTCGGCATTGTGCCTTTTCTATTTAATTCCGATGTAATATCTGTGTTTCATCGTCAATAAGATGGTCAGAGGAATACAGTAATCCTGAAGTGAAGCATCGGCATCTATAACTAGTGTCTAAGGAATGGTTCAAAACATAGTCAGTAAGAAGAGTCAGTCTTCTTGTACTTAAGTCGGCATTGTGCCTTTCGTATTTAATTCCGATGCAATATCTGTGTTTCACCGTCAATAAGAAGGTCAGAGGGATACAGTAAACCTGAAGTGAAGCATCGGAATCTATACCTAGTGTTACAGGAATGGTTCAAACGTAGTCAGTAAGAAAAGTCAGTCTTGTTGTACTTAAGTCGGCATTGTGCCTTTCGTATTTAATTCCGATGCAATTTCTGTGTTTCACCGTCAATAAGAAGGTCAGAGGGATACAGTAAACCTGAAGTGAAGCATCGGAATCTATAACTAGTGTCACACTAATGGTTCAAACATAGACAGTAAGAAGAGTCAGTCTTCTTGTACTTAAGTCGGCATTGTGCCTCTCGTATTTAATTCCGATGAATTTCTGTGTTTCATCGTCAATAAGAAGGTTCCAGGGATACATTATACCTGGAGTGTAGCATCGGAATCTATAACTAGTGTCACAGGAATGGTTCAAAACATAGTCAGAAAGAAGAGTCAGTCTTCTTGTACTTAAGTCGGCATTGTGCCTTTTCTATTAATTTCCGATGCAATTTCTGTGATTGATCGTCAGTAACAAGGTCCAAGGGATACAGTAAACCTGGAGTGAAGCATCGGAATGTATAACTAGTGTCACAGGAATGGTTCAAACATAGACAGTAAGAAGAGTCAGCCTTCTTGTACTTAAGTCGGCATTGTGCCTTTTCTATTTCATTCCGATGCAATTTCTGTGTTTCATCGTCAATAAGAAGGTCAGAGGGATACAGTAAACCTGAAGTGAAGCATCGGAATCTATAACTAGTGTCACAGGAATGGTTCAAAACATAGTCAGTAAGAAGAGTCGGTCTTCTTGCACTTAAGTCCGCATTGTGGCTTTTGTGTTTAATTCCGATGCAATTTCTGTGTTTCATCGTCAATAAGAAGGTCCAAGGGATACAGTAAACCTGGAGTGTAGCATCGGAAACTATAACTAGTGGCACAGGAATGGTTCAAAGCATAGACAGTAAGTAGAGTCAGTTTTCGTTTACTTAAGTCGGCATTTTGCCTTTTGTATTTAATTGCGATGGAATTTCTGTGTTTCATCGTCAATAAGTATGTCCAAGGGATACAGTAAACCTGAAGTGAAGCATCGGAATCTATAACTAGTGACACAGGAATGGTTCAAATCATTGTCAATAAGAAGAGTCGGTCTACATGTACTTAAGTCGGCATTGTACCTTTTGTATTTAATTCCGATGCAATTTCTGTGTTTCATCGTCAATAAGAAGGTACAAGGGGTGCAGTAAACCTGAAGTGAAGCGTTGTAATTTATAACTAGTGTCACAGAATGGTTCAAGACATAGACAGTAGGAGGAGTCAGTCTTCTTATACTTAGGTCGGCATTGTGCCTTTTGTATATAATTCCGATGCAATTTATGTGTTTCACTGTCAGTAAAAAGGTCGGAGGGATATAGTAAACCTGAAGTGAAGCATCGGAATCTATAACTAGTGTCACAGGAATGGTTCAAACATAGACAGTAAGAACAGTCAGTCTTCTTGTACTTAAATCGGCATTGTGCCTTTTGTATTTAATTCCGATGCAATTTCTGTGTTTCATCGTCAATAGGAAGGTCCAAGGGATACAATAGACCGGGAGTGAAGCACCGAATTCTATAACTAGAGCAACAGTAATGGTTCAATACATAGACAGTAAGAAGAGTCAGTCTTCTTATACTTAAGTCGGCATTGTGCCTTTTGTATTTAATTGCGATGCAATTTCTGTGATTCATCGTCAATAAGAAGGTCCAAGGGATACAGTAAGCCTGGAGTGAAGCATCGGAATGTTTAATTAGTCTCACAGGAATGGTTCAAAACATAGACCGTACGAAGAGTCAGTTTTCTTGTACTTAAGAAGGCATTGTGACTTTTCTATTTAATTCCGATGTACTTTCTGTGTTTCATCGTCAATAAGATGGTCAGAGGGATACAGTAAACCTGAAGTGAAGCATCGGAATCCATAACTAGTGTCACAGGAATGGTTCAAAACATAGTCTGTAAGAAGAGTCAGTCTTCTTGTTCTTAAGTCGGCATTGTGCTTTTCGTATTTAATTCCGATGCAATTTCAGTGTTTCACCGTCAATAAGAAGGTCAGAGGGATGCAGTAAACCTGAAGTGAAGCATCGGAATCTATAACTAGTGTCACAGGAATGGTTCAAACATAGACAGTAAGAAGAGTCAGTCTTCTTGTACTTAAGTCGGCATTGTGTCTCTTATATTTAATTCCGATGCAATTTCTGTGTTTCATCGTCAATAAGAAGGTCCAAGGGATACAGTAGACCTGGAGTGAAGCACCAAATTCTATAACTAGAGCAACAGTAATGGTTCAATACATAGACAGTAAGAAGAGTCAGTCTTCTTGTACTTAAGTCGGCATTGTGCCTTTTGTATTTAATTCCGATGCAATTTCTGTGATTCATCGTCAATAAGAAGGTCCAAGGGGTACAGTAAACCTAAAGTGAAGCATCGGACTCTATAACTAGTGTCACAGAAATGATTCAAAACATAGACAGTAGGAAGAGTCAGTCTTCTTATACTTAGGTCGGCCTTGTGCCTTTTGTATTTAATTCCGATGCAATTTCTGTGTTTCATCGTCAATAAGAAGGTCCAATGGATCAGTAAACCTGAGGTGAAGCATCGGAATCTATAACTAGTGTCACAGGAATGGTTCAAAACATAGACCGTACGAAGAGTCAGTCTTCTTGTACTTAAGTCGGCATTGTGGCTTTTGTATTTAATTCCGATGCAATTTCTGTGTTTCATCGTCAATAAGAAGGTCAGAGGGATACAGTAAACCTGAAGTGAAGCATCGGAATCTATAATTAGTGTCACAGGAATGGTTCAAAACATAGTCAGTAAGAAGAGTCAGTCTTCTTGTACTTAAGTCGACATTGTGCATTTTCTATTAATTTCCGATGCAATTTCTGTGTTTCATCGTCAGTAACAAGGTCCAAGGGATACAGTAAACCTGGAGTGAAGCATCGGAATGTATAACTAGTGTCACAGGAGTGGTTCAAACATAGACAGTAAGAAGAGTCAGCCTTCTTCTACTTAAGTCGGCATTGAGCTTTTTCTATTTAATTCCGATGCAATTTCTGTGTTTCATCGTCAATAAGAAGGTCAGAGGGATACAGTAAACCTGAAGTGAAGCACCTGAATCTATAACTAGTGTCACAGGAATGGTTCAAAACATAGTCAGTAAGAAGAGTCCGTCTTCTTGTACTTAAGTCGGCTTTGTGACTTTCGTATTTAATTCCGATGCATTTTCTGTGTTTCACCGTCAATAAGAAGGTCAGAGGGATACAGTAAATCTGGAGTGAAGCATCGGAATGTATAACTAGTGTCACAGGAGTGGTTCAAACATAGACAGTAAGAAGAGTCAGCCTTCTTGTACTTAATTCGGCATTGTGCCTTTTGTATTTAATTCCGATGCAATTTCTGTGATTCATCGTCAAAAAGAAGGTCCAAGGGATACAGTAAACCTGAAGTGAAGCATCGGAATCCACAACTAGTGTCACAGGAATGGTTCAAAAGATAGACAGCTGGAAGAGTCAGTCTTCTTGTACTTAAGTCTTCATTGTGCCTTTTGTATTTAATTCCGTTGCAACATCTGTGTTACATCGGCAATAAGAAGGTCAGCCGGATACAGTAAGCCTGAAGTGAAGCATCGGAATCCACAACTAGTGTCACAGAATGGTTCAAGACATAGACAGTAGGAAGAGTCAGTCTTCTTATACTTAGGTCGGCATTGTGCCTTTTGTATATAATTCCGATGCAATTTCTTTGTTTCACCGTCAATAAGAAGGTCAGAGGGATACAGTAAACCTGAAGTGAAGCATCGGATTCTATAACTAGTGTCACAGGAATGGTTCAGACATAGACAGTAAGAAGAGTCAGTCTTCTTGTACTTAAGTCGGCATTGTGCCTTTTGTATTTAATTCCGATGCAATTTCTGTGTTTCATCGTCAATAAGAAGGTCCAAGGGAAACAGTAAACCTGAAGTGAAGCATCGGAATCTATAAGTAGTGTCACAGGAATGGTGCAAAACATAGTCAGTAAGAAGAGTCAGTCTTCTTGCACTTAAGTCGGCATTGTGCCTTTTGTATTTAATTCCAATGCAATTTCTGTATTTCATCGTCAATAAGAAGGTCCAAAGGATACAGTAGACCTGGAGTCAAGAACCGAATTCTATAACTAGAGCAACAGTAATGGTTCAATAAATAGACAGTAAGAAGAGTCAGTCTTCTTGTACTTAAGTCGGCATTGTGCCTTTTGTATTTAATTCCGATGCAATTTCTGTGATTCATCGTCAATAAGAAGGTCCAAGGGATACAGTAAACCTGAAGTGAAACATCGGACTCTATAACTAGTGTTACAGAAATGGTTCAAAACATAGACATTAGGAAGAGTCTGTCTTCTTAGCTCAGCATTGTGCCTTTTGTATTTAATTCCGATGCAATTTCTGTGTTTCATTTTTCAATAAGAAGGTCCAAGGGAAACTGTAAACCTGAAGTGAAGCATCGGAATCTATAACTAGTGTCACAGGAATGGGTCAAATATAGACCGTATGAAGAGTCAGTCTTCTTGTACTTAAGTCGGCATTGTGGCTTTTGTATTTAATTCCGATGCAATTTCTGTGTTTCCTCGTCAATAAGAAGGTCAGAGGAATACAGTAAACCTGAAGTGAAGCATCGGAATCTATAATTAGTGTCACAGGAATGGTTCAAAACAAAGTCAGTAAGAAGAGTCAGTCTTCTTGTCCTTAAGACGGCGTTGTGCCTTTTGTATTTAATTCCGATTCAATTTCTGTGTTTCATCGTCCATAAGAAGGTTCAAGGGATACAATAAACCTGGAGTGTAGCATCGGAATCCATAACGAGTGTCACAGGAAAGGTTCAAAACATAGACAGTAATAAGAGTGAGTCTTCGTGTACTTAAGTCGGCATTTTGCCTTTTGTATTTAAATCCGATGTATTTTCTGTGTTTCATCGTCAACAAGAAGGTCCAAGGGATACAGTAAACCTGAGTGAAGATTCGGAATCTATAACTGGTGTCACAGGAATGGTTCAAAACATAGTCAGTAAGAAGAGTCAGTCTTCTTGTACTTAAGTCGGCATTGTGCCTTTTCTATTAATTTCCGATGCAATTTCTGTGTTTCATCGTCAGTAACAAGGTCCAAGGGATACAGTAAACCTGGAGTGAAGCATGGGAATGTATAACTAGTGTCACTGGAATATGTTCAAACATAGACGGCAAGAAGAGTTAGCCTTCTTGTACTTAAGTCGACATTGTGCCTTTTCTATTTCATTCCAATGCAATTTCTGTGTTTCATCGTCAATAAGAAGGTCAGAGGGATACAGTAAACCTGAAGTGACGCATCGGAATCTATAACTAGTGTCACAGGAATGGTTCAAAACATAGTCAGTAAGAAGAGTCAGTCTTCTTGCACTTAAGTCGGCTTTGTGCCTTTCGTATTTAATTCCGTTACAATATCTGTGTTTCACCGCCAATAAGAAGGTCAGAGGGATACAGTAAACCTCAAGTGAAGCATCGAAATCTATAACTAGTGTCACAGGAATGGTTCAAACATAGACAGTAAGAAGAGTCAGTCTTCTTGTACTTAAGTCGGCATTGTGCCTTTTGTATTTAATTCCGATGCAATTTCTGTGATTCATCGTCATAATGAAGGCCCAACGGGTGCAGTAAACCTGAAGTTAAACATCGGAATCTATAACTAGCGTCACAGGAATGGTTCAAAACATAGACCGTACGAAGAGTCAGACTTCTTGTACTTAAGTCGGCATTGTGGCTTTTGTGTTTAATTCCGATGCAATTTCTGTGTTTCATCGTCATCAAGAAAGTACAAGGGGTACAGTAAACCTGAAGTGAGCGTAGGAATATATAACTAGTGTCACAGGAATGGTTCAAAACGTAGACAGTAGGAAGAGTCAGTGTTCTTATACTTTAGTCGGCATTGTGGCTTTTGTATTTAATTCCGATGCAATTTCTGTGTTTCATCGTCAATAAGAAGGTCCAAGAGATACAGTAAACCTGAAGTGAAGCATCGGAATCTACAACTAGTGTCACAGGATTGGTTCAAAACATAGTCAGTAAGAAGAGTCAGTCTTCTTGAACTTAAGTCGGCATTGTGCCTTTTCTATTTCATTCCGATGTAATATCTGTGTTTCATCGTCAATAAGATGGTCAGAGGGATACAGTAATCCTGAAGTGAAGCATCGGCATCTATAACTAGTGTCACAGGAATGGTTCAAAACATAGTCAGTCAGAAGAGTCAGTCTTCTTGTACTTAAGTCGGCATTGTGCCTTTCGTATTTAATTCCGATGCAATTTCTGTGTTTCACCGTCAATAAGGAGGTCAGAGGGATACAGTAAACCTGAAGTGAAGCATCGGAATCTATAACTAGTGTTACAGGAATGGTTCAAACGTAGTCAGTAAGAAAAGTCAGTCTTCTTGTACTTAAGTCGGCATTGTGCCTTTCGTATTTAATTCCGATGCAATTTCTGTGTTTCACCGTCAATAAGAAGGTCAGAGGGATACAGTAAACCAGAAGTGAAGCATCGGAATCTATAACTAGTGTCACACTAATGGTTCAAACATAGACAGTAAGAAGAGTCAGTCTTCTTGTACTTAAGTCGGCATTGTTCCTCTCGTATTTAATTCCGGTGAATTTCTGTGTTTCATCGTGAATAAGAAGGTTCCAGGGATACATTAAACCTGGAGTGTAGCATCGGAATCTATAACTAGTGTCACAGGAATGGTTCAAAACATAGTCAGAAAGAAGAGTCAGTCTTCTTGTACTTAAGTCGGCATTGTGCCTTTTCTATTAATTTCCGATGCAATTTCTGTGATTGATCGTCAGTAACAAGGTCCAAGGGATACAGTAAACCTGGAGTGAAGCATCGGAATGTATAACTAGTGTCACAGGAATGGTTCAAACATAGACAGTAAGAAGAGTCAGCCTTCTTGTACTTAAGTCGGCATTGTGCCTTTTCTATTTCATTCCGATGCAATTTCTGTGTTTCATCGTCAATAAGAAGGTCAGAGGGATACAGTAAACCTGAAGTGAAGCATCGGAATCTATAACTAGTGTCACAGGAATGGTTCAAAACATAGTCAGTAAGAAGAGTCTGACTTCTTGCACTTAAGTCGGCATTGTGGCTTTTGTGTTTAATTCCGATGCAATTTCTGTGTTTCATCGTCATCAAGATGGTACAAGGGGTACAGTAAACCTGAAGTGAAGCGTAGGAATTTATAACTAGTGTCACACGAATGGTTCAAAACATAGACAGTAGGAAGAGTCAGTGTTCTTATACTTAAGTCGGCATTGTGGCTTTTGTATTTAATTCCGATGCAATTTCTGTGTTTCATCGTCAATAAGAAGGTCCAAGGGATACAGTAAACCTGAAGTGAAGCATCGGAATCTATAACTAGAGTCACAGGAATGGTTCAACACATAGTCAGTAAGAAAAGTCAGTCTTCTTGTACTTAAGTCGGCATTGTGCCTTTTGTATTTAATTGCGATGCAATTTCTGTGTTTCATCGTCAATAAGAAGGTCCAAGGGATACAGTAAACCTGGAGTGTAGCATCGGAAACAATAACTAGTGTCACAGGAATGGTTCAAAGCATAGACAGTAAGTAGAGTCAGTTTTCGTTTACTTAAGTCGGCATTTTGCCTTTTGTATTTAATTGCGATGGAATTTCTGTGTTTCATCGTCAATAAGTATGTCCAAGGGATACGGTAAACCTGAAGTGAAGCATCGGAATCTATAACTAGTGACACAGGAATGGTTCAAATCATTGTCAATAAGAAGAGTCGGTCTACATGTACTTAAGTCAGCATTGTACCTTTTGTATTTAATTCCGATATAATTTCTGTGTTTCACCGTCAATAAGAAGGTACAAGGGGTGCAGTAAACCTGAAGTGAAGCGTTGTAATTTATAACTAGTGTCACAGAATGGTTCAAGACATAGACAGTAGGAGGAGTCAGTCTTCTTATACTTAGGTCGGCATTGTGCCTTTTGTATATAATTCCGATGCAATTTATGTGTTTCACTGTCAATAAGAAGGTCGGAGGGATACAGTAAACCTGAAGTGAAGCATCGGAATCTATAACTAGTGTCACAGGAATGGTTCAAACATAGACAGTAAGAACAGTCAGTCTTCTTGTACTTAAATCGGCATTGTGCCTTTTGTATTTAATTCCGATGCAATTTCTGTGTGTCATCGTCAATAAGAAGGTCCAAGGGAAACAGTAAACCTGAAGTGAAGCATAGGAATCTATAAGTAGAGTCACAGGAATGGTTCAAAACATAGTCAGTAAGAAGAGTCAGACTTCTTGCCCTTAAGTCGGCGTTGTGCCTTTTGTATTTAATTCCGATGCAATTTCTGTGTTTCATCGTCAATAAGAAGACCCAAGGGATACAATTGACCGGGAGTGAAGCACCGAATTCTATAACTAGAGCAACAGTAATGGTTCAATACATAGACTGTAAGAAGAGTCAGTCTTCTTATACTTAAGTCGGCATTGTGCCTTTTGTATTTAATTCCGATGCAATTTCTGTGATTCATCGTCAATAAGAAGGTCCAAGGGATACAGTAAGCCTGGAGTGAAGCATCGGAATGTATAATTAGTCTCACAGGAATGGTTCAAACATAGACAGTAAGAAGAGTCAGTCTTCTTGTACTTAAGTCGGCATTGTGCCTTTTGTATTTAATTCCGATGCAATTCCAGTGTTTCATCGACAATAAGAAGGTCCAAGGGATACAGTAAACCTGATGGGAAGCATCGGAATCTATAACTAGTGTCACATTAATGGTTCAAAACATAGACAGTAAGAAGAGTCAGTCTTCTTGTACTTAAGTCGGCATTGTGCCTTTTCTATTTAATTCCGATGTAATATCTGTGTTTCATCGTCAATAAGATGGTCAGACGGATACAGTAAACCTGAAGTGAAGCATCGAAATCTATAACTAGTGTCACAGGAATGGTTCAAAACATAGTCAGTAAGAAGAGTCAGTCTTCTTGTACTTAAGTCGGCATTGTGCCTTTCGTATTTAATTCCGATGCAATTTCTGTGTTTCACCGTCAATAAGAAGGTCAGAGGGATACAGTAAACCTGAAGTGAAGCATCGGATTCTATAACTAGTGTCACAGGAATGGTTCAAACATAGACAGTATGAAGAGTCAGTCTTCTTGTACTTAAGTCGGCAATTTGCCTTTTGTATTTAATTCCGATGCAATTTCTGTGTTTCATCGTCAATAAGAAGGTCACAGGGATACAGTAAACCTTAAGTGAAGCATCGGAATCTATAACTAGTGTTACAGGAATGGTTCAAACATAGTCAGTAAGAAAAGTCAGTCTTCTTGTACTTAAGTCGGCATTGTGCCTTTCGTATTTAATTCCGATGCATGTCTGTGTTTCATCGTCAATAAGAAGGTCAGAGGGATACAGTAAACCTGAAGTGAAGCATCGGAATCTATAACTAGTGTCACAGGAATGGTTCAAAGCATAGTCAGTACGAAAAGTCAGTCTTCTTGTCCTTAAGTTGGCATTGTGTATTTTGTAATTAATTCCCATGCAATATCTGTGTTACATCGGCAATTAGAATGTCAGCGGGATACAGTAAACCTGAAGTGAAGCATCGGAATCCACAACTAGTGTCACAGGAATGGTTCAAAAGATAGACAGCTGGAAGAGTCAGTCTTCTTGTACTTAAGTCGGCATTGTGCCTTTTGTATTTAATTCCGATGCAATTTCTGTGTTTCATCGTCAATAGGAATTTCCAAGGGATACAGTAAAACAGGAGTGAAGCATCGGAATCTATAACTAGTGTCACAGGAATGGTTCAAAACATAGACAGTAAGAAGAGTCAGTCTTCTTGTACTTAAGTCGGCATTGTGCCTTTTCTATTTAATTCCGAAACAATTTCTGTGTTTCATCGTCAATAAGAAGGTCAGAGGGATACAGTAAACCTGAAGTGAAGCATCGGAATCTATAACTAGTGTCACAGGAATGGTTCAAAGCATAGACAGTAAGAAGAGTCAGTCTTCGTGAACTTAAATCGGCATTTTGCCTTTTGTATTTAATTCCGATGTAATTTCTGTATTTCATCGTCAATAAGAAGGTCCAAGGGATACAGTAAACCTGAAGTGAAGATTCGGAATCTATAACTAGTGTCACAGGAATGGTTCAAAACATAGTCAGTAAGAAAAGTCAGTCTTCTTGTCCTTATGATGGCATTGTGCATTTTGTATATGATTCCGATGCAATTTCTGTGTTTCATCGTCAATAAGAAGGTCCAAGGGATACAGTAGACCTGGAGTGAAGCACCGAATTCTATAACTAGCGTCACAGGAGTGGTTCAAATCATAGACCGTACGAAGAGTCAGTCTTCTTGTACTTAAGTCGGCATTGTGACTTTTGTGTTTAATTCCGATGCAATTTCTGTGGTTCATCGTCATCAAGAAGGTACAAGAGGTACAGTAAACCTGAAGTGAAGCGTAGGAATTTATAACTAGGGTCACAGGAATGGTTCAAAACATAGACAGTAGGAGGAGTCAGTGTTCATATACTTAAGTCGACATTGTGGCTTTTGTATTTAATTCCGATGCAATTTCTGTGTTTCATCGTCAATAAGAAGCTCCAAGGGATACAGTAAACCTGAAGTGAGGCATCGGAATCTACAACTAGTGTCACAGGATTGGTTCAAAATATAGACAGTAAGAAGAGTCAGGCTTCTTGTACTTAAGTCGTCATTGTGCCTTTTCTATTTAATTCCGATGTAATATCTGTGTTTCATCGTCAATAAGATTGTGAGAGGGATACAGTAAACCTGAAGTGAAGCATCGGATACTATAACTAATGTCACAGGAATGGTTCAAGCATAGTCAGTAAGAAGAGTCAGTCTTCTTGTACTTAAGTCGGTATTGTGCCTTTCGTATTTAATTCCGATGCAATTTCTGTGTTTCACCGTCAATAAGGAGGTCAGAGGGATACAGTAAACCTGAAGTGAAGCATCGGAAACTATAACTAGTGTCACACTAATGGTTCAAACATAGACAGTAAGAAGAGTCAGTCTTCTTGTACTTAAGTCGGCATTGTGCCTCTCGTATTTATTTCCGATGCAATTTCTGTGTTTCATAGTCAATAAGAAGGTTCCAGGGATACAATAAACCTGGAGTGTAGCATCGGAATATATAACGAGTGTCACAGGAAAGGTTCAAAACATAGACAGTCATAAGAGTCAGTCTTCGTGTACTTAAGTCGGCATTGTGCCTTTTCTATTAATTTCCGATGCAATTTCTGTGTTTCATCGTCAATAACAAGGTCTAAGGGATACAGTAAACCTGGAGTGAAGCATCGGAATCTATAACTAGTGTCACAGGAATGGTTCAAAACATAGTCAGTAAGAAAAGTCAGTCTTCTTGTCCTTAAGTTGGCATTGTGGATTTTGTATTTAATTCCGATGCAATATCTGTGTTACATCGGCAATAAGAAGGTCAACTGGATACAGTAAACCTGTAGTGAAGCATCGGAATCCACAACTAGTGTCACAGGAATGATTCAAATTATAGACAGCTGGAAGAGTCAGTCTTCTTGTACTTAAGTCGGCATTGTGCCTTTTGTATTTAATTCCGATGCAATTTCTGTGTTTCATCGTCAATAAGAATTTCCAAGGGATACAGTGAAACTAGAGTGAAGCATCGGAATCTATAACTTGTGTCACAGGAATGGTTCAGAACATAGGCAGTAAGAAGAGTCAGTCTTCTTGTACTTAAGTCGGCATTGTGCCTTTTCTATTTCATTCCGATGCAATTTCTGTGTTTCATCGTCAATAAGAAGGTAGGAGGGATACAGTAAACCTGAAGTGAAGCATCGGAATCTATAACTAGAGTCACAGGAATGGATCAAAACATAGTCAGTAAGAAAAGTCAGTCTTCTTGTACTTAAGTCGGCATTGTGCCTTTTGTATTTAATTCCGATGCAATTTCTGTGTTTCATCGTTAATAAGAAGGTCCAAGGGAAACAGTAAACCCGAAGTGAAGCATCGGAATCGATAAGTATTGTCACAGGAATGGTTCAAAACATATTCAGTAAGAAGAGTCAGTCTTCTTGCCCTTAAGTCGGCATTGTGCCTTTTGTATTTAATTCCGATGCAATTTCTGAGTTGCATCGTCAATAAGAAGGTCAAGCGAAACAATAAACGTGGAGTGTAGCATCGGAATCTATACCTAGTGTCACAGGAATGGTTCAAAATATAAACAGTAATAAGAGTCAGTCTTCGTGTACTAAAGTCGGCATTTTGCCTTTTGTATTTAAATCCGATGTAATTTCTGTGTTTCATCGTCAATAAGAAGGTCCAAGGGATAAAGTAAACCTGAAGTGAAGATTCGGAATCTATAACTAGTGTCACAGGAATGGTTCAAAACATAGTCAGTAAGAAAAGTCAGTCTTCTTGTCCTTAAGTTGGCATTGTGCCTTTTGTATTTAATTCCGATGCAATTTCTGTGTTACATCGTCAATAAGAAGGTCAGCGGGATACAGTAAACCTGAAGTGAAGCATCCGAATCCACAACTAGTGTCATAGGAACGGTTCAAAGCATAGACAGTAGAAAGGGTCAGTCTTCTTGTACTTAAGTCGGCATTGTGCCTTTTGTATTTAATTCCGATGCAATTTCTGTGTTTCATCGTCAATAAGAAGGTGCAAGGTATACAGTAAACCTGAAGTAAATCATCGGAATCTATAACTAGTGTCACAGGAATGGTTCACACTATAATCAGTAAGAAGAATCAGTTTTCTTATAGTTATGTCGGCATTGTGCCTTTTCTATTTAATTCCGATGCAATTTCTGTGTTTCATCGTCAATAATAAGGTCCAAGGGATACAGTAAACCTGGAGTGAAGCATCGGAATCCATAACTAGTGTCACAGGAATGGTTCAAATGTAGACAGTAAGAAGAGTCAGTCTTTTTGTACTTAAGTCGGCATTGTGCCTCATGTATTTAATTCCGATGCGATTTCTGTGTTTCATCGTCAATAAGAAGGTCAGAGGTATACAGTAAACCTGAAGTGAAGCATCGGACTCTATAACTAGTGTCACAGAAATGGTTCAAAACGTAGACAGTAGGAAGAGTCAGTCTTCCTATACTAAAGTCGGCATTGTGCCTTTTGAATTTAATTCCGATGCAATGTCTGTGTTTCATCGTCAATAAGAAGGTCCAAGGGAAACAGTAAACCTGAAGTGAAGCATCGGAACCTATAACTAGTGTCACAGGAATGATCAAAACATAGACAGTACGAAGAGTCAGTCTTCTTGTACTTATGTCGGCATTGTGGCTTTTGTATTTAATTCCGATGCAATTTCTGTGTTTCATCGTCAATGAGAAGGTCCAAGGGAAACAGTAAACCTGAAGTGAAGCATCGGAATCTATAACTAGTGTCACAGGAATGGTTCAAAACATAGACAGTAAGAAGAGTCAGTCTTCTTGTACTTATGTCGAAAATGTGCCTTTTCTATATAATTCCGGTGCAATTTCTGTGGTTCATCGTCAATAAGAAGGTCAGAGGGATTCAATAAACCTGAAGTGAAGCGTCGGAATCTATAACTAGTGTCACATGAATGGTTCAAAACAAAGTCAGTAAGAAGAGTCAGTCTTCTTCTCCTTAAGTCGGCATTGTGCCTTTTGTATTTAATTCCGATGCAATTTCTGTGTTTCATCGTCAATAAGAAGGTCCAAGGGATACAGTAAACCTCTAGTGAAGCATCGGAATCTATAACTAGTGTCACAGGAATGGTTCAAAACATAGACAGTAAGAAGAGTCAGTTTTCGTGTACTTATGCCGGCGCTTTGCTGTTTGCATTTATTTCCGATGCAATTTCTGTGTTTCATGGTCAATAAGAAGGTCCAAGGGATACAGCAAACCTGAAGTGAAGCATCGGAATCTACAACTAGAGTTCCCGGAATGGTTCAAAACATAGTCAGTAAGATGAGTCAGTCTTCTTGTACTTAAATCGGCATTGTGAATTTTCTATTTAATTCCGATGCAATTTCTGTGTTTCATCGTCAATAAGAAGGTCCATGGAATACAGTAAACCTCAAGTGAAGCATCGGAATCTATTACTAGTGTCACAGGAATAATTCAAAACATATTTAGTAGGAAGAGTCGGTCTTCATGTACTTAAGTCGGCATTGTGCCTTTTGTATTTAATTCAGATGCAATTTCTGAGTTTCATCGTCAATAACAAGGTCCAAATCACACAGTAAACCTGGAGTGTAGCATTGGAATCCATAACTAGTGTCCCAGGAATGGTTCAAGCATAGACAGTAAGAAGAGTCAGTCTTCGTGTACTTAAGTCGGCATTGTGCCTTTCGTATTTAATTCCGATTCAATTTCTGTGCTTCATCGTCAATAAGAAGGTCCAAGGGATACAGTAAACCTGAAGTGAAGCATCGGAATCTACAACTAGTGTCACAGGATTGGTTAAAATCATAGACAGTAACAAGAGTCAATCTTCTTGTACTCAAGTCGGCATTGTGCCTTTTATATTTAAATCCGATGCAATTTCTGTGTGTCATCGTCAATAAGAAGGTCAGAGGGATACAGTTAACCTGAAATGAAGCATCGGAATCTATAACTTGTGTCACAGGAATGGTTCAAACATAGTCAGTAACAAGAGTCAGTCTTCTTGTACTTAATTCGGCATTGTGCCTTTTGTATTTAATTCCGATGCAATATCTGTGTTTCATCGTCAATACGTAGGCCCAAGGGATACAGGAAACCTGGAGTGAAGCATCGGAATCTATAACTAGTGTCACAGGAATGGTTCAAACCATAGACAGTAAGAAGTGCCAGTCTTCTTGTACTTAAGTCGGCATTGTGCCTTATATATTTAATTCCGATGCAATTTCTGTGTTTCATCGTCAATAAGAAGGTCCAGGGGATACAGTAAACCTCAAGTGAATTATCGGAATCTATAACTAGTGTCACTGGAATGGTTCAAAACATAGACAGTAAGAAGGGTCAGTCTTCGTGTACTTAAGTCGGCATTTTGCCTTTTGTATTTAATTCCGATGCAATTTCTGTGTTTCATCGTCAACAAGAAGGTCCAAGGGATACAGTAAACCTGAAGTGAAGCATGGAATCCATAACTTGTTTCACAGGAATGGTTGAAAACATAGTCAGTAAGAAGAGTCAGTCTTCTTGTACTTAAGTCGGCATTGTGCCTTTCCTATTTAATTCCGATGCGATTTCTGTAATTCATCGTCAATAAGAAGGTCGAAGGGATACAGTAATCCTGGAGTGAAGAATCGGAATCGATAACTAGTCTCACAGGAATGGTTCAAATCATAGACAGTAAGAAGAGTCAGTCTTCTTGTACTTAAGTCGGCACTGTGCCTTTTGTATTTAATTCCCATGCAATTTCTGTGTTTCATCGTCAATAACAATGTCCAAGGGATACAGTAAACCTGAAGTGAAGCATCGGAATCTATAACTAGTCTCACTGGAATGGTTCAAATCATAGTCAATAAGAAGAGTCGGTCTTCATGTACTTCAGTCGGTATTGTGCCTTTTGTATTTAATTCGGATGCAATTTCTGTGTTTCATCGTCAATAAGAAGGGACAAAGGATACAGTAAACCTGAAGTGAAGCATCGGAATCTATAAGTAGTGTCACAGGAATGGTTCAAACATATTCAGTAAGAATAGTCAGTCTTCTTGCCCTTAAGTCGGCATTGTGCCTTTTGTGTTTAATTCCGATGCAATTTCTGAGTTTCATCGTCAATAAGAAGGTCAAGGGATACAATAAGCGTGGAGTGTAGCATCGGAATCTATAACTAGTGTCACAGGAATGGTTCAAAAAATAAACAGTAATAAGAGTCAGTCTTCGTGTACTTAAGTCGGCATTTTGCCTTTTGTATTTAAATCCGATGTAATTTCTGTGTTTCATCGTCAATAAGAAGGTGCAAGGTATACAGTAAACCTGAAGTAAATCATCGGAATCTATAACTAGTGTCACAGGAATGGTTCACACTATAATCAGTAAGAAGAGTCAGTTTTCTTATAGTTATGTCGGCATTGTGCCTTTTCTATTTATTTCCGATGCAATTTCTGTGTTTCATCGTCAATAAGAAGGTCACAGGGATACAGTAAACCTGAAGTGAAGCATCGGAATCTATAACTAGTGTCACAGGATTGGTTCAAAACATAGTCAGTAAGAAGAGTCATTCTTCTTGTAGTTAAGTCGGCATGGTACCTTTCGTATTTAATTCCGATGCAATTTCTGAGTTTCACCGTCAATAAGAAAGTCAGAGGCATACAGTAAACCTGCAGTGAAGCATCGGAATCTATAACTAGTGTCACAGGAATGGTTCAAACATAGACAGTAAGATGAGTCAGTCTTCCTGTACTTAAGTCGGCATTGAGCCTTTTGTATTTAATTCCGATGCAATTTCTGTGTTTCATTGTCAATAAGAAGGTCAGAGGGATACGGTAAACCTGAAGTGAAGCATCGGAATCTACAACTAGTGTCACAGGAATGGTGTAAAACATAGTCAGTAAGAAGAGCCAGTCTTCTTGTACTTATGTCGGCATTGTGCCTTTCGTATTTAATTCCGATGCAATTTCTGTGTTTCATCGTCAATAAGAAGGTCCAAGGGAAACAGTAAACCTGAAGTGAAGCATTGGAATCTATAACTAGTGTCACAGGAATGATCAAAACATAGACAGTACGACGAGTCAGTCTTCTTGTACTTATGTCGGCATTGTCGCTTTTGTATTTAATTCCGCTGCAATTTCTGTGTTTCATTGGCAATAAGGTCAGAGGGATACAGTAAACCTGAAGTGAAGCATCGGAATCTATAACTAGTGTCACAGGAATGGTCCAAACATAGTCAGTAAGAAGAGTCAGTCTTCTTGTACTTAAGTCGGCATTGTGCCTTTCCTATTTAATTCCGATGCAATTTCTGTGTATCATCGTCAATAACAAGATCCAAGGGATATAGTAAACCTGGACTGAAGCATCGGAATCTATAACTAGTGTCACAGGAATGGTTCAAAACATAGACAGTAAGAAGAGTCAGTCTTCTTGTACTTATGTCGAAATTGTGCCTTTTCTATATAATTCCGATGCAATTTCTGTGATTCATCGTCAATAAGAAGGTCAGAGGGATTCAATAAACCTGAAGTGAGGCATCGGAATCTATAACTAGTGTCACAGGAATGGTTCAAGCATAGACAGTAAGAAGAGTCAGTCTTCGTGTACTTAAGTCGGCATTGTGCCTTTCGTATTTAATTCCGATTCAATTTCTGTGCTTCACCGTCAATAAGAAAGTCAGAGGGATACAGTAAACCTGAAGTGAAGCATCAGAATCTATAACTAGTGTCACAGGAATGGTTCAAACATAGACAGTAACAAGAGTAAGTCTTCTTGTACTTAAGTCGGTATTGTGCCTTTTGTATTTAATTCCGATTCAATTCCTGTGTTTCATCGTCAATAAGAAGGTCCAAGGGATACAGTCAACCTGAAGTGAAGCTTCGGAATCTACAACTAGTGTCACAGGATTGGTTAAAAACATAGACAGTAAGAAGAGTCAATCTTCTTGTACTTAAGTCGGCATTGTGCCTTTTCTATTTAAATCCGATGCAATTTCTGTGTGTCATCGTCAATAAGAAGGTCAGAGGGATACAGTAAACCTGAAGTGAAGCATCGGAATCCACAACTAGTGTCACAGGAATGATTCAAATGATAGACAGCTGGAAGAGTCAGTCTTCTTGTACTTAAGTCGGCATTGTGCCTTTTGTATTTAATTCCGATGCAATTTCTGTGTTTCATCGTCAATAAGAATTTCCAAGGGATACAGTAAAACTGGAGTGAAGCATCGGAATCTATAACTAGTGTCACATTAATGGTTCAGAACATAGGCAGTAAGAAGAGTCAGTCTTCTTGTACTTAAGTCGGCATTGTGCCTTTTCTATTTCATTCCGATGCAATTTCTGTGTTTCATCGTCAATAAGAAGGTAGGAGGGATACAGTAAACCTGAAGTGAAGCATCGGAATCTATAACTAGAGTCACAGGAATGGATCCAAACATAGTCAGTAAGAAAAGTCAGTCTTCTTGTACTTAAGTCGGCATTGTGCCTTTTGTATTTAATTCCGATGCAATTTCTGTGTTTCATCGTTAATAAGAAGGTCCAAGGGAAACAGTAAACCTGAAGTGAAGCATCGGAATCTATAAGTATTGTCACAGGAATGGTTCAAAACATATTCAGTAAGAAGAGTCAGTCTTTTTGCACTTAAGTCGGCATTGTGCCTTTTGTATTTAATTCCGATGCAATTTCTGAGTTTCATCGTCAATAAGAAGGTCAAGGGAAACAATAAACGTGGAGTGTAGCAAGGGAATCTATAACTAGTGTCACAGGAATGGTTCAAAATATAAACAGTAATAAGAGTCAGTCTTCGTGTACTTAAGTCGGCATTTTGCCTTTTGTATTTAAATCCGATGTAATTTCTGTGTTTCATCGTCAATAAGAAGGTCCAAGGGATAAAGTAAACCTGAAGTGAAGATTCGGAATCTATAACTAGTGTCACAGGAATGGTTCAAAACATAGTCAGTAAGAAAAGTCAGTCTTCTTGTCATTAAGTTGGCATTGTGCCTTTTGTATTTAATTGCGATGCAATTTCTGTGTTACATCGTCAATAAGAATGTCAGCGGGATACAGTAAACCTGAAGTGAAGCATCGGAATCCACAACTAGTGTCACAGGAACGGTTCAAACATAGACAGTAGAAAGAGTCAGTCTTCTTGTACTTAAGTCGGCATTGTGCCTTTTGCATTTAATTCCGATGCAATTTCTGTGTTTCATCGTCAATAGGAAGGTGCAAGGTATACAGTAAACCTGAAGTAAATCATCGGAATCTATAACTAGTGTCACAGGAATGGTTCACAGTATAATCAGTAAGAAGAGTCAGTTTTCTTATAGTTATGTCGGCATTGTGCCTTTTCTATTTAATTCCGATGCAATTTCTGTGTTTCATTGTCAATAATAAGGTCCAAGGCATACAGTAAACCTGGAGTGAAGCATCGGAATCTATAACTAGTGTCACAGGAATGGTTCAAAGCACACACAGTAAGAAGAGTCATTTTTCGTGTACTTAAGTCGGCATTGTGCCTTTTCTATTTATTTCCGATGCAATTTCTGTGTTTCAACGTCAATAAGAAGGTCACAGGGATACAGTAAACCTGAAGTGAAGCATCGGAATCTATAACTAGTGTCACAGGAATGGTTCAAAACATAGTCAGTAAGAAGATTCAGTCTTCTTGTAGTTAAGTCGGCATTGTGCTTTTCGTATTTAATTCCGATGCAATTTCTGTGTTTCATTGGCAATAAGGTCAGAGGGATACAGTAAACCTGAAGTGAAGCATCGGAAACTATAACTAGTGTCACAGGAATGGTACAAATCATAGTCAGTAAGAAGAGTCAGTCTTCTTGTACTTAAGTCGGCATTGTGACTTTCCTATTTAATTCCGATGCAATTTCTGTGTTTCATCGTCAATAACAAGGTCCAAGGGATATAGTAAACCTGGACTGAAGCATCGGAATCTATAACTAGTGTCACATGAATGGTTCAAAACAAAGTCAGTAAGAAGAGTCAGTCTTCTTCTCCTTAAGTCGGCATTGTGCCTTTTGTATTTAATTCCGATGCAATTTCTGTGTTTCATCGTCAATAAGAAGGTCCAAGGGATACAGTAAACCTCTAGTGAAGCATCGGAATCTATAACTAGTGTCACAGGAATGGTTCAAAACATAGACAGTAAGAAGAGTTAGTTTTCGTGTACTTAAGCCGGCACTTTGCTTTTTGCAATTACTTCCGATGCAATTTCTGTGTTTCATGGTCAATAAGAAGGTCCAAGGGATACAGCAAACCTGAAGTGAAGCATCGGAATCTACAACTAGAGTTCCCGGAATGGATCAAAACATAGTCAGTAAGATGAGTCAGTCTTCTTGTACTTAAATCGGCATTGTGAATTTTCTATTTAATTCCGATGCAATTTCTGTGTTTCATCGTCAATAAGAAGGTCCAAGGGATACAGTAAACCTCAAGTGAAGCATCGGAATCTATTACTAGTATCACAGGAATAATTCAAAACATATTTAGTAGGAAGAGTCGGTCTTCATGTACTTAAGTCGGCATTGCGCATTTTCTATTGAATTCCGATGCAATTTCTGTGTTTCATCGTCAATAAGAAAGTCAAAGGGTTACAGCAAACCTGAAGTGAAGCATCGGAATCTAGATGTAGTGTCCCAGGAATGGTTCAAAACATAGTCAGTAAGATGAGTCAGTCTTCTTGTACTTAAGTCGGCATTGTGCTTTTTGTATTTAATTCAGATGCAATTTCTGAGTTTCATCGTCAATATCAAGGTCCAAATCATACAGTAAACCTGGAGTGTAGCATCGAAATCCATAACTAGTGTCCCAGGAATGGTTCAAGCATAGACAGTAAGAAGAGTCAGTCTTCGTGTACTTAAGTCGGCATTGTGCCTTTCGTATTTAATTCCGATTCAATTTCTGTGCTTCATCGTCAATAAGAAGGTCCAAGGGATACAGTAAACCTGAAGTGAAGCATCGGAATCTACAACTAGTGTCACAGGATTGGTTAAAAACATATACAGTAGCAAGAGTCAATCTTCTTGTACTTAAGTCGGCATTGTGCCTTTTATATTTAAATCCGATGCAATTTCTGTGTGTCATCGTCAATAAGAAGGTCAGAGGGATACAGTTAACCTGAAATGAAGCATCGGAATCTATGACTTGTGTCACAGGAATGGTTCAAACATAGTCAGTAACAAGAGTCAGTCTTCTTGTACTTAATTCGGCATTGTGCCCTTTGTATTTAATTCCGATGCAATATCTGTGTTTCATCGTCAATACGTAGGCCCAACGGATACAGGAAACCTGGAGTGAAGCATCGGAATCTATAACTAGTGTCACAGGAATGGTTCAAACCATAGACAGTAAGAAGTGCCAGTCTTCTTGTACTTAAGTCGGCATTGCGCCTTATATATTTAATTCCGATGCAATTTCTGTGTTTCATCGTCAATAAGAAGGTCCAGGAGATACAGTAAAACTCAAGTGAATTATCGGAATCTATAACTAGTGTCACTGGAATGGTTCAAAGCATAGACAGTAAGAAGAGTCAGTCTTCGTGTACTTAAGTCGGCATTTTGCCTTTTGTATTTAATTCCGATGCAATTTCTGTGTTTCATCGTCAACAAGAAGGTCCAAGGGATACAGTAAACCTGAAGTGAAGCATGGAATCCATAACTTGTGTCACAGGAATGGTTGAAAACATAGTCAGTAAGAAGAGTCAGTCTTCTTGTACTTAAGTCGGCATTGTGCCTTTCCTATTTAATTCTGATGCGATTTCTGTAATTCATCGTCAATAAGAAGGTCGAAGGGATACAGTAATCCTGGAGTGAAGAATCGGAGTCGATAACTAGTCTCACAGGATTGGTTCAAATCATAGACAGTAAGAAGAGTCAGTCTTCTTGTACTTAAGTCGGCACTGTGCCTTTTGTATTTAATTCCCATGCAATTTCTGTGTTTCATCGTCAATAACAATGTCCAAGGGATACTGTAAACCTGAAGTGAAGCATCGGAATCTATAACTAGTCTCACTGGAATGGTTCAAATCATAGTCAATAAGAAGAGTCGGTCTTCATGTACTTAAGTCTGTATTGTGCCTTTTGTATTTAATTCGGATGCAATTTCTGTGTTTCATCGTCAATAAGAAGGGACAAAGGATACAGTAAACCTGAAGTGAAGCATCGGAATCTATAAGTAGTGTCACAGGAATGGTTCAAACATATTCAGTAAGAATTGTCTATGGCTGTGTGCGCCGCCTTATAGGCGGGTGGCCTTGAACGGGACTTAGCCGCTGAGCGAGGCAGCCAGCGAGACGCGGCCCCTAGTATTACTAGGGCCGCGTCGGGCAAAAATCAAAGTTTATCAGCGGAAGTGACGTAGCGATAAGTCTTCTTGCCCTTAAGTCGGCATTGTGCCTTTTGTGGTTAATTCCGATGCAATTTCTGAGTTTCATCGTCAATAAGAAGGTCAAGGGATACAATAAACGTGGAGTGTAGCATCGGAATCTATAACTAGTGTCACAGGAATGGTTCAAAAAATAAACAGTAATAAGAGTCAGTCTTCGTGTACTTAAGTCGGCATTTTGCCTTTTGTATTTAAATCCGATGTAATTTCTGTGTTTCATCGTCAATAAGTAGGTCCAAGGGATAAAGTAAACCTGAAGTGAAGATTCGGAATCTATAACTAGTGTCACAGGAATGGTTCAAAACATAGTCAGTAAGAAGAGTCAGTCTACTTGTCCTTAAGTTGGCATTGTGCCTTTTGTATTTAATTCCGATTCATTTTCTGTGTTACATCGTCAAAAAGAAGGTCAGCGGGATACAGTAAACCTGAAGTGAAGCATCGGAATCCACAACTAGTGTCACAGGAACGGTTCAAAACATAGACAGTAGAGAGAGTCAGTCTTCTTGTACTTAAGTCGGCATTGTGCATTTGTATTTAATTCCGATGTAATTCCTGTGTTTCATCGTCAATAAGAAGGTGCAAGGTATACAGTAAACCTGAAGTAAATCATCGGAATCTATAACTAGTGTCACAGGAATGGTTCACACTATAATCAGTAAGAAGAGTCAGTTTTCTTATAGTTATGTCGGCATTGTGCCTTTTCTATTTAATTCCGATGCAATTTCTGTGTTTCATCGTCAATAAGAGGGTCCAAGGGATACAGTAAACCTGGAGTGAAGCATCGGAATCTATAACTAGTGTCACAGGAATGGTTCAAAGCACACACAGTAAGAAGAGTCATTTTTCGTGTATTTAAGTCGGCATTGTGCCTTTTCTATTTATTTCCGATGCAATTTCTGTGTTTCATCGTCAATAAGAAGGTCGCAGGGATACAGTAAACCTGAAGTGAAGCATCGGAATCTATAACTAGTGTCACAGGAATGGTTCAAAACATAGTCAGTAAGAAGAGTCAGTCTTCTTGTAGTTAAGTCGGCATTGTACCTTTCGTATTTAATTCCGATGCAATTTCTGTGTTTCACCGTCAATAAGAATGTCAGAGGGATACAGTAAACCTGCAGTGAGGCATCGGAATCTATAACTAGTGTCACAGGAATGGTTCAAACATAGACAGTAAGATGAGTCAGTCTTCCTGTTCTTAAGTCGGCATTGAGCCTTTTGTATTTAATTCCGATGCAATTTCTGTGTTTCATTGTCAATAAGAAGGTCAGAGGGATACGGTAAACCTGAAGTGAAGCATCGGAATCTACAACTAGTGTCACAGGAATGGTGTAAAACATAGTCAGTAAGAAGAGTCAGTCTTCTTGTACTTATGTCGGCATTGTGCCTTTCGTATTTAATTCCGATGCAATTTCTGTGTTTCATCGTCAATAAGAAGGTCCAAGGGAAACAGTAAACCTGAAGTGAAGCATCGGAATCTACAACTAGTGTCACAGGAATGATCAAAACATAGACAGTACGAAGAGTCAGTCTTCTTGTACTTATGTCGGCATTGTGGCTTTTGTATTTAATTCCGATGCAATTTCTGTGTTTCATCGGCAATAAGGTCAGAGGGATGCAGTAAACCTGAAGTGAAGCATCGGAATCTATAACTAGTGTCACAGGAATGGTACAAAACATAGTCAGTAAGAAGAGTCAGTCTTCTTGTACTTAAGTCGGCATTGTGCCTTTCCTATTTAATTCCGATGCAATTTCTGTGTATCATCGTCAATAACAGGGTCCAAGGGATATAGTAAACCTGGACTGAAGCATCGGAATCTATAACTAGTGTCACAGGAATGGTTCAAAACATAGACAGTAAGAAGAGTCAGTCTTCTTGTACTTATGTCGAAATTGTGCTTTTTCTATATAATTCCGATGCAATTTCTGTGATTCATCGTCAATAAGAAGGTCAGAGGGATTCAATAAACCTGAAGTGAAGCATCGGAATCTATAACTAGTGTCACAGGAATGGTTCAAAACAAAGTCAGTAAGAAGAGTCAGTCTTCTTCTCCTTAAGTCGGCATTGTGCCTTTTGTATTTAATTCCGATGCAATTTCTGTGTTTCATCGTCAATAAGAAGGTCCAAGGGATACAGTAAACCTGGAGTGAAGCATCGGAATCTATAACTAGTGTCACAGGAATGGTTCAAAACATAGACAGTAAGAAGAGTCAGTTTTCGTGTACTTAAGCTGGCACTTTGCTTTTTGCATTTACTTCCGATGCAATTTCTGTGTTTCATGGTCAATAAGAAGGTGCAAGGTATACAGTAAACCTGAAGTAAATCATCGGAATCTATAACTAGTGTCACAGGAATGGTTCAAGCATAGACAGTAAGAAGAGTCAGTCTTCGTGTACCTCAGTAGGCATTGTGCCTTTCGTATTTAATTCCGATTCAATTTCTGTGCTTCACCGTCAATAAGAAAGTCAGAGGGATACAGTAAACATGAAGTGAAGCATCAGAATCTATAACTAGTGTCACAGGAATGGTTCAAACATAGACAGTAACAAGAGTAAGTCTTCTTGTACTTAAGTCGGCATTGTGCCTTTTGTATTTAATTCCGATTCAATTCCTGTGTTTCATCGTCAATAAGAAGGTCCAAGGGATACAGTAAACCTGAAGTGAAGCATCGGAATCTACAACTAGTGTCACAGGATTGGTTAAAAACATAGACAGTAAGAAGAGTCAATCTTCTTGTACTTAAGTCGGCATTGTGCCTTTTCTATTTAAATCCGATGAAATTTCTGTGTGTCATCGTCAATAAGAAGGTCAGAGGGATACAGTAAACCTGAAATGAAGCATCGGAATCTATAACTTGTGTCACAGGAATGGTTCAAACATAGTCAGTAACAAGAGTCAGTCTTCTTGTACTTAATTCGGCATTGTGCCTTTTGTATTTAATTCCGATGCAATATCTGTGTTTCATCGTCAATACGTAGGCCCAAGGGATACAGTAAACCTGAAGTGAAGCATCGGAATCTATAACTAGTGTCACAGGAATGGTTCAAACCATAGACAGTAAGAAGAGTCAGTCTTCGTGTACTTAAGTCGGCATTGTGCCTTTCGTATTTAATTCCGATTCATTTTCTGTGCTTCACCGTCAATAACAAAGTCAGAGGGATACAGTAAACCTGAAGTGAAGCATCAGAATCTATAACTAGTGTCACAGGAATGGTTCAAACATAGACAGTAACAAGAGTAAGTCTTCTTGTACTTAAGTCTGCATTGTGCCTTTTGCATTTAATTCCGATTCAATTCCTGTGTTTCATCGTCAATAAGAAGGTCCGAGGGATACAGTAAACCTGAAGTGAAGCATCGGAATCTACAACTAGTGTCACAGGATTGGTTAAAAACATAGACAGTAAGAAGAGTCAATCTTCTAGTACTTAAGTCGGCATTGTGCCTTTTCTATTTAAATCCGATGCAATTTCTGTGTGTCATCGTCAATAAGGTCAGAGGGATACAGTAAACCTGAAATGAAGCATCGGAATCTATAACTTGTGTCACAGGAATGGTTCAAACATAGTCAGTAACAAGAGTCAGTCTTCTTGTACTTAATTCGGCATTGTGCCTTTTGTATTTAATTCCGATGCAATATCTGTGTTTCATCGTCAATACGTAGGCCCAAGGGATACAGTAAACCTGAAGTGAAGCATCGGAATCTATAACTAGTGTCACAGGAATGGTTCAAACCATAGACAGTAAGAAGAGCCAGTCTTCTTGTACTTAAGTCGGCATTGTGCCTTTTATATTTAATTCCGATGCAATTTCTGTGTTTCATCGTCAATAAGAAGGTCCAGGGGATACAGTAAACCTCAAGTGAATTATCGGAATCTATAACTAGTGTCACTGGAATGGTTCAAAACGTAGACAGTAAGAAGAGTCAGTCTTCGTGTACTTAAGTCTGCATTTTGACTTTTGAATTTAATTCCGATGCAATTTCTGTGTTTCATCGTCAACAAGAAGGTCCAAGGGATACAGTAAACCTGAAGTGAAGCATCGGAATCCATAACTTGTGTCACAGGAATGATTGAAAACATAGTCAGTAAGAAGAGTCAGTCTTCTTGTACTTAAGTCGGCATTGTGCCTTTCCTATTTAATTCCGATGCGATTTCTGTAATTCATCGTCAATAAGAAGGTCCAAGGGATACAGTAATCCTGGAGTGAAGCATCGGAATCGATAACTAGTCTCACAGGAATGGTTCAAATCATAGACAGTAAGTAGAGTCAGTCTTCTTGTACTTAAGTCGGCACTGTGCCTTTTGTATTTAATTCCCATGCAATTTCTGTGTTTCATCGTCAATAAGAATGTCCAAGGGATACAGTAAACCTGAGGTGAAGCATCGGAATCTATAACTAGTCTCACTGGAATGGTTCAAATCATAGTCAATAAGAAGAGTCGGTCTTCATGTACTTAAGTTGGTATTGTGCCTTTTGTATTTAATTCGGATGCAATTTCTGTGTTTCATCGTCAATAAGAAGGTCACAGGGATACAGTAAACCTGAAGTGAAGCATCGGAATCTATAACTAGTGTCACAGGAATGGTTCAAACCATAGACAGTAAGAAGAGCCAGTCTTCTTGTACTTAAGTCGGCATTGTGCCTTTTATATTTAATTCCGATGCAATTTCTGTGTTTCATCGTCAATAAGAAGGTCCAGGGGATACAGTAAACCTCAAGTGAATTATCGGAATCTATAACTAGTGTCACTGGAATGGTTCAAAACGTAGGCAGTAAGAAGAGTCAGTCTTCGTGTACTTAAGTCGGCATTTTGACTTTTGAATTTAATTCCGATGCAATTTCTGTGTTTCATCGTCAACAAGAAGGTCCAAGGGATACAGTAAACCTGAAGTGAAGCATGGAATCCATAACTTGTGTCACAGGAATGGTTGAAAACATAGTCAGTAAGAAGAGTCAGTCTTCTTGTACTTAAGTCGGCATTGTGCCTTTCCTATTTAATTCCGATGCGATTTCTGTAATTCATCGTCAATAAGAAGGTCCAAGGGATACAGTAATCCTGGAGTGAAGCATCGGAATCGATAACTAGTCTCACAGGAATGGTTCAAATCATAGACAGTAAGAAGAGTCAGTCTTCTTGTACTTAAGTCGGCACTGTGCCTTTTGTATTTAATTCCCATGCAATTTCTGTGTTTCAACGTCAATAAGAATGTCCAAGGGATACAGTAAACCTGCTGTGAAGCATCGTAATCTATAACTAGTGTCACAGGAATGGTTCAAACATAGACAGTAAGATGAGTCAGTCTTCCTGTACTTAAGTCGGCATTGAGCCTTTTGTATTTAATTCCGATGCAATTTCTGTGTTTCATTGTCAATAAGAAGGTCAGAGGGATACGGTAAACCTGAAGTGAAGTATCGGAATCTACAACTAGTGTCACAGGAATGGTGTAAAACATAGTCAGTAAGAAGAGTCAGTCTTCTTGTACTTATGTCGGCATTGTGCCTTTTATATTTAATTCCGATGCAATTTCTGTGTGTCATCGTCAATAAGAAGGTCAGAGGGATACAGTAAACCTGAAATGAAGCATCGGAATCTATAACATGTGTCACAGGAATGGTTCAAACATAGTCAGTAACAAGAGTCAGTCTTCTTGTACTTAATTCGGCATTGTGCCTTTTGTATTCAATTCCGATGCAATATCTGTGTTTCATCGTCAATACGTAGGCCCAAGGGATACAGTAAACCTGAAGTGAAGCATCGGAATCTATAACTAGTGTCACAGGAATGGTTCAAACCATAGACAGTAAGAAGAGCCAGTCTTCTTGTACTTAAGTCGGCATTGTGCCTTTTATATTTAATTCCGATGCATTTTCTGTGTTTCATCGTCAATAAGAAGGTCCAGGGCATACAGTAAACCTCAAGTGAATTATCGGAATCTATAACTAGTGTCACTGGAATGGTTCAAAACGTAGACAGTAAGAAGAGTCAGTCTTCGTGTACTTAAGTCGGCATTTTGACTTTTGAATTTAATTCCGATGCAATTTCTGTGTTTCATCGTCAACAAGAAGGTCCATGGGATACAGTAAACCTGAAGTGAAGCATGAAATCCATAACTTGTGTCACAGGAATGGTTGAAAACATAGTCAGTAAGAAGAGTCAGTCTTCTTGTACTTAAGTCGGCATTGTGCCTTTCCTATTTAATTCCGATGCGATTTCTGTAATTCATCGTCAATAAGAAGGTCCAAGGGATACAGTAATCCTGGAGTGAAGCATCGGAATCGATAACTAGTCTCACAGGAATGGTTCAAATCATAGACAGTAAGAAGAGTCAGTCTTCTTGTACTTAAGTCGGCACTGTGCCTTTTGTATTTAATTCCCATGCACTCTCTGTGTTTCATCGTAAATAAGAATGTCCAAGGGATACAGTAAACCTGAAGTGAAGCATCGGAATCTATAACTAGTCTCACTGGAATGGTTCAAATCATAGTCAATAAGAAGAGTCGGTCTTCATGTACTTAAGTTGGTATTGTGCCTTTTGTATTTAATTCGGATGCAATTTCTGTGTTTCATCGTCAATAAGAAGGGACAAAGGATACAGTAAACCTGAAGTGAAGCATCGGAATCTATAAGTAGTGTCACAGGAATGGTTCAAAACATATTCAGTAAGAAGAGTCAGTCTTCTTGCCCTTAAGTCGGCATTGTGCCTTTTGTATTTAATTCCGATGCAATTTCTGAGTTTCATCGTCAATAAGAAGGTCAAGGGATACAATAAACGTGGAGTGTAGCATCGGAATCTATAACTAGTGTCACAGGAATGGTTCAAAAAATAAACAGTAATAAGAGTCAGTCTTCGTGTACTTAAGTCGGCATTTTGCCTTTTGTATTTAAATCCGATGTAATTTCTGTGTTTCATCGTCAATAAGAAGGTCAGCGGGATACAGTAAACCTGAAGTGAAGCATCGGAATCCACAACTAGTGTCACAGGAACGGTTCAAAACATAGACAGTAGAAAGAGTCAGTCTTCTTGTACTTAAGTCGGCATTGTGCCTTTTGTATTTTATTCCGATGCAATTTCTGTGTTTCATCGTCAATAAGAAGGTGCAAGGTATACAGTAAACCTGAAGTAAATCATCGGAATCTATAACTAGTGTCACAGGAATGGTTCACACAATAATCAGTAAGAAGAGTCAGTTTTCTTATAGGTATGTCGGCATTGTGCCTTTTCTATTTAATTCCGATGCAATTTCTGTGTTTCATCGTCAATAAGAAGGTCCAAGGGATACAGTAAACCTGGAGTGAAGCATCGGAATCTATAACTAGTGTCACAGGAATGGTTCAAAGCACACACAGTAAGAAGAGTCATTTTTCGTGTACATAAGTCGGCATTGTGCCTTTTCTATTTATTTCCGATGCAATTTCTGTGTTTCATCGTCAATAAGAAGGTCACAGGGATACAGTAAACCTGAAGTGAAGCATCGGAATCTATAACTAGTATCACAGGAATGGTTCAAAACATAGTCAGTAAGAAGAGTCAGTCTTCTTGTAGTTAAGTCGGCATTGTGCCTTTCGTATTTAATTCCGATGCAATTTCTGTGTTTCACCGTCAATAAGAAGGTCAGAGTGGTATAGTAAACCTGAAGTGAAGCATCGGAATCCATAACTAGTGTCACAGGAATGGTTCAAACGTAGACAGTAAGAAGAGTCAGTCTTTTTGTACTTAAGTCGGCATTGTGCCTTTTGTATTTAATTCCGATGCCATTTCTGTGTTTCATCGTCAATAAGAATGTCAGAGGTATACAGTAAACCTGAAGTGAAGCATCGGACTCTATAACTAGTGTCACAGAAATGGTTCAAAACGTAGACAGTAGGAAGAGTCAGTCTTCTTATACTAAAGTCAGCATAGTGCCTTTTGAATTTAATTCCGATGCAATTTCTGTGTTTCATTGGCAATAAGAAGGTCCAAGGGATACAGTAAACCTGGAGTGAAGCATCGGAATCTATAACTAGTGTCACAGGAATGGTACAAAACATAGTCAGTAAGAAGAGTCAGTCTTCTTGTACTTAAGTCGGCATCGTGCCTTTTCTACTTATTTCCGATGCAATTTCTGTGTTTCATCGTCAATAAGAAGGTCACAGGGATACAGTAAACCTGAAGTGAAGCATCGGAATCTATAACTAGTGTCACAGGAATGATCAAAACATAGACAGTACGAAGAGTCAGTCTTCTTGTACTTATGTCGGCATTGTGGCTTTTGTATTTAATTCCGATGCAATTTCTGTGTTTCATTGGCAATAAGGTCAGAGGGATACAGTAAACCTGAAGTGAAGCATCTGAATCTATAACTAGTGTCACAGGAATGGTACAAAACATAGTCAGTAAGAAGAGTCAGTCTTCTTCTCCTCAAGTCGGCATTGTGCCTTTTGTATTTAATACCGATGCATTTTCTGTGTTTCATCGTCAATAAGAAGGTCCAAGGGATACAGTAAACCTGGAGTGAAGCATCGGAATCTATAACTAGTGTCACAGGAATGGTTCAAACATAGACAGTAAGAAGAGTCAGTCTTCTTGGACTTATGTCGAAATTGTGCCTTTTCTATATAATTCCGATGCAATTTCTGTGATTCATCGTCAATAAGAAGGTCAGAGGGATTCAATAAACCTGAAGTGAAGCATCGGAATCTATAACTAGTGTCACAGGAATGGTTCAAAACAAAGTCAGTAAGAAGAGTCAGTCTTCTTCTCCTTAAGTCGGCATTGTGCCTTTTGTATTTAATTCCGATGCATTTTCTGTGTTTCATCGTCAATAAGAAGGTCCAAGGGATACAGTAAACCTGGAGTGAAGCATCGGAATCTATAACTAGTGTCACAGGAATGGTTCAAAACATAGACACAGTAAGAAGAGTCAGTTTTCGTGAACTTAAGCCGGCACTTTGCTTTTTGCGTTTACTTCCGATGCAATTTCTGTGTTTCATGGTCAATAAGAAGGTCCAAGGGATACAGCAAACCTGAAGTGAAGCATCGGAATCTACAACTAGTGTTCCAGGAATGGTTCAAAGCATAGTCAGTAAGATGAGTCAATCTTCTTGTACTTAAATCGGCATTGTGAATTTTCTATTTAATTCCGATGCAATTTCTGTGTTTCATCGTCAATAAGAAGGTCCAAGGGATACAGTAAACCCCAAGTGAAGCATCGGAATCTATTACTAGTGTCACAGGATTGGTTCAAAAAATGTTTAGTAGGAAGAGTCGGTCTTCATGTACTTAAGTCGGCATTGTGCCTTTTCTATTGAATTCCGATGCAATTTCTGTGTTTCATCGTCAATAAGAAAGTCAAAGGGTTACAGTAAACCTGAAGTGAAGCATCGAAATCTAGAACTAGTGTCCCAGGAATGGTTCAAAAGATAGTCAGTAAGATGAGTCAGTCTTCTTGTACTTAAGTCGGCATTGTGCTTTTGTATTTAATTCAGATGCAATTTCTGAGATTCATCGTCAATAAAACGGTCCAAATGATACAGTAAACCTGGAGTGTAACATCGGAATCTATAACTAGTGTCCCAGGAATGGTTCAAGCATAGACAGTAAGAAGAGTCAGTCTTCGTGTACTTAAGTCGGCATTGTGCCTTTCGTATTCAATTCCGATTCAATTTCTGTGCTTCACCGTCAATAAGAAAGTCAGAGGGATCAGTAAACCTTAAGTGAAGCATTAGAATCTATAACTAGTGTCACAGGAATGGTTCAAACATAGACAGTAACAAGAGTCAGTCTTCTTGTACTTAAGTCGGCATTGTGCCTTTTGTATTTAATTCCGATTCAATTCCTGTGTTTCATCGTCAATAAGAATGTCCAAGGGATACAGTAAACCTGAAGTGACGCATCGGAATCTACAACTAGTGTCAGAGGATTGGTTAAAAACATAGACAGTAAGAAGAGTCAATCTTCTTGTACTTAAGTCGGCATTGTGCCTTTTCTATTTAAATCCGATGCAATATCTGTGTGTCTTCGTCAATAAGAAGGTCAGAGGGATACAGTAAACCTGTGTCACAGGAATGGTTCAAACATAGTCAGTAACAAGAGTCAGTCTTCTTGTACTTAATTCGGCATTGTGCCTTTTGTATTTAATTCCGATGCAATATCTGTGTTTCATCGTCAATACGTAGGCCCAAGGGATACAGTAAACCTGGAGTGAAGCATCGGAATCTATAACTAGTGTCACAGGAATGGTTCAAACCATAGACAGTAAGAAGAGCCAGTCTTCTTGTACTTAAGTCGGCATTGTGCCTTTTATATTTAATTCCGGTGCAATTTCTGTGTTTCATCGTCAATAAGAAGGTCCAGGGGATACAGTAAACCTCAAGTGAATTATCGGAATCTATAACTAGTGTCACTGGACTGGTTCAAAACATAGACAGTAAGAAGAGTCAGTCTTCGTGTACTTAAGTCGGCATTTTGCCTTTTGTATTTAATTCCGATGCAATTTCTGTGTTTCATCGTCAATAAGACGGTCCAAGGGATACAGTAAAGCTGAAGTGAAGCATGGAATCCATAACTTGTGTCACAGGAATGGTTCAAAACATAGTCAGTAAGAAGAGTCAGTCTTCTTGTACTTAAGTCGGCATTTTGCATTTCCTATTTAATTCCGATGCGATTTCTGTAATTCATCGTCAATAAGAAGGTCCAAGGGATACAGTAATCCTGGAGTGAAGCATCGGAATCGATAACGAGTCTCACAGGAATGGTTCAAATCATAGACAGTAAGAAGAGTCAGTCTTCCTGTACTTAAGTCGGCACTGTGCCTTTTCTATTTAATTCCGATGCAATTTCTGTGTTTCATCGTCAATAAGAAGGTCCAGGGGATACAGTAAACCTCAAGTGAATTATCGGAATCTATAACTAGTGTCACTGGACTGGTTCAAAACATAGACAGTAAGAAGAGTCAGTCTTCGTGTATTTAAGTCGGCATTTTGCCTTTTGTATTTAATTCCCATGCAATTTCAGTGTTTCATCGTCAATAAGAATGTCCAAGGGATACAGTAAACCTGAAGTGAAGCATCGGAATCTATAACTAGTCTCACTGGAATGGTTCAAATCATAGTCAGCAAGAAGAGTTGGTCTTCATGTACTTAATTCGGTATTGTGCCTTTTGTATTTAATTAGGATGCAATTTCTGTGTTTCATCGTCAATAAGAAGGGACAAAGGATACAGTAAGCCTGGAGTGAAGCTTAGGAATCTATAACTAGAGTCACAGTAATGGTTCAAAACAAAGACAGTAAGAAAAGTCAGTCTTCTTGTACTTAAGTCGGCATTATGCCTTTTGTATTTAATTCCGATGCAATTTCTGTGTTTCATCGTCAATACGAAGTTCCAAGGGATACAGTAAACCTGAAATGAAGCATCGGAATCTATAACTAGTGTCACTGGATTGGTTCAAAATATAGACAGTAAGAAGAGTCAGTCTTCTTGTACTTAAGTCGGCATTGTGCCTTATGTATTTAATTCCGATGCAATTTCTGTGATTCATCGTCAATAAGAAGGTCCAAGGGATACAGTAAACCTGAAGTAAAGCATCGGACTCTACAACTAGTGTCACAGAAATGGTTCAAAACATAGACAGTAGGAAGAGTCAGTCTTCTTCTACTTAAGTCGGCATTGTGCCCTCTGTATTTCATTCCGATTCAATTTCTGTGTTTCGTCGTCAATAAGAAGGTCCAAGGGATACAGTAAACCTGAAGTGAAGCATCGGAATCTATAGCTAGTGTCACAGGAATGGTTCAAAACATAGTCAGTAAGGAGAGTCAGTCTTCTTGTACTTAAGTCGGCATTGTGCCTTTCCTATTTAATTCCGATGCAATTTCTGTGTATCATCGTCAATAACAGGGTCCAAGGGATATAGTAAACCTGGACTGAAGCATCGGAATCTATAACTAGTGTCACAGGAATGGTTCAAAACATAGACAGTAAGAAGAGTCAGTCTTCTTGTACTTATGTCGAAATTGTGCTTTTTCTATATAATTCCGATGCAATTTCTGTGATTCATCGTCAATAAGAAGGTCAGAGGGATTCAATAAACCTGAAGTGAAGCATCGGAATCTATAACTAGTGTCACAGGAATGGTTCAAAACAAAGTCAGTAAGAAGGGTCAGTCTTCTTCTCCTTAAGTCGGCATTGTGCCTTTTGTATTTAATTCCGATGCAATTTCTGTGTTTCATCGTCAATAAGAAGGTCCAAGGGATACAGTAAACCTGGAGTGAAGCATCGGAATCTATAACTAGTGTCACAGGAATGGTTCAAAACATAGACAGTAAGAAGAGTCAGTTTTCGTGTACTTAAGCCGGCACTTTGCTTTTTGCATTTACTTCCGATGCAATTTCTGTGTTTCATGGACAATAAGAAGGTGCAAGGTATACAGTAAACCTGAAGTAAATCATCGGAATCTATAACTAGTGTCACAGGAATGGTTCAAGCATAGACAGTAAGAAGAGTCAGTCTTCGTGTACTTCAGTCGGCATTGTGCCTTTCGTATTTAATTCCGATTCAATTTCTGTGCTTCACCGTCAATAAGAAAGTCAGAGGGATACAGTAAACATGAAGTGAAGCATCAGAATCTATAACTAGTGTCACAGGAATGGTTCAAACATAGACAGTAACAAGAGTAAGTCTTCTTGTACTTAAGTCGGCATTGTGCCTTTTGTATTTAATTCCGATTCAATTCCTGTGTTTCATCGTCAATAAGAAGGTCCAAGGGATACAGTAAACCTGAAGTGAAGCATCGGAATCTACAACTAGTGTCACAGGATTGGTTAAAAACATAGACAGTAAGAAGAGTCAATCTTCTTGTACTTAAGTCGGCATTGTGCCTTTTCTATTTAAATCCGATGCAATTTCTGTGTGTCATCGTCAATAAGAAGGTCAGAGGGATACAGTAAACCTGAAATGAAGCATCGGAATCTATAACTTGTGTCACAGGAATGGTTCAAACATAGTCAGTAACAAGAGTCAGTCTTCTTGTACTTAATTCGGCATTGTGCCTTTTGTATTTAATTCCGATGCAATATCTGTGTTTCATCGTCAATACGTAGGCCCAAGGGATACAGTAAACCTGAAGTGAAGCATCGGAATCTATAACTAGTGTCACAGGAATGGTTCAAACCATAGACAGTAAGAAGAGTCAGTCTTCGTGTACTTAAGTCGGCATTGTGCCTTTCGTATTTAATTCCGATTCATTTTCTGTGCTTCACCGTCAATAAGAAAGTCAGAGGGATACAGTAAACCTGAAGTGAAGCATCAGAATCTATAACTAGTGTCACAGGAATGGTTCAAACATAGACAGTAACAAGAGTAAGTCTTCTTGTACTTAAGTCTGCATTGTGCCTTTTGTATTTAATTCCGATTCAATTCCTGTGTTTCATCGTCAATAAGAAGGTCCGAGGGATACAGTAAACCTGAAGTGAAGCATCGGAATCTACAACTAGTGTCACAGGATTGGTTAAAAACATAGACAGTAAGAAGAGTCAATCTTCTTGTACTTAAGTCGGCATTGTGCCTTTTCTATTTAAATCCGATGCAATTTCTGTGTGTCATCGTCAATAAGGTCAGAGGGATACAGTAAACCTGAAATGAAGCATCGGAATCTATAACTTGTGTCACAGGAATGGTTCAAACATAGTCAGTAACAAGAGTCAGTCTTCTTGTACTTAATTCGGCATTGTGCCTTTTGTATTTAATTCCGATGCAATATCTGTGTTTCATCGTCAATACGTAGGCCCAAGGGATACAGTAAACCTGAAGTGAAGCATCGGAATCTATAACTAGTGTCACAGGAATGGTTCAAACCATAGACAGTAAGAAGAGCCAGTCTTCTTGTACTTAAGTCGGCATTGTGCCTTTTGTATTTAATTCCGATTCAATTCCTGTGTTTCATCGTCAATAAGAATGTCCAAGGGATACAGTAAACCTGAAGTGACGCATCGGAATCTACAACTAGTGTCACAGGATTGGTTAAAAACATAGACAGTAAGAAGAGTCAATCTTCTTGTACTTAAGTCGGCATTGTGCCTTTTCTATTTAAATCCGATGCAATATCTGTGTGTCTTCGTCAATAAGAAGGTCAGAGGGATACAGTAAACCTGTGTCACAGGAATGGTTCAAACATAGTCAGTAACAAGAGTCAGTCTTCTTGTACTTAATTCGGCATTGTGCCTTTTGTATTTAATTCCGATGCAATATCTGTGTTTCATCGTCAATACGTAGGCCCAAGGGATACAGTAATCCTGGAGTGAAGCATCGGAATCGATAACTAGTCTCACAGGAATGGTTCAAATCATAGACAGTAAGAAGAGTCAGTCTTCCTGTACTTAAGTCGGCACTGTGCCTTTTCTATTTAATTCCGATGCAATTTCTGTGTTTGATCGTCAATAAGAAGGTCCAGGGGATACAGTAAACCTCAAGTGAATTATCGGAATCTATAACTAGTGTCACTGGACTGGTTCAAAACATAGACAGTAAGAAGAGTCAGTCTTCGTGTATTTAAGTCGGCATTTTGCCTTTTGTATTTAATTCCCATGCAATTTCAGTGTTTCATCGTCAATAAGAATGTCCAAGGGATACAGTAAACCTGAAGTGAAGCATCGGAATCTATAACTAGTCTCACTGGAATGGTTCAAATCATAGTCAGCAAGAAGAGTTGGTCTTCATGTACTTAATTCGGTATTGTGCCTTTTGTATTTAATTCGGATGCAATTTCTGTGTTTCATCGTCAATAAGAAGGGACAAAGGATACAGTAAGCCTGGAGTGAAGCTTAGGAATCTATAACTAGAGTCACAGTAATGGTTCAAAACAAAGACAGTAAGAAAAGTCAGTCTTCTTGTACTTAAGTCGGCATTATGCCTTTTGTATTTAATTCCGATGCAATTTCTGTGTTTCATCGTCAATACGAAGTTCCAAGGGATACAGTAAACCTGAAATGAAGCATCGGAATCTATAACTAGTGTCACTGGATTGGTTCAAAATATAGACAGTAAGAAGAGTCAGTCTTCTTGTACTTAAGTCGGCATTGTGCCTTATGTATTTAATTCCGATGCAATTTCTGTGATTCATCGTCAATAAGAAGGTCCAAGGGATACAGTAAACCTGAAGTAAAGCATCGGACTCTACAACTAGTGTCACAGAAATGGTTCAAAACATAGACAGTAGGAAGAGTCAGTCTTCTTCTACTTAAGTCGGCATTGTGCCCTCTGTATTTCATTCCGATTCAATTTCTGTGTTTCGTCGTCAATAAGAAGGTCCAAGGGATACAGTAAACCTGAAGTGAAGCATCGGAATCTATAGCTAGTGTCACAGGAATGGTTCAAAACATAGTCAGTAAGGAGAGTCAGTCTTCTTGTACTTAAGTCGGCATTGTGCCTTTCCTATTTAATTCCGATGCAATTTCTGTGTATCATCGTCAATAACAGGGTCCAAGGGATATAGTAAACCTGGACTGAAGCATCGGAATCTATAACTAGTGTCACAGGAATGGTTCAAAACATAGACAGTAAGAAGTGTCAGTCTTCTTGTACTTATGTCGAAATTGTGCTTTTTCTATATAATTCCGATGCAATTTCTGTGATTCATCGTCAATAAGAAGGTCAGAGGGATTCAATAAACCTGAAGTGAAGCATCGGAATCTATAACTAGTGTCCCAGGAATGGTTCAAAACAAAGTCAGTAAGAAGGGTCAGTCTTCTTCTCCTTAAGTCGGCATTGTGCCTTTTGTATTTAATTCCGATGCAATTTCTGTGTTTCATCGTCAATAAGAAGGTCCAAGGGATACAGTAAACCTGGAGTGAAGCATCGGAATCTATAACTAGTGTCACAGGAATGGTTCAAAACATAGACAGTAAGAAGAGTCAGTTTTCGTGTACTTAAGCCGGCACTTTGCTTTTTGCATTTACTTCCGATGCAATTTCTGTGTTTCATGGACAATAAGAAGGTGCAAGGTATACAGTTAACCTGAAGTAAATCATCGGAATCTATAACTAGTGTGACAGGAATGGTTCAAGCATAGACAGTAAGAAGAGTCAGTCTTCGTGTACTTCAGTCGGCATTGTGCCTTTCGTATTTAATTCCGATTCAATTTCTGTGCTTCACCGTCAATAAGAAAGTCAGAGGGATACAGTAAACATGAAGTGAAGCATCAGAATCTATAACTAGTGTCACAGGAATGGTTCAAACATAGACAGTAACAAGAGTAAGTCTTCTTGTACTTAAGTCGGCATTGTGCCTTCTGTATTTAATTCCGATTCAATTCCTGTGTTTCATCGTCAATAAGAAGGTCCAAGGGATACAGTAAACCTGAAGTGAAGCATCGGAATCTACAACTAGTGTCACAGGATTGGTTAAAAACATAGACAGTCAGAAGAGTCAATCTTCTTGTACTTAAGTCGGCATTGTGCCTTTTCTATTTAAATCCGATGCAATTTCTGTGTGTCATCGTCAATAAGAAGGTCAGAGGGATACAGTAAACCTGAAATGAAGCATCGGAATCTATAACTTGTGTCACAGGAATGGTTCAAACATAGTCAGTAACAAGAGTCAGTCTTCTTGTACTTAATTCGGCATTGTGCCTTTTGTATTTAATTCCGATGCAATATCTGTGTTTCATCGTCAATACGTAGGCCCAAGGGATACAGTAAACCTGAAGTGAAGCATCGGAATCTATAACTAGTGTCACAGGAATGGTTCAAACCATAGACAGTAAGAAGAGTCAGTCTTCGTGTACTTAAGTCGGCATTGTGCCTTTCGTATTTAATTCCGTTTCATTTTCTGTGCTTCACCGTCAATAAGAAAGTCAGAGGGATACAGTAAACCTGAAGTGAAGCATCAGAATCTATAACTAGTGTCACAGGAATGGTTCAAACATAGACAGTAACAAGAGTAAGTCTTCTTGTACTTAAGTCTGCATTGTGCCTTTTGTATTTAATTCCGATTCAATTCCTGTGTTTCATCGTCAATAAGAAGGTCCGAGGGATACAGTAAACCTGAAGTGAAGCATCGGAATCTACAACTAGTGTCTCAGGATTGGTTAAAAACATAGACAGTAAGAAGAGTCAATCTTCTTGTACTTAAGTCGGCATTGTGCCTTTTCTATTTAAATCCGATGCAATTTCTGTGTGTCATCGTCAATAAGGTCAGAGGGATACAGTAAACCTGAAATGAAGCATCGGAATCTATAACTTGTGTCACAGGAATGGTTCAAACATAGTCAGTAACAAGAGTCAGTCTTCTTGTACTTAATTCGGCATTGTGCCTTTTGTATTTAATTCCGATGCAATATCTGTGTTTCATCGTCAATACGTAGGCCCAAGGGATACAGTAAACCTGAAGTGAAGCATCGGAATCTATAACTAGTGTCACAGGAATGGTTCAAACCATAGACAGTAAGAAGAGCCAGTCTTCTTGTACTTAAGTCGGCATTGTGCCTTTTATATTTAATTCCGATGCAATTTCTGTGTTTCATCGTCAATAAGAAGGTCCAGGGGATACAGTAAACCTCAAGTGAATTATCGGAATCTATAACTAGTGTCACAGGAATGGTTCAAACATAGACAGTAAGATGAGTCAGTCTTCCTGTACTTAAGTCGGCATTGAGCCTTTTGTATTTAATTCCGATGCAATTTCTGTGTTTCATTGTCAATAAGAAGGTCAGAGGGATACGGTAAACCTGAAGTGAAGTATCGGAATCTACAACTAGGGTCACAGGAATGGTGTAAAACATAGTCAGTAAGAAGAGTCAGTCTTCTTGTACTTATGTCGGCATTGTGCCTTTTATATTTAATTCCGATGCAATTTCTGTGTGTCATCGTCAATAAGAAGGTCAGAGGGATACAGTAAACCTGAAATGAAGCATCGGAATCTATAACTTGTGTCACAGGAATGGTTCAAACATAGTCAGTAACAAGAGTCAGTCTTCTTGTACTTAATTCGGCATTGTGCCTTTTGTATTTAATTCCGATGCAATATCTGTGTTTCATCGTCAATACGTAGGCCCAAGGGATACAGTAAACCTGAAGTGAAGCATCGGAATCTATAACCAGTGTCACAGGAATGGTTCAAACCATAGACAGTAAGAAGAGCCAGTCTTCTTGTACTTAAGTCGGCATTGTGCCTTTTATATTTAATTCCGATGCATTTTCTGTGTTTCATCGTCAATAAGAAGGTCCAGGGGATACAGTAAACCTCAAGTGAATTATCGGAATCTATAACTAGTGTCACTGGAATGGTTCAAAACGTAGACAGTAAGAAGAGTCAGTCTTCGTGTACTTAAGTCGGCATTTTGACTTTTGAATTTATTTCCGATGCAATTTCTGTGTTTCATCGTCAACAAGAAGGTCCAAGGGATACAGTAAACCTGAAGTGAAGCATGAAATCCATAACTTGTGTCACAGGAATGGTTGAAAACATAGTCAGTAAGAAGAGTCAGTCTTCTTGTACTTAAGTCGGCATTGTGCCTTTCCTATTTAATTCCGATGCGATTTCTGTAATTCATCGTCAATAAGAAGGTCCAAGGGATTCAGTAATCCTGGAGTGAAGCATCGGAATCGATAACTAGTCTCACAGGAATGGTTCAAATCATAGACAGTAAGAAGAGTCAGTCTTCTTGTACTTAAGTCGGCACTGTGCCTTTTGTATTTAATTCCCATGCAATCTCTGTGTTTCATCGTAAATAAGAATGTCCAAGGGATACAGTAAACCTGAAGTGAAGCATGGGAATCTATAACTAGTCTCACTGGAATGGTTCAAATCATAGTCAATAAGAAGAGTCGGTCTTCATGTACTTAAGTTGGTATTGTGCCTTTTGTATTTAATTCGGATGCAATTTCTGTGTTTCATCGTCAATAAGAAGGGACAAAGGATACAGTAAACCTGAAGTGAAGCATCGGAATCTATAAGTAGTGTCACAGGAATGGTTCAAAACATATTCAGTAAGAAGAGTCAGTCTTCTTGCCCTTAAGTCGGCATTGTGCCTTTTGTATTTAATTCCGATGCAATTTCTGAGTTTCATCGTCAATAAGAAGGTCAAGGGATACAATAAACGTGGAGTGTAGCATCGGAATCTATAACTAGTGTCACAGGAATGGTTCAAAAAATAAACAGTAATAAGAGTCAGTCTTCGTGTACTTAAGTCGGCATTTTGCCTTTTGTATTTAAATCCGATGTAATTTCTGTGTTTCATCGTCAATAAGAAGGTCAGCGGGATACAGTAAACCTGAAGTGAAGCATCGGAATCCACAACTAGTGTCACAGGAACGGTTCAAAACATAGACAGTAGAAAGAGTCAGTCTTCTTGTACTTAAGTCGGCATTGTGCCTTTTGTATTTTATTCCGATACAATTTCTGTGTTTCATCGTCAATAAGAAGGTGCAAGGTATACAGTAAACCTGAAGTAAATCATCGGAATCTATAACTAGTGTCACAGGAATGGTTCACACAATAATCAGTAAGAAGAGTCAGTTTTCTTATAGTTATGTCGGCATTGTGCCTTTTCTATTTAATTCCGATGCAATTTCTGTGTTTCATCGTCAATAAGAAGGTCCAAGGGATACAGTAAACCTGGAGTGAAGCATCGGAATCTATAACTAGTGTCACAGGAATGGTTCAAAGCACACACAGTAAATAGAGTCATTTTTCGTGTACATAAGTCGGCATTGTGCCTTTTCTATTTATTTCCGATGCAATTTCTGTGTTTCATCGGCAACAAGAAGGTCACAGGGATACAGTAAACCTGAAGTGAAGCATCGGAATCTATAACTAGTGTCACAGGAATGGTTCAAAACATAGTCAGTAAGAAGAGTCAGTCTTCTTGTAGTTAAGTCGGCATTGTGCCTTTCGTATTTAATTCCGATGCAATTTCTGTGTTTCACCGTCAATAAGAAGGTCAGAGGGGTATAGTAAACCTGAAGTGAAGCATCGGAATCCATAACTAGTGTCACAGGAATGGTTCAAACGTAGACAGTAAGAAGAGTCAGTCTTTTTGTACTTAAGTCGGCATTGTGCCTTTTGTATTTAATTCCGATGCCATTTCTGTGTTTCATCGTCAATGAGAATGTCAGAGGTATACAGTAAACCTGAAGTGAAGCATCGGACTCTATAACTAGTGTCACAGAAATGGTTCAAAACGTAGACAGTAAGAAGAGTCAGTCTTCTTATACTAAAGTCAGCATTGTGCATTTTGAATTTAATTCCGATGCAATTTCTGTGTTTCATTGGCAATAAGAAGGTCCAAGGGATACAGTAAACCTGGAGTGAAGCATCGGAATCTATAACTAGTGTCACAGGAATGGTACAAAACATAGTCAGTAAGAAGAGTCAGTCTTCTTGTACTTAAGTCGGCATTGTGCCTTTTCTACTTATTTCCGATGCAATTTCTGTGTTTCATCGTCAATAAGAAGGTCACAGGGATACAGTAAACCTGAAGTGAAGCATCGGAATCTATAACTAGTGTCACAGGAATGATCAAAACATAGACAGTACGAAGAGTCAGTCTTCTTGTACTTATGTCGGCATTGTGGCTTTTGTATTTAATTCCGATGCAATTTCTGTGTTTCATTGGCAATAAGGTCAGAGGGATACAGTAAACCTGAAGTGAAGCATCGGAATCTATAACTAGTGTCACAGGAATGGTACAAAACATAGTCAGTAAGAAGAGTCAGTCTTCTTCTCCTTAAGTAGGCATTGTGCCTTTTGTATTTAATACCGATGCATTTTCTGTGTTTCATCGTCAATAAGAAGGTCCAAGGGATACAGTAAACCTGGAGTGAAGCATCGGAATCTATAACTAGTGTCACAGGAATGGTTCAAAACATAGACAGTAAGAAGAGTCAGTCTTCTTGGACTTATGTCGAAATTGTGCCTTTTCTATATAATTCCGATGCAATTTCTGTGATTCATCGTCAATAAGAAGGTCAGAGGGATTCAATAAACCTGAAGTGAAGCATCGGAATCTATAACTAGTGTCACAGGAATGGTTCAAAACAAAGTCAGTAAGAAGAGTCAGTCTTCTTCTCCTTAAGTCGGCATTGTGCCTTTTGTATTTAATTCCGATGCATTTTCTGTGTTTCATCGTCAATAAGAAGGTCCAAGGGATACAGTAAACCTGGAGTGAAGCATCGGAATCTATAACTAGTGTCACAGGAATGGTTCAAAACATAGACAGTAAGAAGAGTCAGTTTTCGTGAACTTAAGCCGGCACTTTGCTTTTTGCATTTACTTCCGATGCAATTTCTGTGTTTCATGGTCAATAAGAAGGTCCAAGGGATACAGCAAACCTGAAGTGAAGCATCGGAATCTACAACTAGTGTTCCAGGAATGGTTCAAAACATAGTCAGTAAGATGAGTCAATCTTCTTGTACTTAAATCGGCATTGTGAATTTTCTATTTAATTCCGATGCAATTTCTGTGTTTCATCGTCAATAAGAAGGTCCAAGGGATACAGTAAACCTCAAGTGAAGCATCGGAATCTATTACTAGTGTCACAGGATTGGTTCAAAAAATGTTTAGTAGGAAGAGTCGGTCTTCATGTACTTAAGTCGGCATTGTGCCTTTTCTATTGAATTCCGATGCAATTTCTGTGTTTCATCGTCAATAAGAATGTCCAAGGGATACAGTAAACCTGAAGTGACGCATCGGAATCTACAACTAGTGTCACAGGATTGGTTAAAAACATAGACAGTAAGAAGAGTCAATCTTCTTGTACTTAAGTCGGCATTGTGCCTTTTCTATTTAAATCCGATGCAATATCTGTGTGTCTTCGTCAATAAGAAGGTCAGAGGGATACAGTAAACCTGTGTCACAGGAATGGTTCAAACATAGTCAGTAACAAGAGTCAGTCTTCTTGTACTTAATTCGGCATTGTGCCTTTTGTATTTAATTCCGATGCAATATCTGTGTTTCATCGTCAATACGTAGGCCCAAGGGATACAGTAAACCTGGAGTGAAGCATCGGAATCTATAACTAGTGTCACAGGAATGGTTCAAACCATAGACAGTAAGAAGAGCCAGTCTTCTTGTACTTAAGTCGGCATTGTGCCTTTTATATTTAATTCCGATGCAATTTCTGTGTTTCATCGTCAATAAGAAGGTCCAGGGGATACAGTAAACCTCAAGTGAATTATCGGAATCTATAACTAGTGTCACTGGACTGGTTCAAAACATAGACAGTAAGAAGAGTAAGTCTTCGTGTACTTAAGTCGGCATTTTGCCTATTGTATTTAATTTCGATGCAATTTCTGTGTTTCATCGTCAATAAGACGGTCCAAGGGATACAGTAAAGCTGAAGTGAAGCATGGAATCCATAACTTGTGTCACAGGAATGGTTCAAAACATAGTCAGTAAGAAGAGTCAGTCTTCTTGTACTTAAGTCGGCATTTTGCATTTCCTATTTAATTCCGATGCGATTTCTGTAATTCATCGTCAATAAGAAGGTCCAAGGGATACAGTAATCCTGGAGTGAAGCATCGGAATCGATAACTAGTCTCACAGGAATGGTTCAAATCATAGACAGTAAGAAGAGTCAGTCTTCCTGTACTTAAGTCGGCACTGTGCCTTTTCTATTTAATTCCGATGCAATTTCTGTGTTTCATCGTCAATAAGAAGGTCCAGGGGATACAGTAAACCTCAAGTGAATTATCGGAATCTATAACTAGTGTCACTGGACTGGTTCAAAACATAGACAGTAAGAAGAGTCAGTCTTCGTGTATTTAAGTCGGCATTTTGCCTTTTGTATTTAATTCCCATGCAATTTCAGTGTTTCATCGTCAATAAGAATGTCCAAGGGATACAGTAAACCTGAAGTGAAGCATCGGAATCTATAACTAGTCTCACTGGAATGGTTCAAATCATAGTCAGCAAGAAGAGTTGGTCTTCATGTACTTAATTCGGTATTGTGCCTTTTGTATTTAATTCGGATGCAATTTCTGTGTTTCATCGTCAATAAGAAGGGACAAAGGATACAGTAAACCTGAAGTGAAGCATCGGAATCTATAACTAGAGTCACAGGAATGGTTCTAAACATAGTCAGTAAGAAGAGTCAGTCTTCTTGTACTTAATTCGGCATTGTGCCTTTTGTATTTAATTCCGATGCAATTTCTGTGTTCCATCGTCAATAAGAAGGTCAAAGGGATACAGTAAGCCTGGAGTGAAGCTTAGGAATCTATAACTAGAGTCACAGTAATGGTTCAAAACAAAGACAGTAAGAAAAGTCAGTCTTCTTGTACTTAAGTCGGCATTATGCCTTTTGTATTTAATTCCGATGCAATTTCTGTGTTTCATCGTCAATACGAAGGTCCAAGGGATACAGCAAACCTGAAGTGAAGCATCGGAATCTATAACTAGTGTCACTGGATTGGTTCAAAATATAGACAGTAAGAAGAGTCAGTCTTCTTGTACTTAAGTCGGCATTGTGCCTTATGTATTTAATTACGATGCAATTTCTGTGATTCATCGTCAATAAGAAGGTCCAAGGGATACAGTAAACCTGAAGTAAAGCATCGGACTCTACAACTAGTGTCACTGGAATGGTTCAAAACGTAGACAGTAAGAAGAGTCAGTCTTCGTGTACTTAAGTCGGCATTTTGACTTTGAATTTAATTCCGATGCAATTTCTGTGTTTCATCGTCAACAAGAAGGTCCAAGGGATACAGTAAACCTGAAGTGAAGCATGGAATCCATAACTTGTGTCACAGGATTGGTTGAAAACATAGTCAGTAAGAAGAGTCAGTCTTCTTGTACTTAAGTCGGCATTGTGCCTTTCCTATTTAATTCCGATGCGATTTCTGTAATTCATCGTCAATAAGAAGGTCCAAGGGATACAGTAATCCTGGAGTGAAGCATCGGAATCGATAACTAGTCTCACAGGAATGGTTCAAATCATAGACAGTAAGAAGAGTCAGTCTTCTTGTACTTAAGTCGGCACTGTGCCTTTTGTATTTAATTCCCATGCAATTTCTGTGTTTCAACGTCAATAAGAATGTCCAAGGGATACAGTAAACCTGCTGTGAAGCATCGGAATCTATAACTAGTGTCACAGGAATGGTTCAAACATAGACAGTAAGATGAGTCAGTCTTTCCTGTACTTAAGTCGGCATTGAGCCTTTTGTATTTAATTCCGATGCAATTTCTGTGTTTCATTGTCAATAAGAAGGTCAGAGGGATACGGTAAACCTGAAGTGAAGTATCGGAATCTACAACTAGGGTCACAGGAATGGTGTAAAACATAGTCAGTAAGAAGAGTCAGTCTTCTTGTACTTATGTCGGCATTGTGCCTTTTATATTTAATTCCGATGCAATTTCTGTGTGACATCGTCAATAAGAAGGTCAGAGGGATACAGTAAACCTGAAATGAAGCATCGGAATCTATAACTTGTGTCACAGGAATGGTTCAAACATAGTCAGTAACAAGAGTCAGTCTTCTTGTACTTAATTCGGCATTGTGCCTTTTGTATTTAATTCCGATGCAATATCTGTGTTTCATCGTCAATACGTAGGCCCAAGGGATACAGTAAACCTGAAGTGAAGCATCGGAATCTATAACCAGTGTCACAGGAATGGTTCAAACCATAGACAGTAAGAAGAGCCAGTCTTCTTGTACTTAAGTCGGCATTGTGCCTTTTATATTTAATTCCGATGCATTTTCTGTGTTTCATCGTCAATAAGAAGGTCCAGGGGATACAGTAAACCTCAAGTGAATTATCGGAATCTATAACTAGTGTCACTGGAATGGTTCAAAACGTAGACAGTAAGAAGAGTCAGTCTTCGTGTACTTAAGTCGGCATTTTGACTTTTGAATTTATTTCCGATGCAATTTCTGTGTTTCATCGTCAACAAGAAGGTCCAAGGGATACAGTAAACCTGAAGTGAAGCATGAAATCCATAACTTGTGTCACAGGAATGGTTGAAAACATAGTCAGTAAGAAGAGTCAGTCTTCTTGTACTTAAGTCGGCATTGTGCCTTTCCTATTTAATTCCGATGCGATTTCTGTAATTCATCGTCAATAAGAAGGTCCAAGGGATACAGTAATCCTGGAGTGAAGCATCGGAATCGATAACTAGTCTCACAGGAATGGTTCAAATCATAGACAGTAAGAAGAGTCAGTCTTCTTGTACTTAAGTCGGCACTGTGCCTTTTGTATTTAATTCCCATGCAATCTCTGTGTTTCATCGTAAATAAGAATGTCCAAGGGATACAGTAAACCTGAAGTGAAGCATGGGAATCTATAACTAGTCTCACTGGAATGGTTCAAATCATAGTCAATAAGAAGAGTCGGTCTTCATGTACTTAAGTTGGTATTGTGCCTTTTGTATTTAATTCGGATGCAATTTCTGTGTTTCATCGTCAATAAGAAGGGACAAAGGATACAGTAAACCTGAAGTGAAGCATCGGAATCTATAAGTAGTGTCACAGGAATGGTTCAAAACATATTCAGTAAGAAGAGTCAGTCTTCTTGCCCTTAAGTCGGCATTGTGCCTTTTGTATTTAATTCCGATGCAATTTCTGAGTTTCATCGTCAATAAGAAGGTCAAGGGATACAATAAACGTGGAGTGTAGCATCGGAATCTATAACTAGTGTCACAGGAATGGTTCAAATAATAAACAGTAATAAGAGTCAGTCTTCGTGTACTTAAGTCGGCATTTTGCCTTTTGTATTTAAATCCGATGTAATTTCTGTGTTTCATCGTCAATAAGAAGGTCAGCGGGATACAGTAAACCTGAAGTGAAGCATCGGAATCCACAACTAGTGTCACAGGAACGGTTCAAAACATAGACAGTAGAAAGAGTCAGTCTTCTTGTACTTAAGTCGGCATTGTGCCTTTTGTATTTTATTCCGATACAATTTCTGTGTTTCATCGTCAATAAGAAGGTGCAAGGTATACAGTAAACCTGAAGTAAATCATCGGAATCTATAACTAGTGTCACAGGAATGGTTCACACAATAATCAGTAAGAAGAGTCAGTTTTCTTATAGTTATGTCGGCATTGTGCCTTTTCTATTTAATTCCGATGCAATTTCTGTGTTTCATCGTCAATAAGAAGGTCCAAGGGATACAGTAAACCTGGAGTGAAGCATCGGAATCTATAACTAGTGTCACAGGAATGGTTCAAAGCACACACAGTAAATAGAGTCATTTTTCGTGTACATAAGTCGGCATTGTGCCTTTTCTATTTATTTCCGATGCAATTTCTGTGTTTCATCGGCAACAAGAAGGACACAGGGATACAGTAAACCTGAAGTGAAGCATCGGAATCTATAACTAGTGTCACAGGAATGGTTCAAAACATAGTCAGTAAGAAGAGTCAGTCTTCTTGTAGTTAAGTCGGCATTGTGCCTTTCGTATTTAATTCCGATGCAATTTCTGTGTTTCACCGTCAATAAGAAGGTCAGAGGGGTATAGTAAACCTGAAGTGAAGCATCGGAATCCATAACTAGTGTCACAGGAATGGTTCAAACGTAGACAGTAAGAAGAGTCAGTCTTTTTGTACTTAAGTCGGCATTGTGCCTTTTGTATTTAATTCCGATGCCATTTCTGTGTTTCATCGTCAATGAGAATGTCAGAGGTATACAGTAAACCTGAAGTGAAGCATCGGACTCTATAACTAGTGTCACAGAAATGGTTCAAAACGTAGACAGTAAGAAGAGTCAGTCTTCTTATACTAAAGTCAGCATTGTGCCTTTTGAATTTAATTCCGATGCAATTTCTGTGTTTCATTGGCAATAAGAAGGTCCAAGGGATACAGTAAACCTGGAGTGAAGCATCGGAATCTATAACTAGTGTCACAGGAATGGTACAAAACATAGTCAGTAAGAAGAGTCAGTCTTCTTGTACTTAAGTCGGCATTGTGCCTTTTCTACTTATTTCCGATGCAATTTCTGTGTTTCATCGTCAATAAGAAGGTCACAGGGATACAGTAAACCTGAAGTGAAGCATCGGAATCTATAACTAGTGTCACAGGAATGATCAAAACATAGACAGTACGAAGAGTCAGTCTTCTTGTACTTATGTCGGCATTGTGGCTTTTGTATTTAATTCCGATGCAATTTCTGTGTTTCATTGGCAATAAGGTCAGAGGGATACAGTAAACCTGAAGTGAAGCATCGGAATCTATAACTTGTGTCACAGGAATGGTACAAAACATAGTCAGTAAGAAGAGTCAGTCTTCTTCTCCTTAAGTCGGCATTGTGCCTTTTGTATTTAATACCGATGCATTTTCTGTGTTTCATCGTCAATAAGAAGGTCCAAGGGATACAGTAAACCTGGAGTGAAGCATCGGAATCTATAACTAGTGTCACAGGAATGGTTCAAAACATAGACAGTAAGAAGAGTCAGTCTTCTTGGACTTATGTCGAAATTGTGCCTTTTCTATATAATTCCGATGCAATTTCTGTGATTCATCGTCAATAAGAAGGTCAGAGGGATTCAATAAACCTGAAGTGAAGCATCGGAATCTATAACTAGTGTCACAGGAATGGTTCAAAACAAAGTCAGTAAGAAGAGTCAGTCTTCTTCTCCTTAAGTCGGCATTGTGCCTTTTGTATTTAATTCCGATGCATTTTCTGTGTTTCATCGTCAATAAGAAGGTCCAAGGGATACAGTAAACCTGGAGTGAAGCATCGGAATCTATAACTAGTGTCACAGGAATGGTTCAAAACATAGACAGTAAGAAGAGTCAGTTTTCGTGAACTTAAGCCGGCACTTTGCTTTTTGCATTTACTTCCGATGCAATTTCTGTGTTTCATGGTCAATAAGAAGGTCCAAGGGATACAGCAAACCTGAAGTGAAGCATCGGAATCTACAACTAGTGTTCCAGGAATGGTTCAAAACATAGTCAGTAAGATGAGTCAATCTTCTTGTACTTAAATCGGCATTGTGAATTTTCTATTTAATTCCGATGCAATTTCTGTGTTTCATCGTCAATAAGAAGGTCCAAGGGATACAGTAAACCTCAAGTGAAGCATCGGAATCTATTACTAGTGTCACAGGATTGGTTCAAAAAATGTTTAGTAGGAAGAGTCGGTCTTCATGTACTTAAGTCGGCATTGTGCCTTTTCTATTGAATTCCGATGCAATTTCTGTGTTTCATCGTCAATAAGAATGTCCAAGGGATACAGTAAACCTGAAGTGACGCATCGGAATCTACAACTAGTGTCACAGGATTGGTTAAAAACATAGACAGTAAGAAGAGTCAATCTTCTTGTACTTAAGTCGGCATTGTGCCTTTTCTATTTAAATCCGATGCAATATCTGTGTGTCTTCGTCAATAAGAAGGTCAGAGGGATACAGTAAACCTGTGTCACAGGAATGGTTCAAACATAGTCAGTAACAAGAGTCAGTCTTCTTGTACTTAATTCGGCATTGTGCCTTTTGTATTTAATTCCGATGCAATATCTGTGTTTCATCGTCAATACGTAGGCCCAAGGGATACAGTAAACCTGGAGTGAAGCATCGGAATCTATAACTAGTGTCACAGGAATGGTTCAAACCATAGACAGTAAGAAGAGCCAGTCTTCTTGTACTTAAGTCGGCATTGTGCCTTTTATATTTAATTCCGATGCAATTTCTGTGTTTCATCGTCAATAAGAAGGTCCAGGGGATACAGTAAACCTCAAGTGAATTATCGGAATCTATAACTAGTGTCACTGGACTGGTTCAAAACATAGACAGTAAGAAGAGTAAGTCTTCGTGTACTTAAGTCGGCATATTGCCTTTTGTATTTAATTCCGATGCAATTTCTGTGTTTCATCGTCAATAAGACGGTCCAAGGGATACAGTAAAGCTGAAGTGAAGCATGGAATCCATAACTTGTGTCACAGGAATGGTTCAAAACATAGTCAGTAAGAAGAGTCAGTCTTCTTGTACTTAAGTCGGCATTTTGCATTTCCTATTTAATTCCGATGCGATTTCTGTAATTCATCGTCAATAAGAAGGTCCAAGGGATACAGTAATCCTGGAGTGAAGCATCGGAATCGATAACTAGTCTCACAGGAATGGTTCAAATCATAGACAGTAAGAAGAGTCAGTCTTCCTGTACTTAAGTCGGCACTGTGCCTTTTCTATTTAATTCCGATGCAATTTCTGTGTTTCATCGTCAATAAGAAGGTCCAGGGGATACAGTAAACCTCAAGTGAATTATCGGAATCTATAACTAGTGTCACTGGACTGGTTCAAAACATAGACAGTAAGAAGAGTCAGTCTTCGTGTATTTAAGTCGGCATTTTGCCTTTTGTATTTAATTCCCATGCAATTTCAGTGTTTCATCGTCAATAAGAATGTCCAAGGGATACAGTAAACCTGAAGTGAAGCATCGGAATCTATAACTAGTCTCACTGGAATGGTTCAAATCATAGTCAGCAAGAAGAGTTGGTCTTCATGTACTTAATTCGGTATTGTGCCTTTTGTATTTAATTCGGATGCAATTTCTGTGTTTCATCGTCAATAAGAAGGGACAAAGGATACAGTAAACCTGAAGTGAAGCATCGGAATCTATAACTAGTGTCACAGGAATGGTTCTAAACATAGTCAGTAAGAAGAGTCAGTCTTCTTGTACTTAATTCGGCATTGTGCCTTTTGTATTTAATTCCGATGCAATTTCTGTGTTCCATCGTCAATAAGAAGGTCAAAGGGATACAGTAAGCCTGGAGTGAAGCTTAGGAATCTATAACTAGAGTCACAGTAATGGTTCAAAACAAAGACAGTAAGAAAAGTCAGTCTTCTTGTACTTAAGTCGGCATTATGCCTTTTGTATTTAATTCCGATGCAATTTCTGTGTTTCATCGTCAATACGAAGGTCCAAGGGATACAGTAAACCTGAAGTGAAGCATCGGAATCTATAACTAGTGTCACTGGATTGGTTCAAAATATAGACAGTAAGAAGAGTCAGTCTTCTTGTACTTAAGTCGGCATTGTGCCTTATGTATTTAATTACGATGCAATTTCTGTGATTCATCGTCAATAAGAAGGTCCAAGGGATACAGTAAACCTGAAGTAAAGCATCGGACTCTACAACTAGTGTCACAGAAATGGTTCAAAACATAGACAGTAGGAAGAGTCAGTCTTCTTCTACTTAAGTCGGCATTGTGCCCTCTGTATTTCATTCCGATTCAATTTCTGTGTTTCGTCGTCAATAAGAAGGTCCAAGGGATACAGTAAACCTGAAGTGAAGCATCGGAATCTATAGCTAGTGTCACAGGAATGGTTCAAAACATAGTCAGTAAGGAGAGACAGTCTTCTTGTCCTGCAGTCGGCATTGTGCCTTTTGTATTTAATTCCGATGCAATTTCTGTGTTTCATCGTCAATACGTAGGTCCAAGGAATACAGTAAACCTGGAGTGAAGCATCGGAATCGATAACTAGTCTCACAGGAACGGTTCAAATCATAGACAGTAAGAAGAGTCAGTCTTCTTGTATTTAAGTCTGCATTGTGCCTTTTGTATATAATTCCGATGCAATTTCTGTGTTTCATCGTCAATAAGAAGGTCCAAGGGATACAGTAAACCTCAAGTGAAGCATCGGAGTCTATAACTAGTGTCACAGGAATGGTTCAAAACATAGTCAGTGGGAAGAGTCGGTCTTCATGTACTTAAGTAGCCATTGTGCCTCTTGTATGTAATTCCGATGCAATTTCTGTGTTTCATCGTCAATACGAAGGTCCAAGGGATACAGTAAACCTGAAGTAAAGCATCGGAATCTATAACTAGTGTCACTGGATTGGTTCAAAATATAGACAGTAAGAAGAGTCAGTCTTCTTGTACTTAAGTCGGCATTGTGCCTTATGTATTTAATTCCGATGCAATTTCTGTGATTCATCGTCAATAAGAAGGTCCAAGGGATACAGTAAACCTGAAGTGAAGCATCGGACTCTATAACTAGTGTCACAGAAATGGTTCAAAACATAGACAGTAGGAAGAGTCAGTCTTCTTATACTTAAGTCGGCATTGTGCCTTTGTATTTAATTCCGATGCAATTTCTGTGTTTCATCGTCAATAAGAAGATCCAAGGGATACAGTAAACCTGAAGTGAAGCATCGGAATCTATAACTAGTGTCACAGGAATGATTCAAAACATAGACAGTACGAAGAGTCAGTCTTCTTGTACTTAAGTCGGCATTGTGGCTTTTGTATTTATTTCCAATGCAATTTCTGTGTTTCATCGTCAATTAAAGGTCAGAGGGATACAGTAAAAATGGAGTGAAGCATCGTAATCTATAATTAGCGTCACAGCAATGGTTCAAAACATAGAGAGTAGGAAGAGTCAGTCTTCTTCTACTTAAGTCGGCATTGTGCCTTTTGTATTTCATTCCGATGCAATTTCTGTGTTTCGTCGTCAATAAGAAGGTCCAAGGGATACAGTAAACCTGGAGTGAAGCATCGGAATCTATAACTAGTTTCACAGGAATGGTTCAAAACATAGTCAGTAAGAAGAGTCAGTCTTCTTGTACTTAAGTCTGCATTGTGGCTTTTCTATTTAATTCCAATGCAATATCTGTGTTTCATCTTCAATAACAAGGTCCAAGGGATACAGTAAACCTGGAGTGAAGCATCGGAATCTATAACTAGTGTCAATGGAATGGTTCAAGACATAGACGGTAACAAGAGTCAGTGTTCTTGAACTTAAGTCAGCATTGTGCCTTTTGCATTTTACTCCGATGCCATTTCTGTGTTTCATCGTCAATAAGAAAGGCAGAGGGATACAGTAAACCTGAAGTGAAGCATCGGAATCTATAGCTAGTGTCACAGGAATGGTTCAAAACATAGTCAGTAAGGAGAGTCAGCCTTCTTGTCCTGAAGTCGGCATTGTGCCTTTTGTATTTAATTCCGATGCAATTTCTGTGTTTCATCGTCAATACGTATGTCCAAGGAATACAGTAAACCTGGAGTGAAGCATCGGAATCGATAACTAGTCTCACAGGAACGGTTCAAATCATAGACAGTAAGAAGAGTCAGTCTTCTTGTATTTAAGTCGGCATTGTGCCTTTTGTATTTAATTCCGATGCAATTTCTGTGTTTCATCGTCAATAAGAAGGTCCAAGGGATACAGTAAACCTCAAGTGAAGCATCGGAATCTATAACTAGTGTAACAGGAATGGTTCAAAACATAGTCAGTAGGAAGAGTCGGCCTTCATGTACATAAGTAGGCATTGTGCCTTTTGTATTTAATTCCGATGCAATTTCTGTGTTTCATCGTCAATAAGATTGTCCAAGGGATACAGTAAACCTGAAGTGAAGCATCGGAATCTATAACTAGTGTCACAGGAATGGTTCAAAACAAAGTCAGTAAGAAGAGTCAGTCTTCTTCTCCTTAAGTCGGCATTGTGCCTTTTGTATTTAATTCCGATGCATTTTCTGTGTTTCATCGTCAATAAGAAGGTCCAAGGGATACAGTAAACCTGGAGTGAAGCATCGGAATCTATAACTAGTGTCACAGGAATGGTTCAAAACATAGACAGTAAGAAGAGTCAGTTTTCGTGAACTTAAGCCGGCACTTTGCTTTTTGCATTTACTTCCGATGCAATTTCTGTGTTTCATGGTCAATAAGAAGGTCCAAGGGATACAGCAAACCTGAACTGAAGCATCGGAATCTACAACTAGTGTTCCAGGAATGGTTCAAAACATAGTCAGTAAGATGAGTCAGTCTTCTTGTACTTAAATCGGCATTGTGAATTTTCTATTTAATTCCGATGCAATTTCTGTGTTTCATCGTCAATAAGAAGGTCCAAGGGATACAGTAAACCTCAAGTGAAGCATCGGAATCTATAACTAGTGTCACAGGATTGGTTCAAAAAATATTTAGTAGGAAGAGTCGGTCTTCATGTATTTAAGTCGGCATTGTGCCTTTTCTATTGAATTCCGATGCAATTTCTGCGTTTCATCGTCAATAAGAAAGTCAAAGGTTTACAGTAAACCTGAAGTGAAGCATCGGAATCTAGAACTAGTGTCCCAGGAATGGTTCAAAACATAGTCAGTAAGATGAGTCAGTCTTCTTGTACTTAAGTCGGCATTGTGCCTTTTGTATTTAATTCAGATACAATTTCTGAGTTTCATCGTCAATAAAAAGTTCCAAATGATACAGTAAACCTGGAGTGTAACATCGGAATCTATAACTAGTGTCCCAGGATTGGTTCAAGCATAGACAGTAAGAAGAGTCAGTCTTCGTGTACTTAAGTCGGCATTGTGCCTTTCGTATTCAATTCCGATTCAATGTCTGTGCTTCACCGTCAATAAGAAAGTCAGAGGGATACAGTAAACCTGAAGTGAAGCATCAGAAACTATAACTAGTGTCACAGGAATGGTTCAAACATAGACAGTAACAAGAGTCAGTCTTCTTGTACTTAAGTCGGCATTGTGCCTTTTGTATTTAATTCCGATTCAATTCCTGTGTTTCATCGTCAATAAGAATGTCCAAGGGATACAGTAAACCTGAAGTGAAGCATCGGAATCTACAACTAGTGTCACAGGATTGGTTAAAAACATAGACAGTAAGAAGAGTCAATCTTCTTGTGCTTAAGTCGGCATTGTGCCTTTTCTATTTCAATCCGATGCAATATCTGTGTGTCATCGTCAATAAGAAGGTCAGAGGGATACAGTAAACCTGTGTCACAGGAATGGTTCAAACATAGTCAGTAACAAGAGTCAGTCTTCTTGTACTTAATTCGGCATTGTGCCTTTTGTATTTAATTCCGATGCAATATCTGTGTTTCATCGTCAATACGTAGGCCCAAGGGATACAGTAAACCTGGAGTGAAGCATCGGAATCTATAACTACTGTCACAGGAATGGTTCAAACCATAGACAGTAAGAAGAGCCAGTCTTCTTGTACTTAAATCGGCATTGTGCCTTTTATATTTAATTCCGATGCAATTTCTGTGTTTCATCGTCAATAAGAATGTCCAGGGGATACAGTAAACCTCAAGTGAATTATCGGAATCTATAACTAGTGTCACTGGACTGGTTCAAAACATAGACAGTAAGAAGAGTCAGTCTTCGTGTACTTAAGTCGGCATTTTGCCTTTTGTATTTAATTCCAATGCAATTTCTGTGTTTCATCGTCAATAAGAAGGTCCAAGGGATACAGTAAAGCTGAAGTGAAGCATGGAATCCATAACTTGTGTCACAGGAATGGTTCAAAACATAGTCAGTAAGAAGAGTCAGTCTTCTTGTACTTAAGTCGGCATTTTGCATTTCCTATTTAATTCCGATGCGATTTCTGTAATTCATCGTCAATAAGAAGGTCCAAGGGATACAGTAATCCTGGAGTGAAGCATCGGAATCGATAACTAGTCTCACAGGAATGGTTCAAATCATAGACAGTAAGAAGAGTCAGTCTTCCTGTACTTAAGTCGGCACTGTGCCTTTTCTATTTAATTCCGATGCAATTTCTGTGTTTCATCGTCAATAAGAAGGTCCAGGGGATACAGTAAACCTCAAGTGAATTATCGGAATCTATAACTAGTGTCACTGGACTGGTTCAAAACATAGACAGTAAGAAGAGTCAGTCTTCGTGTACTTAAGTCGGCATTTTGCCTTTTGTATTTAATTCCCATGCAATTTCTGTGTTTCATCGTCAATAAGAATGTCCAAGGGATACAGTAAACCTGAAGTGAAGCATCGGAATCTGTAACTAGTCTCACTGGAATGGTTCAAATCATAGTCAGCAAGAAGAGTTGGTCTTCATGTACTTAATTCGGTATTGTGCCTTTTGTATTTAATTCGGATGCAATTTCTGTGTTTCATCGTCAATAAGAAGGGACAAAGGATACAGTAAACCTGAAGTGAAGCATCGGAATCTATAACTAGTGTCACAGGAATGGTTCTAAACATAGTCAGTAAGAAGAGTCAGTCTTCTTGTACTTAATTCGGCATTGTGCCTTTTGTATTTAATTCCGATGCAATTTCTGTGTTCCATAGTCAATAAGAAGGTCAAAGGGATACAGTAAGCCTTGAGTGAAGCTTAGGAATCTATAACTAGAGTCACAGTAATGGTTCAAAGCAAAGACAGTAGGAAAAGTCAGTCTTCTTGTACTTAAGTCGGCATTGTGCCTTTTGTATTTAATTCCGATGCAATTTCTGTGTTTCATCGTCAATACGAAGGTCCAAGGGATACAGTTAACCTGAAGTGAAGCATCGGAATCTATAACTAGTGTCACTGGATTGGATCAAATTATAGACAGTAAGAAGAGTCAGTCTTCTTGTACTTAAGTCGGCATTGTGCCTTATGTATTTAATTCCGATGATATTTCTGTGATTCATCGTCAATAAGAAGGTCCAAGGGATACAGTAAACCTGAAGTGAAGCATCGGACTCTATAACTAGTGTCACAGAAATGGTTCAAAACATAGACAGTAGGAAGAGTCAGTCTTCTTCTACTTAAGTCGGCATTGTGCCTTTTGTATTTCATTCCGATGCAATTTCTGTGTTTCGTCGTCAATAAGAAGGTCCAAGGGATACAGTAAACCTGGAGTGAAGCATCGGAATCTATAACTAGTGTCACAGGAATGGTTCAAAACATAGTCAGTAAGAAGAGTCAGTCTTCTTGTACTTAAGTCTGCATTGTGGCTTTTCTATTTAATTCCAATGCAATATCTGTGTTTCATCGTCAATAACAAGGTCCAAGGGATACAGTAAACCTGGTGTGAAGCATCGGAATCTATAACTAGTGTCAATGGAATGGTTCAAGACATAGACAGTAACAAGAGTCAGTCTTCTTGAACTTAAGTCGGCATTGTGCCTCTTGCATTTTACTCCGATGCCATTTCAGTGTTTCATCGTCAATAAGAAAGTCAGAGGGATACAGTAAACCTGAAGTGAAGCATCGGAATCTATAGCTAGTGTCACAGGAATGGTTCAAAACATAGTCAGTAAGGAGAGACAGTCTTCTTGTCCTGCAGTCGGCATTGTGCCTTTTGTATTTAATTCCGATGCAATATCTGTGTTTCATCGTCAATACGTAGGTCCAAGGAATACAGTAAACCTGGAGTGAAGCATCGGAATCGATAACTAGTCTCACAGGAACGGTTCAAATCATAGACAGTAAGAAGAGTCAGTCTTCTTGTATTTAAGTCGGCATTGTGCCTTTTGTATTTAATTCCGATGCAATTTCTGTGTTTCATCGTCAATAAGAAGGTCCAAGGGATACAGTAAACCTCAAGTGAAGCATCGGAATCTATAACTAGTGTCACAGGAATGGTTCAAAACATAGTCAGTAGGAAGAGTCGGTCTTCATGTACTTAAGTAGGCATTGTGCCTCTTGTATGTAATTCCGATGCAATTTCTGTGTTTCATCGTCAATACGTAGGTCCAAGGAATACAGTAAACCTGGAGTGAAGCATCGGAATCGATAACTAGTCTCACAGGAACGGTTCAAATCATAGACAGTAAGAAGAGTCAGTCTTCTTGTACTTAAGTCTGCATTGTGGCTTTTCTATTTAATTCCAATGCAATATCTGTGTTTCATCGTCAATAACAAGGCCCAAGGGATACAGTAAACCTGGAGTGAAGCATCGGAATCTATAACTAGTGTCAATGGAATGGTTCAAGACATATACGGTAACAAGAGTCAGTCTTCTTGAACTTAAGTCAGCATTGTGCCTTTTGCATTTTACTCCGATGCCATTTCTGTGTTTCATCGTCATTAAGAAAGGCAGAGGGATACAGTAAACCTGAAGTGAAGCATCGGAATCTATAACTAGTGTCACTGGATTGGTTCAAAATATAGACAGTAAGAAGAGTCAGTCTTCTTGTACTTAAGTCGGCATTGTGCCTTATGTATTTAATTCCGATGCAATTTCTGTGATTCATCGTCAATAAGAAGGTCCAAGGGATACAGTAATCCTGAAGTGAAGCATCGGACTCTATAACTAGTGTCACAGAAATGGTTCAAAACATAGACAGTAGGAAGAGTCAGTCTTCTTATACTTAAGTCGGCATTGTGCCTTTTGTATTTAATTCCGATGCAATTTCTGTGTTTCATCGTCAATAAGAAGGTCCAAGGGATACAGCAAACCTAAAGTGAAGCATCGGAATCTATAACTAGTGTCACAGGAATGATTCAAAACATAGACAGTACGAAGAGTGAGTCTTCTTGTACTTGAGTCGGCATTGTGGCTTTTGAATTTATTTCCAATGCAATTTCTGTGTTTCATCGTCAATTAAAGGTCAGAGGGATACAGTAAAAATGGAGTGAAGCATCGTAATCTATAATTAGTGTCACAGCAATGGTTCAAAACATAGACAGTAGGAAGAGTCAGTCTTCTTCTACTTAAGTCGGCATTGTGCCTTTTGTATTTCATTCCGATGCAATTTCTGTGTTTCGTCGTCAATGAGAAGGTCCAAGGGATACAGTAAACCTGGAGTGAAGCATCGGAATCTATAACTAGTTTCACAGGAATGGTTCAAAACATAGTCAGTAAGAAGAGTCAGTCTACTTGTACTTAAGTCTGCATTGTGGCTTTTCTATTTAATTCCAATGCAATATCTGTGTTTCATCGTCAATAACAAGGCCCAAGGGATGCAGTAAACCTGGAGTGAAGCATCGGAATCTATAACTAGTGTCAATGGAATGGTTCAAGACATAGACGGTAACAAGAGTCAGTCTTCTTGAACTTAAGTCAGCATTGTGCCTTTTTCATTTTACTCCGATGCCATTTCTGTGTTTCATCGTCATTAAGAAAGGCAGAGGGATACAGTAAACCTGAAGTGAAGCATGGGAATCTATAGCTAGTGTCACAGGGATGGTTCAAAACATAGTCAGTAAGGAGAGTCAGTCTTCTTGTCCTGAAGTCGGCATTGTGCCTTTTGTATTTAATTCCGATGCAATTTCTGTGTTTCATCGTCAATACGTAGGTCCAAGGAATACAGTAAACCTGGAGTGAAGCATCGGAATCGATAACTAGTCTCACAGGAACGGTTCAAATCATAGACAGTAAGAAGAGTCAGTCTTCTTGTATTTAAGTCGCCATTGTGCCTTTTGTATTTAATTCCGATGCAATTTCTGTGTTTCATCGTCAATAAGAAGGTCCAAGGGATACAGTAAACCTCAAGTGAAGCATCGGAATCTATAACTAGTGTCACAGGAATGGTTCAAAACATAGTCAGTAGGAAGAGTCGGCCTTCATGTACATAAGTAGGCATTGTGCATTTTGTATTTAATTCCGATGCAATTTCTGTGTTTCATCGTCAATAAGATTGTCCAAGGGATACAGTAAACCTGAAGTGAAGCATCGGAATCTATAACTAGTGTCACAGGGATGGTTCAAATCATTTTCAATAAGAAGAGTCGGTCTTCATATACTTAAGTCGGCATTGTGCGTTTTGTATTTAATTCCGATGCAATTTCTGTTTCTCATCGTCAATAAGAGGGTCCAAGGGATACAGTAAACCTGAAGTGAAGCATGGGACTCTATAACTAGTGTCACAGAAATTGTTCAAAACATAGACAGTAGGAAGAGTCAGTCTTCATATTCTTAAGTCGGCATTGTGCCTTTTGTATTTAGTTCCGATGCAATTTCTGTGTTTCATCGTCAATCAGAAGGTCCAAGGGAATCAGTATACCTGAAGTGAAGCAACGGAATCTATAACTAGTGTCACAGGAATGGTTAAAAGCATAGACAGTACGAAGAGTCAGTCTTCTTGTACTTAAGTCGGCATTGTGCATTTTGTATTTAATTCCGATGCAATTTCTTTGTTTCATCGTCAATAAGAAGGTCCAAGGGATACAGTAAACCTGGAATGAAGCATCGGAATCTATGACTAGTGTCACAGGAATGGTTCAAAACATAGTCAGTAAGAAGAGTCAGTCTTCTTGTCCTTAAGTCGGCATTGTGCCTTTTGTATTTAATTCCGATGCAATTTCTGTGTTTCATCGTCAATAAGATGGTCCAAGGGATACAGTAAACCTGGAGTAAAGCATCGGAATCTATAACTATTGTCACAGGAATGGTTCGAAACATAGACAGTAAGAAGAGTCAGTCTTCTTGTACTTAAGTCGGCATTGTGCCTTTTGTATTTATTTCCGATGCAATTTCTGTGTTTCATCGTTAATAAGAAGGTCCAAAGGATACAGTAAACCACAAGTGAAGCATCGGAATCTATAACTAGTGTCACAGGAATGGTTCAAAACATAGTCAGTAGGAAGAGTCGGTCTTCATGTACTTAAATCGGCATTGTGCCTTTTGTATTTAATTCCGATGCAATTTCTGTGTATCATCGTCAATTAGAAGGTCCAAGCGATACAGTAAACCTGAAGTGAAGCATCAGCATCGGACTCTATGACTTGTGTCACAGAAATAGATCAAACATAGACAGTAGGAAGAGTCAGTCTTCTTATGCTTTAGTTATCATTGTGCATTTTGTATTTAATTCCGATGCAATTTCTGTGTTTCATCGTCAATAAGAAGGACCAAGGGACACAGTAAACCTGAAGTGAAGCATCGGAATCTATAACTAGTGTCACAGGAATGGTTCAAATCATTGTCAATAAGAAGATTCGGTCTTCATATACTTAAGTCGGCATTGTGCATTTTGTATTTAATTCCGACGCAATTTCTGTTTCTCATCGTCAATAAGAAGGTCCAAGGGATACAGTAAACCTGAAGTGAAGCATCGGAATCTACAACTAGTGTCACAGGATTGGTTCAAATCATAGACAGTAAGAAGAGTCAGTCTCCTTGTACTTAAGTCGGCATTGTGCCTTTTCTATTTAATTCCGATGCAATTTCTGTGTTTCATCGTCAATAAGAAGGTCAGAGCTATACAGTAAACCTGAAGTGAAGCATCGGAATCGATAACTAGTGTCACAGGATTGGTTCAAAACATAGTCAGTAAGAAGAGTCAGTCTTCTTGTACTTAATTCGGCTTTGTGCCTTTCGTATTAAATTCCGATGCAATTTCTGTGCTTCACCGTCAATAAGAAGGTCAGAGGGAAACAGTAAACCTGAAGTGAAGCATCGGAATCTATAACTAGTGTCACATGAATGGTTCAAATATCGACAGTAAGAAGAGTCAGTCTTCTTGTACTTAAGTCAGCATTGTGCCTTTTGTATTTAATTCCGATGCAATTTCTGTGTTTCATCGTCAATAAGAAAGTCAGAGGGATACAGTTAACCGGAAGTGAAGGATCGGAATCTATAACTAGTGCCACAGGAATCGTTCAAATCATAGACAGTAAGAAGAGTCAGTCTTCTTGTACTTAAGTCGGCATTGTGCCTTATGTATTTAATTCCGATACAATTCCTGTGTTTCATCGGCAATAAGGTCAGAGGGATACAGTAAACCTGAAATGAAGCATCGCAATCTATAACTAGTGTCACAGCAATGGTTCAAAACATAGACAGTAGGAAGAGTCAGTATTCTTGTACTTAAGTCGGCATTGTGCCTTTTATATTTAATTCCGATGCAATTTCTGTGTTTCATCGTCAATAAGAAGGTCAGAGGGATGCAGTATACCTGAAGTGAAGCATCGGAATCCAAAACTAGTGTCACAGGAATGGTTCAAAACATAGACAGTAGGAAGAACCAGTCTTCTTGTACGTAAGTCGGCATTGTGCCTTTTGTATTTAATAACGATGCAATTTCTGTGTTTCATCGTCAATAAGAAGGTCCAAGGTATACAGTAAACCTGAAGTGAAGCATCGGAATCTATAACTAGTTTCACAGGAATGTTTCAAAACATAGTCAGTAAGAAGAGTCAGTCTTCTTGTACTTAAGTTGGCATTGTGCCTTTTCTATTTAATACCGATGCAATTTCTGCGTTTCATCGTCAATAAGAAGGTCCAAGGGATACAGTAAACCTGGAGTGAAGCATCGGAATCTATAACTAGTGTCACTGGAATGGTTCAAAACATAGACGGTAAGAAGAAACAGACTTCTTGTACTTAAGTCGACATTGTGCCTTTTGCATTTAATTCCAATGCAATTTCTGTGTTTCATCGTCAATAAGAAGGTCAGAGTGATACAATAAACCGGTAGTGAAGCTTCGGAATCTATAACTACCGTCACCGGAATGGTTCAAAACAAAGTCAGTAAGAAGAGTCGGTCTTCTTGTCCTTAAGTCGGCATTGTGCCTTTTGTATTTAATTCCTATGCAATTTCTGTGTTTCATCGTCAATAAGACGTTCCAAGGGATACAGTATACCTGGAGTGAAGCATCGGAATCTATAACTAGTGTCACAGGAATGGTTCAAAGCATAGACAGTAAAAAGAGTCAGTCTTCGTGTACTTAAGTCGGCATTTTGCCTTTTGTATTTAATTCCGATGCAATTGCTGTGTTTCATCGTCAATAAGAATGTCCAAGGGATACAGTAAACCTGAAGTGAAGCATCGGAATCTATAACTAGTGTCACAGGAATGGTTCAAATTATAGACAGTAAGAAGATTCAGTCTTCTTGTACTTAAGTCGGCATTGTGCCTTTTGTATTTAATTCCGATGCAATTTCTGTGATTCATCGTCAATACGAAGGCCCAAGGGATACAGTAAACCTGAAGTGAAGCATCGGACTCAATAACTAGTGTCACAGAAATGGTTCCAAACATAGACGGTAGAAGAGTCAGTCTTCTTATACTTAAGTCGGCATTGTGCCTTTTGTATTTAATTCCGATGCAATTTCTGTGTCTCATCGTGAATAAGAAGGTCCAACAGATACAGTAAACCTGAAGTGAAGCATCTGAATGTACAACTAGTGTCACAGGATTGGTTCAAAACATAGACAGTAAGAAGAGTCAGTCTTCTTGTACTTAAGTCGGCATTGGGGCTCTCGTATTGAATTCCGATGCAATTTCTGTGTTTCACCGTGAAGAAGAAGGTCAGAGGGATACAGTAAGCCTGAAGTGAAGCATCGGAATCTATAACTAGTGTCACAGGAATGGTTGAAACATAGACAGTAAGAAGAGTCACGCTTCATGTACTTAAGTCGGCATTGTGCCTTTTGTATTTAATCCCGATGCAATTTCTGTGTTTCATCGTCAATAAAATGGTCAGAGGGATACAGTAAACCGGAAGTGAAGCATCGGAATCTATAACTAGTGTCACAGGAATTGTTCAAAGCATAGTCAGTAAGAAGAGTCAGTCTTCTTGTCCTTAAGTCGGCATTGTGCTTTTTGCATTTAATTTCGATGCAATTTTGTGTTTCATCGTCAATAAGATCGTCCAAGGGATACAGTAAACCTGAAGTGAAGCATCGGAATCTACAACTAGTGTCACAGGATTGGTTCAAAACATAAACAGTAAGAAGAGTCAGCCTTCTTGTACTTAAGTCGGCATTGTGCATTTTCTAGTTAATACCAATGCAATTTCTGTGTTTCATCGTAAATAAGAAGGTCAGAGGGATACAGTAAACCTGAAGTGAAGCATCGGAATCTATAACTAGTGTCACAGGAATGTTTAACTCTTTGATGCACAGATTTTATGTTTAATTAATTTTTTAATAAAACATGCATTTTCTATGTCTGGTGGGGTTGCTAATAAAGGAAAACATGAATTAAAATTTTTTATTGTATTGATTTTGGTTTTAGATGGTGGTATATATAATATACCACCATGCCACTTAGGGCCGTACCTAAAGTTTTTGAGATATCTTGGTTTGTGCTTGTAACTCACCTTTAAATTCTACTCTAAGCAGTAATAATTAGTATAATTAATGTAAAATAATTTTATTTCTGGCAATTGGTCATTTACAATACAAAATCAAATTACAAACCTTACAAATAAAATATGTTTCTTATTCCTTTTTGTGAAAATCTTGAAAGCACCTTTTTGTTTTGCTAAGGCACAAAGGCACTTTGCATTCAGCGCACATCCAGAAAGTGCGCACTTGCTTCTTTTTTGTACTGCATTTCGCACAACGTCTGGCGGTAGTACGCTCTGGCTGGTGGGATGAATTGTCGAGACGCTGGCGTGAGGAAACATATGGCTTGTTTTTCTTTACGTGGACTTGACTCTCATGAAGTCTAGATGGCCTCAATGGTGTTTTCTGGGTTACTAAGCTTTGCAGGATACTCATCCTGAAGACTTTGGCAGTCATTTTTTCTCTATCGCCTAGTTCCTTCCAAATTATATAGCTGTTGACGATACTGACATCAAGCAGGTGAAAGAATATTCGGTGCCACCACTTTTTACTTCTCCGGCTTATTTCATATGATTTTTTCAGTTGGTCGAACTTGTCGACATTGTTCATGTGTGCATTGTAATCCATCACTGCTTGAGGACAAGGTAGCTCTATGCGTGAACCATCTCTTTCACGGCGAGTCACTGTAGTAACTTCAGGACTGTGAAAATTTGAAAGGAGATGAACAGCTCTCTTATCTTTCCACTTCAAGTAGAGGATGCCACAGTTGCTGACCCTCCAGTCAAATTCACCTCTGCTTAATTCTTTGTCTGTTTTTAATTTGGGTAAATGTTTCCTTGTTGGTTGAACTGTCCCACAGGCATATATGTTTCTCTGCTGTAAACCAGCCAACAAGTTATAGCTATTGAAATAGTTGTCGAAATAAAGATAATGGCCTTTATTTACGAGTTCAGAGGACAAACTCAGCACTACATGCTCCCCAAGGCCTGTTTGCACTGTGTCACCTACTTTTCCGGTGTAAATATCAAATTTCAAGTTGTAAGAGGTCTTGTCACACAGCATCCACACTTTGTAACCACGCTTTATGGGTTTATCTCTCATGTATTGTTTCATACTGTTGCGGCCTTTGAATTTGATCATTGACTCATCAATTGCTAGGTGTTTGCTGGGTTGGTAACACTTGGAAAAAGATTCAGATAGTATCTTGATCACTGGTCGCAGCTTGTACAGTTTGTCATAACCTGGGTGTCCTTTTTCTGGATGCAATGTGTTATCATTCAGATGAATGTTCCTCAGTAACCATCCAAACCGATTTACTGCCATCAGAGATGCAATATAACGATCATGAAGTTCTGGGGCACTAGACCAGTAGTCTCTGTATGCTGGCATACGCTTTATACCCATCAAAATGTTGATTCCCAGGAAAGTTCGTATTTCATTGTCAGTTGTTGGAGTGAAAGACTTGCCAGATTGCGTCGCATATAAATTTGTTTGGAAAACGATTAGCTGAACTAGCTCTTTTGGAAATATTTTTTCGAATATATCGATAGGTTCTGGATCATCAATGTCCCTAATAAAAGCACTTGGTCCTGATTCACTGTCGAACTGCATTCCTGAGGTAGCATTGAATTGTTGTCCCCAAGTTGGCGCTGTGTCAGCAGCGCGTTTTGGCGGAGTGGACTCACTTTCTTCCTCGCTCTCTGAAACTTCGCCTTCAGACGACACAATAGCCTCCGCAACAATGCTTGCTTCATAATCAGATTCGTCATCTGTGGTGTCAACAGTGGAATCCTCGTCTGATGGAATTTCACACAATAATCGTTCGATTTCTTCATCTCGTAAGCCTCTTCTTGACATTTTCATTTTCAAACAACAGCCTGAATCCAAGTAAAGAATACGTAAGCAAAACAAAATGGAGAAAGAGCTAAAATAAGTCACAACACAATTAAAAACTAAACTTTGTAGCGGAGGATTTCGAATTTTATACTAGGAAACGAAATGCAATAGAATACTGCTACATGCACGGTGGTACAAATAATATACCACCAAAATAAATTGTATATAAATAACGGAAGATTGTGCATATGAATGTATACATGGGTTCATACCGTAGCTGTGACGTCCAAGATATGGAAAAAACACAGGCGCAACAAGAAATTCGTTATAAACCACTATTCACACGCAAAAACCATGCACAACTCAGCACGCAGCTTTCACAGTTGTAATCTATGCAATTCTTGGCGGGAACTGATTCCTTATAGGCAGTGAGTGCCATCTGTCTGATAAGTAGAGAACTAGGTGAGCATATTAGAGTGGTGGTCGTGCAGTTAAACCACTGTGCAAAGAGCCAAGAAAATTTTCAAAAGGTGGTATACTATGTATACCACCGTGCTCCAAAGAGTTAAAACATACTCAGAAAGAAGAGTCAGTCTTCTTGTACTTAATTGAGCATTGTGCCTTTCGTGTTTAATACCGATGCAATTTCTGTGCTTCACCGTCAATATGAAGGCCAGAGGGATACAGTAAACCTGAGGTGAAGCATCGGAATCCATAACTAGTGTCACAGGAATTGTTCAAAACATAGTCAGTAAGAAGAGTCAGTCTTCTTGTCCTTAAGTCGGCATTGTGCCTTCTGTATTTAATCCCTATGCAATTTCTGTGTTTCATCGTCAATAAGAAGGTCAGAGGGATGCAGTAAACCGGAAGTGAAGCATCGGAAACTATAACTAGTGTCACAGGAATGGTTCAAAACATAGTCAATAAGAAGAGTCAGTCTTCTTGTCCTTAAGTCGGCAATGTGCCGTTTGCATTTAATTCCGATGCAATTTTGTGTTTCATCGTCAATAAAAATGTCCAAGGGATACAGTAAACCTGTAGTGAAGCATCGGAATCTATAACTAGTGTCACAGGAATGGTTCAAATCATTGTCAATAAGAAGTGTCGGTCTTCATGTACTTAAGTCGGCATTGTGCCTTTTGTATTTAATTCCGATGCAATTTCTGTGTTCATCGTCAATAAGAAGGTCAGAGGGATACAGTAAACCTGAAGTGAAGCATCGGAATCTATAACTAGTGTCACAGGAATGATTGAAAAGCATAGTCATAAAGAAGAGTCAGTCTTCTTGTACTTAATTGGGCATTGTGCCTTTCGTATTTAATTCCGATGCAATTTCTGTGCTTCACCGTCAATAAGAATGTCAGAGGGATACAGTAACCCTGAAGTGAAGCATCGGAATCTATAACTAGTGTCACTGGAATGGTTCAAAATGTAGACAGTAAGAAGAGTCAGTCTACTTGTACTTAAGTCGGCATTGTGCCTTTTGTATTTAATTCCGATGCAATTTCTGTGTTTGATCGTCAATAAGAAGGTCCAAGGGATACAGTAAACCTGGAGTGAAGCATCGGAATCTATAACTAGAGTCACAGTAATTGTTCAAAACATAGACTGTAAGAAGAGTTAATCTTCTTGTACTTAAGTCGGCATTGTGCCATTTGTATTTGATTCCGATGCAATTTCTGTGTTTCATCGTCAATAAGAATGTCCAAGGGTTACAGTAAACCTGAAGTGAAGCATCGGAATCTATAACTAGTGTCACTTGAATGGTTCAAAATATAGACAGTAAGAAGAGTCAGTCTTCTTGTACTTAAGTCGGCATTGTGCCTTTTGTATTTCATTCCGATGCAATTTCTGTGATTCAACATCAATAAGAAGGTCCAAGGGATACAGTAAACCTCAAGTGAAGCATCGGACTCTATAACTGGTGTCACAGAAATGGATCAAAACATAGACAGTAGGAAGAGTTAGTCTTCATATACTTTAGTCGGCATTGTGCCTTTTGTATTTAATTCCGATGCAATTTCTGTGTTTCATCGTCAATAAGAAGGTCAGAGGGATACAGTAAACCTAAAGTGAAGCATCGGAATCTAAAACTAGTGTCACAGGAATGGTTCAAAACATAGACAGTAGGAAGAGTCAGTCTTCCTGTACTTAAGTCGGCATTGTGGCTATTGTATTTAAATCCGATGCAATTTCTGTGTTTCATCGTCAATAAGAATGTCCAAGAGATACAGTACACCTGAAGTGAAGCATCGGAATCGATAAGTAGTTTCACAGGAATGGTTCAAATCATTGTCAATAAGAAGAGTCGGTCTTCATGTACTTAAGTCGGCATTGTGCCTTTTGTATATAATTCAGACGCAATTTCTGTGTTTCATCGTCAATAAGAAAGTACAAGGGATACAGTAAACCAGAAGTGAAGCATCGGAATCTATAACAAGTGTCACTAGAGTGGTTCAAATATCGACAGTAAGAAGAGTCAGTCTTCTTGTACTTAAGTCAGCATTGTGCCTTTTTTATTTAATTCCGATGCAATTTCTGTGTTTCATCGTCAATGAGAAAGTCAGAGGGATACAGTTAACCGGAAGTGAAGCATCGGAATCTATAACTAGTGCCACAGGAATCGTTCAAATCATAGACAGTAAGAAGAGTCAGTCTTCTTGTACTTAAGTCGGCATTGTGCCTTATGTATTTTATTCCGATGCAATTTCTGTGTTTCATCGCCAATAAGAAGGTCCAGGGGATACAGTAAACCTCAAGTGAAGTATCGGAATCTATAACTAGAGTCACAGTAATGGTTCAAAACATAGACAGTAAGAAGAGTCAGTCTTCTTGTACTTAAGTCGGCATTGTGCCTTTTGTATTTAGTTCCGATGCAATTTCTGTGTTTCATCGTCAATACGAAAGTCCAAGCGATACAGTAAACCTGAAGTGAAGCATGGGACTCTATAACTAGTGTCACAGAAATTGTTCAAAACATATACAGTAGGATGAGTCAGTCTTCTTATTCTTAAGTCGGCATTGTGCCTTTTGTATTTAATTCCGATGCAATTTCTGTGTTTCATCGTCAATCAGAAGGTCCAAGGGAATAAGTAAACCTGAAGTGAAGCAACGGAATCTATAACTAGTGTCACAGGAATGGTTAAAAGCATAGACAGTACGAAGAGTCAGTCTTCATGTACTTAAGTCGGCATTGTGCATTTTGTATTTAATTCCGATGCAATTTCTTTGTTTCATCGTCAATAAGAAGGTCCAAGGGATACAGTAAACCTGAAGTGAAGCATCGGAATCTATAACTAGTGTCACAGGAATGGTTCAAAACATAGTCAGTAAGAAGAGTCAGTCTTCTTCTCCTTAAGTCGGCATTGTGCCTTTTGTATTTAATTCCGATGCAATTTCTGTGTTTCATCGTCAATTAGATGGTCCAAGGGATACAGTAAACCTGGAGTAAAGCATCGGAATCTATAACTATTGTCACAGGAATGGTTCGAAACATAGACAGTAAGAAGAGTCAGTCTTCTTGTACTTAAGTCGGCATTGTGCCTTTTGTATTTATTTCCGATGCAGTTTCTGTGTTTCATCGTCAATAAGAAGGTCCAAAGGATACAGTAAACCACAAGTGAAGCGTCGGAATCTATAACTAGTGTCACGGGAATGGTTCAAAACATAGTCAGTAGGAAGAGTCGGTCTTCATGTACTTAAATCGGCATTGTGCCTTTTGTATTTAATTCCGATGCAATTTCTGTGTATCATCGTCAATAAGAAGGTCCAAGCGATACCGTAAACCTGAAGTGAAGCATCAGCATCGGATTCTATAACTAGTGTCACAGAAATGGATCAAACATAGACAGTAGGAAGAGTCAGTCTCCTTATGCTTTAGTTAACATTGTGCATTTTGTATTTAATTCCGATGCAATTTCTGTGTTTCATCGTCAATAAGAAGGACCAAGGGACACAGTAAACCTGAAGTGAAGCATCGGAATCTATAACTAGTGTCTCAGGAATGGTTCAAAACATGGACAGTACGAAGAGTCAGTCTTCATGTACATAAGTCGGCATTGTGGCTTTGGTATTTAATTCCGATGCAATTTCTGTGTTTCATCGACAATAAGACGGTCAGAGGGATACAGTAAACCTGAAGTGAAGCATCGGAATCCATAATTAGTGTCACAGGAATGGTTCAAATCATAGTCAGTAAGAAGAGTCAGTCTTCTTGTCCTTAAGTCAGCATTGTGCCTTTCGTATTTAATTCCGATGCAATTTCTGTGTTTCATCGGCAATAATGTCAGAGGGATACAGTAAACATGAAATGAAGCATCGGAATCTATAACTAGTGTCACAGCAATGGTTCAAAACATAGACAGTAGGAAGAGTCAGTCTTCTTGTACTTAAGTCGGCATTGTGCCTTTTATATTTAATTCCGATGCAATTTCTGTGTTTAATCGTCAATAAGAAGGTCAGAGGGATGCAGTATACCTGAAGTGAAGCATCGGAATCCAAAACTAGTGTCACAGGAATGGTTCAAAACATAGACAGCAGGAAGAACCAGTCTTCTTGTACGAGAGTGGGCATTGTGCCTTTTGTATGTAATTCCGATGCAATTTCTGTGTTTCATCGTCAATACGAAGGTCCAAGGTATACAGTAAACCTGAAGTGAAGCATCGGAATCTATAACTAGTTTCACAGGAATGGTTCAAAACATAGTCAGTAAGAAGAGTCAGTCTTCTTGTACTTAAGTTGGCATTGTGCCTTTTCTATTTAATACCGATGCAATTTCTGTGTTTCATCGTCAATAAGAAGGTCCAAGGGATACAGTAAACCTGGAGTGAAGCATCGGAATCTATAACTAGTGTCACTGGATTGGTTCAAAACATAGACGGTAAGAAGAGACAGACTTCTTGTACTTAAGTCGACATTGTGCCTTTTGCATTTAATTCAAATGCAATTTGTGTGTTTCAACGTCAATAAGAAGGTCAGAGGGATACAATAAACCGGAAGCGAAGCTTTGGAATCTATAACTACCGTCACCGGAATGGTTCAAAACAAAGTCACTAAGAAGAGTCGGTCTTCTTGTCCTTAAGTCGGCATTGTGCCATTTGTATTTAATTCCTATGCAATTTCTGTGTTTCATCGTCAATAAGACGTTCCAAGGGATACAGTATACCTGGAGTGAAGCATCGGAATCTATAACTAGTGTCACAGGAATGGTTCAAAGCATAGACAGTAAAAAGAGTCAGTCTTCGTGTACTTAAGTCGGCATTTTGCCTTTTGTATTTAATTCCGATGCAATTGCTGTGTTTCATCGTCAATAAGAATGTCCAAGGGATACAGTAAACCTGAAGTGAAGCATCGGAATCTATAACTAGTGTCACAGGAATGGTTCAAAACAAAGTCAGTAGGAAGAGTCATTCTTCTTGTACTTAAGTCGGCATTGTGCCTTTTCTATTTAATTCCGATGCCATTTCTGTGTTTCATCGTCAATATCAAGGTCCAAGGGATACAATAAACCTATAGTGCTGCATCGGAATCTATAACTAGTGTCACTGGAATGGTTCAAATTATAGACAGTAAGAAGATTCAGTCTTCTTGTACTTAAGTCGGCATTGTGCCTTTTGTATTTAATTCCGATGCAATTTCTGTGATTCATCGTCAATAAGAAGGCCCAAGGGATACAGTAAACCTGAAGTGAAGCATCGGACTCAATAACTAGTGTCACAGAAATGGTTCCAAACATAGACAGTAGAAGAGTCAGTCTTCTTGTACTTAAGTCGGCATTGTGCCTTTTGTATTTAATTCCGATGCAATATCTGTGTCTCATCGTGAATAAGAAGGTCCAAGGGATACAGAAAACCTGAAGTGAAGCATCTGAATCTACAACTAGTGTCACAGGATTGGTTCAAAACATAGACAGTAAGAAGAGTCAGTCTTCTTGTACTTAAGTCGGCATTGGGCCTTTCGTATTGAGTTCGGATGCAATTTCTGTGTTTCACCGTCAAGAAGAAGGGCAGAGGGATACAGTAAGCCTGAAGTGAAGCATCGGAATCTATAACTAGTGTCACAGGAATGGTTGAAACATAGACAGTAAGAAGAGTCAGGCTTCATGTACTTAAGTCGGCATTGTGCCTTTTGTATTTAATCCCGATGCAATTTCTGTGTTTCATCGTCAATAAAATGGTCAGAGGGATACAGTAAACCGGAAGTGAAGCATCAGAATTTATAACTAGTGTCACAGGAATTGTTCAAAACATAGTCAGTAAGAAGAGTCAGTCTTCTTGTCCTTAAGTCGGCATTGTGCCTTTTGCATTTAATTTCGATGCAATTTTGTGTTTCATCGTCAATAAGAATGTCCAAGGGATACAGTAAACCTGAAGTGAAGCATCGGAATCTACAACTAGTGTCACAGGATTGGTTCAAACATAAACAGTAAGAAGAGTCAGCCTTCTTGTACTTAAGTCGGCATTGTGCATTTTCTAGTTAATACCGATGCAATTTCTGTGTTTCATCGTCAATAAGAAGGTCCAAAGGATACAGTAAATCTGGAGTGAAGCATCGGAATCTATAACTAGTGTCACTGGAATGGTTCAAAACACAGACGGTAAGAAGAAACAGACTTCTTGTACTTAAGTCGACATTGTGCCTTTTGCCTTTAATTCCAATGCAATTTCTGTGTTTCATCGTCAATAAGAAGGTCAGAGGGATACAATAAACCGGAAGTGAAGCTTCGGAATCTATAATTACCGTCACCGGAATGGTTCAAAGCAAAGTCAGTAAGAAGAGTCAGTCTTCTTGTCCTTAAGTCGGCATTGTGCCATTTGTATTTAATTCCTATGCAATTTCTGTGTTTCATCGTCAATAAGACGTTCCAAGGGATACAGTATACCTGGAGTGAGGCATCGGAATCTATAACCAGTGTCACAGGAATGGTTGAAAGCATGGACAGTAAAATGAGTCAGTCTTCGTGTACTTAAGTCGGCATTTTGCCTTTTGTATTTAATTCCGATGCAATTGCTGTGTTTCATCGTCAATAAGAATGTCCAAGGGATACAGTAAACGTGAAGTGAAGCATCGGAATCTATAACTAGTGTCACAGGAATGGTTCAAAACATAGTCAGTAGGAAGAGTCATTCTTCTTGTACTTAAGTCGGCATTGTGCCTTTTCTATTTAATTCCGATGCCATTTCTGTGTTTCATCGGCAATATCAAGGTCCAAGGGATACAATAAACCTATAGTGCTGCATCGGAATCTATAACTAGTGTCACTGGAATGGTTCAAATTATAGACAGTAAGAAGATTCAGTCTTCTTGTACTTAAGTCGGCATTGTGCCTTTTGTATTTAATTCCGATGCAATTTTTGTGTTTCATCGTCAATAAGAAGGTCCAAGGGATTCAGTAAACCTGAAGTGAAGCATCGGAATCTATAACTAGTGTCACAGGAATAGTTCAAAACATAGACAGTAGAAAAGTCAGTCTTCTTGTACTTAAGCCGGCATTGTGCCTTTTGTATTTAATTCCGATGCAATTTCTGTGTCTCATCGTGAATAAGAAGGTCCAAGGGATACAGTAAACCTGAAGTGAAGCATCTGAATCTACAACTAGTGTCACAGGATTGGTTCAAAACATAGACAGTAAAAAGAGTCAGTCTTCTTGTACTTAAGTCGGCATTGGGCCTTTCGTATTGAGTTCCGATGCAATTTATGTGTTTCACCGTCAAGAAGAAGGTCAGAGGGATACAGTAAGCCTGAAGTGAAGCATCGGAATCTATAACTAGTGTCACAGGAATGGTTCAAACATAGACATTGAGAAGAGTAAGTCTTCTTGTCCTTAAGTCGGCATTGTGCCTTTTGTATTTAATTCCGATGCGATTTCTGTGTTTCATCGTCAATAAGAAAGTACATGGGATACAGTAAACATGAAGTGAAGCATCGGAATCTATAACTAGTGTCAAAGGAATGGTTCAAATCATAGACAGTAGGAAGAGTCAGTGTTCTTGTACTTAAGTCGGCATTGTGCCTTTTGTGTTTAATTGCGATGCAAGTTCTGTGTTTCATCGTCAATAAGAAGGTCCAAGGGATACAGTAAACCTGAAGTGAAGCATGGGAATATACAACTAGTGTCACAGGATTGGTACAAAACATAGACAGTAAGAAGAGTCAGTCTTCTTGTACTTAAGTCGGCATTGTGCCTTTCGTATTAAATTCCGATGCAATTTCTGTGCTTTACTGTCAATAAGAAGGTCAGAGGGATACAGCAAACCTGAGGTGAAGCATCGGAATCTATACCTAGTGTCACAGGAATGGTACAAACATAGACAGTAAGAAGAGTCAGTCTTCATGTACTTAAGTCGGCATTGTGCCTTCTGTATTTAATCCCTATGCAATTTCTGTGTTTAATCGTCAATACGAAGGTCAGAGGGATACAGTAAACCGGAAGTGAAGCATCGGAAACTATAACTAGTGTCACAGGAATGGTTCAAAACATAGTCAATAAGAAGAGTCAGTCTTCTTGTCCTTAAGTCGGCATTGTGCCGTTTGCATTTAATTCCGATGCAATTTTGTGTTTCATCGTCAATAAGAATGTCCAAGGGATACAGTAAACCTGTAGTGAAGCATCGGAATCTATAACTAGTGTCACAGGAATGGTTCAAATCATTGTCAATAAGAAGAGTCGGTCTTCATGTACTTAAGTCGGCATTTTGCCTTTTGTATTTAATTCCGATGCAATTTCTGTGTTTCATCGTCAATAAGAAAGTACAAGGGAAACAGTAAACCTGAAGTGAAGCATCGGAATCTATAACTAGTGCCATAGGAATGGTTCAAAACATAGAGAGTAGGAAGAGTCAGTCTTCCTGTACTTAAATCGGCATTGTGCCTTTTCTATTTAATACCGATGCAATTTCTGTGTTTCATCGTCAATAAGAAGGTCCAAGGGATACTGTAAACCTGAAGTGAAGCATGGGAATATACAACTAGTGTCACAGGATTGGTACAAAACATAGACAGTAAGAAGAGTCAGTCTTCTTGTACTTAATTGGGCATTGTGCCTTTCGTATTTAATTCCGATGCAATTTCTGTGCTTCGCCGTCAATAAGAAGGTCAGAGGGATACAGTAAACCTGAAGTGAAGCATCGGAATCTATAACTAGTGTCACTGGAATGGTTCAAAATATAGACAGTAAGAAGAGTCAGTCTTCTTGTACTTAAGTCGGCATTGTGCCTTTTGTATTTAATTCCGATGCAATGTCAGTGTTTCATCGTCAATAAGAAAGTACAAGGGATACAGTAAACCTGAAGTGAAGCATCGGAATCTATAACTAGTGTCACAGGAATGGTTCAAATCATTGTCAATAAGAAGAGTCGGTCTTCATGTACTTAAGTCGGCATTTTGCCTTTTGTATTTAATTCCGATGCAATTTCTGTGTTTCATCGTCAATAAGAAAGTACAAGGGATACAGTAAACCTGAAGTGAAGCATCGGAATCTATAACTAGTGTCATAGGAATGGTTCAAAACATAGAGAGTGGGAAGAGTCAGTCTACTTGTACTTAAGTCGGCATTGTGCCTTTTGTATTCAATTTCGATGCAATTTCTGTGTTTGATAGTCAATAAGAAGGTCCAAGGGATACAGTATACCTGAAGTGAAGCATCGGAATCTACATCTAGTGTCACAGGATTGGTTCAAATCATAGACAGTAAGAAGAGTCAGTCTTCATGTACTTAAGTCGACATTGTGCCTTCTGTATTTAATCCCTATGCAATTTCTGTGTTTCATCGTCAATAAGAAGGTCAGAGGGATACAGTAAACCGGAAGTGAAACATCGGAAACTATAACTAGTGTCACAGGAATGGTTCAAAACATAGTCAATAAGAATAGTCAGTCTTCTTGTCCTTAAGTCGGCATTGTGCCGTTTGCATTTAATTCCGATGCAATTTTGTGTTTCATCGTCAATAAGAATGTCCAAGGGATACAGTAAACCTGTAGTGAAGCATCGGAATCTATAACTAGTGTCACAGGAATGGTTCAAATCATTGTCAATAAGAAGAGTCGGTCTTCATGTACTTAAGTCGGCATTTTGCCTTTTGTATTTAATTCCGATGCAATTTCTGTGTTTCATCGTCAATAAGAAAGTACAAGGGAAACAGTAAACCTGAAGTGAAGCATCGGAATCTATAACTAGTGTCACTGGAATGGTTCAAAATATAGACAGTAAGAAGAGTCAGTCTTCTTGTACTTAAGTCGGCATTGTGCCTTTTGTATTTAATTCCGATGCAATTTCAGTGTTTCATCGTCAATAAGAAAGTACAAGGGATACAGTAAACCTGAAGTGAAGCTTCGGAATCTATAACTAGTGTCACAGGAATGGTTCAAATCATTGTCAATAAGAAGAGTCGGTCTTCATGTACTTAAGTCGGCATTTTGCCTTTTGTATTTAATTCCGATGCAATTGCTGTGTTTCATCGTCAATAAGAATGTCCAAGGGATACAGTAAACCTGAAGTGAAGCATCGGAATCTATAACTAGTGTCACAGGAATGGTTCAAAACATAGTCAGTAGGAAGAGTCATTCTTCTTGTACTTAAGTCGGCATTGTGCCTTTTCTATTTAATTCCGATGCCATTTCTGTGTTTCATCGTCAATATCAAGATCCAAGGGATACAATAAACCTATAGTGCTGCATCGGAATCTATAACTAGTGTCACTGGAATGGTTCAAATTATAGACAGTAAGAAGATTCAGTCTTCTTGTACTTAAGTCGGCATTGTGCCTTTTGTATTTAATTCCGATGCAATTTTTGTGTTTCATCGTCAATAAGAAGGTCCAAGGGATTCAGTAAACCTGAAGTGAAGCATCGGAATCTATAACTAGTGTCACAGGAATAGTTCAAAACATAGACAGTAGAAGAGTCAGTCTTCTTGTACTTAAGTCGGCATTGTGCCTTTTGTATTTAATTCCGATGCAATTTCTGTGTCTCATCGTGAATAAGAAGGTCCAAGGGATACAGTAAACCTGAAGTGAAGCATCTGAATCTACAACTAGTGTCACAGGATTGGTTCAAAACATAGACAGTAAAAAGAGTCAGTCTTCTTGTACTTAAGTCGGCATTGGGCCTTTCGTATTGAGTTCCGATGCAATTTATGTGTTTCCCCGTCAAGAAGAAGGTCAGAGGGATACAGTAAGCCTGAAGTGAAGCATCGGAATCTATAACTAGTGTCACAGGAATGGTTGAAACATAGACAGTAAGAAGAGTCAGGCTTCATGTACTTAAGTCGGCATTGTGCCTTTTGTATTTAATCCCGATGCAATTTCTGTGTTTCATCGTCAATAAAATGGTCAGAGGGATACAGTAAACCGGAAGTGAAGCATCGGAATCTATAACTAGTGTCACAGGAATTGTTCAAAACATAGTCAGTAAGAAGAGTCAGTCTTCTTGTCCTTAAGTCGGCATTGTGCCTTTTGCATTTAATTTCGATGCAATTTTGTGTTTCATCGTCAATAAGAACGTCCAAGGGATACAGTAAACCTGAAGTGAAGCATCGGAATCTACAACTAGTGTCACAGGATTGGTTCAAACCATAAACAGTAAGAAGAGTCAGCCTTCTTGTACTTAAGTCGGCATTGTGCATTTTCTAGTTAATACCGATGCAATTTCTGTGTTTCATCGTCAATAAGAAGGTCAGAGGGATACAGTAAACCTGAAGTGAAGCATCGGAATCTATAACTAGTGTCACAGGAATGTTTAAAACATACTCAGAAAGAAGAGTCAGTCTTCTTGTACTTAATTGAGCATTGTGCCTTTCGTATTTAATACCGATGCAATTTCTGTGCTTCACCGTCAATATGAAGGCCAGAGGGATACAGTAAACCTGAAGTGAAGCATCGGAACCTATAACTAGTGTCACAGGAATGGTTCAAACATAGACATTGAGAAGAGTAAGTCTTCTTGTCCTTAAGTCGGCATTGTGCCTTTTGTATTTAATTCCGATGCGATTTCTGTGTTTCATCGTCAATAAGAAAGTACATGGGATACAGTAAACATGAAGTGAAGCATCGGAATCTATAACTAGTGTCAAAGGAATGGTTCAAATCATAGACAGTAGGAAGAGTCAGTGTTCTTGTACTTAAGTCGGCATTGTGCCTTTTGTGTTTAATTGCGATGCAAGTTCTGTGTTTCATCGTCAATAAGAAGGTCCAAGGGATACAGTAAACCTGAAGTGAAGCATGGGAATATACAACTAGTGTCACAGGATTGGTACAAAACATAGACAGTAAGAAGAGTCAGTCTTCTTGTACTTAAGTCGGCATTGTGCCTTTCGTATTAAATTCCGATGCAATTTCTGTGTTTTACTGTCAATAAGAAGGTCAGAGGGATACAGCAAACCTGAAGTGAAGCATCGGAATCTATAACTAGTGTCACAGGAATGGTACAAACATAGACAGTAAGAAGAGTCAGTCTTCATGTACTTAAGTCCTCATTGTGCCTTCTGTATTTAATCCCTATGCAATTTCTGTGTTTCATCGTCAATAAGAAGGTCAGAGGGATACAGTAAACCGGAAGTGAAGCATCGGAAACTATAACTAGTGTCACAGGAATGGTTCAAAGCATAGTCAATAAGAAGAGTCAGTCTTCTTGTCCTTAAGTCGGCATTGTGCCGTTTGCATTTAATTCCGATGCAATTTTGTGTTTCATCGTCAATAAGAATGTCCAAGGGATACAGTAAACCTGTAGTGAAGCATCGGAATCTATAACTAGTGTCACAGGAATGGTTCAAATCATTGTCAATAAGAAGAGTCGGTCTTCATGTACTTAAGTCGGCATTTTGCCATTTGTATCTAATTCCGATGCAATTTCTGTGTTTCATCGTCAATAAGAAAGTACAAGGGAAACAGTAAACCTGAAGTGAAGCATCGGAATCTATAACTAGTGTCATAGGAATGGTTCAAAACATAGAGAGTATTAAGAGTCAGTCTTCCTGTACTTAAATCGGCATTGTGCCTTTTCTATTTAATACCGATGCAATTTCTGTGTTTCATCGTCAATAAGAAGTCCAAGGGATACAGTAAACCTGAAGTGAAGCATGGGAATATACAACTAGTGTCACAGGATTGGTACAAAACATAGACAGTAAGAAGAGTCACTCTTCTTGTACTTAAGTCGGCATTGTGCCTTTCGTATTAAATTCCGATGCAATTTCTGTGTTTTACTGTCAATAAGAAGGTCAGAGGGATACAGTAAACCTGAAGTGAAGCATCGGAATCTATAACTAGTGTCACAGGAATGATTCAAAAGCATAGTCACAAAGAAGAGTCAGTCTTCTTGTACTTAATTGGGCATTGTGCCTTTCGTATTTAATTCCGATGCAATTTCTGTGCTTCACCGTCAATAAGAAGGTCAGAGGGATACAGTAAACCTGAAGTGTAGCATCGTTATCTATAACTAGTGTCACAGGAACGGTTCAAATCATAGTCAGTAAGAAGAGTCAGTCTTCTTGTCCGTAAGTCGGCATTGTGCCTTTTGTATATAATTCAGACGCAATTTCTGTGTTTCATCGTCAATAAGAAAGTACAAGGGATACAGTAAACCTGAAGTGAAGCATCGGAATATACAACTAGTGTCTCGGGATTGGTTCAAAACATAGACAGTAAGAAGAGTCAGTCTTCTTGTACTTAAGTCGGCATTGTGCCTTTCGTATTAAATTCCGATGCAATTTCTGTGTTTCACCGTCAATAAGAAGGTCAGAGGGATACAGTAAACCTGAAGTGAAGCATCGGAATCTATAACTAGTGTCACAGGAACGGTTCAAATCATAGTCAGTAAGAAGAGTCAGTCTTCTTGTCCGTAAGTCGGCATTGTGCCTTTTGCATTTCATTCCGATGCAATTTTGTGTATCATCGTCAATAAGAATGTCCAAGGGATACAGTAAACCTGTAGTGAAGCATCGGAATCTATAACTAGTGTCACAGGAATGGTTCAAATCATTGTCAATAAGAAGAGTCGGTCTTCATGTACTGAAGTCGGCATTGTGCCTTTTGTATTTAATTCCGATGCAATTTCTGTGTTTCATCGTCAATAAGAAAGTACAAGGGATACAGTAAACCTGAAGTGAAGCATCGGAATCTATAACTAGTGCCATAGGAATGGTTCAAAACATAGAGAGTAGGAAGAGTCAGTCTTCCTGTACTTAAATCGGCATTGTGCCTTTTCTATTTAATACCGATGCAATTTCTGTGTTTCATCGTCAATAAGAAGGTCCAAGGGATACTGTAAACCTGAAGTGAAGCATGGGAATATACAACTAGTGTCACAGAATTGGTACAAAACATAGACAGTAAGAAGAGTCAGTCTTCTTGTACTTAATTGGGCATTGTGCCTTTCGTATTTAATTCCGATGCAATTTCTGTGCTTCGCCGTCAATAAGAAGGTCAGAGGGATACAGTAAACCTGAAGTGAAGCATCGGAATCTATAACTAGTGTCACTGGAATGGTTCAAAATATAGACAGTAAGAAGAGTCAGTCTTCTTGTACTTAAGTCGGCATTGTGCCTTTTGTATTTAATTCCGATGCAATGTCAGTGTTTCATCGTCAATAAGAAAGTACAAGGGATACAGTAAACCTGAAGTGAAGCATCGGAATCTATAACTAGTGTCACAGGAATGGTTCAAATCATTGTCAATAAGAAGAGTCGGTCTTCATGTACTTAAGTCGGCATTTTGCCTTTTGTATTTAATTCCGATGCAATTTCTGTGTTTCATCGTCAATAAGAAAGTACAAGGGATACAGTAAACCTGAAGTGAAGCATCGGAATCTATAACTAGTGTCATAGGAATGGTTCAAAACATAGAGAGTGGGAAGAGTCAGTCTACTTGTACTTAAGTCGGCATTGTGCCTTTTGTATTCAATTTCGATGCAATTTCTGTGTTTGATAGTCAATAAGAAGGTCCAAGGGATACAGTATACCTGAAGTGAAGCATCGGAATCTACATCTAGTGTCACAGGATTGGTTCAAATCATAGACAGTAAGAAGAGTCAGTCTTCATGTACTTAAGTCGACATTGTGCCTTCTGTATTTAATCCCTATGCAATTTCTGTGTTTCATCGTCAATAAGAAGGTCAGAGGGATACAGTAAACCGGAAGTGAAACATCGGAAACTATAACTAGTGTCACAGGAATGGTTCAAAACATAGTCAATAAGAATAGTCAGTCTTCTTGTCCTTAAGTCGGCATTGTGCCGTTTGCATTTAATTCCGATGCAATTTTGTGTTTCATCGTCAATAAGAATGTCCAAGGGATACAGTAAACCTGTAGTGAAGCATCGGAATCTATAACTAGTGTCACAGGAATGGTTCAAATCATTGTCAATAAGAAGAGTCGGTCTTCATGTACTTAAGTCGGCATTTTGCCTTTTGTATTTAATTCCGATGCAATTTCTGTGTTTCATCGTCAATAAGAAAGTACAAGGGAAACAGTAAACCTGAAGTGAAGCATCGGAATCTATAACTAGTGTCACTGGAATGGTTCAAAATATAGACAGTAAGAAGAGTCAGTCTTCTTGTACTTAAGTCGGCATTGTGCCTTTTGTATTTAATTCCGATGCAATTTCAGTGTTTCATCGTCAATAAGAAAGTACAAGGGATACAGTAAACCTGAAGTGAAGCTTCGGAATCTATAACTAGTGTCACAGGAATGGTTCAAATCATTGTCAATAAGAAGAGTCGGTCTTCATGTACTTAAGTCGGCATTTTGCCTTTTGTATTTAATTCCGATGCAATTGCTGTGTTTCATCGTCAATAAGAATGTCCAAGGGATACAGTAAACCTGAAGTGAAGCATCGGAATCTATAACTAGTGTCACAGGAATGGTTCAAAACATAGTCAGTAGGAAGAGTCATTCTTCTTGTACTTAAGTCGGCATTGTGCCTTTTCTATTTAATTCCGATGCCATTTCTGTGTTTCATCGTCAATATCAAGATCCAAGGGATACAATAAACCTATAGTGCTGCATCGGAATCTATAACTAGTGTCACTGGAATGGTTCAAATTATAGACAGTAAGAAGATTCAGTCTTCTTCTACTTAAGTCGGCATTGTGCCTTTTGTATTTAATTCCGATGCAATTTTTGTGTTTCATCGTCAATAAGAAGGTCCAAGGGATTCAGTAAACCTGAAGTGAAGCATCGGAATCTATAACTAGTGTCACAGGAATAGTTCAAAACATAGACAGTAGAAGAGTCAGTCTTCTTGTACTTAAGTCGGCATTGTGCCTTTTGTATTTAATTCCGATGCAATTTCTGTGTCTCATCGTGAATAAGAAGGTCCAAGGGATACAGTAAACCTGAAGTGAAGCATCTGAATCTACAACTAGTGTCACAGGATTGGTTCAAAACATAGACAGTAAAAAGAGTCAGTCTTCTTGTACTTAAGTCGGCATTGGGCCTTTCGTATTGAGTTCCGATGCAATTTATGTGTTTCCCCGTCAAGAAGAAGGTCAGAGGGATACAGTAAGCCTGAAGTGAAGCATCGGAATCTATAACTAGTGTCACAGGAATGGTTGAAACATAGACAGTAAGAAGAGTCAGGCTTCATGTACTTAAGTCGGCATTGTGCCTTTTGTATTTAATCCCGATGCAATTTCTGTGTTTCATCGTCAATAAAATGGTCAGAGGGATACAGTAAACCGGAAGTGAAGCATCGGAATCTATAACTAGTGTCACAGGAATTGTTCAAAACATAGTCAGTAAGAAGAGTCAGTCTTCTTGTCCTTAAGTCGGCATTGTGCCTTTTGCATTTAATTTCGATGCAATTTTGTGTTTCATCGTCAATAAGAACGTCCAAGGGATACAGTAAACCTGAAGTGAAGCATCGGAATCTACAACTAGTGTCACAGGATTGGTTCAAACCATAAACAGTAAGAAGAGTCAGCCTTCTTGTACTTAAGTCGGCATTGTGCATTTTCTAGTTAATACCGATGCAATTTCTGTGTTTCATCGTCAATAAGAAGGTCAGAGGGATACAGTAAACCTGAAGTGAAGCATCGGAATCTATAACTAGTGTCACAGGAATGTTTAAAACATACTCAGAAAGAAGAGTCAGTCTTCTTGTACTTAATTGAGCATTGTGCCTTTCGTATTTAATACCGATGCAATTTCTGTGCTTCACCGTCAATATGAAGGCCAGAGGGATACAGTAAACCTGAAGTGAAGCATCGGAACCTATAACTAGTGTCACAGGAATGGTTCAAACATAGACATTGAGAAGAGTAAGTCTTCTTGTCCTTAAGTCGGCATTGTGCCTTTTGTATTTAATTCCGATGCGATTTCTGTGTTTCATCGTCAATAAGAAAGTACATGGGATACAGTAAACATGAAGTGAAGCATCGGAATCTATAACTAGTGTCAAAGGAATGGTTCAAATCATAGACAGTAGGAAGAGTCAGTGTTCTTGTACTTAAGTCGGCATTGTGCCTTTTGTGTTTAATTGCGATGCAAGTTCTGTGTTTCATCGTCAATAAGAAGGTCCAAGGGATACAGTAAACCTGAAGTGAAGCATGGGAATATACAACTAGTGTCACAGGATTGGTACAAAACATAGACAGTAAGAAGAGTCAGTCTTCTTGTACTTAAGTCGGCATTGTGCCTTTCGTATTAAATTCCGATGCAATTTCTGTGTTTTACTGTCAATAAGAAGGTCAGAGGGATACAGCAAACCTGAAGTGAAGCATCGGAATCTATAACTAGTGTCACAGGAATGGTACAAACATAGACAGTAAGAAGAGTCAGTCTTCATGTACTTAAGTCCTCATTGTGCCTTCTGTATTTAATCCCTATGCAATTTCTGTGTTTCATCGTCAATAAGAAGGTCAGAGGGATACAGTAAACCGGAAGTGAAGCATCGGAAACTATAACTAGTGTCACAGGAATGGTTCAAAGCATAGTCAATAAGAAGAGTCAGTCTTCTTGTCCTTAAGTCGGCATTGTGCCGTTTGCATTTAATTCCGATGCAATTTTGTGTTTCATCGTCAATAAGAATGTCCAAGGGATACAGTAAACCTGTAGTGAAGCATCGGAATCTATAACTGGTGTCACAGGAATGGTTCAAATCATTGTCAATAAGAAGAGTCGGTCTTCATGTACTTAAGTCGGCATTTTGCCATTTGTATCTAATTCCGATGCAATTTCTGTGTTTCATCGTCAATAAGAAAGTACAAGGGAAACAGTAAACCTGAAGTGAAGCATCGGAATCTATAACTAGTGTCATAGGAATGGTTCAAAACATAGAGAGTATTAAGAGTCAGTCTTCCTGTACTTAAATCGGCATTGTGCCTTTTCTATTTAATACCGATGCAATTTCTGTGTTTCATCGTCAATAAGAAGTCCAAGGGATACAGTAAACCTGAAGTGAAGCATGGGAATATACAACTAGTGTCACAGGATTGGTACAAAACATAGACAGTAAGAAGAGTCACTCTTCTTGTACTTAAGTCGGCATTGTGCCTTTCGTATTAAATTCCGATGCAATTTCTGTGTTTTACTGTCAATAAGAAGGTCAGAGGGATACAGTAAACCTGAAGTGAAGCATCGGAATCTATAACTAGTGTCACAGGAATGATTCAAAAGCATAGTCACAAAGAAGAGTCAGTCTTCTTGTACTTAATTGGGCATTGTGCCTTTCGTATTTAATTCCGATGCAATTTCTGTGCTTCACCGTCAATAAGAAGGTCAGAGGGATACAGTAAACCTGAAGTGTAGCATCGTTATCTATAACTAGTGTCACAGGAACGGTTCAAATCATAGTCAGTAAGAAGAGTCAGTCTTCTTGTCCGTAAGTCGGCATTGTGCCTTTTGTATATAATTCAGACGCAATTTCTGTGTTTCATCGTCAATAAGAAAGTACAAGGGATACAGTAAACCTGAAGTGAAGCATCGGAATATACAACTAGTGTCTCGGGATTGGTTCAAAACATAGACAGTAAGAAGAGTCAGTCTTCTTGTACTTAAGTCGGCATTGTGCCTTTCGTATTAAATTCCGATGCAATTTCTGTGTTTCACCGTCAATAAGAAGGTCAGAGGGATACAGTAAACCTGAAGTGAAGCATCGGAATCTATAACTAGTGTCACAGGAACGGTTCAAATCATAGTCAGTAAGAAGAGTCAGTCTTCTTGTCCGTAAGTCGGCATTGTGCCTTTTGCATTTCATTCCGATGCAATTTTGTGTATCATCGTCAATAAGAATGTCCAAGGGATACAGTAAACCTGTAGTGAAGCATCGGAATCTATAACTAGTGTCACAGGAATGGTTCAAATCATTGTCAATAAGAAGAGTCGGTCTTCATGTACTGAAGTCGGCATTGTGCCTTTTGTATTTAATTCCGATGCAATTTCTGTGTTTCATCGTCAATAAGAAAGTACAAGGGATACAGTAAACCTGAAGTGAAGCATCGGAATCTATAACTAGTGTCATAGGAATGGTTCAAAACATAGAGAGTAGGTAGAGTCAGTCTACTTGTACTTAAGTCGGCATTGTGCCTTTTGAATTCAATTTCGATGCAATTTCTGTGTTTCATCGTCAATAAGAAGGTCCAAGGGATACAGTATACCTGAAGTGAAGCATCGGAATCTACATCTAGTGTCACAGGATTGGTTCAAAACATAGACAGTAAGAAGTGTCAGTCTTCTTGTACTTAAGTCGGCATTGTGCCTTTTCTATTTAATACCGATGCAATTTCTGTGTTTCATCGTCAATAAGAAGGTCAGAGGGATACAGTAAACCTGAAGTGAAGCATCGGAATCTATAACTAGTGTCACAGGAATGTTTCAAAACATAGTCAGAAAGAAGAGTCAGTCTTCTTGTACTTAATTGGGCATTGTGCCTTTCGTATTTAATTCCGATGCAATTTCTGTGCTTCACCGTCAATAAGAAGGTCAGAGGGATACAGTAAACCTGAAGTGATGCATCGGAATCGATAACTAGTGTCACTGGAATGGTTCAAAATATAGACAGTAAGAAGAGTCAGTCTTCTCGTACTTAAGTCGGCATTGTGTGTTTTGTATTTAATTCCAATGCAATTTCTGTGATTCATCGTCAATAAGATGATCCAAGGGATACAGTAAACCTGAAGTGAAGCATCGGACTCTATAACTAGTGTCACAGAAATGGATCAAAGCATAGACAGTATGAAGAGTTAGTCTTCAGATACTTAAGTCGGCATTGTGCCTTTTGTATTTAATTCCAATGCAATTTCTGTGTTTCATCGTCAATAAGAATGTCCGAGGGAAACTATAAACCTGAAGCGAAGCATCGGAATCTATAACTAGTGTCACAGGAATGGTTCAAATCATTGTCAATAAGAAGAGTCGGTCTTCATGTACTTAAGTCGGCATTGTGCCTTTTGTATTTAATTCCGATGCAATTTCTGTGTTTCATCGTCAATAAGAAAGTACAAGGGATACAGTAAACCTGAAGTGAAGCATCGGAATCTATGACTAGTGTCATAGGAATGGTTCAAAACATAGAGAGTGGGAAGAGTCAGTCTACTTGTACTTAAGTCGGCATTGTGCCTTTTGTATTCAATTTCGATGCAATTTCTGTGTTTCATCGTCAATAAGAAGGTCCAAGGGATACAGTATACCTGAAGTGAAGCATCGGAATCTACATCTAGTGTCACAGGATTGGTTCAAAACATAGACAGTAAGAAGAGTCAGTCTTCATGTACTTAAGTCGGCATTGTGCCTTCTGTATTTAATCCCTATGCAATTTCTGTGTTTCATCGTCAATAAGAAGGTCAGAGGGATACAGTAAACCGGAAGTGAAGCATCGGAAACTATAACTAGTGTCACAGGAATGGTTCAAAACATAGTCAATAAGAATAGTCAGTCTTCTTGTCCTTAAGTCGGCATTGTGCCGTTTGTATTTAATTCCGATGCAACTTTGTGTTTCATCGTCAATAAGAATGTCCAAGGGATACAGTAAACCTGTAGTGAAGCATCGGAATCTATAACTAGTGTCACAGGAATGGTTCAAATCATTGTCAATAAGAAGAGTCGGTCTTCATGTACTTAAGTCGGTATTTGGCCTTTTGTATTTAATTCCGATGCAATTTCTATGTTTCATCGTCAATAAGAAAGTACAAGGGAAACAGTAAACCTGAAGTGAAGCATCGGAATCTATAACTAGTGTCACTGGAATGGTTCAAAATATAGACAGTAAGAAGAGTCAGTCTTCTTGTACTTAAGTCGGCATTGTGCCTTTTGTATTTAATTCCGATGCAATTTCAGTGTTTCATCGTCAATAAGAAAGTACAAGGGATACAGTAAACCTGAAGTGAAGCATCGGAATCTATAACTAGTGTCACAGGAATGGTTCAAATCATTGTCAATAAGAAGAGTCGGTCTTCATGTACTTAAGTCGGCATTTTGCCTTTTGTATTTAATTCCGATGCAATTTCTGTGTTTCATCGTTAATAAGAAAGTACAAGGGATACAGTAAACCTGAAGTGAAGCATCGGAATCTATAACTAGTGTCATAGGAATGGTTCAAAACATAGAGAGTGGGAAGAGTCAGTCTACTTGTACTTAAGTTGGCATTGTGCCTTTTGTATTCAATTTCGATGCAATTTCTGTGTTTCATCGTCAATAAGAAGGTCCAAGGGATACAGTATACCTGAAGTGAAGCATCGGAATCTACATCTAGTGTCACAGGATTGGTTCAAAACATAGACAGTAAGAAGTGTCAGTCTTCTTGTACTTAAGTCGGCATTGTGCCTTTTCTATTTAATACCGATGCAATTTCTGTGTTTCATCGTCAATAAGAAGGTCAGAGGGACACAGTAAACCTGAAGTGAAGCATCGGAATCTATAACTAGTGTCACAGGAATGTTTCAAAACATAGTCAGAAAGAAGAGTCAGTCTTCTTGTACTTAAGTCGGCATTGTGCCTTTCGTATTAAATTCCGATGCAATTTCTGTGTTTTACTGTCAATAAAAAGGTCAGAGGGATACAGTAAACCTGAAGTGAAGCATCGGAATCTATAACTAGTGTCACAGGAATGATTCAAAAGCATAGTCATAAAGAAGAGTCAGTCTTCTTGTACTTAATTGGGCATTGTGCCTTTCGTATTTAATTCCGATCCAATTTCTGTGCTTCACCGTCAATAAGAAGGTCAGAGGGATACAGTAAACCTGAAGTGAAGCATCGGAATCTATAACTAGTGTCACTGGAATGGTTCAAAATATAGACAGTAAGAAGAGTCAGTCTTCTTGTACTTAAGTCGGCATTGTGCCCTTTTTATTTAATTCCGATGCAATTTCAGTGTTTGATCGTCAATAAGAAGGTCCAAGGGATACAGTAAAGCGGGAGTGAAGCATCGGAATCTATAACTTGAGTCACAGTAATGGTTCAAAACATAGAGAGTAAGAAGAGTTAATCTTCTTGTACTTAAGTTGGCATTGTGCCTTTTGTATTTAATTCCGATGCAATTTCTATGTTTCATCGTCAATAAGAATGTCCAAGGGTTACAGTAAACCTGAAGTGAAGCATCGGAATCTATAACTAGTGTGACTTGAATGGTTCGAAATATAGACAGTAAGAAGAGTCAGTCTTCTTGTACTTAAGTCGGCATTGTGCCTTTTGTATTTCATTCCGATGCAATTTCTGTGATTCATCGTCAATAAGAAGGTCCAAAGGATACAGTAAACCTCAATTGAAGCATCGGACTCTATAACTAGTGTCACAGAAATGGATCAAGACATAGACAGTAGGAAGAGTTAGTCTTCATATACTTTAGTCGGCATTGTGCCTTTTGTATTTAATTCCGATGCAATTTCTGTGTTTCATCGTCAATAAGAAGGTCAGAGGGATACAGTAAACCTAAAGTGAAGCATCGGAATCTAAAACTAGTGTCACAGGAATGGTTCAAAACATAGACAGTAGGAAGATTCATTCTTCCTGTACTTAAGTCGGCATTGTGGCTATTGTATTTAAATCCGATGCAATTTCTGTGCTTCATCGTCAATAAGAATGTCCAAGAGATACAGTACACCTGAAGTGAAGCATCGGAATTGATAAGTAGTGTCACAGGAATGGTTCAAATCTTTGGCAATAAGAAGAGTCGGTCTTCATGTACTTAAGTCGGCATTGTGCCTTTTGTATATAATTCAGACGCAATTTCTGTGTTTCATCGTCAATAAGAAAGTACAAGGGATACAGTAAACCTGAAGTGAAGCATCGGAATCTATAACTAGTGTCACAGGAATGGTTCAAAACATAGACAGTAGGAAGAGTCAGTGTTCTTGTACTTAAGTCGGCATTGTGCCTTTTGTGTTTAATTCCGATGCAATTTCTGTGTTTCATCGTCAATAAGAAGGTCCAAGGGATACAGTAAACCTGAAGTGAAGCATCGGAATATACAACTAGTGTCTCGGGATTGGTTCAAAACATAGACAGTAAGAAGAGTCAGTCTTCTTGTACTTAAGTCGGCATTGTGCCTTTCGTATTAAATTCCGATGCAATTTCTGTGTTTCACCGTCAATAAGAAGGTCAGAGGGATACAGTAAACCTGAAGTGAAGCATCGGAATCTATAACTAGTGTCACAGGAACGGTTCAAATCATAGTCAGTAAGAAGAGTCAGTGTTCTTGTCCGTAAGTCGGCATTGTGCCTTTTGCATTTCATTCCGATGCAATTTTGTGTTTCATCGTCAATAAGAATGTCCAAGGGATACAGTAAACCTGTAGTGAAGCATCGGAATCTATAACTAGTGTCACAGGAATGGTTCAAATCATTGTCAATAAGAAGAGTCGGTCTTCATGTACTGAAGTCGGCATTGTGCCTTTTGTATTTAATTCCGATGCAATTTCTGTGTTTCATCGTCAATAAGAAAGTACAAGGGATACAGTAAACCTGAAGTGAAGCATCGGAATCTATAACTAGTGTCATAGGAATGGTTCAAAACATAGAGAGTAGCTAGAGTCAGTCTACTTGTACTTAAGTCGGCATTGTGCCTTTTGAATTCAATTTCGATGCAATTTCTGTGTTTCATCGTCAATAAGAAGGTCCAAGGGATACAGTATACCTGAAGTGAAGCATCGGAATCTACATCTAGTGTCACAGGATTGGTTCAAAACATAGACAGTAAGAAGTGTCAGTCTTCTTGTGCCTTTTCTATTTAATACCGATGCAATTTCTGTGTTTCATCGTCAATAAGAAGGTCAGAGGGACACAGTAAACCTGAAGTGAAGCATCGGAATCTATAACTAGTGTCACAGGAATGTTTCAAATCATAGTCAGAAAGAAGAGTCAGTCTTCTTGTACCTAATTGGGCATTGTGCCTTTCGTATTTAATTCCGATGCAATTTCTGTGCTTCACCGTCAATAAGAAGGTCAGAGGGATACAGTAAACCTGAAGTGATGCATCGGAATCGATAACTAGTGTCACTGGAATGGTTCAAAATATAGACAGTAAGAAGAGTCAGTCTTCTCGTACTTAAGTCGGCATTGTGTGTTTTGTATTTAATTCCGATGCAATTTCTGTGATTCATCGTCAATAAGATGATCCAAGGGATACAGTAAACCTGAAGTGAAGCATCGGACTCTATAACTAGTGTCACAGAAATGGATCAAAGCATAGACAGTATGAAGAGTTAGTCTTCAGATACTTAAGTCGGCATTGTGCCTTTTGTATTTAATTCCGATGCAATTTCTGTGTTTCATCGTCAATAAGAATGTCCGAGGGAAACTATAAACCTGAAGCGAAGCATCGGAATCTATAACTAGTGTCACAGGAATGGTTCAAATCATTGTCAATAAGAAGAGTCGGTCTTCATGAACTTAAGTCGGCATTGTGCCTTTTGTATTTAATTCCGATGCAATTTCTGTGTTTCATCGTCAATAAGAAAGTACAAGGGATACAGTAAACCTGAAGTGAAGCATCGGAATCTATGACTACTGTCATAGGAATGGTTCAAAACATAGAGAGTGGGAAGAGTCAGTCTACTTGTACTTAAGTCGGCATTGTGCCTTTTGTATTCAATTTCGATGCAATTTCTGTGTTTTATCGTCAATAAGAAGGTCCAAGGGATACAGTATACCTGAAGTGAAGCATCGGAATCTACATCTAGTGTGACAGGATTGGTTCAAAACATAGACAGTAAGAAGAGTCAGTCTTCATGTACTTAAGTCGGCATTGTGCCGTCTGTATTTAATCCCTATGCAATTTCTGTGTTTCATCGTCAATAAGAAGGTCAGAGGGATACAGTAAACCGGAAGTGAAGCATCGGAAACTATAACTAGTGTCACAGGAATGGTTCAAAACATAGTCAATAAGAATAGTCAGTCTTCTTGTCCTTAAGTCGGCATTGTGCCGTTTGCATTTAATTCCGATGCAATTTTGTGTTTCATCGTCAATAAGAATGTCCAAGGGATACAGTAAACCTGTAGTGAAGCATCGGAATCTATAACTAGTGTCACAGGAATGGTTCAAATCATTGTCAATAAGAAGAGTCGGTCTTCATGTACTTAAGTCGGCATTTTGCCTTTTGTATTTAATTCCGATGCAATTTCTGTGTTTCATCGTCAATAAGAAAGTACAAGGGAAACAGTAAACCTGAAGTGAAGCATCGGAATCTATAACTAGTGTCACTGGAATGGTTCAAAATATAGACAGTAAGAAGAGTCAGTCTTCTTGTACTTAAGTCGGCATTGTGCCTTTTGTATTTAATTCCGATGCAATTTCAGTGTTTCATCGTCAATAAGAAAGTACAAGGGATACAGTAAACCTGAAGTGAAGCATCGGAATCTATAACTAGTGTCACAGGAATGGTTCAAATCATTGTCAATAAGAAGAGTCGGTCTTCATGTACTTAAGTCGGCATTTTGCCTTTTGTATTTAATTCCGATGCAATTTCTGTGTTTCATCGTCAATAAGAAAGTACAAGGGATACAGTAAACCTGAAGTGAAGCATCGGAATCTATAACTAGTGTCATAGGAATGGTTCAAAACATAGAGAGTGGGAAGAGTCAGTCTACTTGTACTTAAGTCGGCATTGTGCCTTTTGTATTCAATTTCGATGCAATTTCTGTGTTTCATCGTCAATAAGAAGGTCCAAGGGATACAGTATACCTGAAGTGAAGCATCGGAATCTACATCTAGTGTCACAGGATTGGTTCAAAACATAGACAGTAAGAAGTGTCAGTCTTCTTGTACTTAAGTCGGCATTGTGCCTTTTCTATTTAATACCGATGCAATTTCTGTGTTTCATCGTCAATAAGAAGGTCAGAGGGACACAGTAAACCTGAAGTGAAGCATCGGAATCTATAACTAGTGTCACAGGAATGTTTCAAAACATAGTCAGAAAGAAGAGTCAGTCTTCTTGTACTTAAGTCGGCATTGTGCCTTTCGTATTAAATTCCGATGCAATTTCTGTGTTTTACTGTCAATAAGAAGGTCAGAGGGATACAGTAAACCTGAAGTGAAGCATCGGAATCTATAACTAGTGTCACAGGAATGATTCAAAAGCATAGTCATAAAGAAGAGTCAGTCTTCTTGTACTTAATTGGGCATTGTGCCTTTCGTATTTAATTCCGATCCAATTTCTGTGCTTCACCGTCAATAAGAAGGTCAGAGGGATACAGTAAACCTGAAGTGAAGCATCAGAATCTATAACTAGTGTCACTGGAATGGTTCAAAATATAGACAGTAAGAAGAGTCAGTCTTCTTGTACTTAAGTCGGCATTGTGCCTTTTTTATTTAATTCCGATGCAATTTCAGTGTTTGATCGTCAATAAGAAGGTCCAAGGGATACAGTAAGGCTGGAGTGAAGCATCGGAATCTATAACTTGAGTCACAGTAATGGTTCAAAACATAGACAGTAAGAAGAGTTAATCTTCTTGTACTTAAGTTGGCATTGTGCCTTTTGTATTTAATTCCGATGCAATTTCTATGTTTCATCGTCAATAAGAATGTCCAAGGGTTACAGTAAACCTGAAGTGAAGCATCAGAATCTATAACTAGTGTCACTTGAATGGTTCAAAATATAGACAGTAAGAAGAGTCAGTCTTCTTGTACTTAAGTCGGCATTGTGCCTTTTGTATTTCATTCCGATGCAATTTCTGTGATTCATCGTCAATAAGAAGGTCCAAGGGATACAGTAAACCTCAAGTGAAGCATCGGACTCTATAACTAGTGTCACAGAAATGGATCAAGACATAGACAGTAGGAAGAGTTAGTCTTCATATACTTTAGTCGGCATTGTGCCTTTTGTATTTAATTCCGATGCAATTTCTGTGTTTCATCGTCAATAAGAAGGTCAGGGGGATACAGTAAACCTAAAGTGAAGCATCGGAATCTAAAACTAGTGTCACAGGAATGGTTCAAAACATAGACAGTAGGAAGATTCATTCTTCCTGTACTTAAGTCGGCATTGTGGCTATTGTATTTAAATCCGATGCAATTTCTGTGTTTCATCGTCAATAAGAATGTCCAAGAGATACAGTACACCTGAAGTGAAGCATCGGAATTGATAAGTAGTGTCACAGGAATGGTTCAAATCATTGGCAATAAGAAGAGTCGGTCTTCATGTACTTAAGTCGGAATTGTGCCTTTTGTATATAATTCAGACGCAATTTCTGTGTTTCATCGTCAATAAGAAAGTACAAGGGATACAGTAAACCTGAAGTGAAGCATCGGAATCTATAACTAGTGTCACAGGAATGGTTCAAAACATAGACAGTAGGAAGAGTCAGTGTTCTTGTACTTAAGTCGGCATTGTGCCTTTTGTGTTTAATTCCGATGCAATTTCTGTGTTTCATCGTCAATAAGAAGGTCCAAGGGATACAGTAAACCTGAAGTGAAGCATCGGAATATACAACTAGTGTCTCGGGATTGGTTCAAAACATAGACAGTAAGAAGAGTCAGTCTTCTTGTACTTAAGTCGGCATTGTGCCTTTCGTATTAAATTCCGATGCAATTTCTGTGTTTCACCGTCAATAAGAAGGTCAGAGGGATACAGTAAACCTGAAGTGAAGCATCGGAATCAATATCTAGTTTCACAGGAATGGTTCAAATCATAGTCAGTAAGAAGAGTCAGTCTTCTTGTCCGTAAGTCGGCATTGTGCCTTTTGCATTTCATTCCGATGCAATTTTGTGTTTCATCGTCAATAAGAATGTCCAAGGGATACAGTAAACCTGTAGTGAAGCATCGGAATCTATAACTAGTGTCACAGGAATGGTTCAAATCATTGTCAATAAGAAGAGTCGGTCTTCATGTACTGAAGTCGGCATTGTGCCTTTTGTATTTAATTCCGATGCAATTTCTGTGTTTCATCGTCAATAAGAAAGTACAAGGGATACAGTAAACCTGAAGTGAAGCATCGGAATCTATAACTAGTGTCATAGGAATGGTTCAAAACATAGAGAGTAGGTAGAGTCAGTCTACTTGTACTTAAGTCGGCATTGTGCCTTTTGAATTCAATTTCGATGCAATTTCTGTGTTTCATCGTCAATAAGAAGGTCCAAGGGATACAGTATACCTGAAGTGAAGCATCGGAATCTACATCTAGTGTCACAGGATTGGTTCAAAACATAGACAGTAAGAAGTGTCAGTCTTCTTGTACTTAAGTCGGCATTGTGCCTTTTCTATTTAATACCGATGCAATTTCTGTGTTTCATCGTCAATAAGAAGGTCAGAGGGACACAGTAAACCTGAAGTGAAGCATCGGAATCTATAACTAGTGTCACAGGAATGTTTCAAAACATAGTCAGAAAGGAGAGTCAGTCTTCTTGTACTTAATTGGGCATTGTGCCTTTCGTATTTAATTCCGATGCAATTTCTGTGCTTCACCGTCAATAAGAAGGTCAGAGGGATACAGTAAACCTGAAGTGATGCATCGGAATCGATAACTAGTGTCACTGGAATGGTTCAAAATATAGACAGTAAGAAGAGTCAGTCTTCTTGTACTTAAGTCGGCATTGTGTGTTTTGTATTTAATTCCGATGCAATTTCTGTGATTCATCGTCAATAAGATGATCCAAGGGATACAGTAAACCTGAAGTGAAGCATCGGACTCTATAACTAGTGTCACAGAAATGGATCAAAGCATAGACAGTATGAAGAGTTAGTCTTCAGATACTTAAGTCGGCATTGTGCCTTTTGTATTTAATTCCGATGCAATTTCTGTGTTTCATCGTCAATAAGAATGTCCAAGGGAAACTATAAACCTGAAGCGAAGCATCGGAATCTATAACTAGTGTCACAGGAATGGTTCAAATCATTGTCAATAAGAAGAGTCGGTCTTCATGTACTTAAGTCGGCATTGTGCCTTTTGTATTTAATTCCGATGCAATTTCTGTGTTTCATCGTCAATAAGAAAGTACAAGGGATACAGTAAACCTGAAGTGAAGCATCGGAATCTATGACTAGTGTCACAGGAATGGTTCAAAACATAGATAGTAGGAAATGTCAGTGTTGTTGTACTTAAGTCGGCATTGTGCCTGTTGTATTTAATTCCGATGCGATTTCTGTGTTTCATCGTCAATAAGAAGGTCCAAGGGATACAGTAAACCTGAAGTGAACCATCGGAATCTATAACTAGTGACACAGGATTGGTTCAAAACATAGACAGTAACAGGAATCAGTCTTCTTGTACTTAAGTCGTTATTGTGAATTTTCTATTTAATACCGATGCAATTTCTGTGTTTCATCGTCAATAAGAAGGTCAGAGGGATATAGAAAACCTGAAGTGAATCATCCGAATCTATAACTAGTGTCACACGAATGGTTCAAAACATAGTCAGTAAGAAGAGTCAGTCTTCTTGTACTTAATTCGGCATTGTGCTTTTCGTATTGAATTCCGATGCAATTTCTGTGTTTCACCGACAATATGAACGTCAGAGGGATACAGTAAACCTGAAGTGAAGCATTGGAATCTATAACTAGTGTCACAGGAATGGTTCAAACGTAGACAGTAAGAAGAGTCAGTCTTCATGTACTTAAGTCGGCATTGTGCCTTTTGTATTTAATCCCGATGCAATTTCTGTGTGACATCGTCAATAAGAAGGTCAGAGGGATACAGTAAACCGGAAGTGAAGCATCGGAATCCATAACTAGTGTCACAGGATTGGTTGAAATCATAATCAGTAAGAAGAGTCAGTCTTCTTGTCCTTAAGTCGGCATTGTGCCTTTTGTATTTAATTCCGATGCAATTTTGTGTTTCATCGTCAATAAGAATGTCCAAGGGATACAGTAAACCTGAAGTGAAGCATCGGAATCTATAACTAGTGTCACAGGAATGGTTCAAATCATTGTCAATAAGAAGGGTCGGTCTTCATGTACTTAAGTCCGCATTGTGTCTTTTGTATTTAATTTCAATGCAATTTTTGTGTTTCATCGTCAATGAGAAGGTCCAAGCGATACAGTAAACCGGAAGTGAAGCATCGGAATCTATAACTAGTGTCACACTAATGGTTCAAAACATAGTTAGTAAGAAGAGTCAGTCCTCTTGTCCTTAAGTCGGCATTGAGCCTTTTGTATTTAATTCCGATGCAATTTCTGTGTTTCATCGTCAATAAGAAACTACAAGTGTTACAGTAAACCTGAAGTGAAGCATCGGAATCTATAACTAGTGTCACAGGAATGGTTCAAAACATAGACAGTAGGAAGAGTCAGTGTTCTTGTACTTAAGTCATCATTGTGCCTTTTGTGTTTAATTCCGATGCAATTTCTGTGTTTCATCGTCAATAAGAAGGTACAAGGGATACAGTAAACCTGAAGTGAAGCATCGGAATCTACAACTAGTGTCACAGGATTGGTTCAAAACATAGACAGTAAGAAGGGTCAGTCTTCTTGTCCTTATGTCGGCATTGTGCATTTTGTATTTAGTTCCAATGCAATTTTGTGTTTCATCGTCAATAAGAATGTCCGAGGGATACAGTAAACCTGAAGTGAAACATCGGAATCTATAGCTAGTGTCACAGGAATGGTTCTAATCATTGTCAATAAGAAGAGTCGGTCTTCATGTACGTAAGTCGGCATTGTGCCATTTGTATTTAATTCCGATGCAATTTCTGTCTTTCATCGTCAATAAGAAGGTCAGAGGGATACAGTAAACCGGAAGTGAAGCATCGGAACCTATAACTAGTGTCACAGGAATGGTTCAAAGCATAGTCAGTAAGAAGAGTCAGTCTTCTTGTCCTTAAGTCGGCATTGTGCCTTTTGTATTTGATTCCGATGCAATTTCTGTGTTTCATCGTCAATAAGAAGGTCCAAGGGATACAGTAAACCTGGAGTGAAGCATCGGAATCTATAACTAGATTCACAGTAGTGGTTCAAATCATTGACAGTAAGAAGAGTCAGTCTTCTTGTACTTAAGTCGGCATTGTGCCTTTTGTATTTAATTCCGATGCAATTTCTGTGTTTCATCGTCAATAAGAAGGTATAAGGGATACAGTAAACCTGAAGAGAAGCATCGGAATCTATAACTAGTACACTGGAATGGTTCGAAATATAGACAGTAAGAAGAGTCAGTCTTCTTGTACTTAAGTCGGCATTGTGCCTTTTGTATTTAATCCGATGCAATTTCTGTGATTCATCGTCAATAAGAACGTCCAAGGGATACAGTAAACCTGAAGTGAAGCCACGGACTCTATAACTATGTCACAGAAATGGATCAAAACATAGACAGTAGGAAGAGTCAGTTTTCTTATACTTAAGTCGGCATTGTGGCTATTGTATTTAATTCAGAAGCAATTTCTGTGTTTCATCGTCAATAAGAAGGACCAAGGGATACAGTAAACCTGAAGTTAAGCTTTGGAATCTATAACTAGTGTCACAGGAATGGTTCAAATCATAGACAGTAGGAAGAGTCAGTCTTCTTGTACTTAAGTCGGCATTGTGCCTTTTTGTATTTAATTCCGATGCAATTTCTGTGTTTCATCGTCAATAAGATAGTCCAAGGTATACAGTAAACCTGAAGTGAAGCATCGGAATCTATAACTAGTGTCACAGGAATGGTTCAGAACATAGTCAGTAGGAAGAGTCAGTCTTCTTGTACTTAAGTCGGCATTGTGCCTTTTGTATTTAATTCCGATGCAATTTCTGTGTTTCATCGTGAATAAGAATGTCCAAGGGAAACAGTAAACCTGAAGTGAGACATCGGAATCTATAACTAGTGTCACAGGAATGGTTCAAGTCATTGTCGATAAGAAGAGTAGGTCTCCACGTACTTAAGTCGGCAATGTGACTTTTGTATTTAATTCCGATGCAATTTCTGTGTTTCATCGTCAGTAAGAAAGTACAAGGGATACAGTAAACCTGAAGTGAAGCATCGGAATCTACACTCCTGGAAATGGAAGAAAGAACACATTGACACAGGTGTGTCAGACCTACCATACTTGCTCCGGACACTGAGAGAGGGCTGTACAAGCAATGATCACACGCACGGCACAGCGGACACACCAGGAACCGCGGTGTTGGCCGTCGAATGGCGCTAGCTGCGCAGCATTTGTGCACCGCCGCCGTCAGTGTCAGCCAGTTTGCCGTGGCATACGGAGCTCCATCGCAGTCTTTAACATTGGTAGCATGCCGCGACAGCGTGGACGTGAACCGTATGTGCAGTTGACGGACTTTGAGCGAGGGCGTATAGTGGGCATGCGGGAGGCCGGGTGGACGTACCGCCGAATTGCTCAACACGTGGGGCGTGAGGTCTCCACAGTACATCGATGTTGTCGCCAGTGGTCGGCGGAAGGTGCACGTGACCGTCGACCTGGGACCGGACCGCAGCGACGCACGGATGCACGCCAAGACCGTAGGATCCTTCGCAGTGCCGTAGGGGACCGCACCGCCACTTCCCAGCAAATTAGGGACACTGTTGCTCCTGGGGTATCGGCGAGGACCATTCGCAACCGTCTCCATGAAGCTGGGCTACGGTCCCGCACACCGTTAGGCCGTCTTCCGCTCACGCCACAACATCGTGCAGCCCGCCTCCACTGGTGTCGCGACAGGCGTGAATGGAGGGACGAATGGAGACGTGTCGTCTTCAGCGATGAGAGTCGCTTCTGCCTTGGTGCCAATGATGGTAGTATGCGTGTTTGGCGCCGTGCAGGTGAGCGCCACAATCAGGACTGCATACGACCGAGGCACACAGGGCCAACACCCGGCATCATGGTGTGGGGAGCGATCTCCTACACTGGCCGTACACCACTGGTGATCGTCGAGGGGACACTGAATAGTGCACGGTACATCCAAACTCTCATCGAACCCATCGTTCTACCATTCCTAGACCGGCAAGGGAACTTGCTGTTCCAACAGGACAATGCACGTCCGCATGTATCCCGTGCCACACAACGTGCTCTAGAAGGTGTAAGTCAACTACCCTGGCCAGCAAGATCTCCGGATCTGTCCCCCATTGAGCATGTTTGGGACTGGATAAAGCGTCGTCTCACGCAGCCTGGACGTCCAGCACGAATGCTGGTCCAACTGAGGCGCCAGGTGGAAATGGCACGGCAAGCCGTTCCACAGGACTTCATCCAGGATCTCTACGATCGTCTCCATGGGAGAATAGCAGCCTGCATTGCTGCGAAAGGTGGATATACACTGTACTAGTGCCGACATTGTGCATGCTCTGTTGCCTGTGTCTATGTGCCTGTGGTTCTGTCAGTGTGATCATGTGATGTATCTGACCCCAGGAATGTGTCAATAAAGTTTCCCCTTCCTGGGACAATGAATTCACGGCGTTCTTATTTCAATTTCCAGGAGTGTATAACTAGTGTCACAGGAATGGTTCAAAACATAGACAGTAGGAAGAGTCAGTGTTCTTGTATTTAAGTCGGCATTGTGCCTTTTGTATTTAATTCTGATGCAATTTCTGTGTTTCATCGTCAATAAGAAGGTCCAAGGGATACAGTAAACCTGAAGGGAAGCATCGGAATCTACAACTAGTGTCACAGGATTGGTTCAAAACATAGACAGTAAGAAGAGACAGTCTTCTTGTACTTAAGTCGGCATTGTGCCTTTTCTATTTAATACCGATGCAATTTCTGTGTTTCATCGTCATTAAGAAGGTCAGAGGGATTCAGTAAACCTGAAGAGAAGCATCGGAATCTATAACTAGTGTCACTGGAATGGTTCGAAATATAGACAGTAAGAAGAGTCAGTCTTCTTGTACTTATGTCGGCATTGTGCCTTTTGTATTTCATTCCGATGCAATTTCTGTGATTCATCGTCAATAAGAAGGTGCAAGGGATACAGTAAACCTGAAGTGAAGCATCGGACTCTATAACTAGTGTCACAGAAATGGATCAAAACATAGACAGTAGGAAGAGTCATTTTTCTTATACTTAAGTCGGCATTGTGCCTTTTGTATTTAATTCTGAAGCAATTTCTGTGTTTCATCGTCAATAAGAAGGACCCAGGGATACAGTAAACCTGAAGTGAAGCATCGGAATCTATAACTAGTGTCACAGGAATGGTTCGAAACATAGACACTAGGAAGAGTCAGTCTTCTTGTACTTAAGTCGGCATTGTGCCTTTTGTATTTAATTCCGATGCAATTTCTGTGTTTCATCGTCAATAAGATAGTCCAAGGTATACAGTAAACCTGAAGTGAAGCATCGGAAAATATAACTAGTGTCACAGGAATGGTTCAGAACATAGTCAGTAAGAAGAGTCAGTCTTCTTGTACTTAAGTCGGCATTGTGATTTTTGTATTTAATTTCGATGCAATTTCTGTGTTTCACCTCAATAAGAATGTCCAAGGGATACAGTAAACCTGAAGTGAAGCATCGGAATCTAAAACTAGTGTCACAGGAATGGTTCAAATCATTGTCAATAAGAAGAGTCGGTCTTCATGTACTTATGTCGGCAATGTGCCTTTTGTATTTAATTCCGATGCAATTTCTGTGTTTCATCGTCAATAAGAAGATCCAAGGGATACAGTAAACCTGATGTGAAGCATCGGAATCTACAACTAGTGTCACATGATTGGTTCAAAACATAGTCAGTAAGAAGAGTCAGTCTTCATGTACTTATTCGGCATTGTGCTTTTTGTATTTAATTCCGATGCAATTTGTGTGTTTCATCGTCAATAAGAAGGTCAGAGGGATTCAGTAAACCTGAAGAGAAGCATCGGAATCTATAACTAGTATCACTGGAATGGTTCGAAATATGGAGAGTAAGAAGAGTCAGTTTTCTTGTCCTTAAGTCGGCATTGTGCCCTTTTTTATTTAATTCCGATGCAATTTCTGTGTTTCATCGGCAATAAGGTCAGACTGATACAGTAAACCTGAAGTGAAGCATCGGAATCTATAACTAGTGTCACAGCAATGGTTCAAAACATAGACAGTAAGAAGATTGAGTTTTCTTGAACTGGAATCGGCATTGCGCCTTTTGTATTTAATTCCGATGCAATTTCTGTGTTTCATCGTCAATAAGAAGGTCCAAGGGATACAGTATACCTGGAGTGGAGCATCGGAATCTATAACTAGTGTCACAGGCATGGTCCAAAACATAGACAGTAAGAAGAGTCAGTCTACGTGTACTTAAGTCGACATTTTGCCTTTTGTATTTAATTCCGATGCAATTTCTGTGTTTCATCGTCAATAAGAAGGTCCAAGGGATACAGTAAACCTGAAGTGAAGCATCGGAATCTATAAGTAGTGTCACAGGAATGGTTCAAAACATAGTCAGTAAGAAGAGTCAGTCTTCTTGTTATTAAGTCGGCTTTGTGAATTTTGTATTTAATTCCGATGCAATTTCTGTGTTTCATCGTCAATAAGAAGGTCCAAGGGATACAGTATACCTGAAGTGAAGCATCGGAATCTAAAACTAGTGTCACAGGAATGGTTCAAAACATAGTCAGTAAGAAGAGTCAGTCTTCTTGTCCTTAAGGCGGCATTGTGCCTTTTGTATTTAATTCCGATGCAATTTCTGTGTTTCATCGGCATTAAGGTCAGAGGGATACAGTAATCCTAAAGTGAAGCATCGGAATCTACAGCTAGTGTCACAGGAATTGTTCAAAACATAGACAGTAGGAAGAGTCAGTCTTCTTGTACTTAAGTCGGCATTGTGCCTTTTGTATTTAATTCCGATGCAATTTCTGTGTTTCATCGTCAATAAGAAGGTCAGAGGGATACAGTAAACATGAAGTGAAGCATCGGAATCCATAACTAGTGTCACAGGAATGGTTCAAAGCATAGTCAGTAAGAACAGTCAGTCTTCTTGTACTTAAGTCGGCATTGTGCCTTTTGTATTTAATTAAGATGCAATGTCTGTGATTCATCGTCAATAAGAAGGTCCAAGGGATACAGTAAACATGGAGTGAAGCATCGAAATCTATAACTAGTGTCACAGGGACGGTTCAAAACATAGACAGTAAGTGGAGTCAGTATTCTTGTACTTAAGTCGGCATTGTGCTCTTTGTATTTCTTTCCGATGCAATTTCTGTGTTCCATCGTCAATAAGATGGTCCAAGGGATACAGTAATCTTGAAGTGAAGCATCGGAATCTATAATTAGTGTCACAGGAATGGTTCAAATCACAGTCAGTAGGAAGAGTCGGTCTTCATGTACTTAAGTCTGCATTGTGCCTTTTGTATTTAACTCCGATGCAATGTCTGTGTTTTATCGTCAATAAGAAGGTCCAAGGGATACAGTAAACCTGAAGTGAAGCATCGGAATCTATAACTAGCGTCACAGGAATGGTTCAAAACATAGACAGTAGGAAGAGTCAGTGTTCTTGTACTTTAGTCGGCACTGTGCCATTTGTATTTAATTCCGATCCAATTTCTGTGTTTCATCGTCAATAAGAAGGTCCAAGTTATACAGTAAACCTGAAGTGAAGCAGCGGAATCTATAACTAGTGTCACATGAATGGTTTAAAACATAGTCAGTAAGAGGAATCAGTCTTCTTGTACCTAAGTCGGCATTGTGCCTTTTGTATTTAACTCCGATGCAACTTCTGTGTTTCATCGTCAATAAGTAGGTCCAAGCGATACAGTAAACCGGAAGTTAAGCATCGGAATCTATAACTAGTGTCACAGGAATGGTTCAAATCATTGTCAATAAGAAGAGTCGGTCTTCATGTACATAAGTCGGCATTGTGCCATTTGTATTTAATTCCGATGCAATTTCTGTATTTCATCGTCAATAAGAAGGTCAGAGGGATACAGTAAACCGGAAGTGAAGCATCGGAACCTATAACTAGTGTCACAGGAATGGTTCAAAGCATAGTCAGTAAGAAGAGTCAGTCTTCTTGTCCTTAAGTCGGCATTGTGCCTTTTGTATTTAATTCCGATGCAATTTTTGTGTTTCATCGTCAATAAGAAGGTCCAAGGGATACAGTAAACCTGGAGTGAAGCATCGGAATCTATAACTAGAGTCACAGTAGTGGTTCAAAACATTGACAGTAAGAAGAGTCAGTCTTCTTGTACTTAAGTCGGCATTGTGCCTTTTGTATTTAATTCCGATGCAATTTCTGTGTTTCATCGTCAATAAGAAAGTACAAGGGATACAGTAAACCTGAAGTGAAGCATCGGAATCTACACTCCTGGAAATGGAAAAAAGAACACGTTGACACCGGTGTGTCAGACCCACCATACTTGCTCTGGACACTGCGAGAGGGCTGTACAAGCAATGATCACACGCACGGCACAGCGGACACACCAGGAACCGCGGTGTTGGCCGTCGAATGGCGCTAGCTGCGCAGCATTTGTGCACCGCCGCCGTCAGTGTCAGCCAGTTTGCCGTGGCATACGGAGCTCCATCGCAGTCTTTAACATTGGTAGCATGCCGCGACAGCGTGGACGTGAACCGTATGTGCAGTTGACGGACTTTGAGCGAGGGCGTATAGTGGGCATGCGGGAGGCCGGGTGGACGTACCGCCGAATTGCTCAACACGTGGGGCGTGAGGTCTCCACAGTACATCGATGTTGTCGCTAGTGGTCGGCGGAAGGTGCACGTGACCGTCGACCTGGGACCGGACCGCAGCGACGCACGGATGCACGCCAAGACCGTTGGATCCTTCGCAGTGCCGTAGGGGACCGCACCGCCACTTCCCAGCAAATTAGGGACACTGTTGCTCCTGGGGTGTCGGCGAGGACCATTCGCAACCGTCTCCATGAAGCTGGGCTACGGTCCCGCACACAGTTAGGCCGTCTTCCGCTCACGCCACAACATCGTGCAGCCCGCCTCCACTGGTGTCGCGACAGGCGTGAATGGAGGGACGAATGGAGACGTGTCGTCTTCAGCGATGAGAGTCGCTTCTGCCTTGGTGCCAATGATGGTAGTATGCGTGTTTGGCGCCGTGCAGGTGAGCGCCACAATCAGGACTGCATACGACCGAGGCACACAGGGCCAACACCCGGCATCATGGTGTGGGGAGCGATCTCCTACACTGGCCGTACACCACTGGTGATCGTCGAGGGGACACTGAATAGTGCACGGTACATCCAAACTCTCATCGAACCCATCGTTCTACCATTCCTAGACCGGCAAGGGAACTTGCTGTTCCAACAGGACAATGCACGTCCGCATGTATCCCGTGCCACACAACGTGCTCTAGAAGGTGTAAGTCAACTACCCTGGCCAGCAAGATCTCAGGATCTGTCCCCCATTGAGCATGTTTGGGACTGGATAAAGCGTCGTCTCACGCAGCCTGCACGTCCAGCACGAATGCTGGTCCAACTGAGGCGCCAGGTGGAAATGGCACGGCAAGCCGTTCCACAGGACTTCATCCAGCATCTCTACGATCGTCTCCATGGGAGAATGGCAGCCTGCATTGCTGCGAAAGGTGGATATACACTGTACTAGTGCCGACATTGTGCATGCTCTGTTGCCTGTGTCTATGTGCCTGTGGTTCTGTCAGTGTGATCATGTGATGTATCTGACCCCAGGAATGTGTCAACAAAGTTTCCCCTTCCTGGGACAATGAATTCACGGTGTTCTTATTTCAATTTCCAGGAGTGTATAACTAGTGTCACAGGAATGGTTCAAAACATAGACAGTAGGAAGAGTCAGTGTTCTTGTACTTAAGTCGGCATTGTGCCTTTTGTATTTAATTCTCATGCAATTTCTGTGTTTCATCGTCAATAAGAAGGTCCAAGGGATACAGTAAACCTGAAGTGAAGTATCGGAATCTACAACTAGTGTCACAGGATTGGTTCAAAACATAGACAGTAAGAAGAGACAGTCTTCCTGTACTTATGTCGGCATTGTGCCTTTTGTATTTAATTCCGATGCAATTTCTGTGTTTCACCTCAATAAGAATGTCCAAGGGATACAGTAAACCTGAAGTGAAGCATCGGAATCTACAACTAGTGTCACAGGAATGGTTCAAAACATAGACAGTAGGAAGAGTCAGTGTTCTTGTACTTAAGTCGGCATTGTGCTTTATGTATTTAATTCCGATGCAATTTCTGTGATTCATCGTCAATAAGAAGGTCCAAGGGATACAGTAAACCTGAAGTGAAGCATCGGAATCTACAACTAGTGTCACAGGATTGGTTCAAAACATAGTCAGTAAGAAGAGTCAGTCTTCTTGTACTTAAGTCGGCATTGTGCCTTTTCTATTTAATACCGATGCAATTTCTGTGTTTCATCGTCAATAAGAAGGTCAGAGGGATTCAGTAAACCTGAAGAGAAGCATCGGAATCTATAACTAGTATCACAGGAATGGTTCGAAATATAGAGAGTGAGAAGAGTCAGTTTCCTTGTCCTTAAGTCGGCATTGTGCCCTTTGTATTTAATTCCGATGCAATTTCTGTGTTTCATCGGCAATAAGGTCAGACTGATACAGTAAACCTGAAGTGAAGCATCGGAATCTATAACTAGTGTCACAGCAATGGTTCAAAACATAACCAGTAAGAAGATTGAGTTTTCTTGTACTAGAATCGGTATTGTGCCATTTGCATTTAATTCCGATGGAATTTCTGTGTTTCATCGTCAATAATAAGGTCAGAGGGATACAGTAAACCTGAAGTGAAGCATCGGAATCAAAACTAGTTTCACAGGAATAGTTCAAAATATAATCAGTAAGAAGAGTCAGTCTTCTTGTACTTAAGTCGGCATTGTGCCTTTGTATTTAATTCCGATGCAATTTCTGTGTTTCATCGTCAATAAGAAGGTCCAAGGGATACAGTATACCTGGAGTGGAGCATCGGAATCTATAACTAGTGTCACAGGCATGGTTCAAAACATAGACAGTAAGAAGAGTCAGTCTTCGTGTACTTAAGTCGACATTTTGCCTTTTGTATTTAATTCCGAAGCAATTGCTGTGTTTCATCGTCAAGAACAATGTCCAAGGGATACAGTAAACCTGAAGTGAAGCATCGGAATCTATAAGTAGTGTCACAGGAATGGTTCAAAACATAGTCAGTAAGAAGAGTCAGTCTTCTTGTTATTAAGTCGGCTTTGTGAATTTTGTATTTAATTCCGATGCAATTTCTGTGTTTCATCGTCAATAAGAAGGTCCAAGGGATACAGTAATCCTAAAGTGAAGCATCGGAATCTACAACTAGTGTCACAGGAATGGTTCAAAACATAGACAGTAGGAAGAATCAGTCTTCTTGTACTTAAGTCGGCATTGTGCCTTTTGTATTTAATTCCGATGCAATTTCTGTGTTTCATCGTCAATAAGAAAGTACAAGGGATACAGTAAACCTGAAGTGAAGCATCGGAATCTACACTCCTGGAAATGGAAAAAAGAACACGTTGACACCGGTGTGTCAGACCCACCATACTTGCTCCGGACACTGCGAGAGGGCTGTACAAGCAATGATCACGCGCACGGCACAGCGGACACACCAGGAACCGCGGTGTTTGCCGTCGAATGGCGCTGGCTGCGCAGCATTTGTGCACCGCCGCCGTCAGTGTCAGCCAGTTTGCCGTGGCATACGGAGCTCCATCGCAGTCTTTAACATTGGTAGCATGCCGCGACAGCGTGGACGTGAACCGTATGTGCAGTTGACGGACTTTGAGCGAGGGCGTATTGTGGGCATGCGGGAGGCCGGGTGGACGTACTGCCGAATTGCTCAACACGTGGGGCGTGAGGTCTCCACAGTACATCGATGTTGTCGCCAGTGGTCGGCGGAAGGTGCACGTGACCGTCGACCTGGGACCGGACCGCAGCGACGCACGGATGCACGCCAAGACCGTTGGATCCTTCGCAGTGCCGTAGGGGACCGCACCGCCACTTCCCAGCAAATTAGGGACACTGTTGCTCCTGGGGTATCGGCGAGGACCATTCGCAACCGTCTCCATGAAGCTGGGCTACGGTCCCGCACACAGTTAGGCCGTCTTCCGCTCACGCCACAACATCGTGCAGCCCGCCTCCACTGGTGTCGCGACAGGCGTGAATGGAGGGACGAATGGAGACGTGTCGTCTTCAGCGATGAGAGTCGCTTCTGCCTTGGTGCCAATGATGGTAGTATGCGTGTTTGGCGCCGTGCAGGTGAGCGCCACAATCAGGACTGCATACGACCGAGGCACACAGGGCCAACACCCGGCATCATGGTGTGGGGAGCGATCTCCTACACTGGCCGTACACCACTGGTGATCGTCGAGGGGACACTGAATAGTGCACGGTACATCCAAACTCTCATCGAACCCATCGTTCTACCATTCCTAGACCGGCAAGGGAGCTTGCTGTTCCAACAGGACAATGCACGTCCGCATGTATCCCGTGCCACACAACGTGCTCTAGAAGGTGTAAGTCAACTACCCTGGCCAGCAAGATCTCCGGATCTGTCCCCCATTGAGCATGTTTGGGACTGGATGAAGCGTCGTCTCACGCGGTCTGCACGTCCAGCACGAACGCTGGTCCAACTGAGACGCCAGGTGGAAATGGCATGGCAAGCCGTTCCACAGGACTACATCCAGCATCTCTACGATCGTCTCCATGGGAGAATAGCAGCCTGCATTGCTGCGAAAGGTGGATATACACTGTACTAGTGCCGACATTGTGCATGCTCTGTTGCCTGTGTCTATGTGCCTGTGGTTCTGTCAGTGTGATCATGTGATGTATCTGACCCCAGGAATGTGTCAATAAAGTTTCCCCTTCCTGGGACAATGAATTCACGGTGTTCTTATTTCAATTTCCAGGAGTGTATAACTAGTGTCACAGGAATGGTTCAAAACATAGACAGTAGGAAGAGTCAGTGTTCTTGTACTTAAGTCGGCATTGTGCTTTAAGTATTTAATTCCGATGCAATTTCTGTGATTCATCGTCAATAAGAAGGTCCAAGGGATACAGTAAACCTGAAGTGAAGCATCGGAATCTACAACTAGTGTCACAGGATTGGTTCAAAACATAGTCAGTAAGAAGAGTCAGTCTTCTTGTACTTAAGTCGGCATTGTGCCTTTTCTATTTAATACCGATGCAATTTCTGTGTTTCATCGTCAATAAGAAGGTCAGAGGGATTCAGTAAACCTGAAGAGAAGCATCGGAATCTATAACTAGTATCACAGGAATGGTTCGAAATATAGAGAGTGAGAAGAGTCAGTTTTCTTGTCCTTAAGTCGGCATTGTGCCCTTTGTATTTAATTCCGATGCAATTTCTGTGTTTCATCGGCAATAAGGTCAGACTGATACAGTAAACCTGAAGTGAAGCATCGGAATCTATAACTAGTGTCACAGCAATGGTTCAAAACATAACCAGTAAGAAGATTGAGTTTTCTTGTACTAGAATCGGTATTGTGCCATTTGCATTTAATTCCGATGGAATTTCTGTGTTTCATCGTCAATAATAAGGTCAGAGGGATAGAGTAAACCTGAAGTGAAGCATCGGAATCAAAACTAGTTTCACAGGAATAGTTCAAAATATAATCAGTAAGAAGAGTCAGTCTTCTTGTACTTAAGTCGGCATTGTGCCTTTGTATTTAATTCCGATGCAATTTCTGTGTTTCATCGTCAATAAGAAGGTCCAAGGGATACAGTATACCTGGAGTGGAGCATCGGAATCTATAACTAGTGTCACAGGCATGGTTCAAAACATAGACAGTAAGGAGAGTCAGTCTTCGTGTACTTAAGTCGACATTTTGCCTTTTGTATTTAATTCCGAAGCAATTGCTGTGTTTCATCGTCAAGAACAATGTCCAAGGGATACAGTAAACCTGAAGTGAAGCATCGGAATCAATAAGTAGTGTCACAGGAATGGTTCAAAACATAGTCAGTAAGAAGAGTCAGTCTTCTTGTTATTAAGTCGGCTTTGTGAATTTTGTATTTAATTCCGATGCAATTTCTGTGTTTCATCGTCAATAAGAAGGTCCAAGGGATACAGTAATCCTAAAGTGAAGCATCGGAATCTACAACTAGTGTCACAGGAATGGTTCAAAACATAGACAGTAGGAAGAATCAGTCTTCTTGCACTTAAGTCGGCATTGTGCCTTTTGTATTTAATTCCGATGCAATTTCTGTGTTTCATCGTCAATAAGAAAGTACAAGGGATACAGTAAACCTGAAGTGAAGTATCGGAATCTACAACTAGTGTCACAGGATTGGTTCAAAACATAGACAGTAAGAAGAGACAGTCTTCCTGTACTTATGTCGGCATTGTGCCTTTTGTATTTAATTCCGATGCAATTTCTGTGTTTCACCTCAATAAGAATGTCCAAGGGATACAGTAAACCTGAAGTGAAGCATCGGAATCTATAACTAGTGTCACAGGAATGGTTCAAAACATAGACAGTAGGAAGAGTCAGTGTTCTTGTACTTAAGTCGGCATTGTGCTTTATGTATTTAATTCCGATGCAATTTCTGTGTTTCATCGTCAATAAGAAGGTCCAAGGGATACAGTAAACCTGAAGTGAAGCATCGGAATCTACAACTAGTGTCACAGGATTGGTTCAAAACATAGACAGTAAGACGAGTCAGTCTTCTAGTACTTAAGTCGGCATTGTGCCTTTTCTATTTAATACCGATGCAATTTCTGTGTTTCATCGTCAATAAGAAGGTCAGAGGGATTCAGTAAACCTGAAGAGAAGCATCGGAATCTATAACTAGTATCACAGGAATGGTTCGAAATATAGAGAGTGAGAAGAGTCAGTTTTCTTGTCCTTAAGTCGGCATTGTGCCCTTTGTATTTAATTCCGATGCAATTTCTGTGTTTCATCGGCAATAAGGTCAGACTGATACAGTAAACCTGAAGTGAAGCATCGGAATCTATAACTAGTGTCACAGCAATGGTTCAAAACATAACCAGTAAGAAGATTGAGTTTTCTTGTACTAGATTCGGTATTGTGCCATTTGTATTTAATTCCGATGCAATTTCTGTGTTTCATCGTCAATAATAAGGTCAGAGGGATACAGTAAACCTGAAGTGAAGCATCGGAATCAAAACTAGTTTCACAGGAATAGTTCAAAATATAATCAGTAAGAAGAGTCAGTCTTCTTGTACTTAAGTCGGCATTGTGCCTTTGTATTTAATTCCGATGCAATTTCTGTGTTTCATCGTCAATAAGAAGGTCCAAGGGATACAGTATACCTGGAGTGGAGCATCGGAATCTATAACTAGTGTCACAGGCATGGTTCAAAACATAGACAGTAAGAAGAGTCAGTCTTCGTGTACTTAAGTCGACATTTTGCCTTTTGTATTTAATTCCGAAGCAATTGCTGTGTTTCATCGTCAAGAACAATGTCCAAGGGATACAGTAAACCTGAAGTGAAGCATCGGAATCTATAAGTAGTGTCACAGGAATGGTTCAAAACATAGTCAGTAAGAAGAGTCAGTCTTCTTGTTATTAAGTCGGCTTTGTGAATTTTGTATTTAATTCCGATGCAATTTCTGTGTTTCATCGTCAATAAGAAGGTCCAAGGGATACAGTAATCCTAAAGTGAAGCATCGGAATCTACAACTAGTGTCACAGGAATGGTTCAGAACATAGACAGTAGGAAGAATCAGTCTTCTTGTACTTAAGTCGGCATTGTGCCTTTTGTATTTAATTCCGATGCAATGTCTGTGATTCATCGTCAATAAGAAGGTCCAAGGGATACAGTAAACCTGAAGTGAAGCATCGAAATCTATAACTAGTGTCACAGGGACGGTTCAAAGCATAGACAGTAAGAGGAGTCAGTATTCTTGTACTGAAGTCGGCATTGTGCTCTTTGTATTTATTTCCGATGCAATTTCTTTGTTCCATCGTCAATAAGATGGTCCAAGGGATACAGTAATCTTGAAGTGAAGCATCGGAATCTATAATTAGTGTCACAGGAAAGGTTCAAATCACAGTCAGTAGGAAGAGTCGGTCTTCATGTTCTTAAGTCGGCATTGTGCCTTTTGTATTTAACTCCGATGCAATTTCTGTGTTTTATCGTCAATAAGAAGGTCCAAGGGATACAGTAAACCTGAAGTGAAGCATCGGAATCTATAACTAGCGTCACAGGAATGGTTCAAAACATAGACAGTAGGAAGAGTCAGTGTTCTTGTACTTTAGTCGGCACTGTGCCATTTGTATTTAATTCCGATGCAATTTCTGTGTTTCATCGTCAATAAGAAGGTCCAAGTTATACAGTAAACCTGAAGTGAAGCTGCGGAATCTATAAGTAGTGTCACAGGAATGGTTCAAAACATAGTCAGTAAGAGGAATCAGTCTTCTTGTACCTAAGTCGGCATTGTGCCTTTTGTATTTAACTCCGATGCAACTTCTGTGTTTCATCGTCAATGAGTAGGTCCAAGCGATACAGTAAACCGGAAGTTAAGCATCGGAATCTATAACTACTGTCACAGGAATGGTTCAAAACATAGTCAGTAAGAAGACCCAGTCTTCTTGTACTTAAATCGGCATTGTGCCTTTCGTATTGAATTCCGATGCAATTTCTGTGCTTCACCGTCAATAAGAAGGTCAGAGGGATACAGTAAACCTGAAATGAAGCATCGGAATCTATAACTAGTGTCACAGGATTGGTTCAAACATCGACAGTAAGAAGAGTCAGTCTTCATGTACTTAAGTCGGCATTTTGCCTTTTGTATTTAATTCCGATGCAATTTCTGTGTTTCATCGTCATAAGAAGGTCAGAGGCATACAGTAAACCGGAAGTGAAGCATCGGAATCTATAACTAGTGTCACAGGAATGGCTCAAACATAGACAGTAGGAAGAGTCTGTCTTCATGTCCTTAAGTCGGCATTGTGCCTTTTCTATTTAATTCAGATGAAATTTCTGTGTTTCATCGTCAATATGAAGGTCCAAGGGATACAGTAAACCCGGAGTGAAGCATCGGAATCCATAACTAGTGTCACAGGAATGGTTCAAATATAGACAGTAGGAAGAGTTAGTCTTCTTGTACTTAAGTCGGCATTGTGCCTTTTGTATTTAATTCCTATGCAATTTCTGTGTTTCATCGTCAATAAGAGGGTCCAAGGGATACAGTAAACCAGGAGTGAAGCATCGGAATCTATAACTAGTGTCACAGGAATGGTTCAAAACATAGACAGTAAGAAGAGTCAGGCTTCTTACACTTAAGTCGACTTTGTACCTTTTCTATTAAATTCCGATGCAATTTCTGTGTTTCATCGTCAATAAGAAGGTCAGAGGGATACAATAAACCTGACGTGAAGCATCAGAACCTATGACTAGTGTCACAGGAATGGTTCAAAACAAAGTCAGTAAGAAGAGTCAGTCTTCTTGTCGTTAAGTCGGCATTGTGCCTTTTGTATTTAATTCCGATGGAATTTCTGTGTTTCATAGTCAATAAGAAGGTCCAAGGGATACAGTAAACCTGGAGTGTGTCATCGGAATCTATAACTAGTGTCACAGGAATGGTTCAAAACATAGACAGTAAGAAGAGTCAGTCTTCGTGTACATAAGTCGGCATTTAGCCTTTTGTATTTAATTCAGATGCAATTTCTGTGTTTCATCGCCAATAAGAAGGTCCAAGGTTTACAGTAAACCTGAGGTGAAGCATCGGAATCTATAACTAGTGTCACAGGAATGGTTCAAAACATAGTCAGTAAGAAGAGTCAGTCTTCTTGTACTTAAGTCGCCATTGTACCTTTTCTATTTAATTCTGATGCAATTTCTGTGTTTCATCGTCAATAACAAGGTACAAGGGATACAGTAAACCTGGAGTGAAGCATCGGAATCTATAACTAGTGTCAATGGAATGGTTCAATACATAGACAGTAAAAAGAATCAGTCTTCTTGTACTTAAGTCGGCATTGTGCCTTTTGTATTTAATTTCGATGCAATTTCTGTGTTTCATCGTCATTAAGAAGGTCAGAGGGATACAGTAAACCTGAAGTGAAGCATCGGAATCTATAGCTAGTGTCACAGGAATGGTTCAAAACATAGACAGTAGGAAGAGTCAGTCTTCTTGTACTTAAGTCGGCATTGTGCTCTTTGTATTTAATTCCGATGCAATTTCTGTGTTTCATCGTCAATAAGAAGGTCAGAGGGATACAGTAAACCAGAAGTGAAGCATCGGAATCCATAACTAGTGTCACAGGAATGGTTCGAAACATAGTCAGTAAGAAGATTCAGTCTTCTTGTACTTAAGTCAGCATTGTGCCTTTTGTATTTAATTCTGATGCAAATTCTGTGTTTCATCGTCAATAAGAAGGTCCAAGGGATACAGTAAACCTGGAGTGATGCATCGGAATCTATAAGTAGTGCCACAGGGTCGGTTCAAACCATAGACAGTAAGATGTGTCAGTATTCTTGTACTTAAGTCGGCATTGTGCTTTTTGTATTTACTTCCGATGCAATTTCTGAGTTTCATCGTCAATACGAAGGTCCAAGGGATACAGTAAACCTCAAGTGAAGCATCGGAATCTATAACTAGTGTCACAGGAATGGCTCAAACATAGACAGTAGTAAGAGTCTGTCTTCATGTCCTTAAGTCGGCATTGTGCCTTTTCTATTTAATTCAGATGAAATTTCTGTGTTTCATCGTCAATATGAAGGTCCAAGGGATACAGTAAACCCGGAGTGAAGCATCGGAATCTATAACTAGTGTCACAGGAATGGTTCAAATATAGACAGTAGGAAGAGTTAATCTTCTTGTACTTAAGTCGGCATTGTGCCTTTTGTATTTAATTCCTATGCAATTTCTGTGTTTCATCGTCAATAAGAGGGTCCAAGGGATACAGTAAACCAGGAGTGAAGCATCGGAATCTATAACTAGTGTCACAGGATTGGTTCAAAACATAGACAGTAAGAAGAGTCAGGCTTCTTACACTTAAGTCGACTTTGTACCTTTTCTATTAAATTCCGATGCAATTTCTGTGTTTCATCGTCAATAAGAAGGTCAGAGGGATACAATAAACCTGACGTGAAGCATCAGAACCTATGACTAGTGTCACAGGAATGGTTCAAAACAAAGACAGTAAGAAGAGTCAGTCTTCTTGTCGTTAAGTCGGCATTGTGCCTTTTGTATTTAATTCCGATGGAATTTCTGTGTTTCATAGTCAATAAGAAGGTCCAAGGGATACAGTAAACCTGGAGTGTGTCATCGGAATCTATAACTAGTGTCACAGGAATGGTTCAAAACATAGACAGTAAGAAGAATCAGTCTTCGTGTACATAAGTCGGCATTTAGCCTTTTGTATTTAATTCAGATGCAATTTCTGTGTTTCATCGCCAATAAGAAGGTCCAAGGTTTACAGTAAACCTGAGGTGAAGCATCGGAATCTATAACTAGTGTCACAGGAATGGTTCAAAACATAGTCAGTAAGAAGAGTCAGTCTTCTTGTACTTAAGTCGCCATTGTACCTTTTCTATTTAATTCTGATGCAATTTCTGTGTTTCATCGTCAAGAACAAGGTACAAGGGATACAGTAAACCTGGAGTGAAGCATCGGAATCTATAACTAGTGTCAATGGAATGGTTCAATACATAGACAGTAAAAAGAGTCAGTCTTCTTGTACTTAAGTCGGCAATGTGCCTTTTGTATTTAATTTCGATGCAATTTCTGTGTTTCATCGTCATTAAGAAGGTCAGAGGGATACAGTAAACCTGAAGTGAAGCATCGGAATCTATAGCTAGTGTCACTGGAATGGTTCAAAACATAGACAGTAAGAAGATTCAGTCTTCTTGTACTTAAGTCAGCATTGTGCCTTTTGTATTTAATTCTGATGCAAATTCTGTGTTTCATCGTCAATAAGAAGGTCCAAGGGATACAGTAAACCTGGAGTGATGCATCGGAATCTATAAGTAGTGCCACAGGGTCGGTTCAAACCATAGACAGTAAGATGTGTCAGTATTCTTGTACTTAAGTCGGCATTGTGCTTTTTGTATTTCCTTCCGATGCAATTTCTGAGTTTCATCGTCAATACGAAGGTCCAAGGGATACAGTAAACCTCAAGTGAAGCATCGGAATCTATAACTAGTGTCACAGGAATGGTTCAAATCATAGTCAGTAGGAAGAGTCGGTCTTCATGTACTTAAGACGGCATTGTGCCTTTTGTATGTAATTCCGATGCAATTTCTGTGTTTCATCGTCAATAAGAAGGTCCAAGGGATACAGTAGACCCGAAGTGAAGCATCGGAATCTATAACTAGTGTCACAGGAATGGTTCAAAACATAGACAGTAGGAAGAGTCCGTCTTCTGTACTTATGTCGGCATTGTGCCTTTTGTATTTAATTCCGATGCAATTTCTGTGTTTCATCGTCAATAAGAAGGTCCAAGGCATACAGTAAACCTGAAGTGAAGCATCGGAATCTATAACTAGTGTCACAGGAATGGTTCAAAACATAGTCAGTAAGAAGAGTCAGTCTTCTTGTACTTAAGTCGGCATTGTACCTTTTCTATTTAATTCCGATGCAATTTCTGTGTTTCATCGTCAATAAGAAGGTCCAAGGTATACAGTAAACCTGAAGTGAAGCGTCGGAATCTGTAACTAGTGTCACAGGAATGGTTCAAAACATAGTCAGTAAGAAGAGCCATTCTTCTTGTACTTAAGTCGTTATTGTACCTTTTCTATTAAATTTCGATGCAATTTCTGTGTTTCATCGTCAATAAGAAGGTCCAAGGGATACAGTAAACCTGAAGTGAAGCATCGGAATCTATAACTAGTGTCACAGGAATGGTTCAAAACGTAGTCAGTAAGAAGAGTCAGTCTTCTTGTACTTTACTCGGCATTGTGCCTTTTGTATTTAATTCCGATGCAATTTCTGTGATTCATCGTCAATAAGAAGTCGCAAGGGTTACAGAAAACCTGAAGTGAAGCATCGGAATCTATAACTAGTGTCACAGAAATGGTTCAAAACATAGACAGTAGAAGAGTCGATCTTCTTGTACTTAAGTCGGCATTTTGCCTTTTGTATTTAATTCCGATGCAATTTCTGCGTTTCATCGTCAAAAAGAAGGTCCACGGGAAACAGTATACCTGAAGTGAAGCATCGGAATTTATAACTAGTGTCACAGGAATGGTTCAAAACGTAGTCAGTAAGAAGAGTCAGTCTCCTTGTCCTTAAGTCGGCATTGTGCCTTTTTGTATTTAATTCCGATCCTATTTCTGTGTTTCATCGGCGATAAGTTCAAAGGGATACAGAAAACCTGAAGAGAAGCATCGGAATCTATAACTAGCATCACAGGAATGGTTCAAAACATAGACAGTAGGAAGAATCAGTCTCCTTAAACTTAAGTCGGCATTGTGCCTTTTGTTTTTGATTCCGATGCAATTTCTGTGTTTCATCGACCATAATAAGGTCAGTGGGATAGAATAAAAATGATGTGAAGCATCGGAATCCAAAACTAATGTCACAGGAATGGTTCAAAACATAGACAGTAGGAAGTTTAAGTCTTCTTGTACTTAAGTCGGCATTGTGCCTTTTGTATTTAATTCCGATGCAATTTCTGTGTTTCATCGTCAATAAGAAGGTCAGAGGGATACAGTAAACCAGAAGTGAAGCATCCGAATCCATAACTAGTGTCACTGGAATGGTTCAAAACATAGTCAGTAAAAAGATTCAGTCTTCTTGTACTTAAGTCGGCATTGTGCCTCTTGTATTTAATTCTGATGCAATTTCTGTGTTTCATCGTCAATAAGAAGGTCCAAGGTATACAGTAAACCTGGAGTGAAGCTTCGGAATCTATAAGTAGTGTCACAGGGACAGTTCAAAGCATAGACAGAGAGATGATTTAGTATTCTTGTACTTAAGTCGGCATTGTGTTTTTGTATTTATTTCCGATGCAATTTCTGTGTTTCATCGTCAATAAGAAGGTCCAAGACATACAGTAAACCTGAAGTGTGGCATTGGAATCTATAACTAGTGTCACAGGAATGGTTCAAAACATAGTCAGTAAGAAGAGTCAGTCTTCTTGTACTTGAGTCGGCATTGTACCTTTTCTATTTAATTCCGATGCAATTTCTGTGTTTCATCATCAATAAGATGGTCCAAGGGATACAGTAAACCTGGAGTGATGCATCGGAATCTATAACTAGTGTCACAGGAATGGTTCAAAACATAGTCAGTAAGAAGAGTCAGTCTTCTTGTCCTTAAGTCGGCATAGTGCCTTTGGTATTTAATTCCGATGCAATTTCTGTGTTTCATCGTCAATAAGAAGGTCCAAGGGATACAGTAAACCTGGAGTGAAAGCATCGGAATCTATAACTAGGGTCACAGGAATGGTTCAAAACATAGACAGTAAGAAGAGTCAGTCTTCTTGTACTTAATTCTGCATTGTGCCTTTTGTATTTAATTCCGATGCAATTTCTATGTTTCATCGTCAATAAGAAGGTCCAAGGGATACAGTAAACCTGAAGTGAAGCATCGGAATTTATAACTAGTGTCACAGGAATGGTTCAAAACAAAGTCAGCAAGAACAGTCAGTCTTCTTGTCCTTAAGTCGGCATTGAGCCTTTTGTATTTAATTCCGATGCAATTTCTGTGTTTAATCGTCAATAAGAAGGTCCAAGGGATACAGTAAACCTGAAGTGAAGCATCGGAATCTATAACTAGAGTCACAGTAGTGGTTCAAAACATAGACAGCAAGAAGAGTCAGTCTTCTTGTACTTAAGTCGGGATTGTGCCTTTTGTATTTAATTCCAATGCAATTTCTGTTTTTCATCGTCAATAAGAAGGTCCAAGGGATACAGTAAACCTGGAGTGAAGCATCGGAATCTATAACTAGTGTCACAGGAATGGATCAAACATAGACAGTAAGAAGAGTCAGACTTCTTGTACTTAAGTCGACTTTGTGCCTTTTCTATTTAATTCCGATGCAATTTCTGTGTTTCATCGTCAATAAGAAGGTCAAAGGGATAATATAAACCTGAAGTGAAGCATCAGAATCAATAACTAGTGTCACAGGAATGGTTCAAAACAAAGTCAGTAAGAAGAGTCAGTCTTCTTGTTCTTAAGTCGGCGATTTGCCTTTTGTATTTAATTCCGATGAAATTTCTGTGTTTCATCGTCAATAAGAAGGTCCAAGGGATACAGTAAACCTGGAGTGTATCATCGGAATCTATAACTAGTGTCACAGGAATGGTTCAAACATAGACAGTAAGAAGAGTCAGTCTTCGTGTACATAAGTCGGCATTTAGACTTTTGTATTTAATTCCGATGCAATTTCTGTGTTTCATCATCTATAAGAAGGTCCAAGGCTTACAATAAACCTGAGGTGAAGCATCGGAATCTATATGTTTTGACCATTCCTGCGACACTAGTTAGTCAGTAAGAAGAGTCAGTCTTCTTGCACTTAAGTCGGCATTGTACCTTTTCTATTTAATTCTGATGCAATTTCTGTGTTTCATCGTCAATAACAAGGTCCAAGGGATACAGTAAACCTGGAGTGAAGCATCGGAATCTGTAACTAGTGTCAATGGAATGGTTCAAAACTTAGACAGAAAGAAGAGTCAGTCTTCTTGTACTTAAGTCGGCATTGTGCCTTTTGTATTTAATTTCGATGCAATTTCTGTGTTTCATCGTCAATAAGAAGGTCAGAGGGATACAGTAAACCTGAAGTGAAGCATCGGAATCCATAGCTAGTTTCACAGGAATGGTTCAAAACATAGACAGTAGGAAGAGTCAGTCTTCTTGTACTTAAGTCGGCATTGTGTCTTTTGTGTTTAATTCCGATGCAATTTCTGTGTTTCATCATCAATGAGAAGGTCAGAGGGATACAGTATACCTGAAGTAAAGCATCGGAATCCAATACTAGTGTCACAGGAATGGTTCAAAACATAGACAGTAGGAAGAGTCAGTCTTCTTGTACGTATGTCGGCATTGTGCCTTTTCTATTTAATTCCGATGTAATTTCTGTGTTTCATCGTCAATAAGAAAGCCCAAGGTATACAGTAAACCTGAAGTGAAGCATCGGAATCTATAACTAGTGTCACAGGAATGGTTCAAAACATAGTCAGTAAGAAGAGTCAGTCTTCTTGTACTTAAGTCTTCATTGTGCCTTTTCAATGCAATTCCGATGCTATTTCTGTGCTTCATCGTCAATAAGAAGCTCCAAGGGATCCAGTAAACCTGGAGAGAAGCATCGGAATCTATAACTAGTGTCACAGGAATGGTTCAAAACGTAGAGAGTAAGAAGAGTCAGACCTCTTGTACTTAAGTCGTCATTGTGCCTTTTCTATTTAATTCCGAAGCAATTTCTGTGTTTCATCGTCAATAAGAAGGTCAGAGGGATACAATAAACGTGAAGTGAAGCATCGGAATCTGTAACTAGTGTCACAGGAATGGTTCAAACCAAAGTCAGTAAGAAGAGTCAATCTTCTTGTCCTTAATTTGTGCATTTTCATTTACTTCCGATGCAATTTCTGTGTTTCATTGTCAATAAGAAGGTCCAGGGGATACAGTAAACCTGGAGTGAAGCATCGGAATCTATAACTAGCGTCACAGGAATGGTTCAAACAAAGTCAGTAAGAAGAGTCAGTCTTCTTGTCCTTAAGTCGGTATTGTGCCTTTTGTATTTATTTCTTATGCAATTTCTGTGTTTCATCGGCAATAAGAAGGCCCAAGGGATACAGTAAACCTGGAGTGAAGTATCGGAATCTATAAGTAGTGTCACAGGGACGATTCAAAACATAGACAGTAAGATGAGTCAGTATTCTTGTACTTAAGTCGACATTGTGCTTTTTGTATTTATTTCCAATGCAATTTCTGTGGTTCATCGTCAATAAGAAGGTCCAAGGGATACAGTAAACCTGAAGTGAAGCATCGGAATCTATAACTAGAGTCACAGTAGTGGTTCAAAACATAGACAGCAAGAAGAGTCAGTCTTCTTGTACTTAAGTCGGGATTGTGCCTTTTGTATTTAATTCCAATGCAATTTCTGTTTTTCATCGTCAATAAGAAGGTCCAAGGGATACAGTAAACCTGGAGTGAAGCATCGGAATCTATAACTAGTGTCACAGGAATGGATCAAACATAGACAGTAAGAAGAGTCAGACTTCTTGTACTTAAGTCGACTTTGTGCCTTTTCTATTTAATTCCGATGCAATTTCTGTGTTTCATCGTCAATAAGAAGGTCAAAGGGATAATATAAACCTGAAGTGAAGCATCAGAATCAATAACTAGTGTCACAGGAATGGTTCAAAACAAAGTCAGTAAGAAGAGTCAGTCTTCTTGTTCTTAAGTCGGCGATTTGCCTTTTGTATTTAATTCCGATGAAATTTCTGTGTTTCATCGTCAATAAGAAGGTCCAAGGGATACAGTAAACCTGGAGTGTATCATCGGAATCTATAACTAGTGTCACAGGAATGGTTCAAACATAGACAGTAAGAAGAGTCAGTCTTCGTGTACATAAGTCGGCATTTAGACTTTTGTATTTAATTCCGATGCAATTTCTGTGTTTCATCATCTATAAGAAGGTCCAAGGCTTACAATAAACCTGAGGTGAAGCATCGGAATCTATATGTTTTGACCATTCCTGCGACACTAGTTAGTCAGTAAGAAGAGTCAGTCTTCTTGCACTTAAGTCGGCATTGTACCTTTTCTATTTAATTCTGATGCAATTTCTGTGTTTCATCGTCAATAACAAGGTCCAAGGGATACAGTAAACCTGGAGTGAAGCATCGGAATCTGTAACTAGTGTCAATGGAATGGTTCAAAACTTAGACAGAAAGAAGAGTCAGTCTTCTTGTACTTAAGTCGGCATTGTGCCTTTTGTATTTAATTTCGATGCAATTTCTGTGTTTCATCGTCAATAAGAAGGTCAGAGGGATACAGTAAACCTGAAGTGAAGCATCGGAATCCATAGCTAGTTTCACAGGAATGGTTCAAAACATAGACAGTAGGAAGAGTCAGTCTTCTTGTACTTAAGTCGGCATTGTGTCTTTTGTGTTTAATTCCGATGCAATTTCTGTGTTTCATCATCAATGAGAAGGTCAGAGGGATACAGTATACCTGAAGTAAAGCATCGGAATCCAATACTAGTGTCACAGGAATGGTTCAAAACATAGACAGTAGGAAGAGTCAGTCTTCTTGTACGTATGTCGGCATTGTGCCTTTTCTATTTAATTCCGATGTAATTTCTGTGTTTCATCGTCAATAAGAAAGCCCAAGGTATACAGTAAACCTGAAGTGAAGCATCGGAATCTATAACTAGTGTCACAGGAATGGTTCAAAACATAGTCAGTAAGAAGAGTCAGTCTTCTTGTACTTAAGTCTTCATTGTGCCTTTTCAATGCAATTCCGATGCTATTTCTGTGCTTCATCGTCAATAAGAAGCTCCAAGGGATCCAGTAAACCTGGAGAGAAGCATCGGAATCTATAACTAGTGTCACAGGAATGGTTCAAAACGTAGAGAGTAAGAAGAGTCAGACCTCTTGTACTTAAGTCGTCATTGTGCCTTTTCTATTTAATTCCGAAGCAATTTCTGTGTTTCATCGTCAATAAGAAGGTCAGAGGGATACAATAAACGTGAAGTGAAGCATCGGAATCTGTAACTAGTGTCACAGGAATGGTTCAAACCAAAGTCAGTAAGAAGAGTCAGTCTTCTTGTCCTTAATTTGTGCATTTTCATTTACTTCCGATGCAATTTCTGTGTTTCATTGTCAATAAGAAGGTCCAGGGGATACAGTAAACCTGGAGTGAAGCATCGGAATCTATAACTAGCGTCACAGGAATGGTTCAAACAAAGTCAGTAAGAAGAGTCAGTCTTCTTGTCCTTAAGTCGGTATTGTGCCTTTTGTATTTATTTCTTATGCAATTTCTGTGTTTCATCGGCAATAAGAAGGCCCAAGGGATACAGTAAACCTGGAGTGAAGTATCGGAATCTATAAGTAGTGTCACAGGGACGATTCAAAACATAGACAGTAAGATGAGTCAGTATTCTTGTACTTAAGTCGACATTGTGCTTTTTGTATTTATTTCCAATGCAATTTCTGTGGTTCATCGTCAATAAGAAGGTCCAAGGGATACAGTAAACCTCAAGTGAAGCATCGGAATCTATAACTAGTGTCACAGGAATGGTTCAAATCATAGCCAGTAGGAAGAGTCGGTCTTCATGTACTTAAGTCGGCATTGTGCTTTTGTATGTAATTTCGATGCAATTTCTGTGTTTCATCGTCAATAAGAAGGTCCAAGGGATACAATAAACCTGAAGTGAAGCATCGGAATTTATAACTAGTGTGACAGGAATGGTTCAAAACATAGTCAGTAAGGAGAGTCAGTCTTCTTGTACTTAAGTCGGCATTGTGCCTTTTGTATTTAATTCCGACGCAATTTCTGTGTTTCATCGTCAACAAGAAGGACCAATGGATACAGTAAACCTGGAGTGAAGCATCGGAATCTATAACTAGTGTCACAGGGATGGTTCAAAACATAGACAGTGAGAAGAGTCAGTCTTCTTGTACTTAAGTCGGCATTGTGCCTTTTCTATTTAATTCCGATGCAATTTCTGTGTTTCATCGTCAATAAGAAGGTCAGAGGGATACAGTAATCCCGAAGTGAAGCATCGGAATCTATAACTAGTGTCACAAAAATGGTTCAAAACATAGTGAGTAAGAAGAGTCAGTCTTCTTGTACTTAAGTCGGCATTGTGCCTTTTTTATTTAATTCCGATGCAATTCCTGTGTTTCATCGTCAATACGAAGGTCCATGGGATACAGTAAACCTGGAGTGAAGTATCACAATCTATAACTAGTGTCACAGGAATGGTTCAAAACATAGACAGTATGAAGCGTCAGTCTTCTTGTACTTACGTCGACATTGTGCCTTTTCTATTTAATTCCGATGCAATATCTGTGTTTCATCGTCAATAAAAAGGTCAGAGGTATACAATAAACCTGAAGTGAAGCATCGGAATCGATAGCTAGTGTCACAGGAATGGTACAAATCATAGTCAGTAAGAAGAGTCAGTCTTCTTGTCCTTAAGTCGGCATTGTGCCTTTTGTATTTAAGTCCGATACAATTTCTGTGTTTCATCGTCAATAAGAAGGTCCAAGGGATACAGTAAACCTGTAGTGAAGCATCGGAATATATAATTAGTGTCACAGGAATGGTTCAAAACATAGACAGTAAGAAGAGTCAATCTTCTTGTACTTAATTCTGCATTGTGCCTTTTGTATTTAATTCCGATGCAATTTCTGTGTTTCATCGTCAATAAGAAGGTCCAAGGGATACAGTAAACCTGAAGTGAAGCATCGGAATTCATAACTAGTGTCACAGGAATGGTTCAAAACATAGTCAGTAAGGAGAGTCAGTCTTCTTGTACTTAAGTCGGCATTGTGCCTTTTCAGTTTAATTCCGATGCAATTTTTGTGTTTCATCGTCAATAAGAAGGTCCAAGGGATACAGTAAACCTGGAGTGAAGCATCGGAATCTGTAACTAGTGTCACAGGAATGGTTCAAAACAAAGTCAGTTAGAAGAGCCAGTCCTCTTGTCCTTAAGTCGGCATTGTGACTTTTGTAGTTAATTCCGATGCAATTTCTGTGTTTCATCGTCAATAAGAAGGTCCAAGGGATACAGTAAACCTGGAGTGTAGCATCGGAATCTATAACTAGTTTTAGCGGAATGGTTCAAAGCATAGACAGTAAGAAGAGTCAGTTTTCGTGTACCTAAGTCGGCATTGTGCCTTTTGTGTTTAATTCCGATTTAATTTCTGTGTTTCATCGTCCATAAGAAGGTCCAAGGGCTACAGTAAACCTGAGGTGAAGCAACGGAATTTATAACTAGTGTCACAGGAATGGTTCAAACATAGTCAGTAAAAAGAGTCAGTCTTCTTGTACTTATGTCGGCATTGTACCTTTTCTATTTAATTTCGATGCAATTTCTGTGTTTCATCGTCAATGACAAGGTCCAAGGGATACGGTAAACCTGGAGTGAAGCATCGGAATCTATAACTAGTGTCAATGGAATGGTAAAATTCATAGACACTAATAAGAATTAGTCTTCTTGTACTTAAGTCGGCATTGTGCCTTTTGTATTTAATTCCGATGCAATATCTGTGTTTCATCGTCTATAAGAAGGCAGAGGGGTACAGTAAACCTGAAGTAAAGCATCGGAATCTATAGATAGTGTCACAGGAATGGTTCAACACATAGTCAGTAAGAAGAGTCAGACTTCTTGTCCTTAAGTCGGCATTGTGCCTTTTGTATTTAATTCCGATGCAATTTCTGTATTTCATCATCAATAAGAAGGTCCAAGGGATACATTAAACCTGGAGTGGTGCATCGGAATCTATAACTAGTGTCACAGGAATGGTTCAAAACATAGACAGTAAGAAGAGTCAGTCTCCTTGTACTTAATTCTGCACTGTGCCTTTTGTATTTAATTCCGATGCAATTTCAGTGTTTTATCGTCAATAAGAAGGTCCAAGGGATATAGTAAACCTGAAGTGAAGCATCGGAATTTATAACTAGTGTCACAGGAATGGTTCAAAACATAGTCAGTAAGAAGAGTTAGTCTTCTTGTACTTATGTCGGCATTGTGCTTTTTGTATTTAATTCCGATGCAATTTCTGTGTTTCATCGTCAATATGAAGGTCCAAGGGATACAGTAAACCTGGACTGAAGCATCGGAATCTGTAGCTAGTGTCACAGGAATGTTTCAAATCATAGACAGTAAGAAGAGTCAGTCTTCGTGTACTTCAGTCGGCATTTTGCCTTTTGTATTTAATTCCGATGCAATTTTAGTGTTTCATCGTCAAGAAGAAGGTCCAAGGGATACAGTACACCTGAAGTGAAGCATCGGGATCTATAAGTGGTGTCACAGGAATCGTTCAAAACATAGTCAGTAAGAAGAGTCAGTCATCTTGTACTTAAGTCGGCATAGTGCTTTTTCTATTTAATTCCGATGCAATTTGTGTGTTTCATCGTCAATAAGAAGGTCCAAGGGATACAGTAAACCTGGAATGAAGCATCGGAATCTATAACTAGTGTCAATGGTATGGTTCAAAACATAGACAGTAATTAGAGTCAGTCTTCTTGTACTTAAGTCGGCATTGTGCCGGTTGTATTTAATTACGATGCAATTTCTGTGTTTCAACGTCATTAAGAAGGTCAGAGGGATACAGTAAACCTGAAGATAAGCATCGGAATCTATAGCTAGTGTCACAGGAATGGTTCAAATCATAGTCAGTAAGAAGAGTCAGTCTTCTTGTACTTAAGTCGGCATTGTGCCTTTTCTATTTAATTCCGATGCAATTTCTGTGTTTCATCGTCAATAAGAAGGTCGGAGGGATACAGTAATCCTGAAGTGTAGCATCGGAATCTATAACTAGTGTCACAGGATTGGTTCAAAACAAAGTCAGTAAGAAGAGTCAGTTTTCTTGTACTTGAGTCGACATTGTGCCTTTTCTATTTAATTCCGATGCAATTTCTGTGTTTCATCGTCAATAAGAAGGACCAAGGGATACAGTAAATCTGGAGTGAAGCATCGGAGTCTATAACTAGTGTCACAGGACTGGTTCAAAAATAGACAGTAATAAGAGTCAGTCTCCTTGAACTTAATTCGGCATTGTGCCTTTTGTATTTAATTCCGATTCCATTTCTGTGTTTCATCGTCAATACGAAGGTCAGAGGGATACAGTAAACCTGAAGTGAAGCATCGGAATCCATAACTAGCGTCACAGGAATGGTTGCAAACATAGTCAGTAAGAAGAGTTATGCTTCTTGTACTGAAGTCGGCATTGTGCCTTTTGTATTTAATTCCGATGCAATTTCTGTGTTTCATCGTCAATAAGAAGGTCCAAGGGATACAGTAAACCTGTAGTGAAGCATTGGAATATATAATTAGTGTCAATGGTATGGTTCAAAACATAGGCAGTAAGAAGAGTCAGTCTTCTTGTACTTACGTTGACATTGTGCCTTTTCTATTTAATTCCGATGCAATATCTGTGTTTCATCGTCAATAAAAATGTCAGAGGTATACAATAAACCTGAAGTGAAGCATCGGAATCGATAGCTAGTGTCACAGGAATGGTACAAATCATAGTCAGTAAGAAGAGTCAGTCTTCTTGTCCTTAAGTCGGCATTGTGCCTTTTGTATTTAAGTCCGATGCAATTTCTGTGTTTCATCGTCAATAAGAAGGTCCAAGGGATACAGTAAACCTGTAGTGAAGCATCGGAATATATAATTAGTGTCACAGGAATGGTTCAAAACATAGACAGTAAGAAGAGTCAATCTTCTTGTACTTAATTCTGCATTGTGCCTTTTGTATTTAATTCCGATGCAATTTCTGTGTTTCAACGTCAATAAGAAGGTCCAAGGGATACAGTAAACCTGAAGGGAAGCATCGGAATTCATAACTAGTGTCACAGGAATGGTTCAAAACATAGTCAGTAAGGAGAGTCAGTCTTCTTGTACTTAAGTCGGCATTGTGCCTTTTGAGTTTAATTCCGATGCAATTTTTGTGTTTCATCGTCAATAAGAAGGTCCAAGGGATACAGTAAACCTGGAGTGAAGCATCGGAATCTATAACTAGTGTCACAGGGATAGTTCAAAACATAGACAGTAAGAAGAGTTAGTCTTCTTGTACTTAAGTCGGCATTGTGCCTTTTCTATTTAATTCCGATGCAATTTCTGTGTGTCATCGTCAATAAGAAGGTCCAAGGGATACAGTGAACCTGGAGTGTAGCATCGGAATCTATAACTAGTTTTAGCGGAATGGTTCAAAGCATAGACAGTAAGAAGAGTCAGTTTTCGTGTACCTAAGTCGGCATTGTGCCTTTTGTGTTTAATTCCGATTTAATTTCTGTGTTTCATCGTCCATAAGAAGGTCCAAGGGATACAGTAAACCTGAGGTGAAGCATCGGAATTTATAACTAGTGTCACAGGAATGGTTCAAACATAGTCAGTAAAAAGAGTCAGTCTTCTTGTACTTATGTCAGCATTGTACCTTTTCTATTAAATTTCGATGCAATTTCTGTGTTTCATCGTCAATGACAAGGTCCAAGGGATACAGTAAACCTGGAGTGAAGCATCGGAATCTATAACTAGTGTCAATGGAATGGTAAAATTCATAGACACTAATAAGAATTAGTCTTCTTGTACTTAAGTCGGCATTGTGCCTTTTGTATTTAATTCCGATGTAATATCTGTGTTTCATCGTCTATAAGAAGGCAGAGGGGTACAGTAAACCTGAAGTAAAGCATCGGAATCTATAGATAGTGTCACAGGAATGGTTCAACACATAGTCAGTAAGAAGAGTCAGACTTCTTGTCCTTAAGTCGGCATTGTGCCTTTTGTATTTAATTCCGATGCAATTTCTGTATTTCATCATCAATAAGAAGGTCCAAGGGATACATTAAACCTGGAGTGGGGCATCGGAATCTATAACTAGTGTCACAGGAATGGTTCAAACCATAGACAGTAAGAAGAGTCAGTCTCCTTGTACTTAAGGGGATACGGAATCGGATTTTGGGTTAAAAAATCGAATTTTTTTTTATTGGCGTATTATATTCTGCCATGTTTCCTCTTTAAAATGACGTATCATACATAGCTCTACTACAATTATAACTATTTTATTTTTATATATTTGTGAGATCGGGTATTGCGCTTTAGTTATACACGTCTCTCGTGGCTGACCATGAACTTTTTGGCAGTACCTTTAAAGTGACATGAATTCAAATATCCCGGTTTCCAGCGACTATTTATACACTAGTTGCCCGAAAATGTTTCTCTCTGGTTTCCTCAAGTTACTCTTTGACTTTGTGGCGGGACTGTTTTGTAAACAGTGTGGTATAAGAAAGTAGTTGTTGTTGAGTTATTTCGTATTTAGTGCTTCATTTTTCGCAGTGAAAATGCCTAGAGCTAAAGCAAAAGTATTTAAAAAGCGTGTGAACTGGCAAAAGAAAAGAAATAATGATTCATTAGCAAAGCAAAGCAGTTCATCATCATCACTGTTGGAAAATGTGAATCCACTTATTTCTGATTTGCCGAACGAACTTACACCAAATGAAAACAGTGCTTCTCATAAAAAACTAAGAGATTTGGAAGAGAAATATAATTTACTTGATAGAGGGAATGAAGTTTTTGAACTCATTGATACGAATATATTGTGTGAAGCTCTTGAAAACAGTTTGTGCTGCAAAAAATGTCATGGAAACGTTTCTCTGAAAGTAGAATCCCATGTTGGCCTGGCTGCCCAGTTTAATTTAATATGCAGTGTTTGTAAATACAGCTGTAAGTTTCCAAGTTCGGTTTCAGTAACTGTAAATAATGGATACAAGAAAACTGAACTTTATAGTGTAAATATTAGGTTAGTTTATGGATTGCGAGCAATTGGTAAGGGCAAAGCAGCTGGTGATATGCTATGTGGTGTTCTAAATCTTCCAAGTGCACCTTCAAAGTTTGAAGCTTACAATTATGTACTAGGATCTGCAGTTGAAGATGTAGCACAGAAGTCAATGCAGGTTGCTGTGGAAGAAGCAGTGGAAGAAAATGACGGCAGTCGTGACCTCACAGTGGCGTTTGATGGCACGTGGCAGAAAAGGGGCCACACCTCCAACAATGGTGTTGTAACAGCAACTAGTGTTGATACTGGCTAGGTTATTGATGTTGCAATAATGTCTAAATACTGTAGGTGCACAGGCAGGCTGAAAAATGAACACAGTGATGACTGTATTGCTAATTATTATGGTAGTAGTGGTGGCATGGAGGTTGCTGGGGTGAAGAAAATTTTTCATCGCTCTTCACAGTGGTATAATGTTCGCTATGTCAAATATCTGGGAGATGGTGACTCTAAAGCATTCAAAGAAGTTTTGGAAAGCAAACCATATGGGAACAGTGTAAATATAAGCAAACTTGAATGTATAGGACATGTGCAGAAGAGAATGGGTGCCAGGCTGAGAAGGTTAAAATCAGTTATGAAAGGGAAAAAACTAGATGATGGGAAAACCTTGGATGGCAGAGGAAGATTGACTGATTCCATAATAGACCACATTCAGAACTGCTATGGCCTTGCAATCAGGCAAAATACAGGCAATCTTGAAGAAATGAGGAGAGCTATATGGGCTTTATATTTCCACACCGCATCCACGGATGAGCATCCACAACATGGTTTGTGCCCTAAAGGTGAAAACAGCTGGTGTAAATACAATAGGGGACTAACAACAGGAGAGAAATACATTCACCACCACAGTCTACCATCAGCCATCATGGCAGAAATAAAGCCCATTTTCAGAGATCTGGCTGACAGAAGTCTTCTGATGAAATGTCTTCACGGAAAAACGCAGAACCCCAACGAGTGCTTGAATAGTGTGATATGGCATCGTCTCCCAAAAACAGTGTTTGTCGGAATTAATACACTACATTTTGGTGTGTATGATGCTGTGGCAACCTTCAATCTTGGAAATATAACTAAATGCCAGGTCCTTCAAAAGTTGGGTATGTGTGTTGGTTCCCGTACGGTACGTGCTATGTTCTTTTTAGATCAGCACAGACTAAGGCATGCTGATAATATAATCAAGACATTAGTGAAAAAAGCAAGACAGGTGCAGAGGGGTGCCAAAAGAAGACTTGAAGATGATTATGAAGACTGTGAAGGGGGTATTAGCTATGGATCAGGAATGTTTTAATCTTCTTTCTCCGTTTCCCGTAAGTTTACTTTTTACTTCATCTAGGAACATTATCTCAGGTACTGGTCAACTTAGAAGTCTGAAATTTTTATGACGTAGTGACATAGGTCCCTATTACATACTGAAACAACGATTTTTTAATTACTTGATTTACAAAAGACTTAGGGGTGATAGTCTAGTAAAAAGCGATGGAAAAAATTTACTTAAAAATAAATGTACAATATCTCTGTAAGAAAATACTTTGACAATAAACTGTTGTTTCAGTATTGTTGTAACATATGAATGCACATACAGTAAAATTTTTACCTCTCTGTCTCCAGTAGTTTGTGAGAAAATGTTCCCTATAGTAGGCATATATTAACATTGCGGGGATAGGTGATTCCGTATCCCCTTAATTCTGCACTGTGCCTTTTGTATTTAATTCCGATGCAATTTCAGTGTTTCATCGTCAATAAGAAGGTCCAAGGGATATAGTAAACCTGAAGTGAAGCATCGGAATTTATAACTAGTATCACAGGAATGGTTCAAAACATAGTCAGTAAGAAGAGTCAGTTTCTTGTACATAAGACCGCATTGTGCCTTTTCTATTTAATTCAGATGCAATTTCTGTGTTTCATCGTCAATAAGAAGGACCAAGGGATACAGTAAACCTGGAGTGAAGCATCGGAGCCTATAAGTAGTGTCACAAATCTGGTTCAAAAATAGACAGTAATAAGAGTCAGTCTTTTTGAACTTAATTCGGCATTGTGCCGTTTGCATTTAATTCCGATGCAATTTCTGTGTTTCATCAGTAAGAAGGTCAGAGGGATACAGTAAACCTGAAGTGAAGCATCGGAATCCATAACTAGTGTCACAGGAATGGTTCAAATCATAGTCAGTAAGGAGAGTCAGTCTTCTTATACTTAAGTCGGCATTGTGCCTTTTCTATTTAATTCCGATGCAATTTTTGTGTTTCATCGTCAATAAGAAGGTCCAAGGGATACAGTAAACCTGAAGTGAAGCATCGGAATCTATAACTGGTGTCACAGGAATCGTTCAAAACATAGTCAGTTAGAAGAGACAGTCTTCTTGTACTTAAGTCGGCATAGTGCCTTATCTATTTAATTCCGATGCAATTTGTGTGTTTCATCGTCAATAAGAAGGTCCAAGGGATAAAGTAAACCTGGAGTGAAGCATCGGAATCTATAACTAGTGTCAATGGTATGGTTCAAAACATAGGCAGTAAGAAGAGTCAGTCTTCTTGTACTTAAGTCGGCATTGTGCCTTTTGTATTTAATTCCGATGCAATTTCTGTGTTTCATCGTCAATAAGAAGGTCCAAGGGATACAGTAAACCTGAAGTGAAGCATCGGAATTCATAACTAGTGTCACAGGAATGGTTCAAATCATAGTCAGTAAGGAGAGTCAGTCTTCTTGTACTTAAGTCGGCATTGTGCCTTTTGAGTTTAATTCCGATGCAATTTTTGTGTTTCATCGTCAATAAGAAGGACCAAGGGATACAGTAAACCTGGAGTGAAGCATCGGAATCTATAACTAGTGTCACAGGGATAGTTCAAAACATAGACAGTAAGAAGAGTCAGTCTTCTTATACTTAAGTCGGCATTGTGCCTTTTCTATTTAATTCCGATGCAATTTCTGTGTTTCATCGTCAACAAGAAGGACCAAGGGAAACAGTAAACCTGAAGTGAAGCATCGGAATCTATAACTAGTGTTACAGGAATGGTTCAAAACATAGTCAGTAAGAAGAGTCAGTCTTCTTGTACTTAAGTCGGCATTGTGCTTTTTGTATTTAATTCCGATGCTATTTCTGTGTTTCATCGTGAATAAGAATGTCCAAGGGATACAGTAAATATGAAGTGAAGCCTCGGAATCTATAACTAGTGTCACAGGGATGGTTCAAAACATAGACAGTAAGAAGAGTCAGTCTTCTTGTACTTAAGTCGGCATTGTGCCTTTTCTATTTAATTCCGATGCAATTTCTGTGTTTCATCGTCAATAAGAAGGTCCAAGGGATACAATAAACCTGAAGTGAAGCATCGGAATTTATAACTAGTGTGACAGGAATGGTTCAAAACATAGTCAGTAAGGAGAGTCAGTCTTCTTGCACTTAAGTCGGCATTGTGCATTTTGTATTTAATTCCGATGCAATTTCTGTGTTTCATCGTCATCAAGAAGGACCAAGGGATACAGTAAACCTGGAGTGAAGCATCGGAATCTATAACTAGTGTCACAGGGATGGTTCAAAACATAGACAGTAAGAAGAGTCAGTCTTCTTGTACTTAAGTCGGCATTGTGCCTATTCTATTTAATTCCGATGCAATTTCTGTGTTTCATCGTCAATAAGAAGGTCAGAGGGATACAGTAATCCTGAAGTGAAGCATCGGAATCTATAACTAGTGTCACAAAAATGGTTCAAAACATAGTCAGTAAGAAGAGTCAGTCTTCTTGTACTTAAGTCGGCATTGTGCCTTTTTTATTTAATTCCGATGCAATTCCTGTGTTTCATCGTCAATACGAAGGTCCATGGGATACAGTAAACCTGGAGTGAAGTATCACAATCTATAACTAGTGTCACAGGAATGGTTCAAAACATAGACAGTAAGAAGCGTCAGTCTTCTTGTACTTACGTCGACATTGTGCCTTTTCTAATTAATTCCGATGCAATATCTGTGTTTCATCGTCAATAAAAAGGTCAGAGGTGTACAATAAACCTGAAGTGAAGCATCGGAATCGATAGCTAGTGTCACAGGAATGGTACAAATCATAGTCAGTAAGAGGAGTCAGTCTTCTTGTCCTTAAGTCGGCATTGTGCCTTTTGTATTTAAGTCCGATGCAATTTCTGTGTTTCACCGTCAATAAGAAGGTCCAAGGGATACAGTAAACCTGTAGTGAAGCATCGGAATATATAATTAGTGTCACAGGAATGGTTCAAAACATAGACAGTAAGAAGAGTCAATCTTCTTGTACTTAATTCTGCATTGTGCCTTTTGTATTTAATTCCGATGCAATTTCTGTGTTTCATCGTCAATAAGAAGGTCCAAGGGATACAGTAAACCTTAAGAGAAGCATCGGAATTCATAACTAGTGTCACAGGAATGGTTCAAAACATAGTCAGTAAGGAGAGTCAGTCTTCTTGTACTTAAGTCGGCATTGTGCCTTTTGAGTTTAATTCCGATGCAATTTTTGTGTTTCTTCGTCAATAAGAAGGACCAAGGGATACAGTAAACCTGAAGTGAAGCATCGGAATCTATAACTAGTGTCACAGGGATAGTTCAAAACATAGACAGCAAGAAGAGTCAGTCTTCTTGTACTTAAGTCGGCATTGTGCCTTTTCTATTTAATTACGATGCAATTTCTGTGTTTCATCGTCAATAAGAAGGGCTGAGGGATACAGTAATCCTAAAGTGAAGCATCGGAATGTATAACTAGTGTCACAGGAATGGTTCAAAACAAAGTCAGTAAGAAGAGCCAGTCCTCTTGTCCTTAAGTCGGCATTGTGACTTTTGTATTTAATTCCGATGCAATTTCTGTGTTTCATCGTCAATAAGAAGGTCCCAGGGATACAGTAAACCTGGAGTGTAGCATCGGAATCTATAACTAGTTTTAGAGGAATGGTTCAAAGCATAGACAGTAAGAAGAGTCAGTCTTCGTGTACCTAAGTCGGCATTTTGCCTTTTGTGTTTAATTCCGATTTAATTTCTGTGTTTCATCGTCAATAAGAAGGTCCAAGGGATACAGTAAACCGGAGGTGAAGCATCGGAATTTTTAACTAGTGTCACAGGAATGGTTCAAACATAGTCAGTAAAGAGAGTCAGTCTTCATGTACTTAAGTCGGCATTGTACCTTTTCTATTTAATTTCGATGCAATTTCTGTGTTTCATCGTCAATGACAAGGTCCAAGGGATACAGTAAACCTGGAGTGAAGCATCGGAATCTATAACTAGTGTCAATGGATGGTAAAATTCATAGACACTAATAAGAATTAGTCTTCTTGTACTTAAGTCGGCATTGTGCATTTTGTATTTACTTCCGACGCAATATCTGTGTTTCATCGTCAATAAGAAGGCAGAGGGGTACAGTAAACCTGAAGTAAAGCATCGGAATCTATAGATAGTGTCACAGGAATGGTTCAACACATAGTCGGTAAGAAGAGTCAGACTTCTTGTCCTTAAGTCGGCATTGTGCCTTTTGTATTTAATTCCGATGCAATTTCTGTATTTCATCATCAATAAGAGTGTCCAAGGGATACATTAAACCTGGAGTGGGGCATCGGAATCTATAACTAGTGTCACAGGAATGGTTCAAAACATAGACAGTAAGAAGAGTCAGTCTCCTTGTACTTAATTCTGCACTGTGCCTTTTGTATTTAATTCCGATGCAATTTCAGTGTTTCATCGTCAATAAGAAGGTCCAAGTGATATAGCAAACCTGAAGTGAAGCATCGGAATTTATAACTAGTGTCACAGGAATGGTTCAAAACATAGTCAGTAAGAAGAGTCAGTCTTCTTGTACAGAAGTCCGCATTGTGCCTTCTCTATTTAATTCCGATGCAACTTCTGTGTTTCATCGTCAATAAGAAGGACCAAGGGATACAGTAAACCTGGAGTGAAGCATCGGAGCCTATAAGTAGTGTCACAAATCTGGTTCAAAAATAGACAGTAATAAGAGTCAGTCTTTTTGAACTTAATTCGGCATTGTGCCGTTTGCATTTAATTCCGATGCAATTTCTGTGTTTCATCATCAGTAAGAAGGTCAGAGGGATACAGTAAACCTGAAGTGAAGCATCGGAATCCATAACTAGTGTCACAGGAATGGTTCAAAACATAGTCAGTAAGAAGAGTTAGTCTTCTTGTACTTATGTTGGCATTGTGCTTTTTGTATTTAATTCCGATGCAATTTCTGTGTTTCGTCGTCAATATGTAGGTCCAAGGGATACAGTAAACCTGGACTGAAGCATCGGAATCTGTAGCTAGTGTCACAGGAATGGTTCAAATCATAGACAGTAAGAAGAGTCAGTCTTCGTGTACTTCAGTCGGCATTTTGCCTTTTGTATTTAATTCCGATGCAATTTCTGTGTATCATCGTCAATAAGAAGGTCCAAGGGATACAGTAAACCTGGAATGAAGCATCGGAATCTATAACTAGTGTCAATGGTATGGTTCAAAACATAGACAGTAAGAAGAGTCAGTCTTCTTGTACTTAAGTCGGCATTGTGCCTTTTGTATTTAATTACGATGCAATTTCTGTGTTTCAACGTCATTAAGAAGGTCAGAGGGATACAGTAAACCTGAAGATAAGCATCGGAATCTATAGCTAGTGTCACAGGAATGGTTCAAATCATAGTCAGTAAGAAGAGTCAGTCTTCTTGTACTTAAGTCGGCATTGTGCCTTTTCTATTTAATTCCGATGCAATTTCTGTGTTTCATCGTCAATAAGAAGGTCGGAGGGATACAGTAATCCTGAAGTGTAGCATCGGAATCTATAACTAGTGTCACAGGAATGGTTCAAAACAAAGTCAGTAAGAAGAGTCAGTCTTCTTGTACTTGAGTCGGCATTGTGCCTTCTGTTTTTAATTCCGATGCAATTTCTGTGTTTCATCGTCAATAAGAAGGACCAAGGGATACAGTAAACCTGGAGTGAAGCATCGGAGTCTATAACTAGTGTCACAGGACTGGTTCAAAAATGGACAGTAATAAGAGTCAGTCTTCTTGAACTTAATTCGGCATTGTGCCTTTTGTATTTAATTCCGATGCCATTTCTGTGTTTCATCGTCAATACGAAGGTCAGAGGGATACAGTAAACCTGAAGTGAAGCATCGGAATCCATAACTGGCGTCACAGGAATGGTTGCAAACATAGTCAGTGAGAAGAGTTATTCTTCTTGTACTTAAGTCGGCATTGTGCCTTTTGTATTTAATTCCGATGCAATTTCTGTGTTTCATCGTCAATAAGAAAGTCCGAGGGATATAGTAAACCTGGAGTGAAGCATCGGAAGATGTAACTAGTGTCACAGGAATGGTTCAAATCATAGACAGTAAAAAGAGTCAGTCTTCGTGTACTTCAGTCGGCATTTTGCCTTTTGTATTTAATTCCGATGCAATTTTTGTGTTTCATCGTCAATAAGAAGGTCCAAGGGATACAGTAAACCTGAAGTGAATCATCGGAATCTATAACTGGTGTCACAGGAATCGTTCAAAACATAGTCAGTTAGAAGAGACAGTCTTCTTGTACTTAAGTCGGCATAGTGCCTTATCTATTTAATTCCGATGCAATTTGTGTGTTTCATCGTCAATAAGAAGGTCCAAGGGATACAGTAAACCTGGAGTGATGCATCGGAATCTATAACTAGTGTCAATGGTATGGTTCAAAACATAGGCAGTAAGAAGAGTCAGTCTTCTTGTACTTAAGTCGGCATTGTGCCTTCTGTATTTAATTACGATGCAATTTCTGTGTTTCGTCGTCATTAAGAAGGTCAGAGGGATACAGTAAACCTGAGGTGAAGCATCGGAATCTATAGCTAGTGTCACACGAATGGTTCAAAACATAGTCAGTAAGAAGAGTCAGTCTTTTTCTACTTAAGTCGGAATTGTGCCTTTCTATTTAATTCCGATTTAATTTCTGTGTTTCATCGTCAATAAGAAGGTCCCCGGGATACAGTAAACCTGAGGTAAAGCATCGGAATTTATAACTAGTGTCACAGGAATGGTTCAAACATAGTCAGTAAAAAGAGTCAGTCTTCTAGTACATAAGTCGGCATTGTACCTTTTCTATTTAATTTCGATGCAATTTCTGTGTTTCATCGTCAATGACAAGGTCCAAGGGATACAGAAAACCTGGAGTGAAGCATCGGAATCTATAACTAGTGTCAATGGTATGATTCAAAACATAGACATTAAGAAGAGTCAGTCTTCTTGTACTTAAGTCGGCATTTTGCCTTTTGTATTTAATTACCATGCAATTTCTGTGTTTCATCGTCATTAAGAAGGTCAGAGGGGTACAGTAAACATGAAGTGAAGCATCGGAATCTATAGCTAGTGTCACAGGAATGGTTCTAATCATAGTCAGTAAGAAGAGTCAGTCTTCTTGTACTTAAGTCGGCATTGTGCCTTTTCTATTTAATTCCGATGCAATTTCTGTGTTTCATCGTCAATAAGAAGGTCGGAGGGATACAGTTATCCTTAAGTGTAGCATCGGAATCTATAACTAGTGTCACAGGAATGGTTCAAAACAAAGTCAGTAAGAAGAGTCAGTCTTCTTGTCCTTAAGTCGGCATTGTGCCTTTTGTATTTAATTCCGATGCAATTTCTGTGTTTCATCGCCAATAAGAAGGTCCAAGTGATACAGTAAACCTGAGGTGAAGCATCGGAATCTATAACTAGTGTCACAGGAATGGTTCAAACATAGTCAGTAAGAAGAGTCAGTCTTCTTGTACTTAAGTCGGCATTGTACCTTTTCTATTTAATTCCGATGCAATTTCAGTTTTTCATCGTCAATAACAAGGTCCAAGGGATACAGTAAACCTGGAGTGAAGCATCGGATTCTATAACTAGTGTCAATGGAATGTTTCAAAGCATAGACAGTAAGAAGAGTCAGTCTTCTTGTACTTAAGTCGGCATTGTGCCTTTTGTATTTAATTCCGATGCAATTTCTGTGTTTCATCGTCAATAAGAGGGTCAGAGGGGTACAGTAAACCTGAAGTGAAGCATCGGAAATTTTAGCTACTGTCACAGGAATGGTTAAAAACATAGTCAGTAAGAAGAGTCAGACTTCTTGTCGTTAAGTCGGCATTGTGCCTTTTGTATTTAATTCCGATGCAATTTCTGTGTTTCATCAGCAATAAGAAGGTCCAAGGGATACAGTAAACCTGGAGTGAAGCATCGGAATCTATAACTAGTGTCACAGGAATGGTTCAAAACATAAACAGTAAGAAGAGTCAGTCTCCTTGTCCTTAATTCTGCACTGTGCCTTTTGTATTTAATTCCGATGCAATTTCTGTGTTTCATCGTCAATACGAAGGTCCAAGGGATATAGTAAACCTGAAGTGAAGCATCGGAATTCATAACTAGTGTCACAGGAATGGTTCAAAACAGAGTCAGTAAGGAGAGTCAGTCCTCTTGTACTTAAGTCGGCATTGTGCCTTTTCTATTTAATTCCGATGCAATTTGTGTGTTTCATCGTCAATAAGAAGGTCCAAGGGACACAGTAAACCTGGAGTGAAGCATCGGAATCTATAACTAGTGTCACAGGGATGGTTCAAAACATAGACAGTAAGAAGAGTCAGTCTTCTTGTACTTAAGTCGGCATTGTGAATTTTCTATTTAATTCCGATGCAATTTCTGTGTTTCATCGTCAATAAGAAGGGCAGAGGGATACAGTAATCCTAAAGTGAAGCATCGGAATCTATTACTAGTGTCAATGGAATGTTTCAAAACATAGACAGTAAGAAGAGTCAGTCTTCTTGTACCTAAGTCAGCAATGTGCCTTTTGTATTTAATTCCGATGCAATTTCTGTGTTTCATCGTCAATAAGAAGGTCAGAGGGGTACAGTAAACCTGAAGTGAAGCATCGGAATCTATAACTAGTGTCACAGGAATGGTTCAAAACATAGACAGTAAGAAGAGTCAGTCTCCTTGTACTTAATTTTGCACTGTGCCTTTTGTATTTAATTCCTATGCAATTTCTGTGTTTCATCGTCAATAAGAAGGTCCAAGGGATACAGTTAACATGAAGTGAAGCATCGGAATTTATAACTAGTGTCACAGGAACGGTTCAAAACATAGTCAGTAAGAAGAGTCAGTCTTCTTGTACTTAAGTCAGCATTGTGCCTTTTCTATTTAATTCCGATGATATTTCTGTGTTTCATCGTCAATAACAAGGTCCAAGGGATGCAGTAAACCTGAAGTGAAGCATCGGAATCCATAACTAGCGTCACAGGAATGGTTCAAACATAGTCAGTAAGAAGAGTTAGTCTTCTTGTACTTAATTCGGCATTGTGCCTTTTGTATTTAATTCCGATGCAATTTCTGTGTTTCATCGTCAATAAGAAGGTCCAAGGGATACAGTAAACCTGGAGTGAAGCATCGGAATCTCTAACTAGTGTCAATGTTATGGTTCAAAACATAGACATTAAGAAGAGTCAGTCTTCTTGTACTTAAGTCGGCATTGTGCCTTTTGTATTTAATTACCATTCAATTTCTGTGTTTCATCGTTATTAAGAAGGTCAGAGGGGTACAGTAAACATGAAGTGAAGCATCGGAATCTATAGCTAGTGTCACAGGAATGGTTCAAATTATAGTCAGTAAGAAGAGTCAGTCTTCTTGTACTTAAGTCGGCATTGTGCCTTTTCTATTTAATTCCGATGCAAATTCTGTGTTTCATCGTCAATAAGAAGGTCGGAGGGATACAGTTATCCTGACGTGTAGCATCGGAATCTATAACTAGTGTCACAGGAATGGTTCAAAACAAAGTCAGTAAGAAGGGTCAGTCTTCTTGTCCTTAAGTCGGCATTGTGCCTTTTGTATTTAATTCCGATGCAATTTCTGTGTTTCATCGTCAATAAGAAGGTCCAAGTGATACAGTAAACCTGAGGTGAAGCATCGGAATCTATAACTAGTGTCACAGGAATGGTTCAAACATAGTCAGTAAGAAGAGTCAGTCTTCTTGTACTTAAGTCGGCTTTGTACCTTTTCTATTTAATTCCGATGCAATTCTTGTGTCTCATCATCCTTAAGAAGGTCCAAAGGATACAGTAAACCTGGAGTGAGGCATCGGAATCTATAACTAGTGTCACAGGAATGGTTCAAAGCATAGACAGTAAGAAGAGTCAGTCTCCTTGTACTTAATTTTGCACTGTGCCTTTTGTATTTAATTCCTATGCAATTTCTGTGTTTCATCGTCAATAAGAAGGTCCAAGGGATACAGTAGACATGAAGTGAAGCATCGGAATTTATAACTAGTGTCACAGGAACGGTTCAAAACATGGTCAGTAAGAAGAGTCAGTCTTCTTGTACTTAAGTCGGCATTGTGCCTTTTCTATTTAATTCCGATGCAATTTCTGTGTTTCATCGTCAATAACAAGGTCTAAGGGATACAGTAAACCTGAAGTGAAGCATCGGAATCCATAACTAGCGTCACAGGAATGGTTCAAATCATAGTCAGTAAGAAGAGTTAGTCTTCTTGTACTTAAGTCGGCATTGTGCCTTTTGTCTTTCATTCCGATGCAATTTCTGTGTTTCATCGTCAATAAGAAGGTCCAATGGATACAGTAAACCTGGAGTGAAGCATCGGAATCTATAACTAGTGTCAATGTTATGGCTCAAAACATAGACATTAAGAAGAGTCAGTCTTCTTGTACTTAAGTCGGCATTGTACCTTTTCTATTTAATTCCGATGCATTTTCTGTGTTTCATCGTCAATAACAAGGTCCAAGGGATACAGTAAACCTGGAGTGAAGCATCGGAATCTATAACTTGTGTCAATGGAATGGTTCAAAACATAGACATTAAGAAGAGTCAGTCTTCTTGTACTTATGTCGGCAATGGCCTTTTGTATTTAATTCCGATGCAATTTCTGTGTTTCATCGTCAATAAGAAGGTCAGAGGGGTACAGTAAACCTAAAGTGAAGCATCGGAATCTATAGCTAGTGTCACAGGAATGGTTCAAAACAAAGTCAGTAAGAAGAGTCAGTCTTCTTGTCCCTAAGTCGGCATTGTGCCTTATGTATTAAATTCCGATGCAATTTCTGTGTTTCATCGCCAATAAGAAGGTCCAAGTGATACAGTAAACCTGAGGTGAAGCATCGGAATCTATAACTAGTGTCACAGGAATGGTTCAAACATAGTCAGTAAGAAGAGTCAGTCTTCTTGTACTTAAGTCGGCATTGTACCTTTTCTATTTAATTACGATGCAATTTCTGTGTTTCAACGTCAATAAGAAGGGCAGAGGGATACAGTAATCCTAAAGTGAAGCATCGGAATCTATTACTAGTGTCAATGGAATGTTTCAAAACATAGACAGTAAGAAGAGTCAGTCTTCTTGTACCTAAGTCAGCAATGTGCCTTTTGTATTTAATTCCGATGCAATTTCTGTGTTTCATCGTCAATAAGAAGGACAGAGGGGTACAGTAAACCTGAAGTGAAGCATCGGAATCTATAACTAGTGTCACAAGAATGGTTCAAAACATGGACAGTAAGAAGAGTCAGTCTCCTTGTACTTAATTTTGCACTGTGCCTTTTGTATTTAATTCCTATGCAATTTCTGTGTTTCATCGTCAATAAGAAGGTCCAAGGGATACAGTAAACATGAAGTGAAGCATCGGAATTTATAACTAGTGTCACAGGAACGGTTCAAAACATAGTCAGTAAGAAGAGTCAGTCTTCTTGTACTTAAGTCGGCATTGTGCCTTTTCTATTTAATTCCGATGCAATTTCTGTGTTTCATCGTCAATAACAAGGTCCAAGGGATACAGTAAACCTGAAGTGAAGCATCGGAATCCATAACTAGCGTCACAGGAATGGTTCAAAACATAGTCAGTAAGAAGAGTTAGTCTTCTTGTACTTAAGTCGGCATTGTGCCCTTTGTATTTAATTCCGATGCAATTTCTGTGTTTCATCGTCAATAAGAAGGTCCAAGGGATACAGTAAACCTGGAGTGAAGCATCGGAATCTCTAACTAGTGTCAATGTTATGGTTCAAAACATAGACATTAAGAAGAGTCAGTCTTCTTGTACTTAAGTCGGCATTGTGCCTTTTGTATTTAATTACCATTCAATTTCTGTGTTTCATCGTCATTAAGAAGGTCAGGGGGGTACAGTAAACCTGGAGTGAAGCATCGGAATCTATAACTAGTGTCACAGGAATGGTTCAAAGCATAGACAGTAAGAAGAGTCAGTCTCCTTGTACTTAATTTTGCACTGTGCCTTTTGTATTAGTTTCTATGCAATTTCTGTGTTTCATCGTCAATAAGAAGGTCCAAGGGATACAGTAGACATGAAGTGAAGCATCGGAATTTATAACTAGTGTCACAGGAACGGTTCAAAACATAGTCAGTAAGAAGAGTCAGTCTTCTTGTACTTAAGTCGGCATTGTGCCTTTTCTATTTAATTCCGATGCAATTTCTGTGTTTCATCGTCAATAACAAGGTCTAAGGGATACAGTAAACCTGAAGTGAAGCATCGGAATCCATAACTAGCGTCACAGGAATGGTTCAAATCATAGTCAGTAAGAAGAGTTAGTCTTCTTGTACTTAAGTCGGCATTGTGCCTTTTGTCTTTCATTCCGATGCAATTTCTGTGTTTCATCGTCAATAAGAAGGTCCAAGGGATACAGTAAACCTGGAGTGAAGCATCGGAATCTATAACTAGTGTCAATGTTATGGTTCAAAACATAGACATTAAGAAGAGTCAGTCTTCTTGTACTTAAGTCGGCATTGTACCTTTTCTATTTAATTCCGATGCATTTTCTGTGTTTCATCGTCAATAACAATGTCCAAGGGATACAGTAAACCTGGAGTGAAGCATCGGAATCTATAACTTGTGTCAATGGAATGGTTCAAAACATAGACATTAAGAAGAGTCAGTCTTCTTGTACTTATGTCGGCAATGTGCCTTTTGTATTTAATTCCGATGCAATTTCTGTGTTTCATCGTCAATAAGAAGGTCAGAGGGGTACAGTAAACCTAAAGTGAAGCATCGGAATCTATAGCTAGTGTCACAGGAATGGTTCAAAAGATAGCCAGTAAGAAGAGTCAGACTTCTTGTCCTTCAGTCGGCATTGTGCCTTTTGTTTTTAATTCCGATGCAATTCTTGTGTTTCATCATCAATAAGAAGGTCCAAAGGATACAGTAAGCCTGAAGTGAAGCATCGGAATTTATAACTAGTGTCACAGGAACGGTTCAAAACATAGTCAGTAAGAAAAGTCAGTCTTCTTGTACTTAAGCCGGCATTGTGCCTTTTCTATTTAATTCCGATGCAATATCTGTGTTTCATCGTCAATAAGAAGGACCAGAAGTGAAGCATCGGAATCCATAACTAGCGTCACAGGAATGGTTGCAAACATAGTCAGTAAGAAGAGTTAGTCTTCTTGTACTTAAGTCGGCATTGTGCCTTTTGTATTTAATTCCGATGCAATTTCTGTGTTTCATCGTCAATAAGAAGGTCCAAGGGATATAGTAAACCTTGAGTGAAGCATCGGAATCTGTAACTAGTGTCACAGGAATGGTTCAAATCATAGACAGTAAAAAGAGTCAGTCTTCGTGTACTTTAGTCGGCATTTTGCCTTTTGTATTTAATTCCGATGCAATTTTTGTGTTTCATCGTCAATAAGAAGGTCCAAGGGATACAGTAAGCCTGAAGTGAAGCATCGGGATCTATAACTGGTGTCACAGGAATCGTTCAAAACATAGTCAGTTAGAAGAGACAGTCTTCTTGTACTTAAGTCGGCATAGTGCCTTATCTATTTAATTCCGATGCAATTTTTGTGTTTCATCGTCAATAAGAAGGTCCAAGGGATACAGTAAGCCTGAAGTGAAGCATCGGGATCTATAACTGGTGTCACAGGAATCGTTCAAAACATAGTCAGTTAGAAGAGACAGTCTTCTTGTACTTAAGTCGGCATAGTGCCTTATCTATTTAATTCCGATGCAATTTCTGTGTTTCATCGTCAATAAGAAGGTCAGAGGGGTACAGTAAACCTAAAGTGAAGCATCGGAATCTATAGCTAGTGTCACAGGAATGGTTCAAAACAAAGTCAGTAAGAAGAGTCAGTCTTCTTGTCCCTAAGTCGGCATTGTGCCTTATGTATTAAATTCCGATGCAATTTCTGTGTTTCATCGCCAATAAGAAGGTCCAAGTGATACAGTAAACCTGAGGTGAAGCATCGGAATCTATAACTAGTGTCACAGGAATGGTTCAAACATAGTCAGTAAGAAGAGTCAGTCTTCTTGTACTTAAGTCGGCATTGTACCTTTTCTATTTAATTACGATGCAATTTCTGTGTTTCAACGTCAATAAGAAGGGCAGAGGGATACAGTAATCCTAAAGTGAAGCATCGGAATCTATTACTAGTGTCAATGGAATGTTAAAAAACATAGACAGTAAGAAGAGTCAGTCTTCTTGTACCTAAGTCAGCAATGTGCCTTTTGTATTTAATTCCGATGCAATTTCTGTGTTTCATCGTCAATAAGAAGGACAGAGGGGTACAGTAAACCTGAAGTGAAGCATCGGAATCTATAACTAGTGTCACAAGAATGGTTCAAAACATGGACAGTAAGAAGAGTCAGTCTCCTTGTACTTAATTTTGCACTGTGCCTTTTGTATTTAATTCCTATGCAATTTCTGTGTTTCATCGTCAATAAGAAGGTCCAAGGGATACAGTAAACATGAAGTGAAGCATCGGAATTTATAACTAGTGTCACAGGAACGGTTCAAAACATAGTCAGTAAGAAGAGTCAGTCTTCTTGTACTTAAGTCGGCATTGTGCCTTTTCTATTTAATTCCGATGCAATTTCTGTGTTTCATCGTCAATAACAAGGTCCAAGGGATACAGTAAACCTGAAGTGAAGCATCGGAATCCATAACTAGCGTCACAGGAATGGTTCAAAACATAGTCAGTAAGAAGAGTTAGTCTTCTTGTACTTAAGTCGGCATTGTGCCGTTTGTATTTAATTCCGATGCAATTTCTGTGTTTCATCGTCAATAAGAAGGTCCAAGGGATACAGTAAACCTGGAGTGAAGCATCGGAATCTCTAACTAGTGTCAATGTTATGGTTCAAAACATAGACATTAAGAAGAGTCAGTCTTCTTGTACTTAAGTCGGCATTGTGCCTTTTGTATTTAATTACCATTCAATTTCTGTGTTTCATCGTCATTAAGAAGGTCAGGGGGGTACAGTAAACATGAAGTGAAGCATCGGAATCTATAGCTAGTGTCACAGGAATGGTTCAAATCATAGTCAGTAAGAAGAGTCAGTCTTCTTGTACTTAAGTCGGCATTGTGCCTTTTCTATTTAATTCCGATGCAAATTCTGTGTTTCATCGTCAATAAGAAGGTCGGAGGGATACAGTTATCCTGAAGTGTAGCATCGGAATCTATAACTAGTGTCACAGGAATGGTTCAAACATAGTCAGTAAGAAGAGTCAGTCATCTTGTACTTAAGTCGGCATTGTACCTTTTCTATTTAATTCCGATGCAATTCTTGTGTTTCATCATCTATAAGAAGGTCCAAAGGATACAGTAAACCTGGAGTGAAGCATCGGAATCTATAACTAGTGTCACAGGAATGGTTCAAAGCATAGACAGTAAGAAGAGTCAGTCTCCTTGTACTTAATTTTGCACTGTGCCTTTTGTATTAGTTTCTATGCAATTTCTGTGTTTCATCGTCAATAAGAAGGTCCAAGGGATACAGTAGACATGAAGTGAAGCATCGGAATTTATAACTAGTGTCACAGGAACGGTTCAAAACATAGTCAGTAAGAAGAGTCAGTCTTCTTGTACTTAAGTCGGCATTGTGCCTTTTCTATTTAATTCCGATGCAATTTCTGTGTTTCATCGTCAATAACAAGGTCTAAGGGATACAGTAAACCTGAAGTGAAGCATCGGAATCCATAACTAGCGTCACAGGAATGGTTCAAATCATAGTCAGTAAGAAGAGTTAGTCTTCTTGTACTTAAGTCGGCATTGTGCCTTTTGTCTTTCATTCCGATGCAATTTCTGTGTTTCATCGTCAATAAGAAGGTCCAAGGGATACAGTAAACCTGGAGTGAAGCATCGGAATCTATAACTAGTGTCAATGTTATGGTTCAAAACATAGACATTAAGAAGAGTCAGTCTTCTTGTACTTAAGTCGGCATTGTACCTTTTCTATTTAATTCCGATGCATTTTCTGTGTTTCATCGTCAATAACAATGTCCAAGGGATACAGTAAACCTGGAGTGAAGCATCGGAATCTATAACTTGTGTCAATGGAATGGTTCAAAACATAGACATTAAGAAGAGTCAGTCTTCTTGTACTTATGTCGGCAATGTGCCTTTTGTATTTAATTCCGATGCAATTTCTGTGTTTCATCGTCAATAAGAAGGACCAGAAGTGAAGCATCGGAATCCATAACTAGCGTCACAGGAATGGTTGCAAACATAGTCAGTAAGAAGAGTTAGTCTTCTTGTACTTAAGTCGGCATTGTGCCTTTTGTATTTAATTCCGATGCAATTTCTGTGTTTCATCGTCAATAAGAAGGTCCAAGGGATATAGTAAACCTGAAGTGAAGCATCGGAATTCATAACTAGTGTCACAGGAATGGTTCAAAACAGAGTCAGTAAGGAGAGTCAGTCCTCTTGTACTTAAGTCGGCATTGTGCCTTTTCTATTTAATTCCGATGCAATTTGTGTGTTTCATCGTCAATAAGAAGGTCCAAGGGATACAGTAACCCTGGAGTGAAGCATCGGAATCTATAACTAGTGTCACAGGGATGGTTCAAAACATAGACAGTAAGAAGAGTCAGTCTTCTTGTACTTAAGTCGGCATTGTGCCTTTTCTATTTAATTCCGGTGCAATATCTGTGTTTCATCGTCAATAAGAAGGGCAGAGGGATACAGTAATCCTAAAGTGAAGCATCCGAACCTGTAACTAGTGTCACAGGAATGGTTCAAAACAAAGTCAGTAAGAAGAGCCAGTCTTCTTGTCCTTAAGTCGGCATTGTGCCTTTTGTATTTAATTCCGATGCAGTTTCTGTGTTTCATCGTCAATAAGAAGGTCCAAGGGACAGAGTAAACCTGGAGTGTAGCATCGGAATCTATAACTAGTTTTAGAGGAATGGTTCAAATCATAGACAGTAAGAAGAGACAGTCTTCGTGTACTTAAGTCGGCATTTTGCCTTTTGTGTTTAATTCCGATTTAATTTCTGTGTTTCATCGTCAATAAGAAGGTCCAAGGGATACAGTAAACCTGAGGTGAAGCATCGGAATTTATAACTAGTGTCACAGGAAAGGTTCAAACTTAGTCAGTAAAAAGAGTCAGTCTTCTTGTACTTAAGTCGGCATTGTACCTTTTCTATTTAATTTCGATGCAATTTCTGTGTTTAATCGTCAATGACAAGGTCCAAGGGATACAGTAAACCTGGACTGAAGCATCGGAATCTATAACTAGTGTCAATGGAATGGTTAAAAACATAGACAGTAATAAGAATTAGTCTTCTTGTACTTAAGTCGGCATTGTGCCTTTTGTATTTAATTCCGATGCAATTTCTGTGTTTCATCGTCAATAAGAAGGTCAGAGGGGTACAGTAAACCTGAAGTGAAGCATCGGAATCTATAGGTAGTGTCACAGGAATGGTTCAAAACATAGTCAGTAAGAAGAGTCAGACTTCTTGTCCTTAAGTCGTCATTGTGCCTTTTCTATTTAATTCCGATGCAATTTCTGTGTTTCATCGTCAATAACAAGGTCCAAGGGATACAGTAAACCTGAAGTGAAGCATCGGAATCCATAACTAGCGTCACAGGAATGGTTCAAAAGATAGTCAGTAAGAAGAGTTAGTCTTCTTGTACTTAAGTCGGCATTGTGCCTTTTGTATTTAATTCCGATGCAATTTCTGTGTTTCATCGTCAATAAGAAGGTCCAAGGGATACAGTAAACCTGGAGTCAAGCATCGGAATCTCTAACTAGTGTCACAGGAATGGTTCAAATCATAGTCAGTAAGAAGAGTCAGTCTTCTTGTACTTAAGTCGGCATTGTGCCTTTTCTATTTAATTCCGATGCAAATTCTGTGTTTCATCGTCAATAAGAAGGTCGGAGGGATACAGTTATCCTGAAGTGTAGCATCGGAATCTATAACTAGTGTCACAGGAATGGTTCAAAACAAAGTCAGTAAGAAGGGTCAGTCTTCTTGTCCTTAAGTCGGCATTGTGCCTTTTGTATTTAATTCCGATGCAATTTCTGTGTTTCATCGTCAATAAGAAAGTCCGAGGGATATAGTAAACCTGGAGTGAAGCATCGGAATCTGTAAGTAGTGTCACAGGAATGGTTCAAATCATAGACAGTACAAAGAGTCAGTCTTCGTGTACTTCAGTCGGCATTTTGCCTTTTGTATTTAATTCCGATGCAATTTTTGTGTTTCATCGTCAATAAGAAGGTCCAAGGGATACAGTAAACCTGAAGTGAAGCGTCGGAATCTATAACTGGTGTGACAGGAATCGTTCAAAACATAGTCAGTTAGAAGAGACAGTCTTCTTGTACTTAAGTCGCCATAGTGCCTTATCTATTTAATTCCGATGCAATTTGTGTGTTTCATCGTCATTAAGAAGGTCCAAGGGATACAGTAAACCTGGAGTCAAGCATCGGAATCTCTAACTAGTGTCACAGGAATGGTTCAAATCATAGTCAGTAAGAAGAGTCAGTCTTTTTGTACTTAAGTCGGAATTGTGCCTTTCTATTTAATTCCGATGCAATTTCTGTGTTTCATCGTCAATAAGAAGGTCAGAGGGATACAGTAATCCTGAAGTGAAGCATCGGAATCTGTAACTAGTGTCACAGGAATGGTTCAAATCATAGACAGTAAGAAGAGTCAGTCTTCGTGTACTTCAGTCGGCATTTTGCCTTTTGTATTTTATTCCGATGCAATTTATGTGTTTCATCGTCAATAAGAAGGTCCAAGGGATACAGTAAACCTGAGGTGAAGCATCGGAATCTATAACTAGTGTCACAGGAATGGTTCAAACATAGTCAGTAAGAAGAGTCAGTCTTCTTGTACTTAAGTCGGCATTGTACCTTTTCTATTTAATTCCGATGCAATTTCTGTTTTTCATCGTCAATAACAAGGTCCAAGGGACACAGTAAACCTGGAGTGAAGCATCGGAATCTATAACTAGTGTCAATGGAATGTTTAAAACATAGACAGTAAGAAGAGTCAGTCTTCTTGTACTTAAGTCGGCATTGTGCCTTTTGTATTTAATTCCGATGCAATTTCTGTGTTTCATCGTCAATAAGAGGGTCAGAGGGGTACAGTAAACCTGAAGTGAAGCATCGGAAATTATAGCTACTGTCACAGGAATAGTTAAAAACTTAGTCAGTAAGAAGAGTCAGACTTGTTGTCGTTAAGTCGGAATTGTGCCTTTTGTATTTAATTCCGATGCAATTTCTGTGTTTCATCGTCAATAAGAAGGTCCAAGGGATATAGTAAACCTGAAGTGAAGCATCGGAATTCATAACTAGTGTCACAGGAATGGTTCAAAACAGAGTCAGTAAGGAGAGTCAGTCCTCTTGTACTTAAGTCGGCATTGTGCCTTTTCTATTTAATTCCGATGCAATTTGTGTGTTTCATCGTCAGTAAGAAGGTCCAAGGGACACAGTAACCCTGGAGTGAAGCATCGGAATCTATAACTAGTGTCACAGGGATGGTTCAAAACATAGACAGTAAGAAGAGTCAGTCTTCTTGTACTTAAGTCGGCATTGTGCCTTTTCTATTTAATTCCGATGCAGTTTCTGTGTTTCATCGTCAATAAGAAGGTCCAAGGGACAGAGTAAACCTGGAGTGTAGCATCGGAATCTATAACTAGTTTTAGAGGAATGGTTCAAAACATAGACAGTAAGAAGAGTCAGTCTTCGTGTACTTAAGTCGGCATTTTGCCTTTTGTGTTTAATTGCGATTTAATTTCTGTGTTTCATCGTCAATAAGAAGGTCCAAGGGATACAGTAAACCTGAGGTGACGCATCGGAATTTATAACTAGTGTCACAGGAAAGGTTCAAACTTAGTCAGTAAAAAGAGTCAGTCTTCTTGTACTTAAGTCGGCATTGTACTTTTTCTATTTAATTTCGATGCAATTTCTGTGTTTCATCGTCAATGACAAGGTCCAAGGGATACAGTAAACCTGGACTGAAGCATCGGAATCTATAACTAGTGTCAATGGAATGGTTAAAAACATAGACAGTAATAAGAATTAGTCTTCTTGTACTTAAGTCGGCATTGTGCCTTTTCTATTTAATTCCGATGCAATTTCTGTGTTTCATCGTCAATAACAAGGTCCAAGGGATACAGTAAACCTGAAGTGAAGCATCGGAATCCATAACTAGCGTCACAGGAATGGTTCAAAACATAGTCAGTAAGAAGAGTTAGTCTTCTTGTCCTTAAGTCGGCATTGTGCCTTTTGTATTTAATTCCGATGCAATTTCTGTGTTTCATCGTCAATAAGAAGGTCCAAGGGATACAGTAAACCTGGAGCCAAGCATCGGAATCTCTAACTAGTGTCAATGTTATGGTTCAAAACATAGACATTAAGAAGAGTCAGTCTTCTTGTACTTAAGTCGGCATTGTGCCTTTTGTATTTAATTACCATTCAATTTCTGTGTTTCATCGTCATTAAGAAGGTCAGAGGGGTACAGTAAACATGAAGTGAAGCATCGGAATCTATAGCTAGTGTCACAGGAATGGTTCAAATCATAGTCAGTAAGAAGAGTCAGTCTTCTTGTACTTAAGTCGGCATTGTGCCTTTTCTATTTAATTCCGATGCAAATTCTGTGTTTCATCGTCAATAAGAAGGTCGGAGGGATACAGTTATCCTGAAGTGTAGCACCGGAATCTATAACTAGTGTCACAGGAATGGTTCAAAACAAAGTCAGTAAGAAGGGTCAGTCTTCTTGTCCTTAAGTCGGCATTGTGCCTTTTGTATTTAATTCCGATGCAATTTCTGTGTTTCATCGTCAATAAGAAAGTCCGAGGGATATAGTAAACCTGGAGTGAAGCATCGGAATCTGTAAGTAGTGTCACAGGAATGGTTCAAATCATAGACAGTAAAAAGAGTCAGTCTTCGTGTACTTCAGTCGGCATTTTGCCTTTTGTACTTAATTCCGATGCAATTTTTGTGTTTCATCGTCAATAAGAAGGTCCAAGGGATACAGTAAACCTGAAGTGAAGCTTCGGAATCTATAACTGGTGTGACAGGAATCGTTCAAAACATAGTCAGTTAGAAGAGACAGTCTTCTTGTACTTAAGTCGGCATAGTGCCTTATCTATTTAATTCCGATGCAATTTGTGTGTTTCATCGTCATTAAGAAGGTCCAAGGGATACAGTAAACCTGGAGTGAAGCATCGGAATCTATAACTAGTGTCAATGGTATAGTTCAAAACATAGGCAGTAAGAAGAGTCAGTCTTCTTGTACTTAAGTCGGCATTGTGCCTTCTGTATTTAATTACGATGCAATTTCTGTGTTTCGTCGTCATTAAGAAGGTCAGAGGGATACAGTAAACCTGAGGTGAAGCATCGGAATCTATAGCTAGTGTCACACGAATGGTTCAAAACATAGTCAGTAAGAAGAGTCAGTCTTTTTGTACTTAAGTCGGAATTGTGCCTTTCTATTTAATTCCGATGCAATTTCTGTGTTTCATCGTCAATAAGAAGGTCAGAGGGATACAGTAATCCTGAAGTGAAGCATCGGAATCTGTAACTAGTGTCACAGGAATGGTTCAAATCATAGACAGTAAGAAGAGTCTGTCTTCGTGTACTTCAGTCGGCATTTTGCCTTTTGTATTTTATTCCGTTGCAATTTATGTGTTTCATCGTCAATAAGAAGGTCCAAGGGATACAGTAAACCTGAGGTGAAGCATCGGAATCTATAACTAGTGTCACAGGAATGGTTCAAACATAGTCAGTAAGAAGAGTCAGTCTTCTTGTACTTAAGTCGGCATTGTACCTTTTCTATTTAATTCCGATGCAATTTCTGTTTTTCATCGTCAATAACAAGGTCCAAGGGATACAGTAAACTTGGAGTGAAGCATCGGAATCTATAACTAGTGTCAATGGAATGTTTAAAACATAGACAGTAAGAAGAGTCAGTCTTCTTGTACTTAAGTCGGCATTGTGCCTTTTGTATTTAATTCCGATGCAATTTCTGTGTTTCATCGTCAATAAGAGGGTCAGAGGGGTACAGTAAACCTGAAGTGAAGCATCGGAAATTATAGCTACTGTCACAGGAATAGTTAAAAACATAGTCAGTAAGAAGAGTCAGACTTGTTGTCGTTAAGTCGGAATTGTGCCTTTTGTATTTAATTCCGATGCAATTTCTGTGTTTCATCGTCAATAAGAAGGTCCAAAGGATATAGTAAACCTGAAGTGAAGCATCGGAATTCATAACTAGTGTCACAGGAATGGTTCAAAACAGAGTCAGTAAGGAGAGTCAGTCCTCTTGTACTTAAGTCGGCATTGTGCCTTTTCTATTTAATTCCGATGCAATTTGTGTGTTTCATCGTCAATTAGAAGGTCCATGGGACACAGTAAACCTGGAGTGTAGCATCGGAATCTATAACTAGTTCTAGAGGAATGGTTCAAAACGTAGACAGTAAGAAGAGTCAGTCTTCGTGTACTTAAGTCGGCATTTTGCCTTTTGTGTTTAATTCCGATTTAATTTCTGTGTTTCATCGTCAATAAGAAGGTCCAAGGGATACAGTAAACCTGAGGTAAAGCATCGGAATTTATAACTAGTGTCACAGGAATGGTTCAAACATAGTCAGTAAAAAGAGTCAGTCTTCTTGTACTTAAGTCGGCATTGTACCTTTTCTATTTAATTTCGATGCAATTTCTGTGTTTCATCGTCAATGACAAGGTCCAAGGGATACAGAAAACCTGGAGTGAAGCATCGGAATCTATAACTAGTGTCAATGGTATGATTCAAGACATAGACATTAAGAAGAGTCAGTCTTCTTGTACTTAAGTCGGCATTGTGCCTTTTGTATTTAATTACCGTGCAATTTCTGTGTTTCATCGTCATTAAGAAGGTCAGAGGGGTACAGTAAACATGAAGTGATGCATCGGAATCTATAGCTAGTGTCACAGGAATGGTTCAAATCATAGTCAGTAAGAAGAGTCAGTCTTCTTGTACTTAAGTCGGCATTGTGCCTTTTCTATTTAATTCCGATGCAATTTCTGTGTTTCATCGTCAATAAGAAGGTCGGAGGGATACAGTTATCCTGAAGTGTAGCATCGGAATCTATAACTAGTGTCGCAGGAATGGTTCAAAACAAAGTCAGTAAGAAGAGTCAGTCTTCTTGTCCCTAAGTCGGCATTGTGCCTTTTGTATTTATATCCGATGCAATTTCTGTGTTTCATCGCCAATAAGAAGGTCCAAGTGATACAGTAATCCTGAGGTGAAGCATCGGAATCTAAAACTAGTGTCACAGGAATGGTTCAAACATAGTCAGTAAGAAGAGTCAGTCTTCTTGTACTTAAGTCGGCATTGTACCTTTTCTATTTAATTCCGATGCAATTTCTGTGTTTCATCGTCAATAAGAAGGGCAGAGGGATACAGTAATCCTAAAGTGAAGCATCGGAATCTATAACTAGTGTCAATGGAATGTTTCAAAACATAGACAGTAAGAAGAGTCAGTCTTCTTGTACTTAAGTCGGCAATGTGCCTTTTGTATTTAATTCCGATGCAATTTCTGTGTTTCATCGTCAATAAGAAGGTCAGAGGGGTACAGTAAACCTGAAGTGAAGCATCGGAATCTATAACTAGTGTCACAGGAATGGTTCAAAACATAGACAGTAAGAAGAGTCAGTCTCCTTGTACTTAATTTTGCACTGTGCCTTTTGTATTTAATTCCTATGCAATTTCTGTGTTTCGTCGTCAATAAGAAGGTCCAAGGGATACAGTAAACATGAAGAGAAGCATCGGAATTTATAACTAGTGTCACAGGAACGGTTCAAAACATAGTCGGTAAGAAGAGTCAGTCTCCTTGTACTCAAGTCGGCATTGTGCCTTTTCTATTTTATTCCGATGCAATTACTGTGTTTCATCGTCAATAACAAGGTCCAAGGGATACAGTAAACCTGAAGTGAAGCATCGGAATCCATAACTAGCGTCACAGGAATGGTTCAAACATAGTCAGTAAGAAGAGTTAGTCTTCTTGTACTTAAGTCACCATTGTGCCTTTTGTATTTAATTCCGATGCAATTTCTGTGTTTCATCGTCAATAAGAAGGTCCAAGGGATACAGTAAACCTGGAGTGAAGCATCGGAATCTCTAACTAGTGTCAATGCTATGGTTCAAAACATAGACATTAAGAAGAGTCAGTCTTCTTGTACTTAAGTCGGCATTGTGCCTTTTGTATTTAATTACCATTCAATTTCTGTGTTTCATCGTCATTAAGAAGGTCAGAGGGGTACAGTAAACATGAAGTGAAGCATCGGAATCTATAGCTAGTGTCACAGGAATGGTTCAAATCATAGTCAGTAAGAAGAGTCAGTCTTCTTGTACTTAATTTTGCACTGTGCCTTTTGTATTTAATTCCTATGCAATTTCTGTGTTTCATCGTCAATAAGAAGGTCCAAGGGATACAGTAAACCTGAAGTGAAGCATCGGAATCCATAACTAGCGTCACAGGAATGGTTGCAAACATAGTCAGTGGGAAGAGTTAGTCTTCTTGTACTTAAGTCGGCATTGTGCCTTTTGTATTTAATTCCGATGCAATTTCTGTGTTTCATCGCCAATAAGAAGGTCCAAGGGATATAGTAAACCTGGAGTGAAGCATCGGAATCTGGAACTAGTGTCACAGGAATGGTTCAAATCATAGATAGTAAAAAGAGTCAGTCTTCGTGTACTTCAGTCGGCATTTTGCCTTTTGTATTTAATTCCGATGCAATTTTTGTGTTTCATCGTCAATACGAAGGTCCAAGGGATACAGTAAACCTGAAGTGAAGCATCGGGATCTATAACTGGTGTCACAGGAATCGTTCAAAACATAGTCAGTTAGAAGAGACAGTCTTCTTGTACTTCAGTCGGCATAGTGCCTTATCTATTTAATTCCGATGCAATTTGTGTGTTTCATCGTCAATAAGAAGGTCCAAGGGATACAGTAAATCTGGAGTGAAGCATCGGAATTTATAACTAGTGTCAATGGTATGGATCAAAACATAGACAGTAAGAAGAGTCAGTCTTCTTGTACTTAAGTCGGCATTGTGCCTTTTGTATTTAATTTCGATGCAATTTCTGTGTTTCATCGTCATTAAGAAGGTCAGAGGGATACAGTAAACCTGAAGTGAAGCATCGGAATCTATAGCTAGTGTCACACGAATGGTTCAAAACATAGTCAGTAAGAAGAGTCAGTCTTTTTGTACTTAAGTCGGCATTGTGCCTTTTCTATTTAATTCCGATGCAATTTCTGTGTTTCATCGTCAATAAGAAGGACCAAGGGATACAGTAAACCTGAAGTGAAGCATCGGAATCCATAACTAGCGTCACAGGAATGGTTGCAAACATAGTCAGTGGGAAGAGTTAGTCTTCTTGTACTTAAGTCGGCATTGTGCCTTTTGTATTTAATTCCGATGCAATTTCTGTGTTTCATCGCCAATAAGAAGGTCCAAGGGATATAGTAAACCTGGAGTGAAGCATCGGAATCTGGAACTAGTGTCACAGGAATGGTTCAAATCATAGATAGTAAAAAGAGTCAGTCTTCGTGTACTTCAGTCGGCATTTTGCCTTTTGTATTTAATTCCGATGCAATTTTTGTGTTTCATCGTCAATACGAAGGTCCAAGGGATACAGTAAACCTGAAGTGAAGCATCGGGATCTATAACTGGTGTCACAGGAATCGTTCAAAACATAGTCAGTTAGAAGAGACAGTCTTCTTGTACTTCAGTCGGCATAGTGCCTTATCTATTTAATTCCGATGCAATTTGTGTGTTTCATCGTCAATAAGAAGGTCCAAGGGATACAGTAAATCTGGAGTGAAGCATCGGAATTTATAACTAGTGTCAATGGTATGGATCAAAACATAGACAGTAAGAAGAGTCAGTCTTCTTGTACTTAAGTCGGCATTGTGCCTTTTGTATTTAATTTCGATGCAATTTCTGTGTTTCATCGTCATTAAGAAGGTCAGAGGGATACAGTAAACCTGAAGTGAAGCATCGGAATCTATAGCTAGTGTCACACGAATGGTTCAAAACATAGTCAGTAAGAAGAGTCAGTCTTTTTGTACTTAAGTCGGAATTGTGCCTTTCTATTTAATTCCGATGCAGTTTCTGTGTTTCATCGTCAATAAGAAGGTCAGAGGTATACAGTAATCCTGAAGTGAAGCATCGGAATCTGTAACTAGTGTCACAGGAATGGTTCAAATCATAGACAGTAAGAAGAGTCAGTCTTCGTGTACCTCAGTCGGCATTTTGCCTTTTGTATTTAATTCCGATGCAATTTATGTGTTTCATCGTCAATAAGATGGTCCAAGGGATACAGTAAACCTGAGGTGAAGCATCGGAATCTATAACTAGTGTCACAGGAATGGTTCAAACATAGTCAGTAAGAAGAGTCAGTCTTCTTGTACTTAAGTCGGCATTGTACCTTTTCTATTTAATTCCGATGCAATTTCTGTTTTTCATCGTCAATAACAAGGTCCAAGGGATACAGTAAACCTGGAGTGAAGCATCGGAATCTATAACTAGTGTCAATGGAATGGTTCAAAACATAGACAGTAAGAAGAGTCAGTCTTCTTGTACTTAAGTCGGCATTGTGCCTTTTGTATTTAATTCCGATGCGATTTCTGTGTTTCATCGTCAATAAGAGGGTCAGAGGGGTACAGTAAACCTGAAGTGAAGCATCGGAAAATATGGCTACTGTCACAGGAATGGTTAAAAACATAGTCAGTAAGAAGAGTCAGACTTCTTGTCGTTAAGTCGGCATTGTGCCTTTTGTATTTAATTCCGATGCAATTTCTGTGTTTCATCAGCATTAAGAAGGTCCAAAGGATACAGTAAACCTGGAGTGAAGCATCGGAATCTATAACAGGTGTCACAGGGATGGTTCAAAACATAGACAGTAAGAAGAGTCAGTCTCCTTGTACTTATGTCGGCATTGTGCCTTTTCTATTTAATTCCGATGCAATTTCTGTGTTTCATCGTCAATAAGAAGGGCAGAGGGATACAGTAATCCTAAAGTGAAGCATCTGAACTTGTAACTAGTGTCACAGGAAAGGTTCAAAGCAAAGTCAATAAGAAGAGGCAGTCTTCTTGTCCTTAAGTCGGCATTGTGCCTTTTGTATTTAATTCCGATGCAAATTCTGTGTTTCATCGTCAATAAGAAGGTCGGAGGGATACAGTTATCCTGAAGTGTAGCATCGGAATCTATAACTAGGGTCACAGGAATGGTTCAAAACAAAGTCAGTAAGAAGGGTCAGTCTTCTTGTCCTTAAGTCGGCATTGTGCCTTTTGTATTTAATTCCGATGCAATGTCTGTGTTTCATCGTCAATAAGAAGGTCCAAGTGATACAGTAAACCTGAGGTGAAGCAACGGAATCTATAACTAGTGTCACAGGAATGGTTCAGACATAGTCAGTAAGAAGAGTCAGTCTTCTTGTACTTAAGTCGGCATTGTACCTTTTCTATTTAATTCCGATGCAATTCTTGTGTTTCATCATCAATAAGAAGGTCCAAAGGATACAGTAAAACTGGAGTGAAGCATCGGAATCTATAACTAGTGTCACAGGAATGGTTCAAAGCATAGACAGTAAGAAGAGTCAGTCTCCTTGTACTTAATTTAGCACTGTGCCTTTTGTATTTAATTCCTATGCAATTTCTGTGTTTCATCGTCAATAAGAAGGTCCAAGGGATACAGTAAACATGAAGTGAAGCATCGGAATTTATAACTAGTGTCACAGGAACGGTTCAAAACATAGTCAGTAAGTAGAGTCAGTCTACTTGTACTTAAATCGGCATTGTGCCTTTTCTATTTAATTCCGATGCAATTTCTGTGTTTCATCGTTAATAACAAGGTCTAAGGGATACAGTAAACCTGAAGTGAAGCATCGGAATCCATAACTAGCGTCACAGGAATGGTTCAAATCATAGTCAGTAAGAAGAGTTAGTCTTCTTGTACTTAAGTCGGCATTGTGCCTTTTGTATTTAATTCCGATGCAATTTCTGTGTTTCATCGTCAATAAGAAGGTCCAAGGGATACAGTAAACCTGGAGTGAAGCATCGGAATCTATAACTAGTGTCAATGTTATGGTTCAAAACATAGACATTAAGAAGAGTCAGTCTTCTTGTACTTAAGTCGGCATTGTACCTTTTCTATTTAATTCCGATGCATTTTCTGTGTTTCATCGTCGATGACAAGGTCCAAGGGATACAGTAAACCTGGAGTGAAGCATCGGAATCTATAACTAGTGTCAATGGAATGGTTCAAAACATAGACAGTAAGAAGAGTCAGTCTTCTTGTACTTATGTCGGCAATGTGCCTTTTGTATTTAATTCCGATGCAATTTCTGTGTTTCATCGTCAATAAGAAGGTCAGAGGGGTACAGTAAACCTAAAGTGAAGCATCGGAATCTATAGCTAGTGTCACAGGAATGGTTCAAAAGATAGTCAGTAAGAAGAGTCAGACTTCTTGTCCTTCAGTCGGCATTGTGCCTTTTGTTTTTAATTCCGATGCAATTCTTGTGTTTCATCATCAATAAGAAGGTCCAAAGGATACAGTAAACCTCTAGTGAAGCATCGGAGTCTATAACTAGTGTCACAGGAACGGTTCAAAACATAGTCAGTAAGAAGAGTCAGTCTTCTTGTACTTAAGTCGGCATTGTGCCTTTTCTATTTAATTCCGATGCAATTTCTGTGTTTCATCGTCAATAAGAAGGACAAAGGGATACAGTAAACCTGAAGTGAAGCATCGGAATCCATAACTAGCGTCACAGGAATGGTTGCAAACATAGTCAGTAACAAGAGTTAGTCTTCTTGTACTTAAGTCGGCATAGTGCCTTATCTATTTAATTCCGATGCAATTTGTGTGTTTCATCGTCAATAACAAGGTCCAAGGGATACAGTAAATCTGGAGTGAAGCATCGGAATTTATAACTAGTGTCAATGGTATGGTTCAAAACATAGACAGTAAGAAGAGTCAGTCTTCTTGTACTTAAGTCGCCATTGTGCCTGTTGTATTTAATTACGATGCAATTTCTGTGTTTCATCGTCATTAAGAAGGTCAGAGGGATACAGTAAACCTGAAGTGAAGCATCGGAATCTATAGCTAGTGTCACACGAATGGTTCAAAACATGGTCAGTAAGAAGAGTCAGTCTTTTTGTACTTAAGTCGGAATGGTGCCTTTCTATTTAATTCCGATGCAGTTTCTGTGTTTCATCGTCAATAAGAAGGTCAGAGGGATACTGTAATCCTGAAGTGAAGCATCGGAATCTGTAACTAGTGTCACAGGAATGGTTCAAATCATAGACAGTACGAAGAGTCAGTCTTCGTGTACCTCAGTCGGCATTTTGCCTTTTGTATTTAATTCCGATGCAATTTATGTGTTTCATCGTCAATAAGAAGGTCCAAGGGATACAGTAAACCTGAGGTGAAGCATCGGAATCTATAACTAGTGTCACAGGAATGGTTCAAACATAGTCAGTAAGAAGAGTCAGTCTTCTTTTACTTAAGTCGGCATTGTACCTTTTCTATTTAATTCCGATGCAATTTCTGTTTTTCATCGTCAATAACAAGGTCCAAGGGATACAGAAAACCTGGAGTGAAGCATCGGAATCTATAACTAGTGTCAATGGAATGGTTCAAATCATAGACAGTAAGAAGAGTCAGTCTTCTTGTACTTAAGTCGGCATTGTGCCTTTTGTATTTAATTCCGATGCAATTTCTGTGTTTCATCGTCAATAAGAGGGTCAGAGGGGTACAGTAAACCTGAAGTGAAGCATCGGAAATTATGGCAACTGTCACAGGAATGGTTAAAAACATAGTCAGTAAGAAGAGTCAGACTTCTTGTCGTTAAGTCGGCATTGTGCCTTTTGTATTTAATTCCGATGCAATTTCTGTGTTTCATCAGCATTAAGAAGGTCCAAAGGATACAGCAAACCTGGAGTGAAGCATCGGAATTCATAACTAGTGTCACAGGAATGGTTCAAAACAGAGTCAGTAAGGAGAGTCAGTCCTCTTGTACTTAAGTCGGCATTGTGCCTTTTCTATTTAATTCCGATGCAATTTCTGTGCTTCACCGTCAATAAGAAGGGCAGAGGGATACAGTAATCCTAAAGTGAAGCATCTGAACCTGTAACTAGTGTCACAGGAATGGTTCAAAACAAAGTCAGTAAGAAGAGCAAGTCTTCTTGTCCTTAAGTCGGCAATGTGCCTTTTGTATTTAATTCCGATGCAGTTTCTGTGTTTCATCGTCAATAAGAAGGTCCAAGGGACACAGTAAACCTTGAGTGTAGCATCGGAATCTATAACTAGTATTGGAGGAATGGTTCAAAACACAGACAGTAAGAAGGGTCAGTCTTCGTGTACTTAAGTCGGCATTTTGCCTTTTGTGTTTAATTCCCATTTTATTTCTGTGTTTCATCATCAATAAGAAGGTCCAAGGGATACAGTAAACCTGAGGTGAAGAATCGGAATTTATAACTAGTGTCACAGGAAAGGTTCAAACTTAGTCAGTAAAAAGAGACAGTCTTCTTGTACTTAAGTCGGCATTGTACCTTTTCTATTTAATTTCGATGCAATTTCTATGTTTCATTATCAATGACAAGGTCCAAGGGGTACAGTAAACCTGGACTGAAGCATCGGAATCTATAACTAGTGTCAATGGAGTGGTAAAAAACATAGACAGTAATAAGAATTAGTCTTCTTGTACTTAAGTCGGCATTGTGCCTTTTGTATTTAATTCCGATGCAATTTCTGTGTTTCATCGTCAATAAGAAGGTCAGAGGGGTACAGTAAACCTGAAGTGAAGCATCGGAATCTATAGATAGTGTCACAGGAATGGTTCAAAACATAGTCAGTAAGAAGAGTCAGACTTCTTGTCCTTAAGTCGGCATTGTGCCTTTTGTATTTAATTCCGATGCAATTTCTGTGTTTCATCATCAATAAGAAGGTGCAAGGGATACCGTAAACCTGGAGTGAAGCATCGGAATCTATAACTAGTGTCACAGGAATGGTTCAAAGCATAGACAGTAAGAAGAGTCAGTCTCCTTGTACTTAATTCTGCACTGTGCCTTTTGTATTTAATTCCGATGCAATTTCTGTGTTTCATCGTCAATAAGAAGGTCCAAGGGATACAGTAAACCTGAAGTGAAGCATCGGAATCCATACCTAGCGTCACAGGAATGGTTGAAAACATAGTCAGTCAGAAGAGTTAGTCTTCTTGTACTTAAGTCGGCATTGTGCCTTTTGTATTTAATTCCGATGCAATTTCTGTGGTTCATCGTCAATAAGAAGGTCCAAGGGATACAGTAAACCTGGAGTGAAGCATCGGAATCTATAACTAGTGTCAATGGTATGGTTCAAAACATAGACATTAAGAAGAGTCAGTCTTCTTGTACTTAAGTCGGCATTGCGCCTTTTGTATTTAATTACCATGCAATTTCTGTGTTTCATCGTCATTAAGAAGGTCAGAGGGGTACAGTAAACATGAAGTGAAGCATCGGAATCTATAGCTAGTGTCACAGGAATGGTTCAAATCATAGTCAGTAAGAAGAGGCAGTCTTCTTGTACTTAAGTCAGCATTGTGCCTTTTCTATTTAATTCCGATGCAATTTCTGTGTCTCATCGTCAATAAGAAGGACCAAGGGATACAGTAAACCTGGAGTGAGGCATCGGAGTCTATAAGTAGTGTCACAGGACTGGTTCAAAAATAGACAGTAATAAGAGTCAGTCTTCTAGAACTTAATTCGGCATTGTGCCTTTTGTATTTAATTTCGATGCAATTTCTGTGTTTCATCGTCAATAAGAAGGTCAGAGGGATACAGTAAACCTGAAGTGAAGCATCGGAATCCATAAGTAGTGTCACAGGAATGGTTCAAATCATAGTCAGTAAGAAGAGTTAGTCTTCTTGTACTTAAGTCGGCATTCTGCCTTTTGTATTTAATTCCGATGCAATTTCTGTGTTTCATCGTCAATACGAAGGTCCAAGGGATACAGTAAACCTGAAGTGAAGCATCGGGATCTATAACTGGTGTCACAGGAATCGTTCAAGGCATAGTCAGTTAGAAGAGTCAGTCATCTAGTGCTTAAGTCGGCATAGTGCCTTTTCTATTTAATTCCGATGCAATTTGTGTGTTTCATCGTCAATAAGAAGGACCAAGGGATACAGTAAACCTGGAGTGAGGCATCGGAGTCTATAACTAGTGTCACAGGACTGGTTCAAAAATAGACAGTAAGAAGAGTCAGTCTTCTTGTACTTAAGTCGGCATTGTGCCTTTTCTATTTAATTCCGATGCAATTTCTGTGTTTCATCGTCAATAAGAAGGTCGGAGGGATACAGTAATCCTGAAGTGTAGCATCTTAATCTATAACTAATGTCACAGGAATGGTTCAAAACAAAGTCAGTAAGAAGAGTCAGTCGTCATGTCCTTAAGTCGGCATTGTGCCTTTTGTATTTAATTCTGATGCAATATCTGTCTTTCATCGTCAATAAGAAGGTCCAAGGGATACAGGAAACCTGGAGTGTAGCATCGAAATCTATAACTAGTGTCACAGGAATGGTTCAAATCATAGACAGTAAGAAGAGTCAGTCTTCTTGTACTTAAGTCGGCATTTTGCCTTTTGTATTTAATTCCGATGGAATTTCTGTGTTTCATCGTCAATAAGACGGTCCAAGTGATACAGTAAACCTCAGCTGAAGCATCGGAATCTATAACTAGTGTCACAGGAATGGTTCAAACATAGACAGTAAGAAGAGTCAGTCTTCTTGTACTTAAGTCGGCATTGTGCCTTTTGTATTTAATTCCGATGCAATTTCTGTGTTTCATCGTCAATAAGAAGGTCAGAGGGGTACAGTAAACCTGAAGTGAAGCATCGGAATCTATAGCTAGTGTCACAGGAATGGTTCAAAACATAGTCAGTAAGAAGAGTCGGACTTCTTGTCCTTAAGTCGGCATTGTGCCTTTTGTATTTAATTCCGATGCAATTCTTGTGTTTCATCATCAATACGAAGGTCCAAGGGATACAGTAAACCTGGAGTGAAGCATCGGAATCTATAATTAGTGTCACAGGAATGGTTCAAACATAGACAGTAAGAGGAGTCAGTCTCCTTGTACTTAATTTTGCACTGTGCCTTTTGTATTTAATTCCGATGCAATTTCTGTGTTTCATCGTCAATAAGAAGGTCAGAGGGATACAGTAATCCTAAAGTGAAGCATCGGAATCTGTAACTAGTGTCACAGGAATGGTTCAAATCATAGACAGTAAGAAGAGTCAGTCTTCGTGTACTTCAGTCGGCATTTTGCCTTTTGTATTTAATTCCGATGCAATTTCTGTGTTTCATCGTAAATAAGAAGGTCCAAGGGATACAGTAAATCTGAGGTGTAGCATCGGAATCAATAACTAGTGTCACAGGAATGGTTCACACATAGTCAGTAAGAAGAGTCAGTCTTCTTGTACATAAGTCGGCATTGTACCTTTTCTATTTAATTCCGACGCATTTTCTGTGTTTCATCGTCAATAACAAGGTCCAAGGGATACAGTAAACCTGGAGTGAAGAATCGGAATCTATAACTAGTGTCAATGGAATGGTTCAAAACATAGACAGAAAGAAGAGTTAGTCTTCTTGTACTTAAGTCGGCATTTTGCTTTTTGTATTTAATTCCGATGCAATTTCTGTGTTTCATCGTCAATAAGAGGGTCAGAGGGGTACAGTAAACCTGAAGTGAAGCATCGGAATCTATAGCTAGTGTCACAGGAATGGTTAAAAACATAGTTAGTAAGAAGAGTCAGACTTCTTGTCCTTAAGTTGGCATTGTGCCTTTCCTATTTAATTCCGATGCAATTTCTGTGTTTCATCGTCAATAAGAAGGATCAAGGGATACAGTAAACCAGGAGTCAAGCATCGGAGTCTATAACAAGTGTCACTGGACTGGTTCAAAAATTGACAGTAATAAGAGTCAGTCTTCTTGTACTTAATTCGGTATTGTGCCTTTTGTATTTAATTCCGATGCAATTTCTGTGTTTCATAGTCAATACGAAGGTCAGAGGGATACAGTAAACCTGAAGTGAGGCATCGGAATCCATAACTAGTGTCACAGGAATGGTTCAAAACAAAGTCAGTAAGAAGAGTCAGTCTTTTTGTCCTTAAGTCGGCATTGTGCCTTTTGTATTTAATTCCGAAGCAATTTCTGTGTTTCATCGTCAATAAGAAGGTCCACGGGATACAGTAAACCTGGAGTATAGCATCGGAATCTATAACTAGTGTCACAGGAATGGTTCAAAACGTAGACAGTAAGAAGAGTCAGTCTTTGTGTACTTAAGTCGGCATTTTGCCTTTTGTATTTAATTCCGATGCAATTTCTCTGTTTCATCGTCAATAACAAGGTATAAGGGATACTGTAAACCGGAGGTGAAGCATCGGAATCTATAACTAGTGTCACAGGAATGGTTCAAACATAGTCAGTAAGAAGATTCACCCTTCTTGTACTTAAGTCGGCATAGTGCCTTTTCTATTTAATTCCGATGCAATTTGTGTGTTTCATCGTCAATAAGAAGGTAAAAGGGATACAGTAAACATGGAATGAAGCATCGGAATCTATAACTAGTGTCAATGGTATGGTTCAAAACATAGACAGTAAGAAGAGTCAGTCTTCTTGTACTTAAGTCGGCATTGTGCCGTTTGTATTTAATTACGATGCAATTTCTGTGTTTCATCGTCATTAAGAAGGCCAGAGGGATACAGTAAACCTGAAGTGAAGCATCAGAATCTATAGCTAGTGTCACAGGAATGGTTCAAATCATAGTCAGTCAGAAGAGTCAGTCTTCTTGTACTTAAGTCGGCATTGTGCCTTTTCTATTTAATTCCGATGCAGTTTCTGTGTTTCATCGTCAATAAGAAGGTCCAAGGGATACAGTAATCCTGAAGTGTAGCATCGGAATCTATAACTAGTGTCACAGGAATGGTTCAAAACAAAGTCAGTAAGAAGAGTCAGTCGTCATGTCCTTAAGTTGGCATTGTGCCTTTTGTATTTAATTCCGATGCAATATCTGTGTTTCATCGTCAATAAGAAGGTCCAAGGGATACAGAAAACCTGGAGTGTAGCATCGAAATCTATAACTAGTGTCACAGGAATGGTTCAAATCATAGACAGTAAGAAGAGTCAGTCTTCTTGTACTTAAGTCGGCATTTTGCCTTTTGTATTTAATTCCGATGGAATTTCTGTGTTTCATCGTCAATAAGACGGTCCAAGTGATACAGTAAACCTGAGGTGAAGCATCGGAATCTATAACTAGTGTCACAGGAATGGTTCAAACATAGACAGTAAGAAGAGTCAGTCTTCTCGTACTTAAGTCGGCATTGTGCCTTTTGTATTTAATTCCGATGCAATTTCTGTGTTTCATCGTCAATAAGAAGGTCAGAGGGGTACAGTAAACCTGAAGTGAAGCATCGGGATCTATAGCTAGTGTCACAGGAATGGTTCAAAGCATAGTCACTAAGAAGAGTCGGACTTCTTGTCCTTAAGTCGGCATTGTGCCTTTTGTATTTAATTCCGATGCAATTCTTGTGTTTCATCATCAATACGAAGGTCCAAGGGATACAGTAAACCTGGAGTGAAGCATCGGAATCTATAACTAGTGTCACAGGAATGGTTCAAACATAGACAGTAAGAGGAGTCAGTCTCCTTGTACTTAATTTTGCACTGTGCCTTTTGTATTTAATTCCGATGCAATTTCTGTGTTTCATCGTCAATAAGAAGGTCAGAGGGATACAGTAATCCTAAAGTGAAGCATCGGAATCTGTAACTAGTGTCACAGGAATGGTTCAAATCATAGACAGTAAGAAGAGTCAGTCTTCGTGTACTTCAGTCGGCATTTTGCCTTTTGTATTTAATTCCGATGCAATTTCTGTGTTTCATCGTAAATAAGAAGGTCCAAGGGATACAGTAAATCTGAGGTGTAGCATCGGAATCAATAACTAGTGTCACAGGAATGGTTCAAACATAGTCAGTAAGAAGAGTCAGTCTTCTTGTACATAAGTCGGCATTGTACCGTTTCTATTTAATTCCGATGCAACTACTGTGTTTCATCGTCAATAACAAGGTCCAAGGGATACAGTAAACCTGGAGTGAAGAATCGGAATCTATAACTAGTGTCAATGGAATGGTTCGAAACATAGACAGAAAGAAGAGTCAGTCTTCTTGTACTTAAGTCGGCATTTTGCTTTTTGTATTTAATTCCGATGCAATTTCTGTGTTTCATCGTCAATAAGAGGGTCAGAGGGGTACAGTAAACCTGAAGTGAAGCATCGGAATCTATAGCTAGTGTCACAGGAATGGTTAAAAACATAGTCAGTAAGAAGAGTCAGACTTCTTGTCCTTAAGTCGGCATTGTGCCTTTTGTATTTAATTCCGATGCAATTTCTGTGTTTCATCAGCTATAAGAAGGTCCAAGGGATTCAGTAAACCTGGAGTGAAGCATCGGAATCTATAACTAGTGTCACAGGAATGGTTCAAAACATAGACAGTAAGAAGAGTCAGTCTCCTTGTACTTAATTCTGCACTGCGCCTTTTGTATTTAATTCCTATGCAATTTCTGTGTTTCATCGTCAATAAGAAGGTCCAAGGGATACAGTAAACATGAAGTGAAGCATCGGAATTTATAACTAGTGTCACAGGAACGGTTCAAAACATAGTAAGTAAGAAGAGTCAGTCTTCTTGTACTTAAGTCGGCATTGTGCCTTTTCTATTTAATTGCGATGCAATTTCTGTGTTTCATGGTCAATAAGAAGGACCAAGGGATACAGTAAACCTGGAGTGAAGCATCGGAGTCTATAACTAGTGTCACAAATCTGGTTCAAAAATAGACAGTAATAAGAGTCAGTCTTCTTGAACTTAATTCGGCATTGTGATTTTTGTATTTAATTCCGATGCAATTTCTGTGTTTCATCCTCAATAAGAAGGTCAGAGGGATACAGTAAACCTGAAGTGAAGCATCGGAATCCATAATTAGCGTCACAGGAATGGTTCAAAACATAGTCAGTAAGAAGAGTTAGTCTTCTTGTACTTAAGTCGGCATTGTGCGTTTTGTATTTAATTCCGATAAAATTTCTGTGTTTCATCGTCAATAAGAAGGTCAGAGGGGTACAGTAAACCTGAAGTGAAGCATCGGAATCTATAGATAGTTTCACAGGAATGGTTCAAATAATAGTCAGTAAGAAGAGTCAGACTTCTTGTCCTTAAGTCGGCATTGTGCCTTTTGTATTTAATTCCGATGCAATTTCTGTGTTTCATCATCAATAAGATGTTCCAAGGGATACAGTAAACCTGGAGTGAAGCATCGGAATCTATAACTAGTGTCACAGGAATGGTTCAAAGCATAGACAGTAAGAAGAGTCAGTCTCCTTGTACTTAATTCTGCACTGTGCCTTTTGTATTTAATTCCGATGCAATTTCTGTGTTTCATCGTCAATAAGAAGGTATAAGGGATACAGTAAACCTGAAGTGAAGCATCGGAATTTATAACTAGTGTCTCAGGAATGGTTCAAAACATAGTCAGTAAGAAGAGTCAGCTTTCTTGTACATAAGTCGGCATTGTGCCTTTTCTATTTAATTCCGATGCAATTTCTGTGTTTCATCGTCAATAAGAAGGACCAAGGGATACAGTAAACCTGGAGTGAAGCATCGGAGTGTATAACTAGTGTCACAGGACTGGTTCAAAAATTGACAGTAATAAGAGTCAGTCTTCTTGAACTTAATTCGGCATTGTGCCTTTTGTATTTAATTTCGATGCAATTTCTGTGTTTCATCGTCAATAAGAAGGTCAGAGGGATACAGTAAACCTGAAGTGAAGCATCGCAATCCATAACTAGTGTCACAGGAATGGTTCAAATCATAGTCAGTAAGAAGAGTTAGTCTTCTTATACTTAAGTCGGCATTGTGCCTTTTGTATTTAATTCCGATGCAATTTCTGTGTTTCATCGTCAATAAGAAGGTCCAAGGGATACAGTAAACCTGAAGTGAAGCATCGGAATCTGTAGCTAGTGTCACAGGAATAGTTCATATCATACACAGTAGGAAGAGTCAGTCTTCGTGTACTTCAGTCGGCATTTTGCCTTTTGTATTTAATTCCGATGCAATTTTTGTGTTTCATCGTCAAGAAGAAGGTCCAAGGGATACAGTAAACCTGTAGTGATGCATAGGGATCTATAACTGGTCTCACAGGAAACGTTCAAGGCATAGTCAGTAAGAAGAGTCAGTCATCTTGTACTTAAGTCGGCATAGTGCCTTTTCTATTTAATTCCGATGCAATTTGAGTGTTTCATCGTCAATAAGAAGGTAAAAGGGATACAGAAAACCTGGGATGAAGCATCGGAATCTATAACTAGTGTCAATGGTATGGTTCAAAACATAGACAGTAAGAAGAGTCAGTCTTCTTGTACTTAAGTCGGCATTGTGCCTTTTGTATTTAATTACGATGCAATTTCTGTGTTTCATCGTCATTAAGAAGGTCAGAGGGATACAGTAAACCTGAAGTGAAGCATCGGAATCTATAGCCAGTGTCACAGGAATGGTTCAAATCATAGTCAGTAAGAATAGTCAGTCTTCTTGTACTTCAGTCGGCATTGTGCCTTTTCTATTTAATTCCGATGCAATTTCTGTGTTTCATCGTCAATAAGAAGGACAGAGGGACACAGTGAACCTGAAGTGAAGCATCGGAATCTATAACTAGTGTCACAGGAATGGTTCAAAGCATAGACAGTAAGAAGAGTCAGTTTTCTTGTACTTAAGTCGGCATTGTGCGTTTTGTATTTATTTCCGATGCAATTTCTGTGTTTCATCGTCAATAAGAAGGTCAGAGGGATACAGTAATCCTAAAGTGAAGCATCGGAATCTGTAACTAGTGTCACAGGAATGGTTCAAATCATAGACAGTAAGAAGAGTCAGTCTTCGTGTACTTCAGTCGGCATTTTGCCTTTTGTATTTAATTCCGATGCAATTTCTGTGTTTCATCGTAAATAAGAAGGTCCAAGGGATACAGTAAATCTGAGGTGTAGCATCGGAATCAATAACTAGTGTCACAGGAATGGTTCAAACATAGTCAGTAAGAAGAGTCAGTCTTCTTGTACATAAGTCGGCATTGTACCTTTTCTATTTAATTCCGATGCAATTTCTGTGTTTCATCGTCAATAACAAGGTCCAAGGGATACAGTAAACCTGGAGTGAAGAATCGGAATCTATAACTAGTGTCAATGGAATGGTTCAAAACATAGACAGAAAGAAGAGTCAGTCTTCTTGTACTTAAGTCGGCATTTTGCTTTTTGTATTTAATTCCGAAGTAATTTCTGTGTTTCATCGTCAATAAGAGGGTCAGAGGGGTACAGTAAACCTGAAGTGAAGCATCGGAATCTATAGCTAGTGTCACAGGAATGGTTAAAAACATAGTCAGTAAGAAGAGTCAGACTTCTTGTCCTTAAGTCGGCATTGTGCCTTTTGTATTTAATTCCGATGCAATTTCTGTGTTTCATCAGCAATAAGAAGGTCCAAGGGATACAGTAAACCTGGAGTGAAGCATCGGAATCTATAACTAGTGTCACAGGAATGGTTCAAACATAGACAGTAAGAAGAGTCAGTCTCCTTGTACTTAATTCTGCACTGTGCCTTTTGTATTTAATTCCTATGCAATTTCTGTGTTTCATCGTCAATAAGAAGGTCCAAGGGATACAGTAAACATGAAGTGAAGCATCGGAATTTATAACTAGTGTCACAGGAACGGTTCAAAACATAGTAAGTAAGAAGAGTCAGTCTTCTTGTACTTAAGTCGGCATTGTGCCTTTTCTATTTAATTGCGATGCAATTTCTGTGTTTCATGGTCAATAAGAAGGACCAAGGGATACAGTAAACCTGGAGTGAAGCATCGGAGTCTATAACTAGTGTCACAAATCTGGTTCAAAAATTGACAGTAATAAGAGTCAGTCTTCTTGAACTTAATTCGGCATTGTGCCTTTTGTATTTAATTTCGATGCAATTTCTGTGTTTCATCGTCAATAAGAAGGTCAGAGGGATACAGTAAACCTGAAGTGAAGCATCGCAATCCATAACTAGTGTCACAGGAATGGTTCACATCATAGTCAGTAAGAAGAGTTAGTCTTCTTATACTTAAGTCGGCATTGTGCCTTTTGTATTTAATTCCGATGCAATTTCTGTGTTTCATCATCAATAAGATGTTCCAAGGGATACAGTAAACCTGGAGTGAAGCATCGGAATCTATAACTAGTGTCACAGGAATGGTTCAAAGCATAGACAGTAAGAAGAGTCAGTCTCCTTGTACTTAATTCTGCACTGTGCCTTTTGTATTTAATTCCGATGCAATTTCTGTGTTTCATCGTCAATAAGAAGGTATAAGGGATACAGTAAACCTGAAGTGAAGCATCGGAATTTATAACTAGTGTCACAGGAATGGTTCAAAACATAGTCAGTAAGAAGAGTCAGCTTTCTTGTACATAAGTCGGCATTGTGCCTTTTCTATTTAATTCCGATGCAATTTCTGTGTTTCATCGTCAATAAGAAGGACCAAGGGATACAGTAAACCTGGAGTGAAGCATCGGAGTGTATAACTAGTGTCACAGGACTGGTTCAAAAATTGACAGTAATAAGAGTCAGTCTTCTTGTACTTAATTCGGCATTGTGCCTTTTGTATTTAATTTCGATGCAATTTCTGTGTTTCATCGTCAATAAGAAGGTCAGAGGGATACAGTAAACCTGAAGTGAAGCATCGCAATCCATAACTAGTGTCACAGGAATGGTTCAAATCATAGTCAGTAAGAAGAGTTAGTCTTCTTATACTTAAGTCGGCATTGTGCCTTTTGTATTTAATTCCGATGCAATTTCTGTGTTTCATCGTCAATAAGAAGGTCCAAGGGATACAGTAAACCTGAAGTGAAGCATCGGAATCTGTAGCTAGTGTCACAGGAATGGTTCAAATCATACACAGTAGGAAGAGTCAGTCTTCGTGTACTTCAGTCGGCATTTTGCCTTTTGTATTTAATTCCGATGCAATTTTTGTGTTTCATCGTCAAGAAGAAGGTCCAAGGGATACAGTAAACCTGTAGTGATGCATAGGGATCTATAACTGGTCTCACAAGAAACGTTCAAGGCATAGTCAGTAAGAAGAGTCAGTCATCTTGTACTTAAGTCGGCATAGTGCCTTTTCTATTTAATTCCGATGCAATTTGTGTGTTTCATCGTCAATAAGAAGGTAAAAGGGATACAGAAAACCTGGGATGAAGCATCGGAATCTATAACTAGTGTCAATGGTATGGTTCAAAACATAGACAGTAAGAAGAGTCAGTCTTCTTGTACTTAAGTCGGCATTGTGCCTTTTGTATTTAATTACGATGCAATTTCTGTGTTTCATCGTCATTAAGAAGGTCAGAGGGATACAGTAAACCTGAAGTGAAGCATCGGAATCTATAGCCAGTGTCACAGGAATGGTTCAAATCATAGTCAGTAAGAATAGTCAGTCTTCTTGTACTTAAGTCGGCATTGTGCCTTTTCTATTTAATTCCGATGCAATTTCTGTGTTTCATCGTCAATAAGAAGGACAGAGGGACACAGTGAACCTGAAGTGAAGCATCGGAATCTATAACTAGTGTCACAGGAATGGTTCAAAGCATAGACAGTAAGAAGAGTCAGTTTTCTTGTACTTAAGTCGGCATTGTGCGTTTTGTATTTATTTCCGATGCAATTTCTGTGTTTCATCGTCAATAAGAAGGTCAGAGGGATACAGTAATCCTAAAGTGAAGCATCGGAATCTGTAACTAGTGTCACAGGAATGGTTCAAATCATAGACAGTAAGAAGAGTCAGTCTTCGTGTACTTCAGTCGGCATTTTGCCTTTTGTATTTAATTCCGATGCAATTTCTGTGTTTCATAGTAAATAAGAAGGTCCAAGGGATACAGTAAATCTGAGGTGTAGCATCGGAATCAATAACTAGTGTCACAGGAATGGTTCAAACATAGTCAGTAAGAAGAGTCAGTCTTCTTGTACATAAGTCGGCATTGTACCTTTTCTATTTAATTCCGATGCAATTTCTGTGTTTCATCGTCAATAACAAGGTCCAAGGGATACAGTAAACCTGGAGTGAAGAATCGGAATCTATAACTAGTGTCAATGGAATGGTTCAAAACATAGACAGAAAGAAGAGTCAGTCTTCTTGTACTTAAGTCGGCATTTTGCTCTTTGTATTTAATTCCGATGCAATTTCTGTGTTTCATCGTCAATAAGAGGGTCAGAGGGGTACAGTAAACCTGAAGTGAAGCATCGGAATCTATAGCTAGTGTCACAGGAATGGTTAAAAACATAGTCAGTAAGAAGAGTCAGACTTCTTGTCCTTAAGTCGGCATTGTGCCTTTTGTATTTAATTCCGATGCAATTTCTGTGTTTCATCAGCAATAAGAAGGTCCAAGGGATACAGTAAACCTGGAGTGAAGCATCGGAATCTATAACTAGTGTCACAGGAATGGTTCAAAACATAGACAGTAAGAAGAGTCAGTCTCCTTGTACTTAATTCTGCACTGTGCCTTTTGTATTTAATTCCTATGCAATTTCTGTGTTTCATCGTCAATAAGAAGGTCCAAGGGATACAGTAAACATGAAGTGAAGCATCGGAATTTATAACTAGTGTCACAGGAACGGTTCAAAACATAGTAAGTAAGAAGAGTCAGTCTTCTTGTACTTAAGTCGGCATTTTGCCTTTTCTATTTAATTGCGATGCAATTTCTGTGTTTCATGGTCAATAAGAAGGACCAAGGGATACAGTAAACCTGGAGTGAAGCATCGGAGTCTATAACTAGTGTCACAAATCTGGTTCAAAAATTGACAGTAATAAGAGTCAGTCTTCTTGAACTTAATTCGGCATTGTGCCATTTGTATTTAATTTCGATGCAATTTCTGTGTTTCATCGTCAATAAGAAGGTCAGAGGGATACAGTAAACCTGAAGTGAAGCATCGCAATCCATAACTAGTGTCACAGGAATGGTTCAAATCATAGTCAGTAAGAAGAGTTAGTCTTCTTATACTTAAGTCGGCATTGTGCCTTTTGTATTTAATTCCGATGCAATTTCTGTGTTTCATCGTCAATAAGAAGGTCCAAGGGATACAGTAAACCTGAAGTGAAGCATCGGAATCTGTAGCTAGTGTCACAGGAATGGTTCAAATCATACACAGTAAGAAGAGTCAGTCTTCGTGTACTTCAGTCGGCATTTTGCCTTTTGTATTTAATTCCGATGCAATTTTTGTGTTTCATCGTCAAGAAGAAGGTCCAAGGGATACAGTAAACCTGTGGTGATGCATAGGGATCTATAACTGGTCTCACAGGAAACGTTCAAGGCATAGTCAGTAAGAAGAGTCAGTCATCTTGTACTTAAGTCGGCATAGTGCCTTTTCTATTTAATTCCGATGCAATTTGTGTGTTTCATCGTCAATAAGAAGGTAAAAGGGATACAGAAAACCTGGGATGAAGCATCGGAATCTATAACTAGTGTCAATGGTATGGTTCAAAACATAGACAGTAAGAAGAGTCAGTCTTCTTGTACTTAAGTCGGCATTGTGCCTTTTGTATTTAATTACGATGGAATTTCTGTGTTTCATCGTCATTAAGAAGGTCAGAGTGATACAGTAAACCTGAAGTGAAGCATCGGAATCTATAGCCAGTGTCACAGGAATGGTTCAAATCATAGTCAGTCAGAATAGTCAGTCTTCTTGTACTTAAGTCGGCATTGTGCCTTTTCTATTTAATTCCGATGCAATTTCTGTGTTTCATCGTCAATAAGAAGGACAGAGGGACACAGTAAACCTGAAGTGAAGCATCGGAATCTATAACTAGTGTCACAGGAATGGTTCAAAGCATAGACAGTAAGAAGAGTCAGTTTTCTTGTACTTAAGTCGGCATTGTGCGTTTTGTATTTAATTCCGATGCAATTTCTGTGTTTCATCGTCAATAAGAAGGTCAGAGGGATACAGTAATCCTAAAGTGAAGCATCGGAATCTGTAACTAGTGTCACAGGAATGGTTCAAATCATAGACAGTAAGAAGAGTCAGTCTTCGTGTACTTCAGTCGGCATTTTGCCTTTTGTATTTAATTCCGATGCAATTTCTGTGTTTCATCGTAAATAAGAAGGTCCAAGGGATACAGTAAATCTGAGGTGTAGCATCGGAATCAATAACTAGTGTCACAGGAATGGTTCAAACATAGTCAGTAAGAAGAGTCAGTCTTCTTGTACATAAGTCGGCATTGTACCTTTTCTATTTAATTCCGATGCAATTTCTGTGTTTCATCGTCAATAACAAGGTCCAAGGGATACAGTAAACCTGGAGTGAAGAATCGGAATCTATAACTAGTGTCTATGGAATGGTTCAAAACATAGACAGAAAGAAGAGCCAGTCTTCTTGTACTTAAGTCGGCATTTTGCTTTTTGTATTTAATTCCGATGCAATTTCTGTGTTTCATCGTCAATAAGAGGGTCAGAGGGGTACAGTAAACCTGAAGTGAAGCATCGGAATCTATAGCTAGTGTCACAGGAATGGTTAAAAACATAGTCAGTAAGAAGAGTCAGACTTCTTGTCCTTAAGTCGGCATTGTGCCTTTTGTATTTAATTCCGATGCAATTTCTGTGTTTCATCAGCAATAAGAAGGTCCAAGGTATACAGTAAACCTGGAGTGAAGCATCGGAATCTATAACTGGTGTCACAGGAATGGTTCAAAACATAGACAGTAAGAAGAGTCAGTCTCCTTGTACTTAATTCTGCACTGTGCCTTTTGTATTTATTTCCTATGCAATTTCTGTGTTTCATCGTCAATAAGAAGGTCCAAGGGAAACAGTAAACATGAAGTGAAGCATCGGAATCTGTAGCTAGTGTCACAGGAATGGTTCAAATCATACACAGTAGGAAGAGTCAGTCTTCGTGTACTTCAGTCGGCATTTTGCCTTTTGTATTTAATTCCGATGCAATTTTTGTGTTTCATCGTCAAGAAGAAGGTCCAAGGGATACAGTAAACCTGTAGTGATGCATAGGGATCTATAACTGGTCTCACAAGAAACGTTCAAGGCATAGTCAGTAAGAAGAGTCAGTCATCTTGTACTTAAGTCGGCATAGTGCCTTTTCTATTTAATTCCGATGCAATTTGTGTGTTTCATCGTCAATAAGAAGGTAAAAGGGATACAGAAAACCTGGGATGAAGCATCGGAATCTATAACTAGTGTCAATGGTATGGTTCAAAACATAGACAGTAAGAAGAGTCAGTCTTCTTGTACTTAAGTCGGCATTGTGCCTTTTGTATTTAATTACGATGCAATTTCTGTGTTTCATCGTCATTAAGAAGGTCAGAGGGATACAGTAAACCTGAAGTGAAGCATCGGAATCTATAGCCAGTGTCACAGGAATGGTTCAAATCATAGTCAGTAAGAATAGTCAGTCTTCTTGTACTTAAGTCGGCATTGTGCCTTTTCTATTTAATTCCGATGCAATTTCTGTGTTTCATCGTCAATAAGAAGGACAGAGGGACACAGTGAACCTGAAGTGAAGCATCGGAATCTATAACTAGTGTCACAGGAATGGTTCAAAGCATAGACAGTAAGAAGAGTCAGTTTTCTTGTACTTAAGTCGGCATTGTGCGTTTTGTATTTATTTCCGATGCAATTTCTGTGTTTCATCGTCAATAAGAAGGTCAGAGGGATACAGTAATCCTAAAGTGAAGCATCGGAATCTGTAACTAGTGTCACAGGAATGGTTCAATTCATAGACAGTAAGAAGAGTCAGTCTTCGTGTACTTCAGTCGGCATTTTGCCTTTTGTATTTAATTCCGATGCAATTTCTGTGTTTCATAGTAAATAAGAAGGTCCAAGGGATACAGTAAATCTGAGGTGTAGCATCGGAATCAATAACTAGTGTCACAGGAATGGTTCAAACATAGTCAGTAAGAAGAGTCAGTCTTCTTGTACATAAGTCGGCATTGTACCTTTTCTATTTAATTCCGATGCAATTTCTGTGTTTCATCGTCAATAACAAGGTCCAAGGGATACAGTAAACCTGGAGTGAAGAATCGGAATCTATAACTAGTGTCAATGGAATGGTTCAAAACATAGACAGAAAGAAGAGTCAGTCTTCTTGTACTTAAGTCGGCATTTTGCTCTTTGTATTTAATTCCGATGCAATTTCTGTGTTTCATCGTCAATAAGAGGGTCAGAGGGGTACAGTAAACCTGAAGTGAAGCATCGGAATCTATAGCTAGTGTCACAGGAATGGTTAAAAACATAGTCAGTAAGAAGAGTCAGACTTCTTGTCCTTAAGTCGGCATTGTGCCTTTTGTATTTAATTCCGATGTAATTTCTGTGTTTCATCAGCAATAAGAAGGTCCAAGGGATACAGTAAACCTGGAGTGAAGCATCGGAATCTATAACTAGTGTCACAGGAATGGTTCAAAACATAGACAGTAAGAAGAGTCAGTCTCCTTGTACTTAATTCTGCACTGTGCCTTTTGTATTTAATTCCTATGCAATTTCTGTGTTTCATCGTCAATAAGAAGGTCCAAGGGATACAGTAAACATGAAGTGAAGCATCGGAATTTATAACTAGTGTCACAGGAACGGTTCAAAACATAGTAAGTAAGAAGAGTCAGTCTTCTTGTACTTAAGTCGGCATTTTGCCTTTTCTATTTAATTGCGATGCAATTTCTGTGTTTCATGGTCAATAAGAAGGACCAAGGGATACTGTAAACCTGGAGTGAAGCATCGGAGTCTATAACTAGTGTCACAAATCTGGTTCAAAAATTGACAGTAATAAGAGTCAGTCTTCTTGAACTTAATTCGGCATTGTGCCATTTGTATTTAATTTCGATGCAATTTCTGTGTTTCATCGTCAATAAGAAGGTCAGAGGGATACAGTAAACCTGAAGTGAAGCATCGCAATCCATAACTAGTGTCACAGGAATGGTTCAAATCATAGTCAGTAAGAAGAGTTAGTCTTCTTATACTTAAGTCGGCATTGTGCCTTTTGTATTTAATTCCGATGCCATTTCTGTGTTTCATCGTCAATAAGAAGGTCCAAGGGATACAGTAAACCTGAAGTGAAGCATCGGAATCTGTAGCTAGTGTCACAGGAATGGTTCAAATCATACACAGTAAGAAGAGTCAGTCTTCGTGTACTTCAGTCGGCATTTTGCCTTTTGTATTTAATTCCGATGCAATTTTTGTGTTTCATCGTCAAGAAGAAGGTCCAAGGGATACAGTAAACCTGTGTTGATGCATAGGGATCTATAACTGGTCTCACAGGAAACGTTCAAGGCATAGTCAGTAAGAAGAGTCAGTCATCTTGTACTTAAGTCGGCATAGTGCCTTTTCTATTTAATTCCGATGCAATTTGTGTGTTTCATCGTCAATAAGAAGGTAAAAGGGATACAGAAAACCTGGGATGAAGCATCGGAATCTATAACTAGTGTCAATGGTATGGTTCAAAACATAGACAGTAAGAAGAGTCAGTCTTCTTGTACTTAAGTCGGCATTGTGCCTTTTGTATTTAATTACGATGGAATTTCTGTGTTTCATCGTCATTAAGAAGGTCAGAGTGATACAGTAAACCTGAAGTGAAGCATCGGAATCTATAGCCAGTGTCACAGGAATGGTTCAAATCATAGTCAGTCAGAATAGTCAGTCTTCTTGTACTTAAGTCGGCATTGTGCCTTTTCTATTTAATTCCGATGCAATTTCTGTGTTTCATCGTCAATAAGAAGGACAGAGGGACACAGTAAACCTGAAGTGAAGCATCGGAATCTATAACTAGTGTCACAGGAATGGTTCAAAGCATAGACAGTAAGAAGAGTCAGTTTTCTTGTACTTAAGTCGGCATTGTGCGTTTTGTATTTAATTCCCATGCAATTTCTGTGTTTCATCGTCAATAAGAAGGTCAGAGGGATACAGTAATCCTAAAGTGAAGCATCGGAATCTGTAACTAGTGTCACAGGAATGGTTCAAATCATAGACAGTAAGAAGAGTCAGTCTTCGTGTACTTCAGTCGGCATTTTGCCTTTTGTATTTAATTCCGATGCAATTTCTGTGTTTCATCGTAAATAAGAAGGTCCAAGGGATACAGTAAATCTGAGGTGTAGCATCGGAATCAATAACTAGTGTCACAGGAATGGTTCAAACATAGTCAGTAAGAAGAGTCAGTCTTCTTGTACATAAGTCGGCATTGTACCTTTTCTATTTAATTCCGATGCAATTTCTGTGTTTCATCGTCAATAACAAGGTCCAAGGGATACAGTAAACCTGGAGTGAAGAATCGGAATCTATAACTAGTGTCTATGGAATGGTTCAAAACATAGACAGAAAGAAGAGTCAGTCTTCTTGTACTTAAGTCGGCATTTTGCTTTTTGTATTTAATTCCGATGCAATTTCTGTGTTTCATCGTCAATAAGAGGGTCAGAGGGGTACAGTAAACCTGAAGTGAAGCATCGGAATCTATAGCTAGTGTCACAGGAATGGTTAAAAACATAGTCAGTAAGAAGAGTCAGACTTCTTGTCCTTAAGTCGGCATTGTGCCTTTTGTATTTAATTCCGATGCAATTTCTGTGTTTCATCAGCAATAAGAAGGTCCAAGGTATACAGTAAACCTGGAGTGAAGCATCGGAATCTATAACTGGTGTCACAGGAATGGTTCAAAACATAGACAGTAAGAAGAGTCAGTCTCCTTGTACTTAATTCTGCACTGTGCCTTTTGTATTTATTTCCTATGCAATTTCTGTGTTTCATCGTCAATAAGAAGGTCCAAGGGAAACAGTAAACATGAAGTGAAGCATCGGAATTTATAACTAGTGTCACAGGAACGGTTCAAAACATAGTAAGTAAGAAGAGTCAGTCTTCTTGTACTTCAGTCGGCATTGTGCCTTTTCTATTTAATTGCGATGCAATTTCTGTGTTTCATGGTCAATAAGAAGGACCAAGGGATACAGTAAACCTGGAGTGAAGCATCGGAGTCTATAACTAGTGTCACAAATCTGGTTCAAAAATAGACAGTAATAAGAGTCAGTCTTCTTGAACTTAATTCGGCATTGTGATTTTTGTATTTAATTCCGATGCAATTTCTGTGTTTCATCCTCAATAAGAAGGTCAGAGGGATACAGTAAACCTGAAGTGAAGCATCGGAATCCATAATTAGCGTCACAGGAATGGTTGAAAACATAGTCAGTAAGAAGAGTTAGTCTTCTTGTACTTAAGTCGGCATTGTGCGTTTTGTATTTAATTCCGATAAAATTTCTGTGTTTCATCGTCAATAAGAAGGTCAGAGGGGTACAGTAAACCTGAAGTGAAGCATCGGAATCTATAGCTAGTGTCACAGGAATGGTTCAAATCATAGTCAGTAAGAAGAGTCAGACTTCTTGTCCTTAAGTCGGTATTGTGCCTTTTGTATTTAATTCCGATGCAATTTCTGTGTTTCATCATCAATAAGAAGGTCCAAGGGATACAGTAAACATGAAGTGAAGCATCGGAATTTATAACTAGTGTCACAGGAACGGTTCAAAACATAGTAAGTAAGAAGAGTCAGTCTTCTTGTACATAAGTCGGCATTGTACCTTTTCTATTTAATTCCGATGCACTTTCTGTGTTTCATCATCAATAAGATGTTCCAAGGGATACAGTAAACCTGGAGTGAAGCATCGGAATCTATAACTAGTGTCACAGGAATGGTTCAAAGCATAGACAGTAAGAAGAGTCAGTCTCCTTGTACTTAATTCTGCACTGTGCCTTTTGTATTTAATTCCGATGCAATTTCTGTGTTTCATCGTCAATAAGAAGGTATAAGGGATACAGTAAACCTGAAGTGGAGCATCGGAATTTATAACTAGTGTCACAGGAATGGTTCAAAACATACTCAGTAAGAAGAGTCAGCTTTCTTGTACATAAGTCGGCATTGTGCCTTTTCTATTTAATTCCGATGCAATTTCTGTGTTTCATCGTCAATAAGAAGGACCAAGGGATACAGTAAACCTGGAGTGAAGCATCGGAGTCTATAACTAGTGTCACAGGACTGGTTCAAAAATTGACAAAAATAAGAGTCAGTCTTCTTGAACTTAATTCGGCATTGTGCCTTTTGTATTTAATTTCGATGCAATTTCTGTGTTTCATCGTCAATAAGAAGGTCAGAGGGATACAGTAAACCTGAAGTGAAGCATCGCAATCCATAACTAGTGTCACAGGAATGGTTCAAATCATAGTCAGTAAGAAGAGTTAGTCTTCTTATACTTAAGTCGGCATTGTGCCTTTTGTATTTAATTCCGATGCAATTTCTGTGTTTCATCGTCAATAAGAAGGTGCAAGGGATACAGTAAACCTGAAGTGAAGCATCGGAATCTGTAGCTAGTGTCACAGGAATGGTTCAAATCATACACAGTAAGAAGAGTCAGTCTTCGTGTACTTCAGTCGGCATTTTGCCTTTTGTATTTAATTCCGATGCAATTTTTGTGTTTCATCGTCAACAAGAAGGTCCAAGGGATACAGTAAACCTGTAGTGATGCATAATGATCTATAACTGGTCTCACAGGAAACGTTCAAGGCATAGTCAGTAACAAGAGTCAGTCATCTTGTACTTAAGTCGGCATAGTGCCTTTTCTATATAATTCCGATGCAATTTGTGTGTTTCATCGTCAATAAGAAGGTAAAAGGGATACAGAAAACCTGGGATGAAGCATCGGAATCTATAACTAGTGTCAATGGTATGGTTCAAAACATAGACAGTAAGAAGAGTCAGTCTTCTTGTACTTAAGTCGGCATTGTGCCTTTTCTATTTAATTCCGATGCAATTTCTGTGTTTCATCGTCAATAAGAAGGTCGGAGGGATACAGTAATCCTGAAGTGTAGCATCGGAATCTATAACTAGTGTCACAGGAATGGTTTAAAACAAAGTCAGTAAGAAGAGTCAGTCTTCTTGTCCTTAAGTCGGCATTGTGCATTTTGTATTTAATTCCGATGCAATATCTGTGTTTCATCGTCAATAAGAAGGTCCAAGGGATACAGTAAACCTGGAGTGTAGCATCGAAATCTATAAGTAGTGTCACAGGAATGGTTCAAATCATAGACAGTAAGAAGAGTCAGTCTTCTTGTACTTAAGTCGGCATTTTGCCTTTTGTATTTAATTCCGATGGAATTTCTGTGTTTCAACGTCAATAAGACGGTCCAAGTGATACAGTAAACCTGAGGTGAAGCATCGGAATCTATAACTAGTGTCACAGGAATGGTTCAAACATAGACAGTAAGAAGAGTCAGTCTTCTTGTACTTAAGTCGGCATTGTGCCTTTTGTATTTAATTCCGATGCAATTTCTGTGTTTCATCGTCAATAAGAAGGTCAGAGGGGTACAGTAGTCCTGAAGTGAAGCATCGGAATCTATAGCTAGTGTCACAGGAATGGTTCAAAACATAGTCAGTAAGAAGAGTCGGACTTCTTGTCCTTAAGTCGGCATTGTGCCTTTTGTATTTAATTCCGATGCAATTCTTGTGTTTCATCATCAATAAGAAGGTCCAAGGCATACAGTAAACCTGGAGTGAAGCATCGGAATCTATAACTAGTGTCACAGGAATGGTTCAAACATAGACAGTAAGAGGAGTCAGTCTCCTTGTACTTAATTTTTCACTGTGCCTTTTGTATTTAATTCCGATGCTATTTCTGTGTTTCATCGTCAATAAGTAGGTCAGAGGGATACAGTAATCCTAAAGTGAAGCATCGGAATCTGTAACTAGTGTCACAGGAGTGGTTCAAATCATAGACAGTAAGAAGAGTCAGTCTTCGTGTACTTCAGTCGGCATTTTGCCTTTTGTATTTAATTCCGATGCAATTTCTGTGTTTCATCGTAAATAAGAAGGTCCATGGATACAGTAAACCTGAGGTGAAGCATCGGAATCAATAACTAGTGTCACAGGAATGGTTCAAACATAGTCAGTAAGAAGAGTCAGTCTTCTTGTACATAAGTCGGCATTGTACCTTTTCTATTTAATTCCGATACAATTTCTGTGTTTCATCGTCAATAACAAGGTCCAAGGGATACAGTAATCCTGGAGTGAAGAATCGGAATCTATAACTAGTGTCAATGGAATGGAACAAAACATAGACAGAAAGAAGAGTCAGTCTTCTTGTACTTAAGTCGGCATTTTGCCTTTTGTATTTAATTCCGATGCAATTTCTGTGTTTCATCGTCAATAAGAGGGTCAGAGTGGTACAGTAAACCTGAAGTGAGGCATCGGAATCCATAACTAGTATCACAGGAATGGTTCAAAGCAAAGTCAGTAAGACGAGTCAGTCTTCTTGTCCTTAAGTCGGCATTGTGCCTTTTGTATTTAATTCCGAAGCAATTACTGTGTTTCATCGTCAATAAGAAGGTCCAAGGGATACAGTAAACCTGGAGTATAGCATCGGTATCTATAACTAGTGTCATAGGAATGGTTCAAAACGTAGACAGTAAGAAGAGTCAGTCTTCGTGTACTTAAGTCGGCATTTTGCCTTTTGTATTTAATTCCGATGCAATTTCTGTGTTTCATCGTCAATAAACAGGTCCAAGGGATACAGTAAACCTGAGGTGAAGCATCGGAATCTATAACTAGTGTCACAGGAATGGTTCAAACATAGTCAGTAAGAAGAGTCAGCCTTCTTGTACTTAAGTCGGCATTGTACCTTTCCTATTTAATTCCGATGCAATTTCTGTGTTTCATCGTCAATAACAAGGTCCAAGGGATACAATGAACCTGGAGTGAAGCATCGGAATCTATAACTAGTGTCAATGGAATGGTTCAAAACATAGACAGTTTGAAGAGTCAGTCTTCTTGTACGTAAGTCGGCATTGTGCCTTTTGTATTTAATTCCGATGCAATTTCTGTGTTTCATCGTCAATAAGAGGGTCAGAGGGGTACAGTAAACCTGAAGTGAAGCATCGGAATCTATAACTACTGTCAAGGAATGGTTCAAAACATAGTCAGTAAGAAGAGTCAGACTTCTTGTCCTTAAGTCGGCATTGTGCCTTTTGTATTTAATTCCGATGCAATTTCTGTGTTTCATCAGCAATAAGAAGGTCCAAGGGATACAGTAAACCTGGAGTAAAGCATCGGAATCTATAACTAGCGTCACAGGAATGGTTCAAAACATAGACAGTAAGAAGAGTCAGTCTCCTTGTACTTAATTCTGCACTGTGCCTTTTCTATTTAATTCCGATGCAATTTCTGTGTTTCATCGTCAATAAGAAGGTCAGAGGGATACAGTAAACCTGAAGTGAGGCATCGGAATCCATAACTAGTGTCACAGGAATGGTTCAAAACATAGTCAGTAAGAAGAGTTGGTCTTCTTGTACTTAAGTCGGCATTGTGCCTTTTGTATTTAATTCCGATGCAATTTCCGTGTTTCATCGTCAATAAGAAGGTCCAAGGGATACAGTAAACCCGGAGTGAAGCATCGGAATCTGTAACTAGTGTCACAGGAATGGTTCAAATCATAGACAGTAAGAAGAGTCAGTCTTCGTGTACTTCAGTCGGCATTTTGCCTTTTGTATTTAATTCCGATGCAATTTTTGTGTTTCATCGTCAATAAGAAGGTCCAAGGGATACAGTAAACCTCAAGTGAAGCATCGGAATCTATAACAGGTGTCACGGGAATGGTTCAAACAATAGTCAGTAGGAAGAGTCGGTCTTTATGTACTTAATTCGGCATTGTGCCTTTTGTATTTAATTCCGATGTATTTTCTGTGTTTCATCGTCAATAAGAAGGTCCAAGGGATACAGTAAACCTGAAGTGAAGCATCGGAATCTATAACTAGTGTCACAGGAATGGTTCAAAACATAGACAGTAAGAAGAGTCAGTCTTCTTGTCCTTAAGTCGGCATTGTGACTTTTGTAATTAATTTCGATGCTATTTCTGTGTTTCATCGTCAATAAGAAGCTCCAAGGGATACAGTAAACCTGGAGTGAAGCATCGGAATCTATACCTAGGGTCACAGAATTGGATCAAACCATAGACAGTGATAAGTGTCAGTCTTCTTGTACTTAATTCTGCTTTGTGCCTTTTGTATTTAATTCCGATGCAATTTCTGTGTTTCATCGTCAATAAGAAGGTCCAAGGGATACAGTAAACCTGAAGTGAAACACCGGAATTTATAACTAGTGTCACAGGAATGGTTCAAAACATAGTCAGTAAGGAGGGGCAGTCTTCTTGTACTTAAGTCGGCATTGTGCCTTTTGTATTTAATTCCGATGCAATTTCTGTGTTTCATCGTTAATAAGAAGGTCGGAGGGGTACAGTAAACCTGAAACCTGAAGTGAAGCATCGGAATCTATAGCTAGTGTCACAGGAATGGTTCAAAACATAGACAGTAAGAAGAGTCAGCCTTCTTGTACTTAATTCTGCTTTGTGCCTTTTGTATTTAATTCCTATGCAGTTTCTGTGTATCATCGACAGTAAGAAGGTCCAAGGGATACAGTAAACCTGAAGTGAAGCATCGGATTTTATAACTAGTGTCACAGGAATGGTTCAAAACATAGACAGTAAGAAGAGTCAGTCTCCTTGAACTTAATTCGGCATTGTGCCTTTTGTATTTAATTCCGATGCAATTTCTGTGTTTCATCGTCAATAAGAAGGTCAGAGGGATACAGTAAACCTGAAGTGAGGCATCGGAATCCATAACTAGTGTCACAGGAATGGTTCAAAACATAGTCAGTAAGAAGAGTTAGTCTTCTTGTACTTAAGTCGGCATTGTGCCTTTTGTATTTAAATCCGATGCAATTTCTGTGTTTCATCGTCAATAAGAAGGTCCAAGGGATACATTAAACCCGGAGTGAGGCATCGGAATCTGTAACTAGTGTCACAGGAATGGTTCAAATCATAGACAGTAAGAAGAGTCAGTCTTCGTGTACTTCAGTCGGCATTTTGCCTTTTGTATTTAATTCCGATGCAATTTCTGTGTTTCATCGTCAATAAGAAGGTCAGAGGGATACAGTAAACCTGAAGTGAGGCATCGGAATCCATAACTAGTGTCACAGGAATGGTTCAAAACATAGTCAGTAAGAAGAGTTGGTCTTCTTGTACTTAAGTCGGCATTGTGCCTTTTGTATTTAATTCCGATGCTATTTCTGTGTTTCATCGTCAATAAGAAGCTCCAAGGGATACAGTAAACCTGGAGTGAAGCTTCGTAATCTGTAACCAGTGTCACAGGAATGGTTCAAATCATAGACAGTAAGAAGAGTCAGTCTTCGTGTACTTCAGTCGGCATTTTGCTTTTTGTATCTAATTCCGATGCAATTTCTGTGTTTTATCGTCAATGAGAAGGTCCAAGGGATACAGTAAACCTGAAGTGAAGCATCGGTATCTATAACTAGTGTCACAGGAATCGTTCAAAACATAGTCAGTAAGAATAGTCAGTTTTCTTGTACTTAAGTCGGTATAGTGCTTTTCTATTTAATTCCGATGCAATTTCTGTGTTTCATCGTCAATAAGACGGTCCAAGGGATACAGTAAACCTGGAGTGAAGCATCGGAATCTATAACTAGTGTCAATGGTATGGTTCAAAAATAGACAGTAAGAAGAGTCAGTCTTCTTGTACTTACGTCGGTATTGTGCCCTTTGTATTTAATTCCGATGCAATTTCTGTGTTTCATCGTCAATAAGAAGGTCAGAGGGATACAGTAAACCTGAGGTCAAGCATCGGAATCTATAGCTAGTGTCACAGGAATGGTTCAAAACATAGTCAGTAAGAAGAGTCAGTCTTCTTGTCCTTAAGTCGGCATTGTGCCTTTTCTATTTAATTCCGATGCAATTTCTGTGTTTCATCGTCAATAAGAAGGTCCAAGCGATACAGTAAACCTGGAGTGAAGCATCGGAATCTATAACTAGTGTCACAGGAATGGTTCAAAACATAGACAGTAAGAAGAGTCAGTCTTTATGTACTTACGTCGACATTGTGCCTTTTCTATTTAATTCCGATGCAATTTCTGTGTTTCATCGTCAATGAGAATGTCAGAGGGATACAATAAACCTGAAGTGAAGCATCGGAATCTATAACTAGTGTCAAAGGAATGGTTCAAAACAAAGTCAGTGAGAAGAGTCAGTCTTCTTGTCCTTAAGTCGGCATTGTGCCTTTTGTATTTAATTCCGATGCAATTTCTGTGTTTCATCGTCAATAAGAAGGTCCAAGGGATACAGTAAACCTGGAGTGAAGAATCGGAATCTATAACTAGTGTCAATGGAATGGTACAAAACATAGACAGAAAGAAGAGTCAGTCTTCTTGTACTTAAGTCGGCATTTTGCCTTTTGTATTTAATTCCGATGCAATTTCTGTGTTTCATCGTCAATTAGAGGGTCAGAGGGGTACAGTAAACCTGAAGTGAAGCATCGGAATCTATAGCTAGTGTCACAGGAATGGTTCAAAGCAAAGCCAGTATGAAGAGTCAGTCTTCTTGTCCTTAAGTCGGCATTGTGCCTTTTGTATTTAATTCCGAAGCAATTTCTGTGTTTCATCGTCAATAAGAAGGTCCAAGGGATACAGTAAACCTGGAGTATAGCATCGGAATCTATAACTAGTGTCATAGGAATGGTTCAAAACGTAGACAGTAAGATGAGTCAGTCTTCGTGTACTTAAGTCGGCATTTTGCCTTTTGTATTTAATTCCGATGCAATTTCTGTGTTTCATCGTCAATAAACAGGTCCAAGGGATACAGTAAACCTGAGGTGAAGCATCGGAATCTATAACTAGTGTCACAGGAATGGTTCAAACATAGTCAGTAAGAAGAGTCAGCCTTCTTGTACTTAAGTCGGCATTGTACCTTTCCTATTTAATTCCGATGCAATTTCTGTGTTTCATCGTCAATAACAAGGTCCAAGGGATACAGTAAACCTGGAGTGAAGCATCGGAATCTATAACTAGTGTCAATGGAATGGTTCAAAACATAGACAGTAAGAAGAGTCAGACTTCTTGTACTTAAGTCGGCATTGTGCCTTTTGTATTTAATTCCGATGCAATTTCTGTGTTTCATCGTCAATAAGAAGGTCCAAGGGATACAGTAAACCCGGAGTGAAGCATCGGAATCTGTAACTAGTGTCACAGGAATGGTTCAAATCATAGACAGTAAGAAGAGTCAGTCTTCGTGTACTTCAGTCGGCATTTTGCCTTTTGTATTTAATTCCGATGCAATTTTTGTGTTTCATCGTCAATAAGAAGGTCCAAGCGATACAGAAAACCTCAAGTGAAGCATCGGAATCTATAACAGGTGTCACGGGAATGGTTCAAAACATAGTCAGTAGGAAGAGTCGGTCTTTATGTACTTAAGTCGGCATTGTGCCTTTTGTATTTAATTCCGATGTATTTTCTGTGTTTCATCGTCAATAAGAAGGTCCAAGGGATACAGTAAACCTGAAGTGAAGCATCGGAATCTATAACTAGTGTCACAGGAATGGTTCAAAACATAGTCAGTAAGAAGAGTCAGACTTCTTGTCCTTAAGTCGGCATTGTGCCTTTTCTATTTAATTCCGATGCAATTTCTGTGTTTCATCGTCAATAAGAAGGATCAAGGGACACAGTAAACCTGGAGTGAAGCATCGGAGTCTATAACTAGTGTCACAGGACTGGTTCAAAAATTGACAGTAATAAGAGTCATTCTTCTTGTACTTAATTCGGCATTGTGCCTTTTGTATTTAATTCCGATGCAATTTCTGTGTTTCATAGTCAATAAGAAGGTCAGAGGGATACAGTAAACCTGAAGTGAGGCATCGGAATCCATAACTAGTGTCACAGGAATGGTTCAAAGCAAAGTCAGTAAGAAGAGTCAGTCTTCTTGTCCTTAAGTCGGCATTGTGCCTTTTGTATTTAATTCCGAAGCAATTTCTGTGTTTCATCGTCAATAAGAAGGTCCAAGGGATACAGTAAACCTGGAGTATAGCATCGGAATCTATAACTAGTGTCATAGGAATGGTTCAAAACGTAGACAGTAAGAAGAGTCAGTCTTCGTGTACTTAAGTCGGCATTTTGCCTTTTGTATTTAATTCCGATGCAATTTCTGTGCTTCATCGTCAATAAACAGGTCCAAGGGATACAGTAAACCTGAGGTGAAGCATCGGAATCTATAACTAGTGTCACAGGAATGGTTCAAACATAGTCAGTAAGAAGAGTCAGCCTTCTTGTACTTAAGTCGGCATTGTACCTTTCCTATTTAATTCCGATGCAATTTCTGTGTTTCATCGTCAATAACAAGGTCCAAGGGATACAGTAAACCTGGAGTGAAGCATCGGAATCTATAACTAGTGTCAATGGAATGGTTCAAAACATAGACAGTAAGAAGAGTCAGACTTCTTGTACTTAAGTCGGCATTGTGCCTTTTGTATTTAATTCCGATGCAATTTCTGTGTTTCATCGTCAATAAGAAGGTCCAAGGGATACAGTAAACTCGGAGTGAAGCATCGGAATCTGTAACTAGTGTCACAGGAATGGTTCAAATCATAGACAGTAAGAAGAGTCAGTCTTCGTGTACTTCAGTCGGCATTTTGCCTTTTGTATTTAATTCCGATGCAATTTTTGTGTTTCATCGTCAATAAGAAGGTCCAAGCGATACAGAAAACCTCAAGTGAAGCATCGGAATCTATAACAGGTGTCACGGGAATGGTTCAAAACATAGTCAGTAGGAAGAGTCGGTCTTTATGTACTTAAGTCGGCATTGTGCCTTTTGTATTTAATTCCGATGTATTTTCTGTGTTTCATCGTCAATAAGAAGGTCCAAGGGATACAGTAAACCTGGAGTGAAGCATCGGAATCTATAACTAGTGTCAATGGTATGGTTCAAAAATAGACAGTAAGAAGAGTCAGTCTTCTTGTACTTACGTCGGTATTGTGCCCTTTGTATTTAATTCCGATGCAATTTCTGTGTTTCATCGTCAATAAGAAGGTCAGAGGGATACAGTAAACCTGAGGTCAAGCATCGGAATCTATAGCTAGTGTCACAGGAATGGTTCAAAACATAGTCAGTAAGAAGAGTCAGTCTTCTTGTCCTTAAGTCGGCATTGTGCCTTTTCTATTTAATTCCGATGCAATTTCTGTGTTTCATCGTCAATAAGAAGGTCCAAGGGATACAGTAAACCTGAAGTGAAGCATCGGAATCTATAACTAGTGTCACAGGAATGGTTCAAAACAAAGTCAGTTAGAAATGTCAGTCTTCTTGTCCTTAAGTCGGCATTGTGCCTTTTGTATTTAATTCCGATGCAATTTCTGTGTTTCATCGTCAATAAGAAGGTCCAAGGGATACAGTAAACCTGAGGTGAAGCACCGGAATCTATAACTAGTGTCACACGAATGGTTCAAAACATAGTCAGTAAGAAGAGGCAGACTTCTTGTACTTAAGTCGGCTGTGTACCTTTTCTATTTAATTCCGATGCAGTTTCTGTGTTTCATCGTCAATAACAAGGTCCAAGGGATACAGTAAACCTGGAGTGAAGCATCGGAATCTATAACTAGTGTCACGGGAATGGTTCAAAACATAAACAGTAAGAAGAGTCAGCCTCCTTGTACTTAATTCTGCATTGTGCCATTTGTATTTAATTCCGATGCATTTTCTGTGTTTCATCGTCAATAAGAAGGTAGAAGGGATACAGTAAACCTGAAGTGAAGCATCGGAATTTATAACTAGTGTCACAGGAATGGTTCAAAACATAGTCAGTAAGAAGAGTCAGTCTTCTTGTACTTAAGTCGGCATTGTGCCTTTTCTATTTAATTCCGATGCAATTTCTGTGTTTCATCGTCAATAAGAAGGTCAGAGGGATACAGTAAACCTGAAGTGAAGCATCGGAATCCATAACTAGTGTCACAGGAATGGTTCAAAGCATAGTCAGTAAGAGGAGTTAGTCTTCTTGTACTTAAGTCGGCATTGTGCCTTTTGTATTTAATTCCGATGCAATTTCTGTGGTTCATCGTCAATAAGAGAGGTCCAAGCGATACAGTAAACCTGGAGTGAAGCATCGGGGTCTGTAAATAGTGTCACAGGAATGGTTCAAATCATAGCCAGTAAGAAGAGTCAGTCTTCGTGTACATCAGTCGGCATTTTGCCTTTTGTACTTAATTTCGATGCAATTTTTGTGATTCATTGTCAATAAGAATGTCCAAGGAATACAGTAAACCTGAAGTGAAGCATCGGGATCTATAACTAGTGTCACAGGAATCGTTCAAAACATAGTCAATTAGAAAAGTCAGTCTTCTTGTACTTAAGTCGGCATAGTGCCGTTTCTATTTAATTCCGATGCAATTTGTGTGTTTCATCGTCAATAAGAAGGTCCAAGGGATACAGTAAACCTGAAGTGAAGCATCGGAATCTATACCTAGTGTCAATGGTATGGTTCAAAACATAGACAGTAAGAAGAGTCAGTCTTCTTCTACTTAAGTCGGCATTGTGCCTTTTGAATTTAATTACGATGCAGTTTCTGTGTTTCATCGTCATTAAGAAGGTCAGAGGGATACAGTAAAACTGAAGTGAAGCAACGGAATCTATAGCTAGTGTCACAGGAATAGTTCAAAACATAGTCTGTAAGAAGAGTCCGTCTTCTTGTCCCGATGTCGGCATTGTGCCTTTTCTATTTAATTCCGATGCAATTTCTGTGTTTCATCGTCAATAAGAAGGTCCAATGTATACAGTAAACCTGAAGTGAAGCATCGGATCTATTACTAGTGGCACAGGAATGGTTCAAAACATGGTCAGTATGAAGAGTCAGTCTTCTTGTACTTAAGTCGGCATTGTGCCTTTTCTATTTAATTCCGATGCAATTTCTGTGTTTCATCGTCAATAAGAAGGACCAAGGGTTACAGTAAACCTGGAGTGAAGCATCGGACTCTATAACTAGTGTCACAGGACTGGTTCAAAAATGGACAGTAATAAGAGTCAGTCTTCTTGAACTTAATTCGGCATTGTGATTTTTGTATTTAATTCCGATGCAATTTCTGTGTTTCATCGTCAATGAGAAGGTCAGAGGGATACAGTAAGCCTGAAGTGAAGCATCGGAATCCATAACTAGCGTCACAGGAATGGTTCAAAACATAGTCAGTATGATGAGTTAGTCTTCTTGTACTTAAGTCGGCATTGTGCCTTTTGTATTTAATTCCGATGCAATTTCTGTGTTTCATCGTCAATAACAAGGTCCAAGGGATACAGTAAACCTGGAGTGAAGCATCGGAATCTGTAACTAGTGTCACAGGAATGGTTCAAATCATAGACAGTAAGAAGAGTCAGTCTTCGTGTACTTAAGCCGGCATTTTGCCTTTTGTGTTTAATTCCGATTTAATTTCTGTGTTTCATCGTCAATAAGAAGGTCCAAGGGATACAGTAAACCTGAGGTGAAGCATCGGAATTTATAACTAGTGTCACAGGAATAGTTCAAACATAGTCAGTAAAAAGAGTCAGTCTCCTTGTACTTAAGTCGGCATTGTACATTTTCTATTTAATTTCGATGCAATTTCTGTGTTTCATCGTTAATGACAAGGTCCAAGGTATACAGTAAACCTGGAGTGAAGCATGGGAATCTATAACAAGTGTCACTGGAATGGTTAAAAACATAGACAGGAATAAGAATTAGACTTCTTGTACTTAAATCGGCATTGTGCCTTTTGTATTTAATTCAGATGCAATTTCTGTGTTTCATCGTCATTAAAAAGGTCAGAGGGGTACAGTAAACCTGAAGTGAAGCATCGTAATCTATAGATAGAGTCACAGGAATGGTTCAAATCATAGTCTGTAAGAAGAGTCAGACTTCTTGTCCTTAAGTCGGCATTGTGACTTTTGTATTTAATTCCGATGCAATTTCTGTGTTTCATCATCAATAAGAAGGTCCAAGGGATACAGTAAACCTAGAGAGAAGCATCGGAATCTATAACTAGTGTCGCAGGAATGGTTCAAAACATAGACAGTAAGAAGAGTCAGTCTCCTTGTACTTAATTCTGCACTGTGCCTTTTGTATTTAATTCCGATGCAATTTCTGTGCTTCATCGTCAATAAGAAGGTCCAAGGGATACAGTAAACCTGAAGTGAAGCATCGGAATTTATAACTAGTGTCACAGGAATGGTTCAAAACATAGTCAGTAAGAAGAGTCAGCTTTCTTGTACATAAGTCAGCGTTGTGCCTATTCTATTTAATTCCGATGCAATTTCTGTGTCTCATCGTCAATAAGAAGGTCAGAGGGATACAGTAAACCTGAAGTGAACCATCGGAATCCATAACTAGTGTCACAGGAATGGTTCAAAGCATATTCAGTAGGAAGAGTTAGTCTTCTTGTACTTAAGTCGGCATTGTGCCTATTGTATTTAATTCCGATGTAATTTCTGTGGTTCATCGTCAATAAGAAGGTCCAAGGGATACAGTAAACCTGGATTGAAGCATCGGAATTTGTAGCTAGTGTCACAGGAATGGTTCAAATAATAGACAGTAAGAAGAGTCAGACTTCGTGTACTTCAGTCGGCATTTTGCCTTTTGTATTTAATTCCGATGCAATTTCTGTGTTTCATCGTCAATAAGAAGGTCCAAGTGATACAGTAAACCTGAGGTGAAGCATCGGAATCTATAACTAGTGTCACAGGAATGGTTCAAACATAGTCAGTAAGAAAAGTCAGTCTTCTTGTACTTAGGTCGGCATTGTATCTTTTCTATTTAACTCCGATGCAATTTCTGTCTTTCATCGTCAATAAGAAGGTCAGAGGGGTACAGTAAACCTCAAGTGAAGCATCGGAATCTATAGCTAGTGTCACAGGAATGGTTCAAAACATAGTCAGTAAGAAGAGCCGGACTTCTTGTCCTTAAGTCGGCATTGTGCTTTTTGTATTTAATTCCGATGCAATTCTTGTGTTTCATCATCAATAAGAAGGTCCAAGGGATACAGTAAACCTGGAGTGAAGCATCGGAATCTATAACTAGTGTCACAGGAATGGATCAAACATAGACAGTAAGAGAATTCAGTCTCCTTGTACTTAATTTTGCACTGTGCCTTTTGTATTTAATTCCGATGCAATTTCTGTGTTTCATCGTCAATAAGAAGGTCCAAGGGATACAGTAAACATGAAGTGAAGCATCGGAATATATAACTAGTGTCATAGGAATGGTTCAAAACATAGTCAGTAAGAAGAGTCAGTCTTCTTGTACTTAAGTCGGCATTGTGCCTTTTCTATCTAATTCCGATGCTATTTCTGTGTTTCATCGTCAATAAGAAGGACCAAGGGATACAGTAAAACTGGAGTGAAGCATCGGTGTCTATAATTAGTGTCACAGGACTGGTTCAAAGATAGACAGTAATAAGAGTCAGTCTTCTTGAACTTAATTTGGCATTGTGCCTTTTCTATTTAATTCCGATGCAATTTCTGTGTTTCGTCGTCAATGAGAATGTCAGAGGGATACAATAAACCTGAAGTGAAGCATCGGAATCTATAACTAGTGTCAAAGGAATGGTTCAAAACAAAGTCAGTGAGAAGAGTCAGTCTTCTTGTCCTTAAGTCGGCATTGTGCCTTTTGTATTTAATTCCGATGCAATTTCTGTGTTTCATCGTCAATAAGAAGGTCCAAGGGATACAGTAAACCTGGAGTGAAGAATCGGAATCTATAACTAGTGTCAATGGAATGGTACAAAACATAGACAGAAAGAAGAGTCAGTCTTCTTGTACTTAAGTCGGCATTTTGCCTTTTGTATTTAATTCCGATGCAATTTCTGTGTTTCATCGTCAATTAGAGGGTCAGAGTGGTACAGTAAACCTGAAGTGAAGCATCGGAATCTATAGCTAGTGTCACAGGAATGGTTCAAAGCAAAGCCAGTAAGAAGAGTCAGTCTTCTTGTCCTTAAGTCGGCATTGTGCCTTTTGTATTTAATTCCGAAGCAATTTCTGTGTTTCATCGTCAATAAGAAGGTCCAAGGGATACAGTAAACCTGGAGTATAGCATCGGAATCTATAACCAGTGTCATAGGAATGGTTCAAAACGTAGACAGTAAGAAGAGTCAGTCTTCGTGTACTTAAGTCGGCATTTTGCCTTTTGTATTTAATTCCGATGCAATTTCTGTGTTTCATCGTCAATAAACAGGTCCAAGGGATACAGTAAACCTGAGGTGAAGCATCGGAATCTATAACTAGTGTCACAGGAATGGTTCAAACATAGTCAGTAAGAAGAGTCAGCCTTCTTGTACTTAAGTCGGCATTGTACCTTTCCTATTTAATTCCGATGCAATTTCTGTGTTTCATCGTCAATAACAAGGTCCAAGGGATACAGTAAACCTGGAGTGAAGCATCGGAATCTATAACTAGTGTCAATGGAATGGTTCAAAACATAGACAGTAAGAAGAGTCAGACTTCTTGTACTTAAGTCGGCATTGTGCCTTTTGTATTTAATTCCGATGCAATTTCTGTGTTTCATCGTCAATAAGAAGGTCCAAGCGATACAGAAAACCTCAAGTGAAGCATCGGAATCTATAACAGGTGTCACGGGAATGGTTCAAAACATAGTCAGTAGGAAGAGTCGGTCTTTATGTACTTAAGTCGGCATTGTGCCTTTTGTATTTAATTCCGATGTATTTTCTGTGTTTCATCGTCAATAAGAAGGTCCAAGGGATACAGTAAACCTGAAGTGAAGCATCGGAATCTATAACTAGTGTCACAGGAATGGTTCAAAACATAGTCAGTAAGAAGAGTCAGACTTCTTGTCCTTAAGTCGGCATTGAGCCTTTTCTATTTAATTCCGATGCAATTTCTGTCTTTCATCGTCAATAAGAAGGATCAAGGGATACAGTAAACCTGGAGTGAAGCATCGGAGTCTATAACTAGTGTCACAGGACTGGTTCAAAAATTGACAGTAATAAGAGTCAGTCTTCTTGTACTTAATTCGGCATTGTGCCTTTTGTATTTAATTCCGATGCAATTTCTGTGTTTCATAGTCAATAAGAAGGTCAGAGGGATACAGTAAACCTGAAGTGAGGCATCGGAATCCATAACTAGTGTCACAGGAATGGTTCAAAGCAAAGTCAGTAAGAAGAGTCAGCCTTCTTGTCCTTAAGTCGGCATTGTGCCTTTTGTATTTAATTCCGAAGCAATTTCTGTGTTTCATCGTCAATAAGAAGGTCCAAGGGATACAGTAAACCTGGAGTATAGCATCGCAATCTATAACTAGTGTCATAGGAATGGTTCAAAACGTAGACAGTAAGAAGAGTCAGTCTTCGTGTACTTAAGTCGGCATTTTGCCTTTTGTATTTAATTCCGATGCAATTTCTGTGTTTCATCGTCAATAAACAGGTCCAAGGGATACAGTAAACCTGAGGTGAAGCATCGGAATCTATAACTAGTGTCACAGGAATGGTTCAAACATAGTCAGTAAGAAGAGTCAGCCTTCTTGTACTTAAGTCGGCATTGTACCTTTCCTATTTAATTCCGATGCAATTTCTGTGTTTCATCGTCAATAACAAGGTAAAAGGGATACAGTAAACCTGGAGTGAAGCATCGGAATCTATAACTAGTGTCAATGGAATGGTTCAAAACATAGACAGTAAGAAGAGTCAGACTTCTTGTACTTAAGTCGGCATTGTGCCTTTTGTATTTAATTCCGATGCAATTTCTGTGTTTCATCGTCAATAAGAAGGTCCAAGGGATACAGTAAACCCGGAGTGAAGCATCGGAATCTGTAACTAGTGTCACAGGAGTGGTTCAAATCATAGACAGTAAGAAGAGTCAGTCTTCGTGTACTTCAGTCGGCATTTTGCCTTTTGTATTTAATTCCGATGCAGTTTTTGTGTTACATCGTCAATAAGAAGGTCCAAGGGATACAGTAAACCTCAAGTGAAGCATCGGAATCTATAACAGGTGTCAAAGGAATGGTTCAAAACATAGTCAGTAGGAAGTGTCGGTCTTTATGTACTTAAGTCGGCATTGTGCCTTTTGTATTTAATTCCGTGTATTTTCTGTGTTTCATCGTCAATAAGAAGGTCCAAGGGATACAGTAAACCTGAAGTGAAGCATCGGAATCTATAACTAGTGTCACAGGAATGGTTCAAAACAAAGTCAGTTAGAAGAGTCAGTCTTCTTGTCCTTAAGTCGGCATTGTGCCTTTTGTATTTAATTCCGATGCAATTTCTGTGTTTCATCGTCAATAAGAAGAACCAAGGGATACAGTAAACCTGAGGTGAAGCACCAGAATCTATAACTAGTGTCACACGAATGGTTCAAAACATAGTCAGTAAGAAGAGGCAGACTTCTTGTACTTAAGTCGGCTGTGTACCTTTTCAATTTAATTCCGATGCAGTTTCTGTGTTTCATCGTCAATAACAAGGTCCAAGGGATACAGTAAACCTGGAGTGAAGCATCGGAATCTATAACTAGTGTCACGGGAATGGTTCAAAACATAAACAGTAAGAAGAGTCAGCCTCCTTGTACTTAATTCTGCATTGTGCCATTTGTATTTAATTCCGATGCATTTTCTGTGTTTCATCGTCAATAAGAAGGTAGAAGGGATACAGTAAACCTGAAGTGAAGCATCGGAATTTATAACTAGTGTCACAGGAACGGTTCAAAACATAGTCAGTAAGAAGAGTCAGTCTTCTTGTACTTAAGTCGGCATTGTGCCTTTTCTATTTAATTCCGATGCAATTTCTGTGTTTCATCGTCAATAAGAAGGACCGAGGGAACAGTAAACATGGAGTGAAGCATCGGAGTCTATAACTAGTGTCACAGGACTGGTTCAAAAATAGACAGTAAGAAGAGTCAGTCTTCTTGAACTTAATACGGCATTGTGCCTTTTGTATTTAATTCCGATGCAATTTCTGTGTTTCATCGTCAATAAGAAGGTCAGAGGGATACAGTAAACCTGAAGTGAAGCATCGGAATCCATAACTAGTGTCACAGGAATGGTTCAAAGCATAGTCAGTAAGAGGAGTTAGTCTTCTTGTACTTAAGTCGGCATTGTGCCTTTTGTATTTAATTCCGATGCAATTTCTGTGGTTCATCGTCAATAAGGAGGTCCAAGCGATACAGTAAACCTGGAGTGAAGCATCGGGGTCTGTAACTAGTGTCACAGGAATGGTTCAAATCATAGCCAGTAAGAAGAGTCAGTCTTCGTGTACATCAGTCGGCATTTTGCCTTTTGTACTTAATTTCGATGCAATTTTTGTGATTCATTGTCAATAAGAATGTCCAAGGAATACAGTAAACCTGAAGTGAAGCATCGGGATCTATAACTAGTGTCACAGGAATCGTTCAAAACATAGTCAATTAGAAAAGTCAGTCTTCTTGTACTTAAGTCGGCATAGTGCAGTTTCTATTTAATTCCGATGCAATTTGTGTGTTTCATCGTCAATAAGAAGGTCCAAGGGATACAGTAAACCTGAAGTGAAGCATCGGAATCTATACCTAGTGTCAATGGTATGGTTCAAAACATAGACAGTAAGAAGAGTCAGTCTTCTTCTACTTAAGTCGGCATTGTGCCTTTTGAATTTAATTACGATGCAGTTTCTGTGTTTCATCGTCATTAAGAAGGTCAGAGGGATACAGTAAAACTGAAGTGAAGCAACGGAATCTATAGCTAGTGTCACAGGAATAGTTCAAAACATAGTCGGTAAGAAGAGTCCGTCTTCTTGTCCCTATGTCGGCATTGTGCCTTTTCTATTTAATTCCGATGCAATTTCTGTGTTTCATCGTCAATAAGAAGGTCCAATGTATACAGTAAACCTGAAGTGAAGCATCGGATCTATTACTAGTGGCACAGGAATGGTTCAAAACATGGTCAGTATGAAGTCTCAGTCTTCTTGTACTTAAGTCGGCATTGTGCCTATTCTATTTAATTCCGATGCAATTTCTGTGTTTCATCGTCAATAAGAAGGACCAAGGGTTACAGTAAACCTGGAGTGAAGCATCGGAGTCTATAACTAGTGTCACAGGACTGGTTCAAAAATGGACAGTAATAAGAGTCAGTCTTCTTGAACTTAATTCGGCATTGTGATTTTTGTATTTAATTCCGATGCAATTTCTGTGTTTCATCGTCAATGAGAAGGTCAGAGGGATACAGTAAGCCTGAAGTGAAGCATCGGAATCCATAACTAGAGTCACAGGAATGGTTCAAAACATAGTCAGTATGATGAGTTAGTCTTCTTGTACTTAAGTCGGCATTGTGCCTTTTGTATTTAATTCCGATGCAATTTCTGTGTTTCATCGTCAATAAGAAGGTCCAAGGGATACAGTAAACCTGGAGTGAAGCATCGGAATACGTAACTAGTGTCACAGGAATGGTTCAAATCATAGACAGTAAGAAGAGTCAGTCTTCGTGTACTTAAGCCGGCATTTTGCTATTTGTGTTTAATTCCGATTTAATTTCTGTGTTTCATCGTCAATAAGAAGGTCCAAGGGATACAGTAAACCTGAGGTGAAGCATCGGAATTTATAACTAGTGTCACAGGAATAGTTCAAACATAGTCAGTAAAAAGAGTCAGTCTCCTTGTACTTAAGTCGGCATTGTACATTTTCTATTTAATTTCGATGCAATTTCTGTGTTTCATCGTTAATGACAAGGTCCAAGGTATACAGTAAACCTGGAGTGAAGCATGGGAATCTATAACTAGTGTCACTGGAATGGTTAAAAACATAGACAGTAATAAGAATTAGACTTCTTGTACTTAAATCGGCATTGTGCCTTTTGTATTTAATTCAGATGCAATTTCTGTGTTTCATCGTCAATAAGAAGGTCAGAGGGGTACAGTAAACCTGAAGTGAAGCATCGGAATCTATAGATAGTGTCACAGGAATGGTTCAAATCATAGTCTGTAAGAAGAGTCAGACTTCTTGTCCTTAATTCGGCATTGTGCCTTTTGTATTTAATTCCGATGCAATTTCTGTGTTTCATCATCAATAAGAAGGTCCAAGGGATACAGTAAACCTGGAGAGAAGCATCGGAATCTATAACTAGTGTCGCAGGAATGGTTCAAAGCATAGACAGTAAGAAGAGTCAGTCTCCTTGTACTTAATTCTGCACTGTGCCTTTTGTATTTAATTCCGATGCAATTTCTGTGCTTCATCGTCAATAAGAAGGTCCAAAGGATACAGTAAACCTGAAGTGAAGCATCGGAATTTATAACTAGTGTCACAGGAATGGTTCAAAACATAGTCAGTAAGAAGAGTCAGCTTTCTTGTACATAAGTCAGCGTTGTGCCTATTCTATTTAATTCCGATGCAATTTCTGTGTCTCATCGTCAATAAGAAGGTCAGAGGGATACAGTAAACCTGAAGTGAACCATCGGAATCCATAACTAGTGTCACAGGAATGGTTCAAAGCATATTCAGTAAGAAGAGTTAGTCTTCTTGTACTTAAGTCGGCATTGTGCCTATTGTATTTAATTCCGATGTAATTTCTGTGGTTCATCGTCAATAAGAAGGTCCAAGGGATACAGTAAACCTGGATTGAAGCATCGGAATTTGTAGCTAGTGTCACAGGAATGGTTCAAATAATAGACAGTAAGAAGAGTCAGTCCTCGTGTACTTCAGTCGGCATTTTGCCTTTTGTATTTAATTCCGATGCAATTTCTGTGTTTCATCGTCAATAAGACGGTCCAAGTGATACAGTAAACCTGAGGTGAAGCATCGGAATCTATAACTAGTGTCACAGGAATGGTTCAAACATAGTCAGTAAGAAGAGTCAGTCTTCTTGTACTTAGGTCGGCATTGTATCTTTTCTATTTAATTCCGATGCAATTTCTGTGTTTCATCGTCAATAACAAGGTCCAATGGATACAATAAACCTGGAGTGAAGGTTCGGAATCTGTAACTAGTGTCAATGGAATGGTTCAAATCATAGACAGTAAGATGAGTCAGTCTTCTTGTACCTAAGTCGGCATTGTGCCTTTTGTATTTAATTCCGATGCAATTTCTGTGTTTCATCGTCAATAAGAAGGTCAGAGGGGTACAGTAAACCTGAAGTGAAGCATCGGAATCTATAGCTAGTGTCACAGGAATGGTTCAGAACATAGTCAGTAAGAAGAGTCGGACTTCTTGTCCTTAAGTCGGCATTGTGCTTTTTGTATTTAATTCCGATGCAATTCTTGTGTTTCATCATCAATAAGAAGGTCCAAGGGATACAGTAAACCTGGAGTGAAGCATCGGAATCTATAACTAGTGTCACAGGAATGGATCAAACATAGACAGTAAGAGAAGTCAGTCTCCTTGTACTTAATTTTGCACTGTGCCTTTTGTATTTAATTCCGCTGCAATTTCTGTGTTTCATCGTCAATAAGAAGGTCCAAGGGATACAGTAAACATGAAGTGAAGCATCGGAATATATAACTAGTGTCACAGGAATGGTTCAAAACATAGTCAGTAAGAAGAGTCAGTCTTCTTGTACTTAAGTCGGCATTGTGCCTTTTCTATCTAATTCCGATGCTATTTCTGTGTTTCATCGTCAATAAGAAGGACCAAGGGATACAGTAAAACTGGAGTGAAGCATCGGTGTCTATAATTAGTGTCACAGGACTGGTTCAAAGATAGACAGTAATAAGAGTCAGTCTTCTTGAACTTAATTTGGCATTGTGCCTTTTGTATTTAATTCCGATGCAATTTCTGTGTTTCGTCGTCAATAAGAAGGTCAGAGGGATACAGTAAACCTGAAGAGAAGCATCGGAATCCATAACTAGCGTCACAGGAATGGTTCAAAACATAGTCAGTAAGAAGAGTTATTCTTCTTGTACTTAAGTCGGCATTGTGCCGTTTGTATTTAATTCCGATGCAATTTCTGTGTTTCATCGTCAATAAGAAGGTCCAAGGGATACAGTAAACCTGGAGTGAAGCATCGGAATCTGTAACTAGTGTCACAGGAATGGTTCAAATCATAGACAGTAAGAAGAGTCAGTCTTCGTGTACTTCAGTCGGCATTTTGCATTTTGTATTTAATTCCGATGCAATTTTTGTGTTTCATCGTCAATAAGAAGGTCCAAGGGATACAGTAAACCTGAGGTGAAGCATCGGAATCTATAACTAGTGTCACGGGAATGGTTCAAAACATAAACAGTAAGAAGAGTCAGTCTCCTTGTACTTAATTCTGCATTGTGCCATTTGTATTTAATTCCGATGCATTTTCTGTGTTTCATCGTCAATAAGAAGGTAGAAGGGATACAGTAAACCTGATGTGAAGCATCGGAATTTATAACTAGTGTCACAGGAATGGTTCAAAACATAGTCAGTAAGAAGAGTCAGTCTTCTTGTACTTAAGTCGGCATTGTGCCTTTTCTATTTAATTCCGATGCAATTTCTGTGTTTCATCGTCAATAAGAAGGACCGAGGGAACAGTAAACCTGGAGTGAAGCATCGGAGTCTATAACTAGTGTCACAGGACTGGTTCAAAAATAGACAGTAAGAAGAGTCAGTCTTCTTGAACTTAATTCGGCATTGTGCCTTTTGTATTTAATTCTGATGCAATTTCTGTGTTTCATCGTCAATAAGAAGGTCAGAGGGATACAGTAAACCTGAAGTGAAGCATCGGAATCCATAACTAGTGTCACAGGAATGGTTCAAAGCATAGTCAGTAAGAGGAGTTAGTCTTCTTGTACTTAAGTCGGCATTGTGCCTTTTGTATTTAATTCCGATGCAATTTCTGTGGTTCATCGTCAATAAGAAGGTCCAAGCTATACAGTAAACCTGGAGTGAAGCATCGGCGTCTGTAACTAGTGTCACAGGAATGGTTCAAATCATAGACAGTAAGAAGAGTCAGTCTTCGTGTACATCAGTCGGCATTTTGCCTTTTGTACTTAATTTCGATGCAATTTTTGTGATTCATCGTCAACAAGAAGGTCCAAGGAATACAGTAAAACTGAAGTGAAGCATCGGGATCTATAACTAGTGTCACAGGAATCGTTCAAAACATAGTCAGTTAGAAGAGTCAGTCTTCTTGTACTTAAGTCGGCATAGTGCCATTTCTATTTCATTCCGATGCAATTTGTGTGTTTCATCGTCAATAAGAAGGTCCAAGGGATACAGTAAACCTGGAGTGAAGCATCGGAATCTATACCTAGTGTCAATGGTATGGTTCAAAACATAGACAGTAAGAAGAGTCAGTCTTCTTGTCCCTATGTCGGCATTGTGCCTTTTCTATTTAATTCCGATGCTATTTCTGTGTTTCATCGTCAATAAGAAGGACCAAGGGATACAGTAAACCTGGAGTGAAGCATCGGAGTCCATAACTAGTGTCACGGGACTGGTTCAAAAATGGACAGTAATAAGAGTCAGTCTTCTTGAACTTAATTCGGCATTGTGATTTTTGTATTTAATTCCGATGCAATTTCTGTGTTTCATCGTCAATAATAAGGTCCAAGGGATACAGTAAACCTGAGGTGAAGCATCGGAATCTATAACTAGTGTCACAGGAATGGTTCAAACATAGTTAGTAAGAAGAGTCAGTCTTCTTGTACTTAGGTCGGCATTGTATCTTTTCTATTTAATTCCGATGCAATTTCTGTGTTTCATCGTCAATAACAAGGTCCAATGGATACAATAAACCTGGAGTGAAGGATCGGAATCTATAACTAGTGTCAATGGAATGGTTCAAAGATAGACAGTAATAAGAGTCAGTCTTCTTGAACTTAATTTGGCATTGTGCCTTTTGTATTTAATTCCGATGCAATTTCTGTGTTTCATCGTCAATAAGAAGGTCAGAGGGATACAGTAAACCTGAAGAGAAGCATCGGAATCCATAACTAGCGTCACAGGAATGGTTCAAAACATAGTCAGTAAGAAGAGTTAGTCTTCTTGTACTTAAGTCGGCATTGTGCCGTTTGTATTTAATTCCGATGCAATTTCTGTGTTTCATCGTCAATAAGAAGGTCCAAGGGATACAGTAAACCTGGAGTGAAGCATCGGAATCTGTAACTAGTGTCACAGGAATGGTTCAAATCATAGACAGTAAGAAGAGTCAGTCTTCGTGTACTTCAGTCGGCATTTTGCATTTTGTATTTAATTCCGATGCAATTTTTGTGTTTCATCGTCAATAAGAAGGTCCAAGGGATACAGTAAACCTGAGGTGAAGCATCGGAATCTATAACTAGTGTCACGGGAATGGTTCAAAACATAAACAGTAAGAAGAGTCAGTCTCCTTGTACTTAATTCTGCATTGTGCCATTTGTATTTAATTCCGATGCATTTTCTGTGTTTCATCGTCAATAAGAAGGTAGAAGGGATACAGTAAACCTGAAGTGAAGCATCGGAATTTATAACTAGTGTCACAGGGATGGTTCAAAACATAGTCAGTAAGAAGAGTCAGTCTTCTTGTACTTAAGTCGGCATTGTGCCTTTTCTATTTAATTCCGATGCAATTTCTGTGTTTCATCGTCAATAAGAAGGACCGAGGGAACAGTAAACCTGGAGTGAAGCACCGGAGTCTATAACTAGTGTCACAGGACTGGTTCAAAAATAGACAGTAAGAAGAGTCAGTCTTCTTGAACTTAATTCGGCATTGTGCCTTTAGTATTTAATTCCGATGCAATTTCTGTGTTTCATCGTCAATAAGAAGGTCAGAGGGATACAGTAAACCTGAAGTGAAGCATCGGAATCCATAACTAGTGTCACAGGAATGGTTCAAAGCATAGTCAGTAAGAGGAGTTAGTCTTCTTGTACTTAAGTCGGCATTGTGCCTTTTGTATTTAATTCCGATGCAATTTCTGTGGTTCATCGTCAATAAGAAGGTCCAAGCGATACAGTAAACGTGGAGTGAAGCATCGGCGTCTGTAACTAGTGTCACAGGAATGGTTCAAATCATAGACAGTAAGAAGAGTCAGTCTTCGTGTACATCAGTCGGCATTTTGCCTTTTGTACTTAATTTCGATGCAATTATTGTGATTCATCGTCATTAAGAAGGTCCAAGGAATACAGTAAACCTGAAGTGAAGCATCGGGATCTATAACTAGTGTCACAGGAATCGTTCAAAACATAGTCAGTTAGAAGAGTCAGTCTTCTTGTACTTAAGTCGGCAGTGTGCCTTTTCTATTTAATTCCGATGCGATTTGTGTGTTTCATCGTCAATAAGAAGGTCCAAGGGATACAGTAAACCTGGAGTGAAGCATCGGAATCTATACCTAGTGTCAATGGTATGGTTCAAAACATAGACAGTAAGAAGAGTCAGTCATCTTCTACTTAAGTCGGCATTGTACCTTTTGAATTTAATTACGATGCAATTTCTGTGTTTCATCGTCATTAAGAAGGTCAGAGGGATACAGTAAAACTGAAGTGAAGCAACGGAATCTATAGCTAGTGTCACAGGAATAGTTCAAAACATAGTCTGTAAGAAGAGTCAGTCTTCTTGTCCCTATGTCGGCATTGTGCCTTTTCTATTTAATTCCGATGCTATTTCTGTGTTTAATCGTCAATAAGAAAGACCAAGGGATACAGTAAACATGGAGTGAAGCATCGGAGTCTATAACTAGTGTCACAGGACTGGTTCAAAAATGGACAGTAATAAGAGTCAGTCTTCTTGAACTTAATTCGGCAATGTGATTCCGATGCAATTTCTGTGTTTCATCGTCAATAAGAAGGTCAGAGGGATACAGTAAGCCTTAAGTGAAGCATCGGAATCCATAACTAGCGTCAGAGGATTGGTTCAAAACATAGTCAGTAAGATGAGTTAGTCTTCTTGTACTTAAGTCGGCATTGTGCCTTTTGTATTTAATTCCGATGCAATTTCTGTGTTTCATCGTCAATAAGAAGGTCCAAGGGATACAGTAAACCTTGAGTGAAGCATCGGAATCTGTAACTAGTGTCACAGGAATGGTTCAAATCATAGACAGTAAGAAGAGTCAGTCTTCGTGTACTTCAGTCGGCTTTTTGCATTTTGTATTTAATTCCGATGCAATTTTTGTGTTTCATCGTCAATAAGAATGTCCAAGGGATACAGTAAACCTGAGGTGAAGCATCGGAATCTATAACTAGTGTCACAGGAATGGTTCAAAACATAAACAGTAAGAAGAGTCAGTCTCCTTGTACTTAATTCTGCATTGTGCCATTTGTATTTAATTCCGATGCATTTTCTGTGTTTCATCGACAATTAGAAGGTAGAAGGGATACAGTAAACCTGAAGTGAAGCATCGGAATTTATAACTAGTGTCACAGGAATGGTTCAAAACATAGTCAGTAAGAAGAGTCAGTCTTCTTGTACTTAAGTCGGTATTGTGCCTTTTCTATTTAATTCCGATGCAATTTCTGTGTTTCATCGTCAATAAGAAGGACCGAGGGAACAGTAAACCTGGAGTGAAGCATCGGAGTCTATAACTAGTGTCACAGGACTGGTTCAAAAATATACAGTAAGAAGAGTCAGTCTTCTTGAACTTAATTCGGCCATGTGCCTTTTGTATTTAATTCCGATGCAATTTCTGTGTTTCATCGTCAATAAGAAGGTCAGAGGGATACAGTAAACCTGAAGTGAAGCATCGGAATCCATAACTAGTGTCACAGGAATGTTTCAAAGCATAGTCAGAAAGAGGAGTTAGTCTTCTTGTACTTAAGTCGACATTGTGCCTTTTGTATTTAATTCCGATGCCATTTCTGTGGTTCATCGTCAATAAGAAGGTCCAAGCTATACAGTAAATCTGGAGTGAAGCATCGGCGTCTGTAACTAGTGTCACAGGAATGGTTCAAATCATAGACAGTAAGAAGACTCAGTCTTCGTGTACATCAGACGGCATTTTGCTTTTTGTACTTAATTTCGATGCAATTTTTGTGATTCATCGTCAATAAGAAGGTCCAAGGAATGCAGTAAACCTGAAGTGAAGCATCGGGATCTATAACTAGTGTCACAGGAATCGTTCAAAACATAGTCACTTAGAAGAGTCAGTCTTCTTGTACTTAAGTCGGCATAGTGCCATTTCTATTTAATTCCGATCCAATTTGTGTGTTTCATCGTCAATAAGAAGGTCCAAGGGATACAGTAAACCTGGAGTGAAGCATCGGAATCTATACCTAGTGTCAATGGTATGGTTCAAAACATAGACAGTAAGAAGAGTCAGTCTTCTTCTACTTAAGTCGGCATTGTGCCTTTTGAATTTAATTACGATGCAATTTCTGTGTTTCATCGTCATTAAGAAGGTCAGAGGGATACAGTAAAACTGAAGTGAAGCAACGGAATCTATAGGTAGTGTCACAGGAATAGTTCAAAACATAGTCTGTAAGAAGAGTCAGTCTTCTTTTCCCTATGTCGGCATTGTGCCTTTTCTATTTAATTCCGGTGCAATTTCTGTGTTTCATCGTCAATAAGAAGGTCCAAGGTATACAGTAAACCTGAAGTGAAGCATCGGATCTATTACTAGTGGCACAGGAATGGTTCAAAACATAGTCAGTAAGAAGAGGCAGTCTTCTTGTACTTAAGTCGGCATTGTGCCTTTTCTATTTAATTCCGATGCAATTTCTGTGTTTCATCGTCAATAAGAAGGACCAAGGGATACAGTAAACCTGGAGTGAAGCATCGGAGTCTATAACTAGTGTCACAGGACTGGTTCAGAAATGGACAGTAATAACCGTCAGTCTTCTTGAACTTAATTCGGCATTGTGATTTTTGTATTTAATTCCGATGCAATTTCTGTGTTTCATCGTCAATAAGAAGGTCAGAGGGATACAGTAAGCCTGAAGTGAAGCATCGAAATCCATAACTAGCGTCACAGGAATGGTTCAAAACATAGTCAGTAAGATGAGTTAGTCTTCTTGTACTTAAGTCGGCATTGTGCCTTTTGTATTTAATTCCGATGCAATTTCTGTGTTTCATCGTCAATAAGAAGGTCCAAGGGATACAGTAAACCTGGAGTGAAGCATCGGAACCTGTAACTAGTGTCACAGGAATGGTTCAAATCATAGACAGTAAGAAGAGTCAGTCTTCGTCTACTTAAGCCGGCATTTTGCCTTTTGTGTTTAATTCCGATTTAATTTCTGTGTTTCATCGTCAATAAGAAGGTCCAAGGGATACAGTAAACCTGAGGTGAAGCATCGGAATTTATAACTAGTGTCACAGGAATGGTTCAAACATAGTCAGTAAAAAGAGTCAGTCTCCTTGTACTTAAGTCGGCATTGTACATTTTCTATTTATTTTCGATGCAATTTCTGTGTTTCATCGTTAATGACAAGGTCCAAGGGATACAGTAAACCTGGAGTGAAGCATCGGAATCTATAACTAGTGTCAATGGAATGGTTAAAAACATAGACAGTAATAAGAATTAGACTTCTTGTACTTAAGTCGGCATTGTGCCTTTTGTATTTAATTCAGATGCAATTTCTGTGCTTCACCGTCAATAAGAAGGTCAGAGGGGTACAGTAAACCTGAAGTGAAGCATCGGAATCTATAGATAGTGTCACAGGAATGGTTCAAAACATAGTCTGTAAGAAGAGTCAGACTTCTTGTCCTTAAGTCGGCATTGTGCCTTTTGTATTTAATTCCATTGCAATTTCTGTGTTTCATCATCAATAAGAAGGTCCAAGGGATACAGTAAACTTGGAGAGAAGCATCGGAATCTATAACTAGTGTCGCAGGAATGGTTCAAAACATAGACAGTAAGAAGAGTCAGTCTCCTTGTACTTAATTCTGCACTGTGCCTTTTGTATTTAATTCCGAAGCAATTTCTGTGTTTCATCGTCAATAAGAAGGTCCAAGGGATACAGTATACCTGAAGTGAAGCATCGGAATTTATAACTAGTGTCACAGGAATGGTTCAAAACATAGTCAGTAAGAAGAGACAGCTTTCTTGTACATAAGTCGGCATTGTGCCTATTCTATTTAATTCCGATGCAATTTCTGTGTTTCATCGTCAATAAGAAGGTCAGAGGGAGACAGTAAACCTGAAGTGAACTATCGGAATCCATAACTAGTATCACAGGAATGGTTAAAAGCATATTCAGTAAGAAGAGTTAGTCTTCTTGTACTTAAGTCGGCATTGTGCCTTTTGTATTTAATTCCGATGCAATTTCAGTGTTTCATCGTCAATAAGAAGGTCCAAGGGATACAGTAAACCTGGATTGAAGCATCGGAATTTGTAGCTAGTGTCACTGGAATGGTTCAAATAATAGACTGTAAGAAGAGTCAGTCTTCGTGTACTTCAGTCGGCATTTTCCCTTTTGTATTTAATTCCGATTCAATTTTTGCGTTTCATCGTCAAGAAGAAGGTCCAAGGGATGCAGTAAACCTGAAGTGAAGCATCGGGATCTATAACTGGTGTCACAGGAATCGTTCAAAACATAGTCAGTAAGAAGAGTCAGTCATCTTGTACTTAAGTCGGCATTGTGCCTTTTCTATTTAATTCCGATGCAATTTCTGTGTTTCATCGTCAATAAGAAGGACGGAGGGATACAGTAAACCTGGAGTGTAGCATCGGAATCTATAACTAGTGTCACAGGAATGGTTCAAATCATAGACAGTAAGAAGAGTCAGTCTTCGTGTACTTAAGTCGGCATTTTGCCTTTTGTATTTAATTCCGATGCAATTTCTGTGTTTCATCGTCAGTAAGAATGTCCAAGTCATACAGTAAACCTGAGGTGAAGCATCGGAATCTATATCTAGTGTCACAGGAATGGTTCAAACATAGTCAGTAAGAAGAGTCCGTCTTCTTGTACATTAGTCGGCATTGTACCTTTTCTATTTAATTCCGATGCAATTTCTGTGTTTCATCGTCAATAACAAGGTCCAAGGGATACAGTAAACCTGGAGTGAAGAATCGGAATCTATAACTAGTGTCAATGGAATGGTTCAAAACATAGACAGAAAGAAGAGTCAGTCTTCTTGTACTTATGTCGGCATTTTGCCTTTTGTATTTATTCCGATGCAATTTCTGTGTTTCATCGTTAATAAGAGTGTCAGAGGGGTACAGTAAACCTGAAGTGAAGCATCGGGATCTATAGCTAGTGACACAGGAATGGTTAAAAACATAGTCAGTAAGAAGAGTCAAACTTCTTGTCCTTAAGTCGGCATTGTGCCTTTTGTATTTAATTCCGATGCAATTTCTGTGTTTCATCATCAATAAGAAGGTCCAAGGGATACAGTAAACCTGGAGTGAAGCATCGGAATCTATAACTAGTGTCACAGGAACAGTTCAAATCATAGACAGTAAGAAGAGTCAGTCTATTTGTACTTAATTCTGCACTGTGCCTTTTGTATTTAATTCCGATGCAATTTCTGCGTTTCATCGTCAATAAGAAGGTCCAAGGGATACAGTAAACATGAAGTGAAGCATCGGAATTTATAACTAGTGTCACAGGAATGGTTCAAAACAAAGTCAGTAAGAAGAGTCAGTCTTCTTGTACTTAAGTCGGCACTGTGCCTTTTCAATTTAATTCCGTTGCAATTTCTGTGTTTCATAGTCAATAAGAGGGACCAAGAGATACAGTAAACCTGGAGTGAAGCTTCGGAGTCTATAACTAGTGTCACAGGACTGGTTCAAAAATAGGCAGTAATAAGAGTCAGTCCTCTTGTACTTAATTCGGCATTATGCCTTTTGTATTTAATTCCGATGCAATTTCTGTGTTTCATCGTCAATAAGAAGGTAGAAGGGATACAGTAAACCTGATGTGAAGCATCGGAATTTATAACTAGTGTCACAGGAATGGTTCAAAACATAGTCAGTAAGAAGAGTCAGTCTTCTTGTACTTAAGTCGGCATTGTGCCTTTTCTATTTAATTCCGATACAATTTCTGTGTTTCATCGTCAATAAGAAGGACCGAGGGAACAGTAAACCTGGAGTGAAGCATCGGAGTCTATAACTAGTGTCACAGGACTGGTTCAAAAATAGACAGTAAGAAGAGTCAGTCTTCTTGAACTTAATTCGGCATTGTGCCTTTTGTATTTAATTCCGATGCAATTTCTGTGTTTCATCGTCAATAAGAAGGTCAGAGGGATACAGTAAACCTGAAGTGAAGCAACGGAATCTATAGCTAGTGTCACAGGAATAGTTCAAAACATAGTCTGTAAGAAGAGTCAGTCTTCTTTTCCCTATGTCGGCATTGTGCCTTTTCTATTTAATTCCGGTGCAATTTCTGTGTTTCATCGTCAATAAGAAGGTCCAAGGTATACAGTAAACCTGAAGTGAAGCATCGGATCTATTACTAGTGGCACAGGAATGGTTCAAAACATAGCCAGTAAGAAGAATCAGTCTTCTTGTACTTAAGTCGGCATTGTGCCTTTTCTATTTAATTCCGATGCAATTTCTGTGTTTCATCGTCAATAAGAAGGACCAAGGGATACAGTAAACCTGGAGTGAAGCATCGGAGTCTATAACTAGTGTCACAGGACTGGTTCAGAAATGGACAGTAATAACCGTCAGTCTTCTTGAACTTAATTCGGCATTGTGATTTTTGTATTTAATTCCGATGCAATTTCTGTGTTTCATCGTCAATAAGAAGGTCAGAGGGATACAGTAAGCCTGAAGTGAAGCATCGAAATCCATAACTAGCGTCACAGGAATGGTTCAAAACATAGTCAGTAAGATGAGTTAGTCTTCTTGTACTTAAGTCGGCATTGTGCCTTTTGTATTTAATTCCGATGCAATTTCTGTGTTTCATCGTCAATAAGAAGGTCCAAGGGATACAGTAAACCTGGAGTGAAGCATCGGAACCTGTAACTAGTGTCACAGGAATGGTTCAAATCATAGACAGTAAGAAGAGTCAGTCTTCGTCTACTTAAGCCGGCATTTTGCCTTTTGTGTTTAATTCCGATTTAATTTCTGTGTTTCATCGTCAATAAGAAGGTCCAAGGGATACAGTAAACCTGAGGTGAAGCATCGGAATTTATAACTAGTGTCACAGGAATGGTTCAAACATAGTCAGTAAAAAGAGTCAGTCTCCTTGTACTTTAGTCGGCATTGTACATTTTCTATTTATTTTCGATGCAATTTCTGTGTTTCATCGTTAATGACAAGGTCCAAGGGATACAGTAAACCTGGAGTGAAGCATCGGAATCTATAACTAGTGTCAATGGAATGGTTAAAAACATAGACAGTAATAAGAATTAGACTTCTTGTACTTAAGTCGGCATTGTGCCTTTTCTATTTAATTCCGATGCAATTTCTGTGTTTCATCGTCAATAAGAAGGACGGAGGGATACAGTAAACCTGGAGTGTAGCATCGGAATCTATAACTAGTGTCACAGGAATGGTTCAAATCATAGACAGTAAGAAGAGTCAGTCTTCGTGTACTTAAGTCGGCATTTTGCCTTTTGTATTTAATTCCGATGCAATTTCTGTGTTTCATCGTCAGTAAGAATGTCCAAGTCATACAGTAAACCTGAGGTGAAGCATCGGAATCTATATCTAGTGTCACAGGAATGGTTCAAACATAGTCAGTAAGAAGAGTCCGTCTTCTTGTACATAAGTCGGCATTGTACCTTTTCTATTTAATTCCGATGCAATTTCTGTGTTTCATCGTCAATAACAAGGTCCAAGGGATACAGTAAACCTGGAGTGAAGAATCGGAATCTATAACTAGTGTCAATGGAATGGTTCAAAACATAGACAGAAAGAAGAGTCAGTCTTCTTGTACTTATGTCGGCATTTTGCCTTTTGTATTTATTCCGATGCAATTTCTGTGTTTCATCGTTAATAAGAGTGTCAGAGGGGTACAGTAAACCTGAAGTGAAGCATCGGGATCTATAGCTAGTGACACAGGAATGGTTAAAAACATAGTCAGTAAGAAGAGTCAAACTTCTTGTCCTTAAGTCGGCATTGTGCCTTTTGTATTTAATTCCGATGCAATTTCTGTGTTTCATCATCAATAAGAAGGTCCAAGGGATACAGTAAACCTGGAGTGAAGCATCGGAATCTATAACTAGTGTCACAGGAACAGTTCAAATCATAGACAGTAAGAAGAGTCAGTCTATTTGTACTTAATTCTGCACTGTGCCTTTTGTATTTAATTCCGATGCAATTTCTGCGTTTCATCGTCAATAAGAAGGTCCAAGGGATACAGTAAACATGAAGTGAAGCATCGGAATTTATAACTAGTGTCACAGGAATGGTTCAAAACAAAGTCAGTAAGAAGAGTCAGTCTTCTTGTACTTAAGTCGGCACTGTGCCTTTTCAATTTAATTCCGTTGCAATTTCTGTGTTTCATAGTCAATAAGAGGGACCAAGAGATACAGTAAACCTGGAGTGAAGCTTCGGAGTCTATAACTAGTGTCACAGGACTGGTTCAAAAATAGGCAGTAATAAGAGTCAGTCCTCTTGTACTTAATTCGGCATTATGCCTTTTGTATTTAATTCCGATGCAATTTCTGTGTTTCATCGTCAATAAGAAGGTAGAAGGGATACAGTAAACCTGATGTGAAGCATCGGAATTTATAACTAGTGTCACAGGAATGGTTCAAAACATAGTCAGTAAGAAGAGTCAGTCTTCTTGTACTTAAGTCGGCATTGTGCCTTTTCTATTTAATTCCGATACAATTTCTGTGTTTCATCGTCAATAAGAAGGACCGAGGGAACAGTAAACCTGGAGTGAAGCATCGGAGTCTATAACTAGTGTCACAGGACTGGTTCAAAAATAGACAGTAAGAAGAGTCAGTCTTCTTGAACTTAATTCGGCATTGTGCCTTTTGTATTTAATTCCGATGCAATTTCTGTGTTTCATCGTCAATAAGAAGGTCAGAGGGATACAGTAAACCTGAAGTGAAGCAACGGAATCTATAGCTAGTGTCACAGGAATAGTTCAAAACATAGTCTGTAAGAAGAGTCAGTCTTCTTTTCCCTATGTCGGCATTGTGCCTTTTCTATTTAATTCCGGTGCAATTTCTGTGTTTCATCGTCAATAAGAAGGTCCAAGGTATACAGTAAACCTGAAGTGAAGCATCGGATCTATTACTAGTGGCACAGGAATGGTTCAAAACATAGTCAGTAAGAAGAGGCAGTCTTCTTGTACTTAAGTCGGCATTGTGCCTTTTCTATTTAATTCCGATGCAATTTCTGTGTTTCATCGTCAATAAGAAGGACCAAGGGATACAGTAAACCTGGAGTGAAGCATCGGAGTCTATAACTAGTGTCACAGGACTGGTTCAGAAATGGACAGTAATAACCGTCAGTCTTCTTGAACTTAATTCGGCATTGTGATTTTTGTATTTAATTCCGATGCAATTTCTGTGTTTCATCGTCAATAAGAAGGTCAGAGGGATACAGTAAGCCTGAAGTGAAGCATCGAAATCCATAACTAGCGTCACAGGAATGGTTCAAAGCATAGTCAGTAAGATGAGTTAGTCTTCTTGTACTTAAGTCGGCATTGTGCCTTTTGTATTTAATTCCGATGCAATTTCTGTGTTTCATCGTCAATAAGAAGGTCCAAGGGATACAGTAAACCTGGAGTGAAGCATCGGAACCTGTAACTAGTGTCACAGGAATGGTTCAAATCATAGACAGTAAGAAGAGTCAGTCTTCGTCTACTTAAGCCGGCATTTTGCCTTTTGTGTTTAATTCCGATTTAATTTCTGTGTTTCATCGTCAATAAGAAGGTCCAAGGGATACAGTAAACCTGAGGTGAAGCATCGGAATTTATAACTAGTGTCACAGGAATGGTTCAAACATAGTCAGTAAAAAGAGTCAGTCTCCTTGTACTTAAGTCGGCATTGTACATTTTCTATTTATTTTCGATGCAATTTCTGTGTTTCATCGTTAATGACAAGGTCCAAGGGATACAGTAAACCTGGAGTGAAGCATCGGAATCTATAACTAGTGTCAATGGAATGGTTAAGAACATAGACAGTAATAAGAATTAGACTTCTTGTACTTAAGTCGGCATTGTGCCTTTTGTATTTAATTCAGATGCAATTTCTGTGCTTCACCGTCAATAAGAAGGTCAGAGGGGTACAGTAAACCTGAAGTGAAGCATCGGAATCTATAGATAGTGTCACAGGAATGGTTCAAAACATAGTCTGTAAGAAGAGTCAGACTTCTTGTCCTTATGTCGGCATTGTGCCTTTTGTATTTAATTCCATTGCAATTTCTGTGTTTCATCATCAATAAGAAGGTCCAAGGGATACAGTAAACTTGGAGAGAAGCATCGGAATCTATAACTAGTGTCGCAGGAATGGTTCAAAACATAGACAGTAAGAAGAGTCAGTCTCCTTGTACTTAATTCTGCACTGTGCCTTTTGTATTTAATTCCGAAGCAATTTCTGTGTTTCATCGTCAATAAGAAGGTCCAAGGGATACAGTATACCTGAAGTGAAGCATCGGAATTTATAACTAGTGTCACAGGAATGGTTCAAAACATAGTCAGTAAGAAGAGACAGCTTTCTTGTACATAAGTCGGCATTGTGCCTATTCTATTTAATTCCGATGCAATTTCTGTGTTTCATCGTCAATAAGAAGGTCAGAGGGAGACAGTAAACCTGAAGTGAACTATCGGAATCCATAACTAGTATCACAGGAATGGTTAAAAGCATATTCAGTAAGAAGAGTTAGTCTTCTTGTACTTAAGTCGGCATTGTGCCTTTTGTATTTAATTCCGATGCAATTTCTGTGTTTCATCGTCAATAAGAAGGTCCAAGGGATACAGTAAACCTGGATTGAAGCATCGGAATTTGTAGCTAGTGTCACTGGAATGGTTCAAATAATAGACTGTAAGAAGAGTCAGTCTTCGTGTACTTCAGTCGGCATTTTCCCTTTTGTATTTAATTCCGATGCAATTTTTGCGTTTCATCGTCAAGAAGAAGGTCCAAGGGATGCAGTAAACCTGAAGTGAAGCATCGGGATCTATAACTGGTGTCACAGGAATCGTTCAAATCATAGTCAGTAAGAAGAGTCAGTCATCTTGTACTTAAGTCGGCATTGTGCCTTTTCTATTTAATTCCGATGCAATTTCTGTGTTTCATCGTCAATAAGAAGGACGGAGGGATACAGTAAACCTGGAGTGTAGCATCGGAATCTATAAATAGTGTCACAGGAATGGTTCAAATCATAGACAGTAAGAAGAGTCAGTCTTCGTGTACTTAAGTCGGCATTTTGCCTTTTGTATTTAATTCCGATGCAATTTCTGTGTTTCATCGTCAGTAAGAATGTCCAAGTCATACAGTAAACCTGAGGTGAAGCATCGGAATCTATATCTAGTGTCACAGGAATGGTTCAAACATAGTCAGTAAGAAGAGTCCGTCTTCTTGTACATAAGTCGGCATTGTACCTTTTCTATTTAATTCCGATGCAATTTCTGTGTTTCATCGTCAATAACAAGGTCCAAGGGATACAGTAAACCTGGAGTGAAGAATCGGAATCTATAACTAGTGTCAATGGAATGGTTCAAAACATAGACAGAAAGAAGAGTCAGTCTTCTTGTACTTATGTCGGCATTTTGCCTTTTGTATTTATTCCGATGCAATTTCTGTGTTTCATCGTTAATAAGAGTGTCAGAGGGGTACAGTAAACCTGAAGTGAAGCATCGGGATCTATAGCTAGTGACACAGGAATGGTTAAAAACATAGTCAGTAAGAAGAGTCAAACTTCTTGTCCTTAAGTCGGCATTGTGCCTTTTGTATTTAATTCCGATGCAATTTCTGTGTTTCATCATCAATAAGAAGGTCCAAGGGATACAGTAAACCTGGAGTGAAGCATCGGAATCTATAACTAGTGTCACAGGAACAGTTCAAATCATAGACAGTAAGAAGAGTCAGTCTATTTGTACTTAATTCTGCACTGTGCCTTTTGTATTTAATTCCGATGCAATTTCTGCGTTTCATCGTCAATAAGAAGGTCCAAGGGATACAGTAAACATGAAGTGAAGCATCGGAATTTATAACTAGTGTCACAGGAATGGTTCAAAACAAAGTCAGTAAGAAGAGTCAGTCTTCTTGTACTTAAGTCGGCACTGTGCCTTTTCAATTTAATTCCGTTGCAATTTCTGTGTTTCATAGTCAATAAGAGGGACCAAGAGATACAGTAAACCTGGAGTGAAGCTTCGGAGTCTATAACTAGTGTCACAGGACTGGTTCAAAAATAGGCAGTAATAAGAGTCAGTCCTCTTGTACTTAATTCGGCATTATGCCTTTTGTATTTAATTCCGATGCAATTTCTGTGTTTCATCGTCAATAAGAAGGTAGAAGGGATACAGTAAACCTGATGTGAAGCATCGGAATTTATAACTAGTGTCACAGGAATGGTTCAAAACATAGTCAGTAAGAAGAGTCAGTCTTCTTGTACTTAAGTCGGCATTGTGCCTTTTCTATTTAATTCCGATACAATTTCTCTGTTTCATCGTCAATAAGAAGGACCGAGGGAACAGTAAACCTGGAGTGAAGCATCGGAGTCTATAACTAGTGTCACAGTACTGGTTCAAAAATAGACAGTAAGAAGAGTCAGTCTTCTTGAACTTAATTCGGCATTGTGCCTTTTGTATTTAATTCCGATGCAATTTCTGTGTTTCATCGTCAATAAGAAGGTCAGAGGGATACAGTAAACCTGAAGTGAAGCATCGGAATCCATAACTAGTGTCACAGGAATGGTTCAAAGCATAGTCAGTAAGAGGAGTTAGTCTTCTTGTACTTAAGTCGGCATTGTGCCTTTTGTATTTAATTCCGATGCAATTTCTGTGGTTCATCGTCAATAAGAAGGTCCAAGCTATACAGTAAACCTGGAGTGAAGCATCGGCGTCTGTAACTAGTGTCACAGGAATGGTTCAAATCATAGACAGTAAGAAGAGTCAGTCTTCGTGTACATCAGTCGGCATTTTGCCTTTTGTACTTAATTTCGATGCAATTTTTGTGATTCATCGTCAATAAGAAGGTCCAAGGAATACAGTAAAACTGAAGTGAAGCATCGGGATCTATAACTAGTGTCACAGGAATCGTTCAAAACATAGTCAGTTAGAAGAGTCAGTCTTCTTGTACTTAAGTCGGCATAGTGCCATTTCTATTTCATTCCGATGCAATTTGTGTGTTTCATCGTCAATAAGAAGGTCCAAGGGATACAGTAAACCTGGAGTGAAGCATCGGAATCTATACCTAGTGTCAATGGTATGGTTCAAAACATAGACAGTAAGAAGAGTCAGTCTTCTTGTCCCTATGTCGGCATTGTGCCTTTTCTATTTAATTCCGATGCTATTTCTGTGTTTCATCGTCAATAAGAAGGACCAAGGGATACAGTAAACCTGGAGTGAAGCATCGGAGTCCATAACTAGTGTCACGGGACTGGTTCAAAAATGGACAGTAATAAGAGTCAGTCTTCTTGAACTTAATTCGGCATTGTGATTTTTGTATTTAATTCCGATGCAATTTCTGTGTTTCATCGTCAATAATAAGGTCCAAGGGATACAGTAAACCTGAGGTGAAGCATCGGAATCTATAACTAGTGTCACAGGAATGGTTCAAACATAGTTAGTAAGAAGAGTCAGTCTTCTTGTACTTAAGTCGGCATTGTGCCTTTTGTATTTAATTCCGATGCAATTTCTGTGGTTCATCGTCAATAACAAGGTCCAATGGATACAATAAACCTGGAGTGAAGGATCGGAATCTATAACTAGTGTCAATGGAATGGTTCAAAGATAGACAGTAATAAGAGTCAGTCTTCTTGAACTTAATTTGGCATTGTGCCTTTTGTATTTAATTCCGATGCAATTTCTGTGTTTCATCGTCAATAAGAAGGTCAGAGGGATACAGTAAACCTGAAGAGAAGCATCGGAATCCATAACTAGCGTCACAGGAATGGTTCAAAACATAGTCAGTAAGAAGAGTTAGTCTTCTTGTACTTAAGTCGGCATTGTGCCGTTTGTATTTAATTCCGATGCAATTTCTGTGTTTCATCGTCAATAAGAAGGTCCAAGGGATACAGTAAACCTGGAGTGAAGCATCGGAATCTGTAACTAGTGTCACAGGAATGGTTCAAATCATAGACAGTAAGAAGAGTCAGTCTTCGTGTACTTCAGTCGGCATTTTGCATTTTGTATCTAATTCCGATGCAATTTTTGTGTTTCATCGTCAATAAGAAGGTCCAAGGGATACAGTAAACCTGAGGTGAAGCATCGGAATCTATAACTAGTGTCACGGGAATGGTTCAAAACATAAATAGTAAGAAGAGTCAGTCTCCTTGTACTTAATTCTGCATTGTGCCATTTGTATTTAATTCCGATGCATTTTCTGTGTTTCATCGTCAATAAGAAGGTAGAAGGGATACAGTAAACCTGATGTGAAGCATCGGAATTTATAACTAGTGTCACAGGAATGGTTCAAAACATAGTCAGTAAGAAGAGTCAGTCTTCTTGTACTTAAGTCGGCATTGTGCCTTTTCTATTTAATTCCGATGCAATTCCTGTGTTTCATCGTCAATAAGAAGGACCGAGGGAACAGTAAACCTGGAGTGAAGCATCGGAGTCTATAACTAGTGTCACAGGACTGGTTCAAAAATAGACAGTAAGAAGAGTCAGTCTTCTTGAACTTAATTCGGCATTGTGCCTTTTGTATTTAATTCCGATGCAATTTCTGTGTTTCATCGTCAATAAGAAGGTCAGAGGGATACAGTAAACCTGAAGTGAAGCATCGGAATCCATAACTAGTGTCACAGGAATGGTTCAAAGCATAGTCAGTAAGAGGTGTTAGTCTTCTTGTACTTAAGTCGGCATTGTGCCTTTTGTATTTAATTCCGATGCAATTTCTGTGGTTCATCGTCAATAAGAAGGTCCAAGCTATACAGTAAACCTGAAGTGAAGCATCGGCGTCTGTAACTAGTGTCACAGGAATGGTTCAAATCATAGACAGTAAGAAGAGTCAGTCTTCGTGTACATCAGTCGGCATTTTGCCTTTTGTACTTAATTTCGATGCAATTTTTGTGATTCATCGTCAATAAGAAGGTCCAAGGAATACAGTAAAACTGAAGTGAAGCATCGGGATCTATAACTAGTGTCACAGGAATCGTTCAAAACATAGTCAGTTAGAAGAGTCAGTCTTCTTGTACTTAAGTCGGCATAGTGCCATTTCTATTTCATTCCGATGCAATTTGTGTGTTTCATCGTCAATAAGAAGGTCCAAGGGATACAGTAAACCTGGAGTGAAGCATCGGAATCTATACCTAGTGTCAATGGTATGGTTCAAAACATAGACAGTAAGAAGAGTCAGTCTTCTTGTCCCTATGTCGGCATTGTGCCTTTTCTATTTAATTCCGATGCTATTTCTGTGTTTCATCGTCAATAAGAAGGACCAAGGGATACAGTAAACCTGGAGTGAAGCATCGGAGTCCATAACTAGTGTCACGGGACTGGTTCAAAAATGGACAGTAATAAGAGTCAGTCTTCTTGAACTTAATTCGGCATTGTGATTTTTGTATTTAATTCCGATGCAATTTCTGTGTTTCATCGTCAATAATAAGGTCCAAGTGATACAGTAAACCTGAGGAGAAGCATCGGAATCTATAACTAGTGTCACAGGAATGGTTCAAACATAGTTAGTAAGAAGAGTCAGTCTTCTTGTACTTAGGTCGGCATTGTATCTTTTCTATTTAATTCCGATGCAATTTCTGTGTTTCAGCGTCAATAACAAGGTCCAATGGATACAATAAACCTGGAGTGAAGGATCGGAATCTATAACTAGTGTCAATGGAATGGTTCAAAGATAGACAGTAATAAGAGTCAGTCTTCTTGAACTTAATTTGGCATTGTGCCTTTTGTATTTAATTCCGATGCAATTTCTGTGTTTCATCGTCAATAAGAAGGTCAGAGGGATACAGTAAACCTGAAGAGAAGCATCGGAATCCATAACTAGCGTCACAGGAATGGTTCAAAACATAGTCAGTAAGAAGAGTTAGTCTTCTTGTACTTAAGTCGGCATTGTGCCGTTTGTATTTAATTCCGATGCAATTTCTGTGTTTCATCGTCAATAAGAACGTCCAAGGGATACAGTAAACCTGGAGTGAAGCATCGGAATCTGTAACTAGTGTCACAGGAATGGTTCAAATCATAGACAGTAAGAAGAGTCAGTCTTCGTGTACATCAGTCGGCATTTTGCCTTTTGTACTTAATTTCGATGCAATTTTTGTGATTCATCGTCAATAAGAAGGTCCAAGGAATACAGTAAACCTGAAGTGAAGCATCGGGATCTATAACTAGTGTCACAGGAATCGTTCAAAACATAGTCTGTTAGAAGAGTCAGTCTTCTTGTACTTAAGTCGGCAGTGTGCCTTTTCTATTTAATTCCGATGCGATTTGTGTGTTTCATCGTCAATAAGAAGGTCCAAGGGATACAGTAAACCTGGAGTGAAGCATCGGAATCTATACCTAGTGTCAATGGTATGGTTCAAAACATAGACAGTAAGAAGAGTCAGTCATCTTCTACTTAAGTCGGCATTGTACCTTTTGAATTTAATTACGATGCAATTTCTGTGTTTCATCGTCATTAAGAAGGTCAGAGGGATACAGTAAAACTGAAGTGAAGCAACGGAATCTATAGCTAGTGTCACAGGAATAGTTCAAAACATAGTCTGTAAGAAGAGTCAGTCTTCTTGTCCCTATGTCGGCATTGTGCCTTTTCTATTTAATTCCGATGCTATTTCTGTGTTTAATCGTCAATAAGAAAGACCAAGTGATACAGTAAACATGGAGTGAAGCATCGGAGTCTATAACTAGTGTCACAGGACTGGTTCAAAAATGGACAGTAATAAGAGTCAGTCTTCTTGAACTTAATTCGGCATTGTGATTCCGATGCAATTTCTATGTTTCATCGTCAATAAGAAGGTCAGAGGGATACAGTAAGCCTGAAGTGAAGCATCGGAATCCATAACTATCGTCAGAGGATTGGTTCAAATCATAGACAGTAAGAATAGTCAGTCTTCGTGTACTTCAGTCGGCTTTTTGCATTTTGTATTTAATTCCGATGCAATTTTTGTGTTTCATCGTCAATAAGAATGTCCAAGGGATACAGTAAACCTGAGGTGAAGCATCGGAATCTATAACTAGTGTCACAGGAATGGTTCAAAACATAAACAGTAAGAAGAGTCAGTCTCCTTGTACTTAATTCTGCATTGTGCCATTTGTATTTTTTTCCGATGCATTTTCTGTGTTTCATCGACAATTAGAAGGTAGAAGGGATACAGTAAACCTGAAGTGAAGCATCGGAATTTATAACTAGTGTCACAGGAATGGTTCAAAACATAGTCAGTAAGAAGAGTCAGTCTTCTTGTACTTAAGTCGGCATTGTGCCTTTTCTATTTAATTCCGATGCAATTTCTGTGTTTCATCGTCAATAAGAAGGACCGAGGGAACAGTAAACCTGGAGTGAAGCATCGGAGTCTATAACTAGTGTCACAGGACTGGTTCAAAAATATACAGTAAGAAGAGTCAGTCTTCTTGAACTTAATTCGGCCATGTGCCTTTTGTATTTAATTCCGATGCAATTTCTGTGTTTCATCGTCAATAAGAAGGTCAGAGGGATACAGTAAACCTGAAGTGAAGCATCGGAATCCATAACTAGTGTCACAGGAATGTTTCAAAGCATAGTCAGAAAGAGGAGTTAGTCTTCTTGTACTTAAGTCGACATTGTGCCTTTTGTATTTAATTCCGATGCCATTTCTGTGGTTCATCGTCAATAAGAAGGTCCAAGCTATACAGTAAATCTGGAGTGAAGCATCGGCGTCTGTAACTAGTGTCACAGGAATGGTTCAAATCATAGACAGTAAGAAGACTCAGTCTTCGTGTACATCAGACGGCATTTTGCCTTTTGTACTTAATTTCGATGCAATTTTTGTGATTCATCGTCAATAAGAAGGTCCAAGGAATGCAGTAAACCTGAAGTGAAGCATCGGGATCTATAACTAGTGTCACAGGAATCGTTCAAATCATAGTCACTTAGAAGAGTCAGTCTTCTTGTACTTAAGTCGGCATAGTGCCATTTCTATTTAATTCCGATCCAATTTGTGTGTTTCATCGTCAATAAGAAGGTCCAAGGGATACAGTAAACCTGGAGTGAAGCATCGGAATCTATACCTAGTGTCAATGGTATGGTTCAAAACATAGACAGTAAGAAGAGTCAGTGTTCTTCTACTTAAGTCGGCATTGTGCCTTTTGAATTTAATTACGATGCAATTTCTGTGTTTCATCGTCATTAAGAAGGTCAGAGGGATACAGTAAAACTGAAGTGAAGCAACGGAATCTATAGCTAGTGTCACAGGAATAGTTCAAAACATAGTCTGTAAGAAGAGTCAGTCTTCTTTTCCCTATGTCGGCATTGTGCCTTTTCTATTTAATTCCGGTGCAATTTCTGTGTTTCATCGTCAATAAGAAGGTCCAAGGTATACAGTAAACCTGAAGTGAAGCATCGGATCTATTACTAGTGGCACAGGAATGGTTCAAAACATAGTCAGTAAGAAGAGGCAGTCTTCTTGTACTTAAGTCGGCATTGTGCCTTTTCTATTTAATTCCGATGCAATTTCTGTGTTTCATCGTCAATAAGAAGGACCAAGGGATACAGTAAACCTGGAGTGAAGCATCGGAGTCTATAACTAGTGTCACAGGACTGGTTCAGAAATGGACAGTAATAACCGTCAGTCTTCTTGAACTTAATTCGGCATTGTGATTTTTGTATTTAATTCCGATGCAATTTCTGTGTTTCGTCGTCAATAAGAAGGTCAGAGGGATACAGTAAGCCTGAAGTGAAGCATCGAAATCCATAACTAGCGTCACAGGAATGGTTCAAAACATAGTCAGTAAGATGAGTTAGTCTTCTTGTACTTAAGTCGGCATTGTGCCTTTTGTATTTAATTCCGATGCAATTTCTGTGTTTCATCGTCAATAAGAAGGTCCAAGGGATACAGTAAACCTGGAGTGAAGCATCGGAATCTGTAACTAGTGTCACAGGAATGGTTCAAATCATAGACAGTAAGAAGAGTCAGTCTTCGTCTACTTAAGCCGGCATTTTGCCTTTTGTGTTTAATTCCGATTTAATTTCTGTGTTTCATCGTCAATAAGAAGGTCCAAGGGATACAGTAAACCTGAGGTGAAGCATCGGAATTTATAACTAGTGTCACAGGAATGGTTCATACATAGTCAGTAAAAAGAGTCAGTCTCCTTGTACTTAAGTCGGCATTGTACATTTTCTATTTATTTTCGATGCAATTTCTGTGTTTCATCGTTAATGACAAGGTCCAAGGGATACAGTAAACCTGGATTGAAGCATCGGAATCTATAACTAGTGTCAATGGAATGGTTGAAAACATAGACAGTAATAAGAATTAGACTTCTTGTACTTAAGTCGGCATTGTGCCTTTTGTATTTAATTCAGATGCAATTTCTGTGCTTCACCGTCAATAAGAAGGTCAGAGGGGTACAGTAAACCTGAAATGAAGCATCGGAATCTATAGATAGTGTCACAGGAATGGTTCAAAACATAGTCTGTAAGAAGAGTCAGACTTCTTGTCCTTAAGTCGGCATTGTGCCTTTTGTATTTAATTCCATTGCAATTTCTGTGTTTCATCATCAATAAGAAGGTCCAAGGGATACAGTAAACTTGGAGAGAAGCATCGGAATCTATAACTAGTGTCACAGGAATGGTTCAAAACAATGACAGTAAGAAGAGTCAGTCTCCTTGTACTTAATTCTGCACTGTGCCTTTTGTATTTAATTCCGAAGCAATTTCTGTGTTTCATCGTCAATAAGAAGGTCCAAGGGATACAGTATACCTGAAGTGAAGCATCGGAATTTATAACTAGTGTCACAGGAATGGTTCAAAACATAGTCAGTAAGAAGAGACAGCTTTCTTGTACATAAGTCGGCATTGTGCCTATTCTATTTAATTCCGATGCAATTTCTGTGTTTCATCGTCAATAAGAAGGTCAGAGGGAGACAGTAAACCTGAAGTGAACTATCGGAATCCATAACTAGTATCACAGGAATGGTTAAAAGCATATTCAGTAAGAAGAGTTAGTCTTCTTGTACTTAAGTCGGCATTGTGCCTTTTGTATTTAATTCCGATGCAATTTCTGTGTTTCATCGTCAATAAGAAGGTCCAAGGGATACAGTAAACCTGGATTGAAGCATCGGAATTTGTAGCTAGTGTCACTGGAATGGTTCAAATAATAGACAGTAAGAAGAGTCAGTCTTCGTGTACTTCAGTCGGCATTTTCCCTTTTGTATTTAATTCCGATGCAATTTTTGCGTTTCATCGTCAAGAAGAAGGTCCAAGGGATGCAGTAAACCTGAAGTGAAGCATCGGGATCTATAACTGGTGTCACAGGAATCGTTCAAAACATAGTCAGTAAGAAGAGTCAGTCATCTTGTGCCTTTTCTATTTAATTCCGATGCAATTTCTGTGTTTCATCGTCAATAAGAAGGACGGAGGGATACAGTAAACCTGGAGTGTAGCATCGGAATCTATAACTAGTGTCACAGGAATGGTTCAAATCATAGACAGTAAGAAGAGTCAGTCTTCGTGTACTTAAGTCGGCATTTTGCCTTTTGTATTTAATTCCGATGCAATTTCTGTGTATCATCGTCAGTAAGAATGTCCAAGTCATACAGTAAACCTGAGGTGAAGCATCGGAATCTATATCTAGTGTCACAGGAATGGTTCAAACATAGTCAGTAAGAAGAGTCCGTCTTCTTGTACATAAGTCGGCATTGTACCTTTTCTATTTAATTCCGATGCAATTTCTGTGTTTCATCGTCAATAACAAGGTCCAAGGGATACAGTAAACCTGGAGTGAAGAATCGGAATCTATAACTAGTGTCAATGGAATGGTTCAAAACATAGACAGAAAGAAGAGTCAGTCTTCTTGTACTTATGTCGGCATTTTGCCTTTTGTATTTATTCCGATGCAATTTCTGTGTTTCATCGTTAATAAGAGTGTCAGAGGGGTACAGTAAACCTGAAGTGAAGCATCGGAATCTATAGCTAGTGACACAGGAATGGTTAAAAACATAGTCAGTAAGAAGAGTCAAACTTCTTGTCCTTAAGTCGGCATTGTGCCTTTTGTATTTAATTCCGATGCAATTTCTGTGTTTCATCATCAATAAGAAGGTCCAAGGGATACAGTAAACCTGGAGTGAAGCATCGGAATCTATAACTAGTGTCACAGGAACAGTTCAAATCATAGACAGTAAGAAGAGTCAGTCTATTTGTACTTAATTCTGCACTGTGCCTTTTGTATTTAATTCCGATGCAATTTCTGCGTTTCATCGTCAATAAGAAGGTCCAAGGGATACAGTAAACATGAAGTGAAGCATCGGAATTTATAACTAGTGTCACAGGAATGGTTCAAAACAAAGTCAGTAAGAAGAGTCAGTCTTCTTGTACTTAAGTCGGCACTGTGCCTTTTCAATTTAATTCCGTTGCAATTTCTGTGTTTCATAGTCAATAAGAAGGACCAAGAGGTACAGTAAACCTGGAGTGAAGCATCGGAGTCTATAACTAGTGTCACAGGACTGGTTCAAAAATAGGCAGTAATAAGAGTCAGTCCTCTTGTACTTAATTCGGCATTGTGCCTTTTGTATTTAATTCCGATGCAATTTCTGTGTTTCATCGTCAATAAGAAGGTCAGAGGGATACAGTAAACCTGAAGTGAGGCATTGGAATCCGTAACTAGTGTCACAGGAATGGTTCAAAACATAGTCAGTAAGAAGAGTTAGTCTTCTTGTACTTAAGTCGGCATTGTGCCTTTTGTATTTAATTCCGATGGAATTTCTGTGTTTCATCGTCAATAAGAAGGTCCAAGGTATACAGTAAACCTGAAGTGAAGCATCGGGATTTATAACTGGTGTCACAGGAATCGTTCAAACATAGTCAGTAGGAAGAGTCGCTCTTCATGTACTTAAGTCGGCATTGTGCCTTTTCTATTTAATTCCGATGCTATTTGTGTGTTTCATCGTCAATAAGAAGGTCCAAGGGATACAGTAAACGTGGAGTGAAGCATCGGAATCTATAACTAGTGTCAATGGTATGGTTCAAAACATAGACAGTAAGAAGAGTCAGTCTTCTTGTACTTAAGTCGGCATTGTGCCTTTTGTATTTAATTACGATGCAATTTCTGTGTTTCATCGTCATTAAGAAGGTCAGAGGGATACAATAACCCGAAGTGAACCATCGGAATCTATAGCTAGTGTCACAGGAATGGTTCAAAACATAGTCAGTAAGAAGAGTCAGTCTTTTTGTCCTTATGTCGGCATTGTGCCTTTTGTATTTCATTCCGATGCAATGTCTGTGTTTCATCGTCACTAAGAAGGTCCAAGGGATACAGTAAACCAGGAGTGAAGCATCGGAATCTAAAACTAGTGTCACAGGAGTGGTTCAAAACATAGGCAGTAAGAAGTGTAAGTCTTCTTTTACTTAATTCGGCATTGTGCCTTTTGTATTTAATTCCGATGCAATTTCTGTGTTTCATCGTCAATAAGAAGGTCCAAGGGATACAGTAAACCTCAAGTGAAGCATCGGAATGTATATCGGGTGTCACAGGAATGGTTGAAAACATAGTCAGTAGGAAGAGTCGGTCTCCATGTACTTAAGTCTGCATTGTGCCTTTTGTATTTAATTCCGATGTATTTTCTGTGTTTCATCGTCAATAAGAATGTCCAAGGGATACAGTAATCCTGAAGTGAAGCATCGGAATCTATAACTAGTGTCACAGGAATGGTTCAAAGCATAGACAGTAGGAATAGTCAGTCTTCTTGTACTTAAGTCGGCATTGTGCCGTTAGTATTTAATTCCGATGCAATTTCTGTGTATCATCGTCAGTAAGAATGTCCAAGTCATACAGTAAACCTGAGGTGAAGCATCGGAATCTATATCTAGTGTCACAGGAATGGTTCAAACATAGTCAGTAAGAAGAGTCCGTCTTCTTGTACATAAGTCGGCATTGTACCTTTTCTATTTAATTCCGATGCAATTTCTGTGTTTCATCGTCAATAACAAGGTCCAAGGGATACAGTAAACCTGGAGTGAAGAATCGGAATCTATAACTAGTGTCAATGGAATGGTTCAAAACATAGACAGAAAGAAGAGTCAGTCTTCTTGTACTTATGTCGGCATTTTGCCTTTTGTATTTATTCCGATGCAATTTCTGTGTTTCATCGTTAATAAGAGTGTCAGAGGGGTACAGTAAACCTGAAGTGAAGCATCGGAATCTATAGCTAGTGACACAGGAATGGTTAAAAACATAGTCAGTAATAAGAGTCAAACTTCTTGTCCTTAAGTCGGCATTGTGCCTTTTGTATTTAATTCCGATGCAATTTCTGTGTTTCATCATCAATAAGAAGGTCCAAGGGATACAGTAAACCTGGAGTGAAGCATCGGAATCTATAACTAGTGTCACAGGAACAGTTCAAATCATAGACAGTAAGAAGAGTCAGTCTATTTGTACTTAATTCTGCACTGTGCCTTTTGTATTTAATTCCGATGCAATTTCTGCGTTTCATCGTCAATAAGAAGGTCCAAGGGATACAGTAAACATGAAGTGAAGCATCGGAATTTATAACTAGTGTCACAGGAATGGTTCAAAACAAAGTCAGTAAGAAGAGTCAGTCTTCTTGTACTTAAGTCGGCACTGTGCCTTTTCAATTTAATTCCGTTGCAATTTCTGTGTTTCATAGTCAATAAGAAGGACCAAGAGATACAGTAAACCTGGAGTGAAGCATCGGAGTCTATAACTAGTGTCACAGGACTGGTTCAAAAATAGGCAGTAATAAGAGTCAGTCCTCTTGTACTTAATTCGGCATTGTGCCTTTTGTATTTAATTCCGATGCAATTTCTGTGTTTCATCGTCAATAAGAAGGTCAGAGGGATACAGTAAACCTGAAGTGAGGCATTGGAATCAGTAACTAGTGTCACAGGAATGGTTCAAAACATAGTCAGTAAGAAGAGTTAGTCTTCATGTACTTAAGTCGGCATTGTGCCTTTTGTATTTAATTCCGATGGAATTTCTGTGTTTCATCGTCAATAAGAAGGGCCAAGGAATACAGTAAACCTGAAGTGAAGCATCGGGATTTATAACTGGTGTCACAGGAATCGTTCAAACATAGTCAGTAGGAAGAGTCGCTCTTCATGTACTTAAGTCGGCATTGTGCCTTTTCTATTTAATTCCGATGCTATTTGTGTGTTTCATCGTCAATAAGAAGGTCCAAGGGATACAGTAAACGTGGAGTGAAGCATCGGAATCTATAACTAGTGTCAATGGTATGGTTCAAAACATAGACAGTAAGAAGAGTCAGTCTTCTTGTACTTAAGTCGGCATTGTGCCTTTTGTATTTAATTACGATGCAATTTCTGTGTTTCATCGTCATTAAGAAGGTCAGAGGGATACAATAACCCGAAGTGAACCATCGGAATCTATAGCTAGTGTCACAGGAATGGTTCAAAACATAGTCAGTAAGAAGAGTCAGTCTTTTTGTCCTTATGTCGGCATTGTGCCTTTTGTGTTTCATTCCGATGCAATGTCTGTGTTTCATCGTCACTAAGAAGGTCCAAGGGATACAGTAAACCAGGAGTGAAGCATCGGAATCTAAAACTAGTGTCACAGGAGTGGTTCAAAACATAGGCAGTAAGAAGTGTAAGTCTTCTTTTACTTAATTCGGCATTGTGCCTTTTGTATTTAATTCCGATGCAATTTCTGTGTTTCATCGTCAATAAGAAGGTCCAAGGGATACAGTAAACCTCAAGTGAAGCATCGGAATGTATATCGGGTGTCACAGGAATGGTTGAAAACATAGTCAGTAGGAAGAGTCGGTCTCCATGTACTTAAGTCTGCATTGTGCCTTTTGTATTTAATTCCGATGTATTTTCTGTGTTTCATCGTCAATAAGAATGTCCAAGGGATACAGTAATCCTGAAGTGAAGCATCGGAATCTATAACTAGTGTCACAGGAATGGTTCAAAACATAGACAGTAGGAATAGTCAGTCTTCTTGTACTTAAGTCGGCATTGTGCCGTTAGTATTTAATTCCGATGCAATTTCTGTGTTTCATCGTCAATAAGAAGGTCCAAGGGATACAGTAAACCTGAAGTGAAGCATTGGATCTATAACTGGTGTCACAGGAATGGTTCAATACATAGTCAGTAAGAAGAGTCAGTCTTCTTGTACTTAAGTCGGCATTGTGCCTTTTCTATTTAATTCCGATGCAATATCTGTGTTTCATCGTCAATAAGAAGGTCCAAGGGATAAAGTAATTATGAAGTGAAGCATCGGAATCTATAACAAGTGTCAATGGAATGGTTAAAAACATAGTCAGTAAGAAGAGTCAGTCTTCTTGTACTTAAGTCGGCATTGTGCCTTTTCCATTTAATTCCGATGCAATTTCTGTGTTTCATCGTCAATAAGAAGGTCCAAGGGATAAAGTTAACCTGGAGTGAAGCATCGGAATCTATAACTAGTGTCACAGGAATGGTTTAAAACATAGACAGTAAGAAGAGTCAGTCTTCTTGTCCTTAAGTCGGCATTGTGACTTTTGTAATTAATTCCGATGCAATTTCTGTGTTCCATCGTCAATAAGAAGCTCCAAGGGATACAGTAAACCTGGAGTGAAGCATCGGAATCTATAACTAGTATCACAGAAGTGGTTCAAAACATAGACAGTAATAAGAGTCAGTCTTCTTGTACTTAATTCTGCTTTGTGCCTATTGTATTTAATTCCGATGCAATTTCTGTGTTTCATCGTCAATAAGAAGGTCCAAGGGATACAGTAAACCTGAAGTGAAGCATCGGAATCTATAACTAGTGTCACAGGAATGGTTCAAATCATGGACAGTAAGAAGAGTCAGACTTCTTTTACTTAAGTCGGCATTGTGCCTTTTGTATTTGTTTCCGATGCAATTTCTGTATTTCATCGTCAATAAGAAGGACCAAGCTATACAGTAAACCTGGAGTGAAGCATCGGAGTCTATAACTAGTGCCACAGGACTAGTTCAAAAACAGACAGTAAGAAGAGTCAGTCTCCTTGAACTTAATTCGGCATTGTGCCTTTTGTACTTAATTCCGATGCAATTTCTGTGTTTCATCGTCAATAAGAAGGTCAGAGGGATACAGTAAACCTGAAGTGATGCATCCGAATCCATAACTAGTGTCGCAGGAATGGATCAAAGCGCAGTCAGTAGGAAGAGTTAGTCTTCTTGTACTTAAGTCGGCGTTGTGCCTTTTGTATTTAATTCTGATGCAATTTCTGTGCTTCATCGTCAATAAGAAGGTCCAAGGGATACAGTAAACATGAAGTGAAGCATCGGAATTTATAACTAGTGTCACAGGAATGGTTCAAAACATAGTCAGTAAGAAGAGTCAGTCTTCTTGTACTTAAGTCGGCATTGTGCCTTTTCTATTTAATTCCTATGCCATTTCTGTGTTTCATCGTCAATAAGAAGGACCAAGGGATACAGTAAACCTCGAGTGAAGCATCGGTGTCTATAACTAGTGTCACAGGACTGGTTCAAAAATAGACAGTAATAAGAGTCAGTCTTCTTGAACTTAATTTGGTATTGTGCCTTTTGTATTTAATTCCGATGCAATTTCTGTGTTTCATCGTCAATAAGAAGGTCAGAGGGATACAGTAAACCTGAAGAGAAGCATCGGAAGCCATAACTAGCGTCACAGGAATGGTTCACAACATAGTCAGTAAGAAGAGTTAGTCTTCTTGAACTTAAGTCGGCATTGTGCCTTTTGTATTTAATTCCGATGCAATTTCTGTGTTTCATCGTCAATAAGAAGGTGCAAGGGATACAGCAAACCTGGAGTGAAGCATCGGAATCTGTAACTAGTGTCACAGGAATGGTTCAAATCATAGACAGTAGGAAGAGTCAGTCTTCGTGTACTTCAGTCGGCATTTTGCCTTTTGTATTGAATTCCGATGCAATTTTTGTGTTTCATCGTCAATAAGAAGGTCCAAGGGATACAGTAAACCTGAAGTGAAGCATCGGGATCTATAAATGGTGTCACAGGAATCGTTCTAATCATAGTCAGTTAGAAGAGTCAGTCTTCCTGTACTTAAGTCGGCATAGTGCCTTTTCTATTTAATTCCGATGCAATTTGTGTGGTTCATCGTCAATATGAAGGTCCAAGGGAAACAGTTAACCTGGAGTGAAGCATCGGAATCTATAACTAGTGTCAATGGTATGGTTCAAAACATAGACAGTAAGAAGAGTCAGTCTTCTTGTACATAAGTCGGCATTGTGCCTTTTGTATTTAATTACGATGCAATTTCTGTGTTTCATCGTAAATAAGAAGGTCCAAGGGATACAGTAAACCTGAGGTGAAGCATCGGAATCTATAACTAGTGTCACAGGAATGGTTCAAACATAGTCAGTAAGAAGAGTCGGTCTTCTTGTACATAAGTCGGCATTGTACCTTTTCTATTTAATTTCGATGCAATTTCTGTGTTTCATCGTCAATAACAAGGTCCAAGGGATACAGTAAACCTGGAGTGAAGAATTGGAATCTGTAACTAGTGTCAATGGAATGGTTCAAAACATAGACAGAAAGAAGAGTCAGTCTTCTTGTACTTATGTCGGCATTTTGCCTTATGTATTTAATTCCGATGAAATTTCTGTGTTTCATCGTCAATACGAGTGTCAGAGGGGTACAGTAAATCTGAAGTAAAGCATCGGAATCTATATGTAGTGTCACAGGAATGGTTAAAAACATAGTCAGTAAGAAGAGTCAAACTTCTTGTCCTTAAGTCGGCATTGTGCCTTTTGTATTTAATTCCGATGCAATTTCTGTGTTTCATCATCAATAAGAAGGTCCAAGGGATACAGTAAACCTGGAGCGAAGCATCGGAATCTATAACTAGTGTCACAGGAATGGTTCAAAATAAAGTCAGTAAGAAGAGTCAGTCTTCTTGTACTTAAGTCGGCATTGTGCCTTTTGTATTTAATTCCGATGCAATTTCTGCGTTTCATCGTCAATAACAAGGTCCAAGGGATACAGTAAACCTGGAGTGAAGAATCGGAATCTATAACTAGTGTCAATGGAATGGTTCAAAACATAGACAGAAAGAAGAGTCAGTCTTCTTGTACTTATGTCGGCATTTGCCTTTTGTATTTAATTCCGATGCAATTTCTGTGTTTCATCGTCAATAAGAGTGTCAGAGGGGTACAGTAAACCTGAAGTGAAGCATCGGAATCTATAGCTAGTGTCACAGGAATGGTTAAAAACATATTCAGTAAGAAGAGTCAAACTTCTTCTCCTTAAGTCGGCATTGTGCCTTTTGTATTTAATTCCGATGCAATTTCTGTGTTTCATCATCAATAAGAAGGTCCAAGGGATACAGTAAACCTGGAATGAAGCATCGGAGTCCATAACTAGTGTCACAGTACTGGTTCAAAAATAGACAGTAATAAGAGTCAGTCCTCTTGTCCTTAATTCGGCATTGTGCCTTTTGTATTTAATTCCGATGCAATTTCTGTGTTTCATCGTCAATAAGAAGGTCAGAGGGATACAGTAAACCTGAAGTGAGGCATTGGAATCCATAACTAGAGTCACAGGAATGGTTCAAAACATAGTCAGTAAGAAGAGTTAGTCTTCTTGTACTTAAGTCGGCATTGTGCCCTTTGTATTTAATTCCGATGGAATTTCTGTGTTTCATCGTCAATGAGAAGGTCCAAGGGATACAGTAAACCTGGAGTGAAGCATCGGAATCTGTAGCTAGTGTCCCAGGAACGGTTCAAATCATAGACAGTAAGAAGAGTCAGTCTTCGTGTACTTCAGTTGGCATTTTGCCTTTTGTTTTTAATTCCGATGCAATTTTTGTGTTTCATCGTCAATAAGAAAGTCCAAGGAATACAGTAAACCTGGAGTGAAGCATCGGAATCTATAACTAGTGTCACAGGAATGGTTCAAAACAAAGTCAGTAAGAAGAGTCAGTCTTCTTGTACTTAAGTTGGCATTGTGCCTTTTGTATTTAATTCCGATGCAATTTCTGCGTTTCATCGTCAATAACAAGGTCCAAGGGATACAGTAAACCTGGAGTAAAGAATCGGAATCTATAACTAGTGTCAATGGAATGGTTCAAACATAGACAGAAAGAAGAGTCAGTCTTCTTGTACCTATGTCGGCATTTTGCCTTTTGTATTTAATTCCGATGCAATTTCTGTGTTTCATCGTCAATAAGAGTGTCAGAGGGGTACAGTAAACCTGAAGTGAAGCATCGGAATCTATAGCTAGTGTCACAGGAATGGTTAAAAACATACTCAGTAAGAAGAGTCAAACTTCTTGTCCTTAAGTCGGCATTGTGCCTTTTGTTTTAATTCCGATGCAATTTCTGTGTTTCATCATCAATAAGAAGGTCCAAGGGATACAGTAAACCTGGAGTGAAGCATCGGAGTCTATAACTAGTGTCACAGGACTGGTTCAAAAATAGTAATAAGAGTCAGTCCTCTTGTCCTTAATTCGGCATTGTGCCTTTTGTATTTAATTCCGATGCAATTTCCGTGTTTTATCGTCAATAAGAAGGTCAGAGGGATACAGTAAACCTGAAGTGAGGCATTGGAATCCATTACTAGTGTCACAGGAATGGTTCAAACATAGACAGTAAGAAGAGTAAGTCTTCTTGTACTTAATTCGGCATTGTGCCTTTTGTATTTAATTCCGATGCAATTTCTGTGTTTCATCGTCAATAAGAAGGTCCAAGGGATACAGTAAACTTCAAGTGAAGCATCTGAATCTATAACGGGTGTCACAGGAATGGTGCAAAGCATAGTCAGTGGGAAGATTCGGTCTTCATGTACTTAAGTCGGCATTGTGCCTTTTGTATTTAATTCCGATGTTTTTTCTGTGTTTCATCGTCAATAAGAAGGTCCAAGGGATACAGTAATCCTGAAGTGAAGCATCGGAATCTATAACTAGTGTCACAGGAATGGTTAGAAACATAGACAGTAGGAAGAGTCAGTCTTCTTGTACTTAAGTCGGCATTGTGCCGTTAGTATTTAATTCCGATGCAATTTCTGTGTTTCATCGTCAATAAGAAGGTCCAAGGGATACAGTAAACCTGAAGTGAAGCATTGGATCTATAACTGGTGTCACAGGAATGGTTCAATACATAGTCAGTAAGAAGAGTCAGTCTTCTTGTACTTAAGTCGGCATTGTGCCTTTTCTATTTAATTCCGATGCAATATCTGTGTTTCATCGTCAATAAGAAGGTCCAAGGGATACAGTAAACAAGAAGTGAAGCATCGGAATCTATAACAAGTGTCAATGGAATGGTTCAAAACATAGTCAGTAAGAAGAGTCAGTCTTCTTTTACTTAAGTCGGCATTGTGCCTTTTCTATTTAATTCCGATGCAATTTCTGTGTTTCATCGTCAATAAGAAGGTCCAAGGGATAAAGTTAACCTGGAGTGAAGCATCGGAATCTATAACTAGTGTCACAGGAGTGGTTCAAAACATAGACAGTAAGAAGAGTCAGTCTTATTGTCCTTAAGCCGGCATTGTGACTTTTGTAATTAATTCCGATGCAATTTCTGTGTTCCATCGTCAATAAGAAGCTCCAAGGGATACAGTAAACCTATAGTGAAGCATCGGAATCTATAACTAGTGTCACAGAAGTGGTTCAAAACATAGACAGTAATAAGAGTCAGTCTTCTTGTACTTAATTCTGCTTTGTGCCTTTTGTATCTAATTCCGATGCAATATCCGTGTTTCATCGTCAATAAGAAGGTCCAAGGGATACAGTAAACCTGAAGTGAAGCATCGTAATTTATAACTAGTGTCACAGGAATGGTTCAAAACATAGTCAGTAAAGAGAGGCAGTCCTCTTGTACTTAAGTCGGCATTGTGCCTTTTGTATTTAATTCCGATGCAATTTCTGTGTTTCATCGTCAATAAGAAGGTCAGAGGGGTACAGTAAACCTGAAACCTGAAGTGAAGCATCGCAATCTATAGCTAGTGTCACAGGAATGGTTCAAATCATAGACAGTAAGAAGAGTCAGACTTCTTTTACTTAAGTCGGCATTGTGCCTTTTGTATTTAATTCCGATGCAATTTCTGTGTTTCATCGTCAATAAGAAGGACCAAGCTATACAGTAAACCTGGAGTGAAGCATCGGAGTCTATAACTAGTGCCACAGGACTAGTTCAAAAACAGACAGTAAGAAGAGTCAGTCTCCTTGAACTTAATTCGGCATTGTGCCTTTTGTGTTTAATTCCGATGCAATTTCTGTGTTTCATCGTCAATAAGATGGTCAGAGGGATACAGTATACCTGAAGTGAAGTATCGGAATCCATAACTAGTGTCACTGGAATGGATCAAAACATAGTCAGTAGGAAGACTTAGTCTTCTTGTACTTAAGTCGGCGTTGTGCTTTTTGTATTTAATTCTGATGTAATTTCTGTGTTTCATCGTCAATAAGAAGGTCCAAGGGATACAGTAAACCTGGAGTGAAGCTTCGTAATCTGAAACTAGTGTCACAGGCATGGTTCAAATCATAGTCAGTAAGATAAGTCAGTCTTCGTGTACTTCAGTCGGTATTTTGCCATTTGTATTTAATTCCGATGCAATTTCTGTGTTTTATCGTCAATGAGAAGCTCCAAGGGATACAGTAATCCTGAAGTGCAGCATCGGTATCTATAACTAGTGTCACAGGAATCGTTCAAAGCATAGTCAGTAAGAATAGTCAGTTTTCTTGTACTTAAGTCGACAGTGCCTTTTCTATTTAATTCCGATGCAGTTTCTGTGTTTCATCGTCATAACACGGTCCAAGGGATACAGTAAACCTGGAGTGAAGCATCGGAATCTATAACTAGTGTCAATGCTATGGTTCAGAAAATAGACAGTAATAAGAGTCAGTCTTCTTGTACTTAATTCGGAATTGTGCCTCTTGTATTTAATTCCGATGCATTTTCTGTGTTTCATCGTCAATAAGAAGGTCAGAGGGATACAGTAAACCTGAAGTGAGGCATCGGAATCCATAACTAGTGTCACAGGAATGTCTCAAAACATAGTCAGTAAGAAGAGTTAGTCTTCTTGTACTTAAGTCGGCATTGTGCCTTTTGTATTTAATTCCGATGCAATTTCTGTGTTTCATCGTCAATAAGAACGTCCAAGGGATACAGTAAACATGGAGTGAAGCATCGGAATTTGTAACTATTGTCACAGGATTGGTTCAAATCATAGACAGTAAGAAGAGTCAGTCTTCGTGTACTTCAGTTGGCATTTTGCCTTTTGTATTTAATTCCGATGCAATTTTTGTGTTTCATCGTCAATGAGAAGGTCCAAGGAATACAGTAAACCTGAAGTGAAGCATCGGGATCTATAACTGGTGTCACAGGAATCGTTCAAACATAGTCAGTAAGAAGAGTCAGTCTTCTTGTACTTCAGTCGGCATAGTGCATTTTCTATTTAATTACGATGCAATTTGTGTGTTTCATCGTCAATAAGAAGGTGCAAGGGATACAGTAAACCTGGAGTGAAGCATCGGAATCTATAACTAGTGTCAATGGTATGGTTCAAAACATAGACAGTAAGAAGTGTAAGTCTTCTTGTAGTTAATTCGGCATTGTGCCTTTTGTATTTATTTCCGATGCAATTTCTGTGTTTCATCGTCAATAAGAAGGTCCAAGGGATACAGTAAACCTCAAGTGAAGCATCGGAATCTATAACGGGTGTCACAGGAATGGCTCAAAACGTAGTCAGTAGGAAGAGTCGGTCTTCATGTACTTAAGTCGGCATTGTGCCTTTTGTATTTCATTCCGATGTATTTTCTGTGTTTCATCGTCAATAAGAAGGTCCTAGGTATACAGTAAACCTGAAGTGAAGCATCGGAATCCATAACTAGTGACACAGGAATGGTTCAAAACATAGACAGTAGGAAGAGTCAGTCTTCTTGTACTTAAGTCGGCATTGTGCCGTTAGTATTTAATTCCGATGCAATTTCTGTGTTTCATCGTCAATAAGAAGGTCCAAGGGATACAGTAAACCTGGAGTGAAGCTTCGTAATCTGTAACTAGTGTCACAGGCATGGTTCAAATCATAGTCAGTAAGAAGAGTCAGTCTTCGTGTACTTCAGTCGGTATTTTGCCTTTTGTATTTAATTCCGATGCAATTTCTGTGTTTTATCGTCAATGAGAAGCTCCAAGGGATACAGTAAACCTGACGTGCAGCATCGGTATCTATAACTAGTGTCACAGGAATCGTTCAAAGCATAGTCAGTAAGAATAGTCAGTTTTCTTGTACTTAAGTCGGCAGTGCCTTTTCTATTTAATTCCGATGCAATTTCTGTGTTTCATCGTCATAACACGGTCCAAGGGATACAGTAAACCTGGAGTGAAGCATCGGAATCTATAACTAGTGTCAATGCTATGGTTCAAAAAATAGACAGTAATAAGAGTCAGTCTTCTTGTACTTAATTCGGAATTGTGCCTCTTGTATTTAATTCCGATGCATTTTCTGTGTTTCATCGTCAATAAGAAGGTCAGAGGGATACAGTAAACCTGAAGTGAGGCATCGGAATCCATAACTAGTGTCACAGGAATGTCTCAAAACGTAGTCAGTAAGAAGAGTTAGTCTTCTTGTACTTAAGTCGGCATTGTGCCTTTTGTATTTAATTCCGATGCAATTTCTGTGTTTCATCGTCAATAAGAACGTCAAAGGGATACAGTAAACCTGAAGTGAAGCATCGGAATCTATAACTAGTGACACAGGAATGGTTCAAAACATAGACAGTAGGAAGAGTCAGTCTTCTTGTACTTAAGTCGGCATTGTGCCGTTAGTATTTAATTCCGATGCAATTTCTGTGTTTCATCGTCAATAAGAAGGTCCAAGGGATACAGTAAACCTGAAGTGAAGCATTGGATCTATAACTGGTGTCTCAGGAATGGTTCAAAACATAGTCAGTAAAAAGAGTCAGTCTTCTTGCACTTAAGTCGGCATTGTGCCTTTTCTATTTAATTCCGATGCAATATCAGTGTTTCATCGTCAATAACAAGGTCCAAGGGATACAGTAAACATGAAGTGAAGCATCGGAATCTATAACAAGTGTCAATGGAATGGTTCAAAACATAGTCAGTAAGAATAGTCAGTCTTCTTGTACTTAAGTCGGCATTGTGCCTTTTCTATTTAATTCCGATGCCATTTCTGTGTTTCATCGTCAATAAGAAGGTCCAAGGGATAAAGTAAACCTGGAGTGAAGCATCGGAATCTATAACTAGTGTCACAGGAATGGTTCAAAACATAGACAGTAAGAAGAGTCAGTCTTCTTGTCCTTAAGTCGGCATTGTGACTTTTGTAATTAATTCCGATGCAATTTCTGTGTTTCATCGTCAACAAGACGGTCCAAGGGATACTGTAATCCTGGAGTGAAGCATCGGAAACTATAACTAGTGTCATAGAAGTGGTTAAAACCATAGACGGTAATAAGAGTCGGTCTTCTTGTACTTAATTCTGCTTTGTGCCTTTTGTATTTAATTCTGATGCAATTTCTGTGTTTCATCGTCAATAAGAAGGTCCAAGGGATACAGTAAACCTGAAGTGAAGCATCGGAATTTATAACTAGTGTCACAGGAATGGTTCAAAACATAGTCAGTAATGAGAGGCAGTCTTCTTGTACTTAATTCTGCTTTGTGCCTTTTGTATTTAATTCCGATGCAATTTCTGTGTTTCATCATTAATAAGAAGGTCCAAGGGATACAGTAAACCAGAAGTGAAGCATCGGAATTTATAACTAGTGTCACAGGAATGGTTCAAATCATAGACAGTAAGAAGAGTCAGACTTCTTTTACTTAAGTCGGCATTGTGCCTTTTGTATTTAATTCCGATGCAATTTCTGTGTGTCATCATTAATAAGAAGGTCCAAGGGATACAGTAAACCTGGAGTGAAGCATCGGAGTCTATAACTAGTGTCACAGGACTAGTTCAAAAATAGACAGTAAGAAGAGTCAGTCTCCTTGAACTTAATTCGGCATTGTGCCTTTTGTATTTATTTCCGATGCAATTTCTGTGTTTCATCGTCAATAAGAAGGTCCAAGGGATACAGTAAACTTCAAGTGAAGCATCGGAATCTATAACGGTTGTCACAGGAATGGCTCAAACATAGTCAGTAGGAAGAGTCGGTCTTCATGTACTTAAGTCCTCATTGTGCCTTTTGTATTTAATTCCGATGTATTTTCTGTGTTTCATCGTCAATAAGAAGGTCCAAGGGATACAGTAAACCTGAAGTGAAGCATCGGAATCTATAACTAGTGTCACAGGAATGGTTCAAAATATAGACAGTAATAAGAGTCGGTCTTCTTGTACTTAATTCTGCTTTGTGCCTTTTGTATTTAATTCCGATGCAATTTCTGTGTTTCATCGTCTATAAGAAGGTCCAAGGGATACAGTAAACCTGAAGTGAAGCATCGGAATTTATAACTAGTGTCACAGGAATGGTTCAAACATAGACAGTAAGAAGAGTCAGTCTTCTTGTACTTAAGTCGGCATTGTGCTTTTTGTATTTAACTCCGATGGAATTTCTGTGTTTCATCGTCAATAAGAAGGTCAGAGGGATACAGTAAACCTGGAGTGAAGCATCGGAATCTATAACTAGTGTCCCAGGAATGGTTCAAATCATAGACAGTAAGAAGAGTCAGACTTCTTTTACTTAAGTCGGCATTGTGCTTTTGTATTTAATTCCGATGCAATTTCTGTGTTTCATCGTCAATAAGAAGGTCAGAGGGGTACAGTAAACCTGAGACCTGAAGTAAAGCATCGGAATCTATAGCTAGTGTCACAGGAATGTTTCAAAACATAGACAGTAAGAAGAGTCAGTCTTCTTGTACTTAATTCTGCTTTGTGCCTTTTGTATTTAATTCCGATGCAATTTCTGTGTTTCATCATTAATAAGAAGGTCCAAGGGATACAGTAAACCTGAAGCGAAGCATCGGAATTTATAACTAGTGTCACAGGAATGGTTAAACATAGACAGTAAGAAGAGTCAGTCTTCTTGTACTTAATTCTGCTTTGTGCCTTTTGTATTTAATTCCGATGCAATTTCTGTGTGTCATCATTAATAAGAAGGTCCAAGGGATACAGTAAACCTGAAGTGAAGCATCGGAATTTATAACTAGTGTCACAGGAATGGTTCAAACATAGACAGTAAGAAGAGTCAGTCTTCTTGTACTTAAGTCGGCATTGTGCTTTTTGTATTTAACTCCGATGGAATTTCTGTGTTTCATCGTCAATAAGAAGGTCAGAGGGATACAGTAAACCTGGAGTGAAGCATCGGAATCTATAACTAGTGTCACAGGAATGGTTCAAATCATAGACAGTAAGAAGAGTCAGACTTCTTTTACTTAAGTCGGCATTGTGCCTTTTGTATTTAATTCCGATGTATTTTCTGTGTTTCATCGTCAATAAGAAGGTCCAAGGGATACAGTCAACCTGAAGTGAAGCATCGGAATCTATAACTAGTGTCACAGGAATGGTTCAAAACATAGACAGTAGAAAGAGTCAGTCTTCTTGTACTTAAGTCGGCATTGTGCCGTTAGTATTTAATTCCGATGCAATTTCTGTGTTTCATCGTCAATAAGAAGGTCCATGGGATACAGTAAACCTGAAGTGAAGCATTGGATCTATAACTGGTGTCACACGAATGGTTCAAAACATAGTCAGTAAAAAGAGACAGTGTTCTTGTACTTACGTCGGCATTGTGCCTTTTCTGTTTAATTCCGATGCAATATCTGTGTTTCATCGTCAATAAGAAGGTCCAAGGGATACAGTAAACATGAAGTGAAGCATCGGAATCTATAACAAGTGTCAATGGAATGGTTCAAAACATAGTCAGTAAGGAGAGTCAGTCTTCTTGTACTTAAGTCGGCATTGTGCCTTTTCTATTTAATTCCGATGCAATTTCTGTGTTTCATCGTCAATAAGAAGGACCTAGGGATAAAGTAGACCTGGAGTGAAGCATCGGAATCTATAACTAGTGTCACAGGAATGGTTAAAAACATAGACAGTAAGAGGAGTCAGTCTTCTTGTCCTTAAGTCGGCATTGTGACTTTTGTAAATAATTCCGATGCAATTTCTGTGTTTCATCGTCAATAAGACGGTCCAAGGGATACAGTAAACCTGGATTGAAGCATCGGAATCTATAACTAGTGTCACAGAAGTGGTCCAAAACATAGACAGTAATAAGAGTCAGTCTTCTTGTACTTAATTCTGCTTTGTGCCTTTTGTATTTAATTCCGATGCAATTTCTGTGTTTCATCGTCAATAAGAAGGTCCAAGGGATACAGTAAACCTGAAGTGAAGCATCGGAATTTATAACTAGTGTCACAGGAATGGTTCAAAACATAGTCAGTAAGGAGAGGCAGTCTTCTTGTACTTAAGTCGGCATTGTGCCTTTTGTATTTAATTCCGATGCAATTTCTGTGTTTCATCGTCAATAAGAAGGTCAGAGGGGTACAGTAAACCTGAGACCTGAAGTGAAGCATCGGAATCTATAGCTAGTGTCACAGGAATGGTTCAAAACATAGACAGTAAGAAGAGTCAGTCTTCTTGTACTTAATTCTGCTTTGTGCCTTTTGTATTTAATTCCGATGCAATTTCTGTGTTTCATCATTAATAAGAAGGTCCAAGGGATACAGTAAACCTGAAGCGAAGCATCGGAATTTATAACTAGTGTCACAGGAATGGTTCAAACATAGACAGTAAGAAGAGTCAGTCTTCTTGTACTTAAGTCGGCATTGTGCTTTTTGTATTTAACTCCGATGGAATTTCTGTGTTTCATCGTCAATAAGAAGGTCAGAGGGATACAGTAAACCTGGAGTGACGCATCGGAATCTATAAGTAGTGTCACAGGAATGGTTCAAATCATAGACAGTAAGAAGAGTTAGACTTCTTTTACTTAAGTCGGCATTGTGCCTTTTGTATTTAATTCCGATGCAATTTCTGTGTTTCATCGTCAATAAGAAGGACCAAGCTATACAGTAAACCTGGAGAGAAGCATCGGAATCCATAACTAGTGTCACAGGAATGGATCAAACATAATCAGGAGGAAGAGTTAGTCTTCTTGTACTTAAGTCGGCGTTGTGCCTTTTGTATTTAATTCCGATGCAATTTCTGTGTTTCATCGTCAATAAGAACGTCCAAGGGATACAGTAAACCTGGAGTGAAGCTTCGTAATCTGTAACTAGTGTCACAGGAATGGTTCAAATCACAGACAGTAAGAAGAGTCAGTCTTCGTGTACTTCAGTCGGCATTTTGCATTTTTTATTTGATTCCGATGCAATTTCTGTGTTTCACCGTCAATAAGACGGTCCAAGGGATACAGTAAATCTGGAGTGAAGCATCGGAATCTATAACAAGTGTCAATGGTATGGTTCAAAAAATAGACAGTAAGAAGAGTCAGTCTTCTTGTACTTACATCGGTATTGTGCTTTTTGTATTTAATTCCGATGCAATTTCTGTGTTTCATCGTCAATAAGAAGGTCAGAGGGATACAGTAAACCTGAAGTGAAGCATCGGAATCTATAGCTAATGTCGCAGGAATGGTTCAAAGCATAGTCAGTAAGAAGAGTCAGTCTTCTTGTCCTTAAGTCGGCATTGTGCCTTTTCTATTTAATTCCGATGCAATTTCTGTGTTTCATCGTCAATAAGAAGATCCAAGGGATACAGTAAACCTGAAGTGAAGCATCGGAATCTATAACTAGTGACACAGGAATGGTTCAAAGCATAGACAGTAAGAAGAGTCAGTCTTTATGTACTTACGTCGACATTGTGCCTTTTGTATTTAATTCCGATGCAATTTCTGTGTTTCATCGTAAATGAGAAGGTCAGAGGGATACAATAAACCTGAAGTGAAGCATCGGAATATATAACTGGTGTCACAGGAATGGTTCAAAACAAAGTCTGTGAGAAGAGTCAGTCTTCTTGTCCTTAAGTCGGCATTGTGCCTTTTGTATTTAATTACGATGCAATTTCTGTGTTTCATCGTCAATAAGAAGGTCCAAGGGATACAGTAAACCTGTATTGTAGCATCGGAATCTATAACTAGTGTCACAGGAATGGTTCAAAGCATAGACAGTGAGAAGAGTCAGTCTTCTTTTCCTTAAGTCGGCATTGTGCCTTTTGTATTTTATTACGATGCAATTTCTGTGTTTCATCGTCAATAAGAAGGTCCAAGGGATATAGTAAACCTGAAGTGAAGCATCGGAATTTATAACTAGTGTCACAGGAATGGTTCAAAACATAGTCAGTAAGGAGAGGCAGTCTTCTTGTACTTAAGTCGGCATTGTGCCTTTTGTATTTAATTCCGATGCAATTTCTGTGTTTCATCGTCAATAAGAAGGTCAGAGGGGTACAGTAAACCTGAGACCTGAAGTGAAACATCGGAATCTATTGCTAGTGTCACAGGAATGGTTCAAAACATAGACAGTAAGAAGAGTCAGTCCTCTTGTACTTAATTCTGCTTTGTGCCTTTTGTATTTAATTCCGATTCAATTTCTGTGTTTCATCATTAATAAGAAGGTCCAAGGGATACAGTAAACCTCAAGTGAAGCATCGGAATTTATAACTAGTGTCACAGGAATGGTTCAAACATAGACAGTAAGAAGAGTCAGTCTTCTTGTACTTAAGTCGGCATTGTGCTTTTTGTATTTAACTCCGATGGAATTTCTGTGTTTCATCGTCAATAAGAAGGTCCAACGGATACAGTAAACCTGAAGTGAAGCATCGGAATCTATAACTAGTGTCACAGGAACGGTTCAAAACATAGACAGTAGGAAGAGTCAGTCTTCTTGTACTTAAGTCGGCATTGTGCCGTTAGTATTTAATTCCGATGCAATTTCTGTGTTTCATCGTCAATAAGAAGGTCCAAGGGATACAGTAAACCTGAAGTGAAGCATTGGATCTATAACTGGTGTCACAGGAATGGTTCAAAACATTGTCAGTAAAAAGAGTCAGTCTTCTTGTACTTAAGTCGGCATTGTGCCTTTTCTATTTAATTCCGATGCAATATCTGTGTTTCATCGTCAATAAGAAGGTCCAAGGAATACAGTAAACATGAAGTGAAGCTTCGGAATCTATAACAAGTGTCAATGGAATGGTTCAAAACATAGTCAGTAAGAAGAGTCAGTCTTCTTGTACTTAAGTCGGCATTGTGCCTTTTCTATTTAATTCCGATGCAATTTCTGTGTTTCATCGTCAATAAGAAGGTCCAAGGTACAAAGTAAACCTGGAGTGAAGCATCGGAATCTATAACTAGTGTCACAGGAATGGTTCAAAACATAGACAGTAAGAAGAGTCAGTCTTCTTGTCCTTAAGTCGGCATTGTGACTTTTGTAATTAATTCCGATGCAATTTCTGTGTTTCATCGTCAATAAGACGGTCCAAGGGATACAGTAAACCTGGAGTGAAGCATCGGAATCTATAACTAGTGTCACAGAAGTGGTACAAAACATAGACAGTAATAAGAGTCAGTCTTCTTGTACTTAATTCTGCTTTGTGCCTTTTGTATTTAATTCCGATGCAATTTCTGTGTTTCATCGTCAATAAGAAGGTCCAAGGGATACAGTAAACCTGAAGTGAAGCATCGGAATTTATAACTAGTGTCACAGGAATGGTTCAAAACATAGTCAGTAAGGAGAGGCAGTCTCCTTGTACTTAAGTCGGCATTGTGCCTTTTGTATTTAATTCCGATGCAATTTCTGTGTTTCATCGTCAATAAGAGGGTTAGAAGGGTACAGTGAACCTGAGACCTGAAGTGAAGCATCGGAATCTATAGCTAGTGTCACAGGAATGGTTCAAAACTTAGACAGTAAGAAGAGTCAGTCTTCTTGTACTTAATTCTGCTTTGTGCCTTTTGTATTTAATTCCGATGAAATTTCTGTGTTTCATCATTAATAAGAAGGTCCAAGGGATACAGTAAACCTGAAGTGAAGCATCGGAATTTATAACTAATGTCACAGGAATGGTTCAAACGTAGACAGTAAGAAGAGACAGACTTCTTTTACTTAAGTCGGCATTGTGCCTTTTGTATTTAATTCCGATGCAATTTCTGTGTTTCATCGTCAATAAGAAGGTCCAAGGGATACAGTAAACCTGAAGTGAAGCATCGGAATCTATAACTAGTGTCACAGGAATGGTTCAAAACATAGGCAGTAGGAAGAGTCAGTCTTCTTGTACTTAAGTCGGCATTGTGCCGTTAGTACTTAATTCCGATGCAATTTCTGTGTTTCATCGTCAATAAGAAGGTCCAAGGGATACAGTAAACCTGAAGTGAAGCATTGGATCTATAACTGGTGTCACAGGAATGGTTCAAAACATAGTCAGTAAAAAGAGTCAGTCTTCTTGTACTTAAGTCGCCATTGTGCCTTTTCTATTTAATTCCGATGCAATATTTGTGTTTCATCGTCAATAAGAAGGTCCAAGGGATACAGTAAACATGAAGTGAAGCATCGGAATCTATAACAAGTGTCAATGGAATGGTTCAAAACATAGTCAGTAAGAAGAGTCAGTCTTCTTGTACTTAAGTCGGCATTGTGCCTTTTGTATTAAATTCCGATGCAATATTTGTGTTTCATCGTCAATAAGAAGGTCCAAGGGATACAGTAAACCTCAAGTGAAGCATTGGAATCTATAACGGGTGTCACAGGAATGGCTCAAACATAGTCAGTAGGAAGAGTCGGTCTTCATGTACTTAAGTCGGCATTGTGCTTTTTGAATTTAACTCCGATGGAATTTCTGTGTTTCATCGTCAATAAGAAGGTCAGAGGGATACAGTAAACCTGGAGTGAAGCATCGGAATCTATAACTAGTGTCACAGGAATGGTTCAAATCATAGACAGTAAGAAGAGTCAGACTTCTTTTACTTAAGTCGGCATTGTGCCTTTTGTATTTAATTCCGATGCAATTTCTGTGTTTCATCGTCAATAAGAAGGACCAAGCTATACAGTAAACCTGGAGTGAAGCATCGGAGTCTATAACTAGTGTCACAGGACTAGTTCAAAAATAGACAGTAAGACGAGTCAGTCTCCTTGAACTTAATTCGGCATTGTGCCTTTTGTATTTATTTCCGATGCAATTTCTGTGTTTCATCGTCAATAAGAAGGTCCAAGGGATACAGTAAACCTCAAGTGAAGCATTGGAATCTATAACGGGTGTCACAGGAATGGCTCAAACATAGTCAGTAGGAAGAGTCGGTCTTCATGTACTTAAGTAGGCATTGTTCCTTTTGTATTTAATTCCGATGTATTTTCTGTGTTTCATCGTCAATAAGAAGGTCCAAGGGATACAGTAAACCTGAAGTGAAGCATCGGAATCTATAACTAGTGTCACAGGAATGGTTCAAAACATAGACAGTAGGAAGAGTCAGTCTTCTTGTACTTAAGTCGGCATTGTGCCGTTAGTATTTAATTCCGATGCAATTTCTGTGTTTCATCGTCAATAAGAAGGTCCAAGGGATACACTAAACCTGAAGTGAAGCATTGGATCTATAACTGGTGTCACAGGAATGGTTCAAAACATAGTCAGTAAAAAAGAGTCAGTCTTCTTGTACTTAAGTCGGCATTGTGCCTTTTCTATTTAATTCCGATACAATATCTGTGTTTCATCGTCAATAAGAAGGTCCAAGGGATACAGTAAACATGAAGTGAAGCATCGGAATTTATAACAAGTGTAAATGGAATGGTTCAAAACATAGTCAGTAAGAAGAGTCAGTCTTCTTGTACTTAAGTCGGCATTGTGCCTTTTGTATTTAATTCCGATGCAATTTCTGTGTTTCATCGTCAATAAGAAGGTCAGAGGGGTACAGTAAACCTGAGACCTGAAGTGAAACATCGGAATCTATTGCTAGTGTCACAGGAATGGTTCAAAACATAGACAGTAAGAAGAGTCAGTCCACTTGTACTTAATTCTGCTTTGTGCCTTTTGTATTTAATTCCGATTCAATTTCTGTGTTTCATCATTAATAAGAAGGTCCAAGGGATACAGTAAACCTCAAGTGAAGCATCGGAATTTATAACTAGTGTCACAGGAATGGTTCAAACATAGACAGTAAGAAGAGTCAGTCTTCTTGTACTTAAGTCGGCATTGTGCTTTTTGTATTTAACTCCGATGGAATTTCTGTGTTTCATCGTCAATAAGAAGGTCCAACGGATTCAGTAAACCTGAAGTGAAGCATCGGAATCTATAACTAGTGTCACAGGAATGGTTCAAAACATAGACAGTAGGAAGAGTCAGTCTTCTTGTACTTAAGTCGGCATTGTGCCGTTAGTATTTAATTCCGATGCAATTTCTGTGTTTCATCGTCAATAAGAAGGTCCAAGGGATACAGTAAACCTGATGTGAAGCATTGGATCTATAACTGGTGTCACAGGAATGGTTCAAAACATTGTCAGTAAAAAGAGTCAGTCTTCTTGTACTTAAGTCGGCATTGTGCCTTTTCTATTTAATTCCGATGCAATATCTGTGTTTCATCGTCAATAAGAAGGTCCAAGGGATACAGTAAACATGAAGTGAAGCTTCGGAATCTATAACAAGTGTCAATGGAATGGTTCAAAACATAGTCAGTAAGAAGAGTCAGTCTTCTTGTACTTAAGTCGGCATTGTGCCTTTTCTATTTAATTCCGATGCAATTTCTGTGTTTCATCGTCAATAAGAAGGTCAAAGGTACAAAGTAAACCTGGAGTGAAGCATCGGAATCTATAACTAGTGTCACAGGAATGGTTCAAAACATAGACAGTAAGAAGAGTCAGTCTTCTTGTCCTTAAGTCGGCATTGTGACTTTTGTAATTAATTCCGATGCAATTTCTGTGTTTCATCGTCAATAAGACGGTCCAAGGGATACAGTAAACCTGGAGTGAAGCATCGGAATCTATAACTAGTGTCACAGAAGTGGTACAAAACATAGACAGTAATAAGAGTCAGTCTTCTTGTACTTAATTCTGCTTTGTGCCTTTTGTATTTAATTCCGATGCAATTTCTGTGTTTCATCGTCAATAAGAAGGTCCAAGGGATACAGTAAACCTGAAGTGAAGCATCGGAATTTATAACTAGTGTCACAGGAATGGTTCAAAACATAGTCAGTAAGGAGAGGCAGTCTCCTTGTACTTAAGTCGGCATTGTGCCTTTTGTATTTAATTCCGATGCAATTTCTGTGTTTCATCGTCAATAAGAGGGTTAGAAGGGTACAGTAAACCTGAGACCTGAAGTGAAGCATCGGAATCTATAGCTAGTGTCACAGGAATGGTTCAAAACTTAGACAGTAAGAAGAGTCAGTCTTCTTGTACTTAATTCTGCTTTGTGCCTTTTGTATTTAATTCCGATGAAATTTCTGTGTTTCATCATTAATAAGAAGGTCCAAGGGATACAGTAAACCTGAAGTGAAGCATCGGAATTTATAACTAATGTCACAGGAATGGTTCAAACGTAGACAGTAAGAAGAGACAGACTTCTTTTACTTAAGTCGGCATTGTGCCTTTTGTATTTAATTCCGATGCAATTTCTGTGTTTCATCGTCAATAAGAAGGACCAAGCTATACAGTAAACCTGGAGTGAAGCGTCGGAGTCTATAACTAGTGTCACAGGACTAGTTCAAAAATAGACAGTAAGAAGAGTCAGTCTCCTTGAACTTAATTCGGCATTGTGCTTTTGTATTTAATTCCGATGCAATTTCTGTGTTTCATCGTCAATAAGAAGGTCCAAGGGATACAGTAAACCTGAAGTGAAGCATCGGAATCTATAACTAGTGTCACAGGAATGGTTCAAAACATAGGCAGTAGGAAGAGTCAGTCTTCTTGTACTTAAGTCGGCATTGTGCCGTTAGTATTTAATTCCGATGCAATTTCTGTGTTTCATCGTCAATAAGAAGGTCCAAGGGATACAGTAAACCTGAAGTGAAGCATTGGATCTATAACTGGTGTCACAGGAATGGTTCAAAACATAGTCAGTAAAAAGAGTCAGTCTTCATGTACTTAAGTCGCAATTGTGCCTTTTCTATTTAATTCCGATGCAATATTTGTGTTTCATCGTCAATAAGAAGGTCCAAGGGATACAGTAAACATGAAGTGAAGCATCGGAATCTATAACAAGTGTCAATGGAATGGTTCAAAACATAGTCAGTAAGAAGAGTCAGTCTTCTTGTACTTAAGTCGGCATTGTGCCTTTTGTATTAAATTCCGATGCAATATTTGTGTTTCATCGTCAATAAGAAGGTCCAAGGGATACAGTAAACCTCAAGTGAAGCATTGGAATCTATAACGGGTGTCACAGGAATGGCTCAAACATAGTCAGTAGGAAGAGTCGGTCTTCATGTACTTAAGTCGGCATTGTGCTTTTTGAATTTAACTCCGATGGAATTTCTGTGTTTCATCGTCAATAAGAAGGTCAGAGGGATACAGTAAACCTGGAGTGAAGCATCGGAATCTATAACTAGTGTCACAGGAATGGTTCAAATCATAGACAGTAAGAAGAGTCAGACTTCTTTTACTTAAGTCGGCATTGTGCCTTTTGTATTTAATTCCGATGCAATTTCTGTGTTTCATCGTCAATAAGAAGGACCAAGCTATACAGTAAACCTGGAGGGAAGCATCGGAGTCTATAACTAGTGTCACAGGACTAGTTCAAAAATAGACAGTAAGACGAGTCAGTCTCCTTGAACTTAATTCGGCATTGTGCCTTTTGTATTTATTTCCGATGCAATTTCTGTGTTTCATCGTCATTAAGAAGGTCCAAGGGATACAGTAAACCTCAAGTGAAGCATTGGAATCTATAACGGGTGTCACAGGAATGGCTCAAACATAGTCAGTAGGAAGAGTCGGTCTTCATGTACTTAAGTAGGCATTGTTCCTTTTGTATTTAATTCCGATGTATTTTCTGTGTTTCATCGGCAATAAGAAGGTCCAAGGGATACAGTAAACCTGAAGTGAAGCATCGGAATCCATAACTAGTGTCACAGGAATGGTTCAAAACATAGACAGTAGGAAGAGTCAGTCTTCTTGTACTTAAGTCGGCATTGTGCCGTTAGTATTTAATTCCGATGCAATTTCTGTGTTTCATCGTCAATAAGAAGGTCCAAGGGATACAGTAAACCTGAAGTGAAGCATTGGATCTATAACTGGTGTCACAGGAATGGTTCAAAACATAGTCAGTAAAAAAGAGTCAGTCTTCTTGTACTTAAGTCGGCATTGTGCCTTTTCTATTTAATTCCGAAACAATATCTGTGTTTCATCGTCAATAAGAAGGTCCAAGGGATACAGTAAACATGAAGTGAAGCATCGGAATTTATAACAAGTGTAAATGGAATGGTTCAAAACATAGTCAGTAAGAAGAGTCAGTCTTCTTGTACTTAAGTCGGCATTGTGCCTTTTCTATTTAATTCCGATGCAATTTCTGTGTTTCATCGTCAATAAGAAGGTCCAAGGGAAAAAGTAAACCTGGAGTGAAGCATCGGAATCTATAACTACTGTCACAGGAATGGTTCAAAACATAGACAGTAAGAAGAGTCAGTCTTCTTGTCCTTAAGTCGGCATTGTGCCTTTTGTAATTAATTCCGATGCAATTTCTGTGTTTCATCGTCAATAAGACGGTCCAAGGGATACAGTAAACCTGGAGTGAAGCATCGGAATCTATAACTAGTGTCACAGAAGTGGTACAAAACATAGACAGTAATAAGAGTCAGTCTTCTTGTACTTAATTCTGCTTTGTGCCTTTTGTATTTAATTCCGATGCAATTTCTGTGTTTCATCGTCAATAAGAAGGTCCAAGGGATACAGTAAACCTGAAGTGAAGCATCGGAATTTATAACTAGTGTCACAGGAATGGTTCAAAACATAGTCAGTAAGGAGAGGCAGTCTCCTTGTACTTAAGTCGGCATTGTGCCTTTTGTATTTAATTCCGATGCAATTTCTGTGTCTCATCGTCAATAAGAGGGTTAGAAGGGTACAGTAAACCTGAGACCTGAAGTGAAGCATCGGAATCTATAGCTAGTGTCACAGGAATGGTTCAAAACTTAGACAGTAAGAAGAGTCAGTCTTCTTGTACTTAATTCTGCTTTGTGCCTTTTGTATTTAATTCCGATGAAATTTCTGTGTTTCATCATTAATAAGAAGGTCCAAGGGATACAGTAAACCTGAAGTGAAGCATCGGAATTTATAACTAATGTCACAGGAATGGTTCAAACGTAGACAGTAAGAAGAGACAGACTTCTTTTACTTAAGTCGGCATTGTGCCTTTTGTATTTAATTCCGATGCAATTTCTGTGTTTCATCGTCAATAAGAAGGACCAAGCTATACAGTAAACCTGGAGTGAAGCGTCGGAGTCTATAACTAGTGTCACAGGACTAGTTCAAAAATAGACAGTAAGAAGAGTCAGTCTCCTTGAACTTAATTCGGCATTGTGCTTTTGTATTTAATTCCGATGCAATTTCTGTGTTTCATCGTCAATAAGAAGGTCCAAGGGATACAGTAAACCTGAAGTGAAGCATCGGAATCTATAACTAGTGTCACAGGAATGGTTCAAAACATAGGCAGTAGGAAGAGTCAGTCTTCTTGTACTTAAGTCGGCATTGTGCCGTTAGTATTTAATTCCGATGCAATTTCTGTGTTTCATCGTCAATAAGAAGGTCCAAGGGATACAGTAAACCTCAAGTGAAGCATTGGAATCTATAACGGGTGTCACAGGAATGGCTCAAACATAGTCAGTAGGAAGAGTCGGTCTTCATGTACTTAAGTCGGCATTGTGCTTTTTGAATTTAACTCCGATGGAATTTCTGTGTTTCATCGTCAATAAGAAGGTCAGAGGGATACAGTAAACCTGGAGTGAAGCATCGGAATCTATAACTAGTGTCACAGGAATGGTTCAAATCATAGACAGTAAGAAGAGTCAGACTTCTTTTACTTAAGTCGGCATTGTGCCTTTTGTATTTAATTCCGATGCAATTTCTGTGTTTCATCGTCAATAAGAAGGACCAAGCTATACAGTAAACCTGGAGGGAAGCATCGGAGTCTATAACTAGTGTCACAGGACTAGTTCAAAAATAGACAGTAAGACGAGTCAGTCTCCTTGAACTTAATTCGGCATTGTGCCTTTTGTATTTATTTCCGATGCAATTTCTGTGTTTCATCGTCATTAAGAAGGTCCAAGGGATACAGTAAACCTCAAGTGAAGCATTGGAATCTATAACGGGTGTCACAGGAATGGCTCAAACATAGTCAGTAGGAAGAGTCGGTCTTCATGTACTTAAGTAGGCATTGTTCCTTTTGTATTTAATTCCGATGTATTTTCTGTGTTTCATCGGCAATAAGAAGGTCCAAGGGATACAGTAAACCTGAAGTGAAGCATCGGAATCCATAACTAGTGTCACAGGAATGGTTCAAAACATAGACAGTAGGAAGAGTCAGTCTTCTTGTACTTAAGTCGGCATTGTGCCGTTAGTATTTAATTCCGATGCAATTTCTGTGTTTCATCGTCAATAAGAAGGTCCAAGGGATACAGTAAACCTGAAGTGAAGCATTGGATCTATAACTGGTGTCACAGGAATGGTTCAAAACATAGTCAGTAAAAAAGAGTCAGTCTTCTTGTACTTAAGTCGGCATTGTGCCTTTTCTATTTAATTCCGAAACAATATCTGTGTTTCATCGTCAATAAGAAGGTCCAAGGGATACAGTAAACATGAAGTGAAGCATCGGAATTTATAACAAGTGTAAATGGAATGGTTCAAAACATAGTCAGTAAGAAGAGTCAGTCTTCTTGTACTTAAGTCGGCATTGTGCCTTTTCTATTTAATTCCGATGCAATTTCTGTGTTTCATCGTCAATAAGAAGGTCCAAGGGAAAAAGTAAACCTGGAGTGAAGCATCGGAATCTATAACTACTGTCACAGGAATGGTTCAAAACATAGACAGTAAGAAGAGTCAGTCTTCTTGTCCTTAAGTCGGCATTGTGCCTTTTGTAATTAATTCCGATGCAATTTCTGTGTTTCATCGTCAATAAGACGGTCCAAGGGATACAGTAAACCTGGAGTGAAGCATCGGAATCTATAACTAGTGTCACAGAAGTGGTACAAAACATAGACAGTAATAAGAGTCAGTCTTCTTGTACTTAATTCTGCTTTGTGCCTTTTGTATTTAATTCCGATGCAATTTCTGTGTTTCATCGTCAATAAGAAGGTCCAAGGGATACAGTAAACCTGAAGTGAAGCATCGGAATTTATAACTAGTGTCACAGGAATGGTTCAAAACATAGTCAGTAAGGAGAGGCAGTCTCCTTGTACTTAAGTCGGCATTGTGCCTTTTGTATTTAATTCCGATGCAATTTCTGTGTCTCATCGTCAATAAGAGGGTTAGAAGGGTACAGTAAACCTGAGACCTGAAGTGAAGCATCGGAATCTATAGCTAGTGTCACAGGAATGGTTCAAAACTTAGACAGTAAGAAGAGTCAGTCTTCTTGTACTTAATTCTGCTTTGTGCCTTTTGTATTTAATTCCGATGAAATTTCTGTGTTTCATCATTAATAAGAAGGTCCAAGGGATACAGTAAACCTGAAGTGAAGCATCGGAATTTATAACTAATGTCACAGGAATGGTTCAAACGTAGACAGTAAGAAGAGACAGACTTCTTTTACTTAAGTCGGCATTGTGCCTTTTGTATTTAATTCCGATGCAATTTCTGTGTTTCATCGTCAATAAGAAGGACCAAGCTATACAGTAAACCTGGAGTGAAGCGTCGGAGTCTATAACTAGTGTCACAGGACTAGTTCAAAAATAGACAGTAAGAAGAGTCAGTCTCCTTGAACTTAATTCGGCATTGTGCTTTTGTATTTAATTCCGATGCAATTTCTGTGTTTCATCGTCAATAAGAAGGTCCAAGGGATACAGTAAACCTGAAGTGAAGCATCGGAATCTATAACTAGTGTCACAGGAATGGTTCAAAACATAGGCAGTAGGAAGAGTCAGTCTTCTTGTACTTAAGTCGGCATTGTGCCGTTAGTATTTAATTCCGATGCAATTTCTGTGTTTCATCGTCAATAAGAAGGTCCAAGGGATACAGTAAACCTGAAGTGAAGCATTGGATCTATAACTGGTGTCACAGGAATGGTTCAAAACATAGTCAGTAAAAAGAGTCAGTCTTCATGTACTTAAGTCGCCATTGTGCCTTTTCTATTTAATTCCGATGCAATATTTGTGTTTCATCGTCAATAAGAAGGTCCAAGGGATACAGTAAACATGAAGTGAAGCATCGGAATCTATAACAAGTGTCAATGGAATGGTTCAAAACATAGTCAGTAAGAAGAGTCAGTCTTCTTGTACTTAAGTCGGCATTGTGCCTTTTGTATTAAATTCCGATGCAATATTTGTGTTTCATCGTCAATAAGAAGGTCCAAGGGATACAGTAAACCTCAAGTGAAGCATTGGAATCTATAACGGGTGTCACAGGAATGGCTCAAACATAGTCAGTAGGAAGAGTCGGTTTTCATGTACTTAAGTCGGCATTGTGCTTTTTGAATTTAACTCCGATGGAATTTCTGTGTTTCATCGTCAATAAGAAGGTCAGAGGGATACAGTAAACCTGGAGTGAAGCATCGGAATCTATAACTAGTGTCACAGGAATGGTTCAAATCATAGACAGTAAGAAGAGTCAGACTTCTTTTACTTAAGTCGGCATTGTGCCTTTTGTATTTAATTCCGATGCAATTTCTGTGTTTCATCGTCAATAAGAAGGACCAAGCTATACAGTAAACCTGGAGTGAAGCATCGGAGTCTATAACTAGTGTCACAGGACTAGTTCAAAAATAGACAGTAAGACGAGTCAGTCTCCTTGAACTTAATTCGGCATTGTGCCTTTTGTATTTATTTCCGATGCAATTTCTGTGTTTCATCGTCATTAAGAAGGTCCAAGGGATACAGTAAACCTCAAGTGAAGCATTGGAATCTATAACGGGTGTCACAGGAATGGCTCAAACATAGTCAGTAGGAAGAGTCGGTCTTCATGTACTTAAGTAGGCATTGTTCCTTTTGTATTTAATTCCGATGTATTTTCTGTGTTTCATCGTCAATAAGAAGGTCCAAGGGATACAGTAAACCTGAAGTGAAGCATCGGAATCCATAACTAGTGTCACAGGAATGGTTCAAAACATAGACAGTAGGAAGAGTCAGTCTTCTTGTACTTAAGTCGGCATTGTGCCGTTAGTATTTAATTCCGATGCAATTTGTGTTACATCGTCAATAAGAAGGTCCAAGGGATACAGTAAACCTGAAGTGAAGCATTGGATCTATAACTGGTGTCACAGGAATGGTTCAAAACATAGTCAGTAAAAAAGAGTCAGTCTTCTTGTACTTAAGTCGGCATTGTGCCTTTTCTATTTAATTCCGAAACAATATCTGTGTTTCATCGTCAATAAGAAGGTCCAAGGGATACAGTAAACATGAAGTGAAGCATCGGAATTTATAACAAGTGTAAATGGAATGGTTCAAAACATAGTCAGTAAGAAGAGTCAGTCTTCTTGTACTTAAGTCGGCATTGTGCCTTTTCTATTTAATTCCGATGCAATTTCTGTGTTTCATCGTCAATAAGAAGGTCCAAGGGAAAAAGTAAACCTGGAGTGAAGCATCGGAATCTATAACTACTGTCACAGGAATGGTTCAAAACATAGACAGTAAGAAGAGTCAGTCTTCTTGTCCTTAAGTCGGCATTGTGCCTTTTGTAATTAATTCCGATGCAATTTCTGTGTTTCATCGTCAATAAGACGGTCCAAGGGTTACAGTAAACCTGGAGTGAAGCATCGGAATCTATAACTAGTGTCACAGAAGTGGTTCAAAACATAGACAGTAATAAGAGTCAGTCTTCTTGTACTTAATACTGCTTTGTGCCTTTTGTATTTAATTCCGATGCATTTTCTGTGTTTCATCGTCAATAAGAAGGTCCAAGGGATACAGTAAACCTGAAGTGAAGCATCGGAATTTATAACGAGTGTCACAGGAATGGTTCAAAACATAGTCAGTAAGGAGAGGCAGTCTTCTTGTACTTAAGTCGGCATTGTGCCTTTTGTATTTAATTCCGATGCAATTTCTGTGTTTCATCGTCAATAAGAAGGTCAGAGGGGTACAGTAAACCTGAGACCTGAAGTGAGGCGTCGGAATCTATAGCTAGTGTCACAGGAATGGTTCAAAACATAGACAGTAAGAAGAGTCAGTCTTCTTGTAATTAATTCTGCTTTGTGCCTTATGTATTTAATTCCGATGCAATTTCTGTGTTTCATCATTAATAAGAAGGTCCAAGGGATACACTAAACCTGAAGTGAGGCATCGGAATTTATAACTAGTGTCACAGGAATGGTTCAAACGTAGACAGTAAGAAGAGTCAGTCTTCTTGTACTTAAGTCGGCAATGTGCTTTTTGTATTTAACTCCGATGGAATTTCTGTGTTTCATCGTCAACAAGAAGGTCAGAGGGATACAGTAAACCTGGAGTGAAGCATCGGAATCTATAACTAGTGTCACAGGAATGGTTCAAATCATAGACAGTAAGAAGAGTCAGACATCTTTTACTTAAGTCGGCATTGTGCCTTTTGTATTTAATGCCGATGCAATTTCTGTGTTTCATCGTCAATAAGAAGGACCAAGCTATACAGTAAACCTGGAGTGAAGCATCGGAGTCTATAACTAGTGTCACAGGACTAGTTCAAAAATAGACAGTAAGACGAGTCAGTCTCCTTGAACTTAATTCGGCATTGTGCCTTTTGTATTTATTTCCGATGCAATTTCTGTGTTTCATCGTCAATAAGAAGGTCCAAGGGATACAGTAAACCTCAAGTGAAGCATCGGAATCTATAACGGGTGTCACAGGAATGGCTCAAATATAGTCAGTAGGAAGAGTCGGTCTTCATGTACTTAAGTAGGCATTGTGCCTTTTGTATTTAATTCCGATGTATTTTCTGTGTTTCATCGTCAATAAGAAGGTCCAAGGGATACAGTAAACCTCAAGTGAAGCATCGGAATCTATAACGGGTGTCACAGGAATGGCTGAAACATAGTCAGTAGGAAGAGTCGGTCTTCATGTACTTAAGTAGGCATTGTGCCTTTTGTATTTAATTCCGATGTATTTTCTGTGTTTCATCGTCAATAAGAAGGTCCAAGGGATACAGTAAACCTGAAGTGAAGCATCGGAATCTATACCTAGTGTCACAGGAATGGTTCAAAAGCATAGACAGTAGGAAGAGTCAGTCTTCTTGTACTTAAGTCGGCATTGTGCCGTTAGTATTTAATTCCGATGCAATTTCTGTGTTTCATCGTCAAAAAGAAGGTCCAAGGGATACAGTAAACCTGAAGTGAAGCATTGGATCTATAACTGGTGTCACAGGAATGGTTCAAAACATAGTCAGTAAAAAAGAGTCAGTCTTCTTGTACTTAAGTCGGCATTGTGCCTTTTCTATTTAATTCCGATGCAATATCTGTGTTTCATCGTCAATAAGAAGGCCCAAGGGATACAGTAAACATGAAGTGAAGCATCGGAATCTATAACAAGTGTCAATGGAATCGTTCAAAACATAGTCAGTAAGAAGAGTCAGTCTTCTTGTACTTAAGTCGGCATTGTGCCTTTTCTATTTAATTCCGATGCAATTTCTGTGTTTCATCGTCAATAAGAAGGTCCAAGGGAAAAAGTAAACCTGGAGTGAAGCATCGGAATCTATAACTAGTGTCACAGGAATGGTTCAAAACATAGACAGTAAGAAGAGTCAGTCTTCTGGTCCTTAAGTCGGCATTGTGACTTTTGTAATTAATTCCGATGCAATTTCTGTGTTTCATCGTCAATAAGACGGTCCAAGGGATACAGTAAACCTGGAGTGAAGCATCGGAATCTATAACTAGTGTCACAGAAGTGGTTCGAAACATAGACAGTAATAAGAGTCAGTCTTCTTGTACTTAATTCTGCTTTGTGCCTTTTGTATTTAATTCCGATGCATTTTCTGTGTTTCATCGTCAATAAGAAGGTCCAAGGGATACCGTAAACCTGAAGTGAAGCATCGGAATTTATAACTAGTGTCACAGGAATGGTTCAAAGCATAGTCAGTAAGGAGAGGCAGTCTTCTTGTACTTAAGTCGGCATTGTGCCTTTTGTATTTAATTCCGATGCAATTTCTGTGTTTCATCGTCAATAAGAAGGTCAGAGGGGTACAGTAAACCTGAGACCTGAAGTGAAGCATCGGAAGCTATAACGGGTGTCACAGGAATGGATCAAACATAGTCAGTAGGAAGAGTCGGTCTTAATGTACTTAAGTCGTCATTGTGCCTTTTGTATTTAATTCCGATGTATTTTCTGTGTTTCATCGTCAATAAGAAGGTCCAAGGGATACTGTAAACCTGAAGTGAAGCATCGGAATCTATAACTAGTGTCACAGGAATGGTTCAAAACATAGACAGTAAAAAGAGTCAGTCTTCTTGTACTCAAGTCGGCATTGTGCCTTTTCTATTTAATTCCGATGCAATATCTGTGTATCATCGTCAATAAGAAGGTCCAAGGGATACAGTAAACATGAAGTGAAGCATCGGAATCTATAACAAGTGTCAATGGAATGGTTCAAAACATAGTCAGTAAGAAGAGTCAGTCTTCAAGTACTTAAATCGACATTGTGCGTTTTCTATTTAATTCCGATGCAATTTCTGTGTTTCATCGTCAATAAGAAGGTCAGAGGGGTACAGTAAACCTGAGACCTGAAGTGAAGCATCGGAATCTATAGCTAGTGTCACAGGAATGGTTCAAAACATAGACAGTAAGAAGAGTCAGTCTTCTTGTACTTAATTCTGCTTTGTGCCTTTTGTATTTAATTCCGATGCAATTTCTGTGTTTCATCATTAATAAGAAGGTCCAAGGGATACAGTAAACCTGAAGTGAAGCATCGGAATTTATAACTAGTGTCACAGGAATGGTTCAAACGTAGACAGTAAGAAGAGTCAGACTTCTTTTACTTAAGTCGGCATTGTGCCTTTTGTATTTAATTCCGATGCAATTTCTGTGTTTCATCGTCAATAAGAAAGACCAAGCTATACAGTAAACCTGGAGTGAAGCATCGGAGTCTATAACTAGTGTCACAGGACTAGTTCAAAAATAGACAGTAAGAAGAGTCAGTCTCCTTGAACTTAATTCGGCATTGTGCCTTTTGTATTTATTTCCGATGCAATTTCTGTGTTTCATCGTCAATAAGAAGGTCCAAGGGATACAGTAAACCTCAAGTGAAGAATCGGAATCTATAACGGGTGTCACAGGAATGGCTCAAACATAGTCAGTAGGAAGACTCGGTCTTCATGTACTTAAGTCGGCATTGTGCCTTTTGTATTTAATTCCGAAGTATTTTCTGTGTTTCATCGTCAATAAGAAGGTCCAAGGGATACAGTAAACCTGAAGTGAAGCATCGGAATCTATAACTAGTGTCACAGGAATGGTTCAAAACATAGACAGTAGGAAGTGTCAGTCTTCTTGTACTTAAGTCGGCATTGTGCCGTTAGTATTTAATTCCGATGCAATTTCTGTGTTTCATCGTCAATAAGAAGGTCCAAGGGATACAGTAAACCTGAAGTGAAGCATTGGATCTATAACTGGTGTCACAGGAATGGTTCAAAACATAGTCAGTAAAAAGAGTCAGTCTTCTTGTACTTAAGTCGGCATTGTGCCTTTTCTATTTAATTCCGATGCAATATTTGTGTTTCATCGTCAATAAGAAGGTCCAAGGGATACAGTAAACATGAAGTGAAGCATCGGAATCTATAACAAGTGTCAATGGAATGGTTCAAAACATAGTCAGTAAGAAGAGTCAGTCTTCTTGTACTTAAGTCGGCATTGTGCCTTTTCTATTTAATTCCGATGCAATTTCTGTGCTTCATCGTCAATAAGAAGGTCCAAGGGATAAAGTAAACCTGGAGTGAAGCATCGGAATCTATAACTAGTGTCACAGGAATGGTTCAAACATAGACAGTAAGAAGAGTCAGTCTTCTAGTCCTTAACTCGGCATTGTGACTTTTGTAATTATTTCCGATGCAATTTCTGTGTTTCATCGTCAATAAGACGGTCCAAGGGATACAGTAAACCTGGAGTGAAGCATCGGAATCTATAACTAGTGTCACAGAAGTGGTTCAAAACATAGACAGTAATAAGAGTCAGCCTCTTGTACTTAAATCTGCTTTGTGCCTTTTGTATTTATTTCCGATGCAATATCTGTGTTTCATCGTCAATAAGAAGGTCCAAGGGATACAGTAAACCTGAAGTGAAGCATCGAAATTTACAACTAGTGTCACAGGAATGGTTCAAAACATAGTCAGTAAGGAGAGGCAGTCTTCTTGTACTTAAGTCGGCATTGTGCCTTTTGTATTTAATTCCGGTGCAATTTCTGTGTTTCATCGTCAATAAGAAGGTCAGAGGGGTACAGTAAACCTGAGACCTGAAGTGAAGCATCGGAATCTATAGCTAGTGTCACAGGAATGGTTCAAAACATAGGCAGTAAGAAGAGTCAGTCTTCTTGTACTTAATTCTGCTTTGTGCCTTTTGTATTTAATTCCGATGCAATTTCTGTGTTTCATCATTAATAAGAAGGTCCAAGGGATACAGTAAACCTGAAGTGAAGCATCGGAATTTATAACTAGTGTCACAGGAATGGTTCAAACGTAGACAGTAAGAAGAGTCAGTCTTCTTGTACTTAAGTCGGCATTGTGCTTTTTGAATTTAACTCCGATGGAATTTCTGTGTTTCATCGTCAATAAGAAGGTCAGAGGGATACAGTAAACCTGGAGTGAAGCATCGGAATCTATAACTAGTGTCACAGGAATGGTTCAAATCATAGACAGTAAGAAGAGTCAGACTTCTTTTACTTAAGTCGGCATTGTGCCTTTTGTATTTAATTCCGATGCAATTTCTGTGTTTCATCGTCAATAAGAAGGACCAAGCTATACAGTAAACCTGGAGTGAAGCATCGGAGTCTATAACTAGTGTCACAGGACTAGTTCAAAAATAGACAGTAAGACGAGTCAGTCTCCTTGAACTTAATTCGGCATTGTGCCTTTTGTATTTATTTCCGATGCAATTTCTGTGTTTCATCGTCAATAAGAAGGTCCAAGGGATACAGTAAACCTCAAAAGAAGCATTGGAATCTATAACGGGTGTCACAGGAATGGCTCAAACATAGTCAGTAGGAAGAGTCGGTCCTCATGTACTTAAGTAGGCATTGTTCCTTTTGTATTTAATTCCGATGTATTTTCTGAGTTTCATCGTCAATAAGAAGGTCCAAGGGATACAGTAAACCTGAAGTGAAGCATCGGAATCTATAACTAGTTTCACAGGAATGGTTCAAAACATAGACAGTAGAAAGAGTCAGTCTTCTTGTACTTAAGTCGGCATTGTGCCGTTAGTATTTAATTTCGATGCAATTTCTGTGTTTCATCGTCAAAAAGAAGGTCCAAGGGATACAGTAAACCTGAAGTGAAGCATTGGATCTATAACTGGTGTCACAGGAATGGTTCAAAACATAGTCAGTAAAAAAGAGTCAGTCTTCTTGTACTTAAGTCGGCATTGTGCCTTTTCTATTTAATTCCGATGCAATATCTGTGTTTCATCGTCAATAAGAAGGCCCAAGGGATACAGTAAACATGAAGTGAAGCATCGGAATCTATAACAAGTGTCAATGGAATCGTTCAAAACATAGTCAGTAAGAAGAGTCAGTCTTCTTGTACTTAAGTCGGCATTGTGCCTTTTCTATTTAATTCCGATGCAATTTCTGTGTTTCATCGTCAATAAGAAGGTCCAAGGGAAAAAGTAAACCTGGAGTGAAGCATCGGAATCTATAACTAGTGTCACAGGAATGGTTCAAAACATAGACAGTAAGAAGAGTCAGTCTTCTGGTCCTTAAGTCGGCATTGTGACTTTTGTAATTAATTCCGATGCAATTTCTGTGTTTCATCGTCAATAAGACGGTCCAAGGGATACAGTAAACCTGGAGTGAAGCATCGGAATCTATAACTAGTGTCACAGAAGTGGTTCGAAACATAGACAGTAATAAGAGTCAGTCTTCTTGTACTTAATTCTGCTTTGTGCCTTTTGTATTTAATTCCGATGCATTTTCTGTGTTTCATCGTCAATAAGAAGGTCCAAGGGATACCGTAAACCTGAAGTGAAGCATCGGAATTTATAACTAGTGTCACAGGAATGGTTCAAAGCATAGTCAGTAAGGAGAGGCAGTCTTCTTGTACTTAAGTCGGCATTGTGCCTTTTGTATTTAATTCCGATGCAATTTCTGTGTTTCATCGTCAATAAGAAGGTCAGAGGGGTACAGTAAACCTGAGACCTGAAGTGAAGCATCGGAAGCTATAACGGGTGTCACAGGAATGGATCAAACATAGTCAGTAGGAAGAGTCGGTCTTAATGTACTTAAGTCGTCATTGTGCCTTTTGTATTTAATTCCGATGTATTTTCTGTGTTTCATCGTCAATAAGAAGGTCCAAGGGATACTGTAAACCTGAAGTGAAGCATCGGAATCTATAACTAGTGTCACAGGAATGGTTCAAAACATAGACAGTAAAAAGAGTCAGTCTTCTTGTACTCAAGTCGGCATTGTGCCTTTTCTATTTAATTCCGATGCAATATCTGTGTATCATCGTCAATAAGAAGGTCCAAGGGATACAGTAAACATGAAGTGAAGCATCGTAATCTATAACAAGTGTCAATGGAATGGTTCAAAACATAGTCAGTAAGAAGAGTCAGTCTTCAAGTACTTAAATCGACATTGTGCGTTTTCTATTTAATTCCGATGCAATTTCTGTGTTTCATCGTCAATAAGAAGGTCAGAGGGGTACAGTAAACCTGAGACCTGAAGTGAAGCATCGGAATCTATAGCTAGTGTCACAGGAATGGTTCAAAACATAGACAGTAAGAAGAGTCAGTCTTCTTGTACTTAATTCTGCTTTGTGCCTTTTGTATTTAATTCCGATGCAATTTCTGTGTTTCATCATTAATAAGAAGGTCCAAGGGATACAGTAAACCTGAAGTGAAGCATCGGAATTTATAACTAGTGTCACAGGAATGGTTCAAACGTAGACAGTAAGAAGAGTCAGACTTCTTTTACTTAAGTCGGCATTGTGCCTTTTGTATTTAATTCCGATGCAATTTCTGTGTTTCATCGTCAATAAGAAAGACCAAGCTATACAGTAAACCTGGAGTGAAGCATCGGAGTCTATAACTAGTGTCACAGGACTAGTTCAAAAATAGACAGTAAGAAGAGTCAGTCTCCTTGAACTTAATTCGGCATTGTGCCTTTTGTATTTATTTCCGATGCAATTTCTGTGTTTCATCGTCAATAAGAAGGTCCAAGGGATACAGTAAACCTCAAGTGAAGAATCGGAATCTATAACGGGTGTCACAGGAATGGCTCAAACATAGTCAGTAGGAAGACTCGGTCTTCATGTACTTAAGTCGGCATTGTGCCTTTTGTATTTAATTCCGAAGTATTTTCTGTGTTTCATCGTCAATAAGAAGGTCCAAGGGATACAGTAAACCTGAAGTGAAGCATCGGAATCTATAACTAGTGTCACAGGAATGGTTCAAAACATAGACAGTAGGAAGTGTCAGTCTTCTTGTACTTAAGTCGGCATTGTGCCGTTAGTATTTAATTCCGATGCAATTTCTGTGTTTCATCGTCAATAAGAAGGTCCAAGGGATACAGTAAACCTGAAGTGAAGCATTGGATCTATAACTGGTGTCACAGGAATGGTTCAAAACATAGTCAGTAAAAAGAGTCAGTCTTCTTGTACTTAAGTCGGCATTGTGCCTTTTCTATTTAATTCCGATGCAATATTTGTGTTTCATCGTCAATAAGAAGGTCCAAGGGATACAGTAAACATGAAGTGAAGCATCGGAATCTATAACAAGTGTCAATGGAATGGTTCAAAACATAGTCAGTAAGAAGAGTCAGTCTTCTTGTACTTAAGTCGGCATTGTGCCTTTTCTATTTAATTCCGATGCAATTTCTGTGCTTCATCGTCAATAAGAAGGTCCAAGGGATAAAGTAAACCTGGAGTGAAGCATCGGAATCTATAACTAGTGTCACAGGAATGGTTCAAACATAGACAGTAAGAAGAGTCAGTCTTCTAGTCCTTAACTCGGCATTGTGACTTTTGTAATTATTTCCGATGCAATTTCTGTGTTTCATCGTCAATAAGACGGTCCAAGGGATACAGTAAACCTGGAGTGAAGCATCGGAATCTATAACTAGTGTCACAGAAGTGGTTCAAAACATAGACAGTAATAAGAGTCAGCCTCTTGTACTTAAATCTGCTTTGTGCCTTTTGTATTTATTTCCGATGCAATATCTGTGTTTCATCGTCAATAAGAAGGTCCAAGGGATACAGTAAACCTGAAGTGAAGCATCGAAATTTACAACTAGTGTCACAGGAATGGTTCAAAACATAGTCAGTAAGGAGAGGCAGTCTTCTTGTACTTAAGTCGGCATTGTGCCTTTTGTATTTAATTCCGGTGCAATTTCTGTGTTTCATCGTCAATAAGAAGGTCAGAGGGGTACAGTAAACCTGAGACCTGAAGTGAAGCATCGGAATCTATAGCTAGTGTCACAGGAATGGTTCAAAACATAGGCAGTAAGAAGAGTCAGTCTTCTTGTACTTAATTCTGCTTTGTGCCTTTTGTATTTAATTCCGATGCAATTTCTGTGTTTCATCATTAATAAGAAGGTCCAAGGGATACAGTAAACCTGAAGTGAAGCATCGGAATTTATAACTAGTGTCACAGGAATGGTTCAAACGTAGACAGTAAGAAGAGTCAGTCTTCTTGTACTTAAGTCGGCATTGTGCTTTTTGAATTTAACTCCGATGGAATTTCTGTGTTTCATCGTCAATAAGAAGGTCAGAGGGATACAGTAAACCTGGAGTGAAGCATCGGAATCTATAACTAGTGTCACAGGAATGGTTCAAATCATAGACAGTAAGAAGAGTCAGACTTCTTTTACTTAAGTCGGCATTGTGCCTTTTGTATTTAATTCCGATGCAATTTCTGTGTTTCATCGTCAATAAGAAGGACCAAGCTATACAGTAAACCTGGAGTGAAGCATCGGAGTCTATAACTAGTGTCACAGGACTAGTTCAAAAATAGACAGTAAGACGAGTCAGTCTCCTTGAACTTAATTCGGCATTGTGCCTTTTGTATTTATTTCCGATGCAATTTCTGTGTTTCATCGTCAATAAGAAGGTCCAAGGGATACAGTAAACCTCAAAAGAAGCATTGGAATCTATAACGGGTGTCACAGGAATGGCTCAAACATAGTCAGTAGGAAGAGTCGGTCCTCATGTACTTAAGTAGGCATTGTTCCTTTTGTATTTAATTCCGATGTATTTTCTGAGTTTCATCGTCAATAAGAAGGTCCAAGGGATACAGTAAACCTGAAGTGAAGCATCGGAATCTATAACTAGTTTCACAGGAATGGTTCAAAACATAGACAGTAGAAAGAGTCAGTCTTCTTGTACTTAAGTCGGCATTGTGCCGTTAGTATTTAATTTCGATGCAATTTCTGTGTTTCATCGTCAATAAGAAGGTCCAAGGGATACAGTAAACCTGAAGTGAAGCATTGGATCTATAACTGGTGTCACAGGAATGGTTCAAAACATAGTCAGTAAAAAAGAGTCAGTCTTCTTGTACTTAAGTCGGCATTGTGCCTTTTCTATTTAATTCCGATACAATATCTGTGTTTCATCGTCAATAAGAAGGTCCAAGGGATACAGTAAACATGAAGTGAAGCATCGGAATTTATAACAAGTGTAAATGGAATGGTTCAAAACATAGTCAGTAAGAAGAGTCAGTCATCTTGTACTTAAGTCGGCATTGTGCCTTTTCTATTTAATTCCGATGCAATTTCTGTGTTTTATCGTCAATAAGAAGGTCCAAGGGAAAAAGTAAACCTGGAGTGAAGCATCGGAATCTATAACTAGTGTCACAGGAATGGTTCAAAACATAGACAGTAAGAAGAATCAGTCTTCTTGTCCTCAAGTCGGTATTGTGCCTTTTGTAATTAATTCCGATGCAATTTCTGTGTTTCATCGTCAATAAGACGGTCCAAGGGATACAGTAAACCTGGAGTGAAGCATCGGAATCTATAACTAGTGTCACAGAAGTGGTTCAAAACATAGACAGTAATAAGAGTCAGTCTTCTTGTACTTAATTCTGCTTTGTGCCTTTTGTATTTAATTCCGATGCATTTTCTGTGTTTCATCGTCGATAAGAAGGTCCAAGGGATACAGTCAACCTGAAGTGAAGCATCGGAATTTTTAACTACTGTCACAGGAATGGTTCAAAACATAGTCAGTAAGGAGAGGCAGTCTTCTTGTACTTAAGTCGGCATTGTGCCTTTTGTATTTAATTCCGATGCAATTTCTGTGTTTCATCGTCAATAAGAAGGTCAGAGGGTACAGTAAACCTGAGACCTGAAGTGAAGCATCGGAATCTATAGCTAGTGTCACAGGAATGGTTCAAAACATAGACAGTAAGAAGAGTCAGTCTTCTTGTAATTAATTCTGCTTTGTGCCTTTTGTATTTAATTCCGATGCAATTTCTGTGTTTCATCATTAATAAGAAGGTCCAAGGGATACAGTAAACCTGAAGTGAAGCATCGGAATTTATAACTAGTGTCACAGGAATGGTTCAAAACATAGGCAGTAAGAAGAGTCAGTCTTCTTGTACTTAATTCTGCTTTGTGCCTTTTGTATTTAATTCCGATGCAATTTCTGTGTTTCATCATTAATAAGAAGGTCCAAGGGATACAGTAAACCTGAAGTGAAGCATCGGAATTTATAACTAGTGTCACAGGAATGGTTCAAACGTAGACACTAAGAAGAGTCAGTCTTCTTGTACTTAAGTCGGCATTGTGCTTTTTGAATTTAACTCCGATGGAATTTCTGTGTTTCATCGTCAATAAGAAGGTCGGAGGGATACAGTAAACCTGGAGTGAAGCATCGGAATCTATAACTATTGTCACAGGAATGGTTCAAATCATAGACAGTAAGAAGAGTCAGACTTCTTTTACTTAAGTCGGCATTGTGCCTTTTGTATTTAATTCCGATGCAATTTCTGTGTTTCATCGTCAATAAGAAGGACCAAGCTATACAGTAAACCTGGAGTGAAGCATCGGAGTCTATAACTAGTGTCACAGGACTAGTTCAAAGATAGACAGTAAGACGAGTCAGTCTCCTTGAACTTAATTCGGCATTGTGCCTTTTGTATTTATTTCCGATGCAATTTCTGTGTTTCATCGTCAATAAGAAGGTCCAAGGGATACAGTAAACCTCAAGTGAAGCATTGGAATCTATAACGGGTGTCACAGGAATGGCTCAAAACATATACAGTAGGAAGAGTCAGTCTTCTTGTACTTAAGTCGGCATTGTGCCGTTAGTATTTAATTTCGATGCAATTTCTGTGTTTCATCGTCAATAAGAAGGTCAGAGGGATACAGTAAACCTGGAGTGAAGCATCGGAATCTATAACTAGTGTCACAGGAATGGTTCAAATCATAGTCAGTAAGAAGAGTCAGTCTTCTTGTACTTAAGTCGGCATTGTGCCTTTTCTATTTAATTCCGATGCAATTTCTGTGTTTCATCGTCAATAAGAAGGTCCAAGGGAAAAAGTAAACCTGGAGTGAAGCATCGGAATCTATAACTAGTGTCACAGGAATGGTTCAAAACATAGACAGTAAGAAGAGTCAGTCTTCTTGTCCTCAAGTCGGCATTGTGCCTTTTGTAATTAATTCCGATGCAATTTCTGTGTTTCATCGTCAATAAGACGGTCCAAGGGATACAGTAAACCTGGACTGAAGCATCGGAATCTATAACTAGTGTCACAGAAATGGTTCAAACATAGACAGTAAGAAGAGTCAGTCTTCTAGTCCTTAACTCGGCATTGTGACTTTTGTAATTATTTCCGATGCAATTTCTGTGTTTCATCGTCAATAAGACGGTCCAAGGGATATAGTAAACCTGGAGTGAAGCATCGGAATCTATAACTAGTGTCACAGAAGTGGTTCAAAACATAGACAGTAATAAGAGTCAGCCTCTTGTACTTAAATCTGCTTTGTGCCTATTGTATTTAATTCCGATGCAATATCTGTGTTTCATCGTCAATAAGAAGGTCCAAGGGATACAGTAAACCTGAAGTGAAGCATCGAAATTTACAACTAGTGTCACAGGAATGGTTCAAAACATAGTCAGTAAGGAGAGGCAGTCTTCTTGTACTTAAGTCGGCATTGTGCCTTTTGTATTTAATTCCGGTGCAATTTCTGTGTTTCATCGTCAATAAGAAGGTCAGAGGGGTACAGTAAACCTGAGACCTGAAGTGAAGCATCGGAATCTATAGCTAGTGTCCCAGGAATGGTTCAAAACATAGGCAGTAAGAAGAGTCAGTCTTCTTGTACTTAATTCTGCTTTGTGCCTTTTGTATTTAATTCCGATGCAATTTCTGTGTTTCATCATTAATAAGAAGGTACAAGGGATACAGTAAACCTGAAGTGAAGCATCGGAATTTATAACTAGTGTCACAGGAATGGTTCAAACGTAGACAGTAAGAAGAGTCAGTCTTCTTGTACTTAAGTCGGCATTGTGCTTTTTGAATTTAACTCCGATGGAATTTCTGTGTTTCTTCGTCAATAAGAAGGTCAGAGGGATACAGTAAACCTGGAGTGAAGCATCGGAATCTATAACTAGTGTCACAGGAATGGTTCAAATCATAGACAGTAAGAAGAGTCAGACTTCTTTTACTTAAGTCGGCATTGTGCCTTTTGTATTTAATTCCGATGCAATTTCTGTGTTTCATCGTCAATAAGAAGGACCAAGCTATACAGTAAACCTGGAGTGAAGCATCGGAGTCTGTAACTAGTGTCACAGGACTAGTTCAAAAATAGACAGTAAGACGAGTCAGTCTCCTTGAACTTAATTCGGCATTGTGCCTTTTGTATTTATTTCCGATGCAATTTCTGTGTTTCATCGTCAATAAGAAGGTCCAAGGGTTACAGTAAACCTCAAAAGAAGCATTGGAATCTATAACGGGTGTCACAGGAATGGCTCAAACATAGTCAGTAGGAAGAGTCGGTCCTCATGTACTTAAGTAGGCATTGTTCCTTTTGTGTTTAATTCCGATGTATTTTCTGAGTTTCATCGTCAATAAGAAGGTCCAAGGGATACAGTAAACCTGAAGTGAAGCATCGGAATCTATAACTAGTTTCACAGGAATGGTTCAAAACATAGACAGTAGAAAGAGTCAGTCTTCTTGTACTTAAGTCGGCATTGTGCCGTTAGTATTTAATTTCGATGCAATTTCTGTTTTTCATCGTCAATAAGAAGGTCCAAGGGATACAGTAAACCTGAAGTGAAGCATTGGATCTATAACTGGTGTCACAGGAATGGTTCAAAACATAGTCAGTAAAAAAGAGTCAGTCTTCTTGTACTTAAGTCGGCATTGTGCCTTTTCTATTTAATTCCGATACAATATCTGTGTTTCATCGTCAATAAGAAGGTCCAAGGGATACAGTAAACATGAAGTGAAGCATCGGAATTTATAACAAGTGTAAATGGAATGGTTCAAAACATAGTCAGTAAGAAGAGTCAGTCTTCTTGTACTTAAGTCGGCATTGTGCCTTTTCTATTTAATTCCGATGCAATTTCTGTGTTTCATCGTCAATAAGAAGGTCCAAGGGAAAAAGTAAACCTGGAGTGAAGCATCGGAATCTATAACTAGTGTCACAGGAATGGTTCAAAACATAGACAGTAAGAAGAGTCAGTCTTCTTGTCCTCAAGTCGGCATTGTGCCTTTTGTAATTAATTCCGATGCAATTTCTGTGTTTCATCGTCAATAAGACGGTCCAAGGGATACAGTAAACCTGGAGTGAAGCATCGGAATCTATAACTAGTGTCACAGAAGTGGTTCAAAACATAGACAGTAATAAGAGTCAGTCTTCTTGTACTTAATTCTGCTTTGTGCCTTTTGTATTTAATTCCGATGCATTTTCTGTGTTTCATCGTCAATAAGAAGGTCCAAGGGATACAGTCAACCTGAAGTGAAGCATCGGAATTTTTAACTACTGTCACAGGAATGGTTCAAAACATAGTCAGTAAGGAGAGGCAGTCTTCTTGTACTTAAGTCGGCATTGTGCCTTTTGTATTTAATTCCGATGCAATTTCTGTGTTTCATCGTCAATAAGAAGGTCAGAGGGTACAGTAAACCTGAGACCTGAAGTGAAGCATCGGAATCTATAGCTAGTGTCACAGGAATGGTTCAAAACATAGACAGTAAGAAGAGTCAGTCTTCTTGTAATTAATTCTGCTTTGTGCCTTTTGTATTTAATTCCGATGCAATTTCTGTGTTTCATCATTAATAAGAAGGTCCAAGGGATACAGTAAACCTGAAGTGAAGCATCGGAATTTATAACTAGTGTCACAGGAATGGTTCAAAACATAGGCAGTAAGAAGAGTCAGTCTTCTTGTACTTAATTCTGCTTTGTGCCTTTTGTATTTAATTCCGATGCAATTTCTGTGTTTCATCATTAATAAGAAGGTCCGAGGGATACAGTAAACATGAAGTGAAGCATCGGAATTTATAACTAGTGTCACAGGAATGGTTCAAACGTAGACAGTAAGAAGAGTCAGTCTTCTTGTACTTAAGTCGGCATTGTGCTTTTTGAATTTAACTCCGATGGAATTTCTGTGTTTCATCGTCAATAAGAAGGTCGGAGGGATACAGTAAACCTGGAGTGAAGCATCGGAATCTATAACTATTGTCACAGGAATGGTTCAAATCATAGACAGTAAGAAGAGTCAGACTTCTTTTACTTAAGTCGGCATTGTGCCTTTTGTATTTAATTCCGATGCAATTTCTGTGTTTCATCGTCAATAAGAAGGACCAAGCTATACAGTAAACCTGGAGTGAAGCATCGGAGTCTATAACTAGTGTCACAGGACTAGTTCAAAGATAGACAGTAAGACGAGTCAGTCTCCTTGAACTTAATTCGGCATTGTGCCTTTTGTATTTATTTCCGATGCAATTTCTGTGTTTCATCGTCAATAAGAAGGTCCAAGGGATACAGTAAACCTCAAGTGAAGCATTGGAATCTATAACGGGTGTCACAGGAATGGCTCAAAACATATACAGTAGGAAGAGTCAGTCTTCTTGTACTTAAGTCGGCATTGTGCCGTTAGTATTTAATTTCGATGCAATTTCTGTGTTTCATCGTCAATAAGAAGGTCCAAGGGATACAGTAAACCTGAAGTGAAGCATTGGATCTATAACTGGTGTCACAGGAATGGTTCAAAACATAGTCAGTAAAAAAGAGGCAGTCTTCTTGTACTTAAGTCGGCATTGTGCCTTTTCTATTTAATTCCGATACAATATCTGTGTTTCATCGTCAATAAGAAGGTCCAAGGGATACAGTAAACATGAAGTGAAGCATCGGAATTTATAACAAGTGTAAATGGAATGGTTCAAAACATAGTCAGTAAGAAGAGTCAATCTTCTTGTACTTAAGTCGGCATTGTGCCTTTTCTATTTAATTCCGATGCAATTTCTGTGTTTCATCGTCAATAAGAAGGTCCAAGGGAAAAAGTAAACCTGGAGTGAAGCATCGGAATCTATAACTAGTGTCACAGGAATGGTTCAAAACATAGACAGTAAGAAGAGTCAGTCTTCTTGTCCTTAAGTCGGCATTGTGCCTTTTGTAATTAATTCCGATGCAATTTCTGCGTTTCATCGTCAATAAGACGGTCCAAGGGATACAGTAAACCTGGAATGAAGCATCGGAATCTATAACTAGTGTCACAGAAGTGGTTCAAAACATAGACAGTAATAAGAGTCAGTCTTCTTGTACTTAATTCTGCTTTGTGCCTTTTGTATTTAATTCCGATGCATTTTCTGTGTTTCATCGTCAATAAGAAGGTCCAAGGGATACAGTAAACCTGAAGTGAAGCATCGGAATTTATAACTAGTGTCACAGGAATGGTTCAAAACATAGGCAGTAAGAAGAGTCAGTCTTCTTGTACTTAATTCTGCTTTGTGCCTTTTGTATTTAATTCCGATGCAATTTCTGTGTTTCATCATTAATAAGAAGGTCCGAGGGATACAGTAAACATGAAGTGAAGCATCGGAATTTATAACTAGTGTCACAGGAATGGTTCAAACGTAGACAGTAAGAAGAGTCAGTCTTCTTGTACTTAAGTTGGCATTGTGCTTTTTGAATTTAACTCCGATGGAATTTCTGTGTTTCATCGTCAATAAGAAGGTCGGAGGGATACAGTAAACCTGGAGTGAAGCATCGGAATCTATAACTATTGTCACAGGAATGGTTCAAATCATAGACAGTAAGAAGAGTCAGACTTCTTTTACTTAAGTCGGCATTGTGCCTTTTGTATTTAATTCCGATGCAATTTCTGTGTTTCATCGTCAATAAGAAGGACCAAGCTATACAGTAAACCTGGAGTGAAGCATCGGAGTCTATAACTAGTGTCACAGGACTAGTTCAAAGATAGACAGTAAGACGAGTCAGTCTCCTTGAACTTAATTCGGCATTGTGCCTTTTGTATTTATTTCCGATGCAATTTCTGTGTTTCATCGTCAATAAGAAGGTCCAAGGGATACAGTAAACCTCAAGTGAAGCATTGGAATCTATAACGGGTGTCACAGGAATGGCTCAAAACATATACAGTAGGAAGAGTCAGTCTTCTTGTACTTAAGTCGGCATTGTGCCGTTAGTATTTAATTTCGATGCAATTTCTGTGTTTCATCGTCAATAAGAAGGTCAGAGGGATACAGTAAACCTGGAGTGAAGCATCGGAATCTATAACTAGTGTCACAGGAATGGTTCAAATCATAGTCAGTAAGAAGAGTCAGTCTTCTTGTACTTAAGTCGGCACTGTGCCTTTTCTATTTAATTCCGATGCAATTTCTGTGTTTCATCGTCAATAAGAAGGTCCAAGGGAAAAAGTAAACCTTGAGTGAAGCATCGGAATCTATAACTAGTGTCACAGGAATGGTTCAAAACATAGACAGTAAGAAGAGTCAGTCTTCTTGTCCTCAAGTCGGCATTGTGCCTTTTGTAATTAATTCCGATGCAATTTCTGTGTTTCATCGTCAATAAGACGGTCCAAGGGATACAGTAAACCTGGACTGAAGCATCGGAATCTATAACTAGTGTCACAGAAATGGTTCAAACATAGACAGTAAGAAGAGTCAGTCTTCTAGTCCTTAACTCGGCATTGTGACTTTTGTAATTATTTCCGATGCAATTTCTGTGTTTCATCGTCAATAAGACGGTCCAAGGGATATAGTAAACCTGGAGTGAAGCATCGGAATCTATAACTAGTGTCACAGAAGTGGTTCAAAACATAGACAGTAATAAGAGTCAGCCTCTTGTACTTAAATCTGCTTTGTGCCTATTGTATTTAATTCCGATGCAATATCTGTGTTTCATCGTCAATAAGAAGGTCCAAGGGATACAGTAAACCTGAAGTGAAGCATCGAAATTTACAACTAGTGTCACAGGAATGGTTCAAAACATAGTCAGTAAGGAGAGGCAGTCTTCTTGTACTTAAGTCGGCATTGTGCCTTTTGTATTTAATTCCGGTGCAATTTCTGTGTTTCATCGTCAATAAGAAGGTCAGAGGGGTACAGTAAACCTGAGACCTGAAGTGAAGCATCGGAATCTATAGCTAGTGTCCCAGGAATGGTTCAAAACATAGGCAGTAAGAAGAGTCAGTCTTCTTGTACTTAATTCTGCTTTGTGCCTTTTGTATTTAATTCCGATGCAATTTCTGTGTTTCATCATTAATAAGAAGGTACAAGGGATACAGTAAACCTGAAGTGAAGCATCGGAATTTATAACTAGTGTCACAGGAATGGTTCAAACGTAGACAGTAAGAAGAGTCAGTCTTCTTGTACTTAAGTCGGCATTGTGCTTTTTGAATTTAACTCCGATGGAATTTCTGTGTTTCATCGTCAATAAGAAGGTCAGAGGGATACAGTAAACCTGGAGTGAAGCATCGGAATCTATAACTAGTGTCACAGGAATGGTTCAAATCATAGACAGTAAGAAGAGTCAGACTTCTTTTACTTAAGTCGGCATTGTGCCTTTTGTATTTAATTCCGATGCAATTTCTGTGTTTCATCGTCAATAAGAAGGACCAAGCTATACAGTAAACCTGGAGTGAAGCATCGGAGTCTGTAACTAGTGTCACAGGACTAGTTCAAAAATAGACAGTAAGACGAGTCAGTCTCCTTGAACTTAATTCGGCATTGTGCCTTTTGTATTTATTTCCGATGCAATTTCTGTGTTTCATCGTCAATAAGAAGGTCCAAGGGTTACAGTAAACCTCAAAAGAAGCATTGGAATCTATAACGGGTGTCACAGGAATGGCTCAAACATAGTCAGTAGGAAGAGTCGGTCCTCATGTACTTAAGTAGGCATTGTTCCTTTTGTGTTTAATTCCGATGTATTTTCTGAGTTTCATCGTCAATAAGAAGGTCCAAGGGATACAGTAAACCTGAAGTGAAGCATCGGAATCTATAACTAGTTTCACAGGAATGGTTCAAAACATAGACAGTAGAAAGAGTCAGTCTTCTTGTACTTAAGTCGGCATTGTGCCGTTAGTATTTAATTTCGATGCAATTTCTGTTTTTCATCGTCAATAAGAAGGTCCAAGGGATACAGTAAACCTGAAGTGAAGCATTGGATCTATAACTGGTGTCACAGGAATGGTTCAAAACATAGTCAGTAAAAAAGAGTCAGTCTTCTTGTACTTAAGTCGGCATTGTGCCTTTTCTATTTAATTCCGATACAATATCTGTGTTTCATCGTCAATAAGAAGGTCCAAGGGATACAGTAAACATGAAGTGAAGCATCGGAATTTATAACAAGTGTAAATGGAATGGTTCAAAACATAGTCAGTAAGAAGAGTCAGTCTTCTTGTACTTAAGTCGGCATTGTGCCTTTTCTATTTAATTCCGATGCAATTTCTGTGTTTCATCGTCAATAAGAAGGTCCAAGGGAAAAAGTAAACCTGGAGTGAAGCATCGGAATCTATAACTAGTGTCACAGGAATGGTTCAAAACATAGACAGTAAGAAGAGTCAGTCTTCTTGTCCTCAAGTCGGCATTGTGCCTTTTGTAATTAATTCCGATGCAATTTCTGTGTTTCATCGTCAATAAGACGGTCCAAGGGATACAGTAAACCTGGAGTGAAGCATCGGAATCTATAACTAGTGTCACAGAAGTGGTTCAAAACATAGACAGTAATAAGAGTCAGTCTTCTTGTACTTAATTCTGCTTTGTGCCTTTTGTATTTAATTCCGATGCATTTTCTGTGTTTCATCGTCAATAAGAAGGTCCAAGGGATACAGTCAACCTGAAGTGAAGCATCGGAATTTTTAACTACTGTCACAGGAATGGTTCAAAACATAGTCAGTAAGGAGAGGCAGTCTTCTTGTACTTAAGTCGGCATTGTGCCTTTTGTATTTAATTCCGATGCAATTTCTGTGTTTCATCGTCAATAAGAAGGTCAGAGGGTACAGTAAACCTGAGACCTGAAGTGAAGCATCGGAATCTATAGCTAGTGTCACAGGAATGGTTCAAAACATAGACAGTAAGAAGAGTCAGTCTTCTTGTAATTAATTCTGCTTTGTGCCTTTTGTATTTAATTCCGATGCAATTTCTGTGTTTCATCATTAATAAGAAGGTCCAAGGGATACAGTAAACCTGAAGTGAAGCATCGGAATTTATAACTAGTGTCACAGGAATGGTTCAAAACATAGGCAGTAAGAAGAGTCAGTCTTCTTGTACTTAATTCTGCTTTGTGCCTTTTGTATTTAATTCCGATGCAATTTCTGTGTTTCATCATTAATAAGAAGGTCCGAGGGATACAGTAAACATGAAGTGAAGCATCGGAATTTATAACTAGTGTCACAGGAATGGTTCAAACGTAGACAGTAAGAAGAGTCAGTCTTCTTGTACTTAAGTCGGCATTGTGCTTTTTGAATTTAACTCCGATGGAATTTCTGTGTTTCATCGTCAATAAGAAGGTCGGAGGGATACAGTAAACCTGGAGTGAAGCATCGGAATCTATAACTATTGTCACAGGAATGGTTCAAATCATAGACAGTAAGAAGAGTCAGACTTCTTTTACTTAAGTCGGCATTGTGCCTTTTGTATTTAATTCCGATGCAATTTCTGTGTTTCATCGTCAATAAGAAGGACCAAGCTATACAGTAAACCTGGAGTGAAGCATCGGAGTCTATAACTAGTGTCACAGGACTAGTTCAAAGATAGACAGTAAGACGAGTCAGTCTCCTTGAACTTAATTCGGCATTGTGCCTTTTGTATTTATTTCCGATGCAATTTCTGTGTTTCATCGTCAATAAGAAGGTCCAAGGGATACAGTAAACCTCAAGTGAAGCATTGGAATCTATAACGGGTGTCACAGGAATGGCTCAAAACATATACAGTAGGAAGAGTCAGTCTTCTTGTACTTAAGTCGGCATTGTGCCGTTAGTATTTAATTTCGATGCAATTTCTGTGTTTCATCGTCAATAAGAAGGTCCAAGGGATACAGTAAACCTGAAGTGAAGCATTGGATCTATAACTGGTGTCACAGGAATGGTTCAAAACATAGTCAGTAAAAAAGAGGCAGTCTTCTTGTACTTAAGTCGGCATTGTGCCTTTTCTATTTAATTCCGATACAATATCTGTGTTTCATCGTCAATAAGAAGGTCCAAGGGATACAGTAAACATGAAGTGAAGCATCGGAATTTATAACAAGTGTAAATGGAATGGTTCAAAACATAGTCAGTAAGAAGAGTCAATCTTCTTGTACTTAAGTCGGCATTGTGCCTTTTCTATTTAATTCCGATGCAATTTCTGTGTTTCATCGTCAATAAGAAGGTCCAAGGGAAAAAGTAAACCTGGAGTGAAGCATCGGAATCTATAACTAGTGTCACAGGAATGGTTCAAAACATAGACAGTAAGAAGAGTCAGTCTTCTTGTCCTTAAGTCGGCATTGTGCCTTTTGTATTTAATTCCGATGCATTTTCTGTGTTTCATCGTCAATAAGAAGGTCCAAGGGATACAGTAAACCTGAAGTGAAGCATCGGAATTTATAACTAGTGTCACAGGAATGGTTCAAAACATAGTCAGTAAGGAGAGGCAGTCTTCTTGTACTTAAGTCGGCATTGTGCCTTTTGTATTTAATTCCGATGCAATTTCTGTGTTTCATCGTCAATAAGAAGGTCAGAGGATACAGTAAACCTGAGACCTGAAGTGAAGCGTCGGAATCTATAGCTAGTGTCACAGGAATGGTTCAAAACATAGACAGTAAGAAGAGTCAGTCTTCTTGTAATTAATTCTGCTTTGTGCCTTTTGTATTTAATTCCGATGCAATTTCTGTGTTTCATCGTCAATAAGAAGGTCAGAGGGGTACAGTAAACCTGAGACCTGAATTGAAGCATCGGAATCTATAGCTAGTGTCACAGGAATGGTTCAAAACATAGGCAGTAAGAAGAGTCAGTCTTCTTGTACTTAATTCTGCTTTGTGCCTTTTGTATTTAATTCCGATGCAATTTCTGTGTTTCATCATTAATAAGAAGGTCCAAGGGATACAGTAAACCTGAAGTGAAGCATCGGAATTTATAACTAGTGTCACAGGAATGGTTCAAACGTAGACAGTAAGAAGAGTCAGTCTTCTTGTACTTAAGTCGGCATTGTGCTTTTTCAATTTAACTCCGATGGAATTTCAGTGTTTCATCGTCAATAAGAAGGTCAGAGGGATACAGTAAACCTGGAGTGAAGCATCGGAATCTATAACTAGTGTCACAGGAATGGTTCAAATCATAGACAGTAAGAAGAGTCAGACTTCTTTTACTTAAGTCGGCATTGTGCCTTTTGTATTTAATTCCGATGCAATTTCTGTGTTACATCGTCAATAAGAAGGACCAAGCTATACAGTAAACCTGGAGTGAAGCATCGGAGTCTATAACTAGTGTCACAGGACTAGTTCAAAAATAGACAGTAAGACGAGTCAGTCTCCTTGTACTTAATTCGGCATTGTGCCTTTTGTATTTATTTCCGATGCAATTTCTGTGTTTCATCGTCAATAAGAAGGTCCAAGGGATACAGTAAACCTCAAGTGAAGCATTGGAATCTATAACGGGTGTCACAGGAATGGCTCAAACATAGTCAGTAGGAAGAATTGGTCTTCATGTACTTAAGTAGGCATTGTTCCTTTTGTATTTAATTCCGATGTATTTTCTGTGTTTCATCGTCAATAAGAATGTCCAAGGGATACAGTAAACCTGAAGTGAAGCATCGGAATCTATAACTAGTGTCACAGGAATGGTTCAAAACATAGACAGTAGGAAGAGTCAGTCTTCTTGTACTTAAGTCGGCATTGTGCCGTTAGTATTTAATTCCGATGCAATTTCTGTGTTTCATCGTCAATAAGAAGGTCCAAGGGATACAGTAAACCTGAAGTGAAGCATTGGATCTATAACTGGTGTCACAGGAATGGTTCAAAACATAGTCAGTAAAAAAGAGTCAGTCTTCTTGTACTTAAGTCGGCATTGTGCCTTTTCTATTTAATTCCGATACAATATCTGTGTTTCATCGTCAATAAGAAGGTCCAAGGGATACAGTAAACATGAAGTGAAGCATCGGAATTTATAACAAGTGTAAATGGAATGGTTCAAAACATAGTCAGTAAGAAGAGTCAGTCTTCTTGTACTTAAGTCGGCATTGTGCCTTTTCTATTTATTTCCGATGCAATTTCTGTGTTTCATCGTCAATAAGAAGGTCCAAGGGAAAAAGTAAAACTGGAGTGAAGCCTCGGAATCTATAACTAGTGTCACAGGAATGGTTCAAAACATAGACAGTAAGAAGAGTCAGTCTTCTTGTCCTTAAGTCGGCATTGTGCCTTTTGTAATTAATTCCGATGCAATTTCTGTGTTTCATCGTCAATAAGACGGTCCAAGGGATACAGTAAACCTGGAGTGAAGCATCGGAATCTATAACTAGTGTCACAGAAGTGGTTCAAAACATAGACAGTAATAAGAGTCAGTCTTCTTGTACTTAATTCTGCTTTGTGCCTTTTGTATTTAATTCCGATGCATTTTCTGTGTTTCATCGTCAATAAGAAGGTCCAAGGGATACAGTAAACCTGAAGTGAACCATCGGAATTTATAACTAGTGTCACAGGAGTGGTTCAAAACATAGTCAGTAAGGAGAGGCAGTCTTCTTGTACTTAAGTCGGCATTGTGCCTTTTGTATTTAATTCCGATGCAATTTCTGTGTTTCATCGTCAATAAGAATGTCAGAGGGGTACAGTAAACCTGAGACCTGAAGTGAAGCGTCGGAATCTATAGCTAGTGTCACAGGAATGGTTCAAAACATAGACAGTAAGAAGAGTCAGTCTTCTTGTAATTAATTCTGCTTTGTGCCTTTTGTATTTAATTCCGATGCAATTTCTGTGTTTCATCATTAATAAGAAGGTCCAAGGGATACAGTAAACCTGAAGTGAAGCATCGGAATTTATAACTAATGTCACAGGAATGGTTCAAACGTAGACAGTAGGAAGAGTCAGTCTTCTTGTACTTAAGTCGGCATTGTGCTTTTTGTATTTAACTCCGATGGAATTTCTGTGTTTCATCGTCAACAAGAAGGTCAGAGGGATACAGTAAACCTGGAGTGAAGCATCGGAATCTATAACTAGTGTCACAGGAATGGTTCAAATCATAGACAGTAAGAAGAGTCAGACTTCTTTTACTTAAGTCGGCATTGTGCCTTTTGTATTTAATTCCGATGCAATTTCTGTGTTTCATCGTCAATAAGAAGGACCAAGCTATACAGTAAACCTGGAGTGAAGCATCGGAGTCTATAACTAGTGTCACAGGACTAGTTCAAAAATAGACAGTAAGACGAGTCAGTCTCCTTGAACTTAATTCGGCATTGTGCCTTTTGTATTTATTTCCGATGCAATTTCTGTGTTTCATCGTCAATAAGAAGGTCCAAGGGATACAGTAAACCTCAAGTGAAGCATCGGAATCTATAACGGGTGTCACAGTAATGGCTCACACATAGTCAGTAGGAAGAGTCGGTCTTCATGTTCTTAAGTAGGCATTGTGCCTTTTGTATTTAATTCCGATGTATTTTCTGTGTTTCATCGTCAATAAGAAGGTCCAAGGGATACAGTAAACCTCAAGTGAAGCATCGGAATCTGTAACGGGCGTCACAGGAATGGCTCAAACATAGTCAGTAGGAAGAGTCGGTCTTCATGTACTTAAGTAGGTATTGTGCCTTTTGTTTTTAATTCCGATGTATTTTCTGTGTTTCATCGTCAATAAGAAGGTCCAAGGGATACAGTAAACCTGAAGTGAAGCATTGGATCTATAACTGGTGTCACAGGAATGGTTCAAAACATAGTCAGTAAAAAAGAGTCAGTCTTCTTGTACTTAAGTCGGCATTGTGCCTTTTCTATTTAATTCCGATGCAATATCTGTGTTTCATCGTCAATAAGAAGGTCCAAGGGATACAGTAAACATGAAGTGAAGCATCGGAACCTATAACAAGTGTCAATGGAATCGTTCAAAACATAGTCGGTAAGAAGAGTCAGTCTTCTTGTACTTAAGTCGGCATTGTGCCTTTTCTATTTAATTCCGATGCAATTTCTGTGTTTCATCGTCAATAAGAAGGTCCAAGGGAAAAAGTAAACCTGGAGTGAAGCATCGCAATCTATAACTAGTGTCACAGGAATGGTTCAAAACATAGACAGTAAGAAGAGTCAGTCTTCTTGTCCTTAAGTCGGCATTGTGACTTTTGTAATTAATTCCGATGCAATTTCTGTGTTTCATCGTCAATAAGACGGTCCAAGGGATACAGTAAACCTGGAGTGAAGCATCGGAATCTATAACTAGTGTCACAGAAGTGGTTCAAAACATAGACAGTAATAAGAGACAGTCTTCTTGTACTTAATTCTGCTTTGTGCCTTTCGTATTTAATTCCGATGCAATTTGTGTGTTTCATCGTCAATAAGAAGGTTCAAGGGATACAGTAAACCTGAAGTGAAGCATCGGAATTTATAACTAGTGTCACAGGAATGGTTCAAAACATAGTCAGTAAGGAGAGGCAGTCTTCCTGTACTTAAGTCGGCATTGTGCCTTTTGTATTTAATTCCGATGCAATTTCTGTGTTTCATCGTCAATAAGAAGGTCAGAGGGGTACAGTAAACCTGAGACCTGAAGGGAAGCATCGGAATCTATAGCTAGTGTCACAGGAATGGTTCAAAACATAGACAGTTAGAAGAGTCAGTCTTCATGTACTTCATTCTGCTTTGTGCCTTTTGTATTTAATTCCGATGCAATTTCTGTGTTTCATCATTAATAAGAAGGTCCAAGGGATACAGTAAACCTGGAGTGAAGCTTCGTAATCTGTAACTAGTGTCACAGGACTAGTTCAAAATAGACAGTAAGAAGAGTTAGTCTCCTTGAACTTAATTCGGCATTGTGCCTTTTTTATTTAATTCCGATGCAATTTCTGTGTTTCATCGTCAATAAGAAGGACCAAGCTATACAGTAAACCTGGAGTGAAGCATCGGAGTCTATAACTAGTGTCACAGGACTAGTTCAAAAATAGACAGTAAGAAGAGTCGGTCTCCTTGAACTTAATTCGGCATTGTGCCTTTTTTATTTAATTCCGATGCATTTTCTGTGTTTCATCGTCAATAAGAAGGTCAGAGGGATACAGTAAACCTGAAGTGAAGCATCGGCCTCCGTAACTAGTGTCACAGGAATGGATCAAAACATAGTCAGTAGGAAGAGTTTGTCTTCTTGTACTTAAGTCGGCGTTGTGCCTTTTGAATTTAATTCCGATGCAATTTCTGTGTTTCATCGTCAATAAGAAGGTCCAAGGGATACAGTAAACCTGGAGTGAAGCTTCGTAATCTGTAACTAGTGTCACAGGAATGGTTCGAATCATAGACAGTAAGAAGAGTCAGTCTTCGTGTACTTCAGTCGGCATTTTGCCTTTTGTATTTAATTCCGATGCAATTTCTGTGTTTTATCGTCAATGCGAAGGTCCAAGGGATACAGTAAACCTGAAGTGCAGCATTGGTATCTATAACTAGTGTCACAGAAATCGTTCAAAACATAGTCAGTAAGAATAGTCAGTTTTCTTGTACTTAAGTCGGCATAGTGCCTTTTCTATTTAATTCCGATGCAATTTCTGTGTTTCACCGTCAATAAGACGGTCCAAGGGATACAGTAATCCTGGAGTGAAGCATCGGAATCTATATCAAGTGTCAATGGTATGGTTCAAAAAATAGACAGTAGGAAGAGTCAGTCTTCTTGTACTTACGTCGGTATTTTGCCCTTTGTATTAAATTCCGATGCAATTTCTGTGTTTCATCGTCAATAAGAAAGTCAGAGGGATACAGTAAACCTGAAGTGAAGCATCGGAATCTATAACTAGTGTCACAGGAATGGTTCAAAACATAGTCGGTAAGAAGAGACAGTCTTCTTGTCCTTAAGTCGGCATTGTGCCTTTTCTATTTAATTCCGATGCAATTTCTGTGTTTCATCGTCAATAAGAAGGTCCAAGGGATACAGTAAACCTGAAGTGAAGCATCGGAATCTATAACTAGTGTCACAGGAATGGTTCAAAACATAGACAGTAAGAAGAGTCAGTCTTTATTTACTTACGTCGACATTGTGCCTTTTATATTTTATTCCGATGCAATTTCTGTGTTTCATCGTAAATGAGAAGGTCAGAGGGATACAATAAACCTGAAGTGAAGCATCGGAATATATAACTGGTGTCAAAGGAATGGTTCAAAACAAAGTCAGTGAGAAGGGTCAGTCTTCTTGTCCTTAAGTCGGCATTGTGCCTTTAGTATTTAATTTCGATGCAATTGCTGTGTATCATCGTCAATAAGAAGGTCCAAGGGATACAGTAAGCCTGGAGTGTAGCATCGGAATCTATAACTAGTGTCACAGGAATGGTTCAAAGCATAGACAGTAAGAAGAGTCAGTCTTCGTGTACTTAAGTCGGCATTTTGCCTTTTGTATTTAATTCCGATGCAATTTCTGTGTTTCATCGTCAATAAGAAGGTCCAAGGGATACAGTAAACCTGAGGTGAAGCACCGGAATCTATAACTAGTGTCACAGGAATGGTTCAAAACATAGTCTTGTACTTAAGTCGGCATTGTAAGTTATCTATTTAATTCCGATGCAGTTTCTGTGTTTCATCGTCAATAACAAGGTCCAAGGGATACAGTAAACCTGGAGTGAAGCATCGGAATCTATAACTAGTGTCACGGGAATGGTTCAAAACATAAACAGTAAGAAGAGTCAGTCTCCTTGTACTTAATTCTGCACTGTGCCATTTGTATTTAATTCCGATGCATTTTCTGCGTTTCATCGTCAATAATAAGGTAGAAGGGATACAGTAAACCTGACGAGAAGCATCGGAATTTATAACTAGTGTCACAGGAATGGTTCAAAACATAGTCAGTAAGAAAAGTCAGTCTTCTTCTACTTAAGTCGGCATTGTGCCTTTTCTATTTAATTCCGATGCAATTTCTGTGTTTCATCGTCAATAAAAAGGACCGAGGGATACAGTAAACCTGGAGTGAAGCATCGGAGTCTATAACTAGTGTCACAGGACTGGTTCAAAAATAGACAGTAAGTAGAGTCAGTCTTCTTGAGCTTAATTCGGCCATGTGCCTTTTGTATTTAATTCCGATGCAATTTCTGTGTTTCATCGTCAATAAGAAGGACCGAGGGATACAGTAAACCTGGAGTGAAGCATCGGAGTCTATAACAAGTGTCACAGGACTGGTTCAAAGATAGACAGTAAGAAGAGTCAGTCTTCTTGAACTTAATTCGGCATTGTGCCTTTTGTATTTAATTCCGATGCAATTTCTGTGTTTCATCGTCAATACGAAGGTCAGAGGGATGCAGTAAACCTGAAGTGAAGCATCGGAATCCATAACTGGTGTCACAGGAATGGTTCAAAGCATAGTCAGTAAGAGGAGTTGGTCTTCTTGTACTTAAGTCGGCATTGTGCCTTTTGTATTTAATTCCGATGCAATTTCTGTGTTTCATCGACAATAAGAAGGTCCAAGCGATACAGTGAACCTGGAGTGAAACATCGGGGTCTGTAACTAGTGTCACAGGAATGGTTCAAATCATAGACAGTAAGAAGAGTCTGTCTTCCTGTACTTCAGTCGGCATTTTGCCTTTTGTATTTAATTCCGATGCAATTTTTGTGATTCATCGTCAATAAGAAACCCCAAGGGATACAGTAAACCTGAAGTGAAGCATCGGGATCTCTAACTAGTGTCACAGGAATCGTTCAAAACATAGTCAGTTAGAAGAGTCAGCTTTCTTGTACTTAAGTCGGCATAGTGCCTTTTCTATTTAATTCCGATGCAATTTGTGTGTTTCATTGTCAATAAGAAGGTCCAAGGGATACAGTATACCTGGAGTGAAGCATCGGAATCTATACCTAGTGTCAATGGTATGGTTCAAAACATAGACAGTAAGAAGAGCCAGTCTTCTTCTACTTAAGTCGGCATTGTGCCTTTTGAATTTAATTACGATGCAATTTCTGTGTTTCATCGTCATTAAGAAGGTCAGAAGGATACAGTAAACCTGAAGTGAAGCATCGGAATCTATAGCTAGTGTCACAGGAATAGTTCAAAACATAGTCAGTAAGAAGAGTCAGTCTTGTTGTACTTAAGTCGGCATTGTGCCTTTTCTATTTAATTCCGATGCAATTTGTGTGTATCATCGTCAATACGAAGGTCCAAGGGATACTGTAAACATGGAGTGAAGCATCGTAATCTATAACTGGTGTCAATGGAATGGTTCAAAACATAGTCAGTAAGAAGAGTCGGTCTTCTTGTACTTAAGTCAGCATTGTGCCCCTTTCTATTTAATTCCGATGCAATTTCTGTGTTTCATCGTCAATAAGAAGTTCCAAGAGATACAGTAAACCTGAAGTGAAGCTTAGGAATCTATAGCTAGTGTCACAGGAATGGTTCAAAACATAGTCAGTAAGAAGAGTTAGTCTTCTTGTACTTATTTCTGCTTTGTGCCTTTTATATTTAGTTTCGATGCAATTTCTGTGCTTCATCGTCAATATGAAGGTCCAAGGGATACAGTAAACCTGAAGTAAAGCATCGGAATTTATAGATAGTGTCACAGGAATGGTTCAAACCAAAGTCAGTAAGGAGAGCAGTCTTCTTGTACTTAAGTCGGCATTGTGCCTTTTGTATTTAATTCCGATGCAATTTCTTTGTTTCATCGTCAATAAGAAGGTCCAAGGGATACAGTAAACCTGAAGTGAAGCATCGGAATTTATAATTAGTGTCACAGGAATGGTTCAAAACATAGACAGTAAGAAGAGTCAGTCTTCTTGTACTTAAGTCGGCATTGTGCCTTTTGTATTTAACTCCGATGCAATTTCTGTGTTTCATCGTCAATAAGAACGCCACTGGGATACAGAAATCCTGAAGTGACGCATCGGAATCTATAACTAGTGTCACAGGAATGGTTCAAAACATAGTCAGTAAAAAGAGTCAGTCTGCTTGTCCTTCAGTCGGCATTGTGCCTTTTGTATTTAATTCCGATGCAATTTCTGTGTTTCATCGTCAATAAGAAGGTCAGAGGGGTACAGTAAACCTGAAGTGAAGCATCGGAATCTATAGCTAGTGTCACAGGAATGGTTCAAAAGATAGTCAGTAAGAAGAGTCAGTCTTCTTGTACTTAAGTCGACATTGTGCCTTTTCTATTTAATTCCGATGCAATATTTGTGTTTCATCGTCAATAAGAAGGTTCAAGGGATACAGTAAACATGAAGTGAAGCATCGGAATCTATAACAACTGTCAATGGAATGGTTCAAAACATAGTCAGTAAGAAGAGTCAGTCTTCTTGTACTTAAGTCGGCATTGTGCCTTTTCTATTTAATTCCGATGCAATTTCTGTGTTTCATCGTCAATAAGAAGGTCCAAGGGATAAAGTGAACCTGGAGTGAAGCATCGGAATCTATAACTAGTGTCACAGGAATGGTTCAAACATAGACAGTAAGAAGAGTCAGTCTTCTAGTCCTTAAGTCGGCATTGTGACTTTTGTAATTATTTCCGATGCAATTTCTGTGTTTCATCGTCAATAAGACGGTCCAAGGGATACAGTAAACCTGGAGTGAAGCATCGGAATCTATAACTAGTGTCACAGAAGTGGTTGAAAACATAGACAGTAATAAGAGTCAGCCTCTTGTACTTAATTCTGCTTTGTGCCTTTTGTATTTAATTCCGATGCAATATCTGTGTTTCATCGTCAATAAGAAGGTCCAAGGGATACAGTAAACCTGAAGTGAAGCATCGAAATTTACAACTAGTGTCACAGGAATGGTTCAAAACATAATCAGTAAGGAGAGGCAGTCTTCTTGTCCTTAAGTCGGCATTGTGCCTTTTCTATTTAATTCCGATGCAATTTCTGTGTTTCATCGTCAATAAGAAGGTCCAAGGGATACAGTAAACCTGAAGTGAAGCATCGGAATCTATAACTAGTGTCACAGGAATGGTTCAAAACATAGACAGTAAGAAGAGTCAGTCTTTATTTACTTACGTCGACATTGTGCCTTTTATATTTTATTCCGATGCAATTTCTGTGTTTCATCGTAAATGAGAAGGTCAGAGGGATACAATAAACCTGAAGTGAAGGATCGGAATATATAACTGGTGTCAAAGGAATGGTTCAAAACAAAGTCAGTGAGAAGGGTCAGTCTTCTTGTCCTTAAGTCGGCATTGTGCCTTTAGTATTTAATTTCGATGCAATTGCTGTGTATCATCGTCAATAAGAAGGTCCAAGGGATACAGTAAGCCTGGAGTGTAGCATCGGAATCTATAACTAGTGTCACAGGAATGGTTCAAAGCATAGACAGTAAGAAGAGTCAGTCTTCGTGTACTTAAGTCGGCATTTTGCCTTTTGTATTTAATTCCGATGCAATTTCTGTGTTTCATCGTCAATAAGAAGGTCCAAGGGATACAGTAAACCTGAGGTGAAGCACCGGAATCTATAACTAGTGTCACAGGAATGGTTCAAAACATAGTCTTGTACTTAAGTCGGCATTGTAAGTTATCTATTTAATTCCGATGCAGTTTCTGTGTTTCATCGTCAATAACAAGGTCCAAGGGATACAGTAAACCTGGAGTGAAGCATCGGAATCTATAACTAGTGTCACGGGAATGGTTCAAAACATAAACAGTAAGAAGAGTCAGTCTCCTTGTACTTAATTCTGCACTGTGCCATTTGTATTTAATTCCGATGCATTTTCTGCGTTTCATCGTCAATAATAAGGTAGAAGGGATACAGTAAACCTGACGAGAAGCATCGGAATTTATAACTAGTGTCACAGGAATGGTTCAAAACATAGTCAGTAAGAAAAGTCAGTCTTCTTCTACTTAAGTCGGCATTGTGCCTTTTCTATTTAATTCCGATGCAATTTCTGTGTTTCATCGTCAATAAAAAGGACCGAGGGATACAGTAAACCTGGAGTGAAGCATCGGAGTCTATAACTAGTGTCACAGGACTGGTTCAAAAATAGACAGTAAGTAGAGTCAGTCTTCTTGAGCTTAATTCGGCCATGTGCCTTTTGTATTTAATTCCGATGCAATTTCTGTGTTTCATCGTCAATAAGAAGGACCGAGGGATACAGTAAACCTGGAGTGAAGCATCGGAGTCTATAACAAGTGTCACAGGACTGGTTCAAAGATAGACAGTAAGAAGAGTCAGTCTTCTTGAACTTAATTCGGCATTGTGCCTTTTGTATTTAATTCCGATGCAATTTCTGTGTTTCATCGTCAATACGAAGGTCAGAGGGATGCAGTAAACCTGAAGTGAAGCATCGGAATCCATAACTGGTGTCACAGGAATGGTTCAAAGCATAGTCAGTAAGAGGAGTTGGTCTTCTTGTACTTAAGTCGGCATTGTGCCTTTTGTATTTAATTCCGATGCAATTTCTGTGTTTCATCGACAATAAGAAGGTCCAAGCGATACAGTGAACCTGGAGTGAAACATCGGGGTCTGTAACTAGTGTCACAGGAATGGTTCAAATCATAGACAGTAAGAAGAGTCTGTCTTCCTGTACTTCAGTCGGCATTTTGCCTTTTGTATTTAATTCCGATGCAATTTTTGTGATTCATCGTCAATAAGAAACCCCAAGGGATACAGTAAACCTGAAGTGAAGCATCGGGATCTCTAACTAGTGTCACAGGAATCGTTCAAAACATAGTCAGTTAGAAGAGTCAGCTTTCTTGTACTTAAGTCGGCATAGTGCCTTTTCTATTTAATTCCGATGCAATTTGTGTGTTTCATTGTCAATAAGAAGGTCCAAGGGATACAGTATACCTGGAGTGAAGCATCGGAATCTATACCTAGTGTCAATGGTATGGTTCAAAACATAGACAGTAAGAAGAGCCAGTCTTCTTCTACTTAAGTCGGCATTGTGCCTTTTGAATTTAATTACGATGCAATTTCTGTGTTTCATCGTCATTAAGAAGGTCAGAAGGATACAGTAAACCTGAAGTGAAGCATCGGAATCTATAGCTAGTGTCACAGGAATAGTTCAAAACATAGTCAGTAAGAAGAGTCAGTCTTGTTGTACTTAAGTCGGCATTGTGCCTTTTCTATTTAATTCCGATGCAATTTGTGTGTATCATCGTCAATACGAAGGTCCAAGGGATACTGTAAACATGGAGTGAAGCATCGTAATCTATAACTGGTGTCAATGGAATGGTTCAAAACATAGTCAGTAAGAAGAGTCGGTCTTCTTGTACTTAAGTCAGCATTGTGCCCCTTTCTATTTAATTCCGATGCAATTTCTGTGTTTCATCGTCAATAAGAAGTTCCAAGAGATACAGTAAACCTGAAGTGAAGCTTAGGAATCTATAGCTAGTGTCACAGGAATGGTTCAAAACATAGTCAGTAAGAAGAGTTAGTCTTCTTGTACTTATTTCTGCTTTGTGCCTTTTATATTTAGTTTCGATGCAATTTCTGTGCTTCATCGTCAATATGAAGGTCCAAGGGATACAGTAAACCTGAAGTAAAGCATCGGAATTTATAGATAGTGTCACAGGAATGGTTCAAACCAAAGTCAGTAAGGAGAGCAGTCTTCTTGTACTTAAGTCGGCATTGTGCCTTTTGTATTTAATTCCGATGCAATTTCTTTGTTTCATCGTCAATAAGAAGGTCCAAGGGATACAGTAAACCTGAAGTGAAGCATCGGAATTTATAATTAGTGTCACAGGAATGGTTCAAAACATAGACAGTAAGAAGAGTCAGTCTTCTTGTACTTAAGTCGGCATTGTGCCTTTTGTATTTAACTCCGATGCAATTTCTGTGTTTCATCGTCAATAAGAACGCCACTGGGATACAGAAATCCTGAAGTGACGCATCGGAATCTATAACTAGTGTCACAGGAATGGTTCAAAACATAGTCAGTAAAAAGAGTCAGTCTGCTTGTCCTTCAGTCGGCATTGTGCCTTTTGTATTTAATTCCGATGCAATTTCTGTGTTTCATCGTCAATAAGAAGGTCAGAGGGGTACAGTAAACCTGAAGTGAAGCATCGGAATCTATAGCTAGTGTCACAGGAATGGTTCAAAAGATAGTCAGTAAGAAGAGTCAGTCTTCTTGTACTTAAGTCGACATTGTGCCTTTTCTATTTAATTCCGATGCAATATTTGTGTTTCATCGTCAATAAGAAGGTTCAAGGGATACAGTAAACATGAAGTGAAGCATCGGAATCTATAACAACTGTCAATGGAATGGTTCAAAACATAGTCAGTAAGAAGAGTCAGTCTTCTTGTACTTAAGTCGGCATTGTGCCTTTTCTATTTAATTCCGATGCAATTTCTGTGTTTCATCGTCAATAAGAAGGTCCAAGGGATAAAGTGAACCTGGAGTGAAGCATCGGAATCTATAACTAGTGTCACAGGAATGGTTCAAACATAGACAGTAAGAAGAGTCAGTCTTCTAGTCCTTAAGTCGGCATTGTGACTTTTGTAATTATTTCCGATGCAATTTCTGTGTTTCATCGTCAATAAGACGGTCCAAGGGATACAGTAAACCTGGAGTGAAGCATCGGAATCTATAACTAGTGTCACAGAAGTGGTTGAAAACATAGACAGTAATAAGAGTCAGCCTCTTGTACTTAATTCTGCTTTGTGCCTTTTGTATTTAATTCCGATGCAATATCTGTGTTTCATCGTCAATAAGAAGGTCCAAGGGATACAGTAAACCTGAAGTGAAGCATCGAAATTTACAACTAGTGTCACAGGAATGGTTCAAAACATAATCAGTAAGGAGAGGCAGTCTTCTTGTACTTAAGTCGGCATTGTGCCTTTTGTATTTAATTCCGATGCAATTTCTGTGTTTCATCGTCAATAAGAAGGTCAGAGGGGTACAGTAAACCTGAGACCTGAAGTGAAGCATCGGAATCTATAGCTAGTGTCACAGGAATGGTTCAAAACATAGACAGTAAGAAGAGTCAGCCTCTTGTACTTAATTCTGCTTTGTGCCTTTTGTATTTAATTCCGATGCAATACTGTGTTTCATCATTAATAAGAAGGTCCAAGGGATACAGTAAACCTGAAGTGAAGCATCGGAATTTATAACTAGTGTCACAGGAATGGTTCAAACGTAGACAGTAAGAAGAGTCAGTCTTCTTGTACTTAAGTCGGCATTGTGCTTTTGAATTTAACTCCGATGGAATTTCTGTGTTTCATCGTCAATAAGAAGGTCAGAGGGATACAGTAAACCTGGAGTGAAGCATCGGAATCTATAACTAGTGTTACAGGAATGGTTCGAATCATAGACAGTTAGAAGAGTCAGACTTCTTTTACTTAAGTCGGCATTGTGCCTTTTGTATTTAATTCCGATGCAATTTCTGTGTTTCATCGTCAATAAGAAGGTCCAAGGGATACAGTAAACCTGAAGTGAAGCATCGGAATCTATAACTAGTGTCACAGGACAAGTTCAAAAATAGACAGTAAGACGAGTCAGTCTCCTTGAACTTAATTCGGCATTGTGCCTTTTGTATTTATTTCCGATGCAATTTCTGTGTTTCATCGTCAATAAGAAGGTCCAAGGGATACAGTAAACCTCAAGTGAAGCATTGGAATCTATAACGGGTGTCACAGGAATGGCTCAAACATAGTCAGTAGGAAGAGTCGGTCTTCATGTACTTAAGTAGGCATTGTGCCTTTTGTATTTAATTCCGATGTATTTTCTGTGTTTCATCGTCAATAAGAAGGTCCAAGGGATACAGTAAACCTGAAGTGAAGCATCGGAATCTATAACTAGTGTCACAGGAATGGTTCAAATCATAGACAGTAGGAAGAGTCAGTCTTCTTGTACTTAAGTCGGCATTGTGCCGTTAGTATTTAATTCCGATGCAATTTCTGTGTTTCATCGTCAATAAGAAGGTCCAAGGGATACAGTAAACCTGAAGTGAAGCATTGGATCTATAACTGGTGTCACAGGATTGGTTCAAAACATAGTCAGTAAAAAAGAGTCAGTCTTCTTGTACTTAAGTCGGCATTGTGCCTTTTCTATTTAATTCCTATGCAATATCTGTGTTTCATCGTCAATAAGAAAGTCCAAGGGATACAGTAAACCTGAAGTGAAGCATCGGAATTTATAACTAGTGTCACAGGAATGGTCCAAAACATAGTCAGTAAGGAGAGGCAGTCTACTTGTACTTAAGTCGGCATTGTGCCTTTTGTGTTTCATTCCGATGCAATTTCTGTGTTTCATCGTCAATAAGAAGGTCAGAGGGGTACAGTAAACCTGAGACCTGAAGTGAAGCGTCGGAATCTATAGCTAGTGTCACAGGAATGGTTCAAAACATAGACAGTAAGAAGAGTCAGTCTTCTTGTACTTAATTCTGCTTTGTGCCTTTTGTATTTAATTCCGATGCAATTTCTGTGTTTCATCATTAATAAGAAGGTCCAACGAATACAGTAAACCTGAAGTGAAGCATCGGAATTTATAACTAGTGTCACAGGAATGGTTCAAACGTTGACAGGAGGGAAAAGTCAGTCTTCTTGTACTTAAGTCGGCATTGTGCTTTTTGTATTTAACTCCGATGGAATTTCTGTGTTTCATCGTCAACAAGAAGGTCAGAGGGATACAGTAAACCTGGAGTGAAGCATCGGAATCTATAACTAGTGTCACAGGAATGGTTCAAATCATAGACAGTAAGAAGAGTCAGACTTCTTTTACTTAAGTCGGCATTGTGCATTTTGTATTTAATTCCGATGCTATTTCTGTGTCTCATCGTCAATAAGAAGGACCAAGCTATACAGTAAACCTGGAGTGAAGCGTCGGAGTCTATAACTAGTGTCACAGGACTAGTTCAAAAATAGACAGTAAGACGAGTCAGTCTCCTTGAACTTAATTTGGCATTGTGCCTTTTGTATTTATTTCCGATGCAATTTCAGTGTTTCAACGTCAATAAGAAGGTCCAAGGGATACAGTAAACCTCAAGTGAAGCATCGGAATCTATAACGGGTGTCACAGGAATGGCTCAAACATAGTCAGTAGGAAGAGTCGGTCTTCATGTACTTAAGTAGGCATTGTGCCTTTTGTATTTAATTCCGATGTATTTTCTGTCTTTCATCGTCAATAAGAAGGTCCAAGGGATACAGTAAACCTCAAGTGAAGCATCGGAATCTATAACGGGTGCCACAGGAATGGCTCAAACATAGTCAGTAGGAAGAGTCGGTCTTCATGTACTTAAGTAGGCATTGTGCCTTTTGTATTTAATTCCGATGTATTTTCTGTGTTTCATCGTCAATAAGAAGGTCCAAGGGATACAGTAAACCTGAAGTGAAGCATCGGAATCTATACCTAGTGTCACAGGAATGGTTCAAAACATAGACAGTAGGAAGAGTCAGTCTTCTTGTACTTAAGTCGGCATTGTGCCGTTAGTATTTAATTCCGATGCAATTTCTGTGCTTCATCGTCAATAAGAAGGTCCAAGGGATACAGTAAACCTGAAGTGAAGCATTGGATCTATAACTGGTGTCACAGGAATGGTTCAAAACATAGTCAGTAAAAAAGAGTCAGTCTTCTTGTACTTAAGTCGGCATTGTGCCTTTTCTATTTAATTCCGATGCAATATCTGTGTTTCATCGTCAATAAGAAGGTCCAAGGGATACAATAAACATGAAGTGAAGCATCGGAATCTATAACAAGTGTCAATGGAATCGTTCAAACATAGTCTGTAAGAAGAGTCAGTCTTCTTGTACTTAAGTCGGCATTGTGCCTTTTCTATTTAATTCCGATGCAATTTCTGTGTTTCATCGTCAATAAGACGGTCCAAGGGATACAGTAAACCTGGAGTGAAGCATCGGAATCTATAACTAGTGTCACAGAATTGGTTCAAAACATAGACAGTAATAAGAGTCAGTCTTCTTGTACTTAATTCTGCTTTGTGCCTTTTGTATTTAATTCCGATGCATTTTCTGTGTTTCATCGTCAATAAGAAGGTCCAAGGGATACCGTAAACCTGAAGTGAAGCATCGGAATTTATAACTAGTGTCACAGGAATGGTTCAAAACTTAGTCAGTAAGGAGAGGCAGTCTTCTTGTACTTAAGTTGGCATTGTGCCTTTTGTATTTAATTCCGATGTATTTTCTGTGTTTCATCGTCAATAAGAAGGTCCAAGGGATACAGTAAACCTGAAGTGAAGCATCGGAATCTATAACTAGTGTCACAGGAATGGTTCAAAACATAGACAGTAAAAAGAGTCAGTCTTCTTGTACTTAAGTCGGCATTGTGCCTTTTCTATATAATTCCGATGCAATATCTGTGTTTCATCGTCAATAAGAAGGTCCAAGGGATACAGTAAACATGAAGTGATACATCGGAATCTATAACAAGTGTCAATGGAATGGTTCAAAACATAGTCAGTAAGAAGAGTCAGTCTTCTTGTACTTAAATCGTCATTGTGCGTTTTCTATTTAATTCCGATGCAATTTCTGTGAGTCATCGTCAATAAGAAGGTCCAAGGGATAAAGTAAACCTGGAGTGAAGCATCGGAATCTATAACTAGTGTCACACGAATGGTTCAAAACGTAGACAGTAAGAAGAGTCAGTCTTCTTGTCCTTAAGTCGGCATTGTGACTTTCGTAACTAATTCCGATGCAATTTCTGTGTTTCATCGTCAATAAGACGGTCCAAGGGATACAGTAAACCTGGAGTGAAGCATCGGAATCTATAACTAGTGTCACGGAAGTGGTTCGAAACATAGACAGTAATAAGAGTTAGTCTTCTTGTACTTAATTCTGCTTTGTGCCTTTTGTATTTAATTCCGATGCAATTTGTGTGTTTCATCGTCAATAAGAAGGTCCAAGGGATACAGTAAACCTGAAGTGAAGCATCGGAATTTATAACTAGTGTCACAGGAATGGTTCAAAACATAGTCAGTAAGGAGAGGCAGTCTTCTTGTACTTAAGTCGGCATTGTGCCTTTTGTATTTAATTCCGATGCAATTTCTGTGTTTCATCGTCAATAAGAAGGTCAGAGGGGTACAGTAAACCTGAGACCTGAAGGGAAGCATCGGAATCTATAGCTAGTGTCACAGGAATGGTTCAAAACATAGACAGTTAGAAGAGTCAGTCTTCTTGTACTTCATTCTGCTTTGTGGATTTTGTATTTAATTCCGATGCAATTTCTGTGTTTCATCATTAATAAGAAGGTCCAAGGGATACAGTAAACCTGGAGTGAAGCTTCGTAATCTGTAACTAGTGTCACAGGACTAGTTCAAAAATAGACAGTAAGAAGAGTTAGTCTCCTTGAACTTAATTCGGCATTGTGCCTTTTTTATTTAATTCCGATGCAATTTCTGTGTTTCATCGTCAATAAGAAGGACCAAGGGATACAGTAAACCTGGAGTGAAGCTTCGTAATCTGTAACTAGTGTCACAGGAATGGTTCGAATCATAGGCAGTAAGAAGAGTCAGTCTTCGTGTACTTCAGTCGGCATTTTGCCTTTTGTATTTAATTCCGATGAAATTTCTGTCTTTTATCGTCAATGCAAAGGTCCAAGGGATACAGTAAACCTGAAGTGCAGCATTGGTATCTATAACTAGTGTCACAGAAATCGTTCAAAGCATAGTCAGTAAGAAAAGTCAGTTTTCTTGTACTTAAGTCGGCATAGTGCCTTTTCTATTTAATTCCGATGCAATTTCTGTGTTTCACCGTCAATAAGTCGGTCCAAGGGATACAGTAAACCTGGTGTGAAGCATCGGAATCTATATCAAGTGTCAATGGTATGGTTCAAAAAATAGACAGTAAGAAGAGTCAGTCTTCTTGTACTTACGTCGGTATTGTGCCATTTGTATTAAATTCCGATGCAATTTCTGTGTTTCATCGTCAATAAGAAGGTCAGAGGGATACAGTAAACCTGAAGTGAAGCATCGGAATCTATAGCTAGTGTCACAGGAATGGTTCAAAACATAGTCAGTAAGAAGAGACAGTCTTCTTGTCCTTAAGTCGGCATTGTGCCTTTTCTATTTAATTCCGATGCAATTTCTGTGTTTCATCGTCAATAAGAAGGTCCAAGGGATACAGTAAACCTGAAGTGAAGCATCGGAATCTATAACTAGTGTCACAGGAATGGTTCAAAACATAGACAGTAAGAAGAGTCAGTCTTTATGTACTTACGTCGACATTGTGCCTTTTATATTTAATTCCGATGCAATTTCTGTGTTTCATCGTAAATGAGAAGGTCAGAGGGATACAATAAACCTGAAGTGAAGCATCGGAATATATAACTGGTGTCACAGGAATGGTTCAAAACAAAGTCAGTGAGAAGAGTCAGTCTTCTTGTCCTTAAGTCGGCATTGTGCCTTTAGTATTTAATTTCGATGCAATTGCTGTGTATCATCGTCAATAAGAAGGTCCAAGGGATACAGTAAACCTGGAGTGTAGCATCGGAATCTATAACTAGTGTCACAGGAATGGTTCAAAGCATAGACAGTAAGAAGAGTCAGTCTTCGTGTACTTAAGTCGGCATTTTGCCTTTTGTATTTAATTCCGATGCAATTTCTGTGTTTCATCGTCAATAAGAAGGTCCAAGGGATACAGTAAACCTGAGGTGAAGCACCGGAATCTATAACTAGTGTCACAGGAATGGTTCAAAACATAGTCTTTTACTTAAGTCGGCATTGTACGTTTTCTATTTAATTCCGATGCAGTTTCTGTGTTTCATCGTCAATAACAAGGTCTAAGGGATACAGTAAACCTGGAGTGAAGCATCGGAATTTATAACTAGTGTCACGGGAATTGTTCAAAATATAAACAGTAAGAAGAGTCAGTCTCCTTGTACTTAATTCTGCACTGTGCCATTTGTATTTAATTCCGATGCATTTTCTGCGTTTCATCGTCAATAATAAGGTAGAAGGGATACAGTAAACCTGACGAGAAGCATCGGAATTTATAACTAGTGTCACAGGAATGGTTCAAAACATAGTCAGTAAGAAGAGTCAGTCTTCTTGTACTTAAGTCGGCATTGTGCCTTTTCTATTTAATTCCGATGCAATTTCTGTGTTTCATCGTCAATAAGAAGGACCGAGGGATACAGTAAACCTGGAGTGAAGCATCGGAATCTTTAACTAGTGTCACAGGACTGGTTCAAAAATAGACAGTAAGAGGAGTCAGTCTTCTTGAGCTTAATTCGGCCTTGTGCCTTTTGTATTTAATTCCGATGCAATTTCTGTGTCTCATCGTCAATAAGAAGGACCGAGGGATACAGTAAACCTGGAGTGAAGCATAGGAGTCTATAACAAGTGTCACAGGACTGGTTCAAAAATAGACAGTAAGAAGAGTCAGTCTTCTTGAACTTAATTCGGCATTGTGCCTTTTGTATTTAATTCCGATGCAATTTCTGTGTTTCATCGTCAATAAGAAGGTCAGAGGGATACAGTAAACCTGAAGTGAAGCATCGGATTTTATAACTGGTGTCACAGGAATGGTTCAAAGCATAGTCAGTAAGAAGAGTTGGTCTTCTTGTACTTAAGTCGGCATTGTGCCTTTTGTATTTAATTCCGATGCAATTAGTGTGTTTCATCGACAATAAGAAGGTCCAAGCGATACAGTAAACCTGGAGTGAAACATCGGGGTCTGTAACTAGTGTCACAGGAATGGTTCAAATCATAGACAGTAAGAAGAGTCTGTCTTCCTGTACTTCAGTCGGCATTTTGCCTTTTGTATTTAATTACGATGCAATTTTTGTGATTCATCGTCAATAAGAAAGCCCAAGGGTTACAGTAAACCTGAAGTGAAGCATCGGGATCTCTAACTAGTGTCACAGGAATCGTTCAAAACATAGTCAGTTAGAAGAGTCAGCTTTCTTGTACTTAAGTCGGCATAGTGCCTTTTCTATTTAATTCCGATGCAATTTGTGTGTTTCATCGTCAATAAGAAAGTCCAAGGGATACAGTATACCTGGAGTGAAGCATCGGAATCTATACCTAGTGTCAATGGTATGGTTCAAAACATAGACAGTAAGAAGAGCCAGTCTTCTTCTACTTAAGTCGGCATTGTGCCTTTTGAATTTAATTACGATGCAATTTCTGTGTTTCATCGTCATTAAGAAGGTCAGAAGGATACAGTAAACCTGAAGTGAAGCATCGGAATCTATAGCTAGTGTCACAGGAATAGTTCAAACATAGTCAGTAAGAAGAGTCAGTCTTCTTGTCCTTATGTCGGCATTGTGCTTTTTGTATTTAATTCCGATGCAATTTCTGTGTTTCATCGTCAATAAGAAGGTCCAAGGTATACAGTAAACCTGAAGTGAAGCATCGGATCTATTACTAGTGGCACAGGAATGGTTCAAAACATAGTCAGTAAGAAGAGTCAGTCTTGTTGTACTTAAGTCGGCATTGTGCCTTTTCTATTTAATTCCGATGCAATTTCTGTGTTTCATCGTCAATACGAAGGTCCAAGGGATACAGTAAACATGGAGTGAAGCATCGTTATCTATAACTAGTGTCAATGGAATGGTTCAAAACATAGTCAGTAAGAAGAGTCAGTCTTCTTGTACTTAAGTCAGCATTGTGCCCCTTTCTATTTAATTCCGATGCAATTTCTGTGTTTCATCGTCAATAAGACGGTTCAAGGGATATAGTAAACCTGGAGTGAAGCATCGGAATCTATGACTAGTGTCACAGGAATGGTTCAAAACATAGACAGTAAGAAGAGTCAGTCTTCTTGTACTTACGTCGACATTGTGCCTTTTCTATTTAATTCCGATGCAATTTCTGTGTTTCATCGTCAATAAGAAGTTCCAAGGGATACAGTAAACCTGACGTGAAGCTTAGGAATCTATAGCTAGTGTCACAGGAATGGTTCAAAACATAGTCAGTAAGAAGAGTTAGTCTTCTTGTACTTATTTCTGCTTTGTGCCTTTTATATTTAGTTTCGATGCAATTTCTGTGTTTCATCGTCAATATGAAGGTCCAAGGGATACAGTAAACCTAAAGTAAAGCATCGGAATATATAGATAGTGTCACAGGAATGGTTCAAACCAAAGTCAGTAAGGAAAGCAGTCTTCTTGTACTTAAGTCGGCATTGTGCCTTTTGTATTTAATTCCGATGCAATTTCTGTGTTTCATCGTCAATAAGAAGGTCCAAGGGATACAGTAAACCTGAAGTGAAGCATCGGAATTTATAACTTGTGTCACAGGAATGGTTCAAAACATAGACAGTAAGAAGAGTCAGTCTGCTTGTCCTTCAGTCGGCATTGTGCCCTTTGTATTTAATTCCGATGCAATTTCTGTGTTTCATCGTCAATAAGAAGGTCAGAGGGGTACAGTAAACCTGAAGTGAAGCATCGGAATCTATAGCTAGTGTCACAGGAATGGTTCAAAAGATAGTCAGTAAGAAGAGTCAGACTTCTTGTCCTTAAGTCGGCATTGTGCCTTTTGTATTTAATTCCGATGCAATTCTTGTGTTTCATCATCAATAAGAAGGTCCAAGGGATACAGTAAACCTGGAGTGAAGCATCGGAATCTATAACTAGTGTCACAGGTATGGTTCAAAACATAGACAGTAAGAAGAGTCAGTCTCCTTGTACTTAATTTTGCACTGTGCCTTTTGTATTTAATTCCGATGCAATTTCTGTGTTTCATCGTCAATAAGAAGGTCAGAGGGGTACAGTAAACCTGAGACCTGAAGTGAAGCATCGGAATCTATAGCTAGTGTCACAGGAATGGTTCAAAACATAGACAGTAAGAAGAGTCAGTCCTCTTGTACTTAATTCTGCTTTGTGCCTTTTGTATTTCATTCCGATGCAATTTCTGTGTTTCATCATTAATAAGAAGGTCCAAGGGATACAGTAGACCTGAAGTGAAGCATCGGAATTTATAACTAGTGTCACAGGAATGGTTCAAACATAGACAGTAAGAAGAGTCAGTCTTCTTGTACTTATGTCGGCATTGTGCTTTTTGTATTTAACTCCGATGGAATTTCTGTGTTTCATCGTCAATAAGAAGGTCAGAGGGATACAGTAAACCTGGAGTGAAGCATCGGAATCTATATCTAGTGTCACAGGAATGGTTCAAATCATAGACAGTAAGAAGAGTCAGACTTCTTTTACTTAAGTCGGCATTGTGCCTTTTGTATTTAATTCCGATGGAATTTCTGTGTTTCATCGTCAATAAAAAGGACCAAGCTATACAGTAAACCTGGAGTGAAGCATCGGAGTCTATAACTAGTGTCACAGGACTAATTCAAAAATAGACAGTAAGAAGAGTCAGTCTCCTAGAACTTAAATCGGCATTGTGCCTTTTGTATTTATTTCCGATGCAATTTCTGTGTTTCATCGTCAATAAGAAGGTCCAAGGGATACAGTAAACCTCATGTGAAGCATCGGAATCTATAACGGGTGTGACAGGAATTGCTCAAACATTGTCAGTAGGAAGAGTCGGTCTTCATGTACTTATGTCGGCATTGTGCCTTTTGTATTTAATACCGATGTATTTTCTGTGTTTCATCGTCAATAAGAAGGTCCAAGGGATACAGTAAACCTGAAGTGAAGCATCGGAATCTATAACTAGTGTCACATAAATGGTTCAAAACATAGTCAGTAGGAAGAGTAAGTCTTCTTGTACTTAAGTCAGCATTGTGCCTTTTCTATTTAATTCCGACGCAATGTCTGTGTTTCATCGTCAATAAGAAGGTCCAAGGGATACAGTAAACATGAAGTGAAGCATCGGAATCTATAACAAGTGTCAATGGAATGGTTCAAAACATAGTCAGTAAGAAGAGTCAGTCTTCTTGTACTTAAGTCAGCATTGTGCATTTTCTATTTAATTCCGATGCAATTTCTGTGTTTCATCGTCAATAAGAAGGTCCAAGGGATAAAGTAAACCTGGAGTGAAGCATCGGAATCTATAACTAGTGTCACAGGAATGGTTCAAAACATAGACAGTAAGAAGAGTCAGTCTTCTTGTCCTTAAGTCGGCATTGTGACTTTTGTAATTAATTCCGATGCAATTTCTGTGTTTCATCGTCAATAAGACGGTCCAAGGGATACAGTAAACCTGGAGTGAAGCATCAGAATCTATAACTAGTGTCACAGAAGTGGTTCAAAACATAGTCAGTAAGGAGAGGCAGTCTTCTTGTACTTAAGTCGGCATTGTGCCTTTTGTATTTAATTCCGATGCAATTTCTGTGTTTCATCGTCAATAAGAAGGTCAGAGGGGTACAGTAAACCTGAGACCTGAAGTGAAGCATCCGAATCTATAGCTAGTGTCACAGGAATGGTTCAAAACATAGACAGCTAGAAGAGTCAGTCCTCTTGTACTTAAGTCGGCATTGTGCCTTTTGTATTTAACTCCGATGGAATTTCTGTGTTTCATCGTCAATAAGAAGGTCAGAGGGATACAGTAAACCTGGGGTGAAGCATCGGAATCTATAACTAGTGTCACAGGAATGGTTCAAATCATAGACAGTAAGAAGAGTCAGACTTCTTTTACTTAAGTCGGCATTGTGCCTTTTGTATTTAATTCCGATGCAATTTCTGTGTTTCATCGACAATAAGAAGGACCAAGCTATATAGTAAACCTGGAGTGAAGCATCGGAGTCTATAACTAGTGTCACAGGACTAGTTCAAAAATAGACAGTAAGAAGAGTCAGTTTCCTTGAACTTAATTCGGCATTGTGCCTTTTTTATTTAATTCCGATGCAATTTCTGTGTTTCATCTTCAATAAGAAGGTCAGAGGGATACACTAAACCTGAAGTGAAGCATCGGACTCCATAACTAGTGTCACAGGAATAGATCAAAACATAGTCAGTAGGAAGAGTTAGTCTTCTTGTACTTAAGTCGGCGTTGTGCCTTTTGTATTTAATTCCGATGCAATTTCTGTGTTTCATCGTCAATAAGAAGGTCCAAGGGATACAGTAAACCTGGAGTGAAGCTTCGTAATCTGTAACTAGTGTCACAGGAATGGTTCAAATCATAGACAGTAAGAAGAGTCAGTCTTCGTGTACTTCAGTCGGCATTTTGCCTTTTGTATTTAATTCCGATACAATTTCTGTGTTTTATCGTCAATGAGAAGGTTCAAGGGATACAGTAAACCTGAAGTGCAGCATCGGTATCTATAACTAGTGTCACAGAAATCGTTCAAAACATAGTCAGTAAGAATAGCCAGTTTTCTTGTACTTAAGTCGGCATACTGCCTTTTCTTTTTAGTTCCGATGCAATTTCTGTGTTTCACCGTCAATAAGACGGTCCAAGGGATACAGTAAACCTGGAGTGAAGCATCGGAATCTATAACAAGTGTCAATGGTATGGTTCAAATGATAGACAGTAAGAAGAGTCAGTCTTCTTGTACTTACGTCGGTATTGTGCCCTTTGTATTAAATTCCGATGCAATTTCTGTGTTTCATCGTCAATAAGAAGGTCAGAGGGATACAGTAAACCTGAAGTGAAGCATCGGAATCTATAGCTAGTGTCACAGGAATGGTTCAAAACATAGTCAGTAAGAAGAGACAGTCTTCTTGTCCTTAAGTCGGCATTGTGCCTTTTCTCTTTAATTCCGATGCAATTTCTGTGTTTCATCGTCAATAAGACGGTCCAAGGGATACAGTAAACCTGAAGTGAAGCATCGGAATCTATAACTAGTGTCACAGGAATGGTTCAAAACATAGACAGTAAGAAGAGTCAGTCTTCTTGTCCTTAAGTCGGCATTGTGACTTTTGTAATTAATTCCGATGCAATTTCTGTGTTTCATCGTCAATAAGACGGTCCAAGGGATACAGTAAACCCGGAGTGAAGCATCGGAATCTATAACTAGTGTCACAGAAGTGGTTCAAAACATAGACAGTAATAAGAGTCAGTCTTCTTGTACTTAATTCTGCTTTGTGCCTTTTGTATTTAATTCCGATGCAATTTGTGTGTTTCATCGTCAATAAGAAGGTCCAAGGGATACAGTAAACCTGAAGTGGAGCATCGGAATTTATAACTAGTGTCACAGGAATGGTTCAAAACATAGTCAGTAAGAAGAGGCAGTCTTCTTGTACTTAAGTCGGCATTGTGCCTTTTGTATTTAATTCCGATGCAATTTCTGTGTTTCATCATTAATAAGAAGGTCCAAGGGATTCAGTAAACCTGGAGTGAAGCTTCGTAATCTGTAACTAGTGTCACAGGACTAGTCCAAAAATAGACAGTAAGAAGAGTCAGTCTCCTTGAACTTAATTCGATATTGTGCCTTTTATATTTAATTCCGATGCAATTTCTGTGTTTCATCGTCAATAAGAAGGTCAGAGGGACACAGTAAACCTGGGGTGAAGCATCGGAATCTATAACTAGTGTGACAGGAATGGTTCAAATCATAGACAGTAAGAAGAGTCATACTTCTTTTACTTAAGTCGGCATTGTGCCTTTTGTATTTAATTCCGATGCAATTTCTGTGTTTCATCGTCAATAAGAAGGACCAAGCTATACAGTAAACCTGGAGTGAAGCATCGGAGTCTATAACTAGTGTCACAGGACTAGTTCAAAAATAGACAGTAAGAAGAGACAGTCTCCTTGAACTTAATTCGGCATTGTGCCTTTTTTATTTAATTCCGATGCAATTTCTGTGTTTCATCGTCAATAAGAAGGTCAGAGGGATACAGTAAACCTGAAGTGAAGCATCGGACTCCATAACTAGTGTCACAGGAATGGATCAAAACATAGTCAGTAGGAAGAGTTAGTCTTCTTGTACTTAAGTCGGCGTTGTGCCTTTTGTATTTAATTCCGATGCAATTTCTGTGTTTCATCGTCAATAAGAAGGTCCAAGGGATTAAGTAAACCTGGAGTGAAGCTTCGTAATCTGTAACTAGTGTCACAGGAATGGTTCAAATCATAGACAGTAAGAAGAGTCAGTGTTCGTGTACTTCAGTCGGCATTTTGCCTTTTGTATTTAATTCCGATGCAATTTCTGTGTTTTATCGTCAATGCGAAGGTCCAAGGGATGCAGTAAACCTGAAGTGCAGCATTGGTATCTATAACTAGTGTCACAGAAATCGTTCAAAACATAGTCAGTAAGAATAGTCATTTTTCTTGTACTTAAGTCGGCATAGTGCCTTTTCTATTTAATTCCGATGCAATTTCTGTGTTTCACCGTCAATAAGACAGTCCAAGGGATACAGTAAACCTGGAGTGAAGCATCGGAATCTATAACAAGTGTCAATGGTATGGTTCAAAAAATAGACAATAAGAAGAGTCAGTCTTCTTGTACTTACGTCGGTATTGTGCCCTTTGTATTAAATTCCGATGCAATTTCTGTGTTTCATCGTCAATAAGAAGGTCAGAGGGATACAGTAAACCTGAAGTGAAGCATCGGAATCTATAGCTAGTGTCACAGGAATGGTTCAAAACATAGTCAGTAAGAAGAGACAGTCTTCTTGTCCTTAAGTCGGCATTGTGCCTTTTCTATTTAATTTCGATGCAATTTCTGTGTTTCATCGTCAATAAGAAGGTCCAAGGGATACAGTAAACCTGGAGTGAAGCATCGGAATCTATAACTAGTGTCACAGGAATGGTTCAAAGCATAGACTTGAAGAAGAGTCAGTCTTCGTGTACTTAAGTCGGCATTTTGCCTTTTGTATTTAATTCCGATGCAATTTCTGTGTTTCATCGTCAATAAGAAGGTCCAAGGGATACAGTAAACCTGAGGTGAAGCACCGGAATCTATAACTAGTGTCACAGGAATGGTTCAAAACATAGTCTTGCACTTAAGTCGGCATTGTACGTTTTCTATTTAATTCCGATGCAGTTTCTGTGTTTCATCGTCAATAACAAGGTCCAAGGGATACAGTAAACCTGGAGTGAAGCATCGGAATCTATAACTAGTGTCACGGGAATGGTTCAAAACATAAACAGTAAGAGGAGTCAGTCTCCTTGTACTTAATTCTGCACTGTGCCATTTGTATTTAATTCCGATGCATTTTCTGCGTTTCATCGTCAATAATAAGGTAGAAGGGATACAGTAAACCTGACGAGAAGCATCGTAATTTATAACTAGTGTCACAGGAATGGTTCAAAACATAGTCAGTAAGAAGAGTCAGTCTTCTTGTACTTAAGTCGGCATTGTGCCTTTTCTATTTAATTCCGATGCAATTTCTGTGTTTCATCGTCAATAAGAAGCACCGAGGGATACAGTAAACCTGGAGTGAAGCATCGGAGTCTATAACTAGTGTCACAGGACTGGTTCAAAAATAGACAGTAAGAAGAGTCAGTCTTCTTGAGCTTAATTCGGCCTTGTGCCTTTTGTATTTAATTCCGATGCAATTTCTGTGTTTCATCGTCAATAAGAAGGACCGAGGGATACAGTAAACCTGGAGTGAAGCATCGGAGTCTATAACAAGTGTCACAGGACTGGTTCAAAAATTGACAGTAAGAAGAGTCAGTCTTCTTGAACTTAATTCGGCATTGTGCCTTTTGTATTTAATTCCGATGCAATTTCTGTGTTTCATCGTCAATAAGAAGGTCAGAGGGATACAGTAAACCTGAAGTGAAGCATCGGAATCCATAACTGGTGTCACAGGAATGGTTCAGAGCATAGTCAGTAAGAGGAGTTGGTCTTCTTGTACTTAAGTCGGCATTGTGCCTATTGTATTTAATTCCGATGCAATTTCTGTGTTTCATCGACAATAAGAAGGTCCAAGCGATACAGTAAACCTGGAGTGAAACGTCGGGGTCTGTAACTAGTGTCACAGGAATGGTTCAAATCATAGACAGTAAGAAGAGTCTGTCTTCCTGTACTTCAGTCGGCATTTTGCCTTTTGTATTTAATTCCGATGCAATTTTTGTGATTCATCGTCAATAAGAAAGTCCAAGGGATACAGTAAACCTGAAGTGAAGCATCGGGATCTATAACTAGTGTCACAGGAATCGCTCAAAACATAGTCAGTTAGAAGAGTCAGTATTCTTGTACTTAAGTCGGCATAGTGCCTTTTCTATTTAATTCCAATGCAATTTGTGTGTTTCATCGTCAATAAGAAGGTCCAAGGGATACAGTATACCTGGAGTGAAGCATCGGAATCTATACCTAGTGTCAATGGTATGGTTCAAAACATAGACAGTAAGAAGAGTCAGTCTTCTTGTACTTACGTCGGTATTGAGCCCTTTGTATTAAATTCCGATGCAATTTCTGTGTTTCATCGTCATTAAGAAGGTCAGAAGGATTGAGTAAACCTGAGTGAAGCATCGGAATCTATAGCTAGTGTCACAGGAATAGTTCAAAACATAGTCAGTAAGAAGAGTCAGTCTTCTTGTCCTTATGTCGGCATCGTGCTTTTTGTATTTAATTCCGATGCAATTTCTGTGTTTCATCGTCAATAAGAAGGTCCAAGGTATACAGTAAACCTGAAGTGAAGCATCGGAATTTATAACTAGTGTCACAGGAATGGTTCAAAACATAGACAGTAAGAAGAGTCAGTCTTGTTGTACTTAAGTCGGCATTGTGCGTTTTCTATTTAATTCCGATGCAATTTCTGTGTTTCATCGTCAATACGAAGGTCCAAGGAATACAGTAAACATGGAGTGAAGCATCGTAATCTATAACTAGTGTCAATGGAATGGTTCAAAACATAGTCAGTAAGAAGGGTCAGTCTTCTTGTACTTAAGTCAGCATTGTGCCCCTTTCTATTTAATTCCGATGCAATTTCTGTGTTTCATCGTTAATAAGAAGGTCCAAGGGATATAGTAAACCTGGAGTGAAGCATCGGAATCTATGACTAGTGTCACAGGAATGGTTCAAAACATAGACAGTAAGAAGAGTCAGTCTTCTTGTACTTACGTCGACATTGTGCCTTTTCTATTTAATTCCGATGCAATTTCTGTGTTTTATCGTCAATAAGAAGTTCCAAGGGATACAGTAAACCTGAAGTGAAGCTTAGGAATCTATAGCTAGTGTCACAGGAATGGTTCAAATCATTGTCAGTAAGAAGAGTTAGTCTTCTTGTACTTATTTCTGCTTTGTGCGTTTTATATTTAGTTTCTATGCAATTTCTGTGTTTCATCGTCAATATGAAGGTCCAAGGGATACAATAAACCTGAAGTAAAGCATCGGAATTTATAGCTAGTGTCACAGGAATGGTTCAAACCAAAGTCAGTAAGGAGAGCAGTCTTCTTGTACTTAAGTCGGCATTGTGCCTTTTGTATTTAATTCCGATGCAATTTCTGTGTTTCATCGTCAATAAGAAGGACCAAGCTATACAGTAAACCTGGAGTGAAGCATCGGAGTCTATAACTAGTGTCACAGGACTAGTTCAAAAATGGACAGTAAGAAGAGTCAGTCTCCTTGAACTTAATTCGGCATTGTGCCTTTTTTATTTAATTCCGATGCAATTTCTGTGTTTCATCGTCAATAAGAATGTCAGAGGGATACAGTAAACCTGAAGTGAAGCATCGGACTCCATAACTAGTGTCACAGGAATGGATCAAAACATAGTCAGTAGGAAGAGTTAGTCTTCTTGTACTTAAGTCGGCGTTGTGCCTTTTGTATTTAATTCCGATGCAATTTCTGTGTTTCATCGTCAATAAGAAGGTCCAAGGGATACAGTAAACCTGGAGTGAAGCTTCGTAATCTGTAACTAGTGTCACAGGAATGGTTCAAATCATAGACAGTAAGAAGAGTCAGTCTTCGTGTAGTTCAGTCGGCATTTTGCCTTTTGTATTTAATTCCGATGCAATTTCTGTGTTTTATCGTCAATGAGAAGGTCCAAGGGATACAGTAAACCTGAAGTGCAGCATCGGTATCTATAACTAGTGTCACAGAAATCGTTCAAAACATAGTCAGTATGAATAGTCAGTTTTCTTGTACTTAAGTCGGCATAGTGCCTTTTATATTTAATTCCGATGCAATTTCTGTGTTTCACCGTCAATAAGACGGTCCAAGGGATACAGTAAACCTGGAGTGAAGCATCGGAATCTATACCAAGTGTCAATGGTATGGTTCAAATAATAGACAGTAAGAAGAGTCAGTCTTCTTGTACTTCCGTCGGTATTGAGCCCTTTGTATTAAATTCCGATGCAATTTCTGTGTTTCATCGTCAATAAGAAGGTCAGCGGGATACAGTAAACCTGAAGTGAAGCATCGGAATCTACAGCTAGTGTCACAGGAATGGTTCAAAACATAGTCAGTAAGAAGAGTCAGTCTTCTTGTACTTAAGTCGGCATTGTGCCTTTTCTATTTAATTCCGATGCAATTTCTGTGTTTCATCGTCAATAAGAAGGTCCAAGGGATAAAGTAAACCTGGAGTGAAGCATCGGAATCTATAACTAGTGTCACAGGAATGGTTCGAAACATAGACAGTTAGAAGCGTCAGTCTTCTTGTCCTTAAGTCGGCATTGAGACTTTTTTAATTAATTCCGATGCAATTTCTGTGTTTCATCGTCAATAAGACGGTCCAAGGGATACAGTAAACCGGAAGTGAAGCATCGGAATCTATAACTAGTGTCACAGAAGTGGTTCAAAACATAGACAGTAATAAGAGTCAGTCTTTTTGTACTTATTTCTGCTTTGTGCCTTTTGTATTTAATTCCGATGCAATTCCTGTGTTTCATCGTCAATAAGAAGGTCCAAGGGATACAGTAAACCTGAAGTGAAGCATCGGAATTTATAACTAGTGTCACAGGAATGGTTCAAAGCATAGTCAGTAAGGAGAGGCAGTCTTCTTGTACTTAAGTCGGCATTGTGCCTTTTGTATTTAATTCCGATGCAATTTCTGTGTTTCATCGTCAATAAGAAGGTCAGAGGGGTACAATAAAGCTGAGACCTGAAGTGAAGCATCGGAATCTATAGCTAGTGTCACAGGAATGGTTCAAAACATAGACAGTTAGAAGAGTCAGTCTTCTTGTACTTAATTCTGCTTTGTGCCTTTTGTATTTAATTCCGATGCAATTTCTGTGTTTCATCATTAATAAGATGGTCCAAGGGATACAGTAAACCTGAAGTGAAGCATCGGAATTTATAACTAGTGTCACAGGAATGGTTCAAACATAGACAGTAAGAAGAGTCAGTCTTCTTGCACTTAAGTCGTCATTGTGCCTTTTGTATTTAACTCCCATGGAATTTCTGTGTTTCATCGTCAATAAGAAGGTCAGAGGTATACAGTAAACCTGGGGTGAAGCATCGGAATCTATAACTAGTGTCACAGGAATGGTTCAAATCATAGACAGTAAGAAGAGTCAGACTTCTTTTACTTAAGTCGGCATTGTGCCTTTTGTATTTAATTCCGATGCAATTTCTGTGTTTCATCGTCAATAAGAAGGACCAAGCTATACAGTAAACCTGGAGTGAAGCATCGGAGTCTATAACTAGTGTCACAGGACTAGTTCAAATATAGACAGTAAGAAGAGTCAGTCTCCTTGAACTTAATTCGGCATTGTGCCTTTTTTATTTAATTCCGATGCAATTTCTGTGTTTCATCGTCAATAAGAAGGTCAGAGGGATACAGTAAACCTGAAGTGAAGCATCGGACTCCATAACTAGTGTCACAGGAATGGATCAAAACATAGTCAGTAGGAAGAGTTAGTCTTCTTGTACTTAAGTCGGCGTTGTGCCTTTTGTATTTAATTCCGATGCAATTTCTGTGTTTCATCGTCAATAAGAAGGTCCAAGGGATACAGTAAACCTGGAGTAAAGCTTCGTAATCTGTAACTAGTGTCACAGGAATGGTTCAAATCATAGACAGTAAGAAGAGTCAGTCTTCGTGTAGTTCAGTCGGCATTTTGCCTTTTGTATTTAATTCCGATGCAATTTCTGTTTTTTATCGTCAATGAGAAGGTGCAAGGGATACAGTAAACCTGAAGTGCAGCATCGGTATCTATAACTAGTGTCACAGAAATCGTTCAAAACATAGTCAGTAAGAATAGTCAGTTTTCTTGTACTTAAGTCGGCATAGTGCCTTTTATATTTAATTCCGATGCAATTTCTGTGTTTCACCGTCAATAAGACGGTCCAAGGGATACAGTAAACCTGGAGTGAAGCATCGGAATCTATAACAAGTGTCAATGGTATGGTTCAAATAATAGACAGTAAGAAGAGTCAGTCTTCTTGTACTTACGTCGGTATTGTGCCCTTTGTATTAAATTCCGATGCAATTTCTGTGTTTCATCGTCAATAAGAAGGTCAGAGGGATACAGTAAACCTGAAGTGAAGCATCGGAATCTACAGCTAGTGTCACAGGAATGGTTCAAAACATAGTCAGTAAGAAGAGACAGTCTTCTTGTCCTTAAGTCGGCATTGTGCCTTTTCCATTTAATTCCGATGCAATTTCTGTGTTTCATCGTAAATGAGAAGGTCAGAGGGATACAATAAACCTGAAGTAAAGTATCAGAATATATAACTGGTGTCACAGGAATGGTTCAAAGCATAGACAGTAAGAAGAGTCAGTCTTCTTGTCCTTAAGTCGGCATTGTGCCTTTAGTATTTAATTTCGATGCAATTGCTGTGTATCATCGTCAATAAGAAGGTCCAAGGGATACAGTAAAACTGGAGTGTAGCATCGGAATCCATAACTAGTGTCACAGGAATGGTTCAAAGCATAGACAGTAAGAAGAGTCAGTCTTCGTGTACTTAAGTCGGCATTTTGCCTTTTGTATTTAATTTCGATGCAATTTCTGTGTTTCATCGTCAATAAGAAGGTCCAAGGGATACAGTAAACCTGAGGTGAAGCACCGGAATCTATAACTAGTGTCACAGGAATGGTTCAAAACATAGTCTTGTACTTAAGTCGGCATTGTACGTTTTCTATTTAATTCCGATGCAGTTTCTGTGTTTCATCGTCAATAACAAGGTCCAAAAGATGCAGTAAACCTGGAGTGAAGCATCGGAATCTATAACTAGTGTCACGGGAATGGTTCAAAACATAAACAGTAAGAAGAGTCTGTCTCCTTGTACTTAATTCTGCACTGTGCCATTTGTATTTAATTCCGATGCATTTTCTGCGTTTCATCGTCAATAAGAAGGTGCAAGTGATACAGTAAACCTGAAGTGAAGCATCGGAATTTCTAACTAGTGTCACAGGAATGGTTCAAAACATAGTCAGTAAGAAGAGTCAGTCTTCTTGTACTTAAGTCGGCATTGTGCCTTTTCTATATAATTCCGATGCAATTTCTGTGTTTCATCGTCAATAAGAAGGACCGAGGGATACAGTAAACCTGGAGTGAAGCATCGGAGTCTATAACTAGTGTCACAGGACTGGTTCAAAAATAGACAGTAAGAAGAGTCAGTCTTCTTGAGCTTAATTCGGCCTTGTGCCTTTTGTATTTAATTCCGATTCAATTTCTGTGTTTCATCGTCAATAAGAAGGACCGAGGGATACAGTAAACCTGGAGTGAAGCATAGGAGTCTATAACAAGTGTCACAGGACTGGTTCAAAAATAGACAGTAAGAAGAGTCAGTCTTCTTGAACTTAATTCGGCATTGTGCCTTTTGTATTTAATTCCGATTCAATTTCTGTGTTTCATCGTCAATAAGAAGGACCGAGGGATACAGTAAACCTGAAGTGAAGCATCGGAATCCATAACTGGTGTCACAGGAATGGTTCAAAGCATAGTCAGTAAGAGGAGTTGGTCTTCTTGTACTTAAGTCGGCATTGAGCCTTTTGTATTTAATTCCGATGCAATTTCTGTGTTTCATCGACAATAAGAAGGTCCAAGCGATACAGTAAACCTGGAGTGAAACATCGGGGTCTGTAACTAGCGTCACAGGAATGGTTCAAATCATAGACAGTAAGAAGAGTCTGTCTTCCTGTACTTCAGTCGGCATTTTGCCTTTTGTATTTAATTCCGATGCAATTTTTGTGATTCATCGTCAATAAGAAAGTCCAAGGGATACAATAAACCTGAAGTGAAGCATCGGGATCTATAACTAGTGTCACAGGAATCGATCAAAACATAGTCAGTTTGAAGAGTCAGTTTTCTTGTACTTAAGTCGGCATAGTGCCTTTTCTATTTAATTCCGATGCAATTTGTGTGTTTCATCGTCAATAAGAAGGTCCAAGGGATACAGTATACCTGGAGTGAAGCATCGGAATCTATACCTAGTGTCAATGGTATGGTTCAAAACATAGACAGTAAGAAGAGTCAGTCTTCTTCTACTTAAGTCGGCATTGTGCCATTTGAATTTAATTACGATGCAATTTCTGTGTTTCATCGTCATTAAGAAGGTCAGAAGGATACAGTAAACCTGAAGTGAAGCATCGGAATCAATTGCTAGTGTCACAGGAAAAGTTCAAAGCATAGTCAGTAAGAAGAGTCAGTCTTCTTGTCCTTATGTCGGCATTGTGCTTTTTGTATTTAATTCCGATGCAATTTCTGTGTTTCATCGTCAATAAGAAGGTCCAAGGTATACAGTAAACCTGAAGTGAAGCATCGGATCTATTACTAGTGGCACAGGAATGGTTCAAAACATAGTCAGTAAGAAGAGTCAGTCTTGTTGTACTTAAGTCGGCATTGTGCCTTTTCCATTTAATTCCGATGCAATTTCTGTGTTTCATCGTCAATACGAAGGTCCAAGGGATACAGTAAACATGGAGTGAAGCATCGTAATCTATAACTAGTGTCAACGGAATGGTTCAAAACATAGTCAGTAAGAAGAGTCAGTCTTCTTGTACTAAAAGTCAGCATTGTGCCCCTTTCTATTTAATTCCGATGCAATTTCTGTGTTTCATCGTCAATAAGAAGGTCCAAGGGATATAGTAAACCTGGAGGGAAGCATCGGAATCTATGACTAGTGTCACAGGAATGGTTCAAAACATAGACAGTAAGAAGAGTCAGTCTTCTTGTACTTACGTCGACATAGTGCCTTTTCTATTTAATTCCGATGCAATTTCTGTGTTTCATCGTCAATAAGAAGTTCCAAGGGATACAGTAAACCTGAAGTGAAGCTTAGGAATTTATAGCTAGTGTCACAGGAATGGTTCAGAACATAGTCAGTAAGAAGAGTTAGTCTTCTTGTACTTATTTCTGCTTTGTGCCTTTTATATTTAGTTTCGATGCAATTTCTGTGTTTCATCGTCAATATGAAGGTCCAAGGGATACAGTAAACCTGACGTAAGCATCGGAATTTATAGCTAGTGTCACAGGAATGGTTCAAATCATAGTCAGTAAGGAGAGCAGTCTCCTTGTACTTAAGTCGGCATTGTGCCTTTTGTATTTAATTCCGATGCAATTTCTGTGTTTCATCGTCAATAAGAAGGTCCAAGGGATACAGTAAACCGGAAGTGAAGCATCGGAATCTATAACTAGTGTCACAGAAGTGGTTCAGAACATAGACAGTAATAAGAGTCAGTCCTCTTGTACTTATTTCTGCTTTGTGCCTTTTGTATTTAATTCCGATGCAAATCCTGTGTTTCATCGTCAATAAGAAGGTCCAAGGGATACAGTAAACCTAAAGTGAAGCATCGGAATTTATAACTAGTGTCACAGGAATGGTTCAAAGCATAGTCAGTAAGGAGAGGCAGTCTTCTTGTACTTAAGTCGGCATTGTGCCTTTTGTATTTAATTCCGATGCAATTTCTGTGTTTCATCGTCAATAAGATGGTCAGAGGGGTACAATAAAGCTGAGACCTGAAGTGAAGCATCGGAATCTATAGCTAGTGTCACAGGAATGGTTCAAAACATAGACAGTTAGAAGAGTCAGTCTTCTTGTACTTAATTCTGCTTTGTGCCTTTTGTATTTAATTCCGATGCAATTTCTGTGTTTCATCATTAATAAGATGGTCCAAGGGATACAGTAAACCTGAAGTGAAGCATCGGAATTTATAACTAGTGTCACAGGAATGGTTCAAACATAGACAGTAAGAAGAGTCAGTCTTCTTGCACTTAAGTCGGCATTGTGCCTTTTGTATTTAACTCCGATGGAATTTCTGTGTTTCATCGTCAATAAGAAGGTCAGAGGGATACAGTAAACCTGGGGTGAAGCATCGGAATCTATAACTAGTGTCACAGGAGTGGTTCAAATCATAGACAGTAAGAAGAGTCAGACTTCTTTTACTTAAGTCGGCATTGTGCCTTTTGTATTTAATTCCGATGCAATTTCTGTGTTTCATCGTCAGTAAGAAGGACCAAGCTATACAGTAAACCTGGAGTGAAGCATCGGAGTCTATAACTAGTGTCACAGGACTAGTTCAAATATAGACAGTAAGAAGAGTCAGTCTCCTTGAACTTAATTCGGCATTGTGCCTTTTTTATTTAATTCCGATGCAATTTCTGTGTTTCATCGTCAATAAGAAGGTCAGAGGGATACAGTAAACCTGAAGTGAAGCATCGGACTCCATAACTAGTGTCACAGGAATGGATCAAAACATAGTCAGTAGGAAGAGTTAGTCTTCTTGTACTTAAGTCGGCGTTGTGCCTTTTGTATTTAATTCCGATGCAATTTCTGTGTTTCATCGTCAATAAGAAGGTCCAAGGGATACAGTAAACCTGGAGTAAAGCTTCGTAATCTGTAACTAGTGTCACAGGAATGGTTCAAATCATAGACAGTAAGAAGAGTCAGTCTTCGTGTAGTTCAGTCGGCATTTTGCCTTTTGTATTTAATTCCGATGCAATTTCTGTTTTTTATCGTCAATGAGAAGGTGCAAGGGATACAGTAAACCTGAAGTGCAGCATCGGTATCTATAACTAGTGTCACAGAAATCGTTCAAAACATAGTCAGTAAGAATAGTCAGTTTTCTTGTACTTAAGTCGGCATAGTGCCTTTTATATTTAATTCCGATGCAATTTCTGTGTTTCACCGTCAATAAGACGGTCCAAGGGATACAGTAAACCTGGAGTGAAGCATCGGAATCTATAACAAGTGTCAATGGTATGGTTCAAATAATAGACAGTAAGAAGAGTCAGTCTTCTTGTACTTACGTCGGTATTGTGCCCTTTGTATTAAATTCCGATGCAATTTCTGTGTTTCATCGTCAATAAGAAGGTCAGAGGGATACAGTAAACCTGAAGTGAAGCATCGGAATCTACAGCTAGTGTCACAGGAATGGTTCAAAACATAGTCAGTAAGAAGAGACAGTCTTCTTGTCCTTAAGTCGGCATTGTGCCTTTTCCATTTAATTCCGATGCAATTTCTGTGTTTCATCGTAAATGAGAAGGTCAGAGGGATACAATAAACCTGAAGTAAAGTATCAGAATATATAACTGGTGTCACAGGAATGGTTCAAAGCATAGACAGTAAGAAGAGTCAGTCTTCTTGTCCTTAAGTCGGCATTGTGCCTTTAGTATTTAATTTCGATGCAATTGCTGTGTATCATCGTCAATAAGAAGGTCCAAGGGATACAGTAAAACTGGAGTGTAGCATCGGAATCCATAACTAGTGTCACAGGAATGGTTCAAAGCATAGACAGTAAGAAGAGTCAGTCTTCGTGTACTTAAGTCGGCATTTTGCCTTTTGTATTTAATTTCGATGCAATTTCTGTGTTTCATCGTCAATAAGAAGGTCCAAGGGATACAGTAAACCTGAGGTGAAGCACCGGAATCTATAACTAGTGTCACAGGAATGGTTCAAAACATAGTCTTGTACTTAAGTCGGCATTGTACGTTTTCTATTTAATTCCGATGCAGTTTCTGTGTTTCATCGTCAATAACAAGGTCCAAGGGATACAGTAAACCTGGAGTGAAGCATCGGAATCTATAACTAGTGTCACGGGAATGGTTCAAAACATAAACAGTAAGAAGAGTCTGTCTCGTTGTACTTAATTCTGCACTGTGCCATTTGTATTTAATTCCGATGCATTTTCTGCGTTTCATCGTCAATAAGAAGGTGCAAGGGATACAGTAAACCTGACGAGAAGCATCGGAATTTCTAACTAGTGTCACAGGAATGGTTCAAAACATAGTCAGTAAGAAGAGTCAGTCTTCTTGTACTTAAGTCGGCATTGTGCCTTTTCTATATAATTCCGATGCAATTTCTGTGTTTCATCGTCAATAAGAAGGACCGAGGGATACAGTAAACCTGGAGTGAAGCATCGGAGTCTATAACTAGTGTCACAGGACTGGTTCAAAAATAGACAGTAAGAAGAGTCAGTCTTCTTGAGCTTAATTCGGCCTTGTGCCTTTTGTATTTAATTCCGATTCAATTTCTGTGTTTCATCGTCAATAAGAAGGACCGAGGGATACAGTAAACCTGGAGTGAAGCATAGGAGTCTATAACAAGTGTCACAGGACTGGTTCAAAAATAGACAGTAAGAAGAGTCAGTCTTCTTGAACTTAATTCGGCATTGTGCCTTTTGTATTTAATTCCGATGCAATTTCTGTGTTTCATCGTCAATAAGAAGGTCAGAGGGATACAGTAAACCTGAAGTGAAGCATCGGAATCCATAACTGGTGTCACAGGAATGGTTCAAAGCATAGTCAGTAAGAGGAGTTGGTCTTCTTGTACTTAAGTCGGCATTGTGCCTTTTGTATTTAATTCCGATGCAATTTCTGTGTTTCATCGACAATAAGAAGGTCCAAGCGATACAGTAAACCTGGAGTGAAACATCGGGGTCTGTAACTAGCGTCACAGGAATGGTTCAAATCATAGACAGTAAGAAGAGTCTGTCTTCCTGTACTTCAGTCGGCATTTTGCCTTTTGTATTTAATTCCGATGCAATTTTTGTGATTCATCGTCAATAAGAAAGTCCAAGGGATACAATAAACCTGAAGTGAAGCATCGGGATCTATAACTAGTGTCACAGGAATCGATCAAAACATAGTCAGTTTGAAGAGTCAGTTTTCTTGTACTTAAGTCGGCATAGTGCCTTTTCTATTTAATTCCGATGCAATTTGTGTGTTTCATCGTCAATAAGAAGGTCCAAGGGATACAGTATACCTGGAGTGAAGCATCGGAATCTATACCTAGTGTCAATGGTATGGTTCAAAACATAGACAGTAAGAAGAGTCAGTCTTCTTCTACTTAAGTCGGCATTGTGCCATTTGAATTTAATTACGATGCAATTTCTGTGTTTCATCGTCATTAAGAAGGTCAGAAGGATACAGTAAACCTGAAGTGAAGCATCGGAATCAATTGCTAGTGTCACAGGAAAAGTTCAAAGCATAGTCAGTAAGAAGAGTCAGTCTTCTTGTCCTTATGTCGGCATTGTGCTTTTTGTACTTAATTCCGATGCAATTTCTGTGTTTCATCGTCAATAAGAAGGTCCAAGGTATACAGTAAACCTGAAGTGAAGCATCGGATCTATTACTAGTGGCACAGGAATGGTTCAAAACATAGTCAGTAAGAAGAGTCAGTCTTGTTGTACTTAAGTCGGCATTGTGCCTTTTCCATTTAATTCCGATGCAATTTCTGTGTTTCATCGTCAATACGAAGGTCCAAGGGATACAGTAAACATGGAGTGAAGCATCGTAATCTATAACTAGTGTCAATGGAATGGTTCAAAACATAGTCAGTAAGAAGAGTCAGTCTTCTTGTACTAAAAGTCAGCATTGTGCCCCTTTCTATTTAATTCCGATGCAATTTCTGTGTTTCATCGTCAATAAGAAGGTCCAAGGGATATAGTAAACCTGGAGGGAAGCATCGGAATCTATGACTAGTGTCACAGGAATGGTTCAAAACATAGACAGTAAGAAGAGTCAGTCTTCTTGTACTTACGTCGACATTGTGCCTTTTCTATTTAATTCCGATGCAATTTCTGTGTTTCATCGTCAATAAGAAGTTCCAAGGGATACAGTAAACCTGAAGTGAAGCTTAGGAATTTATAGCTAGTGTCACAGGAATGGTTCAGAACATAGTCAGTAAGAAGAGTTAGTCTTCTTGTACTTATTTCTGCTTTGTGCCTTTTATATTTAGTTTCGATGCAATTTCTGTGTTTCATCGTCAATATGAAGGTCCAAGGGATACAGTAAACCTGACGTAAGCATCGGAATTTATAGCTAGTGTCACAGGAATGGTTCAAATCATAGTCAGTAAGGAGAGCAGTCTCCTTGTACTTAAGTCGGCATTGTGCCTTTTATATTTAATTCCGATGCAATTTCTGTGTTTCATCGTCAATAAGAAGGTCCAAGGGATACAGTAAACCGGAAGTGAAGCATCGGAATCTATAACTAGTGTCACAGAAGTGGTTCAGAACATAGACAGTAATAAGAGTCAGTCCTCTTGTACTTATTTCTGCTTTGTGCCTTTTGTATTTAATTCCGATGCAAATCCTGTGTTTCATCGTCAATAAGAAGGTCCAAGGGATACAGTAAACCTAAAGTGAAGCATCGGAATTTATAACTAGTGTCACAGGAATGGTTCAAAGCATAGTCAGTAAGGAGAGGCAGTCTTCTTGTACTTAAGTCGGCATTGTGCCTTTTGTATTTAATTCCGATGCAATTTCTGTGTTTCATCGTCAATAAGATGGTCAGAGGGGTACAATAAAGCTGAGACCTGAAGTGAAGCATCGGAATCTATAGCTAGTGTCACAGGAATGGTTCAAAACATAGACAGTTAGAAGAGTCAGTCTTCTTGTACTTAATTCTGCTTTGTGCCTTTTGTATTTAATTCCGATGCAATTTCTGTGTTTCATCATTAATAAGATGGTCCAAGGGATACAGTAAACCTGAAGTGAAGCATCGGAATTTATAACTAGTGTCACAGGAATGGTTCAAACATAGACAGTAAGAAGAGTCAGTCTTCTTGCACTTAAGTCGGCATTGTGCCTTTTGTATTTAACTCCGATGGAATTTCTGTGTTTCATCGTCAATAAGAAGGTCAGAGGGATACAGTAAACCTGGGGTGAAGCATCGGAATCTATAACTAGTGTCACAGGAGTGGTTCAAATCATAGACAGTAAGAAGAGTCAGACTTCTTTTACTTAAGTCGGCATTGTGCCTTTTGTATTTAATTCCGATGCAATTTCTGTGTTTCATCGTCAATAAGAAGGACCAAGCTATACAGTAAACCTGGAGTGAAGCATCGGAGTCTATAACTAGTGTCACAGGACTAGTTCAAATATAGACAGTAAGAAGAGTCAGTCTCCTTGAACTTAATTCGGCATTGTGCCTTTTTTATTTAATTCCGATGCAATTTCTGTGTTTCATCGTCAATAAGAAGGTCAGAGGGATACAGTAAACCTGAAGTGAAGCATCGGACTCCATAACTAGTGTCACAGGAATGGATCAAAACATAGTCAGTAGGAAGAGTTAGTCTTCTTGTACTTAAGTCGGCGTTGTGCCTTTTGTATTTAATTCCGATGCAATTTCTGTGTTTCATCGTCAATAAGAAGGTCCAAGGGATACAGTAAACCTGGAGTGAAGCTTCGTAATCTGTAACTAGTGTCACAGGAATGGTTCAAATCATAGACAGTAAGAAGAGTCAGTCTTCGTGTAGTTCAGTCGGCATTTTGCCTTTTGTATTTAATTCCGATGCAATTTCTGTGTTTTATCGTCAATGAGCAGGTCCAAGGGATACAGTAAACCTGAAGTGCAGCATCGGTATCTATAACTAGTGTCACAGAAATCGTTCAAAACATAGTCAGTAAGAATAGTCAGTTTTCTTGTACTTAAGTCGGCATAGTGCCTTTTATATTTAATTCCGATGCAATTTCTGTGTTTCACCGTCAATAAGACGGTCCAAGGGATACAGTAAACCTGGAGTGAAGCATCGGAATCTATAACAAGTGTCAATGGTATGGTTCAAATAATAGACAGTAAGAAGAGTCAGTCTTCTTGTACTTACGTCGGTATTGTGCCCTTTGTATTAAATTCCGATGCAATTTCTGTGTTTCATCGTCAATAAGAAGGTCAAAGGGATACAGTAAACCTGAAGTGAAGCATCGGAATCTACAGCTAGTGTCACAGGAATGGTTCAAAACATAGTCAGTAAGAAGAGACAGTCTTCTTGTCCTTAAGTCGGCATTGTGCCTTTTCTATTTAATTCCGATGCAATTTCTGTGTTTCATCGTAAATGAGAAGGTCAGAGGGATACAATAAACCTGAATTAAGTATCGGAATATATAACTGGTGTCACAGGAATGGTTCAAAGCATAGACAGTAAGAAGAGTCAGTCTTCTTGTCCTTAAGTCGGCATTGTGCCTTTAGTATTTAATTTCGATGCAATTGCTGTGTATCATCGTCAATAAGAAGGTCCAAGGGATACAGTAAACCTGGAGTGTAGCATCGGAATCCATAACTAGTGTCACAGGAATGGTTCAAAGCATAGACAGTAAGAAGAGTCAGTCTTCGTGTACTTAAGTCGGCATTTTGCCTTTTGTATTTAATTTCGATGCAATTTCTGTGTTTCATCGTCAATAAGAAGGTCCAAGGGATACAGTAAACCTGAGGTGGAGCACCGGAATCTATAACTAGTGTCACAGGAATGGTTCAAAACATAGTCTTGTACTTAAGTCGGCATTGTACGTTTTCTATTTAATTCCGATGCAGTTTCTGTGTTTCATCGTCAATAACAAGGTCCAAGGGATACAGTAAACCTGGAGTGAAGCATCGGAATCTATAACTAGTGTCACGGGAATGGTTCAAAACATAAACAGTAAGAAGAGTCAGTCTCCTTGTACTTAATTCTGCACTGTGCCATTTGTATTTAATTCCGATGCATTTTCTGCGTTTCATCGTCAATAATAAGGTAGAAGGGATACAGTAAACCTGACGAGAAGCATCGGAATTTCTAACTAGTGTCACAGGAATGGTTCAAAACATAGTCAGTAAGAAGAGTCAGTCTTCTTGTACTTAAGTCGGCATTGTGCCTTTTCTATTTAATTCCGATGCAATTTCTGTGTTTCATCGTCAATAAGAAGGTCCAAGGGATACAGTAAACCTGAAGTGAAGCATCGGAATCCATAACTGGTGTCACAGGAATGGTTCAAAGCATAGTCAGTAAGAGTAGTTGGTCTTCTTGTACTTAAGTCGGCATTGTGCCTTTTGTATTTAATTCCCATGCAATTTCTGTGTTTCATCGACAATAAGAAGGTCCAAGCGATACAGTAAACCTGGAGTGAAACATCGGGGTCTGTAACTAGCGTCACAGGAATGGTTCAAATCATAGACAGTAAGAAGAGTCTGTCTTCCTGTACTTCAGTCGGCATTTTGCCTTTTGTATTTAATTCCGATGCAATTTTTGTGATTCATCGTCAATAAGAAAGTCCAAGGGATACAGTAAACCTGAAGTGAAGCATCGGGATCTATAACTAGTGTCACAGGAATCGTTCAAAACATAGTCAGTTTGAAGAGTCAGTTTTCTTGTACTTAAGTCGGCATAGTGCCTTTTCTATTTAATTCCGATGCAATTTGTGTGTTTCATCGTCAATAAGAAGGTCCAAGGGATACAGTATACCTGGAGTGAAGCATCGGAATCTATACCTAGTGTCAATGGTATGGTTCAAAACATAGACAGTAAGAAGAGTCAGTCTTCTTCTACTTAAGTCGGCATTGTGCCTTTTGTATTTAATTCCGATGCAATTTCTGTGTTTCATCGTCAATAAGAAGGACCAAGCTATACAGTAAACCTGGAGTGAAGCATCGGAGTCTATAACTAGTGTCACAGGACTAGTTCAAATATAGACAGTAAGAAGAGTCAGTCTCCTTGAACTTAATTCGGCATTGTGCCTTTTTTATTTATTTCCGATGCAATTTCTGTGTTTCATCGTCAATAAGAAGGTCAGAGGGATACAGTAAACCTGAAGTGAAGCATCGGACTCCATAACTAGTGTCACAGGAATGGATCAAAACATAGTCAGTAGGAAGAGTTAGTCTTCTTGTACTTAAGTCGGCGTTGTGCCTTTTGTATTTAATTCCGATGTAATTTCTGTGTTTCATCGTCAATAAGAAGGTCCAAGGGATACAGTAAACCTGGAGTGAAGCTTCGTAATCAGTAACTAGTGTCACAGGAATGGTTCAAATCATAGACAGTAAGAAGAGTCAGTCTTCGTGTAGTTCAGTCGGCATTTTGCCTTTTGTATTTAATTCCGATGCAATTTCTGTGTTTTATCGTCAATGAGAAGGTCCAAGGGATACAGTAAACCTGAAGTGCAGCATCGGTATCTATAACTAGTGTCACAGAAATCGTTCAAAACATAGTCAGTAAGAATAGTCAGTTTTCTTGTACTTAAGTCGGCATAGTGCCTTTTATATTTAATTCCGATGCAATTTCTGTGTTTCACCGTCAATAAGACGGTCCAAGGGATACAGTAAACCTGGAGTGAAGCATCGGAATCTATAACAAGTGTCAATGGTATGGTTCAAATAATAGACAGTAAGAAGAGTCAGTCTTCTTGTACTTACGTCGGTATTGTGCCCTTTGTATTAAATTCCGATGCAATTTCTGTGTTTCATCGTCAATAAGAAGGTCAGAGGGATACAGTAAACCTGAAGTGAAGCATCGGAATCTACAGCTAGTGTCGCAGGAATGGTTCAAAACATAGTCAGTAAGAAGAGACAGTCTTCTTGTCCTTAAGTCGGCATTGTGCCTTTTCTATTTAATTCCGATGCAATTTCTGTGTTTCATCGTAAATGAGAAGGTCAGAGGGATACAATAAACCTGAAGTAAAGTATCGGAATATATAACTGGTGTCACAGGAATGGTTCAAAGCATAGACAGTAAGAAGAGTCAGTCTTCTTGTCCTTAAGTCGGCATTGTGCCTTTAGTATTTAATTTCGATGCAATTGCTGTGTATCATCGTCAATAAGAAGGTCCAAGGGATACAGTAAACCTGGAGTGTAGCATCGGAATCCATAACTAGTGTCACAGGAATGGTTCAAAGCATAGACAGTAAGAAGAGTCAGTCTTCGTGTACTTAAGTCGGCATTTTGCCTTTTGTATTTAATTTCGATGCAATTTCTGTGTTTCATCGTCAATAAGAAGGTCCAAGGGATACAGTAAACCTGAGGTGGAGCACCGGAATCTATAACTAGTGTCACAGGAATGGTTCAAAACATAGTCTTGAACTTAAGTCGGCATTGTACGTTTTCTATTTAATTCCGATGCTGTACCTGTGTTTCATCGTCAATAACAAGGTCCAAGGGATACAGTAAACCTGGAGTGAAGCATCGGAATCTATAACTAGTATCACGGGAATGGTTCAAAACATAAACAGTAAGAAGAGTCAGTCTCCTTGTACTTAATTCTGCACTGTGCCATTTGTATTTAATTCCGATGCATTTTCTGCGTTTCATCGTCAATAATAAGGTAGAAGGGATACAGTAAACCTGACGAGAAGCATCGGAATTTCTAACTAGTGTCACAGGAATGGTTCAAAACATAGTCAGTAAGAAGAGTCAGTCTTCTTGTACTTAAGTCGGCATTGTGCCTTTTCTATTTAATTCCGATGCAATTTCTGTGTTTCATCGTCAATAAGAAGGACCGAGGGATACAGTAAACCTGGAGTGAAGCATCGGAGTCTATAACTAGTGTCACAGGACTGGTTCAAAAATAGACAGTAAGAAGAGTCAGTCTTCTTGAGCTTAATTCGGCCTTGTGCCTTTTGTATTTAATTCCGATTCAATTTCTGTGTTTCATCGTCAATAAGAAGGACCGAGGGATACAGTAAACCTGGAGTGAAGCATAGGAGTCTATAACAAGTGTCACAGGACTGGTTCAAAAATAGACAGTAAGAAGAGTCAGTCTTCTTGAACTTAATTCGGCATTGTGCCTTTTGTATTTAATTCCGATGCAATTTCTGTGTTTCATCGTCAATAAGAAGGTCAGAGGGATACAGTAAACCTGAAGTGAAGCATCGGAATCCATAACTGGTGTCACAGGAATGGTTCAAAGCATAGTCAGTAAGAGGAGTTGGTCTTCTTGTACTTAAGTCGGCATTGTGCCTTTTGTATTTAATTCCGATGCAATTTCTGTGTTTCATCGTCAATAAGAAGGTCCAAGGGATACAGTATACCTGGAGTGAAGCATCGGAATCTATACCTAGTGTCAATGGTATGGTTCAAAACATAGACAGTAAGAAGAGTCAGTCTTCTTCTACTTAAGTCGGCATTGTGCCTTTTGAATTTAATTACGATGCAATTTCTGTGTTTCATCGTCATTAAGAAGGTCAGAAGGATACAGTAAACCTGAAGTGAAGCATCGGAATCAATTGCTAGTGTCACAGGAATAGTTCAAAGCATAGTCAGTAAGAAGAGTCAGTCTTCTTGTCCTTATGTCGGCATTGTGCTTTTTGTATTTAATTCCGATGCAATTTTTGTGTTTCATCGTCAATAAGAAGGTCCAAGGTATACAGTAAACCTGAAGTGAAGCATCGGATCTATTACTAGTGGCACAGGAATGGTTCAAAACATAGTCAGTAAGAAGAGTCAGTCTTGTTGTACTTAAGTCGGCATTGTGCCTTTTCCATTTAATTCCGATGCAATTTCTGTGTTTCATCGTCAATACGAAGGTCCAAGGGATACAGTTAACATGGAGTGAAGCATCGTAATCTATAACTAGTGTCAATGGAATGGTTCAAAACATAGTCAGTAAGAAGAGTCAGTCTTCTTGTACTTACGTCGACATTGTGCCTTTTCTATTTAATTCCGATGCAATTTCTGTGTTTCATCGTCAATAAGAAGTTCCAAGGGATACAGTAAACCTGAAGTGAAGCTTAGGAATCTATAGCCAGTGTCACAGGAATGTTTCAAAACATAGTCAGTAAGAAGAGTTAGTCTTCTTGTACTTATTTCTGCTTTGTGCCTTTTATATTTAGTTTCGATGCAATTTCTGTGTTTCATCGTCAATATGAAGGTCCAAGGGATACAGTAAACCTGACGTAAGCATCGGAATTTATAGCTAGTGTCACAGGAATGGTTCAAACCATAGTCAGTAAGGAGAGCAGTCTCCTTGTACTTAAGTCGGCATTGTGCCTTTTGTATTTAATTCCGATGCAATTTCTGTGTTTCATCGTCAATAAGAAGGTCCAAGGGATACAGTAAACCTGAAGTGAAGCATCGGAATTTATAACTAGTGTCACAGGAATGGTTCAAAACATAGACAGTAAGAAGAGTCAGTCTTCTTGTACTTAAGTCGACATTGTGCCTTTTGTATTTAACTCCGATTCAATTTCTGTGTTTCATCGTCAATAAGAAGGCCACTGGGATACAGAAATCCTGAAGTGAAGCATCGGAATCTATAACTAGTGTCACAGGAATGGTTCAAAACATAGTCAGTAAGAAGAGCCAGTCTGCTTGTCCTTCAGTCGGCATTGTGCCTTTTGTATTTAATTCCGATGCAATTTCTGTGTTTCATCGTCAATAAGAAGGTCAGAGGGGTACAGTAAACCTGAAGTGAAGCATCGGAATCTATAGATAGTGTCACAGGAATGGTTCAAAAGATAGTCAGTAAGAAGAGTCAGACTTCTTGTCCTTAAGTCGGCATTGTGCCTTTTGTATTTAATTCCGATGCAATTCTTGTGTTTCATCATCAATAAGAACGTCCAAGGGATACAGTAAACCTGGAGTGAAGCACCGGAATCTATAACTAGTGTCACAGGTATGGTTCAAAACATAGACAGTAAGAAGAGTCAGTCTCCTTGTACTTAGTTTTGCACTGTGCCTTTTGTATTTAATTCCGATGCAATTTCTGTGTTTCATCGTCAATAAGAAGGTCCAAGGGATACGGTAAACCTGAAGTGAAGCATCGGAATCCATAACTAGCGTCACAGGAATGGTTCAAAACATAGTCAGTAAGAAGAGTTAGTCTTCTTGTGCTTAAGTCGGCATTGTGCCTTTTGTATTTAATTCCGATGGAATTTCTGTGTTTCATCATCAATAAGAAGGTCAGACGGGTACAGTTAACCTGAAGTGAAGCATCGGAATCTATAGCTAGTGTCACAGGGATGGTTCAAAAGATAGTCAGTAAGAAGAGTCAGACTTCTTGTCCTTAAGTCGGCATTGTGCGTTTTGTATTTAATTCCGATGCAATTCTTGTGTTTCATCATCAATAAGAAGGTCCAAGGGATACAGTATACCTGGAGTGAAGCATCGGAATCTATAACTAGTGTCACAGGAATGGCTCAAAACATAGACAGTAAGAAGAGTCAGTCTCCTTGTACTTAATTTTGCACTGTGCCTTTTGTATTTAATTCCGATGCAATTCTTGTGTTTCATCATCAATAAGAAGGTCCAAGGGATACAGTAATCCTAAAGTGAAGCATCGGAATTTATAACTAGTGTCAGTGGTATGGTTCAAAACATAGACAGTAAGAAGAACCAGTCTACTTGTGCTTAAGTCGGCATTGTGCCTTTTCTATTTAATTCCGATGCAATTTCTGTGTTTCATTGTCAATAAGAAGGACCAATTGATACAGTAAACCTGGAGTGAAGCATCGGAATCTGTAACTAGTGTCACAGGAATGGTTCAAATCATTGACAGTAAGAAGAGTCAGTCTTCGTGTGCTTCAGTCGGCATTTTGCCTTTTGTATATAATTCCGATGCAATTTTTGTGTTTCATCGTCAATAAGAAGGTCCAAGGGATACAGTAAACCAGAAGTGAAGCATCGGGATCTATAACTGGTGTCACAGGAATCGTTCAAATCATAGTCAGTTAGAAGGGTCAGTCTTCATGTACTTAAGTCGGCATAGTGCCATTTCTATTTAATTCCGATGCAATTTCTGTGTTTCATCGTCAATAAGAAGGGCAGAGGGATACACTAATCCTAAAGTGAAGCATCGGAATCTATAACTAGTGTCACAGGAAAGGTTCAAAACAAAGTCAGTAAGAAGAGCCAGTCTTCTTGTCCTTAAGTCGGCATTGTGCCGTTTGTATTTAATTCCGATGCAGTTTCTGTGTTTCATCGTCAACAAGAAGGTCCAAGGGATAAAGTAAACCTGGAGTGTAGCATCGGAATTTATAACTAGTTTTTGAGGAATGGTTCAAAACATAGACAGTAAGAAGAGTCAGTCTTCGTTTACTTAAGTAGGCATTTTGCCTTTTGTGTTCAATTCCGATTTAATTTCTGTGTTTCATCGTCAAAAAGAAGGTCCAAGGGATACAGTAAACCTGAGGTGAAGCATCGGAATTTATAACTAGTGTCACAGGAATGGTTCAAACGTAGTCAGTAAAAAGAGTCAGTCTTCTTGTACTTAAGTCGGCATTGTACCTTTTCTATTTAATTTCGATGCAATTTCTGTGTTTCATAGTCAATGACAAGGTCCAAGGGATACAGTAAACCTGGAGAGAAGCATCGGAATCTATAACTAGTGTCAATGGAATGGTTAAAAACATAGACAGTAATATGAATTAGTCTTCTTGTACTTAAGTCGGCATTGTACGTTTTCTATTTAATTCCGATGCAGTACCTGTGTTTCATCGTCAATAACAAGGTCCAAGGGATACAGTAAACCTGGAGTGAAGCATCGAAATCTATAACTAGTATCACGGGAATGGTTCAAAACATAAACAGTAAGAAGAGTCAGTCTCCTTGTACTTAATTCTGCACTGTGCCATTTGTATTTAATTCCGATGCATTTTCTGCGTTTCATCGTCAATAATAAGGTAGAAGGGATACAGTAAACCTGACGAGAAGCATCGGAATTTCTAACTAGTGTCACAGGAATGGTTCAAAACATAGTCAGTAAGAAGAGTCAGTCTTCTTGTACTTAAGTCGGCATTGTGCCTTTTCTATTTAATTCCGATGCAATTTCTGTGTTTCATCGTCAATAAGAAGGACCGAGGGATACAGTAAACCTGGAGTGAAGCATCGGAGTCTATAACTAGTGTCACAGGACTGGTTCAAAAATAGACAGTAAGAAGAGTCAGTCTTCTTGAGCTTAATTCGGCCTTGTGCCTTTTGTATTTAATTCCGATTCAATTTCTGTGTTTCATCGTCAATAAGAAGGACCGAGGGATACAGTAAACCTGGAGTGAAGCATAGGAGTCTATAACAAGTGTCACAGGACTGGTTCAAAAATAGACAGTAAGAAGAGTCAGTCTTCTTGAACTTAATTCGGCATTGTGCCTTTTGTATTTAATTCCGATGCAATTTCTGTGTTTCATCGTCAATAAGAAGGTCAGAGGGATACAGTAAACCTGAAGTGAAGCATCGGAATCCATAACTGGTGTCACAGGAATGGTTCAAAGCATAGTCAGTAAGAGGAGTTGGTCTTCTTGTACTTAAGTCGGCATTGTGCCTTTTGTATTTAATTCCGATGCAATTTCTGTGTTTCATCGACAATAAGAAGGTCCAAGCGATACAGTAAACCTGGAGTGAAACATCGGGGTCTGTAACTAGCGTCACAGGAATGGTTCAAATCATAGACAGTAAGAAGAGTCTGTCTTCCTACACTTCAGTCGGCATTTTGCCTTTTGTATTTAATTCCGATGCAATTTTTGTGATTCATCGTCAATAAGAAAGTCCAAGGGATAAAGTAAACCTGAAGTGAAGCATCGGGATCTATAACTAGTGTCACAGGAATCGTTCAAAACATAGTCAGTTTGAAGAGTCAGTTTTCTTGTACTTAAGTCGGCATAGTGCCTTTTCTATTTAATTCCGATGCAATTTGTGTGTTTCATCGTCAATAAGAAGGTCCAAGGGATACAGTATACCTGGAGTGAAGCATCGGATTCTATACCTAGTGTCAATGGTATGGTTCAAAACATAGACAGTAAGAAGAGTCAGTCTTCTTCTACTTAAGTCGGCATTGTGCCTTTTGAATTTAATTACGATGCAATTTCTGTGTTTCATCGTCATTAAGAAGGTCAGAAGGATACAGTAAACCTGAAGTGAAGCATCGGAATCAATTGCTAGTGTCACAGGAATAGTTCAAAGCATAGTCAGTAAGAAGAGTCAGTCTTCTTGTCCTTATGTCGGCATTGTGCTTTTTGTATTTAATTCCGATGCAATTTTTGTGTTTCATCGTCAATAAGAAGGTCCAAGGTATACAGTAAACCTGAAGTGAAGCATCGGATCTATTACTAGTGGCACAGGAATGGTTCAAAACATAGTCAGTAAAAAGAGTCAGTCTTGTTGTACTTAAGTCGGCATTGTGCCTTTTCCATTTAATTCCGATGCAATTTCTGTGTTTCATCGTCAATACGAAGGTCCAAGGGATACAGTAAACATGGAGTGAAGCATCGTAATCTATAACTAGTGTCAATGGAATGGTTCAAAACATAGTCAGTAAGAAGAGTCAGTCTTCTTGTACTTAAGTCAGCATTGTGCCCCTTTCTATTTAATTCCGATGCAATTTCTGTGTTTCATCGTCAATAAGAAGGTCCAAGGGATATAGTAAACCTGGAGGGAAGCATCGGAATCTATGACTAGTGTCACAGGAATGGTTCAAAACATAGACAGTAAGAAGAGTCAGTCTTCTTGTACTTACGTCGACATTGTGCCTTTTCTATTTAATTCCGATGCAATTTCTGTGTTTCATCGTCAATAAGAAGTTCCAAGGGATACAGTAAACCTGAAGTGAAGCTTAGGAATCTATAGCCAGTGTCACAGGAATGGTTCAAAACATAGTCAGTAAGAAGAGTTAGTCTTCTTGTACTTATTTCTGCTTTGTGCCTTTTATATTTAGTTTCGATGCAATTTCTGTGTTTCATCGTCAATATGAAGGTCCAAGGGATACAGTAAACCTGACGTAAGCATCGGAATTTATAGCTAGTGTCACAGGAATGGTTCAAACCATAGTCAGTAAGGAGAGCAGTCTCCTTGTACTTAAGTCGGCATTGTGCCTTTTGTATTTAATTCCGATGCAATTTCTGTGTTTCATCGTCAATAAGAAGGTCCAAGGGATACAGTAAACCTGAAGTGAAGCATCGGAATTTATAACTAGTGTCACAGGAATGGTTCAAAACATAGACAGTAAGAAGAGTCAGTCTTCTTGTACTTAAGTCGGCATTGTGCCTTTTGTATTTAACTCCGATTCAATTTCTGTGTTTCATCGTCAATAAGAAGGCCACTGGGATACAGAAATCCTGAAGTGAAGCATCGGAATCTATAACTAGTGTCACAGGAATGGTTCAAAACATAGTCAGTAAGAAGAGCCAGTCTGCTTGTCCTTCAGTCGGCATTGTGCCTTTTGTATTTAATTCCGATGCAATTTCTGTGTTTCATCGTCAATAAGAAGGTCAGAGGGGTACAGTAAACCTGAAGTGAAGCATCGGAATCTATAGATAGTGTCACAGGAATGGTTCAAAAGATAGTCAGTAAGAAGAGTCAGACTTCTTGTCCTTAAGTCGGCATTGTGCCTTTTGTATTTAATTCCGATGTAATTCTTGTGTTTCATCATCAATAAGAACGTCCAAGGGATACAGTAAACCTGGAGTGAAGCACCGGAATCTATAACTAGTGTCACAGGTATGGTTCAAAACATAGACAGTAAGAAGAGTCAGTCTCCTTGTACTTAATTTTGCACTGTGCATTTTGTATTTAATTCCGATGCAATTTCTGTGTTTCATCGTCAATAAGAAGGTCCAAGGGATACGGTAAACCTGAAGTGAAGCATCGGAATCCATAACTAGCGTCACAGGAATGGTTCAAAACATAGTCAGTAAGAAGAGTTAGTCTTCTTGTGCTTAAGTCGGCATTGTGCCTTTTGTATTTAATTCCGATGGAATTTCTGTGTTTCATCATCAATAAGAAGGTCAGACGGGTACAGTTAACCTGAAGTGAAGCATCGGAATCTATAGCTAGTGTCACAGGGATGGTTCAAAAGATAGTCAGTAAGAAGAGTCAGACTTCTTGTCCTTAAGTCGGCATTGTGCCTTTTGTATTTAATTCCGATGCAATTCTTGTGTTTCATCATCAATAAGAAGGTCCAAGGGATACAGTATACCTGGAGTGAAGCATCGGAATCTATAACTAGTGTCACAGGAATGGCTCAAAACATAGACAGTAAGAAGAGTCAGTCTCCTTGTACTTAATTTTTCACTGTGCCTTTTGTATTTAATTCCGATGCAATTCTTGTGTTTCATCATCAATAAGAAGGTCCAAGGGATACAGTAATCCTGAAGTGAAGCATCGGAATTTATAACTAGTGTCAGTGGTATGGTTCAAAACATAGACAGTAAGAAGAACCAGTCTACTTGTGCTTAAGTCGGCATTGTGCCTTTTCTATTTAATTCCGATGCAATTTCTGTGTTTCATTGTCAATAAGAAGGACCAATTGATACAGTAAACCTGGAGTGAAGCATCGGAATCTGTAACTAGTGTCACAGGAATGGTTCAAATCATTGACAGTAAGAAGAGTCAGTCTTCGTGTGCTTCAGTCGGCATTTTGCCTTTTGTATATAATTCCGATGCAATTTTTGTGTTTCATCGTCAATAAGAAGGTCCAAGGGATACAGTAAACCAGAAGTGAAGCATCGGGATCTATAACTGGTGTCACAGGAATCGTTCAAATCATAGTCAGTTAGAAGGGTCAGTCTTCATGTACTTAAGTCGGCATAGTGCCATCTCTATTTAATTCCGATGCAATTTCTGTGTTTCATCGTCAATAAGAAGGGCAGAGGGATACACTAATTCTAAAGTGAAGCATCGGAATCTATAACTAGTGTCACAGGAAAGGTTCAAAACAAAGTCAGTAAGAAGAGCCAGTCTTCTTGTCCTTAAGTCGGCATTGTGCCGTTTGTATTTAATTCCGATGCAGTTTCTGTGTTTCATCGTCAACAAGAAGGTCCAAGGGTTTAAAGTAAACCTGGAGTGTAGCATCGGAATTTATAACTAGTTTTTGAGGAATGGTTCAAAACATAGACAGTAAGAAGAGTCAGTCTTCGTTTACTTAAGTCGGCATTTTGCCTTTTGTGTTCAATTCCGATTTAATTTCTGTGTTTCATTGTCAAAAAGAAGGTCCAAGGGATACAGTAAACCTGAGGTGAAGCATCGGAATTTATAACTAGTGTCACAGGAATGGTTCAAACGTAGTCAGTAAAAAGAGTCAGTCTTCTTGTACTTAAGTCGGCATTGTACCTTTTCTATTTAATTTCGATGCAATTTCTGTGTTTCATCGTCAATGACAAGGTCCAAGGGATACAGTAAACCTGGAGAGAAGCATCGGAATCTATAACTAGTGTCAATGGAATGGTTAAAAACATAGACAGTAATATGAATTAGTCTTCTTGTACTTAAGTCGGCATTGTGCGTTTTGTATTTATTTCCGATGCAATTTCTGTGTTTCATCGTCAATAAGAAGGTCAGAGGGGTACAGTAAACCTGAAGTGAAGCATCGGAATCTATAGATAGTGTCACAGGAATGGTTCATATGATAGTAAGTAAGAAGGGTCAGTCTGCTTGTCCTTCAGTCGGCATTGTGCCTTTTGTATTTAATTCCGATGCAATTTCTGTTTTTCATCGTCAATAAGAAGGTCAGAGGGGTACAGTAAACCTGAAGTGAAGCATCGGAATCTATAGCTAGTGTCACAGGAATGGTTCAAAAGATAGTCAGTAAGAAGAGTCAGACTTCTTGTCCTTAAGTCGGCATTGTGCCTTTTGTATTTAATTCCGATGCAATTCTTGTGTTTCATCATCAATAAGAAGGTCCAAGGGATACAGTAAACCTGGAGTGAAGCATCGGAATCTATAACTAGTGTCACAGGTATGGTTCAAAACATAGACAGTAAGAAGAGTCAGTCTCCTTGTACTTAATTTTGCACTGTGCCTTTTGTATTTAATTCCGATGCAATTTCTGTGTTTCATTGTCAATAAGAAGGTCAGAGGGGTACAGTGAACCTGGGACCTGAAGTGAAGCATCGGAATCTATAGCTAGTGTCACAGGAGTGGTTCAAAACATAGACAGAAAGAAGAGTCAGTCTTCTTGTACTTAATTCTGCTTTGTGCCTTTTGTATTTAATTCCGATGCAATTTCTGTGTTTCATCAATAATAAGAAGGTCCGAGGTATACAGTAAACCTGAAGTGAAGCATCGGAATTTATAACTAGTGTCACAGGAATGGTTCAAACATAGACAGTAAGAAGAGTCAGTCTTCTTGTACTTAAGTCGGCATTGTGCTTTTTGTATTTAACTCCGATGGAATTTCTGTGTTTCATCGTCAATAAGAAGGTCAGAGGGATACAGTAAACCTGGAGTGAAGCATCGGAATCTATAACTAGTGTCCCAGGAATGGTTCAAATCATAGACAGTAAGAAGAGTCAGACTTCTTTTACTTAAGTCGGCATTGTGCCTTTTGTATTTAATTCCGATGCAATTTCTGTGTTTCATCGTCAATAAGAAGGACCAAGCTATACAGTAAACCTGGAGTGAAGCATCGGAGTCTATAACTAGTGTCACAGGACTAGTTCAAAGATAGACAGTAAGAAGAGTCAGTCTCCTTGAACTTAATTCGGCATTGTGCATTTTGTATTTATTTCCGATGCAATTTCTGTGTTTCATCGTCAATAAAAAGGTCCAAGGGATACAGTAAACCTCAAGTGAAGCATCGGAATCTATAACGGGTGTCACAGGAATGGCTCAAACAAAGTCAGTAGGAAGAGTCAGTCTTCATGTACTTAAGTCGGCATTGTGCCTTTTGTATTTAATTCCGATGTATTTTCTGTGTTTCATCGCCAATAAGAAGGTCCAAGGGATACAGTAAACCTGAAGTGAAAAATCGGAATCTATAACTAGTGTCACAGGAATGGTTCAAAACATAGACAGTAGGAAGAGTCAATCTTCTTGTACTGAAGTCGGCATTGTGCCGTTAGTATTTAATTCCGATGCAATTTCTGTGTTTCATCGTCAATAAGAAGGTCCAAGGGATACAGTAAACCTGAAGTGAAGCATTGGATCTATAGCTGGTGTCACAGGAATGGTTCAAAACATAGTCAGTAAAAAGAGTCAGTCTTCTTGTACTTAAGTCAGCATTGTGCCTTTTCTGTTTAATTCCGATGCAATGTCTGTGTTTCATCGTCAATAAGAAGGTCCAAGGGATACAGTAAACATGAAGTGAAGCATCGGAATCTATAACAAGTGTCAATGGAATGGTTCAAACATAGTCAGTGCGAAGAGTCAGTCTTCTGGTACTTAAGTCGGCATTGTGCCTTTTATATTTAATTCCGATGCAATTTCTGTGTTTCATCGTCAATAAGAAGGTCCAAGGGATAGAGTAAACCTGGAGTGAAGCATCGGAATCTATAACTAGTGTCACAGGAATGGTTCAAAACATAGACAGTAAGAAGAGTCAGTCTTCTTGTCCTTAAGTCGGCATTGTGACTTTTGTAATTAATTCCGATGCAATTTCTGTGTTTCATCGTCAATAAGACGGTCCAAGGGATACAGTAAACCTGGAGTGAAGCATCGGAATCTATAACTAGTGTCACAGAAGTGGTTCAAAACATAGACAGTAATAAGAGTCAGTCTTCTTGTACTTAATTCTGCTTTGTGCCTTTTGTATTTAATTCCGATGCAATTTCTGTGTTTCATCGTCAATAAGAAGGTCCAAGGGATACAGTAAACCTGAAGTGAAGCATCTGAATTTATAACTAGTGTCACAGGAATGGTTCAAAACATAGTCAGTAAGGAGAGGCAGTCTTCTTGTACTTAAGTCGGCATTGTGCCTTTTGTATTTAATTCCGATGCAATTTCTGTGTTTCATCGTCAATAAGAAGGTCAGAGGGGTACAGTAAACCTGAGACCTGAAGTGAAGCATCGGAATCTATAGCTAGTGTCACAGGAATGGTTCAAAACATAGACAGTTAGAAGAGTCAGTCTTCTTGTACTTAATTCTGCTTTGTGCCTTTTGTATTTAATTCCGATGCAATTTCTGTGTTTCATCGTCAATAAGAAGGACCAAGCTATACAGTAAACCTGGAGTGAAGCATCGGAGTCTATAACTAGTGTCGCAGGACTAGTTCAAAAATAGACAGTAAGAAGAGTCAGTCTCCTTGAACTTAATTCGGCATTGTGCATTTTGTATTTATTTCCGATGCAATTTCTGTGTTTCATCGTCAATAAGAAGGTCCAAGGGATACAGTAAACCTCAAGTGAAGCATCGGAATCTATAACGGGTGTCACAGGAATGGCTCAAACAAAGTCAGTAGGAAGAGTCAGTCTTCATGTACTTAAGTCGGCATTGTGCCTTTTGTATTTAATTCCGATGTATTTTCTGTGTTTCATCGCCAATAAGAAGGTCCAGGGGATACAGTAAACCTGAAGTGAAAAATCGGAATCTATAACTAGTGTCACAGGAATGGTTCAAAACATAGACAGTAGGAAGAGTCAATCTTCTTGTACTGAAGTCGGCATTGTGCCGTTAGTATTTAATTCCGATGCAATTTCTGTGTTTCATCGTCAATAAGAAGGTCCAAGGGATACAGTAAACCTGAAGTGAAGCATTGGATCTATAGCTGGTGTCACAGGAATGGTTCAAAACATAGTCAGTAAAAAGAGTCAGTCTTCTTGTACTTAAGTCAGCATTGTGCCTTTTCTGTTTAATTCCGATGCAATGTCTGTGTTTCATCGTCAATAAGAAGGTCCAAGGGATACAGTAAACATGAAGTGAAGCATCGGAATCTATAACAAGTGTCAATGGAATGGTTCAAACATAGTCAGTGCGAAGAGTCAGTCTTCTGGTACTTAAGTCGGCATTGTGCCTTTTATATTTAATTCCGATGCAATTTCTGTGTTTCATCGTCAATAAGAAGGTCCAAGGGATAGAGTAAACCTGGAGTGAAGCATCGGAATCTATAACTAGTGTCACAGGAATGGTTCAAAACATAGACAGTAAGAAGAGTCAGTCTTCTTGTCCTTAAGTCGGCATTGTGACTTTTGTAATTAATTCCGATGCAATTTCTGTGTTTCATCGTCAATAAGACGGTCCAAGGGATACAGTAAACCTGGAGTGAAGCATCGGAATCTATAACTAGTGTCACAGAAGTGGTTCAAAACATAGACAGTAATAAGAGTCAGTCTTCTTGTACTTAATTCTGCTTTGTGCCTTTTGTATTTAATTCCGATGCAATTTCTGTGTTTCATCGTCAATAAGAAGGTCCAAGGGATACAGTAAACCTGAAGTGAAGCATCTGAATTTATAACTAGTGTCACAGGAATGGTTCAAAACATAGTCAGTAAGGAGAGGCAGTCTTCTTGTACTTAAGTCGGCATTGTGCCTTTTGTATTTAATTCCGATGCAATTTCTGTGTTTCATCGTCAATAAGAAGGTCAGAGGGGTACAGTAAACCTGAGACCTGAAGTGAAGCATCGGAATCTATAGCTAGTGTCACAGGAATGGTTCAAAACATAGACAGTTAGAAGAGTCAGTCTTCTTGTACTTAATTCTGCTTTGTGCCTTTTGTATTTAATTCCGATGCAATTTCTGTGTTACATCATTAATAAGAAGGTCCAAGGGATACAGTAAACCTGAAGTGAAGCATCGGAATTTATAACTAGTGTCACAGGAATGGTTCAAACATAGACAGTAAGAAGAGTCAGTCTTCTTGTACTTAAGTCGGCATTGTGCATTTTGTATTTAACTCCGATGGAATTTCTGTGTTTCATCATCAATAAGAAGGTCAGAGGGATACAGTAAACCTGGGGTGAAGCATCGGAATCTATAACTAGTGTCACAGGAATGGTTCAAATCATAGACAGTAAGAAGAGTCAGACTTCTTGTACTTAAGTCGGCATTGTGCCATTTGTATTTAATTCCGATGCAATTTCTGTGTTTCATCGTCAATAAGAAGGACCAAGCTATACAGTAAACCTGGAGTGAAGCATCGGAGTCTATAACTAGTGTCACAGGACTAGTTCAAAAATAGACAGTAAGAAGAGTCAGTCTCCTTGAACTTAATTCGGCATTGTGCCTTCTTTATTTAATTCCGATGCAATTTCTGTGTTTCATCGTCAATAAGAAGGTCAGAGGGATACAGTAAACCTGAAGTGAAGCATCGGACTCCATAACTAGTGTCACAGGAATGGATCAAAACATAGTCAGTAGGAAGAGTTAGTCTTCTTGTACTTAAGTCGGCGTTGTGCCTTTTGTATTTCATTCCGATGCAATTTCTGTGTTTCATCGTCAATAAGAAGGTCCAAGGGATACAGTAAACCTGGAGTGAAGCTTCGTAATCTGTAACTAGTGTCACAGGAATGGTTCAAAACATAGACAGTAAGAAGAGTCAGTCTTCGTGTACTTCAGTCGGCATTTTGCATTTTGTATTTAATTCCGATGCAATTTCTGTGTTTTATCGTCAATGAGAAGGTCCAAGGGATACAGTATACCTGAAGTGCAGCATCGGTATCTATAACTAGTGTCACAGAAATCGTTCAAAACATAGTCAGTAAGAATAGTCAGTTTTCTTGTACTTAAGTCGGTATAGTGCCTTTTCTATTTAATTCCGATGCAATTTCTGTGTTTCACCGTCAATAAGACGGTCCAAGGGATACAGTAAACCTGGAGTGAAGCATCGGAATCTATAACAAGTGTCAATGATATGGTTCTAATAATGGACAGTAAGAAGAGTCAGTCTTCTTGTACTTAAGTCGGCATTGTGCCTTTAGTATTTAATTTCGAGGCAATTGCTGTGTTTCATCGTCAATAAGAAGGTCCAAGGGATACAGTAAACCTGGAGTGTAGCATCGGAATCTATAACTAGTGTCACAGGAATGGTTCAAAGCATAGACAGTAAGAAGAGTCAGTCTTCGTGTACTTAAGTCGGCATTTTGCCTTTTGTATTTAATTCCCATGCAATTTCTGTGTTTCATCGTCAATAAGATGGTCCAAGGGATACAGTAAACCTGAGGTGAAGCACCGGAATCTATAACTAGTGTCACAGGAATGGTTCAAAACATAGTCTTGTACTTAAGTCGGCATTGTACGTTTTCTATTTAATTCCGATGCAGTTTCTGTGTTTCATCGTCAACAACAAGGTCCAAGGGATACAGTAAACCTGGAGTGAAGCATCGGAATCTATAACTAGTGTCACGGGAATGGTTCAAAACATAAACAGTAAGAAGAGTCAGTCTCCTTGTGCTTAATTCTGCACTGTGCCATTTGTATTTAATTCCGATGCATTTTCTGCGTTTCATCGTCAATAATAAGGTAGAAGGGATACAGTAAACCTGACGAGAAGCATCGGAATTTATAACTAGTGTCACAGGAATGGTTCAAAACATAGTCAGTAAGAAGAGTCAGTCTTCATGTACTTAAGTCGGTATTGTGCCTTTTCTATTTAATTCCGTTGCAATTTCTGTGTTTCATCGTCAATAAGAAGGACCGAGGGATACAGTAAACCTGGAGTGAAGCATCGGAGTCTATAACTAGTGTCACTGAACTGGTTCAAAAATAGAAAGTAAGAAGAGTCAGTCTTCTTGAGCTTAATTCGGCCTTGTGCCTTTTGTATTTAATTCCGATGCAATTTCTGTGTTTCATCGTCAATAAGAAGGACCGAGGGATACAGTAAACCTGGAGTGAAGCATCGGAGTCTATAACAAGTGTCACAGGACTGGTTCAAAAATAGACAGTAAGAAGAGTCAGTCTTCTTGAACTTAATTCGGCATTGTGCCTTTTGTATTTAATTCCGATGCAATTTCTGTGTTTCATCGTCAATAAGAAGGTCAGAGGGATACAGTAAACCTGAAGTGAAGCATCGGAATCCATAACTGGTGTCACAGGAATGGTTCAAAGCATAGTCAGTAAGAGCAGTTGGTCTTCTTGTACTTAAGTCGGCATTGTGCCTTTTGTATTTAATTCCGATGCAATTTCTGTGTTTCATCGACAATAAGAAGGTCCAAGCGATACAGTAAACCTGGAGTGAAACATCGTGGTCTGTAACTAGTGTCACAGGAATGGTTCAAATCATAGACAGTAAGAAGAGTCTGTCTTCCTGTACTTCAGTCGGCATTTTGCCTTTTGTATTTAATTCCGATGCAATTTTTGTGATTCATCGTCAATAAGAAAGTCCAAGGGATACAGTAAACCTGAACTGAAGCATCGGGATCTATAACTAGTGTCACAGGAATCGTTCAAAACATAGTCAGTTAGAAAAGTCAGTTTTCTTGTACTTAAGTCGGCATAGTGCCTTTTCTATTTAATTCCGATGCAATTTGTGTGTTTCATCGTCAATAAGAAGGTCCAAGGGATACGGTATACCTGGAGTGAAGCATCGGAATCTATACCTAGTGTCAATGGTATGGTTCAAAACATAGATTGTAAGAAGAGTCAGTCTTCTTCTACTTAAGTCGGCATTGTGCCTTTTGAATTTAATTACGATGCAATTTCTGTGTTTCATCGTCATTAAGAAGGTCAGAAGGATACAGTAAACCTGAAGTGAAGCATCGGAATCTATAGCTAGTGTCACAGGAATAGTTCAAAACATAGTCAGTAAGAAGAGTCAGTCTTCTTGTCCTTATGTCGGCATTGTGCTTTTCTATTTAATTCCGATGCAATTTGTGTGTTTCATCGTCAATAAGAAGGTCCAAGGGATACAGTATACCTGGAGTGAAGCATCGGAATCTATACCTAGTGTCAATGGAATGGTTCAAAACATAGTCAGTAAGAAGAGTCAGTCTTCTTGTACTTAAGTCGGCATTGTGCCCCTTTCTATTTAATTCCGATGCAATTTCTGTGTTTCATCGTCAATAAGAAGGTCCAAGGTTTATAGTAAACCTGGAGTGAAGCATCGGAATCTATGACTTGTGTCACAGGAATGGTTCAAAACATAGACAGTAAGAAGAGTCAGTCTTCTTGTACTTACGTCGACATTGTGCCTTTTCTATTTAATTCCGATGCAATTTCTGTGTTTCATCGTCAATAAGAAGTTCCAAGGGATACAGTAAACCTGAAGTGAAGCTTAGGAATCTATAGCTAGTGTCACAGGAATGGTTCAAAACATAGTCAGTAAGAAGAGTTAGTCTTCTTGTACTTATTTCTGCTTTGAGCCTTTTATATTTAGTTTCGATGCAATTTCTGTGTTTCATCGTCATTATGAAGGTCCAAGGGATACAGTAAACCTGAAGTAAAGCATCGGAATTAATAGCTAGTGTCACAGGAATGGTTCAAACCATAGTCAGTAAGGAGAGCAGTCTTCTTGCACTTAAGTCGGCATTGTGCCTTTTGTATTTAATTCCGATGCAATTTCTGTGTTTCATCGTCAATAAGAAGGTCCAAGGGATACAGTAAACCTGAAGTGAAGCTTCGGAATTTATAACTAGTGTCACAGGAATGGTTCAAAACATAGACAGTAAGAAGAGTCAGTCTTCTTGTACTTAAGTCGGCATTGTGCTTTTTGTATTTAACTCCGATGCAATTTCTGTGTTTCATCGTCAATAAGAAGGCCACTGGGATACAGAAATCCTGAAGTGAAGCATCGGAATCTATAACTAGTGTCACAGGAATGGTTCAAAACATAGTCAGTAAGAAGAGTCAGTCTGCTTGTCCTTCAGTCGGCATTGTGCCTTTTGTATTTAATTCCGATGCAATTTCTGTGTTTCATCGTCAATAAGAAGGTCAGAGGGGTACAGTAAACCTGAAGTGAAGCATCGGTATCTATAGCTAGTGTCACAGGAATGGTTCAAAAGATAGTCAGTAAGAAGAGTCAGACTTCTTGCCCTTAAGTCGGCATTGTGCCTTTTGTATTTAATTCCGATGCAATTCTTGTGTTTCATCATCAATAAGTAGGTCCAAGGGATACAATAAACCTGGAGTGAAGCATCGGAATCTATAACTAGTGTCACAGGTATGGTTCAAAACATAGACAGTAAGAAGAGTCAGTCTCCTTGTACTTAATTTTGCACTGTGGCTTTTGTATTTAATTCCGATGCAATTTCTGTGTTTCATCGTCAATAAGAAGGTCCAAGGGATACAGTAAACATGAAGTGAAGCATCGGAATTTATAACTAGTGTCACAAGAATGGTTCAAAACATAGTCAGTAAGAAGAGTCAGTCTTCTTGTACTTAAGTCGGCATTGTGCCTTTTCTATTTAATTCCGATGCAATTTCTGTGTTTCATCGTCAATAAGAATGTCAGAGGGATACGGTAAACCTGAAGTGAAGCATCGGAATCCACAACTAGCGTCACAGGAATGGTTCAAATCATAGTCAGTAAAAAGAGTTAGTCTTCTTGTACTTAGGTCGGCATTGTGCCTTTTGTATTTAATTCCGATGCAATTTGTGTGTTTCATCGTCAATAAGAAGGTCCAAGGGATACAGTAAACCTGGAGTGAAGCATCGAAATCTGTAACTAGTGTCAATGGTATGGTTCAAAACATAGACAGTAAGAAGAGTCAGTCTTCTTGTACTTAAGTCGGCATTGTGCCTTTTGTATTTAATTACGATGCAATTTCTGTGTTTCATCGTCAATAAGAAGGTCCAAGTGATACAGTAAACTTGAGGTGAAGCATCGGAATCTATATCTAGTGTCACAGGAATGGTTCAGACATAGTCAGTAAGATGAGTCAGTCTTCTTGTACTTATGTCGGCATTGTACCTTTTCTATTTAATTCCGATGCAATTTCTGTGTTTCATCGTCAATAACAAGGTCCAAGGGATACAATAAACCTGGAGTGAAGCATCGGAATCTATAACTAGTGTCAATGGAATGGTTCAAAACATAGACAGTAAGAAGAGTCAGTCTCCTTGTACTTAATTTTGCACTGTGCCTTTTGTATTTAATTCCGATGCAATTCTTGTGTTTCATCGTCAATAAGAATGTCCAAGGGATACAGTAATCCTGAAGTGAAGCATCGGAATTTATAACTAGTGTCAATGGTATGTTTCAAAACATAGACAGTAAGAAGAGTCAGTCTTCTTGTGCTTAAGTCGGCATTGTGCCTTTTCTATTTAATTCCGATGCAATTTTTGTGTTTCATCGTCAATAAGAAGGTCCAAGGGATACAGTAAACCAGAAGTGAAGCATCGGGATCTATAACTAGTGTCACAGGAATCGTTTAAATCATAGTCAGTTAGATGGGTCAGTCTTTATGTACTTAAGTCGGCATAGTACCATTTCTATTTAATTCCGATGCAATTTCTGTGTTTCATCGTCAATAAGAAGGGCAGAGGGATACACTAATCCTAAAGTGAAGCATCGGAATCTATAACTAGTGTCACAGGAAAGGTTCAAAACAAAGTCAGTAAGAAGAGCCAGTCTTCTTGTCCTTAAGTCGGCATTTTGCCGTTTGTATTTAATTCCGATGCAGTTTCTGTGTTTCATCGTCAATGACAAGGTCCAAGGGATACAGTAAACCTGGAGTGAAGCATCGGAATCTATAACTAGTGTCAATGGAATGGTTAAAAACATAGACAGTAATATGAATTAGTCTTCTTGTACTTAAGTCGGCATTGTGCGTTTTGTATTTAATTCCGATGCAATTTCTGTGTTTCATCGTCAATAAGAAGGTCAGAGGGGTACAGTAAACCTGAAGTGAAGCATCGGAATCTATAGATAGTGTCACAGGAATGGTTCAAAACATAGTCAGTAAGAAGAGTCAGACTTCTTGTCCTTAAGTCGGCATTGTGCCTTTTGTATTTAATTCCGATGCAATTTCTGTGTTTCATCATCGATAAGAAGGTCCAAGGGATACAGTAAACCTGGAGTGAAGCATCGGAATCTATAACTAGTGTCACAGGAATGGTTCAAAACATAGACTGTAAGAAGAGTCAGTCTCCTTGTACTTAAATCTGCACTATGCCTTTTGTATTTAATTTCGATGCAATTTCTGTATTTCAACGTCAACAATAAGGTCCAAGGGATACAGTAAACCTGGAGTGAAGCATCGGAGTCTATAACTAGTGTCACAGGAGTGGTTCAAAAATAGACAGTAATAAGAGTCAGTCTTCTTGAACTTAATTCGGCATTGTGAGTTTTGTATTTAATTCCGATGCAATTTCTGTGTTTCATCGTCAATAAGAAGGTCAGAGGCATACAGTAAACCTGAAGAGAAGCATCGGAATCCATAACTAGTGTCACAGGAATGGTTCAAACCATAGTCAGTAAGAAGAGTTAGTCTTCTTGTACTTATGTCGGCATTGTGCCTTATGTATTTAATTCCGATGCAATTTCTGTGTTTCATCGTCAATAAGAAGGTCCAAGGGATACAGTAAACCTGAAGTGAAGCATCGGGATCTATAACTGGTGTCACAGGAATCGTTCAAAACATAGTCAGTAAGAAGAGTCAGTCACCTTGTACTTAAGTCAGCATAGTGCCTTTTTTTTTTTAATTCCGATGCAATTTGTGTGTCTCATCGTCAATAAGAATGTCCAAGGGATACAGTTAACCTGGAATGAAGCATCGGAATCTATAACTAGTGTCAATGTTATGGTTCAAAACATAGACAGTAAGAAGAGTCAGTCTTCTTGTACTTAAGTCGACATTGTGCCTTTTGTATTTAATTACGATGCAATTTCTGTGTTTCATCGTCATTAAGAAGGTCAGAGGGGTACAGTTAACCTGAAGTGAAGCATCGGAATCTATAGCTAGTGTCACAGGAATGGTTCAAAAGATAGTCAGTAAGAAGAGTCAGTCTCCTTGTACTTAATTTTGCACTGTGCCATTTGTATTTATTTCCGATGCAATTTCTGTGTTTCATCGTCAATAAGAATGTCCAAGGGATACAGTAAACTTGGAATGAAGCATCGGAATCTATAACTAGTTTCAATGGTATGGTTCAAAACATAGACAGTAAGAAGAGTCAGTCTTCTTGTACTTAAGTCGGCATTGTGCCTTTTGTATTTAATTACGATGCAATTTCTGTGTTTCATCGTCATTAAGATGGTCAGAGGGGTACAGTTAACCTGAAGTGAAGCATCGGAATCTATAGCTAGTGTCACAGGAATGGTTCAAAAGATAGTCAGTAAGAAGAGTCAGACATCTTGTCCTTAAGTCGGCATTGTGCCTTTTGTAGTTAATTCGGATGCCATTTCTGTATTTCATCGTCAATAAGATGGGCAGAGGGATACACTAATCCTAAATTGAAGCATCGGAATCTATAACTAGTGTCACAGGAAAGGTTCAAAACAAAGTCAGTAAGAAGAGCCAGTCTTCTTGTCCTTAAGTCGGCATTGTGGCGTTTGTATTTAATTCCGATGCAGTTTCTGTGTTTCATCGTCAACAAGAAGGTCCAAGGGATAAAGTAAACCTGGAGTGTAGCATCGGAATTTATAACTAGTTCTTGAGGAATGGTTCAAAACATAGACAGTAAGAAGAGTCAGTCTTCGTTCACTTGAGTCAAAATTTTGCCTTTTGTGTTTAATTCCGATTTAATTTCTGTGTTTCATCGTGAATAAGAAGGTCAGAGGGGTACAGTAAACCTGAAGAGAAGCATCGGAATCCATAACTAGTGTCACAGGAATGGTTCAAAACATAGTCAGTAAGAAGAGTTAGTCTTCTTGTACTTATGTCGGCATTGTGCCTTTTGTATTTAATTCCGATGCAATTTCTGTGTTTCATCGTCAATAAGAAGGTCCAAGGGATACAGTAAACCTGGAGTGAAGCAACGGAATCTGTAGCTAGTGTCACAGGAATGGTTCAAATCACAGACAGTAAGAAGAGTCAGTCTTCGTGTACTTCAGTCGGCATTTTGCCTTCTGTATTTAATTCCGATGCAATTTCTGTGTTTCATCGTCAATAAAAAGGTCAGAGGGATACAGTAAACCTGAAGTGGAGCATCGGAATCCATAACTAGTGTCACAGGAATGGTTCAAAACATAGTCAGTAAGAAGAGTTAGTCTTCTTGTACTTATGTCGGCATTGTGCCTTTTGTATTGAATTCCGATGCAATTTCTGTGTTTCATCGTCAATAAGAAGGTCCAAGGGATACAGTAAACCAGGAGTGAAGCAACGGAATCTGTAGCTAGTGTCACAGGAATGGTTCAAATCACAGACAGTAAGAAGAGTCAGTCTTCGTGTACTTCAGTCGGCATTTTGCTTTTGTATTTAATTCCGATGCAACTTTTGAGTTTCATCGTCTAGAAGAAGGTCCAAGGGATACAGTAAACCTGAAGTGAAGCATCGGGATCTATAACTGGTGTCACAGGAATCGTTCAAAACATAGTCAGTAAGAAGAGTCAGTCATCTTGTACTTAAGTCGGCATAGTGCCTTTTCTATTTTTTTCCGATGCAATTTCTGTGTTTCATCGACAATAAGAAGGTCCAAGGTATACAGTAAACCTGGAGTGAAGCATCGGAATCTATTACTAGTGTCAATGGTATGGTTCAAAACATAGACAGAAAGAAGAGTCAGTCTTCTTGTACTTAAGTCGGCATTGTGCCTTTTGTATTAAATTACGATGCAATTTCTGTGTTTCATCGTCTTTAAGATGGTCAGAGGGGTACAGTTAACCTGAAGTGAAGCATCGGAATCTATAGCTAGTGTCACAGGAATGGTTCAAAAGATAGTCAGTAAGATGAGTCAGACTTCTTGTCCTTAAGTCGGCATTGTGCCTTTTGTATTTAATTCCGATGCAATTTGTGTGTTTCATCGTCAATAAGAAGGTCCAAGGGATACAGTAAACCTGGAGTGAAGCATCGGAATCTATAATTAGTGTCAATGGTATGGTTCAAAACATAGACAGTAAGAAGAGACAGTCTTCTTGTACTTAAGTCGGCATTGTGCCTTTTCTATTTAATTCCGATGCAATTTCTGTGTTTCATCGTCAATAAAAAGGTCAGAGGGATACAGTAAACCTGAAGTGGAGCATCGGAATCCATAACTAGTGTCACAGGAATGGTTCAAAACATAGTCAGTAAGAAGAGTTAGTCTTCTTGTACTTATGTCGGCATTGTGACTTTTGTATTGAATTCCGATGCAATTTCTGTGTTTCATCGTCAATAAGAAGGTCCAAGGGATACAGTAAACCTGGAGTGAAGCATCGGAATCTGTAGCTAGTGTCACAGGAATGGTTCAAATCACAGACAGTAAGAAGAGTCAGTCTTCGTGTACTTCAGTCGGCATTTTGCCTTTTGTATTTAATACTGTTGCAATTTTTGTGTTTCATCGTCTAGAAGAAGGTCCAAGGGATACAGTAAACCTGAAGTGAAGCATCGGGATCTATAACTGGTGTCACAGGAATCGTTCAAAACATAGTCAGTAAGAAGAGTCAGTCATCTTGTACTTCAGTCGGCATAGTGCCTTTTATATTTATTTCCGATGCAATTTCTGTGTTTCATCGTCAATAAGAAGGTCCAAGGGATACAGTAAACCTGGAATGAAGCATCGGAATCTATAACTAGTGTCAATGGTATGGTTCAAAACATAGACAGTAAGAAGAGTCAGTCTTCTTGTACTTAAGTCGGCATTGTGCCTTTTGTATTTAATTACGATGCAATTTCTGTGTTTCATCGTCATTAAGATGGTCAGAGGGGTACAGTTAACCTGAAGTGAAGCATCGGAATCTATAGCTAGTGTCACAGGAATGGTTCAAAAGATAGTCAGTAAGAAGAGTCAGACTTCTGGTCCTTAAGTCGGCATTGTGCCTTTTGTATTTAATTCGGATGCCATTTCTGTATTTCATCGTCAATAAGAAGGGCAGAGGGATACACTAATCCTAAAGTGAAGCATCGGAATCTATAACTAGTGGCACAGGAATGGTTCAAAACAAAGTCAGTAAGAAGAGCCAGTCTTCTTGTCCTTACGTCGGCATTGTGCCTTTTGTATTTAATTCCGATGCAGTTTCTGTGTTTCATCGTCAACAAGAGGGTCCAAGGGATACAGTAAACCTGGAATGTAGCATCGGAATCTATAACTAGTTTTAGAGGAATGGTTCAAAACAAAGACAGTAAGAAGAGTCAGTCTTCGTGTACTTAATTCGGCATTTTGCCTTTTGTGTTTAATTCCGATTTAATTTCTGTGTTTCATCGTCAATAAGAAGGTCCAAGGGATACAGTAAACCTGAGGTGAAGCATCGGAATTTATAACTAGTGTCACAGGAATGGTTCAAACATAGTCAGTAAAAAGAGACAGTCTTCTTGTACTTAAGTCGTGTTTGTGCCTTTTGTATTTAATTCCGATTTAATTCCTGGGTTTCATCGTCAATAAGAAGGTCCAAGGGATACAGTAAACCTGAGGTGAAGCATCGGAATCTATAACTAGTGTCACAGGAATGGTTCAAAACATAGTCAGTAAGAAGAGTCAGACTTCTTGTCCTTAAGTCGGCATTGTGCCTTTTGTATTTAATTCTGATGCAATTTCTGTGTTTCATCATCAATAAGAAGGTCGAAGAGATACAGTAAACCTAGAGTGAAGCATCGGAATCTATAACTAGTGGCACAGGAATGGTTCAAAACATAGACTGTAAGAAGAGTCAGTCTCCTTGTACTTAATTCTGCACTGTGCCTTTTGTATTTAATTCCGATGCAATTTCTGTGTTTCATCGTCAATAAGAAGGTCCAAGGGATACAGTAAACCTGAAGTGAAGCATCGGAAAGTATAACTAGTGTCACGGGAATGGTTCAAAACATAGTCAGTAAGAAGAGTCAGTCATCTTGTACTTAAGTCGGCATTGTGCCTTTTGTATTTAATTACGATGCAATTTCTGTGTTTCATCGTCATTAAGAAGGTCAGAGGGGTACAGTTAACCTGAAATGAAGCATCGGAATCTATAGCTAGTGTCACAGGAATGGTTCAAAATATAGTCAGTAAGAAGAGTCAGACTTCTTGTCCTTAAGTCGGCATTGTGCCTTTTGTATTTAATTCCGATGCAATTCTTGTGTTTCATCATCAATAAGAAGGTCCAAGGGATACAGTAAACCTGGAGTGAAGCATCGGAATCTATAACTAGTGTCACAGGAATGGTTCAAAACATAGCCAGTAAGAAGAGTCATGCTCCTTGTACTTAATTTTGCACTGTGCCTTTTGTATTTAATTCCGATGCAATTTCTGTGTTTCATCATCAATAAGAAGGTCCAACGGATACAGTAAACCTGGAGTGAAGCATCGGAATCTATAACTAGTGTCACAGGAATGGTTCAAAGCATAGACTGTAAGAAGAGTCAGTCTCCTTGTACTTAATTCTGCACTGTGCCTTTTGTATTTAATTCCGATGCAATTTCTGTTTTTCATCGTCAAAAAGAAGGTCCAAGGGATACAGTAATCCTGAAGTGAAGCATCGGAATCTATAACTGGTGTCACAGGAATCGTTCAAATCATAGTCAGTTAGAAGAGTCAGTGTTCCTGTACTTAAGTCGGCATAGTGCCTTTGCTATTTAATTCCGATGCAATTTGTGTGTTTCATCGTCAATAAGAAGGTCCAAGGGATACAGTAAACCTGGAGTGAAGCATCGGAATCTATAACTAGTGTCAATGGTGTGGTTCAAAACATATACAGTAAGAATAGTCAGTCTTCTTGTACTTAAGTCGGCATTGTGCCTTTTGTATTTAATTACGATGCAATTTCTGTGTTTCATCGTCATTAAGATGGTCAGAGGGATACAGTAAACCTGAAGTGAAGCATCGGAATCTATAGCTAGTGTCACAGGAATGGTTCAAAACATAGTCAGTAAGAAGAGTCAGTCTTTTTGTACTTAGGTCGGCATTGTGACTTTTCTCTTTAATTCCGATGCAATTTCTGTGTTTCATCGTCAATTAGGTCAGAGGGATACAGTAATCCTGAAGTGAAGCATCGAAATCTGTAACTAGTGTCACAGGAATGGTTCAAATCATAGACAGTAAGAAGAGTCAGTCTTCGTGTACTTCAGTCGGCATTTTGCCTTTTGTATTTAATTCCGATGCAATATCTGTGTTTCATCGTAATTAGAAAGGTCCAAGGGATACAGTAAACCTGAGGTGAAGCATCGGAATCTATAACTAGTGTCACAGGAATGGTTCAAACATAGTCAGTAAGAAGAGGCAGTCTTCTTGTACATAAGTCGGCATTGTAAGTTTTCTATTTAATTCCGATGCAATTTCTGTGTTTCATCGTCAATAAGAAGGTCCAAGGGATACAGTTAACCTGGAATGAAGCATCGGAATCTATAACTAGTGTCAATGGTATGGTTCAAAACATAGACAGTAAGAAGAGTCAGTCTTCTTGTACTTAAGTCGACATTGTGCCTTTTGTATTTAATTACGATGCAATATCTGTGTTTCATCGTCATTAAGAAGGTCAGAGGGGTACAGTTAACCTGAAGTGAAGCATCGGAATCTATAGCTAGTGTCACAGGAATGGTTCAAAAGATAGTCAGTAAGAAGAGTCAGACTTCTTGTCCTTAAGTCGGCATTGTGCCTTTTCTATTTAATTCCGATGCAATTCTTGTGTTTCATCATCAATAAGAAGCTCCAAGGGATACAGTAACCCTTTAGTGAAGCATCGGAATCTATAACTAGTGTCGCAGGAATGGTTCAAAACATAGACAGTAAGAAGAGTCAGTCTCCATCTACTTAATTTTGCACTGTGCCTTTTGTATTTAATTCCGATGCAATTTCTGTGTTTCATCGTCAATAAGAAGGTCCAAGGGATACAGTAAACATGAAGTGAAGCATCGGAATTTATAACTAGTGTCACAGGAATGGTTCAAAACATAGTCAGTAAGAAGAGTCAGTCTTCTTGACTTAAGTCGGCATTGTGCCTTTTCTATTTAATTCCGATGCAATTTCTGTGTTTCATCGTCAATAAGAAGGACCAAGGGATACAGTAAACCTGGAGTGAAGCATCGGAATCTGTAACTAGTGTCACAGGAATGGTTCAAATCATAGGCAGTAAGAAGAGTCAGTCTTCGTGTACTTCAGTCGGCATTTTGCCTTCTGTATTTAATTCCGATGCAATATCTGTGTTTCATCGTCAATAAAAAGGTCAGAGGGATACAGTAAACCTGAAGTGGAGCATCGGAATCCATAACTAGTGTTACAGGAATGGTTCAAAACATAGTGAGTAAGAAGAGTTAGTCTTCTTGTACTTATGTCGGCATTGTGCCTTTTGTATTGAATTCCGATGCAATTTCTGTGTTTCATCGTCAGTAAGTAGGTCCAAGGGATACAGTAAACCTGGAGTGAAGCAACGGAATCTGTAGCTAGTGTCACAGGAATGGTTCAAATCACAGACAGTAAGAAGAGTCAGTCTTCGTGTACTTCAGTCGGCATTTTGCCTTTTGTATTTAATTCCGATGCAATTTTTGTGTTTCATCGTCTAGAAGAAGGTCCAAGGGATACAGTAAACCTGAAGTGAAGCATCGGGATCTATAACTGGTGTCACAGGAATCGTTCAAAACATAGTCAGTAAGAAGAGTCAGTCATCTTGTACTTAAGTCGGCATAGTGCCTTTTCTATTTATTACCGATGCAATTTCTGTGTTTCATCGTCAATAAGAAGGTCCAAGGGATACAGTAAACCTGGAATGAAGCATCGGAATCTATAACTAGTGTCAATGGTATGGTTCAAAACATAGACAGTAAGAAGAGTCAGTCTTCTTGTACTTAAGTCGGCATTGTGCCTTTTGTATTTAATTACGATGCAATTTCTGTGTTTCATCGTCATTAAGATGGTCAGAGGGGTACAGTTAACCTGAAGTGAAGCATCGGAATCTATAGCTAGTGTCACAGGAATGGTTCAAAAGATAGTCAGTAAGAAGAGTCAGACTTCTTGTCCTTAAGTCGGCATTGTGCCTTTTGTATTTAATTCCGATGCAATTTCTGTGTTTCATCGTCAATAAGAAGGTCCAAGGGATACAGTTAACCTGGAATGAAGCATCGGAATCTATAACTAGTGTCAATGGTATGGTTCAAAACATAGACAGTAAGAAGAGTCAGTCTTCTTGTACTTAAGTCGACATTGTGCCTTTTGTATTTAATTACGATGCAATTTCTGTGTTTCATCGTCATTAAGAAGGTCAGAGGGGTACAGTTAACCTGAAGTGAAGCATCGGAATCTATAGCTAGTGTCACAGGAATGGTTCAAAAGATAGTCAGTAAGAAGAGTGAGACTTCTTGTCCTTAAGTCGGCATTGTGCCTTTTGTATTTAATTCTGATGCAATTTCTGTGTTTCATCATCAATAAGAAGGTCGAAGAGATACAGTAAACCTAGAGTGAAGCATCGGAATCTATAACTAGTGGCACAGGAATGGTTCAAAACATAGACTGTAAGAAGAGTCAGTCTCCTTGTACTTAATTCTGCTCTGTGCCTTTTGAATTTAATTCCGATGCAATATCTGTGTTTCATCGTCAATAAGAAGGTCCAAGGGATACAGTAAACCTGAAGTGAAGCATCGGAAAATATAACTAGTGTCACGGGAATGGTTAAAAACATAGTCAGTAAGAAGAGTCAGCTTTCTTGTACGTAAGATGAAATTGTGCCTTTTCTATTTAATTCCGATGCAATTTCTGTGTTTCATCGTCAATAAGAAGGACCAAGGGATACAGTATACCTGGAGTGAAGCATCGGAATCTGTAGCTAGTGTCACAGGAATGGTTCAAATCATAGACAGTAAGAAGAGTCAGTCTTCGTGTACCTCAGTCGGCATTTTGCCTTTTGTATTTAATTCCGATGCAATTTTTGTGTTTCATCGTCAAGAAGAAGGTCCAAGGGATACAGTAAACCTAAAGTGAAGCATCGGGATCTGTAACTGGTGTCACAGGAATCGTTCAAATCATAGTCAGTAAGAAGAGTCAGTCATCTTGTACTTAAGTCGGCATTGTGCATTTTCCATTTAATTACGATGCAATTTCTGTGTTCCATCGTCATTAAGAAGGTCAGAGGGGTACATTTAACCTGAAATGAAGCATCGGAATCTATAGCTAGTGTCACAGGAATGGTTCAAAATATAGTCAGTAAGAAGAGTCAGACTTCTTGTCCTTAAGTCGGTATTGTGCCTTTTGTATTTAATTCCGATGCAATTCTTGTGTTTCATCATCAATAAGAAGGTCCAAGGGATACAGTAAACCTGGAGTGAAGCATCGGAATCTATAACTAGTGTCAATGGTATGGTTCAAAACATAGACAGTAAGAAGAGTCAGTCTTCTTGTACTTAAGTCGGCATTGTGCCTTTTCTATTTAATTCCGATGCAATTTCTGTGTTTCATCGTCCATAAGAAGGGCAGAGGGATACACTAATCCTAAAGTGAAGCATCGGAATCTATAACTAGTGTCACAGGAAAGGTTCAAAACAAAGTCAGCAAGATGAGCCAGTCTTCTTGTTCTTAATTCGGCATTGTGCCTTTTGTATTTAATTCCGATGCAGTTTGTGTGTTTCATCGTCAACAAGAAGGTCCAAGGGATACAGTATACCTGGACTGTAGCATCGGAATCTATAACTACTTTTAGAGGAATGGTTCAAAACATAGACAGTAAGAATAGTCAGTCTTCGTGTACTTAAGTCGGCATTTTGCCTTTTGTGTTTAATTCCGATTTAATTTCTGTGTTTCATCGTCAATAAGAAGGTCCAATGGATACAGTAAACCTGAGGTGAAGCATCGGAATTTATAACTAGTGTCACAGGAATGGTTCAAACATAGTCAGTAAAAAGAGTCAGTCTTCTTGTACTTAAGTCGGAATTGTACCTTCTCTATTCAATTTCGATGCAATATCTGTGTTTCATCGTCAATGCCAAGGTCCAAGGGATACAGTAAACCTGGAGTGAAGCATCGGAATCTATAACTAGTGTCATTGGAATGGTTAAAAACATAGGCAGTAAAATGAATTAGTCTTCTTGTACTTAAGTTGGCATTGTGCCTTTTGTATTTAATTCCGATGCAATTTCTGTGTTTCATCGTCAATAAGAAGGTCAGAGGGGTACAGTTACGCTGAAGTGAAGCATCGGAATCTATAGATAGTGTCACAGGAATGGTTCAAAACATAGTCATTAAGAAGAGTCAGACTTCTTGTCCTTAAGTCGGCATTGTGCCTTTTGTATTTAATTACGATGCAATTTCTGTGTTTCATCGTCATTAAGATGGTCAGAGGGATACAGTAAACCTGAAGTGAAGCATCGGAATCTATAGCTAGTGTCACAGGAATGGTTCAAATCATAGTCAGTAAGAAGAGTCAGTCTTTTTGTACTTAGGTCGGCATTGTGACTTTTCTCTTTAATTCCGATGCAATTTCTGTGTTTCATCGTCAATAAGGTCAGAGGGATACAGTAATCCTGAAGTGAAGCATCGAAATCTGTAACTAGTGTCACAGGAATGGTTCAAATCATAGACAGTAAGAAGAGTCAGTCTTCGTGTACTTCAGTCGGCATTTTGCCTTTTGTATTTAATTCCGATGCAATATCTGTGTTTCATCGTAATTAGAAAGGTCCAAGGGATACAGTAAACCTGAGGTGAAGCATCGGAATCTATAACTAGTGTCACAGGAATGGTTCAAACATAGTCAGTAAGAAGAGTCAGTCTTCTTGTACATAAGTCGGCATTGTACCTTTTCTATTTAATTCCGATGCAATTTCTGTGTTTCATCGTCAATAAGAAGGTCCAAGGGATACAGTTAACCTGGAATGAAGCATCGGAATCTATAACTAGTGTCAATGGTATGGTTCAAAACATAGACAGTAAGAAGAGTCAGTCTTCTTGTACTTAAGTCGACATTGTGCCTTTTGTATTTAATTACGATGCAATATCTGTGTTTCATCGTCATTAAGAAGGTCAGAGGGGTACAGGTAACCTGAAGTGAAGCATCGGAATCTATAGCTAGTGTCACAGGAATGGTTCAAAAGATAGTCAGTAAGAAGAGTCAGACTTCTTGTCCTTAAGTCGGCATTGTGCCTTTTGTATTTAATTCCGATGCAATTCTTGTGTTTCATCATCAATAAGAAGCTCCAAGGGATACAGTAACCCTTTAGTGAAGCATCGGAATCTATAACTAGTGTCACAGGAATGGTTCAAAACATAGACAGTGAGAAGAGTCAGTCTCCATGTACTTAATTTTGCACTGTGCCTTTTGTATTTAATTCCGATGCAATTTCTGTGTTTCATCGTCAATAAGAAGGTCCAAGGGATACAGTAAACATGAAGTGAAGCATCGGAATTTATAACTAGTGTCACAGGAATGGTTCAAAACATAGTCAGTAAGAAGAGTCAGTCTTCTTGACTTAAGTCGGCATTGTGCCTTTTCTATTTAATTCCGATGCAATTTCTGTGTTTCATCGTCAATAAGAAGGACCAAGGGATACAGTAAACCTGGAGTGAAGCATCGGAATCTGTAACTAGTGTCACAGGAATGGTTCAAATCATAGGCAGTAAGAAGAGTCAGTCTTCGTGTACTTCAGTCGGCATTTTGCCTTCTGTATTTAATTCCGATGCAATTTCTGTGTTTCATCGTCAATAAAAAGGTCAGAGGGATACAGTAAACCTGAAGTGGAGCATCGGAATCCATAACTAGTGTTACAGGAATGGTTCAAAACATAGTCAGTAAGAAGAGTTAGTCTTCTTGTACTTATGTCGGCATTGTGCCTTTTGTATTGAATTCCGATGCAATTTCTGTGTTTCATCGTCAGTAAGAAGGTCCAAGGGATACAGTAAACCTGGAGTGAAGCAACGGAATCTGTAGCTAGTGTCACAGGAATGGTTCAAATCACAGACAGTAAGAAGAGTCAGTCTTCGTGTACTTCAGTCGGCATTTTGCCTTTTGTATTTAATTCCGATGCAATTTTTGTGTTTCATCGTCTAGAAGAAGGTCCAAGGGATACAGTAAACCTGAAGTGAAGCATCGGGATCTATAACTGGTGTCACAGGAATCGTTCAAATCATAGTCAGTAAGAAGAGTCAGTCATCTTGTACTTAAGTCGGCATAGTGCCTTTTCTATTTATTTCCGATGCAATTTCTGTGTTTCATCGTCAATAAGAAGGTCCAAGGGATACAGTAAACCTGGAATGAAGCATCGGAATCTATAACTAGTGTCAATGGTATGGTTCAAAACATAGACAGTAAGAAGAGTCAGTCTTCTTGTACTTAAGTCGGCATTGTGCCTTTTGTATTTAATTACGATGCAATTTCTGTGTTTCATCGTCATTAAGATGGTCAGAGGGGTACAGTTAACCTGAAGTGAAGCATCGGAATCTATAGCTAGTGTCACAGGAATGGTTCAAAATATAGTCAGTAAGAAGAGTCAGACTTCTTGTCCTTAAGTCGGCATTGTGCCTTTTGTATTTAATTCCGATGCAATTCTTGTGTTTCATCATCAATAAGAAGGTCCAAGGGATACAGTAAACCTGGAGTGAAGCATCGGAATCTATAACTAGTGTCACAGGAATGGTTCAAAACATAGCCAGTAAGAAGAGTCAGTCTCCTTGTACTTAATTTTGCACTGTGCCTTTTGTATTTAATTCCGATGCAATTTCTGTGTTTCATCTTCAATAAGAAAGTCCTAGGGATACAGTAAACATGAAGTGAAGCATCGGAATTTATAACTAGTGTCACAGGAATGGTTCAAAACATAGTCAGTAAGAAGAGTCAGTCCTCTAGTACTTAAGTCGGCATTGTGCCTTTTCTATTTAATTCCGATGCAATTTCTGTGTTTCATCGTCAATAAGAAGGACCAAGGGATACAGTAAACCTGGAGTGAAGCTTCGGAGTCTATAACTAGTGTCACAGGACTGGTTCAAATATAGACAGTAATAAGAGTCAGTCTTCTTGAACCTAATTCGGCATTGTGCCTTTTGTATTTAATTCCGATGCAATTTCTGTGTTTCATCGTCAATAAGAAGGTCAGAGGGATACAGTAAACCTGAAGTGAAGCATCGGAATCCATAACTAGCGTCACAGGAATGGTTCAAAACATAGTCAGTAAGAAGAGTTAGTCTTCTTGTACTTAAGTCTGCATAGTGCCTTTTCTATTTATTTCCGATGCAATTTGTGTGTTTCATCGTCAATAAGAAGGTCCAAGGGATACAGTAAACCTGGAGTGAAGCATCGGAATCTATAACTAGTGTCAATGGTATGGTTCAAAACATAGACAGTAAGAAGAGTCAGTCTTCTTGTACTTAAGTCGGCATTGTGCCTTTTCTATTTAATTCCGATGCAATTTCTGTGATTCATCGTCAATAAGAAGGGCAGAGGGATACACTAATCCTAAAGTGAAGCATCGGAATCTATAACTAGTGTCACAGGAATGGTTCAAAACAAAGTCAGTAAGAAGAGCCAGTCTTCTTGTCCTTAATTCGGCATTGTGCCTTTTGTATTTAATTCCGATGCAGTTTGTGTGTTTCATCGTCAACAAGAAGGTCCAAGGGATACAGTATACCTGGAGTGTAGCATCGGAATCTATAACTAGTTTTAGAGGAATGGTTCAAAACATAGACAGTAAGAATAGTCAGTCTTCGTGTACTTAAGTCGGCATTTTGCCTTTTGTGTTTAATTCCGATTTAATTTCTGTGTTTCATCGTCAATAAGAAGGTCCAATGGATACAGTAAACCTGAGGTGAAGCATCGGAATTTATAACTAGTGTCACAGGAATGGTTCAAACATAGTCAGTAAAAAGAGTCAGTCTTCTTGTACTTAAGTCGGAATTGTACCTTCTCTATTCAATTTCGATGCAATATCTGTGTTTCATCGTCAATGCCCAGGTCCAAGGGATACAGTAAACCTGGAGTGAAGCATCGGAATCTATAACTAGTGTCATTGGAATGGTTAAAAACATAGGCAGTAATATGAATTAGTCTTCTTGTACTTAAGTTGGCATTGTGCCTTTTGTATTTAATTCCGATGCAATTTCTGTGTTTCATCGTCAATAAGAAGGTCAGAGGGGTACAGTTACGCTGAAGTGAAGCATCGGAATCTATAGATAGTGTCACAGGAATGGTTCAAAACATAGTCATTAAGAAGAGTCCGACTTCTTGTCCTTAAGTCGGCATTGTGCCTTTTGTATTTAATTCCGATGCAATTTCTGTGTTTCATCATCAATAAGAAGGTCCAACGGATACAGTAAACCTGGAGTGAAGCATCGGAATCTATAACTAGTGTCACAGGAATGGTTCAAAACATAGACTGTAAGAAGAGTCAGTCTCCTTGTACTTAATTCTGCACTGTGCCTTTTGTATTTAATTCCGATGCAATTTCTGTTTTTCATCGTCAAAAAGAAGGTCCAAGGGATACAGTAATCCTGAAGTGAAGCATCGGAATCTATAACTGGTGTCACAGGAATCGTTCAAATCATAGTCAGTTAGAAGAGTCAGTGTTCCTGTACTTAAGTCGGCATAGTGCCTTTGCTATTTAATTCCGATGCAATTTGTGTGTTTCATCGTCAATAAGAAGGTCCAAGGGATACAGTAAACCTGGAGTGAAGCATCGGAATCTATAACTAGTGTCAATGGTGTGGTTCAAAACATATACAGAAAGAATAGTCAGTCTTCTTGTACTTAAGTCGGCATTGTGCCTTTTGTATTTAATTACGATGCAATTTCTGTGTTTCATCGTCATGAAGATGGTCAGAGGGATACAGTAAACCTGAAGTGAAGCATCGGAATCTATAGCTAGTGTCACAGGAATGGTTCAAATCATAGTCAGTAAGAAGAGTCAGTCTTTTTGTACTTAGGTCGGCATTGTGACTTTTCTCTTTAATTCCGATTCAATTTCTGTGTTTCATTGTCAATAAGGTCAGAGGGATACAGTAATCCTGAAGTGAAGCATCGAAATCTGTAACTAGTGTCACAGGAATGGTTCAAATCATAGACAGTAAGAAGAGTCAGTCTTCGTGTACTTCAGTCGGCATTTTGCCTTTTGTATTTAATTCCGATGCAATATCTGTGTTTCATCGTAATTAGAAAGGTCCAAGGGATACAGTAAACCTGAGGTGAAGCGTCGGAATCTATAACTAGTGTCACAGGAATGGTTCAAACATAGTCAGTAAGAAGAGTCAGTCTTGTTGTACATAAGTCGGCATTGTACCTTTTCTATTTAATTCCGATGCAATTTCTGTGATTCATCGTCAATAAGAAGGTCCAAGGGATACAGTTAACCTGGAATGAAGCATCGGAATCTATAACTAGTGTCAATGGTATGGTTCAAAACATAGACAGTAAGAAGAGTCAGTCTTCTTGTACTTATGTCGACATTGTGCCTTTTGTATTTAATTACGATGCAATATCTGTGTTTCATCGTCATTAAGAAGGTCAGAGGGGTACAGTTAACCTGAAGTGAAGCATCGGAATCTATAGCTAGTGTCACAGGAATGGTTCAAAAGATAGTCAGTAAGAAGAGTCAGACTTCTTGTCCTTAAGTCGGCATTGTGCCTTTTGTATTTAATTCCGATGCAATTCTTGTGTTTCATCATCAATAAGAAGCTCCAAGGGATACAGTAACCCTTTAGTGAAGCATCGGAATCTATAACTAGTGTCACAGGAATGGTTCAAAACATAGACAGTGAGAAGAGTCAGTCTCCATGTACTTAATTTTGCACTGTGCCTTTTGTATTTAATTCCGATGCAATTTCTGTGTTTCATCGTCAATAAGAAGGTCCAAGGGATACAGTAAACTTGAAGTGAAGCATCGGAATTTATAACTAGTGTCACAGGAATGGTTCAAAACATAGTCAGTAAGAAGAGTCAGTCTTCTTGACTTAAGTCGGCATTGTGCCTTTTCTATTTAATTCCGATGCAATTTCTGTGTTTCATCGTCAATAAGAAGGACCAAGGGATACAGTAAACCTGGAGTGAAGCATCGGAATCTGTAACTAGTGTCACAGGAATGGTTCAAATCATAGGCAGTAAGAAGAGTCAGTCTTCGTGTACTTCAGTCGGCATTTTGCCTTCTGTATTTAATTCCGATGCAATTTCTGTGTTTCATCGTCAATAAAAAGGTCAGAGGGATACAGTAAACCTGAAGTGGAGCATCGGAATCCATAACTAGTGTTACAGGAATGGTTCAAAACATAGTCAGTAAGAAGAGTTAGTCTTCTTGTACTTATGTCGGCATTGTGCCTTTTGTATTGAATTCCGATGCAATTTCTGTGTTTCATCGTCAGTAAGAAGGTCCAAGGGATACAGTAAACCTGGAGTGAAGCAACGGAATCTGTAGCTAGTGTCACAGGAATGGTTCAAATCACAGACAGTAAGAAGAGTCAGTCTTCGTGTACTTCAGTCGGCATTTTGCCTTTTGTATTTAATTCCGATGCAATTTTTGTGTTTCATCGTCTAGAAGAAGGTCCAAGGGATACAGTAAACCTGAAGTGAAGCATCGGGATCTATAACTGGTGTCACAGGAATCGTTCAAAACATAGTCAGTAAGAAGAGTCAGTCATCTTGTACTTAAGTCGGCATAGTGCCTTTTCTATTTATTTCCGATGCAATTTCTGTGTTTCATCGTCAATAAGAAGGTCCAAGGGATACAGTAAACCTGGAATGAAGCATCGGAATCTATAACTAGTGTCAATGGTACGGTTCAAAACATAGACAGTAAGAAGAGTCAGTCTTCTTGTACTTAAGTCGGCATTGTGCCTTTTGTATTTAATTACGATGCAATTTCTGTGTTTCATCGTCACTAAGATGGTCAGAGGGGTACAGTTAACCTGAAGTGAAGCATCGGAATCTATAGCTAGTGTCACAGGAATGGTTCAAAAGATAGTCAGTAAGAAGAGTCAGACTTCTTGTCCTTAAGTCGGCATTGTGCCTTTTGTATTTAATTCCGATGCAATTTTTGTGTTTCATCGTCAATAAGGAGGTCCAAGGGATACAGTTAACCTGGAATGAAGCATCGGAATCTATAACTAGTGTCAATGGTATGGTTCAAAACATAGACAGTAAGAAGAGTCAGTCTTCTTGTACTTAAGTCGACATTGTGCCTTTTGTATTTAATTACGATGCAATTTCTGTGTTTCATCGTCATTAAGAAGGTCAGAGGGGTACAGTTATCCTGAAGTGAAGCATCGGAATCTATAGCTAGTGTCACAGGAATGGTTCAAAAGATAGTCAGTAAGAAGAGTCAGACTTCTTGTCCTTAAGTCGGCATTGTGCCTTTTGTATTTAATTCCGATGCAATTCTTGTGTTTCATCATCAATAAGAAGTTCCAAGGGATACAGTAAACCTTTAGTGAAGCATCGGAATCTGTAACTAGTGTCACAGGAATGGTTCAAAACATAGACAGTAAGAAGAGTCAGTCTCCATGTACTTAATTTTGCACTGTGCCTTTTGTATTTAATTCCGATGCAATTTCTGTGTTTCATCGTCAATAAGAAGGTCCAAGGGATACAGTAAACATGAAGTGAAGCATCGGAATTTATAACTAGTGTCACAGGAATGGTTCAAAACATAGTCAGTAAGAAGAGTCAGTCTTCTTGACTTAAGTCGGCATTGTGCCTTTTCTATTTAATTCCGATGCAATTTCTGTGTTTCATCGTCAATAAGAAGGACCAAGGGATACAGTAAACCTGGAGTGAAGCATCGGAATCTGTAACTAGTGTCACAGGAATGGTTCAAATCATAGGCAATAAGAAGAGTCAGTCTTCGTGTACTTCAGTCGGCATTTTGCCTTCTTTATTTAATTCCGATGCAATTTCTGTGTTTCATCGTCAATAAAAAGGTCAGAGGGATACAGTAAACCTGAAGTGGAGCATCGGAATCCATAACTAGTGTGACAGGAATGGTTCAAAACATAGTCAGTAAGAAGAGTTAGTCTTCTTGTACTTATGTCGGCATTGAGCCTTTTGTATTTAATTCCGATGCAATTTGTGTGTTTTATCGTCAATAAGAAGGTCCAAGGGATACAGTAAACCTGGAGTGAAGCATCGGAATCTATAACTAGTGTCAATGGTATGGTTCAAAACATAGACAGTAAGAAGAGACAGTCTTCTTGTACTTAAGTCGGCATTGTGCCTTTTCTATTTAATTCCGATGCAATTTCTGTGTTTCATCGTCAATAAGAAGGGCAGAGGGATACAGTAAACCTGGAGTGAAGCATCGGAATCTATAACTAGTGTCAATGGTATGGTTCAAAACATAGACAGTAAGAAGAGACAGTCTTCTTGTACTTAAGTCGGCATTGTGCCTTTTCTATTTAATTCCGATGCAATTTCTGTGTTTCATCGTCAATAAGAAGGGCAGAGGGATACACTAATCCTAAAGTGAAGCATCGGAATTATAACTAGTGTCACAGGAATGGTTCAAACATAGTCAGTAAAAAGAGTCAGTCTTCTTGTACTTAAGTCGGCATTGTACCTTTTCTATTTAATTTCGATGCAATTTCTGTGTTTCATCGTCAATGACAAGGTCCAAGGTATACAGTAAACCTGGAGTGAAGCATCGGAATCTACAACTAGTGTCAATGGAATGGTTAAAAACATAGACAGTAATATGAATTAGTCTTCTTGTACTTAAGTCAGCATTGTGCCTTTTCTATTTAATTCCGATGCAATTTCTGTGTTTCATCGTCAATAAGAAGGACCAAGGGATACAGTAAACCTGGAGTGAAGCATCGGAGTCTATAACTAGTGTCACAGGAGTGGTTCAAAAATAGACAGTAATAAGTGTCAGTCTTCTTGAACTTAATTCGGCATTGTGCCTTTTGTATTTAATTCCCATGCAATTTCTGTGTTTCATCGTCAATAAAAAGGTCAGAGGGATACAGTAAACCTGAAGTGGAGCATCGGAATCCATAACTAGTGTCACATTAATGGTTCAAAACATAGTCAGTAAGAAGAGTTAGTCTTCTTGTACTTATGTCGGCATCGTGACTTTTGTATTGAATTCCAATGCAATTTCTGTGTTTCATCGTCAATAAGAAGGTCCAAGGGATACAGTAAACCTGGAGTGAAGCATCGGAATCTGTAGGTAGTGTCACAGGAGTGGTTCAAATCACAGACAGTAAGAAGAGTCAGTCTTCGTGTACTTCAGTCGGCATTTTGCCTTTTGTATTTAATTCCGATGCAATTTTTGTGTTTCATCGTCTAGAAGAAGGTCCAAGGGATACAGTAAACCTGAAGTGAAGCATCGGGATCTATAACTGGTGTCACAGGAATCGTTCAAAACATAGTCAGTAAGAAGAGTCAGTCATCTTGTACTTAAGTCGGCATAGTGCCTTTTCTATTTATTTCCGATGCAATTTCTGTGTTTCATCGTCAATAAGAAGGTCCAAGGGATACAGTAAACCTGGAATGAAGCATCGGAATCTATAACTAGTGTCAATGGTATGGTTCAAAACATAGACAGTAAGAAGAGTCAGTCTTCTTGTACTTAAGTCTTCATTGTGCCTTTTGTATTTAATTACGATGCAATTTCTGTGTTTCACCGTCATTAAGATGGTCAGAGGGGTACAGTTAACCTGAAGTGAAGCATCGGAATCTATAGCTAGTGTCACAGGAATGGTTCAAAAGATAGTCAGTAAGAAGAGTCAGACTTCTTGTCCTTAAGTCGGCATTGTGCCTTTTGTATTTAATTCCGATGCAATTTGTGTGTTTCATCGTCAATAAGAAGGTCCAAGGGATACAGTAAACCTGGAGTGAAGCATCGGAATCTATAACTAGTGTCAATGGTATGGTTCAAAACACAGACAGTAAGAAGAGACAGTCTTCTTGTACTTAAGTCGGCATTGCGCCTTTTCTATTTAATTCCGATGCAATTTCTGTGTTTCATCGTCAATAAGAAGGGCAGAGGGATACAGTAAACCTGGAGTGAAGCATCGGAATCTATAACTAGTGTCAATGGTATGGTTCAAAACATAGACAGTAAGAAGAGACAGTCTTCTTGTACTTAAGTCGGCATTGTGCCTTTTCTATTTAATTCCGATGCAATTTCTGTGTTTCATCGTCAATAAGAAGGGCAGAGGGATACACTAATCCTAAAGTGAAGCATCGGAATTATAACTAGTGTCACAGGAATGGTTCAAACATAGTCAGTAAAAAGAGTCAGTCTTCTTGTACTTAAGTCGGCATTGTACCTTTTCTATTTAATTTCGATGCAATTTCTGTGTTTCATCGTCAATAAGAAGGACCAAGGGATACAGTAAACCTGGAGTGAAGCATCGGAATCTGTAGCTAGTGTCACAGGAATGGTTCAAATCACAGACAGTAAGAAGTGTCAGTCTTCGTGTACTTCAGTCGGCATTTTGCCTTTTGTATTTAATTCCGATGCAATTTTTGTGTTTCATCGTCTAGAAGAAGGTCCAAGGGATACAGTAAACCTGAAGTGAAGCATCGGGATCTATAACTGGTGTCAGAGGAATCGTTCAAAACATAGTCAGTAAGAAGAGTCAGTCATCTTGTACTTAAGTCGGCATAGTGCCTTTTCTATTTATTTCCGATGCAATTTCTGTGTTTCATCGTCAATAAGAAGGTCCAAGGGATACAGTAAACCTGGAATGAAGCATCGGAATCTATAACAGTGTCAATGGTATGGTTCAAAACATAGACAGTAAGAAGAGTCAGTCTTCTTGTACTTGAGTCGGCATTGTGCCTTTTGTATTTAATTACGATGCAATTTCTGTGTTTCATCGTCATTAAGATGGTCAGAGGGGTACAGTTAACCTGAAGTAAAGCATCGGAATCTATAGCTAGTGTCACAGGAATGGTTCAAATGATAGTCAGTAAGAAGAGTCAGACTTCTTGTCCTTAAGTCGGCATTGTGCCTTTTGTATTTAATTCGGATGCCATTTCTGTATTTCATCGTCAATAAGAAGGGCAGAGGGATACACTAATCCTAAAGTGAAGCATCGGAATCTATAACTATTGTCGCAGGAATGGTTCAAAACAAAGTCAGTAAGAAGAGCCAGTCTTCTTGTCCTTACGTCGGCATTGTGCCTTTTGTATTTAATTCCGATGCAGTTTCTGTGTTTCATCGTCAACAAGAAGGTGCAAGGGATACAGTAAACCTGGAATGTAGCATCGGAACCTATAACTAGTTTTAGAGGAATGGTTCAAAACAAAGTCAGTAAGAAGAGCCAGTCTTCTTGTCCTTACGTCGGCATTGTACCTTTTCTATTTAATTTCGATGCAATTTCTGTGTTTCATCGTCAATGACAAGGTCCAAGGGATACAGTAAACCTGGACTGAAGCATCGGAATCTATAACTAGTGTCAATGGAATGGTTAAAAACATAGACAGTAATATGAATTAGTCTTCTTGTACTTAAGTCGGGTTTGTGCCTTTTGTATTTAATTCCGATTTAATTCCTGTGTTTCATCGTCAATAAGAAGGTCCAAGGGATACAGTAAACCTGAGGTGAAGCATCGGAATCTATAACTAGTGTCACAGGAATGGTTCAAAACATAGTCAGTAAGAAGAGTCAGACTTCTTGTCCTTAAGTCGGCATTGTGCCTTTTGTATTTAATTCTGATGCAATTTCTGTGTTTCATCATCAATAAGAAGGTCGAAGAGATACAGTAAACCTGGAGTGAAGCATCGGAATCTATAACTAGTGGCACAGGAATGGTTCAAAACATAGACTGTAAGAAGAGTCAGTCTCCTTGTACTTAATTCTGCACTGTGCCTTTTGTATTTAATTCCGATGCAATTTCTGTGTTTCATCGTCAATAAGAAGGTCCAAGGGATACAGTAAACCTGAAGTGAAGCATCGGAAAATATAACTAGTGTCACGGGAATGGTTAAAAACATAGTCAGTAAGAAGAGTCAGCTTTCTTGTACATAAGACGGCATTGTGCCTTTTCTATTTAATTCCGATGCAATTTCTGTGTTTCATCGTCAATAAGAAGGACCAAGGGATACAGTAAACCTGGAGTGAAGCATCGGAGTCTATAACTAGTGTGACAGGTGGGGTTCAAAAATAGACAGCAATAAGAGTCAGTCTTCTTGAACTTAATTCGGCATTGTGCCTTTTGTATTTAATTAGGATGCAATTTCTGTGTTTCATCGTCAATAAGAAGGTCAGAGGGATACCGTAAACCTGAAGTGAAGCATCGGAATCCATAACTAGTGTCACAGGAGTGGTTCAAAACATAGTCAGTAAGAAGAGTTAGTCTTCTTGTACTTATGTCGGCATTGTGTCTTTTGTATTTAGTTCCGATTCAATTTCTGTGTTTCATCGTCAATAAGAAGGTCCAAGGGATACAGTATACCTGGAGTGAAGCATCGGAATCTGTAGCTAGTGTCACAGGAATGGTTCAAATCATAGACAGTAAGAAGAGTCAGTCTTCGTGTACCTCAGTCGGCATTTTGCCTTTTGTATTTAATTCCGATGCAATTTTTGTGTTTCATCGTCAAGAAGAAGGTCCAAGGGATACAGTAAACCTGAAGTGAAGCATCGGGATCTATAACTGGTGTCACAGGAAGCGTTCAAATCATAGTCAGTAAGAAGAGTCAGTCATCTTGTACTTAAGTCGGCATTGTGCCTTTTGTATTTAATTACGATGCAATTTCTGTGTTTCATCGTCATTAAGAAAGTCAGAGGGGTACATTTAACCTGAAATGAAGCATCGGAATCTATAGCTAGTGTCACAGGAATGGTTCAAAGTATAGTCAGTAGGAAGAGTCAGACTTCTTGTCCTTAAGTCGGCATTGTGCCTTTTGTATTTAATTCCGATGCAATTCTTGTGTTTCATCATCAATAAGAAGGTCCAAGGGATACAGTAAACCTGGAGTGAAGCATCGGAATCTATAACTAGTGCCACAGGAATGGTTCAAAACATAGCCAGTAAGAAGAGTCAGTCTCCTTGTACTTAATTTTGCACTGTGCCTTTTGTATTTAATTCCGATGCAATTTCTGTGTTTCATCGTCAATAAGAAAGTCCAAGGGATACAGTAAACATGAAGTGAAGCATCGGAATTTATAACTAGTGTCACAGGAATGGTTCAAAACATAGTCAGTAAGAAGAGTCAGTCTTCTAGTCCTTAAGTCGGCATTGTGCCTTTTCTATTTAATTCCGATGCAATTTCTGTGTTTCATCGTCAATAAGAAGGACCAAGGGATACAGTAAACCTGGAGTGAAGCATCGGAGTCTATAACTAGTGTCACAGGACTGGTTCAAATATAGACAGTAATAAGAGTCAGTCTTCTTGAACCTAATTCGGCATTGTGCCTTTTGTATTTAATTCCGATGCAATTTCTGTGTTTCATCGTCAATAAGAAGGTCAGAGGGATACAGTAAACCTGAAGTGAAGTATCGGAATCCATAACTAGCGTCACAGGAATGGTTCAAAACATAGTCAGTAAGAAGTGTTAGTCTTCTTGTACTTAAGTCGGCATAGTGCCTTTTCTATTTATTTCCGATGCAATTTGTGTGTTTCATCGTCAATAAGAAGGTCCAAGGGATACAGTAAACCTGGAGTGAAGCATCGGAATCTATAACTAGTGTCAATGGTATGGTTCAAAACATAGACAGTAAGAAGAGTCAGTCTTCTTTACTTAAGTCGGCATGTGCCTTTTCTATTTAATTCCGATGCAATTTCTGTGTTTCATCGTCAATAAGAAGGGCAGAGGGATACACTAATCCTAAAGTGAAGCATCGGAATCTATAACTAGTGTCACAGGAATGGTTCAAAACAAAGTCAAAAGAAGAGCCAGTCTTCTTGTCCTTAATTCGGCATTGTGCCTTTTGTATTTAATTCCGATGCAGTTCGTGTGTTTCATCGTCAATAAGAAGGTCCAATGGATACAGTAAACCTGAGGTGAAGCATCGGAATTTATAACTAGTGTCACAGGAATGGATCAAACACAGTCAGTAAAAAGAAACAGTCTTCTTGTACTTAAGTCGGAATTGTACCTTCTCTATTCAATTTCGATGCAATATCTGTGTTTCATCGTCAATGACAAGGTCCAAGGGATACAGTAAAACTGGAGTGAAGCATCGGAATCTATAACTAGTGTCATTGGAATGGAAAAAAACATAGGCAGTAATATGAATTAGTCTTCTTGTACTTAAGTTGGCATTGTGCCTTTTGTATTTAATTCCGATGCAATTTCTGTGTTTCATCGTCAATAAGAAGGTCAGAGGGGTACAGTTAAGCTGAAGTGAAGCATCGGAATCTATAGATAGTGTCACAGGAATGGTTCAAAACATAGTCAGTAAGAAGAGTCAGACTTCTTGTCCTTAAGTCGGCATTGTGCCTTTTGTATTTAATTCCGATGCAATTTCTGTGTTTCATCGTCAATAAGAAGGTCCAAGGGATACAGTTAACCTGGAATGAAGCATCGGAATCTATAACTAGTGTCAATGGTATGGTTCAAAACATAGACAGTAAGAAGAGTCAGTCTTCTTGTACTTAAGTCGACATTGTGCCTTTTGTATTTAATTACGATGCAATTTCTGTGTTTCATCGTCATTAAGAAGGTCAGAGGGGTACAGTTAACCTGAAGTGAAGCATCGGAATCTATAGCTAGTGTCACAGGAATGGTTCAAAAGATAGTCAGTAAGAAGAGTGAGACTTCTTGTCCTTAAGTCGGCATTGTGCCTTTTGTATTTAATTCTGATGCAATTTCTGTGTTTCATCATCAATAAGAAGGTCGAAGAGATACAGTAAACCTAGAGTGAAGCATCGGAATCTATAACTAGTGGCACAGGAATGGTTCAAAACATAGACTGTAAGAAGAGTCAGTCTCCTTGTACTTAATTCTGCTCTGTGCCTTTTGAATTTAATTCCGATGCAATATCTGTGTTTCATCGTCAATAAGAAGGTCCAAGGGATACAGTAAACCTGAAGTGAAGCATCGGAAAATATAACTAGTGTCACGGGAATGGTTAAAAACATAGTCAGTAAGAAGAGTCAGCTTTCTTGTACGTAAGATGAAATTGTGCCTTTTCTATTTAATTCCGATGCAATTTCTGTGTTTCATCGTCAATAAGAAGGACCAAGGGATACAGTATACCTGGAGTGAAGCATCGGAATCTGTAGCTAGTGTCACAGGAATGGTTCAAATCATAGACAGTAAGAAGAGTCAGTCTTCGTGTACCTCAGTCGGCATTTTGCCTTTTGTATTTAATTCCGATGCAATTTTTGTGTTTCATCGTCAAGAAGAAGGTCCAAGGGATACAGTAAACCTAAAGTGAAGCATCGGGATCTGTAACTGGTGTCACAGGAATCGTTCAAATCATAGTCAGTAAGAAGAGTCAGTCATCTTGTACTTAAGTCGGCATTGTGCATTTTCCATTTAATTACGATGCAATTTCTGTGTTCCATCGTCATTAAGAAGGTCAGAGGGGTACATTTAACCTGAAATGAAGCATCGGAATCTATAGCTAGTGTCACAGGAATGGTTCAAAATATAGTCAGTAAGAAGAGTCAGACTTCTTGTCCTTAAGTCGGTATTGTGCCTTTTGTATTTAATTCCGATGCAATTCTTGTGTTTCATCATCAATAAGAAGGTCCAAGGGATACAGTAAACCTGGAGTGAAGCATCGGAATCTATAACTAGTGTCAATGGTATGGTTCAAAACATAGACAGTAAGAAGAGTCAGTCTTCTTGTACTTAAGTCGGCATTGTGCCTTTTCTATTTAATTCCGATGCAATTTCTGTGTTTCATCGTCCATAAGAAGGGCAGAGGGATACACTAATCCTAAAGTGAAGCATCGGAATCTATAACTAGTGTCACAGGAAAGGTTCAAAACAAAGTCAGCAAGATGAGCCAGTCTTCTTGTTCTTAATTCGGCATTGTGCCTTTTGTATTTAATTCCGATGCAGTTTGTGTGTTTCATCGTCAACAAGAAGGTCCAAGGGATACAGTATACCTGGACTGTAGCATCGGAATCTATAACTACTTTTAGAGGAATGGTTCAAAACATAGACAGTAAGAATAGTCAGTCTTCGTGTACTTAAGTCGGCATTTTGCCTTTTGTGTTTAATTCCGATTTAATTTCTGTGTTTCATCGTCAATAAGAAGGTCCAATGGATACAGTAAACCTGAGGTGAAGCATCGGAATTTATAACTAGTGTCACAGGAATGGTTCAAACATAGTCAGTAAAAAGAGTCAGTCTTCTTGTACTTAAGTCGGAATTGTACCTTCTCTATTCAATTTCGATGCAATATCTGTGTTTCATCGTCAATGCCAAGGTCCAAGGGATACAGTAAACCTGGAGTGAAGCATCGGAATCTATAACTAGTGTCATTGGAATGGTTAAAAACATAGGCAGTAAAATGAATTAGTCTTCTTGTACTTAAGTTGGCATTGTGCCTTTTGTATTTAATTCCGATGCAATTTCTGTGTTTCATCGTCAATAAGAAGGTCAGAGGGGTACAGTTACGCTGAAGTGAAGCATCGGAATCTATAGATAGTGTCACAGGAATGGTTCAATCATAGTCATTAAGAAGAGTCAGACTTCTTGTCCTTAAGTCGGCATTGTGCCTTTTGTATTTAATTACGATGCAATTTCTGTGTTTCATCGTCATTAAGATGGTCAGAGGGATACAGTAAACCTGAAGTGAAGCATCGGAATCTATAGCTAGTGTCACAGGAATGGTTCAAATCATAGTCAGTAAGAAGAGTCAGTCTTTTTGTACTTAGGTCGGCATTGTGACTTTTCTCTTTAATTCCGATGCAATTTCTGTGTTTCATCGTCAATAAGGTCAGAGGGATACAGTAATCCTGAAGTGAAGCATCGAAATCTGTAACTAGTGTCACAGGAATGGTTCAAATCATAGACAGTAAGAAGAGTCAGTCTTCGTGTACTTCAGTCGGCATTTTGCCTTTTGTATTTAATTCCGATGCAATATCTGTGTTTCATCGTAATTAGAAAGGTCCAAGGGATACAGTAAACCTGAGGTGAAGCATCGGAATCTATAACTAGTGTCACAGGAATGGTTCAAACATAGTCAGTAAGAAGAGTCAGTCTTCTTGTACATAAGTCGGCATTGTACCTTTTCTATTTAATTCCGATGCAATTTCTGTGTTTCATCGTCAATAAGAAGGTCCAAGGGATACAGTTAACCTGGAATGAAGCATCGGAATCTATAACTAGTGTCAATGGTATGGTTCAAAACATAGACAGTAAGAAGAGTCAGTCTTCTTGTACTTAAGTCGACATTGTGCCTTTTGTATTTAATTACGATGCAATATCTGTGTTTCATCGTCATTAAGAAGGTCAGAGGGGTACAGGTAACCTGAAGTGAAGCATCGGAATCTATAGCTAGTGTCACAGGAATGGTTCAAAAGATAGTCAGTAAGAAGAGTCAGACTTCTTGTCCTTAAGTCGGCATTGTGCCTTTTGTATTTAATTCCGATGCAATTCTTGTGTTTCATCATCAATAAGAAGCTCCAAGGGATACAGTAACCCTTTAGTGAAGCATCGGAATCTATAACTAGTGTCACAGGAATGGTTCAAAACATAGACAGTGAGAAGAGTCAGTCTCCATGTACTTAATTTTGCACTGTGCATTTTGTATTTAATTCCGATGCAATTTCTGTGTTTCATCGTCAATAAGAAGGTCCAAGGGATACAGTAAACATGAAGTGAAGCATCGGAATTTATAACTAGTGTCACAGGAATGGTTCAAAACATAGTCAGTAAGAAGAGTCAGTCTTCTTGACTTAAGTCGGCATTGTGCCTTTTCTATTTAATTCCGATGCAATTTCTGTGTTTCATCGTCAATAAGAAGGACCAAGGGATACAGTAAACCTGGAGTGAAGCATCGGAATCTGTAACTAGTGTCACAGGAATGGTTCAAATCATAGGCAGTAAGAAGAGTCAGTCTTCGTGTACTTCAGTCGGCATTTTGCCTTCTGTATTTAATTCCGATGCAATTTCTGTGTTTCATCGTCAATAAAAAGGTCAGAGGGATACAGTAAACCTGAAGTGGAGCATCGGAATCCATAACTAGTGTTACAGGAATGGTTCAAAACATAGTCAGTAAGAAGAGTTAGTCTTCTTGTACTTATGTCGGCATTGTGCCTTTTGTATTGAATTCCGATGCAATTTCTGTGTTTCATCGTCAGTAAGAAGGTCCAAGGGATACAGTAAACCTGGAGTGAAGCAACGGAATCTGTAGCTAGTGTCACAGGAATGGTTCAAATCACAGACAGTAAGAAGAGTCAGTCTTCGTGTACTTCAGTCGGCATTTTGCCTTTTGTATTTAATTCCGATGCAATTTTTGTGTTTCATCGTCTAGAAGAAGGTCCAAGGGATACAGTAAACCTGAAGTGAAGCATCGGGATCTATAACTGGTGTCACAGGAATCGTTCAAATCATAGTCAGTAAGAAGAGTCAGTCATCTTGTACTTAAGTCGGCATAGTGCCTTTTCTATTTATTTCCGATGCAATTTCTGTGTTTCATCGTCAATAAGAAGGTCCAAGGGATACAGTAAACCTGGAATGAAGCATCGGAATCTATAACTAGTGTCAATGGTATGGTTCAAAACATAGACAGTAAGAAGAGTCAGTCTTCTTGTACTTAAGTCGGCATTGTGCCTTTTGTATTTAATTACGATGCAATTTCTGTGTTTCATCGTCATTAAGATGGTCAGAGGGGTACAGTTAACCTGAAGTGAAGCATCGGAATCTATAGCTAGTGTCACAGGAATGGTTCAAAATATAGTCAGTAAGAAGAGTCAGACTTCTTGTCCTTAAGTCGGCATTGTGCCTTTTGTATTTAATTCCGATGCAATTCTTGTGTTTCATCATCAATAAGAAGGTCCAAGGGATACAGTAAACCTGGAGTGAAGCATCGGAATCTATAACTAGTGTCACAGGAATGGTTCAAAACATAGCCAGTAAGAAGAGTCAGTCTCCTTGTACTTAATTTTGCACTGTGCCTTTTGTATTTAATTCCGATGCAATTTCTGTGTTTCATCTTCAATAAGAAAGTCCTAGGGATACAGTAAACATGAAGTGAAGCATCGGAATTTATAACTAGTGTCACAGGAATGGTTCAAAACATAGTCAGTAAGAAGAGTCAGTCCTCTAGTACTTAAGTCGGCATTGTGCCTTTTCTATTTAATTCCGATGCAATTTCTGTGTTTCATCGTCAATAAGAAGGACCAAGGGATACAGTAAACCTGGAGTGAAGCTTCGGAGTCTATAACTAGTGTCACAGGACTGGTTCAAATATAGACAGTAATAAGAGTCAGTCTTCTTGAACCTAATTCGGCATTGTGCCTTTTGTATTTAATTCCGATGCAATTTCTGTGTTTCATCGTCAATAAGAAGGTCAGAGGGATACAGTAAACCTGAAGTGAAGCATCGGAATCCATAACTAGCGTCACAGGAATGGTTCAAAACATAGTCAGTAAGAAGAGTTAGTCTTCTTGTACTTAAGTCGGCATAGTGCCTTTTCTATTTATTTCCGATGCAATTTGTGTGTTTCATCGTCAATAAGAAGGTCCAAGGGATACAGTAAACCTGGAGTGAAGCATCGGAATCTATAACTAGTGTCAATGGTATGGTTCAAAACATAGACAGTAAGAAGAGTCAGTCTTCTTGTACTTAAGTCGGCATTGTGCCTTTTCTATTTAATTCCGATGCAATTTCTGTGATTCATCGTCAATAAGAAGGGCAGAGGGATACACTAATCCTAAAGTGAAGCATCGGAATCTATAACTAGTGTCACAGGAATGGTTCAAAACAAAGTCAGTAAGAAGAGCCAGTCTTCTTGTCCTTAATTCGGCATTGTGCCTTTTGTATTTAATTCCGATGTAGTTTGTGTGTTTCATCGTCAACAAGAAGGTCCAAGGGATACAGTATACCTGGAGTGTAGCATCGGAATCTATAACTAGTTTTAGAGGAATGGTTCAAAACATAGACAGTAAGAATAGTCAGTCTTCGTGTACTTAAGTCGGCATTTTGCCTTTTGTGTTTAATTCCGATTTAATTTCTGTGTTTCATCGTCAATAAGAAGGTCCAATGGATACAGTAAACCTGAGGTGAAGCATCGGAATTTATAACTAGTGTCACAGGAATGGTTCAAACATAGTCAGTAAAAAGAGTCAGTCTTCTTGTACTTAAGTCGGAATTGTACCTTCTCTATTCAATTTCGATGCAATATCTGTGTTTCATCGTCAATGCCCAGGTCCAAGGGATACAGTAAACCTGGAGTGAAGCATCGGAATCTATAACTAGTGTCATTGGAATGGTTAAAAACATAGGCAGTAATATGAATTAGTCTTCTTGTACTTAAGTTGGCATTGTGCCTTTTGTATTTAATTCCGATGCAATTTCTGTGTTTCATCGTCAATAAGAAGGTCAGAGGGGTACAGTTACGCTGAAGTGAAGCATCGGAATCTATAGATAGTGTCACAGGAATGGTTCAAAACATAGTCATTAAGAAGAGTCAGACTTCTTGTCCTTAAGTCGGCATTGTGCCTTTTGTATTTAATTCCGATGCAATTTCTGTGTTTCATCATCAATAAGAAGGTCCAACGGATACAGTAAACCTGGAGTGAAGCATCGGAATCTATAACTAGTGTCACAGGAATGGTTCAAAACATAGACTGTAAGAAGAGTCAGTCTCCTTGTACTTAATTCTGCACTGTGCCTTTTGTATTTAATTCCGATGCAATTTCTGTTTTTCATCGTCAAAAAGAAGGTCCAAGGGATACAGTAATCCTGAAGTGAAGCATCGGAATCTATAACTGGTGTCACAGGAATCGTTCAAATCATAGTCAGTTAGAAGAGTCAGTGTTCCTGTACTTAAGTCGGCATAGTGCCTTTGCTATTTAATTCCGATGCAATTTGTGTGTTTCATCGTCAATAAGAAGGTCCAAGGGATACAGTAAACCTGGAGTGAAGCATCGGAATCTATAACTAGTGTCAATGGTGTGGTTCAAAACATATACAGTAAGAATAGTCAGTCTTCTTGTACTTAAGTCGGCATTGTGCCTTTTGTATTTAATTACGATGCAATTTCTGTGTTTCATCGTCATGAAGATGGTCAGAGGGATACAGTAAACCTGAAGTGAAGCATCGGAATCTATAGCTAGTGTCACAGGAATGGTTCAAATCATAGTCAGTAAGAAGAGTCAGTCTTTTTGTACTTAGGTCGGCATTGTGACTTTTCTCTTTAATTCCGATTCAATTTCTGTGTTTCATTGTCAATAAGGTCAGAGGGATACAGTAATCCTGAAGTGAAGCATCGAAATCTGTAACTAGTGTCACAGGAATGGTTCAAATCATAGACAGTAAGAAGAGTCAGTCTTCGTGTACTTCAGTCGGCATTTTGCCTTTTGTATTTAATTCCGATGCAATATCTGTGTTTCATCGTAATTAGAAAGGTCCAAGGGATACAGTAAACCTGAGGTGAAGCGTCGGAATCTATAACTAGTGTCACAGGAATGGTTCAAACATAGTCAGTAAGAAGAGTCAGTCTTGTTGTACATAAGTCGGCATTGTACCTTTTCTATTTAATTCCGATGCAATTTCTGTGATTCATCGTCAATAAGAAGGTCCAAGGGATACAGTTAACCTGGAATGAAGCATCGGAATCTATAACTAGTGTCAATGGTATGGTTCAAAACATAGACAGTAAGAAGAGTCAGTCTTCTTGTACTTATGTCGACATTGTGCCTTTTGTATTTAATTACGATGCAATATCTGTGTTTCATCGTCATTAAGAAGGTCAGAGGGGTACAGTTAACCTGAAGTGAAGCATCGGAATCTATAGCTAGTGTCACAGGAATGGTTCAAAAGATAGTCAGTAAGAAGAGTCAGACTTCTTGTCCTTAAGTCGGCATTGTGCCTTTTGTATTTAATTCCGATGCAATTCTTGTGTTTCATCATCAATAAGAAGCTCCAAGGGATACAGTAACCCTTTAGTGAAGCATCGGAATCTATAACTAGTGTCACAGGAATGGTTCAAAACATAGACAGTGAGAAGAGTCAGTCTCCATGTACTTAATTTTGCACTGTGCCTTTTGTATTTAATTCCGATGCAATTTCTGTGTTTCATCGTCAATAAGAAGGTCCAAGGGATACAGTAAACTTGAAGTGAAGCATCGGAATTTATAACTAGTGTCACAGGAATGGTTCAAAACATAGTCAGTAAGAAGAGTCAGTCTTCTTGACTTAAGTCGGCATTGTGCCTTTTCTATTTAATTCCGATGCAATTTCTGTGTTTCATCGTCAATAAGAAGGACCAAGGGATACAGTAAACCTGGAGTGAAGCATCGGAATCTGTAACTAGTGTCACAGGAATGGTTCAAATCATAGGCAGTAAGAAGAGTCAGTCTTCGTGTACTTCAGTCGGCATTTTGCCTTCTGTATTTAATTCCGATGCAATTTCTGTGTTTCATCGTCAATAAAAAGGTCAGAGGGATACAGTAAACCTGAAGTGGAGCATCGGAATCCATAACTAGTGTTACAGGAATGGTTCAAAACATAGTCAGTAAGAAGAGTTAGTCTTCTTGTACTTATGTCGGCATTGTGCCTTTTGTATTGAATTCCGATGCAATTTCTGTGTTTCATCGTCAGTAAGAAGGTCCAAGGGATACAGTAAACCTGGAGTGAAGCAACGGAATCTGTAGCTAGTGTCACAGGAATGGTTCAAATCACAGACAGTAAGAAGAGTCAGTCTTCGTGTACTTCAGTCGGCATTTTGCCTTTTGTATTTAATTCCGATGCAATTTTTGTGTTTCATCGTCTAGAAGAAGGTCCAAGGGATACAGTAAACCTGAAGTGAAGCATCGGGATCTATAACTGGTGTCACAGGAATCGTTCAAAACATAGTCAGTAAGAAGAGTCAGTCATCTTGTACTTAAGTCGGCATAGTGCCTTTTCTATTTATTTCCGATGCAATTTCTGTGTTTCATCGTCAATAAGAAGGTCCAAGGGATACAGTAAACCTGGAATGAAGCATCGGAATCTATAACTAGTGTCAATGGTACGGTTCAAAACATAGACAGTAAGAAGAGTCAGTCTTCTTGTACTTAAGTCGGCATTGTGCCTTTTGTATTTAATTACGATGCAATTTCTGTGTTTCATCGTCACTAAGATGGTCAGAGGGGTACAGTTAACCTGAAGTGAAGCATCGGAATCTATAGCTAGTGTCACAGGAATGGTTCAAAAGATAGTCAGTAAGAAGAGTCAGACTTCTTGTCCTTAAGTCGGCATTGTGCCTTTTGTATTTAATTCCGATGCAATTTTTGTGTTTCATCGTCAATAAGGAGGTCCAAGGGATACAGTTAACCTGGAATGAAGCATCGGAATCTATAACTAGTGTCAATGGTATGGTTCAAAACATAGACAGTAAGAAGAGTCAGTCTTCTTGTACTTAAGTCGACATTGTGCCTTTTGTATTTAATTACGATGCAATTTCTGTGTTTCATCGTCATTAAGAAGGTCAGAGGGGTACAGTTATCCTGAAGTGAAGCATCGGAATCTATAGCTAGTGTCACAGGAATGGTTCAAAAGATAGTCAGTAAGAAGAGTCAGACTTCTTGTCCTTAAGTCGGCATTGTGCCTTTTGTATTTAATTCCGATGCAATTCTTGTGTTTCATCATCAATAAGAAGTTCCAAGGGATACAGTAAACCTTTAGTGAAGCATCGGAATCTGTAACTAGTGTCACAGGAATGGTTCAAAACATAGACAGTAAGAAGAGTCAGTCTCCATGTACTTAATTTTGCACTGTGCCTTTTGTATTTAATTCCGATGCAATTTCTGTGTTTCATCGTCAATAAGAAGGTCCAAGGGATACAGTAAACATGAAGTGAAGCATCGGAATTTATAACTAGTGTCACAGGAATGGTTCAAAACATAGTCAGTAAGAAGAGTCAGTCTTCTTGACTTAAGTCGGCATTGTGCCTTTTCTATTTAATTCCGATGCAATTTCTGTGTTTCATCGTCAATAAGAAGGACCAAGGGATACAGTAAACCTGGAGTGAAGCATCGGAATCTGTAACTAGTGTCACAGGAATGGTTCAAATCATAGGCAATAAGAAGAGTCAGTCTTCGTGTACTTCAGTCGGCATTTTGCCTTCTTTATTTAATTCCGATGCAATTTCTGTGTTTCATCGTCAATAAAAAGGTCAGAGGGATACAGTAAACCTGAAGTGGAGCATCGGAATCCATAACTAGTGTGACAGGAATGGTTCAAAACATAGTCAGTAAGAAGAGTTAGTCTTCTTGTACTTATGTCGGCATTGAGCCTTTTGTATTTAATTCCGATGCAATTTGTGTGTTTTATCGTCAATAAGAAGGTCCAAGGGATACAGTAAACCTGGAGTGAAGCATCGGAATCTATAACTAGTGTCAATGGTATGGTTCAAAACATAGACAGTAAGAAGAGACAGTCTTCTTGTACTTAAGTCGGCATTGTGCCTTTTCTATTTAATTCCGATGCAATTTCTGTGTTTCATCGTCAATAAGAAGGGCAGAGGGATACAGTAAACCTGGAGTGAAGCATCGGAATCTATAACTAGTGTCAATGGTATGGTTCAAAACATAGACAGTAAGAAGAGACAGTCTTCTTGTACTTAAGTCGGCATTGTGCCTTTTCTATTTAATTCCGATGCAATTTCTGTGTTTCATCGTCAATAAGAAGGGCAGAGGGATACACTAATCCTAAAGTGAAGCATCGGAATTATAACTAGTGTCACAGGAATGGTTCAAACATAGTCAGTAAAAAGAGTCAGTCTTCTTGTACTTAAGTCGGCATTGTACCTTTTCTATTTAATTTCGATGCAATTTCTGTGTTTCATCGTCAATGACAAGGTCCAAGGTATACAGTAAACCTGGAGTGAAGCATCGGAATCTACAACTAGTGTCAATGGAATGGTTAAAAACATAGACAGTAATATGAATTAGTCTTCTTGTACTTAAGTCAGCATTGTGCCTTTTCTATTTAATTCCGATGCAATTTCTGTGTTTCATCGTCAATAAGAAGGACCAAGGGATACAGTAAACCTGGAGTGAAGCATCGGAGTCTATAACTAGTGTCACAGGAGTGGTTCAAAAATAGACAGTAATAAGTGTCAGTCTTCTTGAACTTAATTCGGCATTGTGCCTTTTGTATTTAATTCCCATGCAATTTCTGTGTTTCATCGTCAATAAAAAGGTCAGAGGGATACAGTAAACCTGAAGTGGAGCATCGGAATCCATAACTAGTGTCACATTAATGGTTCAAAACATAGTCAGTAAGAAGAGTTAGTCTTCTTGTACTTATGTCGGCATCGTGACTTTTGTATTGAATTCCAATGCAATTTCTGTGTTTCATCGTCAATAAGAAGGTCCAAGGGATACAGTAAACCTGGAGTGAAGCATCGGAATCTGTAGGTAGTGTCACAGGAATGGTTCAAATCACAGACAGTAAGAAGAGTCAGTCTTCGTGTACTTCAGTCGGCATTTTGCCTTTTGTATTTAATTCCGATGCAATTTTTGTGTTTCATCGTCTAGAAGAAGGTCCAAGGGATACAGTAAACCTGAAGTGAAGCATCGGGATCTATAACTGGTGTCACAGGAATCGTTCAAAACATAGTCAGTAAGAAGAGTCAGTCATCTTGTACTTAAGTCGGCATAGTGCCTTTTCTATTTATTTCCGATGCAATTTCTGTGTTTCATCGTCAATAAGAAGGTCCAAGGGATACAGTAAACCTGGAATGAAGCATCGGAATCTATAACTAGTGTCAATGGTATGGTTCAAAACATAGACAGTAAGAAGAGTCAGTCTTCTTGTACTTAAGTCTTCATTGTGCCTTTTGTATTTAATTACGATGCAATTTCTGTGTTTCACCGTCATTAAGATGGTCAGAGGGGTACAGTTAACCTGAAGTGAAGCATCGGAATCTATAGCTAGTGTCACAGGAATGGTTCAAAAGATAGTCAGTAAGAAGAGTCAGACTTCTTGTCCTTAAGTCGGCATTGTGCCTTTTGTATTTAATTCCGATGCAATTTGTGTGTTTCATCGTCAATAAGAAGGTCCAAGGGATACAGTAAACCTGGAGTGAAGCATCGGAATCTATAACTAGTGTCAATGGTATGGTTCAAAACACAGACAGTAAGAAGAGACAGTCTTCTTGTACTTAAGTCGGCATTGCGCCTTTTCTATTTAATTCCGATGCAATTTCTGTGTTTCATCGTCAATAAGAAGGGCAGAGGGATACAGTAAACCTGGAGTGAAGCATCGGAATCTATAACTAGTGTCAATGGTATGGTTCAAAACATAGACAGTAAGAAGAGACAGTCTTCTTGTACTTAAGTCGGCATTGTGCCTTTTCTATTTAATTCCGATGCAATTTCTGTGTTTCATCGTCAATAAGAAGGGCAGAGGGATACACTAATCCTAAAGTGAAGCATCGGAATTATAACTAGTGTCACAGGAATGGTTCAAACATAGTCAAAAAAAGAGTCAGTCTTCTTGTACTTAAGTCGGCATTGTACCTTTTCTATTTAATTTCGATGCAATTTCTGTGTTTCATCGTCAATAAGAAGGACCAAGGGATACAGTAAACCTGGAGTGAAGCATCGGAATCTGTAGCTAGTGTCACAGGAATGGTTCAAATCACAGACAGTAAGAAGTGTCAGTCTTCGTGTACTTCAGTCGGCATTTTGCCTTTTGTATTTAATTCCGATGCAATTTTTGTGTTTCATCGTCTAGAAGAAGGTCCAAGGGATACAGTAAACCTGAAGTGAAGCATCGGGATCTATAACTGGTGTCAGAGGAATCGTTCAAAACATAGTCAGTAAGAAGAGTCAGTCATCTTGTACTTAAGTCGGCATAGTGCCTTTTCTATTTATTTCCGATGCAATTTCTGTGTTTCATCGTCAATAAGAAGGTCCAAGGGATACAGTAAACCTGGAATGAAGCATCGGAATCTATAACAGTGTCAATGGTATGGTTCAAAACATAGACAGTAAGAAGAGTCAGTCTTCTTGTACTTGAGTCGGCATTGTGCCTTTTGTATTTAATTACGATGCAATTTCTGTGTTTCATCGTCATTAAGATGGTCAGAGGGGTACAGTTAACCTGAAGTAAAGCATCGGAATCTATAGCTAGTGTCACAGGAATGGTTCAAATGATAGTCAGTAAGAAGAGTCAGACTTCTTGTCCTTAAGTCGGCATTGTGCCTTTTGTATTTAATTCGGATGCCATTTCTGTATTTCATCGTCAATAAGAAGGGCAGAGGGATACACTAATCCTAAAGTGAAGCATCGGAATCTATAACTATTGTCGCAGGAATGGTTCAAAACAAAGTCAGTAAGAAGAGCCAGTCTTCTTGTCCTTACGTCGGCATTGTGCCTTTTGTATTTAATTCCGATGCAGTTTCTGTGTTTCATCGTCAACAAGAAGGTGCAAGGGATACAGTAAACCTGGAATGTAGCATCGGAACCTATAACTAGTTTTAGAGGAATGGTTCAAAACAAAGTCAGTAAGAAGAGCCAGTCTTCTTGTCCTTACGTCGGCATTGTACCTTTTCTATTTAATTTCGATGCAATTTCTGTGTTTCATCGTCAATGACAAGGTCCAAGGGATACAGTAAACCTGGACTGAAGCATCGGAATCTATAACTAGTGTCAATGGAATGGTTAAAAACATAGACAGTAATATGAATTAGTCTTCTTGTACTTAAGTCGGGTTTGTGCCTTTTGTATTTAATTCCGATTTAATTCCTGTGTTTCATCGTCAATAAGAAGGTCCAAGGGATACAGTAAACCTGAGGTGAAGCATCGGAATCTATAACTAGTGTCACAGGAATGGTTCAAAACATAGTCAGTAAGAAGAGTCAGACTTCTTGTCCTTAAGTCGGCATTGTGCCTTTTGTATTTAATTCTGATGCAATTTCTGTGTTTCATCATCAATAAGAAGGTCGAAGAGATACAGTAAACCTGGAGTGAAGCATCGGAATCTATAACTAGTGGCACAGGAATGGTTCAAACATAGACTGTAAGAAGAGTCAGTCTCCTTGTACTTAATTCTGCACTGTGCCTTTTGTATTTAATTCCGATGCAATTTCTGTGTTTCATCGTCAATAAGAAGGTCCAAGGGATACAGTAAACCTGAAGTGAAGCATCGGAAAATATAACTAGTGTCACGGGAATGGTTAAAAACATAGTCAGTAAGAAGAGTCAGCTTTCTTGTACATAAGACGGCATTGTGCCTTTTCTATTTAATTCCGATGCAATTTCTGTGTTTCATCGTCAATAAGAAGGACCAAGGGATACAGTAAACCTGGAGTGAAGCATCGGAGTCTATAACTAGTGTGACAGGTGGGGTTCAAAAATAGACAGCAATAAGAGTCAGTCTTCTTGAACTTAATTCGGCATTGTGCCTTTTGTATTTAATTAGGATGCAATTTCTGTGTTTCATCGTCAATAAGAAGGTCAGAGGGATACCGTAAACCTGAAGTGAAGCATCGGAATCCATAACTAGTGTCACAGGAGTGGTTCAAAACATAGTCAGTAAGAAGAGTTAGTCTTCTTGTACTTATGTCGGCATTGTGTCTTTTGTATTTAGTTCCGATTCAATTTCTGTGTTTCATCGTCAATAAGAAGGTCCAAGGGATACAGTATACCTGGAGTGAAGCATCGGAATCTGTAGCTAGTGTCACAGGAATGGTTCAAATCATAGACAGTAAGAAGAGTCAGTCTTCGTGTACCTCAGTCGGCATTTTGCCTTTTGTATTTAATTCCGATGCAATTTTTGTGTTTCATCGTCAAGAAGAAGGTCCAAGGGATACAGTAAACCTGAAGTGAAGCATCGGGATCTATAACTGGTGTCACAGGAAGCGTTCAAATCATAGTCAGTAAGAAGAGTCAGTCATCTTGTACTTAAGTCGGCATTGTGCCTTTTGTATTTAATTACGATGCAATTTCTGTGTTTCATCGTCATTAAGAAAGTCAGAGGGGTACATTTAACCTGAAATGAAGCATCGGAATCTATAGCTAGTGTCACAGGAATGGTTCAAAGTATAGTCAGTAGGAAGAGTCAGACTTCTTGTCCTTAAGTCGGCATTGTGCCTTTTGTATTTAATTCCGATGCAATTCTTGTGTTTCATCATCAATAAGAAGGTCCAAGGGATACAGTAAACCTGGAGTGAAGCATCGGAATCTATAACTAGTGCCACAGGAATGGTTCAAAACATAGCCAGTAAGAAGAGTCAGTCTCCTTGTACTTAATTTTGCACTGTGCCTTTTGTATTTAATTCCGATGCAATTTCTGTGTTTCATCGTCAATAAGAAAGTCCAAGGGATACAGTAAACATGAAGTGAAGCATCGGAATTTATAACTAGTGTCACAGGAATGGTTCAAAACATAGTCAGTAAGAAGAGTCAGTCTTCTAGTCCTTAAGTCGGCATTGTGCCTTTTCTATTTAATTCCGATGCAATTTCTGTGTTTCATCGTCAATAAGAAGCACCAAGGGATACAGTAAACCTGGAGTGAAGCATCGGAGTCTATAACTAGTGTCACAGGACTGGTTCAAATATAGACAGTAATAAGAGTCAGTCTTCTTGAACCTAATTCGGCATTGTGCCTTTTGTATTTAATTCCGATGCAATTTCTGTGTTTCATCGTCAATAAGAAGGTCAGAGGGATACAGTAAACCTGAAGTGAAGTATCGGAATCCATAACTAGCGTCACAGGAATGGTTCAAAACATAGTCAGTAAGAAGTGTTAGTCTTCTTGTACTTAAGTCGGCATAGTGCCTTTTCTATTTATTTCCGATGCAATTTGTGTGTTTCATCGTCAATAAGAAGGTCCAAGGGATACAGTAAACCTGGAGTGAAGCATCGGAATCTATAACTAGTGTCAATGGTATGGTTCAAAACATAGACAGTAAGAAGAGTCAGTCTTCTTTACTTAAGTCGGCATGTGCCTTTTCTATTTAATTCCGATGCAATTTCTGTGTTTCATCGTCAATAAGAAGGGCAGAGGGATACACTAATCCTAAAGTGAAGCATCGGAATCTATAACTAGTGTCACAGGAATGGTTCAAAACAAAGTCAAAAGAAGAGCCAGTCTTCTTGTCCTTAATTCGGCATTGTGCCTTTTGTATTTAATTCCGATGCAGTTCGTGTGTTTCATCGTCAATAAGAAGGTCCAATGGATACAGTAAACCTGAGGTGAAGCATCGGAATTTATAACTAGTGTCACAGGAATGGATCAAACACAGTCAGTAAAAAGAAACAGTCTTCTTGTACTTAAGTCGGAATTGTACCTTCTCTATTCAATTTCGATGCAATATCTGTGTTTCATCGTCAATGACAAGGTCCAAGGGATACAGTAAAACTGGAGTGAAGCATCGGAATCTATAACTAGTGTCATTGGAATGGAAAAAAACATAGGCAGTAATATGAATTAGTCTTCTTGTACTTAAGTTGGCATTGTGCCTTTTGTATTTAATTCCGATGCAATTTCTGTGTTTCATCGTCAATAAGAAGGTCAGAGGGGTACAGTTAAGCTGAAGTGAAGCATCGGAATCTATAGATAGTGTCACAGGAATGGTTCAAAACATAGTCAGTAAGAAGAGTCAGACTTCTTGTCCTTAAGTCGGCATTGTGCCTTTTGTATTTAATTCCGATGCAATTTCTGTGTTTCATCATCAATAAGAAGGTCCAACGGATACAGTAAACCTGGACTGAAGCATCGGAATCTATAACTAGTGTCAATGGTGTGGTTCAAAACATATACAGTAAGAATAGTCAGTCTTCTTGTACTTAAGTCGGCATTGTGCCTTTTGTATTTAATTACGATGCAATTTCTGTGTATCATCGTCATTAAGAAGGTCAGAGGGATACAGTAAACCTGAAGTGAAGCATCGGAATCTATAGCTAGTGTCACAGGAATGGTTCAAAACATAGTGAGTAAGAAGAGTCAGTTTTTTTGTACTTAGGTCGGCATTGTGACTTTTCTTTTTAATTCCGATGCAATTTCTGTGTTTCATCGTCAATAAGGTCAGAGGGATACAGTAATCCTGAAGTGAAGCATCGAAATCTGTAACTAGTGTCACAGGAATGGTTCGAATCATAGACAGTAAGAAGAGTCAGTCTTCGTGTACTTCAGTCGGCATTTTGCCTTTTGTATTTAATTCCGACGCAATTTCTGTGTTTCATCGTAATTAAAAAGGTCCAAGGGATACAGTAAACCTGAGGTGAAGCATCGGAATCTATAACTAGTGTCACAGGAATGGTTCAAACATAGTCAGTAAGAAGAGTCAGTCTTCTTGTACATAAGTCGGCATTGTACCTTTTCTATTTAATTCCGATGCAATTTCTGTGTTTCATCGTCAATAAGAAGGTCCAAGGGATACAGTAAACCTGGAATGAAGCATCGGAATCTATAACTAGTGTCAATGGTATGGTTCAAAACATAGACAGTAAGGAGAGTCAGTCTTCGTGTACTTTAGTCGGCATTGTGCCTTTTGTATATAATTCCGATGCAATTTGTGTGTTTCATCGTCATTAAGAAGGTCAGAGGGATACAGTAAACCTGAAGTGAAGCATCGGAATCTATAGCTAGTGTCACAGGAATGGTTCAAATCATAGTCAGTAAGAAGAGTCAGTCTTCTTGTACTTAAGTCGGCATTGTGCCTTTTGTATTTAATTCCGATGCAATTTCTGTGTTTCATCGTCAATAACAAGGTCAGAGGGGTACAGTAATTATGAAGTGAAGCATCGGAATCTGTAGCTAGTGTCACAGGAATGGTTCAAACATAGTCAGTAAGAAGAGTCGGACTTCTTGTCCTTAAGTCGGCATTGTGCCTGTTGTATTTAATTCTGATGCAATTCTTGTGTTTCATCATCAATAAGAAGGTCCAAGGGATACAGTAAACCTGGAGTGAAGCATCGGAATCTATAACTAATGTCACAGGAATGGTTCAAAACATAGACAGTAAGAAGAGTCAGTCTCCTTGTCCTTAATTTTGCACTGTGCCTTTTGTATTTAATTCCGATGCAATTTCTGTGTTTCATCGTCAATAAGAAGGTCCAAGGGATACAGTAAACATGAAGTGAAGCATCAGAATGTATAACTAGTGTCACAGGAATGGTTCAAACCATAGTCAGTAAGAAGAGTCAGTCTTCTTGTACTTACGTCGGCATTGTGCCTTTTCTATTTAATTCCGATGCAATTTCTGCGTTTCATCGTCAATAAGAAGGACCAAGGGATACAGTAAACCTAGAGTGAAGCATCGGAGTCGATAACTAGTGTCACAGGACTGGTTTAAAAATAGACAGTAATAAGAGTCAGTCTTCTTGAACTTAATTCCGCATTGTGCCTTTTCTATTTAATTCCGATGCAATTTCTGTGTTTCATCGTCAATAAGAAGGTCAGAGGGATACAGTAAACCTGAAGTGAAGCATCGGAATCCATAACTAGCGTCACAGGAATGGTTCAAAACATAGTCAGTAAGAAGAGTTAGTCTTCTTGTACTTAAGTCGTCATTGTGCTATTTGTATTTAATTCCGATGCAATTTCTGTGTTTCATCGTCAATACGAAGGTCCTAGGGATACAGTAAACCTGGAGTGAAGCATCGGAATCTGCAACTAGTGTCACAGGAATGGTTCAAATCATAGTCAGTAAGAAGAGTCAGTCTTCGTGTACTTCAGTCGGCATTTTGCCATTTGTATTTAATTCCGATGCAATTTTTCTGTTTCATCGTCAGTAAGAAGGTCCAAGGGATACAGTAAACCTGGAGTGAAGCATCGGAATCTATAACTAGTGTCACAGGAATGGTTCAAAACAAAAAATTGTGTGGTTCAAAACATAGACAGTAAGAAGAGTCAGTCTTCTTGTACTTAAGTCGGCAATGTGCCTTTTGTATTTAATTACGATGCAATTTCTGTGTTTCATCGCCATTAAGAAGGTCAGAGGGATACAGTAAACCTGAAGTGAAGCATCGGAATCTATAGCTAGTGTCACAGGAATGGTTCAAAACATAGTCAGTAAGAAGAGTCAGTCTTTTTGTACTTAGGTCGGCATTGTGATTTTTCTTTTTAATTCCGATGCAATTTCGGTGTTTCATCGTCAATAAGAAGGTCAGAGGGATGCAGTAATCCTGACGTGATGCATCGGAATCTATAGCTAGTGTCACAGGAATGCTTCAAAGCATAGCCAGTAAGAAGAGTCAGTCTCCTTGTACTTAATTCTGCACTGTGCCTTATGTATTTAAATCCGATGCAATTTCTGTGTCTCATCGTCAATAAGAAGGTCCAAGGGATACAGTAAACATGAAGTGAAGCATCGGAGTCTATAAATAGTGTCACAGGACTGGTTCAAAAATAGACAGTAATAAGAGTCAGTCTTCTTGTACTTAATTCTTCATTGTGCCTTTTGTATTTAATTTCGATGCAATTTCTGTGTTTCATCGTCAATAAGAAGGTCAGAGGGATACAGTAAACCTGAAGTGAGGCATCGGAATCCATAACTAGTGTCACAGGAATGGTTCAAAACAAAGTCAGTAAGAAGAGTCGGTCTTCTTGTCCTTAAGTCGGCATTGTGCCTTTTGTATTTAATTACGATGCAATTTCTGTGTTTCATCGTCAATAAGAAGGTCCAAGGGATACGGTAAACCTGGAGTGTAGCATCGGAATCTATAACTAGTGTCACAGGAATGGTTCAAAACGTAGACAGTAAGAAGAGTCAGTCTTCGTGTACTTAAGTCGGCATTTTGCCTTTTGTATTTACTTCCGATGCAATTTCTGTGTTTCATCTTCAATAAACGGGTCCAAAGGATACAGTAAACCTGAGGTGAAGCAGCGGAATCTATAACTAGTGTCACAGGAATGGTTAAAAACATAGTCAGTAAGAAGAGTCAGACTTCTTGTCCTTAAGTCGGCATTGTGCCTTTTGCATTTAATTCCAATGCAATTTCTGTGTTTCATCAGCAATAAGAAGGTCCAAGGGATACAGTAAACCTGGAGTGAAGCATCGGAATCTATAAATAGTGTCACAGGAATGGTTCAAAAATAGACAGTAATAAGAGTCAGTCTTCTTGTTCTTAATTCGGCATTGTGCCTTTTGCATTTAATTCCGATGCATTTTCTGTGTTTCATCGTCAAGAAGAAGGTCAGAGTTATACAGTAAACCTCAAGTGAAGCATCGGAATCTATAACGGGTGTCACTGGAATGGTTCAAAACATAGTCAGTAGGAAGAGTCGGTCTTCATGTACTTATGTCGGCATTGTGCCTTTTGTATTTAATTACGATGCAATTTCTGTGTTTCATCGTCATTAAGAAGGTCAGAGGGATACAGTAAACCTGAAGTGAAGCATCGGAATCTATAGCTAGTGTCACAGGATTGTTCAAAACATAGTCAGTAAGAAGAGTCAGTCTTTTTGCCCTTAAGTCGGCATTGTGCCTTTTGTATTTAATTCCGATGCAATTTCTGTGTTTCATCGTCAATAAGAAAGTCCAAGGGATACAGTAAACCAGGAGTGAAGCATCGGAATCTATAACTAGTGTCGCAGGAATGGTTCAAAACATAGACAGTAAGAAGAGTAAGTCTTCTTGTACTTAATTCGGCATTGTGCCTTTTGTATTTAATTCCGATGCGATTTCTGTGTTTCATCGTCAATACGAAGGTCCAAGGGATACAGTAAACCTCAAGTGAAGCATCGGAATCTATAACGGGTGTCACAGGAATGGTTCAAAACATAGTCAGTAGGAAGAGACGGTCTTCATGTACTTACGTCGGCATTGTGCAATTTGTATTTAATTCCGATGTATTTTCTGTGTTCCATCGTCAATAAGAAGGTCCAAGGGATACAGTAAACCTGAAGTGAAGCAACGGAATCTATAACTAGTGTCACAGGAATGGTTCAAAACATAGACAGTAAGAAGAGTCAGTCTTCTTGTCCTTAAGTCGGCATTGTGACTTTTGTAATTAATTCCGATGCAATGTCTGTGTTTCTTCGTCAATAAGAAGCTCTTAGGGATACAGTAAACCTGGAGTGAAGCATCGGAATCTATAACTAGTGTCACAGGAGTGGTTCAAAACATAGACAGTAATGAGAGTCAGTCTTCTTGTACTTAATTCTGCTTTGTGCCTTTTGTATTTAATTCCGATGCAATTTCTGTGTTTCATCGTCAATAAGAAGGTCCAAGGGATACGGTAAACCTGAAGTGAAGCATCGGAATTTATAACTAGTGTCACAGGAATGGTTCAAAACATAGTCAGTAAGGAGAGGCAGTCTTCTTGTACTTAAGTCGGCATTGTGCCTTTTGTATTTAATTCCGATGCAATTTCTGTGTTTCATCGTCAATAAGAAGGTCAGAGGGGTACAGTAAATCTGAAACCTGAAGTGAAGCATCGGAATCTATAGCTAGTGTCACAGGAATGGTTCAAAACATAGACAGTAAGAAGAGTCAGCCTTCTTGTACTTAATTCTGCTTTGTGCCTTTTGTATTCAATTCCGATGCAATTTCTGTGTTTCATCGTCAATAAGAAGGTCAGAGGGATACAGTAAACCTGGAGTGAAGCATCGGAATCTATAACTAGTGTCACAGGAATGGTTCAAATCATAGACAGTAAGAAGAGTCAGACTTCTTTTACTTAAGTCGGCATTGTGCCTTTTGTATTTAATTCCGATGCAATTTCTGTGTTTCATCGTCAATAAGAAGGACTAATCTATACAGTAAACCTGGAGTGAAGCATCGGAGTCTATAACTAGTGTCACAGGACTAGTTCAAAAATAGACAGTAAGAAGAGTCAGTCTCCTTGAACTTAATACGGCATTGTGCCTTTTGTATTAAATTCCGATGCAATTTCTGTGTTTCATCGCCAATAAGAAGGTCAGAGGGATACAGTCAACCTGAAGTGAAGCATCGGAATCCATAACTAGTGTCACAGGAATGGAACAAAAATAGACAGTAATAAGAGTCAGTCTTCTTGTACTTAATTCGGCATTGTGCCTTTTGTATTTAATTCCGATGCAATTTCTGTGTTTCATCGTCAATAAGAAGAACAGAGGGATACAGTAAACCTGAAGTGAGGCATCGGAATCTACAGCTAGCGTCACAGGAATGGTTAAAAGCATAGTCAGTAAGAAGAATCAGACTTCCTGTCCTTAAGTCGGCATTGTGCCTTTTGTATTTAATTCCGATGCAATTTCTGTGTTTCATCGTCAATAAGAAGGTCCAAGGGATACAGTAAACATGAAGTGAAGCATCGGAGTCTATAACTAGTGTCACAGGACTGGTTCAAAAAAGACAGTAATAAGAGTCAGTCTTCTTGTACTTAATTCGGCATTGTGCCTTTTCTATTTAATTCCGATGCAATTTCTGTGTTTCATCGTCAATAAGAAGGTCAGAGCGATACAGTAAACCTGAAGTGAGGCATCGGAATCCATAACTAGTGTCACAGGAATCGTTCAAATCAAAGTCAGTAAGAAGAGTCGGTCTTCTTGTCCTTAAGTTGGCATTGTGCCTTTTGTATTTAATTCCGATTCAATTTCTGTGTTTCATCGTCAATAAGAAGGTCCAAGGGATACAGTAAACCTGGAGTGTAGCATCGGAATCTATAACTAGTGTCAATGGAATGGTTTAAAACATAGACAGTAAGAAGAGTCAGTCTTCTTGTACTTAAGTCGGCATTGTGCCTTTTGTATTTAATTCCGATGCAATTTCTGTGTTTCATCGTAAACAAACAGGTCCAAGGGATACAGTAAACCTGAAGTGAAGCATCGGAATCTATAACTAGTGTCACAGGAATGGTTCAAACATAGTCAGTAAGAAGAGTCAGTCTTCTTGTACTTAAGTCGGCATTGTACCTTTTCCATTTAATTCCGATGCAATTTCTGTGTTTCATCGTCAATAACAAGGTCCAAGGGATACAGTAAACCTTGAGTGAAACATCGGAATCAATAACTAGTGTCAATGGAATGGTTTAAAACATAGACAGTAAGAAGAGTCAGTCTTCTTGTACTTAAGTCGGCATTGTGCCTTTTGTATTTAATTCCGATGCAATTTCTGTCTTTCATCGTCAATAAGAGGGTCAGAGGGGTACAGTAAACCTGAAGTGAAGCATCGGAATCTGTAGCTAGTGTCACAGGAATGTTTAAAAACATAGTCAGTAAGAAGAGTCAGACTTCTTGTCCTTATGTCGGCATTGTGCCTTTTGTATATAATTCCAATGCAATTTCTGTGTTTCATCAGCAATAAGAAGGTCTAAGGGATACAGTAAACCTGGAGTGAAGCATCGGAATCTATAACTAGTGTCACAGGAATGGTTCAAAAATAGACAGTAATAAGAGTCAGTCTTCTTGTACTTAATTCGGCATTGAGCCTTTTCTATTTAATTCCGATGCAATTTCTGTGTTTCATCGTCAATAAGAAGGTCAGAGGGATACAGTAAACCTCAAGTGAAGCATCGGAATCTATAACGGGTGTCACAGGAATGGTTCAAAACATAGTCAGTAGGAAGAGTCGGTCTTCATGTACTTATGTCGGCATTGTGCCTTTTGTATTTACTTACGATGCAATTTCTGTGTTTCATCGTCATTATGAAGGTCAGAGGGATACAGTAAACCTGAAGTGAAGCATCGGAATCTATAGCTAGTGTCACAGGAATGGTTCAAAACATAGTCAGTAAGAAGAGTCAGTCTTTTTGTATTTAAGTCGGCATTGTGCCTTTTGTATTTAATTCCGATGCGATTTCTGTCTTTCATCGTCAATAAGAAAGTCCATGGGATACAGTAAACCAGGAGTGAAGCATCGGAATCTATAACTAGTGTCACAGGAATGGTTCAAAACATAGACAGTAAGAAGAGTAAGTCTTCTTGTACTTAATTCGGCATTGTGCCTTTTGTATATAATTCCGATGCAATTTCTGTGTTTCATCGTCAATAAGAAGGTCCAAGGGATACAGTAAACCTCAAGTGAAGCATCGGAATCTATAACGGGTGTCACAGGAATGGTTCAAAACATAGTCAGTAGGAAGAGTCGGTCTTCATGTACTTATGTCGGCATTGTGCCTTTTGTATTTAATTCCGATGTATTTTCTGTGTTTCATCGTCAATACGAAAGTCCAAGGGATACAGTAAACCTGAAGTGAAGCATCAGAATCTATAACTAGTGTCACAGGAATGGTTCAAAACATAGACAGTAAGAAGAGTCAGTCTTCTTGTCCTTAAGTCTGCATTGTGACTTTTGTAAATAATTCCGATGCAATGTCTGTGTTTCATCGTCAATAAGAAGCTCCAAGGGATACAGTAATCCAGGAGTGAAGCATCGGAATCTATAACTAGTGTCACAGGAGTGGTTCGAAACATAGACAGTATTAAGAGTCAGTCTTCTTGTACTTAATTCTGCTTTGTGCCTTTTGTATTTAATTCCGATGCAATTTCTGTGTTTCATCGTCAATAAGAAGGTCCAAGGGATACAGTAAACCTAAAGTGAAGCATCGGAATTTATAACTAGTGTCACAGGAATGGTTCAAAACATAGTCAGTAAGGAGAGGCAGTCTTCTTGTACTTAAGTCGGCATTGTGCAATTTGTATTTAATTCCGATGTAATTTCTGTGTTTCATCGTCAATAAGAAGGTCAGAGGGGTACAGTAAATCTGAAACCTGAAGTGAAGCATCGGAATCTATAGCTAGTGTCACAGGAATGGTTCAAAACATAGACAGTAAGCAGAGTCAGTCTTCTTGTACTTAATTCTGCTTTGTGCCTTTTGTATTTAATTCCGATGCAATTTCTGTGTTTCATCGTCAATAAGAAGGTCCAAGGGATACAGTAAACCTGAAGTGAAGCATCGGAATTTATAACTAGTGTCACAGGAATGGTTCAAAGCATAGACAGTAAGAAGAGTCAGTCTTCTTGTACTTAAGTCGGCATTGTGCTTTTTGTATTTAACTCCGATGGAATTTCTGTGTTTCATCGTCAATAAGAAGGTCAGAGGGATACAGTAAACCTGGAGTGAAGCATCGGAATCTATAACTAGTGTCACAGGAATGGTTCAAATCATAGACAGTAAGAAGAATCAGACTTCATTTACTTAAGTCGGCATTGTGAATTTTGTATTTAATTCCGATGCAATTTCTGTGTTTCATCGTCAATAAGAAGGACCAATCTATACAGTAAACCTGGAGTGAAGCATCGGAGTCTATAACTAGTGTCACAGAAATGGTTCAAAGCATAGACAGTAAGAAGAGTCAGTCTTTATGTACTTACGTCGACATTGTGCCTTTTGTATTTAATTCCGATGCAATTTCTGTGTTTCATCGCCAATAAGATGGTCAGAGGGATACAGTAAACCTGAAGTGAAGCATCGGAATCCATAACTAGTGTCACAGGAATGGATCAAAACATAGTCAGTAGGAAGAGTTAGTCTTCTTGTACTTAAGTCGACGTTGTGCCTTTTGTATTTAATTCCGATGCAATTTCTGTGTTTCATCGTCAATAAGAAGGTCCAAAGGATACAGTAAACCTGGAGTGAAGCATCGGAATCTATAACTAGTGTCACAGAAATGGTTCAAAGCATAGACAGTAAGAAGAGTCAGTCTTTATGTACTTACGTCGACATTGTGCCTTTTCTATCTAATTCCGATGCACTTTCTGTGTTTCATCGTCAATAAGAAGGTCAGAGGGATACAGTAAACCTGAAAAGAAGCATCGGAATCTATAGCTAGTGTCACAGGAATGGTTCAAAACATAGTCAGTAAGAAGAGTCAGTCTTCTTGAACTTAATTCGGCATTGTGCCTTTTGTATTTCATTCCGATGCAATTTCTGTGTTTCATCGTCAATAAGAAGGTCAGAGGGATACAGTAAACCTGAAGTGAAGCATCGGAATCCATAAGTAGTGTCACAGGAATGGTTCAAAACATAGTCAGTAAGAGCAGTTTGTCTTCTTGTACTTAAGTCGGCATTGTGCCTTTAGTATTTAATTCCGATGCATTTTCTGTGTTTCATCGTCAATAAGAAGGCCAAAGCGATACAGTAAACCTGGAGTGAAGCATCGGAATGTATAGCTAGTGTCACAGGAATAGTTCAAAACATAGTCAGTAAGAAGAGACAGTCTTCTTGTGCTTATGTCGGCATTGTGCCTTTTGTATTTAATTCCGATGCAATTTCTGTGTTTCATGGTCAATAAGAAGGTCCAAGGTATACAGTAAACCTAAAGTGAAGCATCGGATCTATTACTAGTGGCACAGGAATGGTTCAAAACATAGTCAGTAAGAAGAGTCAGTCTTGTTGTACTTAAGTCGGCATTGTGCGTTTTCTATTTAATTCCGATGTAATTTCTGTGTTTCATCGTCAATACGAAGGTCCAAGGGATACAGTAAACATGGAGTGAAGCATCGTAATCTATAACTAGTGTCAAAGGAATGGTTCAAAACATAGTCAGTAAGAAGAGTCAGTCTTCTTGTACTTAAGTCGGCATTGTGCCATTTTCTATTTAATTCCGATGCAATTTCTGTGTTTCATCGTCAATAAGAAGGTCCAAGGGATATAGTAACCCTGGAGTGAAGCATCGGAATCTATGACTAGTGTCACAGGAATGGTTCAAAGCATAGGCAGTAAGAAGAGTCAGTCTTCTTGTACTTACGTCGACATTGTGCCTTTTCAATTTAATTCCGAAGCAATTTCTGTCTTTCATCGTCAATAAGAAGTTCCAAGGGATACAGTAAACCTGAAGTGAAGCTTCGGAATCTATAGCTAGTGTCACAGGAATGGTTCAAAAAATAGTCAGTAAGAAGAGTCAGTCTTCTTGTCCTTAAGTCGGCATTGTGCCTTTTGTAATTAATTCCGATGCAATTTCTGTGTTTCATCGACAATTAGAAGGTCCAAGGGATACAGTAAACCTGGAGTGAAGCATCGGAATCTATAACTAGTGTCACAGGAATGGTTCAAAACATAGACAGTAAGAAGAGTTAGTCTTCTTGTACTTAATTCTGCTTTGTGCCTTTTATATTTAATTTCGATGCAATTTCTGTGTTTCATCGTCAATATGAAGGTCCAAGGGATACAGTAAACCTGAAGTAAAGCATCGGAATTTATAGCTAGTGTCACAGGAATGGTTCAAACCATAGTCAGTAAGGAGAATCAGTCTTCTTGTCCTTATGTCGGCATTGTGCCATTTGTATTTAATTCCGATGCAATTTCTGTGTTTCATCGTCAATAAGAAAGACAGAGGGGTACAGTAAACCTGAAACCCGAAGTGAAGGACCGGAATCAATAGCTAGTGTCACAGGAATGGTTCAAAGAAAAGACAGTAAGAAGAGTCAGTCTTCTTGTACTTAATTCTGCATAGTGCCTTTTATATTTAATTTCGATGCAATTTCTGTGTTACATCGTCAATAAGATGGTCAGAGGGATACAGTAAACCTGAAGTGAAGCATCGGAATCTATAGCTAGTGTCACAGGAATGGTTCAAAACATAGTCAGTTAGAAGAGTCAGTCCTCTTGTCCTTAAGTCGGCATTGTGCCTTATGTAATTAATTCCGATGCAATTTCTGTGTTTCATCGTCAACAAGAAGGTCCAAGGGATACTGTAAACATGGAGTGAAGCATCGAAATCTATAACTAGTGTCACAGGAATGGTTCAAAACATAGACAGTAAGAAGAGTTAGTCTTCTTGTACTTATTTCGGCATTGTGCCTTTTGTATTTAATTCCGATGTAATTTCTGTGTTTCATCGTCAATAAGAAGGTCCTAGGGATACAGTAAACCTCAAGTGAAGCATCAGAATCTACAACGGGTGTCACAGGAATGGTTCAAATCATAGTCAGTAGGAAGAGTCGGTCTTCATGTACTTAAGTCGGCATTGTGCCATTTGTATTTAATTCCGATGCATTTTCTGTGTATCATCGTCAATAAGAAGGTCCAAGGGATACAGTAAACCTGAAGTGAAGGTTCGGAATTAATAACAAGTGTCAAAGGAATGGTTCAAAACATAGTCAGTAAGGGGAGTCAGTCTTCTTGTACTTATGTCGGCATTGTGCCTTTTGTATTTAATTCCGATGCAAATTCTGTGTTTCATCGTTAATACGAAGGACCAAGGGATACACTAAACCTGGAGTGATGCATCGGTATCTATAACTAGTGTCACAGGGATGGTTCAAAACATAGACAGTAAGAAGAGTCAGTCTTCTTGTACTTAAGACGGCATTGTGCCTTTTCTATTAATTCCGATGCAATTTCTATGTTTCATCGTCAATAAGAAGGTCAGAGGGATACAGTAATCCTGGAGTGAAGCATCGGAATCTATAACTAGTGTCACAGGAATGGTTCTAAACATAGTCAGTAAGAAGAGTCAGTCCTCTTGTACTTAAGTCTGCATTGTGCTTTTTCTATTTAATTCCGATGCAATTTCTGTGTTTCATGGTCAATAAGAAGATCAGAGGGATACAATAAACCTGAAGTGAAGCATCGGAATCTATAACTAGTGTCACAGGAATGGTTCAAAACAAAGTCAGTAAGAAGTGTCAGTCTTCTTGTCCTTCAGTCAGCATTGTGCCTTTTGTTTTTAATTCCGATGCAATTTCTGTGTTTCATCGTCAATAAGAAGGTCCAAGGGATACAGTAAACCTGGAGTGAAGCATCGGAATCTATAACTAGTGTCACAGGAATTGTTCAAAACATAGACAGTAAGAAGAGTCAGTCTTCTTGTACTTAAGTCGGCATTCTGCCTTTTCTATTTAATTCCGATGCAATTTCTGTGTTTCATCGTCAATAAGAAGGACCGAGGGATACAGTAAACCTGGAATAAAGCATCGGAGTCTATAACTAGTGTCACAGGACTGGTTCAAAAATAGACAGTAAGAAGAGTCAGTCTTCTTGAACTTAATTCGACATTGTGCCTTTTGTATTTAATTCCGATGCAATTTCTGTGTTTCATCGTCAATAAGAAGGTCAGAGGGAAACAGTAAACCTGAAGTGAAGCATCGGAATCCATAACTAGTGTCACAGGAATGGTTCAAAACATAGTCAGTAAGAGGAGTTAGTCATCTTGTACTTAAGTCGGCATTGTGCCTTTTGTATTTAATTCCGATACAATTTCTGTGTTTCATCGTCAATAAGAAGGTCCAAGCGATACAGTAAACCTGGAGTGAAGCATCCGAATCTGTAACTAATGTCACAGGAATGGTTCAAATCATACACAGTAAGAAGAGTCAGTCTTCGTGTACTTCACTCGGCATTTTGCCTTTTGTATTTAATACCGATGCAATTTTTGTGATTCATCGTCAATAAGAAGGTCCAAGGGATACAGTAAACCTGAAGTGAAGCATCGGGATCTATAACTAGTGTCACAGGAATCGTTCAAAACATAGTCAGTTAGAAGAGTCAGTCTTCTTGTACTTAAGTCGGCATAGTGCCTTTTCTATTTATTCCGATGCAATTTGTGTGTTTCATCGTCAATAAGAAGGTCCAAGGGACACAGTAAACCTGGAGTGAAGCATCGGAATCTATAACTAGTGTCACAGGAATGGTTCAAAACATAGACAGTAAGAAGAGTTAGTCTTCTTGTACTTAATTCTGCTTTGTGCCTTTTATATTTAATTTCGATGCAATTTCTGTGTTTCTTCGTCAATATGAAGGTCCAAGGGATACAGTAAACCTGAAGTAAAGCATCGGAAATTATAGCTAGTGTCACAGGAATGGTTCAAATCATAGTCAGTAAGGAGAGTCAGTCTTCTTGTACTTATGTCGGCATTGTGCCTTTTGTATTTAATTCCGATGCAATTTCTGTGTTTCATCGTCAATAGGATGGACAGAGGGGTACAGTAAACCTGAAACCTGACGTGAAGCATCGGAATCAATAGCTAGTGTCACAGGAATGGTTAAAAAAAAAGACAGTAAGAAGACTCAGTCTTCTTGTACTTAATTCTGCTTTGTGCCCTTTGTATTTAATTCCGGTGCAATTTCTGTGTTTCATCGTCAATAAGAAGGTCCAAGGGATACAGTAAACCTGAAGTGAAGCATCGGAATCTATAACTAGTGCCACAGGAATGGTTCAAAACATAGTCAGTAAGAATAGTCAGTCTTATTGTACTTAAGTCATCATTGTGGATTTTCTATTTATTTCTGATGCAATTTTTTGTGTTTCATCGTCAATATAAAGGTCCAAGGGATACAGTGAACCTGGAGTGAAGCATCGGAATCTATAACTAGTGTCACAGGAATGGTTCAAAACATAGACAGTAAGAAGAGTTAGTCTTCTTGTACTTAATTCGGCATTGTGCCTTTTGTATTTAATTCCGATGTAATTTCTGTGTTTCATCGTCAATAAGATGGTCCTAGGGATACAGTAAACCTCAAGTGAAGCAACAGAATCTATAACGGGTGTCACAGGAATGGTTCAAATCATATTCAGTAGGAAGAGCGGTCTTCATGTACTTAAGTCGTCATTGTGCCATTTGTATTTAATTCCGATGCATTTTATGTGTTTCATCGTCAGTAAGAAGGTCCAAGGGATAAAGTAAACCTGAAGTGAAGGTTCGGAATTAATAACTAGTGTCACAGGAATTATTCAAAACATAGTCAGTAAGGAGAGTCAGTCTTCTTGTACTTAAGTCGGCATTGTGCCTTTTGTATTTAATTCCGATGCCAATTCTGTGTTTCATCGTTAATAAGAAGGACCGAGGGATACAGTAAACCTGGAGTAAAGCATCGGAGTCTATAACTAGTGTCACAGGACTGGTTCAAAAATAGACAGTAAGAAGAGTCAGTCTTCTTGAACTTAATTCGGCATTGTGCCTTTTGTATTAAATTCCGATGCATTTTCTGTGTTTCATCGTCAATAAGAAGGTCCAAGGGATACAGTAAACCTGAAGTGAAGGTTCGGAATTAATAACTAGTGTCACAGGAATTATTCAAAACATAGTCAGTAAGGAGAGTCAGTCTTCTTGTACTTAAGTCGGCATTGTGCCTTTTGTATTTAATTCCGATGCCAATTCTGTGTTTCATCGTCAATAAGAAGGACCGAGGGATACAGTAAACCTGGAGTAGAGCATCGGAGTCTATAACTAGTGTCACAGGACTGGTTCAAAAATAGACAGTAAGAAGAGTCAGTCTTCTTGAACTTAATTCGGCATTGTGCCTTTTATATTTAATTCCGATGCCAATTCTGTGTTTCATCGTTAATAAGAAGGACCGAGGGATACAGTAAACCTGGAGTAAAGCATCGGAGTCTATAACTAGTGTCACAGGACTGGTTCAAAAATAGACAGTAAGAAGAGTCAGTCTTCTTGAACTTAATTCGGCATTGTGCCTTTTCTATTAATTCCCATGCAATTTCTATGTTTCATCGTCAATAAGAAGGTCAGAGGGATACAGTAATCCTGAAGTGAAGCATCGGAATCTATAACTAGTGTCACAGGAATGGTTCTAAATATAGTCAGTAAGAAGAGTCAGTCCTCTTGTACTTAAGTCTGCATTGTGCTTTTTCTATTTAATTCCGATGCAATTTCTGTGTTTCATCGTCAATAAGAAGGTCCAAGGGATACAGTAAACCTGAAGTGAAGCATCGGAATCTATAACTAGTGTCACAGGAATGGTTCAAAACATAGTCAGTAAGAATAGTCAGTCTTATTGTACTTAAGTCATCATTGTGCATTTTCTATTTATTTCTGATGCAATTTCTGTGTTTCATCGTCAATATAAAGGTCCAAGGGATACAGTAAACCTGGAGTGAAGCATCGGAATCTATAACTAGTGTCACAGGAATGGTTCAAAACATAGACAGTAAGAAGAGTTAGTCTTCTTGTACTTAATTCGGCATTGTGCCTTTTGTATTTAATTCCGATGTAATTTCTGTGTTTCATCGTCAATAAGAAGGTCCTAGGGATACAGTAAACCTCAAGTGAAGCAACAGAATCTATAACGGATGTCACAGGAATGGTTGAAATCATATACAGTAGGAAGAGCGGTCTTCATGTACTTAAGTCGTCATTGTGCCTTTTGTATTTAATTCCGATGCATTTTCTGTGTTTCATCGTCAATAAGAAGGTCCAAGGGATACAGTAAACCTGAAGTGAAGGTTCGGAATTAATAACTAGTGTCACAGGAATTATTCAAAACATAGTCAGTAAGGAGGGTCAGTCTTCTTGTACTTAAGTCGGCATTGTGCCTTTTGTATTTAATTCCGATGCCAATTCTGTGTTTCATCGTCAATAAGAAGGACCGAGGGATACAGTAAACCTGGAGTAAAGCATCGGAGTCTATAACTAGTGTCACAGGACTGGTTCAAAAATAGACAGTAAGAAGAGTCAGTCTTCTTGAACTTAATTCGGCATTGTGCCTTTTGTATTTAATTCCGATGCAATTTCTGTGTTTCATCGTCAATAAGAAGGTCAGAGGGAAACAGTAAACCTGAAGTGAAGCATCGGAATCCATAACTAGTGTCACAGGAATGGTTCAAAACATAGTCAGTAAGAGGAGTTAGTCTTCTTGTACTCAAGTCGGCATTGTGCCTTTTGTATTTAACTCCGATGCAATTTCTGTGCTTCATCGTCAATAAGAAGGTCACTGGGATACAGTAATCCTGAAGTGAAGCATCGGAATCTATAACTAGTGTCACAGGAATGGTTCAAAACATAGTCAGTAAAAATAGTCAGTCTTATTGTACTTAAGTCATCATTGCGCTTTTTCTATTTATTTCTGATGCAATTTCTGTGTTTCATCGTCAATATGAAGGTCCAAGGGATACAGTAAACCTGGAGTGAAGCATCGGAATCCATAACTAGTGTCACAGGAATGGTTCAAATCATAGACAGTAAGAAGAGTCAGACTTCTTTTACTTAAGTCGCCATTGTGCCTTTTGCATTTAATTCCGGTGCAATTTCTGTGTTTCATCGTCAATAAGAAGGTCCAAGGGATACAGTAAATCTGGAGTGAAGCATCGGAGTCTATTACTAGTGTCACAGGACTGGTTCAAAAATAGACAGTAAGAAGAGTCAGTCTTCTTGAACTTAATTCGGCATTGTGCCTTTTCTATTTAATTCCGATGCAATTTCTGTGTTACATCGTCAATAAGATGGTCAGAGGGATACAGTAAACCTGAAGTGAAGCATCGGAATCTATAGCTAGTGTCACAGGAATGGTTCAAAACATAGTCAGTTAGAAGAGTCAGTCTTCTTGTCCTTAAGTCGGCATTGTGCCTTATGTAATTAATTCCGATGCAATTTCTGTGTTTCATCGTCAACAAGAAGGTCCAAGGGATACAGTAAACATGGAGTGAAGCATCGAAATCTATAACTAGTGTCACAGGAATGGTTCAAAACATAGACAGTAAAAAGAGTTAGCCTTCTTGTACTTAATTCGGCATTGTGCCTTTTGTATTTAATTCCGATGTAATTTCTGTGTTTCATCGTCAATAAGAAGGTCCTAGGGATACAGTAAACCTCAAGTGAAGCATCAGAATCTACAACGGTCCTTCTTATTAACGATGAAACACAGAATTGGCATCGGAATTAAATACAAAAGGCACAATTCCTACTTAAGTACAAGAAGACTGACTCTCCTTACTGACTATGTTTTGAATAATTCCTGTGACACTAGTTATAAATTTCGAACCTTCACTTCAGGATTACTGTATCCCTTGGACCTTCTTATTGACGATGAAACACAGAAAATGCATCGGAATTAAATACAAATGGCACAATGACGACTTAAGTACATGAAGACCGCTCTTCCTACTGAATATGATTTAAACCATTCCTGTGACACCCGTTATAGATTCTGTTGCTTCACTTGAGGTTTACTGTATCCCTAGGACCTTCTTATTGACGATGAAACACAGAAATTGCATCAGAAATAAATAGAAAATGCACAATGATGACTTAAGTACAATAAGACTGACTATTCTTACTGACTATGTTTTGAACCATTCCTGTGACACTAGTTATAGATTCCGATGCTTCACTTCAGGTTTACTGTATCCCTTGGACCTTCTTATTGACGATGAAACACAGAAATTGCACCGGAATTAAATACAAAGGGCACAAAGCAGAATTAAGTACAAGAAGACTGACTCTTCTTACTGTCTTTTTTTTGAACCATTCCTGTGACACTAGCTATTGATTCCGATGCTTCACTTCAGGTTTCAGGTTTACTGTACCCCTCTGTCCATCCTATTGACGATGAAACACAGAAATTGCATCGGAAATAAATACAAAAAGCACAATGCCGACTTAAGTACAAGAAGACTGACTCTCCTTACTGACTATGATTTGAACCATTCCTGTGACACTAGCTATAATTTCCGATGCTTTACTTCAGGTTTACTGTATCCCTTGGACCTTCATATTGACGATGAAACACAGAAATTGCATCGAAATTAAATATAAAAGGCACAAAGCAGAATTGAGTACAAGAAGACTAACTCTTCTTACTGTGTATGATTTGAACCATTCCTGTGACATTAGTTATAGATTCCGATGCTTCACTCCAGGTTTACTGTATCGCTTGGACCTTCTTATTGACGATGAAACACAGAAATTGCATCGGAATTAAATACAAAAGGCACAATGCCGACTTAAGTACAAGAAGACTAACTCCTCTTACTGACTATGTTTTGAACCATTCCTGTGACACTAGTTATGGATTCCGATGCTTCACTTCAGGTTTACTGTTTCCCTTTCACCTTCTTATTGACGATGAAACACAGAAATTGCATCGGAATTAAATACAAAAGGCACAATGCCGACTGAAGGACAAGATGACTGACACTTCTTACTGACTTTGTTTTGAACCATTCCTGTGACACTAGTTATAGATTCCGATGCTTCACTTCAGGTTTATTGTATCCCTCTGATCTTCTTATTGTCGATGAAACACAGAAATTGCATCGGAATTAAATAGAAAAAGCACAATGCAGACTTAAGTACAAGAGGACTGACTCTTCTTACTGACTATGTTTAGAACCATTCCTGTGACACTAGTTATAGATTCCGATGCTTCACTTCAGGATTACTGTATCCCTCTGACCTTCTTATTGACGATGAAACATAGAAATTGCATCGGAATTAATAGAAAAGGCACAATGCCGACTTAAGTACAAGAAGACTGACTCTTCTTACTGTCTATGTTTTGAACCATCCCTGTGACACTAGTTATAGATACCGATGAATCACTCCAGGTTTAGTGTATCCCTTGGTCCTTCGTAGTAACGATGAAACACAGAATTTGCATCGGAATTAAATACAAAAGGCACAATGCCGACATAAGTACAAGAAGACTGACTCTCCTTACTGACTATGTTTTGAACCATTCCTTTGACACTTGTTATTAATTCAGAACCTTCACTTCAGGTTTACTGTATCCCTTGGACCTTCTTATTGACGATGATACACAGAAAATGCATCGGAATTAAATACAAATGGCACAATGCCAACTTAAGTACATGAGGACCGACTCTTCCTACTGACTATGATTTGAACCATTCCTGTGACACCCGTTGTAGATTCTGATGCTTCACTTGAGGTTTACTGTATCCCTAGGACCTTCTTATTGACGATGAAACACAGAAATTACATCGGAATTAAATACAAAAGGCACAATGCCGAATTAAGTACAAGAAGACTAACTCATCTTACTGTCTATGTTTTGAACCATTCCTGTGACACTAGTTATAGATTTCGATGCTTCACTCCATGTTTACTGTATACCTTGGACCTTCTTGTTGACGATGAAACACAGAAATTGCATCGGAATTAATTACATAAGGCACAATGCCGACTTAAGGACAAGAAGACTGACTCTTCTAACTGACTATGTTTTGAACCATTCCTGTGACACTAGCTATAGATTCCGATGTTTCACTTCAGGTTTACTGTATCCCTCTGACCATCTTATTGACGATGTAACACAGAAATTGCTTCGGAATTATATAGAAAAGGCACAATGCCGAATTAAGTTCAAGAAGACTGACTCTTCTTACTGTCTATTTTTGAACCAGTCCTGTGACACTAGTTATAGACTCCGATGCTTTACTCCAGGTTTACTGTATCCCTCGGTCCTTCTTATTGACGATGAAACACAGAAATTGCATCGGAATTAAATAGAAAAGGCACAATGCCGACTTAAGTACAAGAAGACTGACTCTTCTTACTGTCTATGCTTTGAACAATTCCTGTGACACTAGTTATACATTCCGATGCTTCACTTCAGGTTTATTGTATCAGTCTGATATTCTTATTGACGATGAAACACAGAAATTGCATCGGAATTAAATAGAAAAAGCACAATGCAGACTTAAGTACAAGAGGACTGACTCTTCTTACTGACTATGTTTAGAACCATTCCTGTGACACTAGTTATAGATTCCGATGCTTCACTTCAGGATTACTGTATCCCATGGACCTTCTTATTGACGATGAAACACAGAAATTGCACCGGAATTAAATACAAAAGGCACAATGCCGACTTAAGTAAAAGAAGTCTGACTCTTCTTACTGTCTATGATTTGAACCATTCCTGTGACACTAGTCATAGATTCCGATGCTTCACTCCAGGTTTACTTTATCCCTTGGACCTTCATATTGACGATGAAACACAGAAATTGCATCACAAATAAATAGAAAAAGCGCAATGATGACTTAAGTACAATAAGACTGACTATTCTTACTGACAATGTTTTGAACCATTCCTGTGACACTAGTTATAGATTCCGATGCTTCACTTCAGGATTACTGTATCCCAGTGACCTTCTTATTGACGATGAAGCACAGAAATTGCATCGGAGTTAAATACAAAAGGCACAATGCCGACTTAAGTACAAGAAGACTAACTCCTCTTTCTGACTATGTTATGAACCATTCCTGTGACACTAGTTATGGATTCCGATGCTTCACTTCAGGTTTACTGTTTCCCTCTGACCTTCTTATTGACGATGAAACACAGAAATTGCATCGGAATTAAATACAAAAGGCACAATGCCGAATTAAGTTCAAGAAGACTGACTCTTCTTACTGTCTATTTTTGAACCAGTCCTGTGACACTAGTTATAGACTCCGATGCTTTACTCCAGGTTTACTGTATCCCTCGGTCCTTCTTATTGACGATGAAACACAGAAATTGCATCGGAATTAAATAGAAAAGGCACAATGCCGACTTAAGTACAAGAAGACTGACTCTTCTTACTGTCTATGCTTTGAACAATTCCTGTGACACTAGTTATACATTCCGATGCTTCACTTCAGGTTTATTGTATCCCTCTGATATTCTTATTGACGATGAAACACAGAAATTGCATCGGAATTAAATAGAAAAAGCACAATGCAGACTTAAGTACAAGAGGACTGACTCTTCTTACTGACTATGTTTAGAACCATTCCTGTGACACTAGTTATAGATTCCGATGCTTCACTTCAGGATTACTGTATCCCTCTGACCTTCTTATTGACGATGAAACATAGAAATTGCATCGGAATTAATAGAAAAGGCACAATGACGACTTAAGTACAAGAAGACTGACTCTTCTTACTGTCTATGTTTTGAACCATCCCTGTGACACTAATTATAGATACCGATGCATCACTCCAGGTTTAGTGTATCCCATGGTCCTTTGTATTAACGATGAAACACAGAATTTGCATCGGAATTAAATACAAAAGGCACAATGTCGACATAAGTACAAGAAGACTGACTCTCCTTACTGACTATGTTTTGAACCATTCCTGTGACACTAGTTATAAATTCCGATGCTTCACTTCAGGTTTACTGTATCCCTTGGACCTTCTTATTGACGATGATACACAGAAAATGCATCGGAATTAAATACAAATGGCACAATGCCGACTTAAGTACATGAAGACCGACTCTTCCTACTGACTATGATTTGAACCATTCCTGTGACACCCGTTGTAGATTCTGATGCTTCACCTTTGTGCTCACCTTTGTGCCTTTTGTATTTAATTACGATGCAGTTTCTGTGTTTCATCGTCAATAAGAAGGGCCAGGCGATACAGTAAACCTGAAGTAAAGCATCAGAATTTATAACTAGTGTCACAGGAATGGTTCAAAAATAGACAGTAAGAAGAGTCAGTCTTCTTGAACTTAATTCGGCATTGTGCCTTTTGTATTTAATTCCGATGCAATTTCTGTGTTTCATCGTCAATAAGGAGGTCAGAGGGTTACAGTAAACCTGAAGTGAAGCATTGGAATCCATATCTAGAGTCACAGAAATGGTTCAAAACATAGTCAGTAAGAGGAGTTAGTCTTCTTGTAGTTAAGTCGGCGTTGTGCCTTTTGCATTTAATTCCGATGCAATTTCTGTGTTTCATCATCAATAAGAAGGTCCAAGGGATACAGTAAACCTGGAGTGAGGCATCGGAATGTGTAACTAGTGGCACAGGAATGGTTCAAATCATAGACAGTAAGAAGAGTCAGTCTTCTTGTACTTAATTCGGCATTGTGCCTTTTGTATTTAATTCCGATGCAATTTCTGTGTTTCATCGTCAATAAGAAGGTCCAAGGGATACAGTAAACCTCAAGTGAAGCATCGGAATCTATAACGCGTGTCACAGGAATGGTTCAAACATAGTCAGTAGGAAGGGTCGGTCTTCATGTACTTAAGTCGGCATTGTGCCTTTTGTATTTAATTCCGATGCATTTTCTGTGTTTCATCGTCAATAAGAAGGTCCAAGGGATACAGTAAACATGAAGTGAAGCATCGGAATTTATAACTAGTGTCACAGGAATGGTTCAAATCTTAGTCAGTAAGGAGAGTCAGTCTTCTTGTACTTAAGTCGGCATTGTGCCTTTTGTATTTAATTCCGATGCAATTTTTGTGTTTCATCGTCAATAAGAAGGACCATGGGATACAGGAAAACTGGAGTGAAGCATCGGAATCTATACCTAGTGTCACAGGGATGGTTCAAATCATAGACAGTAAGTAGAGTCAGTCTTCTTGTACTTAAGTTGGCATTGTGTCTCTTCTATTTAATTCCGATGCAATTTCTGTTTTTCATCGTCAATAAGAAGGTCAGAGGGATACAGTAATCCTGAAGTGATGCATCGGAATCTATTACTAGTGTCACAGGAATGGTTCAAAGCAAAGTCAGTAAGAAGAGTCAGTCTTCTTGTCCTTAAGTCGGCATTGTGCCTTTTGTATTTAATTCCGATGCAATATCTGTGTTTCATCGTCAATAAGAAGGTCCAAGGGATACAGTAAACCTGCAGTGAAGCATCGGAATCTTTAACTAGTGTCACAGGAATGGTTCAAAGCATAGACAGTAAGAAGAGTCGGTCTTCTTGTACTTATTTCTGCTTTGTGCATTTTGTAATTAATTTCCATGCAATTTCTGTGTTTCATCGTCAATAAGAAGGTCCAAGGGATACAGTAAACCTGAAGTGATGCATCGGAATTAATAACTAGTGTCACAGGAATGGTTCAAAACATAGTCTGTAAGGAGAGTCAGCCATCTTGTACTTAAGTCATCATTGTGCCTTTTGTATTTAATTCCGATGCAATTTCTGTGTTTCATCGTCAATAAGAAGGACCAAGGGATACAGGAAACCTGGAGTGAAGCATCGGAATGTAAACTAGTGTCACAAGGATGGTTCAAAACATAGACAGTAAGAAGAGTCAGTCTTCTTGTACTTAAGTCGCCATTGTGCCTTTTCTATTTAATTCCGATGCAATTTCTGTGTTTCATCGTCAATAAGAAGGTCAGAGTGATACAGTAATCCTTAAGTGAAGCATCGAAATCTATAACTAGTGTCACAGGAATGGTTCATAACATAGTCAGTAAGAAGAGTCAGTCTTCTTGTACTCAAGTCGGCATTGTGCCTTTTCTATTTAATTCCGATGCAATTTCTGTGTTTCATCGTCAATAAGAAGGTCAGAGGGGTAAAGTAAACCTAAAGTGAAGTATCGGAATCTATAGCTAGTGTCACAGGAATGGTTCAAAACATAGTCCGTAAGAAGAGTCAGTCTTCTTGTCCTTAAGTCGGCGTTGTGCCTTTTGTATTTAATTCCAATGCAATTTCTGTGTTTCATCGTCTATAAGAAGGTCCAAGTTATCCAGTAAACCTGGAGTGAAGCTTCGGATCTGTAACTTGTGTCACAGGAATGGTTCAAAACGTAGATAGTAAGAAGAGTCAGTCTCCTTGTACTTAATTCTGCACTGTGCCTTTTGTATTTAATTCCGATGCAATTTCTGTGTTTCATCGTCATTAAGAAGGACCAAGGGATACAGTAAACCTGGAGTGAAGCATCGGAATCAATAACTAGTGACACAGGGATGGTTCAAAACATAGGCAGTAAGAAGAGTCAGTCTTCTTGTACTTAAGTCGGCATTGTGCCTTTTGTACTTAACTCCGATGCAATTTCTGTGTTTCATCGTCAATAAGAAGGTCAGAGGGATACATTAATCCTGAAGTGAAGCATCGGCATCTATAACTAGTGTCACAGGAATGGTTCAAATCATAGTTAGTAAGAATAGTCAGTCTTCTTGTACTTAAGTCATCATTGTGCATTTTCAGTTTAATTCTGATGCAATTTCTGTGTTTCATCGTCAATATGAATGTCCAAAGGATACAGTAAACCTGGAGTGAAGCATCGGAATCTATAACTAGTGTCACAGGAATGGTTCAGATCATAGACAGTAAGAAGAGTCAGATCACTTTCACTTAAGTCGGCATCGTGCCTTTTGTATTTAATTCCGATGCAATTTCTGTGTTTCATCGTCAATAAGAAGGTCCAAGGGATACAGTAAACCTGGAGTTAAGCATCGGAGTCTATAACTAGTGTCACAGGACTGGTTCAAAAATAGACAGTAAGAAGGGTCAGTCTTCTTAAACTTAAGTCGGCATTGTAACTTTTCTATTTAATTCCGATGCAATTTCTGTGCTTCATCGTCAATAACAAGGTCCAAGGGATACAGTAAACCTGGAGTGAAGCATCGGAATCTATAACTAGTGTCACAGGAATGGTTCAAATCATAGACAGTAAGAAGAGTCAGTCTTCTTCTACTTAAGTCGACGTTGTGACTTTTCAATTTAATTCCGATGCAATTTCTGTGTTACTTCGTCAATAAGAAGGGCCAGGCGATACAGTAAACCTGAAGTAAAGCATCAGAATTTATAACTAGTGTCACAGGAATGGTTCAAAAATAGACAGTAAGAAGAGTCAGTCTTCTTGAACTTAATTCGGCATTGTGCCTTTTGTATTTAATTCCGATGCAATTTCAGTGTTTCATCGTCAATAAGGAGGTCAGAGGGTTACAGTAAACCTGAAGTGAAGCATTGGAATCCATATCTAGAGTCACAGAAATGGTTCAAAACATAGTCAGTAAGAGGAGTTAGTCTTCTTGTAGTTAAGTCGGCGTTGTGCCTTTTGTATTTAATTCCGATGCAATTTCTGTGTTTCATCATCAATAAGAAGGTCCAAGGGATACAGTAAACCTGGAGTGAGGCATCGGAATGTGTAACTAGTTGCACAGGAATGGTTCAAATCATAGACAGTAAGAAGAGTCAGTCTTCTTGTACTTAATTCGGCATTGTGACTTTTGTATTTAATTCCGATGCAATTTCTGTGTTTCATCGTCAATAAGAAGGTCCAAGGGATACAGTAAACCTCAAGTGAAGCATCGGAATCTATAACGCGTGTCATAGGAATGGTTCAAACATAGTCAGTAGGAAGAGTCGGTCTTCATGTACTTAAGTCGGCATTGTGCCTTTTGTATTTAATTCCGATGCATTTTCTGTGTTTCATCGTCAATAAGAAGGTCCAAGGGATACAGTAAACATGAAGTGAAGCATCGGAATTTATAACTAGTGTCACAGGAATGGTTCAAATCTTAGTCAGTAAGGAGAGTCAGTCTTCTTGTACTTAAGTCGGCATTGTGCCTTTTGTATTTAATTCCGATGCAATTTTTGTGTTTCATCGTCAATAAGAAGGACCATGGGATACAGTAAAACTGGAGTGAAGCATCAGAATCTATACCTAGTGTCACAGGGATGGTTCAAATCATAGACAGTAAGTAGAGTCAGTCTTCTTGTACTTAAGTCGGCATTGTGTCTCTTCTATTTAATTCCGATGCAATTTCTGTTTTTCATCGTCAATAAGAAGGTCAGAGGGATACAGTAATCCTGAAGTGATGCATCGGAATCTATAACTAGTGTCACAGGAATGGTTCAAAGCAAAGTCAGTAAGAAGAGTCAGTCTTCTGGTCCTTAAGTCGGCATTGTGCCTTTTGTATTTAATTCCGATGCAATATCTGTGTTTCATCGTCAATAAGAAGGTCCAAGGGATACAGTAAACCTGGAGTGAAGCATCGGAATCTTTAACTAGTGTCACAGGAATGGTTCAAAGCATAGACAATAAGAAGAGTCAGTCTTCTTGTACTTATTTCTGCTTTGTGCATTTTGTAATTAATTTCCATGCAATTTCTGTGTTTCATCGTCAATAAGAAGGTCCAAGGGATACAGTAAACCTGAAGTGATGCATCGGAATTAATAACTAGTGTCACAGGAATGGTTCAAAACATAGTCAGTAAGGAGAGTCAGCCATCTTGTACTTAAGTCATCATTGTGCCTTTTGTATTTAATTCCGATGCAATTTCTGTGTTTCATCGTCAATAAGAAGGACCAAGGGATACAGGAAACCTGGAGTGAAGCATCGGAATGTAAACTAGTGTCACAAGGATGGTTCAAAACATAGACAGTAAGATGAGTCAGTCTTCTTGTACTTAAGTCGCCATTGTGCCTTTTCTATTTAATTCCGATGCAATTTCTGTGTTTCATCGTCAATAAGAAGGTCAGAGGGATACAGTAATCCTTAAGTGAAGCATCGAAATCTATAACTAGTGTCACAGGAATGGTTCATAACATAGTCAGTAAGAAGAGTCAGTCTTCTTGTACTTAAGTCGGCATTGTGCCTTTTCTATTTAATTCCGATGCAATTTCTGTGTTTCATCGTCAATAAGAAGGTCCAAGGGATATAGTAAACCTGGAGTGAAGCATCGGAATCTAAAACTAGTGTCACAGGGATGTTTCACAACATAGACAGTAAGAAGCGTCAGTCTTCTTGTACTTAAGTCGGCACTGGGTCTTTTCTATTTAATTCCGATGCAATTTCTGTGTTTCTTCGTCAATAAGAAGGTCAGAGGGATACAGTAATCCTGAAGTGAAGCATCGGAATCTATTACTAGTGTCACAGGAATGGTTCAAAGCATAGTCAGTAACAAGAGTCAGTCTTCTTGTACTTAAGTCGCCATTGTGCCTTTTCTATTTAATTTTGATGCAATTTCTGTGTTTCATCGTCAATAAGAAGGTTTAAATGATACAGTAAACCTGGAGTAAAGCATCGGAATCTCTAACTGGTGTCACAGGAATGTTTCAAAACATATACAGTTAGAAGAGTCAGTCTTCTTGTACTTACGTCGACATTGTGCCTTTTCTATTTAATTCCGATGCAATTTCTGTGTTTCATAATCAATAAGAAGGTCAAAGGGATACAATAAACCTGAATCGAAGCATCGGAATCTATAACTAGTGTCACAGGAATGGTTCAAAGCAAAGTCAGTAAGAAGAGTCAGTCTACTTGTACTTTAGTCGGCATTGTGCCTTTTGTATTTAATTCCGATGCACTGATTGTGTTTCATCGTCAATAAGAAGGTCAGAGGGGTACACTAAACCTGGAGTGAAGCATCAGAATCTATAACTAGTGTCAATGGAATGGTTCAAAGCTCAGACAGTAAGAAGAGTCAGTGTTCTTGTACTTAAGTCGGCATTGTGCCTTTTGTATTTAATTCCGATGCAATTTCTGTGTTTCATCGTCAATAAGAAGGTCAGAGGGGTAAAGTAAACCTGAAGTGAAGTATCGGAATCTATAGCTAGTGTCACAGGAATGGTTCAAAACATAGTCCGTAAGAAGAGTCAGACTTCTTGTCCTTAAGTCGGCGTTGTGCCTTTTGTATTTAATTCCAATGCAATTTCTGTGTTTCATCGTCTATAAGAAGGTCCAAGTTATCCAGTAAACCTGGAGTGAAGCTTCGGAATCTGTAACTTGTGTCACAGGAATGGTTCAAAACGTAGACAGTAAGAAGAGTCAGTCTCCTTGGACTTAATTCTGCACTGTGCCTTTTGTATTTAATTCCGATGCAATTTCTGTGTTTCATCGTCATTAAGAAGGACCAAGGGATACAGTAAACCTGGAGTGAAGCAACGGAATCAATAACTAGTGACACAGGGATGGTTCAAAGCATAGGCAGTAAGAAGAGTCAGTCTTCTTGTACTTAAGTCGGCATTGTGCCTTTTGTACTTATCTCCGATGCAATTTCTGTGTTTCATCGTCAATAAGAAGGTCAGAGGGATACATTAATCCTGAAGTGAAGCATCGGCATCTATAACTAGTGTCACAGGAATGGTTCAAATCATAGTTAGTAAGAATAGTCAGTCTTCTTGTTCTTAAGTCATCATTGTGCATTTTCAGTTTAATTCTGATGCAATTTCTGTGTTTCATCGTCAATATGAATGTCCAAAGGATACAGTAAACCTGGAGTGAAGCATCGGAATCTATAACTAGTGTCACAGGAATGGTTCAGATCATAGACAGTAAGAAGAGTCAGATCACTTTCACTTAAGTCGGCATCGTGCCTTTTGTATTTAATTCCGATGCAATTTCTGTGTTTCATCGTCAATAAGAAGGTCCAAGGGATACAGTAAACCTGGAGTTAAGCATCGGAGTCTATAACTAGTGTCACAGGACTGGTTCAAAAATAGACAGTAAGAAGGGTCAGTCTTCTTAAACTTAAGTCGGCATTGTAACTTTTCTATTTAATTCCGATGCAATTTCTGTGCTTCATCGTCAATAACAAGGTCCAATGGATACAGTAAACCTGGAGTGAAGCATCGGAATCTATAACTAGTGTCACAGGAATGGTTCAAATCATAGACAGTAAGAAGAGTCAGTCTTCTTCTACTTAAGTCGACATTGTGACTTTTCAATTTAATTCCGATGCAATTTCTGTGTTACTTCGTCAGTAAGAAGGTCAGAGGGATACAATAAACCTGAAGTGAAGCATCGCAATCTATAACTAGTGTCACAGGAATGGTTCAAAATAAAGTCAGTAAGAAGAGTTAGTCTTCATGTGCTTAAGTCGGCATTGTGCCTTTTGTATTTAATTCCGATGCTATTTCTGTGTTTCATCGTCAATAAGAAGGTCCAAGGGATGCAGTAAACCTGCAGTGTAGCATCGGAATCTATAACTAGTGTCAATGGAATGATTCAAAACTTAGACAGTAAGAAGAGTCAGTCTTCTTGTACTTAAGTCGGCATTGTGCCTTTTGTACTTAATTCCGATGCATTTTCTGTGTTTCATCGTCAATAAGAAGGTCCAAGGGATACAGTAAACCTGGAGTGAAGCATCGGAATCTATAACTAGTGTCACAGCAATGGTTCAAATCTTAGTCAGTAAGGAGAGTCAGTCTTCTTGTACTTAAGTCGGCATTGTGCCTTTTGTATTTAATTCCGATGCAATTTTTGTGTTTCATCGTCAATAAGAAGGACCATGGGATACAGTAAAACTGGAGTGAAGCGTCGGAATCTAAACCTAGTGTCACAGGGATGGTTCAAATCATAGACAGTAAGAAGAGTCAGTCTTCTTGTACTTAAGTCGGCATTGTGTCTCTTCTATTTAATTCCGATGCAATTTCTGTGTTTCATCGTCAATAAGAAGGTCAGAGGGATACAGTAATCCTGAAGTGAAGCATCGGAATCTATAACTAGTGTCACAGGAATGGTTCAAAACATAGTCAGTAAGTTGTGTCAGTCTTCTTGTACTTATGTCGGCATTGTGTCTTTTCTATTTAATTCCGATGCAATTTCTGTGTTTCATCGTCAATAAGAAGGTCAGAGGGATACAATAAACCTGAAGTGATGCATCAGAATCTATAACTAGTGTCACAAGAATGGTTCAAAGCAAAGTCAGTAAGAAGATTCAGTCTTCTTGTCCTTAAGTCGGCATTGTGCCTTTTGTATTTAATTCCGATGCAATATCTGTGTTTCTTCGTCAATAAGAAGGTCCAAGGGATACAGTAAACCTGGAGTGAAGCATTGGAATCTTTAACTAGTGTCACAGGAATGGTTCAAAGCATAGACAGTAAGAAGAGTCAGTCTTCTTGTACTTAATTAAGTCAGTAAGAAGAGTTAGTCTTCATGTGCTTAAGTCGGCATTGTGCCTTTTGTATTTAATTCCGATGCAATTTCTGTGTTTCGTCGTCAATAAGAAGGTCCAAGGGATGCAGTAAACCTGGAGTGTAGCATCGGAATCTATAACTAGTGTCACAGGAATGGTTCAAAACACAGACAGTAGAAGAGTCAGTCTTTGTGTACTTAAGTCAGCATTTTGATTGTTGTATTTAATTCCGATGCAATTTCTGTGTTTCATCGTCAATAAGAAGGTCCAAGGGATACAGTAAAGCTGGAGTGAAGCATCGGAATCATTAACTAGTGTCAATGGAATGATTCAAAACTTAGATAGTAAGAAGAGTCAGTCTTCTTGTACTTAAGTCGGCATTGTGCCTTTTGTATTTAATTCCGATGCAATTTCTGTGTTTCATCGTCAATAACAAGGCCAGAGGGGTACAGTAAACCTGGAGTGAAGCATCGGAATCTATAACTGGTGTCACACGACTGGTTCAAAAATAGACAGTAAGAACAGTCAGTCTTCTTGTCCTTAAGTCGGCATTCTGCATTTTGTATTTAATTCCGATGCAATTTCTGTGTTTCATCGTCAATATGAAGGTCCAAGGGATACAGTAAACCTGGAGTGAAGCATCGGAATCTATAACTAGTGTCACAGGAATGGTTCAAATCATAGATAGTAAGAAGAGTCAGACTTCTTGTACTTAATTCTGCATTGTGCCTTTTGTATTTAATTCCGATGCTATTTCTGTGCTTCATTGTCAAGAAGAAGGTCCAAGGGAATCAGTAAACCTGAAGTGAAGCATCGGAATCTATAACTAGTGTCACAGGGATGGTTCAAAACATAGACAGTAAGAGGAGTCAGTCTTCTTGTACTTAAGTCGGCTCTGTGCCTTTTGTATTTAATTCCGATGCAATTTCTCTGTTTCATCGTAAATAAGAAGGACCAAGGGATACAGTAAACCTGAAGTGAAGCATCGGAATCTATAACTGGTGTCACAGGGATGGTTCAAAACATAGACAGTAAGAAGAGTCCGTCTTCTTGTACCTAAGTCAGCATTGTGCTATTTCTATTTAATTCCGATGCAATTTCTGTGTTTCATCGTCAATAAGAAGGTCAGGGGGATACAGTAATCCTGAAGTGAACCACCGGAATCTATAACTAGTGTCACAGGAATGGTTCAAAACATAGACAGTAAGAAGAGTCAGTCTTCTTGTACTTAAGTCGACATTGTGACTTTTCTATTTAATTCCGATGCAATTTCTGTGTTTCTTCGTCAGTACGAAGGTCAGAGGGATACAATAAACATGAAGTGAAGCATGGGAATCTATAACTAGTGTCACAGGAATGGTTCAAAACAAAGTCAGTAAGTAGAGTCAGTCTTCTTGTCCTTAAGTCGGCATTGTGAATTTTTTATTTAATTCCGTTGAAATTGCTGTGTTTCATCGTCAATAAGAAGGTCCAAGGGATACAGTAAACCTGGAGAGTAGCATCGGAATCTATAACTAGTGTCACGGGAATGGTTCAAAACATAGACAGTAACAAGAGTCAGTCTTCGTGTACTTAACTCGGCATTTTGATTGTTATATTTAATTCCGATGCAATTTCTGTTTTTCATCGTTATTAAGAAGGTGCAAGGGATACCGTGAACCTGGAGTGAAGCATCGGAATCTATAACTAGTGTCAATGGGATGATTCAAAACATAGACAGTAAGAGGAGTCAGTCTTCTTGTACTTACGTCGACATTGTGCCTTTTCTATTTAATTCCGATGCAATTTCTGTGTTTCATAATCAATAAGACGGTCAAAGGGATACAATAAACCTGAATCGAAGCATCGGAATCTATAACTAGTGTCACAGGAATGGTTCAAAACAAAGTCAGTAGGAAGAGTCAGTCTACTTGTCCTTTAGTCGGCATTGCGCCTTTTGTATGTAATTCCGATGCAATTATTGTGTTTCATCGTCAATAAGAAGGTCAGAGGGGTACAGTAAACCTGGAGTGAAGCATCAGAATCTATAACTAGTGTCAATGGAATGGTTCAAAACATAGACAGTAAGAAGAGTCAGTGTTCTTGTACTTAAGTCGGCATTGTGCCTTTTGTATTTAATTCCGATGCAATTTCTGTGTTTCATCGTCAATAAGAAGGTCAGAGGGGTAAAGTAAACCTGAAGTGAAGTATCGGAATCTATAGCTAGTGTCACAGGAATGGTTCAAAACATAGTCCGTAAGAAGAGTCAGTCTTCTTGTCCTTAAGTCGGCGTTGTGCCTTTTGTATTTAATTCCAATGCAATTTCTGTGTTTCATCGTCTATAAGAAGGTCCAAGTTATCCAGTAAACCTGGAGTGAAGCTTCTGAATCTGTAACTTGTGTCACAGGAATGGTTCAAAACGTAGACAGTAAGAAGAGTCAGTCTCCTTGTACTTAATTCTGCACTGTGCCTTTTGTATTTAATTCCGATGCAATTTCCGTGTTTCATCGTCATTAAGAAGGCCCAAGGGATACAGTAAACCTGGAGTGAAGCATCGGAATCAATAACTAGTGACACAGGGATGGTTCAAAACATAGGCAGTAAGAAGAGTCAGTCTTCTTGTACTTAAGTCGGCATTGTGCCTTTTGTACTTAACTCCGATGCAATTTCTGTATTTCATCGTCAATACGAAGGTCAGAGGGATACATTAATCCTGAAGTGAACCATCGCATCGATAACTAGTGTCACAGGAATGGTTCAAAACATAGTTTGTAAGAATAGTCAGTCTTCTTGTACTTAAGTCATCATTGTGCATTTTCTGTTTAATTCTGATGCAACTTCTGTGTTTCATCGTCAATATGAATGTCCAAAGGATACAGTAAACCTGGAGTGAAGCATCGGAATCTATAACTAGTGTCACAGGAATGGTTCAAATCATAGACAGTAAGAAGAGTCTGATCTCTTTTACTTAAGTCGGTATGTGCCTTTTGTATTTAATTCCGATGCAATTTCTGTGTTTCATCGTCAATAAGAAGGTCCAAGGGATACAGTAAACCTGGAGTGAAGCATCGGAGTCTATAACTAGTGTCACAGGACTGGTTCAAAGATAGACAGTAAGAAGGGTCAGTCTTCTTAAACTTAAGTCGGCATTGTAACTTTTCTATTTAATTCCGATGCAATTTCTGTGCTTCATCGTCAATAACAAGGTCTAATGGACACAGTAAACCTGGAGTGAAGCATCGGAATCTATAACTAGTGTCAATGGAATGGATCAAAACATAGACAGTAAGAACAGTCAGTCTTCTGGTACTTAAGTCGGCATTGTGCCTTACTGTATTTAATTCCGATGCAATTTCTGTGTTTCATCGTCAATAAGAAGGTCAGAGGGATACAATAAACCTGAAGTGAAGCATCGCAATCTATAACTAGTGTCACAGGAATGGTTCAAAATAAAGTCGGTAAGAAGAGTTAGTCTTCATGTGCTTAAGTCGGCATTGTGCCTTTTGTATTTAATTCCGATGCAATTTCTGTGTTTCGTCGTCAATAAGAAGGTCCAAGGGATTCAGTAAACCTGGAGTGTAGCATCGGAATCTATAACTAGTGTCACAGGAATGGTTCAAAACACAGACAGTAAGAAGAGTCAGTCTTCGTGTACTTAAGTCAGCATTTTGATTGTTGTATTTAATTCCGATGCAATTTCTGTGTTTCATCGTCAATAAGAAGGTCCAAGGGATACAGTAAACCTGGAGTGAAGCATCGGAATCATTAACTAGTGTCAATGGAATGATTCAAAACTTAGATAGTAAGAAGAGTCAGTCTTCTTGTACTTAAGTCGGCATTGTGCCTTTTGTATTTAATTCCGATGCAATTTCTGTGTTTCATCGTCAATAACAAGGCCAGAGGGGTACAGTAAACCTGGAGTGAAGCATCGGAATCTATAACTGGTGTCACACGACTGGTTCAAAAATAGACAGTAAGAACAGTCAGTCTTCTTGTCCTTAAGTCGGCATTCTGCATTTTGTATTTAATTCCGATGCAATTTCTGTGTTTCATCGTCAATATGAAGGTCCAAGGGATACAGTAAACCTGGAGTGAAGCATCGGAATCTATAACAAGTGTCACAGGAATGGTTCAAATCATAGATAGTAAGAAGAGTCAGACTTCTTGTACTTAATTCTGCATTGTGCCTTTTGTATTTAATTCCGATGCTATTTCTGTGCTTCATTGTCAAGAAGAAGGTCCAAGGGAATCAGTAAACCTGAAGTGAAGCATCGGAATCTATAACTAGTGTCACAGGGATGGTTCAAAACATAGACAGTAAGAGGAGTCAGTCTTCTTGTACTTAAGTCGGCTCTGTGCCTTTTGTATTTAATTCCGATGCAATTTCTCTGTTTCATCGTAAATAAGAAGGACCAAGGGATACAGTAAACCTGAAGTGAAGCATCGGAATCTATAACTGGTGTCACAGGGATGGTTCAAAACATACACAGTAAGAAGAGTCCGTCTTCTTGTACCTAAGTCAGCATTGTGCTATTTCTATTTAATTCCGATGCAATTTCTGTGTTTCATCGTCAATAAGAAGGTCAGGGGGATACAGTAATCCTGAAGTGAACCACCGGAATCTATAACTAGTGTCACAGGAATGGTTCAAAACATAGACAGTAAGAAGAGTCAGTCTTCTTGTACTTAAGTCGACATTGTGACTTTTCTATTTAATTCCGATGCAATTTCTGTGTTTCTTCGTCAGTACGAAGGTCAGAGGGATACAATAAACATGAAGTGAAGCATGGGAATCTATAACTAGTGTCACAGGAATGGTTCAAAACAAAGTCAGTAAGTAGAGTCAGTCTTCTTGTCCTTAAGTGGGCATTGTGAATTTTTTATTTAATTCCGTTGAAATTGCTGTGTTTCATCGTCAATAAGAAGGTCCAAGGGATACAGTAAACCTGGAGAGTAGCATCGGAATCTATAACTAGTGTCACGGGAATGGTTCAAAACATAGACAGTAACAAGAGTCAGTCTTCGTGTACTTAACTCGGCATTTTGATTGTTATATTTAATTCCGATGCAATTTCTGTTTTTCATCGTTATTAAGAAGGTGCAAGGGATACCGTGAACCTGGAGTGAAGCATCGGAATCTATAACTAGTGTCAATGGGATGATTCAAAACATAGACAGTAAGAGGAGTCAGTCTTCTTGTACTTACGTCGACATTGTGCCTTTTCTATTTAATTCCGATGCAATTTCTGTGTTTCATAATCAATAAGACGGTCAAAGGGATACAATAAACCTGAATCGAAGCATCGGAATCTATAACTAGTGTCACAGGAATGGTTCAAAACAAAGTCAGTAGGAAGAGTCAGTCTACTTGTCCTTTAGTCGGCATTGCGCCTTTTGTATTTAATTCCGATGCAATTATTGTGTTTCATCGTCAATAAGAAGGTCAGAGGGGTACAGTAAACATGGAGTGAAGCATCAGAATCTATAACTAGTGTCAATGGAATGGTTAAAAACATAGACAGTAAGAAGAGTCAGTGTTCTTGTACTTAAGTCGGCATTGTGCCTTTTGTATTTAATTCCGATGCAATTTCTGTGTTTCATCGTCAATAAGAAGGTCAGAGGGGTAAAGTAAACCTGAAGTGAAGTATCGGAATCTATAGCTAGTGTCACAGGAATGGTTCAAAACATAGTCCGTAAGAAGAGTCAGTCTTCTTGTCCTTAAGTCGGCGTTGTGCCTTTTGTATTTAATTCCAATGCAATTTCTGTGCTTCATCGTCTATAAGAAGGTCCAAGTTATCCAGTAAACCTGGAGTGAAGCTTCTGAATCTGTAACTTGTGTCACAGGAATGGTTCAAAACGTAGACAGTAAGAAGAGTCAGTCTCCTTGTACTTAATTCTGCACTGTGCCTTTTGTATTTAATTCCGATGCAATTTCCGTGTTTCATCGTCATTAAGAAGGCCCAAGGGATACAGTAAACCTGGAGTGAAGCATCGGAATCAATAACTAGTGACACAGGGATGGTTCAAAACATAGGCAGTAAGAAGAGTCAGTCTTCTTGTACTTAAGTCGGCATTGTGCCTTTTGTACTTAACTCCGATGCAATTTCTGTATTTCATCGTCAATACGAAGGTCAGAGGGATACATTAATCCTGAAGTGAAGCATCGCATCTATAACTAGTGTCACAGGAATGGTTCAAAACATAGTTTGTAAGAATAGTCAGTCTTCTTGTACTTAAGTCATCATTGTGCATTTTCTGTTTAATTCTGATGCAATTTCTGTGTTTCATCGTCAATATGAATGTCCAAAGGATACAGTAAACCTGGAGTGAAGCATCGGAATCTATAACTAGTGTCACAGGAATGTTTCAAATCATAGACAGTAAGAAGAGTCTGATCTCTTTTACTTAAGTCGGTATGTGCCTTTTGTATTTAATTCCGATGCAATTTCTGTGTTTCATCGTCAATAAGAAGGTCCAAGGGATACAGTAAACCTGGAGTGAAGCATCGGAGTCTATAACTAGTGTCACAGGACTGGTTCAAAGATAGACATTAAGAAGGGTCAGTCTTCTTAAACTTAAGTCGGCATTGTAACTTTTCTATTTAATTCCGATGCAATTTCTGTGCTTCATCGTCAATAACAAGGTCTAATGGACACAGTAAACCTGGAGTGAAGCATCGGAATCTATAACTAGTGTCAATGGAATGGATCAAAACATAGACAGTAAGAAGAGTCAGTCTTCTGGTACTTAAGTCGGCATTGTGCCTTATTGTATTTAATTCCGATGCAATTTCTGTGTTTCATCGTCAATAAGAAGGGCAGAGGGATACAGTAAAACTGAGGTGATGCATCGGAATCTATAGCTAGTGTCACAGGAATGGTTCAAAGCATAGTCAGTAAGAAGAGTAGGTATTCTTGTCCTTAAGTCGGCATTCTGCCTTTTGTATTTTATTCCGATGCAATTTCTGTGTTTCATCGTCAATATGAAGGTCCAAGGGATACAGTAAACCTGGAGTGAAGCATCGGAATGTATAACTAGTGTCACAGGAATGGTTCAAAACATAGACAGTAAGAAAAGTCAGTCTTCTTGTACCTAAGTCGGCATTGTGCCTTTTCTATCTTATTCCGATGCAATTTCTGTCTTTCATCGTCAATAAGAAGGTCAGAGGGATACAGTAATCCTGAATTGAAGCATCGGAATCCGTAACTAGTGTTACAGGAATGGTTCAAAACATAGTCAGTAAGAAGTGTCAGTCTTCTTGTACTTAAGTCGGCATTGTGCCTTTTCTATTTAATTCCGATGCAATTTCTGTGTTTCATCGTCAATAAGAAGGTCCAAGGGAAACAGTAAACCTGGAGTGAAGCATCGGAATCTATAACTAGTGTCACAGGAATTGTTCAAATCATAGACAGTAAGAAGAGTCAGTCTTCTTCTACTTAAGTCGACATTGTGACTTTTCATTTTAATTCCGATGCAATTTCTGTGTTTCATCGTCAATAAGAAGGTATAAGGGATACAGTAAACTTGGAGTGAAGCATCGGAAACTATAACTAGCGTCACAGGAATGGTTCAAATCATAGACAGTAAGAAGAGTCAGTCTTCTTGTACTTAAGTCGACATTGTGACTTTTCTATTTAGTTCCGATACAATTTCTGTGTTTCTTCGTCAGTAAGAAGGTCAGAGGGATACAATAAACCTGAAGTGAGGCATGGGAATCTATAACTAGTGTCACAGGAATGGTTCAAAACAAAGTCAGTAAGTAGAGTCAGTCTTCTTGTCCTTAAGTCGGCATTGTGCATTTTTTCTTTAATTCCGTTGAAATTTGCTGTGTTTCATCGTCAATAAGAAGGTCCAAGGGATACAGTAAACCTGGAGAGTAGCATCGGAATCTATAACTAGTGTCACAGGAATGGTTCAAAACATAGACAGTAACAAGAGTCAGTCTTCGTGTACTTAACTCGGCATTTTGGTTGCTGTATTTAATTCCGATGCAATATCTGTGTTTCATCGTCAATAAGAAGGTCAGAGCGATACAGTAAACCTGAAGTTAAGCATCGGAATCCATAACTAGTGTCACAGGAATGGTTCGAAACATAGTCAGTAAGAAGAGTAAGTCTTCTTGTACTTAAGTCGGCATTGTGCCTTTTGTATTAAATTCCGATGCAATTTCTGTGTTTCATCGTCAATAAGAAGGTCCAAGGGATACAGGAAACCTGGAGTGAAGCATCGGAAGCCATAACTAGTGTCACAGGGACGGTTCAAAACATAAACAGTAAGATGAGTGAGTATTCTTGTACTTAATTCGGCATTGTGCTTTTTGTATTTATTTCCAATGCAATTTCTATGCTTCCTCGTCACTAAGACGGTGAGAGAGATACAGTAATCCAGAAATTAAGCATCGGAATCTATAACTAGTGTCACAGGAATGGTTCAAAGCATAGTCAGTTAGAAGAGTCAGTCTTCTTGTAGTTAAGTCGGCATTGTGCGTTTTGTTTTGAATTCCGATGCAATTTCTGTGTTTCATCGTCAATAAGAAGGTCCAAGGGATACAGTAAACCCGAAGTGAAGCATCGGAATCTATAACTAGTGTCACAGGAATGGTTCAAAACATAGACAGTAGGAAGAGTCAGTCTTCTAGTACTTAAGTCGGCATTGTATCTTTTCTATTTAATTCCGATGCTATTTCTGTATTTCATCGTCAATAAGGCGGTCAGAGGGATACAGTAAACCTGAAGTGAAGAATCGGAATCTATAACTTGTGTCACAGGAATGTTTCAAAACATAGTCAGTAAGAAGAGTCAGTCTTCTTGTACTTAAGTCGGCATTGTGCCTTTTGTATTTAATTCCGATGCAATTTCTGTGTTTCATCGTCAATAAGAAGGTCAGAGGGATACAGTAAACCTGAAGTGAAGCATCGGAATCTATAGCTAGTGTCACAAAAATGGTTGAAAACATAGTCAGTAAGAAGAGTCAGTCTTCTTGTCCTTAAGTCGTCATTGTGCATTTTGTAATTAATTCCGATGCAATTTCTGTGTTTCATTGTCAATAAGAAGGTCCAAGGGATACAGTAAACCTGGAGTGAAGCATCGGAATGTATAACTAGTGTCACAGCAATGGTTCAAAGCATTGACAGTAAGAAGAGCCAGTCTTCTTGTACTTAATTCGTCATTGTGCCTTTTGTATTTAATTCCGATGCAAATACTGTGTTTCATTGTCAATAAGAAGCTCCAAGGGATACAATAACCCTGGAGTGAAGCATCGGAATCTATAACTAGTGTCAATGGTATGGTTCAAAACATAAACAGTAAGAAGAGTCAGTCTTCTTGTACTTAAGTCGGCATTGTGCCTTTTGTTTTTAATTCCGATGCAATTTCTGTGTTTCATCGTCAATAAGAAGGTCCAAGGGATACAGTAAACCTGGAGTGAAGCATCGGAATCAATAACTAGTGTCACAGGAATGGTTCAAAACATAGACAGTAAGAAGAGTCAGTCTTCTTGTAATTAATTCGTCATTGTGCCTTTTGTATTTAATTCCGATGCAAATTCTGTGTTTCATTGTCAATAAGAAGGTCCATGGGATACAGTAAACCTGGAGTGAAGCATCGTAATCTATAACTAGTGTCACAGGAATGGTTCAAAACATAGTCAGTAAGCAGAGTCAGTCTTCTTGTACTTAAGTCATCATTGTGCATTTTCTATTTAATTCTGATGCATTTTCTGTGTTTCATCGTCAATAAGAAGGTCCAAGGGATACAGTAAACCTGGAGTGAAGCATCTGAATCTATAACTAGTGTCAATGGAATGGTTCAAAACATAGACATTAAGAAGAGTCAGTCTTCTTGTACTTGAGTCGCCATTGTGCCTTTTGTATTTAATTCCGATGCAATTTCTTTGCTTCATCGTCAATAAGAAGTCAAAGGGATACAGTAAACCTGAAGTGATGCATCGGACTCTATAGCTAGTGTCACAGGAATGGTTCAAAACATAGTCAGTAAGAAGAGTCAGTCTTCTTGTACTTAAGTCATCATTGTGCATTTTCTATTTAATTCTGATGCATTTTCTGTGTTTCATCGTCAATAAGAAGGTCAGAGGGATAGATTAAACCTGAAGTGAAGCATCGGAATCCATAACTAGTGTCACAGGAATGGTTCAAAGCATAGTCAGTAAGGAGAGTAAGTCCTCTTGTACTTAAGTCGGCATTGTGCCTTTGGTATTTAATTCCGAAACAATTTCTGTGTTTCATCGTCAATAAGAAGGTCCAAGTGATACAGTAAATCTGCAATGAGTCATCGGAATCTGTAACTAGTGTCACAGGGACGGTTCATAACATAGACAGTAAGATGAGTCAGTATTCTTGTACTTAAGTCGGCAATGTACTTTTTGTATTTATTTCCGATGCAATTTCTGTGTTTCATCGTCACTGAGAAGGTCAGAGGGGTACAGTAATCCTAAAGTTAAGCATCGAAATCTATAACTAGTGTTACAATAATGGTTCAAAGCATAGTCAGCAAGAAGAGTCAGTCTTCTTGTGGTTAAGTGGGCATTGTGCCTTTTGTATTTAATTCCGATGCAATTTCTGTGTTTCATTGTCAATAAAAAGGTCCAAGGGATACAGTAAACCTGAAGTGAAACATCGGAATCTATAACTACTGTAACAGGAATGGTTCAAAACATAGACAGTAGGAAGAGTCAGTCTTCTAGTACTTAAGTCGGCGTTGTGCCTTTTCTATTTATTTCCGATGCAATTTCTGTGTTTCATCGTCAATAAGACGGTCAGAGGGATACAGTACACCTGAAGTGAAGCATGGGAATCTATAACTAGTGCCACAGGATTGGTTCAAATTATAGTCAGTAAGAAGAGTCAGTCTTCTTGTCCTTAATTCGGCATTGTGCCTCTTGTATTTAATTCCGATGAATTTTCTGTGTTTCATCGTGGATAAGAACGTCCAAGGGATACAGTAAACCTGGAGTGACTAGTGTCACAGGACTGGTTCAAAAATAGACAGTAAGAAGAAACAGTCTTTTTGTACTTAATTCGGCATTGTGCCTTTTGTATTTCATTCCGATGCAATTTCTGTGTTTCATCGTCAATAAGAAGGTCAGAGTGATACAGTAAACCTGAAGTGAAGCATCGGAATCCATAACTAGTGTCACAGGAATGGTTCAAAACATAGTCAGTAAGAAGAGTTAGTCTTCTTGTACTTAATTCGGCATTGTGCCTTTTGTATTTATTTCCGATGCAATTTCTGTGTTTCATCGCCACTAAGATGGTGAGAGGGATACAGTAAACCTGGAGTGTAGCATCGGAATCTGTAACTAGTGTCACAGGAATGGTTCGAATCATAGACAGTAAGAAGAGTCAGTCTTAGTGTACTTAACTCGGCATTTTGCCTTTTGTATTTAATTCCGATGCAATTTTTGTGTTTCATCATCAATAAGAAGGTCCAAGGGATACAGTAAACCTGAAGTGAAGCATCGGAATCTATAACTAGTGTCACAGGGATGGTTCAAAACATAGACAGTAAGAAGGGTCCGTCTTCTTGTACCTAAGTCAGCATTGTGCCATTTCTATTTAATTCCGATGCAATTTCTGTGTTTCATCGTCAATAGGAAGGTCAGGGGCATACAGTAATCCTGAAGTGAAGCATCGGAATCTATAACTATTGTCACAGGAATGGTTCAAAACATAGTCAGTAAGAAGAGTCAGTCTTCGTGTACTTAATTCGGCATTGTGCCTTTTGTAATTAATTCCGATGCAATTTCTGTGTTTCATCGTCAATAAGAAGGTCCAAGGGATACAGTAAACCTGGAGCGAAGCATCGGAATGTATAACTAGTGTCACAGGAATGGTTCAAAGCATTGACAGTAAGAAGAGTCAGTTTTCTTGTACTTAATTCGTCATTGTGCCTTTTGTATTTAATTCCGATGCAAATTCTGTGTTTCATTGTCAATAAGAAGGTCCAAGGGATGCAATAGACCTGGAGTGAAGCATCGGAATCTATCACTAGTGTCAATGGTATGGTTCAAAACATAAACAGTAAGAAGAGTCAGTCTTCTTGTACTTATATCGGCATTGTGCCTTTTGTATTTAATTCCGATGCAATTCCTGTGTTTCATCGTCAATAAGAAGGTCAGAGGGATACAGTAAACCTGAAGTGAAGCATCGGAATCTATAGCTGGTGTCAGAGGAATGGTTGAAAACATAGTCAGTAAGAAAAGTCAGTCTTCTTGTCCTTAAGTCGGCATTGTGCCTTTTGTATTTAATTCCGATGCAATTTCTGTGTTTCTTCGTCAATAAGATGGTCCAAGGGATACAGAAAACCTGGAGTGAGGCATCGGAATCAATAACTAGTGACACAGGAATGGTTCAAAACATAGACAGTAAGAAGAGTCAGTCTTCTTGTAATTAATTCGTCATTGTGCCTTTTGCATTTAATTCCGATGCAAATTCTGTGTTTCATTGTCAACAAGAAGGTCCAAGGGATACAGTAAACCTGGAGTGAAGCATCGTAATCTACAACTAGTGTCACAGGAATGGTTCAAAACAAAGTCAGTAAGAAGAGTCAGTCTTCTTGTACTTAAGTCGGCATTGTACCTTTTCTATTTAATTCCCATGCAATTTCTGTGTTTCATCGTCAATAACAAGGTCCAAAGGATACAGTAAACCTAGAGTGAAGCATCTGAATCTATAACTAGTGTCAATGGAATGGTTCAAAACATAGACATTAAGGAGAGTCAGTCTTCTTGTACTTAATTTGGCATTGTGCCTTTTGTATTTCATTCCGATGCAATTTCTGTGCTTCATCGTCAATAAGAAGACAGAGGGATACAGTAAACCTGAAGTGATGCATCGGACTCTGTAGCTAGTGTCAAAGGAATGGTTCAAAACATAGTCAGTAAGAAGAGTCAGTCTTCTTGTCCTTAAGTCGGCATTATGCCTTTTGTACTTAATTCCGATGCAATTTCTGTGTTTCATCGTCGATATGAAGGTCAGAGGGATACAGAAATCCTGAAGTGAAGCATCGGAATCTATAGCTAGTGTCACAGGAGTGGTTCCAATCATGGTCAGTAAGAATAGTCAGTCCTCTTGTACTTAAGTCATCATTGTGCATTTTCTATTTAATTCTGATGCAATTTCTGTGTTTCATCGTCAACAAGAGGGTCCAAGGGATACAGTAAACCTGGAGTGAAGCATCGGAGTCTATAACTAGTGTCACAGGACTGGTTCAAAAATAGACAGTAAGAAGAGTCAGTCTTCTTGTACTTAATTCGGCATTGTGCACTTTGTATTTAATTCCGATGCAATTTCTGTGTTTCAACGTCAATAAGAACGTCAGAGGGATAGATTAAACCTGAAGTGAAGCATCGGAATCCATAACTAGTGTCACAGGAATGGTTCAAAACATAGTAAGTAAGAAAAGTCAGTCTTCTTGTCCTTAAGTCGGCATTGTGCCTTTTGTATTTAATTCCGATGCAATTTCTGTGATTCATCGTCAATAAGAAGGTCCAAGGGATACAGTAAACCTGAAGTGAGGCATCGGAATCTATAACTACTGTAACAGGAATGGTTCAAAACATAGACAGTAGGAAGAGTCAGTCTTCTAGTACTTAAGTCGGCATTGTGCCTTTTCTATTCATTTCCGATGCAATTTCTGTGCTTCATCGTCAATAAGACGGTCAGAGGGATACAGTACACCTGAAGTGAAGCATCGGAATCTATAACTAGTGCCACAGGAATGGTTCAAATGATAGACAGTAAGAAGAGTCAGTCTTCTTGTCCTTAAGTCGGCATTATGCCTTTTGTACTTAATTCCGATGCAATTTCTGTGTTTCAACGTCAATAAGAAGGTCAGAGGGATAGATTAAACCTGGAGTGAAGCATCGGAGTCTACAACTAGTGTCACAGGACTGGTTCAAAAATAGACAGTAAGAAGAAACAGTCTTTCTGTACTTAATTCGGCATTGTGCCTTTTGTATTTTATTCCGATGCAATTTCTGTGTTTCATCGTCAATAAGAAGGTCAGAGCGATACAGTAAACCTGAAGTGAAGCATCGGAATCCATAACTAGTGTCACAGGAATGGTTCAAAACATAGTCAGTAAGAAGAGTTAGTCTTCTTGTACTTAATTTGGAATTGTGCCTTTTGTATTTATTTCCGATGCAATTTCTGTGTTTCATCGCCACTAAGACGGTGAGAGGGATACAGTAAACCTGAAGTGAAGCATCGGAATCTATAACTAGAGTCACAGGAATGGTTCAAATCATAGACAGTTGGAGGAGTCAGTCTTCTTGTCCTTAAGTCGGCATTGTGCCTTTTGGATTTAATTCCGATGCAATTTCTGTGTTTCATCGCCAATAAGATGGTCCAAGGGATACAGTAAAATTGGAGTGTAGCATCGGAATCTGTAACGAGTGTCACAGGAATGGTTCGAATCATAGACAGTAAGAAGAGTCAGTCTTAGTGTACCTAACTCGGCATTTTGCATTTTGTATTTAATTCCGATGCAATTTTTGTGTTTCATCGTCAATAAGAAGGTCCAAGGGATACAGTAAACCTGAAGTGAAGCATCGGAATCTATAACTAGTGTCACAGGGATGGTTCAAAACATAGACAGTAAGAAGAGTCCGTCTTCTTGTACCTAAGTCAGCATTGTGCCATTTCTATTTAATTCCGAAGCAATATCTGTGTTTCATCGTCAATAAGAAGGTCAGGGGGATACAGTAGTCCTGAAGTGAAGCATCGGAATCTATAACTAGTGTCACAGGAATGGTTCAAAACATAGTCAGTAAGAAGAGTCACTCTTCTTGTCCTTAAGTCGGCATTGTGCATTTTTTATTTAATTCCGATGAAATTGCTGTGTTTCATCGTCAATAAGAAGGTCCAAGGGACACAGTAAACCTGGAGAGTAGCATTGGAATCTATAACTAGTGTCACAGGAATGGTTCAAAACATAGACAGTAAGAAGAGTCAGTCTTCGTGTACTTAACTCGGCATTCTGATTGTTGTATTTAATTCCGATGCAATTTCTGTTATTCATCGTCATTAAGAAGGTCCAAGGGATACCGTGAACCTGGAGTGAAGCATTGGAATCTATAACTAGTGTCAATGGAATGATTCAAAGCATAGACAGTAAGACGAGTAAGTCTTCTTGTACTTAAGTTGGCATTGTGCTTTTTGTATTTAATTCCGATGCAATTTCTGTGTTTCATCGTCAATAAGAAGGTCCAAGGGATACAGTAAACCTAGAGTGAAGCATCGGAATGTACAACTAGTGTCACAGGAATGGTTCAAAGCATTGACAGTAAGAAGAGTCAGTATTCTTGTACTTAATTCGTCATTGTGCCTTTTGTATTTAATTCCGTTGCAAATTCTGTGTTTCATTGTCAATAAGAAGGTCGAAGGTATACAATAAACCTGGAGTGAAGCATCGGAATCTATAACTAGTGTCAATGGTATGGTTCAAAACATAAACAGTAAGAAGAGTCAGTCTTCTTGTACTTAAGTCGGCATTGTGCCTTTTGTATTTAATTCCGATGCAATTTCTGTGTTTCATCGTCAATAGGAAGGTCAGAGGGATACAGTAAACCTGAAGTGAAGCATCGGAATCTATAGCTGGTGTCACAGGAATGGTTGAAATCATAGTCAGTAAGAAGAGTCAGTCTTCTTGTCCTTAAGTCGGCATTGTGCCATTTGTATTTAATTCCGATGCAATTTCTGTGTTTCATCGTCAATACGAAGGTCCAAGGGATACAGTAAACCTGGTGTGAGGCATCGGAATCAATAACTAGTGTCACAGGAATGGTTCAAGACATAGACATTAAGAAGAGTCAGTCTTCTTGTAATTAATTCGTCATTGTGCCTTTTGTTTTTAATTCCGATGCAAATTCTGTGTTTCATTGTCAATAAGAAGGTCCAAGGGATACAGTAAACCTGGAGTGAAGCATCGTAATCTACAACTAGTGTCACAGGAATGATTCAAAACAAAGTCAGTAAGAAGAGTCAGTCTTCTTGTACTTAAGTCGGCATTGTACCTTTTCTATTTAATTCCCATGCAATTTCTGTTTTTCATCGTCAATAACAAGGTCCAAAGGATACAGTAAGCCTGGAGTGAAGCATCTGAATCTATAACTAGTGTCAATGGAATGGTTCAAAACATAGACATTAAGAAGAGTCAGTCTTCTTGTACTTAAGTCGGCATTGTGCCTTTTGTATTTAATTCCGTTTGCAATTTCTGTGTTTCATCGTCAATGAGAAGGTCAGTGGGATAGATTAAACCTGAAGTGAACATCGGAATCCATAACTAGTGTCACAGGATTGGTTCAAAACATAGTCAGTATGAAGAGTCAGTCCTCTTGTACTTAAGTCGGCATTGTGCCTTTGGTATTTAATTCCGATGCAATTTCTGTGTTTCATCGTCAATAAGAAGGTCCAAGGGATACAGTAAACCTGGAGTGAAGCATCGGAATCTGTAACTAGTGTCACAGGAATGGTTCAAATCATAGACAGTAAGAAGAGTCAGACATCTTTCCCTTGGGTCGGCATTGTGCCTTTTGTATTTAATTCCGATGCAATTTCTGTGTTTCATCGTCAATAAGAAGGTCAAAGGGATACAGTAAACCTGGAGTGAAGCATCGGAGTCTATAACTAGTGTCACAGGACTGGTTCAAAAATAGACAGTAAGTAGAGTCAGTCTTCTTGTACTTAAGTCGGCAATGTGCTTTTTGTATTTATTTCCGATGCAATTTCTGTGTTTCATCGTCACTGAGAAGGTCAGAGGGGTACAGTAATCCTGAAGTTAAGCATCGGAATCTATAACTAGTGTTACAATAATGCTTCAAAGCATAGTCAGTAAGAAGAGTCAGTCTTCTTGTAGTTAAGACGGCATTGTGCCTTTTGTATTGAATTCCGATGCAATTTCTGTGTTTCATCGTCAATAAGAAGGTCCAAGGGATACAGTAAACCTGAAGTGAAGCATCAGAACCTGTAACTAATGTAACAGGAATGGTTCAAAACATAGACAGTAGGAAGAGTCAGTCTTCTAGTACTTTAGTCGGCATTGTGCCTTTTCTATTTATTTCCGATGCAATTTCTGTGTTTCATCGTCAATACGACGGTCAGAGGGATACAGTACACCTGAAGTGAAGCATCGGAAACTATAATTATTGCCACAGGAATGGTTCAAATTACAGTCAGTAAGAAGAGTCAGTCTTCTTGTCCTTAAGTCGGCATTGGGCCTCTTGTATTTAATTCCGATGAAATTTCTGTGTTTCATCGTTGATAAGAAGGTCCAAGGGATACAGTAAACCCAGAGTGAAGCATCGGAGTCTACAACTAGTGTCACAGGACTGGTTCAAAAATAGACAGTAAGAAGAAACAGTCTTTTTGTACTTAATTCCGCATTGTGCCTTTTGTATTTAATTCCGATGCAATTTCTGTGTTTCATCGTCAATGAGAAGGTCAGTGGGATAGATTAAACCTGAAGTGAACATCGGAATCCATAACTAGTGTCACACGAATGGTTCAAAACATAATCAGTATGAAGAGTCAGCCTTCTTGTACTTAAGTCGGCATTGTGCCCTTTCTATTTAATTCCGATGCAATTTCTGTGTTTCATCGTCAATAAGAGGGTCCAAGGGATACAGTAAACCTGGAGTGAAGCATCGGAATCTATAACTAGTATCAATGGTATGATTCAAAACATAGACAGTAAGAAGAGTCAGTCTTCTTGTACATAAGTCGGCATTGTGCCTTTTGTATTTAATTCCGATGCAATTTCTGTGTTTCATCGTCAATAAGAAGGTCAGAGGGATACAGTAAACCTGAAGTGAAGCATCGGAATCTATAGCTAGTGTCACAGGAATGGTTCAAAGCATAGTCAGTAAGAAGAGTCAGTCTTCTTGTCCTTAATTCGGCATTGTGCCTTTTGTATTTAATTCCGATGATATTTCTGTGTTTCATCGTCAATAAGAAGGTCCAAGGGATACAGTAAACCTGGAGTGAAGCATCGGAATCTATAACTAGTTTTACAGGAATGGTTCAAAACATAGACAGTAATATGAGTCAGTCTTCTTGTACTTAAGTCGGCATTGTGCCTTTTGTATTTAATTCCGATGCAATTTTTGTGTTTCATCGTCAATAAGAAGGTCCAAGGGATACAGTAAACCTGAAGTGAAGCATCGGAATCTATAACTAGTGTCACAGGGATGGTTCAAAACATAGACAGTAAGAAGAGTCCGTCTTCTTGTACCTAAGTCAGCATTGTGCCATTTCTATTTAATTCCGATGCAATATCTGTGTTTCATCGTCAATAAGAAGGTCAGGGGGATACAGTAGTCCTGAAGTGAAGCATCGGAATCTATAACTAGTGTCACAGGAATGGTTCAAAACATAGTCAGTAAGAAGAGTCACTCTTCTTGTCCTTAAGTCGGCATTGTGCATTTTTTATTTAATTCCGATGAAATTGCTGTGTTTCATCGTCAATAAGAAGGTCCAAGGGACACAGTAAACCTGGAGAGTAGCATTGGAATCTATAACTAGTGTCACAGGAATGGTTCAAAACATAGACAGTAAGAAGAGTCAGTCTTCGTGTACTTAACTCGGCATTCTGATTGTTGTATTTAATTCCGATGCAATTTCTGTTATTCATCGTCATTAAGAAGGTCCAAGGGATACCGTGAACCTGGAGTGAAGCATTGGAATCTATAACTAGTGTCAATGGAATGATTCAAAGCATAGACAGTAAGACGAGTAAGTCTTCTTGTACTTAAGTTGGCATTGTGCTTTTTGTATTTAATTCCGATGCAATTTCTGTGTTTCATCGTCAATAAGAAGGTCCAAGGGATACAGTAAACCTAGAGTGAAGCATCGGAATGTACAACTAGTGTCACAGGAATGGTTCAAAGCATTGACAGTAAGAAGAGTCAGTATTCTTGTACTTAATTCGTCATTGTGCCTTTTGTATTTAATTCCGTTGCAAATTCTGTGTTTCATTGTCAATAAGAAGGTCGAAGGTATACAATAAACCTGGAGTGAAGCATCGGAATCTATAACTAGTGTCAATGGTATGGTTCAAAACATAAACAGTAAGAAGAGTCAGTCTTCTTGTACTTAAGTCGGCATTGTGCCTTTTGTATTTAATTCCGATGCAATTTCTGTGTTTCATCGTCAATAGGAAGGTCAGAGGGATACAGTAAACCTGAAGTGAAGCATCGGAATCTATAGCTGGTGTCACAGGAATGGTTGAAAACATAGTCAGTAAGAAGAGTCAGTCTTCTTGTCCTTAAGTCGGCATTGTGCCATTTGTATTTAATTCCGATGCAATTTCTGTGTTTCATCGTCAATACGAAGGTCCAAGGGATACAGTAAACCTGGTGTGAGGCATCGGAATCAATAACTAGTGTCACAGGAATGGTTCAAGACATAGACATTAAGAAGAGTCAGTCTTCTTGTAATTAATTCGTCATTGTGCCTTTTGTTTTTAATTCCGATGCAAATTCTGTGTTTCATTGTCAATAAGAAGGTCCAAGGGATACAGTAAACCTGGAGTGAAGCATCGTAATCTACAACTAGTGTCACAGGAATGATTCAAAACAAAGTCAGTAAGAAGAGTCAGTCTTCTTGTACTTAAGTCGGCATTGTACCTTTTCTATTTAATTCCCATGCAATTTCTGTTTTTCATCGTCAATAACAAGGTCCAAAGGATACAGTAAGCCTGGAGTGAAGCATCTGAATCTATAACTAGTGTCAATGGAATGGTTCAAAACATAGACATTAAGAAGAGTCAGTCTTCTTGTACTTAAGTCGGCATTGTGCCTTTTGTATTTAATTCCGTTTGCAATTTCTGTGTTTCATCGTCAATGAGAAGGTCAGTGGGATAGATTAAACCTGAAGTGAACATCGGAATCCATAACTAGTGTCACAGGATTGGTTCAAAACATAGTCAGTATGAAGAGTCAGTCCTCTTGTACTTAAGTCGGCATTGTGCCTTTGGTATTTAATTCCGATGCAATTTCTGTGTTTCATCGTCAATAAGAAGGTCCAAGGGATACAGTAAACCTGGAGTGAAGCATCGGAATCTGTAACTAGTGTCACAGGAATGGTTCAAATCATAGACAGTAAGAAGAGTCAGACATCTTTCCCTTGGGTCGGCATTGTGCCTTTTGTATTTAATTCCGATGCAATTTCTGTGTTTCATCGTCAATAAGAAGGTCAAAGGGATACAGTAAACCTGGAGTGAAGCATCGGAGTCTATAACTAGTGTCACAGGACTGGTTCAAAAATAGACAGTAAGTAGAGTCAGTCTTCTTGTACTTAAGTCGGCAATGTGCTTTTTGTATTTATTTCCGATGCAATTTCTGTGTTTCATCGTCACTGAGAAGGTCAGAGGGGTACAGTAATCCTGAAGTTAAGCATCGGAATCTATAACTAGTGTTACAATAATGCTTCAAAGCATAGTCAGTAAGAAGAGTCAGTCTTCTTGTAGTTAAGACGGCATTGTGCCTTTTGTATTGAATTCCGATGCAATTTCTGTGTTTCATCGTCAATAAGAAGGTCCAAGGGATACAGTAAACCTGAAGTGAAGCATCAGAACCTGTAACTAATGTAACAGGAATGGTTCAAAACATAGACAGTAGGAAGAGTCAGTCTTCTAGTACTTTAGTCGGCATTGTGCCTTTTCTATTTATTTCCGATGCAATTTCTGTGTTTCATCGTCAATACGACGGTCAGAGGGATACAGTACACCTGAAGTGAAGCATCGGAAACTATAATTATTGCCACAGGAATGGTTCAAATTACAGTCAGTAAGAAGAGTCAGTCTTCTTGTCCTTAAGTCGGCATTGGGCCTCTTGTATTTAATTCCGATGAAATTTCTGTGTTTCATCGTTGATAAGAAGGTCCAAGGGATACAGTAAACCCAGAGTGAAGCATCGGAGTCTACAACTAGTGTCACAGGACTGGTTCAAAAATAGACAGTAAGAAGAAACAGTCTTTTTGTACTTAATTCCGCATTGTGCCTTTTGTATTTAATTCCGATGCAATTTCTGTGTTTCATCGTCAATGAGAAGGTCAGTGGGATAGATTAAACCTGAAGTGAACATCGGAATCCATAACTAGTGTCACACGAATGGTTCAAAACATAATCAGTATGAAGAGTCAGCCTTCTTGTACTTAAGTCGGCATTGTGCCCTTTCTATTTAATTCCGATGCAATTTCTGTGTTTCATCGTCAATAAGAGGGTCCAAGGGATACAGTAAACCTGGAGTGAAGCATCGGAATCTATAACTAGTATCAATGGTATGATTCAAAACATAGACAGTAAGAAGAGTCAGTCTTCTTGTACATAAGTCGGCATTGTGCCTTTTGTATTTAATTCCGATGCAATTTCTGTGTTTCATCGTCAATAAGAAGGTCAGAGGGATACAGTAAACCTGAAGTGAAGCATCGGAATCTATAGCTAGTGTCACAGGAATGGTTCAAAGCATAGTCAGTAAGAAGAGTCAGTCTTCTTGTCCTTAATTCGGCATTGTGCCTTTTGTATTTAATTCCGATGATATTTCTGTGTTTCATCGTCAATAAGAAGGTCCAAGGGATACAGTAAACCTGGAGTGAAGCATCGGAATCTATAACTAGTTTTACAGGAATGGTTCAAAACATAGACAGTAATATGAGTCAGTCTTCTTGTACTTAAGTCGGCATTGTGCCTTTTGTATTTAATTCCGATGCAATTTCTGTGTTTCATCGCCAATAAGAAGGACAGAGGGATACAATAAACCTGAAGTGAAGCATCGGAATCTATAACTAGTGTCACAGGAATGGTTCAAAACAAAGTCAGTAAGAAGAGTCAGTCTTCTTGTCCTTAATTCGGCATTGTGCCTTTTGTATTTAATTCCGATGATATTTCTGTGTTTCATCGTCAATAAGAAGGTCCAAGGGATACAGTAACCCTGGAGTGTAACATCGGAATCTATAACTAGTTTCACAGGAATGGTTCAAAACATAGACAGTAATATGAGTCAGTCTTCTTGTCCTTAAGTCGGCATTGTGCCTTTTCTATTTAATTCCGATGCAATTTCTGTGTTTTATCGTCAATAAGAAGGTCCAACGGATACAGTAAACCTGGAGTGTAGCATCGGAATCTATAACTAGTGTAACAGGAATGGTTCAAATCATAGATAGTAAGAAGAGTCAGTCTTCGTGTACTTAAGTCGGCATTTTGCCTTTTGTATTTAATTCCGATGCAATTTCTGTGTTTAATCGTCAATAAAAAGGTCAGAGGGATACAGTAAACCTGAAGTGATGCATCGGAATCTATAGCTAGTGTCACAGGAATGGTTCAAAACATAGTCAGTAACAAGAATCAGTCTTCTTGTCCTTAATTCGGCATTGTGCCTTTTGTATTTAATTCTGATGCAATTTTTGTGTTTCATCGTCAATAAGAAGGTCCAAGGGTTACAGTAAACCTGAAGTGAAGCATCGGAATCTATAACTAGTGTCACAGGAATGGTTCAAAACATAGTCAGTAAGAAGAGTCAGTCTTCTTGTACTTAAATCGGCAATGTGCCCTTTCTATTTAATTCCGACGCTATTTCTGTCTTTCATCGTCAATAAGAAGGTCCAAGGGATACAGTAAACCTGGAGTGAAGCATCGGAATCTAAAGCTAGTGTCAATGGTATGATTCAAAACATAGACAGTAAGAAGAGTCAGTCTTCTTGTACTTAAATCGGCATTGTGCCTTTTGTATTTAATTCCGATGCAATTTCTGTGCCTCATCGTCAATAAGAAGGTCACAGGGATACAGTAAACCTGAAGTGAAGCACCGGAATCTATAGCTAGGGTCACAGGAATGGTTCAAAACATAGTCAGCAAGAAGAGTCATTCTTCTTGTCCTTAATTCGGCATTGTGCCTTTTGTATTTAATTCCGATGCAATTTCTGTGTTTCATCGTCGATAAGAAGGTCCAACGGATACAGTAAACCTGGAGTGAAGCATCGGAATCTATAACTAGTGTAACAGGAATGGTTCAAAATATAGACAGTAAGAAGAGTCAGTCTTCGTGTACTTAAGTCGGCATTTTGCCTTTTGTATTTAATTCCGATGCAATATCTGTGTTTCATCGTCAATAAGAAAGTCAAAGGGATACAGTAAACCTGGAGTGAAACATCGGAATCTATAACTAGTGTCACAGGAATGGTTCAAATCATAGACAGTAAGAAGAGTCAGTCTTCTTGTTCTTAATTCGTCATTGTGCCTCTTGTATTTAATTCCGATGCAATTTCTGTGTTTCATTGTCAATAAGAAGGTCCAAGGGATACAGTAAACCTCAAGTGAAGCATCGGAATCTATAACTAGTGTCACAGGAATGGTTCAAAACAAAGTCAGTAAGAAGAGCCAGTCTTCTTGTCCTTAAGTCGGCATTGTGCCTTTTGTATTTAATTCTGATGCAATTTCTGTGTTACATCGTCAATAAGAAGGTCCAAGGTATATACAGTAAACCTGAAGTGAAGCATCGGAATCTATAACTAGTGTCACAGGAATGGTTCAAAACATAGTTAGTAAGAAGAGTCTGTCTTCTTGTACTTAAGTCCGCATTGTGCCTTGTCTATTTAATTCCGATGCAATTTCTGTGTTTCATCGTCAATAAGAAGGTCCAACGGATACAGTAAACATGGAGTGTAGCATCGGAATCTATAACTAGTGTAACAGGAATGGATCAAAAGATAGGCAGTAAGAAGAGTCAGTCTTCTTGTACTTAAGTCGGCATTGTGCCCTTTCTATATAATTCCGATGCTATTTCTGTGTTTCATCGTCAATAAGAAGGTCCAAGGGATACAGTAAACCTGGAGTGAAGGATCGGAATCTATAACTAGTGTCAATGGTATGATTCAAAACATAGACAGTAAGAAGAGTCACTCTTCTTGTACTTAAGTCGGCATTGTGCCTTTTGTATTTAATTCCGATGCAATTTCTGTGCTTCATCGTCAATAAGAAGGTCAGAGGGATACAGTAAACCTGAAGTGAAGCATCGGAATCTATAGCTAGTGTCACAGGAATGGTTCAAAACATAGTCAGTAAGAAGAGTAAGTCTTCTTGTCCTTAATTCGGCATTGTGCCTTTTGTATTTAATTCCGATGCAATTTCTGTGTTTCATCGTCGATAAGAAGGTCCAACGGATACAGTAAACCCGGAGTGTAGCATCGGAACCTATAACTAGTGTAACAGGAATGGTTCAAAACATAGACAGTAAGAAGAGTCAGTCTTCGTGTATTTAAGTCTGCATTTTGCCTTTTGTATTTAATTCCGATGCAATTTCTGTGTTTCATCGTCAATAAGAAGGTCCAAGGGATACAGTAAACCTGAGGTGAAGCATCGGAATCTTCAACTAGTGTCACAGTAATGGTTCAAAACATAGTCAGTAATAAGAGTCAGTCTTCTTGTACTTATATCGTCATTGTACCTTTTCTATTTAATTCCGATGCAATTTCTGTGTTTCATCGTCAACAACAAGGTCCAAAGGATACAGTAAACCTGGAGTGAAGCATCTGAATCTATAACTTGTGTCAATGGAATGGTTCAAAACATAGACAGTAAGAAGAGTCAGTCTTCTTGTACTTAAGTCGGCATTGTGACTTTTGTATTTAATTCCGATGCAATTTCTGTGTTCCATCGTCAATAAGAAGGTCACAGGGATACAGAAAACCTGAAGTGATGCATCGGAATCTATAGCTAGTGTCACAGGAATGGTTGAAAGCAAAGTCAGTAAGAAGAGTCAGTCTTCTTGTCCTTAAGTCGGCATTGTACCTTATCTTTTTAATTCTGATGCAATTTCTGTGTTTCATCGTCAATAAGAAGGTCCAACGGATACAGTAAACGTGGAGTGTAACATCGGAATTGATAACTAGTGTAACAGGAATGGTTCAAAACATAGGCAGTAAGAAGAGTCAGTCTTCGTGTACTTAAGTCGGCATTTTGCCTTTTGTATTTAATTCCGATGCAATTTCTGTGTTTCAACGTCAATAGGAAGGTCCAAGGGATACAGTAAACCTGAAGTGAAGCATCGGAATCTATAACTAGTGTCACAGGAATGGTTCAAAACATAGACAGTAGGAAGAGTCAGTCTCCTAGTACTTAAGTCGGAATTGTGACTTTTCTATTTATTTCCGATGCAATTTCTGTGTTTCATCGTCAATAAGACGGTCAGAGGGATACAGTACACCTGAAGTGAAGCATCGGAATCTATAACTTGTGTCACAGGAATGGTTCAAAACATAGACAGTTGGAACAGTCAGACTTCTTGTACTTAAGTTGCCATTGTGCCATTCGTATTTAATTCCGATACAATTTCTGTGTTTCACCGACAATAAGAAGGTCAGAGGGATACAGTAAATATGAAGTGAAGCATCGGAATCCATAACTAGTGTCACAGGAATGGTTCAAACATAGACAGTAAGAAGAGTCAGTCTTCTTGTACTTAAGTCGGCATTGTGCCTTTTGTATTTAATTCCGATGCAATATCTGTGTTTCATCGTCAATAAGAAGGTCAGAGGGATACAGTAAAACTGAAGTGAAGCATCGGAATCTATAACTAGTGCCACAGGAATGGTTCAAATTATAGTCGGTAAGAAGAGTCAGTCTTCTTGTCCTTAAGTCGGCATTGTGCCTCTTGTATTTAATTCCGATGCATTTTGTGTGTTTCATCGTCAATAAGAAGGTCCAAGGGATACAGTAAACCTGGAGTGAAGCATCGGAATCTATAACTAGTGTCACAGTAATGGTTCAAAACATAGACAGTAAGAAGAGTCAGACGTCTTGTACTTAAGTCGGCATTGTGCCTTTTGTATTTAAATCCGATGCAATTTCTGTGTTTCATCGTCAATAAGAAGGTCAGAGGGATACAGTAAACCTGAAGTGAAGCATCGGAACCCAAATCTAGTGTCACAGGAATGGTTCAAAGCATAGACAGAAGGAAGAGTCAGTCTTCTTGTGCTTAAGTCGGCATTGTGCCTTTTCTGTTTAATTTCAATGCAATTTCTGTGTTTCATCGTCAATAAGAAGGTCCAAGGTATACAGTAAACCTGAAGTGAAGCATTGGAATCTATAACTAGTGTCAAGGGAATGGTTCAAAACATAGTCAGTAAGAAGAGTCAGTCTTCTAGTACTTATGTCGGCATTGTGAATTTTCTATTTAATTCCGATGCAAATTCTGTGTTTCAACGTCAATTAGAAGGTCCAAGGGACACAGTAAACCTGGAGTGAAGCATCGGAATCTATAACTAGTGTCACAGGAATGGTTCAAAACATAGACAATAAGAAGAGTCTGTCTTCTTGTACTTAAGTCGACATTGTGCCTTTTCTATTTAATACCGATGCAATTTCTGTGTTTCGTCGTCAATAAGAGGGTCAGAGGGATACAATAAACCTGAAGTGAAGCATCGGAATCTATAACTAGTGTCACAGGAATGGTTCAAAACATAGTCAGTAAGAACAGTCAGTCTTCTTGTCCTTATGTCGGCATTGTGCATTTTGTATTTAGTTCCGATGCAATTTCTGTGTTTCATCGTCAATAAGAAGGTCCAAGGTATACAGTAAACCTGAAGTGAAGCATCGGAATCTATAACTAGTGTCACAGGAATGGTTCATAACATAGTCAGTAACAAGAGTCAGTCTTCTTGTACTTAAGTCGGCATTGTGCCTTTTCTATTTAATTCCGATGCAATTTCTGTGTTTCATCGTCAATAAGAAGGTCCAAGGGATACAGTAAACTTGAGGTGAAGCATCGGAATCAATAACTAGTGTCACAGGAATGTTTCAAAACATAGTCAGTAAGAAGAGACAGTCACCCAGTACTTAATTCTGCATTGTGCCTCTTGTATTTAATTCCGATGCAATTTGTGTGTTTCATCCTCAATAAGAAGGTCCAAGGGATACAGTAAACCTGAAGTGAAGCATCGGAATTTGTAACTAGTGTCACAGGAATGGTTCAAAGCATAGTCAGTAAGAAGAGTCAGTCTTCTTGTACTTAAGTCGGCATTGTGCCATTTGTATTTAATTCCGATGCAATTTCTGTGTTTTATCGTCAATAAGAAGGACCAAGGGATACAGTAAACCTGCAGTGAAGCATCGGAATCTATAACTAGTGTCACAGGGATGGTTCAAAATATAGACAGTAAGAAAAGTCAGTCTTCTAGTACATCAGTCGGCATTGTGCCTTTTGTATTTAATTCCGATGCAATCTCTGTGTTTCATCGTCAATAAGAAGGTCAGAGGGATACAGTAATCCTGAAGTGAAGCATCGGAATCTATAACTAGTGTCACAGGAATGGTTCAAAACATAGTCAGTAAGAATAATCAGTCTTCTTGTACTTAAGTCATCATTGTGCATTTTCTATTTAATTCTGATGCAATTTCTGTGTTTCATCATTAATAAGAAGGTCCAAGGGATACAGTAAACCTGGAGTGAAGCATCGGAATCTATAACTAGTGTCACAGGAATGGTTCAAATCATAGACAGTAAGAAGAGTCAGACTTCTTTTCCTTAAGTCGGCATTGTGCCCTTAGTATTTAATTCCGATGCAATTTCAGTGTTTCATCGTCAATAAGAAGGTCAGAGGGATACAGTAATCCTGAAGTGAAGCATCGAATCTACAACTAGTGTCACAGGAATGGTTCAAAGCATAGTCAGTAAGAATAATCAGTCTTCTTGTATTTAAGTCATCATTGTGCATTTTATATTTAATTCTGATGCAATTTCTGTATTTCATCATTAATAAGAAGGTCCCAGGGATACAGTAAACCTGGAGTGAAGCATCGGAATCTATAACTAGTGTCACAGGAATGGTTCAAATCATAGACAGTAAGCAGAGTCAGACTTCTTTTCCTTAAATCGGCATTGTGCCCTTTGTATTTAATTCCGATGCAATTTCTGTGTTTCATCGTCAATAAGAAGGTCGAAGGGATACAGTAAACCTGGACTGAAGCATCGGAGTCTATAACTATTGGCACAGGAATGGTTCAAAACATAGACAGTAAGAAGAGTCAGTCATCTTGTACTTAATTCGGCATTGTGCCTTTTGTATTTAATTCCGATGCCATATCTGTGTTTTATCGTCAATAAGAAGGTCAGAGGGATATAGTAAACCTGAAGAGAAACATCGGAATCCATAACTAGTGTCACAGGAATGATTCAAAACATACTCAGTAAGAAGAGTCAGTCTTCTTGTACCTAAGTCGGATTGTGCCTTTTGTACTTAATTCCGATGCAATTTCTGTGTTTGATCGTCAATAAGAAGGCCCAAGGATACAGTAAACCTGGAGTGAAGCATCGGAAACTATAACTAGTGTCACAGGGACGGTTCAAAGCATAGACAGTAAAATGAGTCAGTATTCTTGTACTTAATTCAGCATTGTGTTTTTGTATTTATTTCCGATGCAATTTCTGTGTTTCATCGTCACTAAGAAGGTCAGAGGGATGCAGTTATCCTGAAGTTAAGAATCGGAATCTATGACTAGTGTCACAGGAATGGTTCAAAGCATAGTCAGTAAGAAGAGTCAGTCTTCTTGTAGTTAAGTCGGCATTGTGCCTTTTGTATTGAATTCCGATGCAATATCTGTGTTTCATCGTCAATAAGAAGGTCCAAGGGATACAGTAAACCTGAAGTGAAGCATCGGAATCTATAACTATTGGCACAGGAATGGTTCAAACATAGACAGTAGGAAGAGTCAGTCTTCTAGTACTTAAGTCGGCATTGTGCTTTTTCTATTTAATTCTGATGCAATTTCTGTGTTTCATCGTCAATAAGACGCTCAGAGGGATACAGTTAACCTGAAGTGAAGCATCGGAATCTATAACTAGTGTCACAGGAATGGGTCAAGACATAGGCAGTTGGAAGAGTCAGTCTACTTGTACTTAAGTCGGCATTTGACTTTTGTATTTAATTCCGATATAATTTCTGTGTTTCATTGTCAATAAGAAGGTCCAAGGGATACAGTAAACCTGAAGTGAAGCATCGGAATTTGTAACTAGTGTCACAGGAATGGTTCAAAGCATAGTCAGTAAGAAGAGTCAGTCTTCTTGTACTTAAGTCGGTATTGTGCCATTTGTATTTAATTCCGACGCAATTTCTGTGTTTTATCGTCAATAAGAAGGACCAAGGGATACAGTAAACCTGCAGTGAAGCATTGGAATCTATAACTAGTGTCACAGGGATGGTTCAAAATATAGACAGTAAGAAGAGTCAGTCTTCTAAGACATCGGTCGGCATTGTGCCTTTTGTATTTAATTCCGATGCAATCTCTGCGTTTCATCGCCAATAAGAAGGTCAGAGGGATACAGTAATCCTGAAGTGAAGCATCGAATCTACAACTAGTGTCACAGGAATGGTTCAAAGCATAGTCAGTAAGAATAATCAGTCTTCTTGTATTTAAGTCATCATTGTGCATTTTATATTTAATTCTGATGCAATTTCTGCATTTCATCATTAATAAGAAGGTCCCAGGGATACAGTAAACCTGGAGTGAAGCATCGGAATCTATAACTAGTGTCACAGGAATGGTTCAAATCATAGACAGTAAGCAGAGTCAGACTTCTTTTCCTTAAATCGGCATTGTGCCCTTTGTATTTAATTCCGATGCAATTTCTGTGTTTCATCGTCAATAAGAAGGTCGAAGGGATACAGTAAACCTGGACTGAAGCATCGGAGTCTATAACTATTGGCACAGGAATGGTTCAAAACATAGACAGTAAGAAGAGTCAGTCATCTTGTACTTAATTCGGCATTGTGCCTTTTGTATTTAATTCCGATGCCATATCTGTGTTTTATCGTCAATAAGAAGGTCAGAGGGATATAGTAAACCTGAAGAGAAACATCGGAATCCATAACTAGTGTCACAGGAATGATTCAAAACATACTCAGTAAGAAGAGTCAGTCTTCTTGTACCTAAGTCGGATTGTGCCTTTTGTACTTAATTCCGATGCAATTTCTGTGTTTGATCGTCAATAAGAAGGCCCAAGGATACAGTAAACCTGGAGTGAAGCATCGGAAACTATAACTAGTGTCACAGGGACGGTTCAAAGCATAGACAGTAAAATGAGTCAGTATTCTTGTACTTAATTCAGCATTGTGTTTTTGTATTTATTTCCGATGGAATTTCTGTGTTTCATCGTCACTAAGAAGGTCAGAGGGATGCAGTTATCCTGAAGTTAAGAATCGGAATCTATGACTAGTGTCACAGGAATGGTTCAAAGCATAGTCAGTAAGAAGAGTCAGTCTTCTTGTAGTTAAGTCGGCATTGTGCCTTTTGTATTGAATTCCGATGCAATATCTGTGTTTCATCGTCAATAAGAAGGTCCAAGGGATACAGTAAACCTGAAGTCAAACATCGGAATCTATAACTATTGGCACAGGAATGGTTCAAACATAGACAGTAGGAAGAGTCAGTCTTCTAGTACTTAAGTCGGCATTGTGCTTTTTCTATTTAATTCTGATGCAATTTCTGTGTTTCATCGTCAATAAGACGCTCAGAGGGATACAGTTAACCTGAAGTGAAGCATCGGAATCTATAACTAGTGTCACAGGAATGGGTCAAGACATAGGCAGTTGGAAGAGTCAGTCTACTTGTACTTAAGTCGGCATTTGACTTTTGTATTTAATTCCGATATAATTTCTGTGTTTCATCGTCAATAAGAAGGTCCAAGGGATACAGTAAACCTGAAGTGAAGCATCGGAATTTGTAACTAGTGTCACAGGAATGGTTCAAAGCATAGTCAGTAAGAAGAGTCAGTCTTCTTGTACTTAAGTCGGTATTGTGCCATTTGTATTTAATTCCGATGCAATTTCTGTGTTTTATCGTCAATAAGAAGGACCAAGGGATACAGTAAACCTGCAGTGAAGCATTGGAATCTATAACTAGTGTCACAGGGATGGTTCAAAATATAGACAGTAAGAAGAGTCAGTCTTCTAAGACATCAGTCGGCATTGTGCCTTTTGTATTTAATTCCGATGCAATCTCTGCGTTTCATCGCCAATAAGAAGGTCAGAGGGATACAGTAATCCTGAAGTGAAGCATCGGAATCTATAACTAGTGTCACAGGTATCGTTCAAAGCATAGTCAGTAAGAATAATCAGTCTTCTTGTACTTAAGTCATCATTGTGCATTTTATATATAATTCTGATTCAATTTCTGTATTTCATCATTAATAAGAAGGTCCAAGGGATACAGTAAACCTGGAGTGAAGCATCGGAATCTATAACTAGTGTCACTGGAATGGTTCAAATCATAGACAGTAAGAAGAGTCAGACTTCTTTTCCTTAAGTCGGCATTGTGCCCTTAGTATTTAATTCCGATGCAATTTCAGTGTTTCATCGTCAATAAGAAGGTCCAAGGGATACGGTAAACCTGGACTGAAGCATCGGAGTCTATAACTATTGGCACAGGAATGGATCAAAACATAGACAGTAAGAAGAGTCAGTCATCTTGTACTTAATTCGGCATTGTGCCTTTTGTATTTAATTCCGATGCCATATCTGTGTTCCATCGTCAATAAGAAGGTCAGAGGGATACAGTATACCTGAAGTGAAACATCGGAATCCATAACTAGTGTCAGAGGAATGGTTCAAAGCATAGTCAGTAAGAAGAGTCAGTCTTCTTGTACTTAAGTCGGATTGTGCCTTTTGTATTTAATTCCGATGCAATTTCTGTGTTTCATCGTCAATAAGAAGGTCCAAGGGATACAGTAAACCTGGAGTGAAACATCGGAATCTATAACTAGTGTCACACGGACGGTTCAGAGCATAGACAGTAAAATGAGTCAGTATTCTTGTACTTAATTCAGCATTGTGTTTTTGTATTTATTTCCGATGCAATTTCTGTGTTTCAACGTCACTAAGAAGGTCAGAGGGATGCAGTTATCCTGAAGTTAAACATCGGAATCTATTACTAGTGTCACAGGAATAGCTCAAAACATAGTCAGTAAGAAGAGTCAGTCATCTTGTCCTTAAGTCGGCATTGTGCCTTTTGTATTAAATTCCGATGCAATTTCTGTGTTTCATCGGCAATAAGGTCAGAGGGATACAGTAAACCTGAGGTGAAGCATCGGAATCCAAAACTAGTGTCACAGTAATGGTTCAAAACATAGTCGGTAATAAAAGTCAGTCTTCTTGTACTTAAGTCGGAATTGTGCCTTTTCTATTTATTTCCGATGCAATTTCTGTGTTTCATCGTCAATAAGACGGTCAGAGGGATACAGTACACCTGAAGTGAAGCGTCGGAATCTATAACTTGTGTCACAGGAATGGTTCAAAACATAGACAGTTGGAACAGTCAGACTTCTTGTACTTAAGGTGCCATTGTGCCATTCGTATTTAATTCCGATACAATTTTTGTGTTTCACCGACAATAAGAAGGTCAGAGGGATACAGTAAATATGAAGTGAAGCATCGGAATCCATAACTAGTGTCACAGGAATGGTTCAAACATAGACAGTAAGAAGAGTCAGTCTTCTTGTACTTAAGTCGGCATTGTGCCTTTTGTATTTAATTCCTATGCAATATCTGTGCTTCATCGTCAATAAGAAGGTCAGAGGGGTACAGTAAAACTGAAGTGAAGCATCGGAATCTATAACTAGTGCCACAGGAATGGTTCAAATTATAGTCAGTAAGAAGAGTCAGTCTTCTTGTCCTTAAGTCGGCATTGTGCCTCTTGTATTTAATTCCGATGCATTTTGTGTGTTTCATCGTCAATAAGAAGGTCCAAGGGATACAGTAAACCTGGAGTGAAGCATCGGAATCTATAACTAGTGTCACAGTAATGGTTCAAAACATAGACAGTAAGAAGAGTCAGACGTCTTGTACTTAAGTCGGCATTGTGCCTTTTGTATTTAATTCCGATGCAATTTCTGTGTTTCATCGTCAATAAGAAGGTCAGAGGGATACAGTAAACCTGAAGTGAAGCATCGGAACCCAAATCTAGTGTCACAGGAATGGTTCAAAGCATAGACAGAAGGAAGAGTCAGTCTTCTTGTACTTAAGACGGCATTGTGCCTTTTCTGTTTCATTTCAATGCAATTTCTGTGTTTCATCGTCAATAAGAAGGTCCAAGGTATACAGTAAACCTGAAGTGAAGCATTGGAATCTATAACTAGTGTCAAGGGAATGGTTCAAAACATAGTCAGTAAGAAGAGTCAGTCTTCTAGTACTTATGTCGGCATTGTGAATTTTCTATTTAATTCCGATGCAAATTCTGTGTTTCATCGTCAATTAGAAGGTCCAAGGGATACAGTAAACCTGGAGTGAAGCATCGGAATCTATAACTAGTGTCACAGGAATGGTTCAAAACATAGACAATAAGAGGAGTCTGTCTTCTAGTTCTTAAGTCGACATTGTGCCTTTTCTATTTAATACCGATGCAATTTCTGTCTTTCGTCGTCAATAAGAGGGTCAGAGGGATACAATAAACCTGAAGTGAAGCATCTGAATCTATAACTAGTGTCACAGGAATGGTTCAAAACATAGTCAGTAAGAACAGTCAGTCTTCTTGTCCTTATGTCGGCATTGTGCATTTTGTATTTAATTCCGATGCAATTTCTGTGTTTCATCGTCAATAAGAAGGTCCAAGGTATACAGTAAACCTGAAGTGAAGCATCGGAATCTGTAACTAGTGTCACAGGAATGGTTCATAACATAGTCAGTAACAAGAGTCAGTCTTCTTGTACTTAAGTCGGCATTGTGCCTTTTCTATTTAATTCCGATGCAATTTGTGTGTTTCATCCTCAATAAGAAGGTCCAAGGGATACAGTAAACCTGAAGTGAAGCATCGGAATTTGTAACTAGTGTCACAGGAATGGTTCAAAGCATAGTCAGTAAGAAGAGTCAGTCTTCTTGTACTTAAGTCGGCATTGTGCCATTTGTATTTAATTCCGATGCAATTTCTGTGTTTTATCGTCAATAAGAAGGACCAAGGGATACAGTAAACCTGCAGTGAAGCATCGGAATCTATAACTAGTGTCACAGGGATGGTTCAAAATATAGACAGTAAGAAAAGTCAGTCTTCTAGTACATCAGTCGGCATTGTGCCTTTTGTATTTAATTCCGATGCAATCTCTGTGTTTCATCGTCAATAAGAAGGTCAGAGGGATACAGTAATCCTGAAGTGAAGCATCGGAATCTATAACTAGTGTCACAGGAATGGTTCAAAACATAGTCAGTAAGAATAATCAGTCTTCTTGTACTTAAGTCATCATTGTGCATTTTCTATTTAATTCTGATGCAATTTCTGTGTTTTCATCATTAACAAGAAGGTCCAAGGGATACAGTAAACCTGGAGTGAAGCATCGGAATCTATAACTAGTGTCACAGGAATGGTTCAAATCATAGACAGTAAGAAGAGTCAGACTTCTTTTCCTTAAGTCGGCATTGTGCCCTTAGTATTTAATTCCGATGCAATTTCAGTGTTTCATCGTCAATAAGAAGGTCAGAGGGATACAGTAATCCTGAAGTGAAGCATCGAATCTACAACTAGTGTCACAGGAATGGTTCAAAGCATAGTCAGTAAGAATAATCAGTCTTCTTGTATTTAAGTCATCATTGTGCATTTTATATTTAATTCTGATGCAATTTCTGTATTTCATCATTAATAAGAAGGTCCCAGGGATACAGTAAACCTGGAGTGAAGCATCGGAATCTATAACTAGTGTCACAGGAATGGTTCAAATCATAGACAGTAAGCAGAGTCAAACTTCTTTTCCTTAAATCGGCATTGTGCCCTTTGTATTTAATTCCGATGCAATTTCTGTGTTTCATCGTCAATAAGAAGGTCGAAGGGATACAGTAAACCTGGACTGAAGCATCGGAGTCTATAACTATTGGCACAGGAATGGTTCAAAACATAGACAGTAAGAAGAGTCAGTCATCTTGTACTTAATTCGGCATTGTGCCTTTTGTATTTAATTCCGATGCCATATCTGTGTTTTATCGTCAATAAGAAGGTCAGAGGGATATAGTAAACCTGAAGAGAAACATCGGAATCCATAACTAGTGTCACAGGAATGATTCAAAACATAGTCAGTAAGAAGAGTCTGTCTTCTTGTACCTAAGTCGGATTGTGCCTTTTGTACTTAATTCCGATGCAATTTCTGTGTTTGATCGTCAATAAGAAGGCCCAAGGATACAGTAAACCTGGAGTGAAGCATCGGAAACTATAACTAGTGTCACAGGGACGGTTCAAAGCATAGACAGTAAAAAATGAGTCAGTATTCTTGTACTTAATTCAGCATTGTGTTTTTGTATTTATTTGCGTTGCAATTTCTGTGTTTCATCGTCACTAAGAATGTCAGAGGGATGCAGTTATCCTGAAGTTAAGAATCGGAATCTATGACTAGTGTCACAGGAATGGTTCAAAGCATAGTCAGTAAGAAGAGTCAGTCTTCTTGTAGTTAAGTCGGCATTGTGCCTTTTGTATTGAATTCCGATGCAATATCTGTGTTTCATCGTCAATAAGAAGGTCCAAGGGATACAGTAAACCTGAAGTGAAGCATCGGAATCTATAACTATTGGCACAGGAATGGTTCAATTATAGACAGTAGGAAGAGTCAGTCTTCTAGTACTTAAGTCGGCATTGTGCTTTTTCTATTTAATTCTGATGCAATTTCTGTGTTTCATCGTCAATAAGACGCTCAGAGGGATACAGTTAACCTGAAGTGAAGCATCGGAATCTATAACTAGTGTCACAGGAATGGGTCAAGACATAGGCAGTTGGAAGAGTCAGTCTACTTGTACTTAAGTCGGCATTTGACTTTTGTATTTAATTCCGATATAATTTCTGTGTTTCATTGTCAATAAGAAGGTCCAAGGGATACAGTAAACCTGAAGTGAAGCATCGGAATTTGTAACTAGTGTCACAGGAATGGTTCAAAGCATAGTCAGTAAGAAGAGTCAGTCTTCTTGTACTTAAGTCGGTATTGTGCCATTTGTATTTAATTCCGACGCAATTTCTGTGTTTTATCGTCAATAAGAAGGACCAAGGGATACAGTAAACCTGCAGTGAAGCATTGGAATCTATAACTAGTGTCACAGGGATGGTTCAAAATATAGACAGTAAGAAGAGTCAGTCTTCTAAGACATCAGTCGGCATTGTGCCTTTTGTATTTAATTCCGATGCAATCTCTGCGTTTCATCGCCAATAAGAAGGTCAGAGGGATACAGTAATCCTGAAGTGAAGCATCGAATCTACAACTAGTGTCACAGGAATGGTTCAAAGCATAGTCAGTAAGAATAATCAGTCTTCTTGTATTTAAGTCATCATTGTGCATTTTATATTTAATTCTGATGCAATTTCTGTATTTCATCATTAATAAGAAGGTCCCAGGGATACAGTAAACCTGGAGTGAAGCATCGGAATCTATAACTAGTGTCACAGGAATGGTTCAAATCATAGACAGTAAGCAGAGTCAGACTTCTTTTCCTTAAATCGGCATTGTGCCCTTTGTATTTAATTCCGATGCAATTTCTGTGTTTCATCGTCAATAAGAAGGTCGAAGGGATACAGTAAACCTGGACTGAAGCATCGGAGTCTATAACTATTGGCACAGGAATGGTTCAAAACATAGACAGTAAGAAGAGTCAGTCATCTTGTACTTAATTCGGCATTGTGCCTTTTGTATTTAATTCCGATGCCATATCTGTGTTTTATCGTCAATAAGAAGGTCAGAGGGATATAGTAAACCTGAAGAGAAACATCGGAATCCATAACTAGTGTCACAGGAATGATTCAAAACATACTCAGTAAGAAGAGTCAGTCTTCTTGTACCTAAGTCGGATTGTGCCTTTTGTACTTAATTCCGATGCAATTTCTGTGTTTGATCGTCAATAAGAAGGCCCAAGGATACAGTAAACCTGGAGTGAAGCATCGGAAACTATAACTAGTGTCACAGGGACGGTTCAAAGCATAGACAGTAAAATGAGTCAGTATTCTTGTACTTAATTCAGCATTGTGTTTTTGTATTTATTTCCGATGCAATTTCTGTGTTTCATCGTCACTAAGAAGGTCAGAGGGATGCAGTTATCCTGAAGTTAAGAATCGGAATCTATGACTAGTGTCACAGGAATGGTTCAAAGCATAGTCAGTAAGAAGAGTCAGTCTTCTTGTAGTTAAGTCGGCATTGTGCCTTTTGTATTGAATTCCGATGCAATATCTGTGTTTCATCGTCAATAAGAAGGTCCAAGGGATACAGTAAACCTGAAGTGAAACATCGGAATCTATAACTATTGGCACAGGAATGGTTCAAACATAGACAGTAGGAAGAGTCAGTCTTCTAGTACTTAAGTCGGCATTGTGCTTTTTCTATTTAATTCTGATGCAATTTCTGTGTTTCATCGTCAATAAGACGCTCAGAGGGATACAGTTAACCTGAAGTGAAGCATCGGAATCTATAACTAGTGTCACAGGAATGGGTCAAGACATAGGCAGTTGGAAGAGTCAGTCTACTTGTACTTAAGTCGGCATTTGACTTTTGTATTTCATTCCGATATAATTTCTGTGTTTCATCGTCAATAAGAAGGTCCAAGGGATACAGTAAACCTGAAGTGAAGCATCGGAATTTGTAACTAGTGTCACAGGAATGGTTCAAAGCATAGTCAGTAAGAAGAGTCAGTCTTCTTGTACTTAAGTCGGTATTGTGCCATTTGTATTTAATTCCGATGCAATTTCTGTGTTTTATCGTCAATAAGAAGGACCAAGGGATACAGTAAACCTGCAGTGAAGCATTGGAATCTATAACTAGTGTCACAGGGATGGCTCAAAATATAGACAGTAAGAAGAGTCAGTCTTCTAAGACATCTGTCGGCATTGTGCCTTTTGTATTTAATTCCGATGCAATCTCTGCGTTTCATCGCCAATAAGAAGGTCAGAGGGATACAGTAATCCTGAAGTGAAGCATCGGAATCTATAGCTAGTGTCACAGGTATCGTTCAAAGCATAGTCAGTAAGAATAATCAGTCTTCTTGTACTTAAGTCATCATTGTGCATTTTATATATAATTCTGATTCAATTTCTGTATTTCATCATTAATAAGAAGGTCCAAGGGATACAGTAAACCTGGAGTGAAGCATCGGAATCTATAACTAGTGTCACTGGAATGGTTCAAATCATAGACAGTAAGAAGAGTCAGACTTCTTTTCCTTAAGTCGGCATTGTGCCCTTAGTATTTAATTCCGATGCAATTTCAGTGTTTCATCGTCAATAAGAAGGTCCAAGGGATACAGTAAACCTGGACTGAAGCATCGGAGTCTATAACTATTGGCACAGGAATGGATCAAAACATAGACAGTAAGAAGAGTCAGTCATCTTGTACTTAATTCGGCATTATGCCTTTTGTATTTAATTCCGATGCCATATCTGTGTTCCATCGTCAATAAGAAGGACAGAGGGATACAGTATACCTGAAGTGAAACATCGGAATCCATAACTAGTGTCAGAGGAATGGTTCAAAGCATAGTCAGTAAGAAGAGTCAGTCTTCTTGTACTTAAGTCGGATTGTGCCTTTTGTATTTAATTCCGATGCAATTTCTGTGTTTCATCGTCAATAAGAAGGTCCAAGGGATACAGTAAACCTGGAGTGAAACATCGGAATCTATAACTAGTGTCACACGGACGGTTCAGAGCATAGACAGTAAAATGAGTCAGTATTCTTGTACTTAATTCAGCATTGTGTTTTTGTATTTATTTCCGATGCAATTTCTGTGTTTCAACGTCACTAAGAAGGTCAGAGGGATGCAGTTATCCTGAAGTTAAACATCGGAATCTATTACTAGTGTCACAGGAATAGCTCAAAACATAGTCAGTAAGAAGAGTCAGTCATCTTGTCCTTAAGTCGGCATTGTGCCTTTTGTATTAAATTCCGATGCAATTTCTGTGTTTCATCGGCAATAAGGTCAGAGGGATACAGTAAACCTGAGGTGAAGCATCGGAATCCAAAACTAGTGTCACAGTAATGGTTCAAAACATAGTCGGTAATTAAAGTCAGTCTTCTTGTACTTAAGTCGGAATTGTGCCTTTTCTATTTATTTCCGATGCAATTTCTGTGTTTCATCGTCAATAAGACGGTCAGAGGGATACAGTACACCTGAAGTGAAGCGTCGGAATCTATAACTTGTGTCACAGGAATGGTTCAAAGCATAGACAGTTGGAACAGTCAGACTTCTTGTACTTAAGGTGCCATTGTGCCATTCGTATTTAATTCCGATACAATTTTTGTGTTTCACCGACAATAAGAAGGTCAGAGGGATACAGTAAATATGAAGTGAAGCATCGGAATCCATAACTAGTGTCACAGGAATGGTTCAAACATAGACAGTAAGAAGAGTCAGTCTTCTTGTACTTAAGTCGGCATTGTGCCTTTTGTATTTAATTCCTATGCAATATCTGTGCTTCATCGTCAATAAGAAGGTCAGAGGGGTACAGTAAAACTGAAGTGAAGCATCGGAATCTATAACTAGTGCCACAGGAATGGTTCAAATTATAGTCAGTAAGAAGAGTCAGTCTTCTTGTCCTTAAGTCGGCATTGTGCCTCTTGTATTTAATTCCGATGCATTTTGTGTGTTTCATCGTCAATAAGAGGGTCCAAGGGATACAGTAAACCTGGAGTGAAGCATCGGAATCTATAACTAGTGTCACAGTAATGGTTCAAAACATAGACAGTAAGAAGAGTCAGACGTCTTGTACTTAAGTCGGCATTGTGCCTTTTGTATTTAATTCCGATGCAATTTCTGTGTTTCATCGTCAATAAGAAGGTCCAAGGTATACAGTAAACCTGAAGTGAAGCATCGGAATCTGTAACTAGTGTCACAGGAATGGTTCATAACATAGTCAGTAACAAGAGTCAGTCTTCTTGTACTTAAGTCGGCATTGTGCCTTTTCTATTTAATTCCGATGCAATTTCTGTGTTTCATCGTCAATAAGAAGGTCCAAAGGATACAGTAAACTTGAGGTGAAGCATCGGAATCAATAACTAGTGTCACAGGAATGGTTCAAAACATAGTCAGTAAGAAGAGACAGTCACCCTGTACTTAATTCTGTATTGTGCCTCTTGTATTTAATTCCGATGCAATTTGTGTGTTTCATCCTCAATAAGAAGGTCCAAGGGATACAGTAAACCTGAAGTGAAGCATCGGAATTTGTAACTAGTGTCACAGGAATGGTTCAAAGCATAGTCAGTAAGAAGAGTCAGTCTTCTTGTACTTAAGTCGGCATTGTGCCATTTGTATTTAATTCCGATGCAATTTCTGTGTTTTATCGTCAATAAGAAGGACCAAGGGATACAGTAAACCTGCAGTGAAGCATCGGAATCTATAACTAGTGTCACAGGGATGGTTCAAAATATAGACAGTAAGAAAAGTCAGTCTTCTAGTACATCAGTCGGCATTGTGCCTTTTGTATTTAATTCCGATGCAATCTCTGTGTTTCATCGTCAATAAGAAGGTCCAAGGGATACAGTAAACCTGGAGTGAAGCATCGGAATCTATAACTAGTGTCACAGGAATGGTTCAAATCATAGACAGTAAGAAGAGTCAGACTTCTTTTCCTTAAGTCGGCATTGTGCCCTTAGTGTTTAATTCCGATGCAATTTCAGTGTTTCATCGTCAATAAGAAGGTCAGAGGGATACAGTAATCCTGAAGTGAAGCATCGAATCTACAACTAGTGTCACAGGAATGGTTCAAAGCATAGTCAGTAAGAATAATCAGTCTTCTTGTATTTAAGTCATCATTGTGCATTTTATATTTAATTCTGATGCAATTTCTGTATTTCATCATTAATAAGAAGGTCCCAGGGATACAGTAAACCTGGAGTGAAGCATCGGAATCAATAACTAGTGTCACAGGAATGGTACAAATCATAGACAGTAAGCAGAGTCAGACTTCTTTTCCTTAAATCGGCATTGTGCCCTTTGTATTTAATTCCGATGCAATTTCTGTGTTTCATCGTCAATAAGAAGGTCGAAGGGATACAGTAAACCTGGACTGAAGCATCGGAGTCTATAACTATTGGCACAGGAATGGTTCAAAACATAGACAGTAAGAAGAGTCAGTCATCTTGTACTTAATTCGGCATTGTGCCTTTTGTATTTAATTCCGATGCCATATCTGTGTTTTATCGTCAATAAGAAGGTCAGAGGGATATAGTAAACCTGAAGAGAAACATCGGAATCCATAACTAGTGTCACAGGAATGATACAAAACATACTCAGTAAGAAGAGTCAGTCTTCTTGTACCTAAGTCGGATTGTGCCTTTTGTACTTAATTCCGATGCAATTTCTGTGTTTGATCGTCAATAAGAAGGCCCAAGGATACAGTAAACCTGGAGTGAAGCATCGGAAACTATAACTAGTGTCACAGGGACGGTTCAAAGCATAGACAGTAAAATGAGTCAGTATTCTTGTACTTAATTCAGCATTGTGTTTTTGTATTTATTTCCGATGCAATTTCTGTGTTTCATCGTCACTAAGAAGGTCAGAGGGATGCAGTTATCCTGAAGTTAAGAATCGGAATCTACGACTAGTGTCACAGGAATGGTTCAAAGCATAGTCAGTAAGAAGAGTCAGTCTTCTTGTAGTTAAGTCCTCATTGTGCCTTTTGTATTGAATTCCGATGCAATATCTGTGTTTCATCGTCAATAAGAAGGTCCAAGGGATACAGTAAACCTGAAGTGAAACATCGGAATCTATAACTATTGGCACAGGAATGGTTCAAACATAGACAGTAGGAAGAGTCAGTCTTCTAGTACTTAAGTCGGCATTGTGCTTTTTCTATTTAATTCTGATGCAATTTCTGTGTTTCATCGTCAATAAGACGCTCAGAGGGATACAGTTAACCTGAAGTGAAGCATCGGAATCTATAACTAGTGTCACAGGAATGAGTCAAGACATAGGCAGTTGGAAGAGTCAGTCTACTTGTACTTAAGTCGGCATTTGACTTTTGTATTTAATTCCGATATAATTTCTGTGTTTCATCGTCAATAAGAAGGTCCAAGGGATACAGTAAACCTGAAGTGAAGCATCGGAATTTGTAACTAGTGTCACAGGAATGGTTCAAAGCATAGTCAGTAAGAAGAGTCAGTCTTCTTGTACTTAAGTCGGTATTGTGCCATTTGTATTTAATTCCGATGCAATTTCTGAGTTTTATCGTCAATAAGAAGGACCAAGGGATACAGTAAACCTGCAGTGAAGCATTGGAATCTATAACTAGTGTCACAGGGATGGCTCAAAATATAGACAGTAAGAAGAGTCAGTCTTCTAAGACATCAGTCGGCATTGTGCCTTTTGTATTTAATTCCGATGCAATCTCTGCGTTTCATCGCCAATAAGAAGGTCAGAGGGATACAGTAATCCTGAAGTGAAGCATCGGAATCTATAACTAGTGTCACAGGTATCGTTCAAAGCATAGTCAGTAAGAATAATCAGTCTTCTTGTACTTAAGTCATCATTGTGCATTTTATATATAATTCTGATTCAATTTCTGTATTTCATCATTAATAAGAAGGTCCAAGGGATACAGTAAACCTGGAGTGAAGCATCGGAATCTATAACTAGTGTCACTGGAATGGTTCAAATCATAGACAGTAAGAAGAGTCAGACTTCTTTTCCTTAAGTCGGCATTGTGCCCTTAGTATTTAATTCCGATGCAATTTCAGTGTTTCATCGTCAATAAGAAGGTCCAAGGGATACAGTAAACCTGGACTGAAGCATCGGAGTCTATAACTATTGGCACAGGAATGGATCAAAGCATAGACAGTAAGAAGAGTCAGTCATCTTGTACTTAATTCGGCATTGTGCCTTTTGTATTTAATTCCGATGCCATATCTGTGTTCCATCGTCAATAAGAAGGTCAGAGGGATACAGTATACCTGAAGTGAAACATCGGAATCCATAACTAGTGTCAGAGGAATGGTTCAAAGCATAGTCAGTAAGAAGAGTCAGTCTTCTTGTACTTAAGTCGGATTGTGCCTTTTGTATTTAATTCCGATGCAATTTCTGTGTTTCATCGTCAATAAGAAGGTCCAAGGGATACAGTAAACCTGGAGTGAAACATCGGAATCTATAACTAGTGTCACACGGACGGTTCAGAGCATAGACAGTAAAATGAGTCAGTATTCTTGTACTTAATTCAGCATTGTGTTTTTGTATTTATTTCCGATGCAATTTCTGTGTTTCAACGTCACTAAGAAGGTCAGAGGGATGCAGTTATCCTGAAGTTAAACATCGGAATCTATTACTAGTGTCACAGGAATAGCTCAAAACATAGTCAGTAAGAAGAGTCAGTCATCTTGTCCTTAAGTCGGCATTGTGCCTTTTGTATTAAATTCCGATGCAATTTCTGTGTTTCATCGGCAATAAGGTCAGAGGGATACAGTAAATATGAAGTGAAGCATCGGAATCCATAACTAGTGTCACAGGAATGGTTCAAACATAGACAGTAAGAAGAGTTAGTCTTCTTGTACTTAAGTCGGCATTGTGCCTTTTGTATTTAATTCCTATGCAATATCTGTGCTTCATCGTCAATAAGAAGGTCAGAGGGGTACAGTAAAACTGAAGTGAAGCATCGGAATCTATAACTAGTGCCACAGGAATGGTTCAAATTATAGTCAGTAAGAAGAGTCAGTCTTCTTGTCCTTAAGTCGGCATTGTGCCTCTTGTATTTAATTCCGATGCATTTTGTGTGTTTCATCGTTAATAAGAAGGTCCAAGGGATACAGTAAACCTGGAGTGAAGCATCGGAATCTATAACTAGTGTCACAGTAATGGTTCAAAACATAGACAGTAAGAAGAGTCAGACGTCTTGTACTTAAGTCGGCATTGTGCCTTTTGTATTTAATTCCGATGCAATTTCTGTGTTTCATCGTCAATAAGAAGGTCAGAGGGATACAGTAAACCTGAAGTGAAGCATCGGAACCCAAATCTAGTGTCACAGGAATGGTTCAAAGCATAGACAGAAGGAAGAGTCAGTCTTCTTGTACTTAAGACGGCATTGTGCCTTTTCTGTTTAATTTCAATGCAATTTCTGTGTTTCATCGTCAATAAGAAGGTCCAAGGTATACAGTAAACCTGAAGTGAAACATTGGAATCTATAACTAGTGTCAAGGGAATGGTTCAAAACATAGTCAGTAAGAAGAGTCAGTCTTCTAGTACTTATGTCGGCATTGTGAATTTTCTATTTAATTCCGATGCAAATTCTGTGTTTCATCGTCAATTAGAAGGTCCAAGGGATACAGTAAACCTGGAGTGAAGCATCGGAATCTATAACTAGTGTCACAGGAATGGTTCAAAACATAGACAATAAGAGGAGTCTGTCTTCTAGTTCTTAAGTCGACATTGTGCCTTTTCTATTTAATACCGATGCAATTTCTGTCTTTCGTCGTCAATAAGAGGGTCAGAGGGATACAATAAACCTGAAGTGAAGCATCTGAATCTATAACTAGTGTCACAGGAATGGTTCAAAACATAGTCAGTAAGAACAGTCAGTCTTCTTGTCCTTATGTCGGCATTGTGCATTTTGTATTTAATTCCGATGCAATTTCTGTGTTTCATCGTCAATAAGAAGGTCCAAGGTATACAGTAAACCTGAAGTGAAGCATCGGAATCTGTAACTAGTGTCACAGGAATGGTTCATAGCATAGTCAGTAACAAGAGTCAGTCTTCTTGTACTTAAGTCGGCATTGTGCCTTTTCTATTTAATTCCGATGCAATTTCTGTGTTTCATCGTCAATAAGAAGGTCCAAAGGTTACAGTAAACTTGAGGTGAAGCATCGGAATCAATAACTAGTGTCACAGGAATGATTCAAAACATAGTCAGTAAGAAGAGACAGTCACCCTGTACTTAATTCTGTATTGTGCCTCTTGTATTTAATTCCGATGCAATTTGTGTGTTTCATCCTCAATAAGAAGGTCCAAGGGATACAGTAAACCTGAAGTGAAGCATCGGAATTTGTAACTAGTGTCACAGGAATGGTTCAAAGCATAGTCAGTAAGAAGAGTCAATCTTCTTGTACTTAAGTCGGCATTGTGCCATTTGTATTTAATTCCGATGCAATTTCTGTGTTTTATCGTCAATAAGAAGGCCCAAGGGATACAGTAAACCTGCAGTGAAGCATCGGAATCTATAACTAGTGTCACAGGGATGGTTCAAAATATAGACAGTAAGAAAAGTCAGTCTTCTAGTACATCAGTCGGCATTGTGCCTTTTGTATTTAATTCCGATGCAATCTCTGTGTTTCATCGTCAATAAGAAGGTCAGAGGGATACAGTAATCCTGAAGTGAAGCATCGAATCTACAACTAGTGTCACAGGAATGGTTCAAAGCATAGTCAGTAAGAATAATCAGTCTTCTTGTATTTAAGTCATCATTGTGCATTTTATATTTAATTCTGATGCAATTTCTGTATTTCATCATTAATAAGAAGGTCCCAGGGATACAGTAAACCTGGAGTGAAGCATCGGAATCTATAACTAGTGTCACAGGAATGGTTCAAATCATAGACAGTAAGAAGAGTCAGACTTCTTTTCCTTAAGTCGGCATTGTGCCCTTAGTATTTAATTCCGATGCAATTTCAGTGTTTCATCGTCAATAAGAAGGTCAGAGGGATACAGTAATCCTGAAGTGAAGCATCGAATCTACAACTAGTGTCACAGGAATGGTTCAAAGCATAGTCAGTAAGAATAATCAGTCTTCTTGTATTTAAGTCATCATTGTGCATTTTATATTTAATTCTGATGCAATTTCTGTATTTCATCATTAATAAGAAGGTCCCAGGGATACAGTAAACCTGGAGTGAAGCATCGGAATCTATAACTAGTGTCACAGGAATGGTTCAAATCATAGACAGTAAGCAGAGTCAGACTTCTTTTCCTTAAATCGGCATTGTGCCCTTTGTATTTAATTCCGATGCAATTTCTGTGTTTCATCGTCAATAAGAAGGTCAAAGGGATACAGTAAACCTGGACTGAAGCATCGGAGTCTATAACTATTGGCACAGGAATGGTTCAAAACATAGACAGTAAGAAGAGTCAGTCATCTTGTACTTAATTCGGCATTTTGCCTTTTGTATTTAATTCCGATGCCATATCTGTGTTCCATCGTCAATAAGAAGGTCAGAGGGATACAGTATACCTGAAGTGAAACATCGGAATCCATAACTAGTGTCAGAGGAATGGTTCAAAGCATAGTCAGTAAGAAGAGTCAGTCTTCTTGTACTTAAGTCGGATTGTGCCTTTTGTATTTAATTCCGATGCAATTTCTGTGTTTCATCGTCAATAAGAAGGTCCAAGGGATACAGTAAACCTGGAGTGAAACATCGGAATCTATAATTAGTGTCCACACGGACGGTTCAGAGCATAGACAGTAAAATGAGTCAGTATTCTTGTACTTAATTCAGCATTGTGTTTTTGTATTTATTTCCGATGCAATATCTGTGTTTCAACGTCACTAAGAAGGTCAGAGGGATGCAGTTATCCTGAAGTTAAACATCGGAATCTATTACTAGTGTCACAGGAATAGCTCAAAACATAGTCAGTAAGAAGAGTCAGTCATCTTGTCCTTAAGTCGGCATTGTGCCTTTTGTATTAAATTCCGATGCAATTTCTGTGTTTCATCGGCAATAAGGTCAGAGGGATACAGTAAACCTGAAGTGAAGCATCGGAACCCAAATCTAGTGTCACAGGAATGGTTCAAAGCATAGACAGAAGGAAGAGTCAGTCTTCTTGTACTTAAGACGGCATTGTGCCTTTTCTGTTTAATTTCAATGCAATTTCTGTGTTTCATCGTCAATAAGAAAGTCCAAGGTATACAGTAAACCTGAAGTGAAGCATTGGAATCTATAACTAGTGTCAAGGGAATGGTTCAAAACATAGTCAGTAAGAAGAGTCAGTCTTCTAGTACTTATGTCGGCATTGTGAATTTTCTATTTAATTCCGATGCAAATTCTGTGTTTCATCGTCAATTAGAAGGTCCAAGGGATACAGTAAACCTGGAGTGAAGCATCGGAATCTTTAACTAGTGTCACAGGAATGGTTCAAAACATAGACAATAAGAGGAGTCTGTCTTCTAGTTCTTAAGTCGACATTGTGCCTTTTCTATTTAATACCGATGCAATTTCTGTCATTCGTCGTCAATAAGAGGGTCAGAGGGATACAATAAACCTGAAGTGAAGCATCGGAATCTATAACTAGTGTCACAGGAATGGTTCAAAACATAGTCAGTAAGAACAGTCAGTCTTCTTGTCCTTATGTCGGCATTGTGCATTTTGTATTTAATTCCGATGCAATTTCTGTGTTTCATCGTCAATAAGAAGGTCCAAGGTATACAGTAAACCTGAAGTGAAGCATCGGAATCTGTAACTAGTGTCACAGGAATGGTTCATAACATAGTCAGTAACAAGAGTCAGTCTTCTTGTACTTAAGTCGGCATTGTGCCTTTTCTATTTAATTCCGATGCAATTTCTGTGTTTCATCGTCAATAAGAAGGTCCAAAGGATACAGTAAACTTGAGGTGAAGCATCGGAATCAATAACTAGCGTCACAGGAATGGTTCAAAACATAGTCAGTAAGAAGAGACAGTCACCCTGTACTTAATTCTGTATTGTGCCTCTTGTATTTAATTCCGATGCAATTTGTGTGTTTCATCCTCAATAAGAAGGTCCAAGGCATACAGTAAACCTGAAGTGAAGCATCGGAATTTGTAACTAGTGTCACAGGAATGGTTCAAAGCATAGTCAGTAAGAAGAGTCAGTCTTCTTGTACTTAAGTCGGCATTGTGCCATTTGTATTTAATTCCGATGCAATTTCTGTGTTTTATCGTCAATAAGAAGGCCCAAGGGATACAGTAAACCTGCAGTGAAGCATCGGAATCTATAACTAGTGTCACAGGAATGGTTCAAAGCATAGTCAGTAAGAATAATCAGTCTTCTTGTACTTAAGTCATCATTGTGCATTTTATATTTAATTCTGATGCAATTTCTGTGTTTCATCATTAATAAGAAGGTCCAAGGGATACAGTAAACCTGGAGTGAAGCATCGGAATCTATAACTAGTGTCACAGGAATGGTTCAAATCATAGACAGTAAGAAGAGTCAGACTTCTTTTCCTTAAGTCGGCATTGTGGCCTTTGTATTTAATTCCGATGCAATTTCTGTGTTTCATCGTCAATAAGAAGGTCAAAGGGATACAGTAAACCTGGACTGAAGCATCGGAGTCTATAACTATTGGCACAGGAATGGTTCAAAACATAGACAGTAAGAAGAGTCAGTCATCTTGTACTTAATTCGGCATTCTGCCTTTTGTATTTAATTCCGATGCCATATCTGTGTTTTATCGTCAATAAGAAGGTCAGAGGGATACAGTAAACCTGAAGAGAAACATCGGAATCCATAACTAGTGTCACAGGAATGATTCAAAACATACTCAGTAAGAAGAGTCAGTCTTCTTGTACCTAAGTCGGATTGTGCCTTTTGTACTTAATTCCGATGCAATTTCGGTGTTTCATCGTCAATAAGAAGGCCCAGGGATACAGTAAACCTGGAGTGAAGCATCGGAAACTATAACTAGTGTCACAGGGACGGTTCAAAGCATAGACAGTAAAATGAGTCAGTATTCTTGTACTTAATTCAGCATTGTGTTTTTGTATTTATTTCCGATGCAATTTCTGTGTTTCATCGTCACTAAGAAGGTCAGAGGGACGCAGTTATCCTGAAGTTAAGCATCGGAATCTATGACTAGTGTCACAGGAATGGTTCAAAGCATAGTCAGTAAGAAGAGTCAGTCTTCTTGTAGTTAAGTCGGCATTGTGCCTTTTGTATTGAATTCTGATGCAATTTCTGTGTTTCATCGTCAATAAGACGCTCAGAGGGATACAGTTAACCTGAAGTGAAGCATCGGAATCTATAACTAGTGTCACAGGAATGGGTCAAGACATAGGCAGTTGGAAGAGTCAGTCTACTTGTACTTAAGTCGGCATTTGGCTTTTGTATTTAATTCCGATATAATTTCTGTGTTCCATCGTCAATAAGAAGGTCCAAGGGATATAGTAAACCTGAAGTGAAGCATCGGAATTTGTAACTAGTGTCACAGGAATGGTTCAAAGCATAGTCAGTAAGAAGAGTCAGTCTTCTTGTACTTAAGTCGGTATTGTGCCATTTGTATTTAATTTAGATGCAATTTCTGTGTTTTATCGTCAATAAGAAGGACCAAGGGATACAGTAAACCTGCAGTGAAGCAATGGAATCTATAACTAGTGCCACAGGGATGGTTCAAAATATAGACAGTAAGAAGAGTCAGTCTTCTAAGACATCAGTCGGCATTGTGCCTTTTGTATTTAATTCCGATGCAATCTCTGCGTTTCATCGCCAATAAGAAGGTCAGAGGGATACAGTAATCCTGAAGTGAAGCATCGGAATCTATAACTAGTGTCACAGGTATGGTTCAAAGCATAGTCAGTAAGAATAAGCAGTCTTCTTGTACTTAAGTCATCATTGTGCATTTTATATATAATTCTGATTCAATTTCTGTATTTCATCATTAATAAGAAGGTCCAAGGGATACAGTAAACCTGGAGTGAAGCATCGGAGTCTATAACTATTGGCACAGGAATGGATCAAAACATAGACAGTAAGAAGAGTCAGTCATCTTGTCCTTAAATCGGCATTGTGCCTTTTGTATTAAATTCCGATGCAATTTCTGTGTTTCATCGGCAATAAGGTCAGAGGGATACAGTAAACCTGAGGTGAAGCATCGGAATCCAAAACTAGTGTCACAGTAATGGTTCGAAACATAGTCGGTAATAAAAGTCAGTCTTCTTGTACTTAAGTCGGAATTGTGCCTTTTCTATTTATTTCCGATGCAATTTCTGTGTTTCATCGTCAATAAGACGCTCAGAGGGATACAGTACACCTGAAGTGAAGCATCGGAATCTATAACTTGTGCCACAGGAATGGTTCAAAACAGAGACAGTTGGAACAGTCAGACTTATTGTACTTAAGTTGGCATTGTGCCTTTCGTATTTAATTCCGATACAATTTCTGTGTTTAACCCACAATAAGAAGGTCAGAGGGATACAGTAAATATGAAGTGAAGCATCGGAATCCATAACTAGTGTCACAGGAATGGTTCAAACATAGACAGTAAGAAGAATCAGTCTTCTTGTACTTAAGTCGGCATTTTGCCTTTTGTATTTAATTCCGATGCAATATCTGTGTTTCATCGTCAGTAAGAAGGTCAGAGGGATACAGTAAAACTGAAGTGAAGCATCGGAATCTATAACTAGTGCCACAGGAATGGTTCAAATTATAATCAGTAAGAAGAGTCAGTCTTCTTGTCCTTAATTCGGCGTTTGTGCCTCTTGTATTTAATTCCGATGCATTTTGTGTGTTTCATCGTCAATAAGAAGGTCCAAGGGATACAGTAAACCTGGAGTGAAGCATCGGAATCTATAACTAGTGTCACAGTAATGGTTCAAAACATAGACAGTAAGAAGAGTCAGACGTCTTGTACTTAAGTCGGCATTGTGCCTTTTGTATTTAATTCCGATGCAATTTCTGTGTTTCATCGTCAATAAGAAGGTCAGAGGGATACAGTAAACCTGAAGTGAAGCATCGGAATCCAAATCTAGTGTCACAGGAATGGTTCAAAACGTAGACAGAAGGAAGAGTCAGTCTTCTTGTACTTAAGTCGGCATTGTGCCTTTTCTGTTTAATTTCAAAGCAATTTCTGTGTTTCATCGTCAATAAGAAGGTCCAGGGTATACAGTAAACCTGGAGTGAAGCATCGGAATCTATAACTAGTGTCACAGGAATGGTTCAAATCATAGACAATAAGAAGAGTCTGTCTTCTTGTACTTAAGTCGACATTGTGCCTTTTCTATTTAATTCCGATGCAATTTCTGTGTTTCGTCGCCAATAAGAGGGTCAGAGGGATACAATAATCCTGAAGTGAAGCATCGGAATCTATAACTAGTGTCACAGGAATGGTTCAAAACATAGTCAGTAAGAACAGTCAGTCTTCTTGTCCTTATGTCGGCATTTTGCCTTTCGTATTTAATTCCGATACAATTTCTGTGTTTAACCCACAATAAGGAGGTCAGAGGGATACAGTAAATATGAAGTGAAGCATCGGAATCCATAACTAGTGTCACAGGAATGGTTCAAACATAGACAGTAAGAAGAGTCAGTCTTCTTGTACTTAAGTCGGCATTTTGCCTTTTGTATTTAATTCCGATGCAATATCTGTGTTTCATCGTCAGTAAGAAGGTCAGAGGGATACAGTAAAACTGAAGTGAAGCATCGGAATCTATAACTAGTGCCACAGGAATGGTTCAAATTATAATCAGTAAGAAGAGTCAGTCTTCTTGTCCTTAATTCGGCGTTTGTGCCTCTTGTATTTAATTCCGATGCATTTTGTGTGTTTCATCGTCAATAAGAAGGTCCAAGGGATACAGTAAACCTGGAGTGAAGCATCGGAATCTATAACTAGTGTCACAGTAATGGTTCAAAACATAGACAGTAAGAAGAGTCAGACGTCTTGTACTTAAGTCGGCATTGTGCCTTTTGTATTTAATTCCGATGCAATTTCTGTGTTTCATCGTCAATAAGAAGGTCAGAGGGATACAGTAAACCTGAAGTGAAGCATCGGAATCCAAATCTAGTGTCACAGGAATGGTTCAAAACGTAGACAGAAGGAAGAGTCAGTCTTCTTGTACTTAAGTCGGCATTGTGCCTTTTCTGTTTAATTTCAAAGCAATTTCTGTGTTTCATCGTCAATAAGAAGGTCCAGGGTATACAGTAAACCTGGAGTGAAGCATCGGAATCTATAACTAGTGTCACAGGAATGGTTCAAATCATAGACAATAGGAAGAGTCTGTCTTCTTGTACTTAAGTCGACATTGTGCCTTTTCTATTTAATTCCGATGCAATTTCTGTGTTTCGTCGCCAATAAGAAGGTCCAAGGTATACAGTAAACCTGAAGTGAGCATCGGAATCTATAACTAGTGTCACAGGAATGGTTCATAACATAGTCAGTAGCAAGAGGCAGTCTTCTTGTACTTAAGTCGGCATTGTGCCTTTTCTATTTAATTCCGATGCAATTTCTGTGTTTCATCGTCAATAACAAGGTCCAAGGGATACAGTAAACCTCGAGTGAAGCATCGGTGTGTGTGTGTGTGGGTTGAGGTTTTCGGGCGCTAAACAGCGTGGTCATCAGCGCCCAAACGCATAGAAACAGGAACACATGCGGAGAAGAGACGAAGACGGACAGCGAACAAGGAGAACGGCTAAAAGACACAGACCTGACGCAGTTACAAATCCTCACATACAGAGGCAAAACAAGAGGAGAAGAAACGCACTAAAAAGGAAAGGAAACACAAGGAAAAGAGAACAGAAATTGAAGGGAAACAAGTAGGTAATCGTGACTGGCGGACCTCTTACCTAAAACTTGGGTGAACCAGTCACCCAGCAGCACATTAAAATCCTCTCCCTAAAATCCGAGGCAACAAATTGGACAGGACACAAAACCGTAAGACCTTAACCACAGTCGTTGCGTCGTCTTGCAAAATAGAGGGCAAATCCGGTGGCAAGGAAACCACCGCCCTCTGGTCAGAGAATAAAGGACAGTCAAGTAAAATGTGGCGCACAGTTATCTGGACGCCACAAGCACTACAGATTGGGGGGTCCTCCCGCCGGAGTAAAAAACCGTGCGTTAAGGGACTGTGCCCGATGCGGAGGCGGGTGAGGAGAACCTCATCCCGCCTGCATGACTGGTAGGACGTACGCCATGGCCGCGTGGTGGCCTTGACCAGTCGCAGCTTATTTTCACTAACTGCCAGCCACTCCTCTTCCCATTGACGCATAACACGAGAACGCAAAAGGGAGGTAACAGCATGGAGGGGAACGGCACATTCAACAACGTGAGGGAGGGAACATGCATCTTTGGCAGCCACATCCGCCAGTTCGTTTCCCCTAATACCCACGTGCCCCGGCACCCAGCAGAAAGAAACCTCCTTCCCCTGCCGTTGCAGGTGGAGTAGGGCATCATGGATGTTCTGGACGACCGTATCCGCTGGGTACAAGTGTTGCATGGTCTGAAGGGCACTCAGAGAGTCAGAACAGATGAGAAACTTAAGACTGGGAACACATCTCATCTGCTCCAATGCCCGCAAGATCGCAAACAATTCGGCATCAAAGATGGTAAACGCTGCAGAAAGCCGTAATTTGATGACTCGATCAGGGAAAACCACAGCACAACCTACAGAGTCCCCCTGTTTAGAGCCATCCGTAAATACTGGTACATGGTCAGGATGCTGGTTTAAAATATCGTAAAATAAGGAGGTAAGAACAAACGCCTCTGGTACTCTGACAAGTCTAAAAGGACGCTGGGCCTCTGGAGCAACCAGGGAGGCAGGCGGGTAAAACCCTGGAGTTGGGGTGCCACACGCTCCACACCAAGGGACTCAAGCAAATGCTTGGCACGAATCCCAAATGGTCTCGTTGCCCTTGGACGACTGGAAAAGAGACGTTCCATAGGGGGTCGGGCAACAGTAGGGTATGCAGGGGAGAGAGGACAGGCAAGGAATTGACACACTCGTCGCACCATGAGGAGTTTCCGCCGGATGGCGAGCGGCGGTTCCCCTGCCTCAGCACACAGGCTGGGGATGGGACTGGTACGGAAGGCCCCAGTGGCCAGCCTGATACCCTCATGGTGTACTGCGTCAAGAATCTTCAGATACGAAGGCCTCGCTGACCCATACACAGTGCATCCATAGTCAAGACGCGACCGGACGAAAGCCCTATAAAACTGCAGCAGACGCGCCCGATCTGCTCCCCAGGACCGATGGCTCAAACACTTCAAAATATTCAGCGCCTTCAGGGCCCGCACCTTGAGGTCTTTAAGGTGCGGCAACCACGACAACTTGGAATCAAAAGTGAGGCCCAGGAACCTCACAGTGTCTCTAAAAGGAAGAATGGTGCCCCTCAGACGCAATTCAGGGGAGGTAAAAGCACGTCGAGAACGATTAAAATGAACACACACACATTTGTCTGCAGAAAAGGTAAGACCCGTCTTCGCAGTCCATGCCTCTAATCGCTTTATCGTAAGCTGCAGCTGCCGACTAGCAGTGACAAGACTGGAGGAAGAACAGAAAACAGCAAAATCGTCCACAAACAAGGAGCACTGGGCAGGACTCCGGATTGTGGACGTGATACTGTTAATGGCGACGGCAAAGAGGGTGACACTTAAAACGCTTCCCTGAGGAACACCATTCTCCTGTACGTACAAATCAGATAGCACATTACCAACCCGATATCGAAAGACGCGGCGGGAAAGAAAGGACCGAATGAAGATGGGGAGATGGCCACGAAAGCCCCACTGATGGAGTTGATTGAGGATAAGGCGGCGCCAAGTAGTGTCATACGCCTTATTAATGTCAAAGAATACACCTAGACAATGCTGGTTACGTAAGAAGGCCTGCTGGATGACCGCCTCAAGCAGGGTCAAGTTGTCTATAGTTGAACGACATCTCCGAAAGCCACACTGAGAGTGGCTAAGGAGCTGCCTGGTCTCGAGCAGCCAAACCAGGCGACGGTTGACCATGCGTTCCAATGTCTTCCCGACACAGCTCGTCAAAGCAATACTCCGATAACTACTGGGATGCATTCGGTCCTTTCCCGGTTTGAGGAGGGGAACCAAAATCGCCTCCCTCCACGAGTCAGGGAACGTGCCGGATGACCATATCATATTAAAACAGTTCAGGAGTACTTCCTTGGATGGCAGCAACAAGTGCTGCAGCATGCTGTACAGGATTTGATCAGCACCTGGTGCAGTATCATGAGCCACAGACAGCGCCGAATCCAGTTCCCACATTGTGAAGGGGCAGTTGTAGGGTTCAGAATTCGGAGACCGGAAGTCCAAGTGATCCCTCTCGATAGCAGTGCGGTAGCGGCAGAAATCTGGATCACAGTTAATAGTGGCAGTAGATTCGGCAAAATACGTGGCCAGTGTCTGGGCAATGTCTCTCGGCGCCGTGAGTAGACTACCCTGATGCAGCAATGCCGTGACAGGTAGTTGGCTGCGTTTCCCGGAGATCCTCCTGATGGCTTCCCACACTTTTTTTGAACTAGTGGAGCGGGAGATGGAGTTCAGGAACGATTGCCATGACCGTCGTTTGCTCTCTTTAATCACTCGCCGCGCCTTGGCCCTTGCCACCCGAAAGGCCGCAAGATTGTCAGCTGAGGGACGGCACTTGAAGCGGCGCAGAGCTGCACGGCGGGCTCGGATGGCTGAGCGGCACTCAGTGGTCCACCAAGGGACAAGGCGCCTCTTGGGATGACTTGAGGACCGTGGGATCGACAATTCAGCAGCATGGGAGATCACGGCTGTAACATGGTCGACCCATTCGTGGACGCTGGCACGGTGTTCCAAAACAGCTAAATCGCTGAAAAGTGTCCAGTCAGCTCTGCAGAGTTTCCACCTGGACGGCACTGGTAATGCCACAGTCTCATCTAGGAGGCGAATCCAAATGGGGAAGTGGTCACTAGAATGGAGGTCAGCGGCAACCTCCCACAGAGCAGAATCCGCGAGTGCTGGAGAGCAAAAGGAAAGGTCAATAGCTGACGACGACCCAGAAGCAGTACAGAAATGAGTGGGAGCACCAGAGTTGAGGATGCACAGTTCTTCGGATGCCATGAGGCTTTCCAGAAAGCGACCCCTGGGGCAAGACATTATGAGCATTGAAGTCCCCCAGAAGGAGAAATGGGCGGGGGAGTTGGGTAATAAGGTCTGTGAGAGCCTCAGAGTCTATGGCGTCCTGAGGCGGTAAGTAAACGGAACAGATTGTGAGCCTCTGCCCCACAAGAAGGTCAACTGCAACCGCTTGCAAGTCCGTAACGAGAGGGAGCTCAGATGAGTGGTGCATGTCATGGACAAAAACCGCAACACCACCCTTTGCCCTTTCCCCCATCAGATCATCTTTTCGATACACGGTATAGCCCCGTAAAGAAGGAGCATCAGTGGCCCGGAAATGTGTCTCTTGGAGACATAAGCACAAGGGGCGCTCACGTACAAGGAGTTGTAATTCGGCCACATGCGTCCTGAACCCATTCAGGTTCCACTGTAATATGGGAGCCAGTGATCAGGGTGGCTGAATTTTCACCCTGCCCCTGTGCTTTGGAGGAGAGCCCGTACTGGCCGGAGATTTATTCCTGGGGCGAGAAGATCGCCCCCGGTCGACATCAATGTCCATCAGCTCCGATGGCGACCCAAGGGAGATGTCAGATAGTACGATGGCATCATCATCGGACTGACCGTGACTAGTCTCCTCAGGTGGCAAAACCTTCACCTTTGGCGTCTTCGTCTTGGGGGGCTTAGAATGCAGAACCTTGTCAACAGTTGGAGCTTTACTCGCCTGGGCAGAAGGTGCCATATGGGGAGGTGCAGGAAGTACCCCAAATGTCAGCAACCACGGCCTTGTCCGATGTTGTGGGGAGAGCTGCAGGTTGCAAAACAACCGCAGCAGCACAAGTGCACTGGCAAATGCAGGTATTAGTGCTGACACTAGCAACCTCCGTTTGTGTAGCAACAGTGGCCAACTGTACCGGTTTCTGCAGAGTGGAAGCGAAAGATGTTGTAAACACAGGAGGCTGCATGGCCTTAAAGAGCTTCTTGGCCTCACCATAGGGGATGCGCTTAGATGTTTTGATCTCCTGTATCTTCCGTTCCTCGAGATAGATGGGGCAGACCCGGCTCCAGACAGGGTGACTCCCAGAGCAATTCACGCACTTCACAGGCGATGAACAATCGGCTCCTTCATGGGCAGGCTGACCACATTTACCACAAGTGGCTATCCCATTGCACCCCAACGTAGTATGCCCAAAGCGCTGACATTTAAAACAGCGCATTGGGTTGGGGAAATATGGCCGTACTGGCAAACGTAAGAAACCCGCTTTAACATGCTCTGGGAGTCTCGGGCGATTGAACGTGAGAATAAACGAGTCGGATTTGACTAGGTCCCCATCGACTCGTTTCATAATATGCTGCACGTCGACAATACCTTCGTCTGCCCACTCAGATTTCAACTCGTCCTTGGGGATATCCACCAAGTCCCTACATGTCACAACACCCTTACTATAGTTCAAAGTGGAGTGGAGCTCGATCTCGATAGCGTACTCTCCGAGACAGGTTGCTTTCCTAAGAGAAGTGACTTGACGGGAACTAGAAGTTTCAACTAACAGAGTCCCATTGCGCAGACGCTTCACAGATTTCAGTGTTCCTGCAATTCCCTCAAGACCCTTGTGGATGTAAAAGGGAGAAACTCTCTCAAAGCTACCTTCCTTCCGTTTGACAATCAAAAACACATTCTGGATATCAGCATGTGCTCTGTTACGACAGTCTGATAAATCTCTAGTAACACCAGGCGCTGGAGGACTCGCAGCACGAAGTCGCTTTTTCGATTGGGTGTGTTTTCCTACCAGTGGCCCACCTAATCCACTGGTAGGGGGAAACGTAGAGGTCGAAGGGTCCATTGTGGTCCCACGAGCAGCTAGGGAACTAAAGGTCCGCTCAGAAAGAGCCCCGCGTGCCTGAGTAAGCCTTATAGAACTGGGGTGCGGCAGGTGCCCCAGAGGTTGCCCGCTTGCGACTGTTCCACCCCAACAGCCATGCATCTTATAGGCGCGCAGCACACCATAAGATTGAGGGGTTTTTATAGAGGTTTCACTTCCTCGCAATCCAGGCGGTCAAGCCAAGATTACCATTCCCCGCAGCATACAACATTCCACCGCTGCACCATGCGGTGGTCGCTGAAGCATGTCCGGGGTTTACCGTGACAGGAGACTGGCGGCGCTGACCAGTCCCCAGCTCAGGACCCCGGGGTCGCCAAGCCCGTACTCAGCAAATGAGTGCTGAGCCCCTGGGGGGTGAAGCATCGGAATCTATAAGTGGTGTCAATGGAATGGTTCAGAACTTAGAGAGTAAGAAGAGTCAGTCTTCTTGTACTTAAGTCGGCATTGTGCCTTTTGTATTTAATTCCGATGCAATTTCTGTGTTTCATCGTCAATAAGAAGGTCCAAGGGATACAGTAAACCTGGAGTGAAGCATCGGAATCTATAACTAGTGTCACAGGAATGGTTAAAAACATAGACAGTAAGAAGAGTCAGTCACCTTGTACTTAATTCTGCATTGTGCCTTTTGTATTTAATTCCGATGCAATTTGTGTGTTTCATCCTCAATAAGAAGGTACAAGGGATACAGTAAACCTGAAGTGAAGCATCGGAATTTGTAACTAGTGTCACAGGAATGGTTCAAAGCATAGTCAGAAAGAAGAGTCAGTCTTCTTGTACTTAAGTCGGCATTGTGCCATTTGTATTTAATTCCGATGCAATTTCTGTGTTTTATCGTCAATACGAAGGACCAAGGGATACAGTAAACCTGCAGTGAAGCATCGGAAACTATAATTAGTGTCACAGGGATGGTTCAAAATATAGACAGTAAGAAAAGTCAGTCTTCTAGTACATCAGTCGGCATTGTGCCTTTTGTATTTAATTCCGATGCAATCTCTGTGTTTCATCGTCAATAAGAAGGTCAGAGGGATACAGTAATCCTGAAGTGAATCATCGGAATCTATAACTAGTGTCACAGGAATGGTTCAAAACATAGTCAGTAAGAATAATCAGTCTTCTTGTACTCAAGTCATCATTGTGCATTTTATATTTAATTCTGATGCAATTTCTGTGTTTCATCATTAATTAGAAGGTCCAAGGGATACAGCAAACCTGGAGTGAAGCATCGGAATCTATAACTAGTGTCACAGGAATGGTTCAAATCATAGACAATAAGAAGAGTCAGACTTCTTCTCCTTAAGTCGGCATTGTACCCTTAGTATTTAATTCCGATGCAAATTCAGTGTTTCTTCGTCAATAAGAAGGTCAGAGGGATACAGTAATCCAGAAGTGAAGCATCGAATCTACAACTAGTGTCACAGGAATGGTTCAAAGCATAGTCAGTAAGAATAATCAGTCTTCTTGTACTTAAGTCATCATTGTGCATTTTATATTTAATTCTGATGCAATTTCTGTATTTCATCATTAATAAGAAGGTCCCAGGGATACAGTAAACCTGGAGTGAAGCATCGGAACCTATAACTAGTGTCACAGGAATGGTTCAAATCATAGACAGTAAGCAGAGTCAGACTTCTTTTCCTTAAGTCGGCATTGTGCCCTTTGTATTTAATTCCGATGCAATTTCTGTGTTTCATCGTCAATAAGAAGGTCCAAGGGATACAGTAAACCTGGACTGAAGCATCGGAGTCTATAACTATTGGCACAGGAATGGTTCAAAACATAGACAGTGAGAAGAGTCAGTCATCTTGTACATAATTCGGCATTGTGCCTTTTGTATTTAATTCCGATGCCATATCTGTGTTTTATCGTCAATAAGAAGGTCAGAGGGATACAGTAAACCTGAAGTGAATCATCGGAATCCATAACTAGTGTCACAGGAATGGTTCAAAACATAGTCAGTAAGAAGAGTCAGTCTTCTTGTACTTAAGTCGGATTGTGCCTTTTGTATTTAATTCCGATGCAATTTCTGTGTTTCATCGTCACTAAGAAGATCAGGGGGATGCAGTTATCCTGAAGTTAAGCATCGGAATCTATAACTAGTGTCACAGGAATGGTTCAAAGCATAGTCAGTAAGAAGAGTCAGTCTTCTTGTAGTTAAGTCGGCATTGTGCCTTTTGTATTGAATTCCGATGCAATATCTGTGTTTCATCGTCAATAAGAAGGTCCAAGGGATACAGTAAACCTGAAGTGAAGCATCGGAATCTACAACTAGTGTCACAGGAATGGTTAAAAGCATAGACAGTAAGTAGTGTCAGTCTTCATGTACTTAAGTCGGCATTGTGCCTTTTCTATTTAATTCCGATGGAATTTCTGTGTTTCATCGTCAATTAGAAGGTCCAAGGGATACAGTAAACCTGAAGTGAAGCTCGGAATTTGTAACTAGTGTCACAGGAATGGTTCAAAGCATAGTCAGTAAGAAGAGTCAGTCTTCTTGTACTTAAGTCGGTATTGTGCCATTTGAATTTAATTCCGATGCAAATTCTGTGTTTTATCGCCAATAAGAAGGACCAAGGGATACAGTAAACCTGCAGTGAAGCATTGGAATCTATAACTAGTGTCACAGGGATGGTTCAAAATATAGACAGTAAGAAGAGACAGTCTTCTAGTACATCAGTCGGCATTGTGCCTTTTGTATTTAATTCCGATGCAATCTCTGTGTTTCATCGTCAATAAGAAGGTCAGAGGGATACAGTAATCCTGAAGTGAAGCGTCGGAATCTATAACTAGTGTCACAGGAATGTTCAAAGCATAGTCAGTAAGAAGAGTCAGTCTTCTTGTACTTAAGTCGGATTGTGCCTTTTGTATTTAATTCCGATGCAATTTCTGTGTTTCATCGTCAATAAGAAGGTCAGAGGGATACAGTAAACCTGGAGTGAAGCATCGGAATCTATAACAAATGTCACAGGGACGGTTCAGAGCATACATAGTAAAATGAGTCAGTATTCTTGTACTTAATTCAGCATTGTGTTTTTGTATATATTTCCGATGCAATTTCTGTGTTTCATCGTCACTAAGAAGGTCAGAGGGATGCAGATATCCTGAAGTTAAACATCGGAATCTATTACTAGTGTCACAGGAATGGTTCAAAACATAGTCAGTAAGAAGAGTCAGTCATCTTGTCCTTAAGTCGGCGTTGTGCCTTTTGTATTTAATTCCGATGCAATTTCTGTGTTTCATCGGCAATAAGGTCAGAGGGATACAGTAAACCTGAGGTGAAGCATCGGAATCCAAAACTAGTGTCACAGGAATGGTTCAAATCATAGACAGTAGGAAGAGTCAGTCTTCTTGTTCTTAAGTCGGCATTGTGCCTTTTGTATTTAATTCCGATGATATTTCTGTGTTTCATCGTCAATACGAATGGTCCAAGGTATACAGTAAACCTGAAGTGAAGCATCGGAATCTATAACTAGTGCACAGGAATGCTTCAAAACATAGTCAGTAAGAAGAGTCAGTCTTCTTGTACTTAAGTCGGCATTGTGCCTTTTCTATTTAATTCCAATGCTATATCTGTGTATCATCGTCAATAAGAAGGTCCAAGGGATACAGTAAACCTGAAGTGAAGCATCGGAATCAATAACTAGAGACACAGGAATGGTTCAAAACATAATCAGTAACAAGAGTCAGTCTTCTTTTACTTAAGTCTTCATTGTGCCTTTTCTATCTAATTCCGATGCAATTTTTGTGTTTCATCGTCAATGAGAAGGTCCAAGGGATACAGTAAACCTGCACTGTAGCATCGCAATCTATAACTAGTGTCACAGGAATAGTTCAAAACATAGACAGTAAGAAGTGTCAGACTTCTTGTACTTAAGTCGACATTGTGCATTTTCTATTTAACTCCGATGCAATTTCTGTGTTTCATCGTCAATAAGATGGTCAGAGGGATACAATAAACCTGAAGTGAAGCATCGGAATCTATAACTAGTGTCACAGGAATGGTTCAAATCATAGACAGTAAGAAGAGTCAGTCTCCTTGTACTTAAGCCGACATAGTGTCTTTTCTATTTAACTCCGATGCAATTTCTGTGTTTCATCGTCAATAAGAAGGTCCAAGGGATACAGTAAACCTGAAGTGAAGTATCGGAATCAATAACTAGAGACACAGGAATGGTTCCAAACATAATCAGTAAGAAGAGTCAGTCTTCTTTTACTTCAGCCTTCATTGTGCCTTTTCTATCTAATTTCGATGCAATTTTTGTGTTTCATCGTCAATAAGAAGGTCCAAGGCATACAGTAAAGCTGGAGTGAAGCAACGGAATCTATAACTAGTGTCAATGAAATGGTTGAAAACATAGACAGTAAGAGGAGTCAGTCTTCTTGTACTTAAGTCTGCATTGTGCCTTTTGTATTTAATTCCGATGCAATGTCTGTGTTTCATCGTCAATAAGAATGTCCAAGGTGTACCGTAAACCAGAAGTGAAGCATCGGAATCTAGAACTAGTGACACAGGAATGGTTCATACATAGACAGTTGGAAGAGTCAGTCTTCTTGTATTTAAGTCGGCATTGCGCCTTTTGTATTTAATTCCGATGCAATTTCTGTCTTTCATCGTCAATAAGGAGGTCCAAGGTATACAGTAAACCTGAAGCTGAAGCATCGGAATCTATAACTAGTGTCACAGGAATGGTTCAAATCATAGAAAGTAAGAAGAGTCAGTCTACTTGTACTTAAGTCGGCATTGTGCCTTTTCTATTTAATTCCGATGCAATTTCTGTGTTTCATCGTCAATAAGAAGATCCAAGGGATACAGTAAACCTGAAGTGAAGCATCGAAATCTATAACTAGTATCACAGGAATGGTTCATAACATAGACAGTAGGAAGAGTCAGTCTTCTTGTACTTAAGTCGGCATTGTACCTTTTGTATTAATTTCCGATGCAATTTCTGTGTTTCATCGTCAATAAGAATCACCAAGGGATACAGTAAACCTGGAGTGAAGCATCGGAATCTATAATTAGTGTCCCTGGGATGGTTCAAAACATAGACAGTAAGAAGAGTCAGACTTTTTGTACTTAAGTCGGCATTGTGCCTTTTGTATTTAATTCCGATGCAATTTCTCTGTTTCATCGTAAATAAGAAGGTCAGAGGGATGCAGTAATCCTGAAGTGAAGCATCGGAATCCATACCTAATGTCACAGGATTGGTTCAAAACAGAGTCAGTAAGAACAGTCAGTCTTCTTGTCCCTAAGTCGGCATTGTGCCTTTTGTATTTCATTCCGATGCAATTTCTGTGTTTCATCGTCAATAAGAAGGTCAGAGGGATACGGTAAACCTGAAGTGAAGCATCGGAATCTATAACTAGTGTCACAGGAATGGTTCAAAGCATAGTCAGTAAGAAGAGTCAGTCTTTTTGTACATAAGTCGACATTGTGCCTTTTCTATTTAATTCCGATGCAATTTCTGTGTTTCATCGTCAATTAGAAGGTCAGAGGGATACAATAAACCCTTAAGTGGAGCATCGGAATCTATAACTAGTGTCGCAGGAATGGTTCAAAACATAGAGAGTAGAAGAGTCAATCTTCTTGTACTTAAGTCGGCATTGTGCTTTTGTATTTAATTCCGATGCAATTTCTGTGTTTCATCGTCAATAAGAATGTCCAAGGGAAACAGTAAACCTGAAGTGGAGCATCGGAATCCAAAACTAGTGTCACAGGAATGGTTCAAATCATAGACAGTAGGAAGAGTCAGTCTTCTTGTACTTAAGTCGGCATTGTGCCTTTTGTATTTAATTCCGATGCAATTTCTGTGTTTCATCGTCAATACGAAATGTCCAAGGTATACAGTAAACCTGAAGTGAAGCATCGGAATCTATAACTAGTGTCACAGGGATGGCTCAAAACATAGTCAGTAAGAAGAGTCAATCCTCTTGTACTTAAGTCGGCATTGTGCCTTTTCTATTTAATTCCGATGCAATATCTGTGTTTCATCGTCAATAAGAAGGTCCAAGGGATACAGTAAACCTGGAGTGAAGCATCGGAATCTATAACTAGTGTCACAGGAATGGTTCAAAACATAAACAGTAAGAAGAGTCAGTCTTCTTGTACATAAGTCGACATTGTGCCTTTTCTATTTAATTCGGATGCAATTTCTGTGTTTCATCGTCAATTAGAAGGTCAGAGGGATACAATAAACCCTTAAGTGGAGCATCGGAATCTATAACTAGTGTCGCAGGAATGGTTCAAAACATAGTCAGTAAGAACAGTCAGTCTTCTTGACCTTATGTCGGCATTGTGCCTTTTTGTATTTAATTCCTATGCAATTTCTGTGTTTCATCGTCAATAAGAAGGTCCAAGGGATGCAGTAAACCTGGAGTGTAGCATCGGAATCTATAACTAGTGTCACAGGAATGGTTCAAAACATAGACAGTAAGAAGAGTCAGTCTTCGTGTACTTAAGTCGGCATTTTGATTTTTGTATTTAATTCCGATGCAATTTCTGTGTTTCAACGTCAATAGGAAGGTCCAAGGGATACAGTAAACCTGAAGTGAAGCATCGGAATCTATAACTAGTGTCACAGGAATGGTTCAAAACATAGACAGTAAGAAGAGTCAGTCTTCGTGTACTTAAGTCGGCATTTTGATTTTTGTATTTAATTCCGATGCAATTTCTGTGTTTCAACGTCAATAGGAAGGTCCAAGGGATACAGTAAACCTGAAGTGAAGCATCGGAATCTATAACTAGTGTCACAGGAATGGTTCAAAACATAGACAGTAAGAAGAGTCAATCCTCTTGTACTTAAGTCGGCATTCTGCTTTTTTTTTAAATTCCGAAGCAATTTCTGTGTTTCAGCGTCAACAAGAAGGTCAGAGGGACACAGTAAACCTGAAGTGAAGCATCGGAATCTATAACTAGTGTCACAGGAATGGCTCAAATCATAGTCAGTAAGAAGAGTCAGTCCTCTTGTACTTAAGTCGTCATTGTGCCTTTTGTATTTAATTCCGATGCAATTTCTGTGTATCATCGTCAATAAGAAGGTCCAAGGTATACAGTAAACCTGAAGTGAAGCATCGGAGTCTATAACTAGTGTCACAGAAATGGTTCTAAGCATAGTCAGTAAGAAGAAACAGTCTTCTTGTACTCAAGTCGGCATTGTGCCTTTTCTATTTAATTCCGATGCAATTTCTGTGTTTCATCGTCAATAAGAAGGTACAAGGGATACAGTAAACCTGAAGTGAACCATCGGAATCTCTAACTAGTGTCACAGGGATGGTTCAAAGCATAGACAATTATAAGATTCAGTCTTTTTGTACTTAAGTCGGCATTGTGCCTTTTGTATTTAATTCCGAGGCAATTTCTGTGTTTCATCGTCAATAAGAAGGTCAGAGGGATACAGTAATCCTGAAGTGAAGCATCGGAATCAATAACTAGTGTCACAGAATTGGTTCAAATCATAGTCAGTAAGAACAGTCAGTCTTCTTGTCCTTAAGTCGGCATTGTGCCTTTTGTATTTCATTCCGATGCAATTTCTGTGTTTCATCGTCTTTAAGAAGGTCCAAGGGATACAGTAAACTTGGAGTGTACCACCGGAATCTATAACAAGTGTCACAGGAATGGTTTAAAATATAGACAGTAAGAAGAGTCAGTCTTCGTGTACTTAAGTCGGCATTTGCCTTTTGTATTTAATTCCGATGCAATATCTGTGTTTCATCGTCAATAAGAAGGTCCAAGGGATACAGTAAACCTGAAGTGAAGCATCGGAATCTGAAACTAGTGTCACAAGAGTGTTTCAAAGCATACACAGTAGGAAGAGTCAGTCTTCTTGTACTTAAGTCGGCATTGTACCTTTTGTATTTAATTCCGATGCGATTTCTGTGTTTCATCGTCAAAAGAATGAAAAAGGGATACAGTACACCTGGAGTGAAGCATCAGAATCTATAACTAGTGTCAGAGGGATGGTTCAAAAGGTAGACAGTAAGAAGAGTCAGTCTTTTTGTACTTAAGTCGGCATTGTGCCTTTTGTATTTAATTCCGATGCAATTTCTGTGTTTCATCGTCAGTAGGAAGGTCAGAGGGATACAGTAATCCTGAAGTGAAGCATCGGAATCTATAACTAGTGTCACAGGATTGGTTCAAAACATAACCATTAAGAACAGTCAGTCTTCTTGTCCTTAAGTCGCCATTGTGCCTTTTGTATTTAATTCCGATATAATTTCTGTGTTTCATCGTCAATAAGATGGTCCAAGGGATACAGTAAACTTGGAGTGAGGCATCGGAATCTATAACTAGTGTCACAGGAATGGTTCAAAACATAGACAATAAGAAGAGTCAGTCTTCTTGTACTTAAGTTGGCATTGTGCCTTATCTATTTAATTCCGATGCAATTTCTGTGTTTCATCGTCAAGAAAAAGGTCAGGGGGATACAATAAACCTGAAGTGAAGCATCGGAATCTATAACTAGTGACACAGGAATGGTTCAAAGCATAGTCAGTAAGAAAAGTCAGTCTTCTTGTCCTGAAGTCGGCATTGTGCCTTTTGTATTGAATTCCGATGGAATTACTGTGTTTCATCGTCAATAAGAAGGTCCAAGGGAACCTGGAGTGAAGCATCGGAATCTATAACTAGTGTTACAGGAATGGTACAAAACATAGACAGTAAAAAGAGTCAGTCTTCTTGTACTTATGTCGGCATGGTGCCTTTTGTATTTAATTCCGATGCAATATCTGTGTTTCATCGTCAATAAGATGGTCCAAAGGATACAGTAAACATGAAGTGAAGCATCGGAATCCATAACTAGTGTCACAGGAATGGTTCAAAACATAGTCACTAGGAAGAGTCGGTCTTCATGTACTTAAGTCGACATTGTGCCTTTTGTATTTAATTCCGATGCAATTTCTGTGTTTCATCGTCAATAAGAAGGTCAGAGGGATACAGTAAACCTGAAGTGAAGCATCGCAATCTATAACTAGTGCCACAGGAATGTTTCAAAACATAGTCAGTAAGAAGAGTCAATCTTCTTGTACTTAAGTCGGCATTGTGTCTTTTCTATTTAATTCCGATCCAATTGCTGTGTTTCATCGTCAATGACAAGGTCAGAGGGATACAATAAACCTGAACTGAAGCATCGGAATCTATAACTAGTGTCACAGGAATGGTTCAAAACATAGTCAGTAAGAACAGTCAGTCTTCTTTTACTTAAGTCGGCATTGTGCCTTTTGTATTTAATTCCGATGCAATTTCTGTGTTTCATCGTCAATAAGAAGGTCCAAGGGATACAGTAAACCTGGAGTGTAGCATCGGAATCTATAACTAGTGTCACAGGAATGGTTCAAAACATAGACAGTAAGAAGACTCAGTCTTCGTGTACTTAAGGCGGCATTTTGCCTTTTGTATTTAATTCCGATCCAATTTCTGTGTTTCATCGTCAATAAGAAGGTCCAAGGGATACAGTAAACCTGAAGTGAAGCATCGGAGTCTATAACTAGTGTCACAGGAATGGTTCAAAACATAGTCAGTAAGAACAGTCAGTCTTCTTCTCTTTAAGTCGGCATTGTGCCTTTTGTATTTAATTCCGATGCAATTTCTGTGTTTCATCGTCAATAAGAACGTCCAAGGGATACAGTAAAACTGGAGTGAGGCATCGGAATCTATAACTAGTGTCACAGGAATGGTTCAAAACATAGACAGTAAGAAGAGTCAGTCTTCTTGTACTTAAGTTGGCATTGTGCCTTATCTATTTAATTCCGATGCAATTTCTGTGTTTCATCGTCAAGAAAAAGATCAGAGGGATACAATAAACCTGAAGTGAAGCATCGGAATCTATAACTAGTGACACAGGAATGGTTCAAAGCATAGTCAGTAAGAAGAGTCAGTCTTCTTGTCCTGAAGTCGGCATTGTGCCTTTTGTATTGAATTCCGATGCAATTACTGTGTTTCATCATCAATAAGAAGGTCCAAGGGAACCTGGAGTGAAGCATCGGAATCTATAACTAGTGTTACAGGAATGGTACAAAACATAGACAGTAAAAAGAGTCAGTCTTCTTGTACTTAGGGCGGCATTGTGCCTTTTGTATTTAATTCCGATGCAATTTCTGTGTTTCATCGTCAATAAGAAGGTCCAAGGGATACAGAAAACCTGGAGTGAAGCATCGGAATCTCTAACTAGTGTCAATGGAATGGTTCAAAACATAGACAGTAAGAAGAGTCAGTATTCTTGTACTTATGTCGGCATTGTGCTTTTTTTTTAAATTCCGATGCAATTTCTTTGTTTCATCGTCAATAAGAAGGTCAGAGGGATACAGTAAACCTGAAGTGAAGCATCGGAATCCAAAACTAGTGTCACGAGATTGGTTCAAACATAGACAGTAGAAGAGTCAGTCTACTTGTACTTAAGTCAGCATTGTGCCATTTCTATTTAATTCCGATGCAATTTCTGCGTTTCATCGTCAATAAGAAGGTCCAAGGTATACAGTAAACCTGAAGTGAACCATCGGAATCAATAACTAGTGTCACAGGAATGGTTCAAGGTATAGTCAGTAAGAAGAGTCAGTCTTGTTGTACTTAAGTCGGCATTGTGCCTTTTCTATTTAATTCCGAAACAATTTCCGTGTTTCATCGTCAATAAGAAGGTACAAGGGATACTGTAAACCTGAAGTGAACCATCGGAATCAATAACTAGTGTCACAGGAATGGTTCAAAACATAGACAGTAGGAAGAGTCAGTCTTCTTGTACTTAAGTCAGCATTGTACCTTTTGCATTAAATTCCGATGCAATTTCTGTGTTTCATCGTCAATAAGAATGACCAACGGATACAGTAAACCTGGAGTGAAGCATCGGAATCTATACCTAGTGTCACAGGGATGGTTCAAAACATAGACAGTAAGAAGAGTCAGTCTTTTTGTACTTAAGTCGGCATTGTGCCTTTTGTATTTAATTCCGATGCAATTTCTGTGTTTCATCGTCAATAAGAGGGTACAGAGGGATACAGTAATCCTGAAAAGAAGCTTCGGAATCTATAACTAGTGTCACAGGGTTGGTTCAAAACATAGACAGTGAGAAGTGTCAGTCTACTTGTACTTAAGTCGGCATTGTGCCTTTTGTATTTTATTCCGATGCAATTTCTGTATTTCATGGTCAATAAGAAGGTCAGAGGGATACATTAATCCTGAAGTGAAGCATCGGAATCTATAACTAGTGTCACAGGTATGGTTCAATACATAGTCAGTAAGAAGAGTCAGTCTTCTTTTACTTAAGTCGGCATTGTGCCTTTTCTATTTAATTCCGATGCAATTTCTGTGTTTCATCGTCAATTAGAAGGTCAGAGGGATACAGTAAACCTGGAGTGTAGCATCGGAATCTATAACTAGTGTCACAGGAATGGTTCAAATCATAGACAGTAACAAGAGTCAGACTTCTTTTACTTATGTCGGCATTGTGCCTTTTGTATTTTTTTCAGAGGCAAATTTCTGCGTTTCATCGTCAATAAGATGGTCCAAAGGATACAGCAAACCTGGAGTGAAGCATCGGAGTCTATAACTAGTGTCACAGGACTGGTTCAAATACAGACAGTAAGAAGAGTCAGTCTTCTTGTACTTAATTCGGCATTGTGCATTTTGTATATAATTCCGATGCAATTTCTGTGTTTCATCGTCAATAAGAAGGTCAGAGGGATAGAGTAAACCTGAAGTGAAGCATCGGAATCGATAACTAGAGTCACAGGAATGGTTCAAAACATAGTCAGTAAGAAGAGTCAGTCTCCTTGTACTTAAGTCTGCATTGTGCCTTTTGTATTTAATTCCGATACAATTTCTGTGTTTCATCGTCAATAAGAAGGTCCAAGGGATACAGTAAACCTGGAGTGAAGCATCGGAATCTATAACTAGTATCACGGGGAAGGTTCAAAACATAGACAGTAAGATGAGTCAGTATTCTTGTACTTAAGTCGGCATTGTCTTTTTGTATTTATTTCCGATGCAATTTCTGTGTTTCATCGTCAATAAGAAGGTCAGAGGGATACAGTAAACCTGAAGTGAAGCATCGGAATCTGTAACTAGTGTCACAGGAATGGTTCAAAACATAGTCAGTAAGAAGAGTCAGTCTTCTTGTACTTAAGTTGGCATTGTGCCTTTCGTATTAAATTCCGATGCAATTTCTGTGTTTCACCGGCAATAAGATGGTCAGAGGGATACAGTAAACCTGAAGTGAAGCATCGGTATCTATAACTAGTGTCACAGGAATGGTTCAAACATAGACAGTAAGAAGGGTCAGTCTTGTTGTACTTAAGTCGGCATTGTGCCTTTTTATTTAATTCCTATGCAATATCTGTGTTTCATCGTCAATACGAAGGTCAGAGGGATACAGTAAACATAAAGTGATGCATCGGAATCTATAACTAGTGACACAGGAATGGTTCAAAACGTAGACAGTAAGAAGAGTCAGTCTTCTTGTACTTAAGTCGGCATTGTGCATTTTGTATTTAATTCCGATGCAATTTCTGTGTTTCATCGTCAATAAGAAGGCCCAAGGGATACAGTAAACCTGAAGTGAAGCATCGGAATCTATAACTAGTGTCACTGGAATGGTTCAAAATATAGACAGTAAGAAGAGTCAGTCTTCTTGTTCTTAAGTCGGCATTGTGCCTTTTGTATTTAATTCCGATGCAATTTCTGTGTTTCATCGTCAATAAGAAGGCCCAAGGGATACAGTAAACCTGAAGTGAAGCATCGGACTATATAAATAGTGTCACAGAAATGGTTAAAAACATAGAAAGTAGAAGAGTCAGTCTTCTTGTACTTAAGTCGGCATTGTGCCTTTTGTATTTATTTCCCATGCAATTTCTGTGTTTCATCGTCAATAAGATTATCCAAGGGAAACAGAAAACCTGAAGTGAAGCATCGGAATCTATAACTAGTGTCACAGGAATGGTTCTAAACATGGTCTGTAAGAAGAGTCAGTCTTCTTGTCCGTAAGTCGCCATTGTGCCTTTTGTATTTAATTCCGATGCAATTTCTGTGTTTCATTGGCAAGAAGGTCAGAGGGAGACACTAAACGTGAAGTGAAGCATCGGAATCCAAAACTAGTGTCACAGGAATGGTTCAAAACATAGTCAGTAAGAAGAGTCAGTCTTCTTGTACATAAGTCTTCATTGTGCCTTTTCTATTTAATTCCGATGCAATTTCTGTGATTCATCGTCAATAAGAAGGTCCAAGGGATACAGTAAACCTGGAGTGAAGCATCGGAATCTATAACTAGTGTCACAGGAATGGTTCAAAGCATAGACAGTAAGAAGAGTCAGTCTTCGTGTAATGAAGTCGGCATATTGCCTTTTGTCTTTAATTCTGATGCAATTTCTGTGTTGCATCGTCATTAAGAAGGTCCAAGGGATACAGTAAACCTGAAGCATCGGAATCTATAATTAGCGTCACAGAAATGGTTCAAACCATAGTCAGTAAGAAGAGTCAGTCTTCTTGTACTTAAGTTATCATTGTGCCATTTCTATTTAATTCCGATGCAATTTCTGTGTTTCATCGTCAATAAGAAGGTCAGAGGGATAGAGTAAACCTGAAGTGAAGCATCGGAATCGATAACTAGTGTCACAGGAATGGTTCAAAACATAGTCAATAAGAAGAGCCAGTCTCCTTGTACTTAAGTCGGCATTGTGCCTTTTGTATTTAATTCCGATACAATTTCTGTGTTTTATCGTCATTAAGAAGGTCCAAGGGATACAGTAAACCTGGAGTGAAGCATCGGAATCTATAACTAGTATCACAGGGACGGTTCAAAACATAGACAGTAAGATGAGTCAGTATTCTTGTACTTAAGCCGGCATTGTCTTTTTGTATTTATTTCCGATGCAATTTCTGTGTTTCATCGTCAATAAGAGGGTCCAAGGTATACAGTAAACCTGAAGTGAAGCATCGGAATCTATAACTAGTGTCACAGGAATGGTTCAAAACATACTCAGTAAGAAGAGTCAGTCTTCTTTTACTTAAGTCGGCATTGTGCTTTTCTATTTAATTCCGATGCAATTTCTGTGTTTCATCGTCAATAAGAAGGTCCAAGGGATACAGTAAACCTGGAGTGAAGCATCGGAATCTATAACTAGTGTCACAGGAATGGTTCAAACATAGACAGTAAGAAAGGTCAGTCTTCTTGTACTTAAGTTGGCATTGTGCGTTTTCTATTTAATTCCGATGCAATTTCTGTGTTTCATCGTCAATAAAAAGGTCAGAGGGATACAATAAACCTGAAGTGAAGGATCGGAATCTATAACTAGTGACACAGGAATGGTTTAAAACATAGTCAGTAAGAAGAGACAGTCTTCTTGTCCTGAAGTCGGCATTGTGCCTTTTGTATTGTATTCCGATGCCATTACTGTGTTTCATCGTCAATAAGAAGGTCCAAGGGAACCTGGAGTGTAGCATCGGAATCTATAACTAGTGTTACAGTAATGGTACAAAACATAGACAGTAAAAAGAGTCAGTCTTCTTGTACTTAAGTCGGCATTGTGTCTTTTCTATTTAATTCCGATCCAATTTCTGTGTTTCATCGTCAATAACAAAGTCAGAGGGATACAATAAACCTGAACTGAAGCATCGGAATTCATAACTAGTGTCACAGGAATGGTTCAAAACATAGTCAGTAAGAACAGTCAGTCTTCTTCTCCTTAAGTCGGCATTGTGCCTTTTGTATTTAATTCCGATGCAATTTCTGTGTTTCATCGTCAATAAGAACGTCCAAGGGATACAGTAAACCTGGAGTGAAGCATCAGAATCTATAACTAGTGTCAATGGAATGGTTCAAAGCATAGACAGTAAGAAGAGTCAATCTTCTTGTACTTAAGTCGGCATTGTGCCTTTTGTATTTAATTCCGATGCAATTTCTGTGTTTCATCGTCAATAAGAAGGACAGAGGGATACAGTAAACATGAAGTGAAGCATCGGAATCTATAGCTAGTGTCACAGGAATAGTTCAAAAGCATAGTCTGTAAGAAGAGTCAGTCTTCTTGTCCTTAAGTCGGCATTGTGCCTTTTCTATTTAATTCCGATGCAATTTCTGTGTTTCATCGTCAATAAGAAGGTCCAAGGGATACAGAAAACCTGGAGTGAAGCATCGGAATCTATAACTAGTGTCACAGGAATGGTTCAAAACATAGAAAGTAAGAAGAGTCAGTCTTCTTGTACTTAAGTCGGCAATTGTATTTAATTCCGATGAAATTTCTGTGTTTCATCGTCAATATGAAATTCCAAGGAATACAGTACACCTGGAGTGAAGCATCGGAATCAATAACTAGTGTCACAGGAATAGTTCAAAACATAGAAAGTAAGAAGAATCAGTCTTCATGTACTTAAGTCGGCATTGTGCCTTTTCTATTTAATTCCGAGGTTATTTCTGTGTTTCATCGTCAATAAGGAGGTCAGTGGGATACAGTAAACCTGAAGTGAAGCATCGGAATCCATAACTAGTGTCACAGGAATTGTTCAAAACATAGTCAGTACGAAGGGTCAGTCTTCTTGTACGTAAGTTGGCATTGTGCCTTTCGTATTTAATTCCGACGCAATTTCTGTGTTTCAACGTCAATAAGAAAGTCAGAGGGATACAGTAAACCTGAAGTGAAGCATCGGAATCTATAACTAGTGTCACAGGAAAGGTTCAAACATAGACAGTAAGAAGAGTCAGACGTCTTGTACTTAAGTCGGCATTGTGCCTTTTGTATTTAATTCCGATGCAATTTCTGTGTTTCATCGTCAATAAGATGGTCCAAGGGATACAGTAATCCTGAAGTGAAGCATCGGAAACTATAAATAGTGTCACAGGAATGGTTCAAATCATAGACAGGATGAAGAGTCAGTCATCTTTTACTTAAGTCGGCATTGTGCCCGTTGCATTTTATTCCGATGCAATTTCTGTGTTTCATCGTCAATAAGAAGGTCCAAGTGATACAATAAACCTGGAGTGAAGCATCGGAGTCTATAACTAGTGTCACAGGACTGGTTCAAAAATAGACAGTAAGAAGAGTCAGTCTTCTTGTACTTATTTCGGCAATGTGCCTTTTTATTTAATTCCGATGCAATTTCTGTGTTTCATCGTCAATAAGAAGGTCAGAGGGATACAGTTAACCTGAAGTGTAGCATCGGAATCCATAAGTAGTGTCACAGGAATGATTCAAAACATAGTCAGTAAGAAGAGTCAGTCTTATTCTACTTAAGTCGGCATTAAGCCTTTTTATTTAATTCCGATGCAATTTCTGTCTTTCATCGTCAATACGAAGGTCCAAGTGATACAGTAAACGTGGAATGAAGTATCGGAATCTATAACTAGTGCCACAGGGACGGTTCAAAACATAGGCAGTAAGATGAGTTACTATTCTTGTACTTAAGTCGGCATTGTGTTTTTGTATTTATTTCCGATGGAATTTCTGTGTTTCATCGTCACGAAGAATGTCAGAGGGATACAGTAACCCTGAAGTTACGCATCGGAATCTGTAACTAGTGCCAATGGAATGGTTCAAAGCATAGAGAGTTGGAAGTGTCAGTCTTCGTGTACTTAAGTCGGCATTGTGCCTTTTGTATTTAATTCCGATGCAATTTCTGTGATTCATCGTCAATAAGAAGGCCCAAGGGATACAGTAAACCTGAAGTAAATATCGGAATTTTTAACTAGTGTCACTGGAATGGTTCAAAATATAGTCAGTAAGAAGAGTCAGTCTTCTTGTTCTTAAGTCGGCATTGTGCCTTTTGTATTTAATTCCGATGCAATTTCTGTGATTCATCGTCAATAAGAAGGCCCAAGGGATACAGTAAACCTGAAGTGAAGCATCGGACTCTATAAATAGTGTCACAGAAATGGTTAAAAACATAGACAGTAGAAGAGTCAGTCTTCTTGTACTTAAGTCGGCATTGTGCCTTTTGTATTTATTTCCCATGCAATTTCTGTGTTTCATCCTCAATAAGATTATCCAAGGGAAACAGAAAACCTGAAGTGAAGCATCGGAATCTATAACTAGTGTCGGAGGAATGGTTCAAAACATGGTCTGTAAGAAGAGTCAGTCTTCTTGTCCGTAAGTCGCCATTGTGCCTTTTGTATTTAATTCCGATGTAATTTCTGTGTTTCATCGGCAAGAAGGTCAGAGGGAGACACTAAACCTGAAGTGAAGCATCGGAATCCAAAACTAGTGTCACAGGAATGGTTCAAAACATAGTCAGTAAGAAGAGTCAGTCTTCTTGTACATAAGTCTTCATTGTGCCTTTTCTATTTAATTCCGATGCAATTTCTGTGATTCATCGTCAATAAGAAGGTCCAAGGGATACAGTAAACCTGGAGTGAAGCATCGGAATCTATAACTAGTGTCACAGGAATGGTTCAAAGCATAGACAGTAAGAAGAGTCAGTCTTCGTGTAATGAAGTCGGCATATTGCCTTTTGTATTTAATTCTGATGCAATTTCTGTGTTGCATCGTCATTAAGAAGGTCCAAGGGATACAGTAAACCTGAAGCATCGGAATCTATAATTAGCGTCACAGAAATGGTTCAAACCATAGTCAGTAAGAAGAGTCAGTCTTCTTGTACTTAAGTCTGCATTGTGCCTTTTGTATTTAATTCCGATGCAATTTCTGTGTTGCATCGTCAATAAGAAGGTCAGAGGGACTCAGTAAACCTGAAGTGAAGCATCGCGATCTATAACTAGTGTCACAGGAATGGTTCAAAACATAGTCAGTAAGAAGAGTCAGTCTTCTTGTACTTAAGTCGGCATTGTGCCCTTTGTATTTACTTCAAATGCAATTTCTGTGTTTCATCGTCAATATGAAGGTCAGAGGATTACAGTAAACCTGAAGTGAAGCATCGGAATCTATAACTAGTATCACAGGAATGGTTCAAAACATAGACAGTAAGAAAAGTCAGTCGTCTTGTACTTAAGTCGGCATTGTGTCTTTTCTATTTAATTCTGATGCAATTTCAGTGTTTCATCGTCAATAAGAAGGTCAGAGGGATACAGTAAACCTGAAGTGAAGCATCCGAATCTATAACTAGTGTCACAGGAATGGTTCAAAACATAGTCAGGAAAAAGAGTCTGTCTTCTTGTACTTAAGTCGGCATTGTGCCGTATGTATTTAATTCCGATGCTATTTCTGTGTTTCATCGCCAATACGAAGGTCAGAGGGTTACAGTAAACCTGAAGTGAAGCATCGGAATCTATAACTAGTGTCACAGGAATGGTTCAAAACACAGTCAGTAGGAAGTGTCGGTCTTCATGTACTTAAGTCGGCATTGTGCCATTTGTATTTAATTCCGATGCAATTTCTTTTGATTCATCGTCAATAAGAAGGCCCAAGGGATACATTAAACCTGAATTGAAGCATCGGACGCTACATCTAGTGTCACACAAATGGTTCAAAACATAGACAGTAGATGAGTCAGTCTAGTTGTACTTAAGTCGGCATTTTGCCTTTTGTATTTAATTCCGATGCAATTTCTGTGTTTCATCGTCAATAAGAAGGTCCAAGGGAAACAGTAACCCTGAAGTGAAGCATCGGAATCTATAACTAGTGTTACAGGAATGGTTCAAAGCATAGTCAGTAATAAGAGTCAGTCTTCTTGTACTTATGTCGGCATTGTGCATTTTCTATTTAAATCAGTTGCAATTTCTGTGTTTCATCGTCAATAAGAAGGTCCAAGGGACACAGTAAACCTGGAGTGAAGCATCGGAATCTATAACTAGTATCACAGGAGTGGTTCAAAACATAGACAGTAAGAAGAGTCAGTCTTCTTGTACTTAAGTCGACATTGTGCCTTTTCTATTAATTTCCGATGCAATTTCTGTGTTTCATCGTCAATAAGAAGGACAGAGGGATGCAATTAACATGAAGTGAAGCATCGGAATCTATAACTAGTGTCACAGGAATGGTTCAATACGTAGTCAGTAAGAACAGTCAGTCTTCTTGTCCCTAAGTCGGCATTGTGCCTATTGTATTTAATTCCGATGCAATTTCTGTGTTTCATCGTCAATAAGAAGGTCAGATAGATACAGCAAACCTGAAGTGCAGCATCGGAATCTATAACTAGTGTCACAGAAATGGTTCAAAACATAGTCAGTAAGAGGAGTCAGTTTTCTTGTACTTAAGACCGCGTTGTGCCTTTTGTATTTACTTCCGATGCAATGTCTGTGTTTCAATGTCAATAAGAAGGTCCAAGGGATACAGCAAACCTGGAGTGAAGCATCGGAATGTATAACTAGTGTCACAGAGACGGTTCAAAACATAGACAGTAAGAGGAGTCAGTTTTCTTGTACTTAAGTCCACGTTGTGCCTTTTGTATTTACTTCCGATGCAATTTCTGTGTTTCATCGTCAACAAGAAGGTCCAAGGGATACAGTAAACCTGAAGTGAAGCATCGGAATCTATAACTAGTGGCACAGGAAAGGTTTACATCATAGACAGTTCGAAGAGTCAGCCTTCTTGTACTTAAGTCGGCATTGTGCCTTTTGTATTTAATTCCGATGCAATTTCTGTGTTTCATCGTCAATAAGAAGGTCAGAGGGATACAGTAAACCTGAAGTGAAGCATCGGAATCTATAACTAGAGTCACAGGAATGGTTCAAAACATAGACAGTTAGAAGAGTCAGTCTTCTTGTACTTAAGTCAGCATTGTGCCTTTTGTATTTAATTCCGATGCAATTGCTGTGTTTCATCGTCAATAACAAGGTCCAAGGGATACAGTAATCCTGAAGTTAAGCATCGGAATCTATGACTAGTGCCACAGGTATTGTTCAAAACATAGTCAGTAAAAAGAGTCTGTCTTCTTGTACTTAAGTCGGTATTGTGCCTTTTGTATTCAATTCCGATACAATTTCTGTGTTTCATCGTCAATACGAAGGTCTAAGGGAGCAAAATAACTGATGATGGTCGAAGTAGAGAGGATATAAAATGTAGGCTGGCAATGGCAAGGAAAGCGTTTCTGAAGAAGAGAAATTTGTTAACATCCAGTATTGATTTAAGTGTCAGGAAGTCATTTCTGAAAGTATTTGTATGGAGTGTAGCCATGTATGGAAGTGAAACATGGACGATAAATAGTTTGGACAAGAAGAGAATAGAAGCTTTCGAAATGTGGTGCTACAGAAGAATGCTGAAGATTAGATGGGTAGATCACATAACTAATGAGGAAGTATTGAATAGGATTGGGGAGAAGAGAAGTTTGTGGCACAACTTGACCAGAAGAAGGGAGCGGTTGGTAGGACATGTTCTGAGGCATCAAGGGATCACCAATTTAGTATTGGAGGGCAGCATGGAGGGTAAAAATCGTAGAGGGAGACCAAGAGATGAATACACTAAGCAGATTCAGAAGGATGTAGGTTGCAGTAGGTACTGGGAGATGAAAAAGCTTGCACAGGATAGAGTAGCATGGAGAGCTGCATCAAACCAGTCTCAGGACTGAAGACCACAACAACAACAAAGGGATACAGTAAACCTGAAGTGATGCATCGGAATCTATAACTAGTGTCACAGGAATGGTTCAAAACTTAGACAGTGGTAGGTGTCAGTCTTCTTGTACTTAAGTCGGCATTGTGCCTATTGTATTTAATTCCGATGCAATTTCTGTGTTTCATCGTCAATAAGAAGAAAAAGGGACACAGTAAACCTGGAGTGAAGCATCGGAATCTATAACTAGTGTCACAGGAATGGTTCAAAACATAGACAGTCGGAAAAGTCAGTCTTCTTGTACTTAAGTCGGCATTCTGCATTTTGTATTTAATTCCGATGCAATGTCTGTGTTTCATCGTCAATTAGAAGGTCGGAGGGATACAGTAAACCTGAAGTTAAGCATCGGAATCTATAACTAGTGTCACGGGAATGGTTCAACACATAGACAGTAAGAAGAGTCAGTCTTCTTGTACTTAATTCGGCATTGTGCCTTTTGTATTTAATTCCGATGAAATTTCTGTGTTTCATCGTCAATAAGAAGGTCAGAGGGATACAGTAAACCTGAAGTGCAGCATCGGAATCTATGACTGGTGTCACAGGAGTGGTTCAAAACATAGACAGTAGGAACAGTCAGTCTTCTTGTAGTTAAGTCGGCATTGTGCCTATTGTATTTAACTCCGATGCAATTTCTGTGTATCATCGTCCATAAGAAGGTCATAGGGATACAGTAAAACCTGGAGTGAAGCACCGGAATCTGTAACTAGTGTCACAGGGGTGGTTCAAAACATAGACAGTAAGAAGAGTCAGTCTTCTTGTACTTAATTCGGCATTGTGCCTTTTGTATTTAATTCCGATGCAATTTCTGTGTTTCATCGTCAATAAGAAGGTCAGAGGGATACAGTAAAATTGATATGAAGCATCGGAATCTATAACTAGTGTCACTGGAATGGTTCAAAACATAGTCAGTAAGAAGAGTCAGTCTTCTTGTACTTAAGTCGGCATTGTGCCATTTGTATTTAATTCCGATGCAATTTCTTTGATTCATCGTCAATAAGAAGGCCCAAGGGATACATTAAACCTGAAGTGAAGCATCGGACGCTACAACTAGTGTCACACAAATGGTTCAAAACATAGACAGTAGATGAGTCAGTCTTGTTGTACTTAAGTCGGCATTTTGCCTTTTGTATTTAATTCCGATGCAATTTCTGTGTTTCATCGTCAATAAGAAGGTCCAAGGGAAACAGTAACCCTGAAGTGAAGCATCGGAATCTATAACTAGTGTTACAGGAATGGTTCAAAACATAGTCATTAATAAGAGTCAGTCTTCTTGTACTTATGTCGGCATTGTGCCTTTTCTATTTAAATCAGTTGCAATTTCTGTGTTTCATCGTCAATAAGAAGGTCCAAGGGATACAGTAAACCTGAAGTGAAGCATCAGAATCTATGACTAGTGTCACAGGAGTGGTTCAAAACATAGACAGTAGGAACAGTCAGTCTGCTTGTAGTTAAGTCGGCATTGTACCTATTGTATTTAACTCCGATGCAATTTCTGTGTCTCATCGTCCATAAGAAGGTCATAGGGATACAGTAAAACCTGGAGTGAAGCATCGTAATCTATAACTAGTGTCACAGGGATGGTTCAAAGCATAGACAGTAAGAGGAGTCAGTCTTCTTGTAGTTAAGTCGGCATTGTGCCTTTTCTATTCAATTAGAATGCAATTTCTGTGATTCATCGTCAATACGAAGGTCAGAGGGATACAGTAAACCTTAAGTGAAGCATCGGAATCCATAACTAGTGTTTCACGAATGGTTCAAAACATAGACAGTTGGAAGAGTCATTTTTCTTGTACTTAAGTCGGCCGTGTGCCTTTTGTATTTAATTCCGATGCAATTTCTGTGTTTCATCGTCAATAAGAAGGTCCAGGGGATACAGTAAACCTGCAATGAACCATCGGAATCTATAACTAGTGTCACAGGAATGGTTCAAAACATAGTCAGTAAGAAGAGTCAGTCTTCTTGTACTTAAGTCGGCATTGTGGCTTTTGTATATAATTCCGATGCAATTTTTGTGTTACATCGTCTATAAGAAGGTCAGAGGGATACAGTAAACCTGAACTGAAGCATCGGAATCTATAACTAGTGTCACAGGAATGGTTCAAAACATAGAGAGTTGGAAGATTCAGTTTTCTTGCACTTAAGTCGGCATTGTGCCTTTTGTATTTCATTCCGATGCAATATCTGTGTTTCATCATCCATAAAAAGGTCCGAGGGATACAGTAAACCTCAAGTGAAGCATCTGAATAAAAAACTAGTGTCACAGGAATGGTTCAACACATTGACAGTAAGAAGAGCCAGTCTTCTTGTACTTAATTCGGCATTGTGCCTTTTGTATTTAATTCCGATGCAATTTCTGTGTTTCATCGTCAATAAGAAGGTCACAGGGATACAGTAAACCTGAAGTGAAGCATCGGAATCTATAACTAGTGTCACAGGAATGGTTTAAAACATAGTCAATAAGAGGAGTCAGTCTTCTTGTACTTAAGTCGGCGTTGTGCCTTTTGTATTTAATTCCGATGCAATGTCTGTGTTTCAACGTCAATAAGAAGGTCCAAGCGATACAGCAAACCTGGAGTGAAGCATCGGAATGTATAACTAGTGTCACAGAGACGGTTCAAAACATAGACAGTAAGATGAGTCAGTATTCCTGTACTTAAGTCGGCATTGTGCCTTTTCTATAAAATTCCGAAGCAATTTATGTGTTTCATCGTCAATAAGAAGGTCCAAGGGATACAGTAAACCTGAATTGAAGCATCGGAAGCTAAAACTAGTGTCACAGGAATGGTTCAAAACATAGACTGTCAGAAGAGTCAGTCTTCTTGTACTTAAGTCGGTATTGTGCCTTTTGTATTTAATTCCGATGCAATTTCTGTGTTTCATCGTCTATAAGAAGGTCCAAGGGATACAGTAAACCTGAAGTGATGCATCGGAATCTATGACTAGTGTCACAGGTGTGGTTCAAAACATAGACGGTAGGAACAGTCAGTCTTCTTGTACTTAAGTCGGCATTGTGCCTATTGTTTTTAATTCCGATGCAATATCTGTGTTTCATCGTCAATGAGAAGGTCATAGGGATACAGTAAACCTGGAGTGATGCATCGGAATCAAAAACTAGTGTCACAGGGATGGTTCAAAACATAGACAGTAAGAAGAGTCAGTCTTCTAGTACTTAATTCGGCATTGTGCCTTTTGTATTTAATTCCGGTGGAATTCTGTGATTCATCGTCAATAAGAAGGCCATAGGGATACAGTAAACCCGAAGTGAAGCATCGGAATCTATAACTAGTGTCACAGGAATGGTTCAACACATTGACAGTAAGAAGAATCAGTCTTCTTGTACTTAAGTCGGCATTGTGCCTTTTCTATTTAATTCCGATGCAATTTCTGTGTTTCATCGTCAATAAGAAGGTCCAAGGGATATAGTGAACTTGGAGTGAAGCATCGTAATCTATAACTAGTGTCACAGGAATGGTTCAAAACATAGACAGTAAGAAGAGTCAGTCTTCTTGTACCTAAGACGACATTGTGCCTTTTCTATTTAATTCCGATGCAATTTCAGTGTTTCATCGTCAATAAGAAGGTCGGAGGGATACAATAAACCCAAAGTGAAGCATCGGAATCTGTAACTAGTGTCACAGGAATGGTTCAAACATAGTCAGTAGGAAGAGTCGGTCTTCATGTACCTATGTCGGCATTGTGCCTTTTGTATTTGATTCCGATGCAATTTCTGTGTTTCATCGTCAATAAGAAAGTCCAAGGGTTGCAGTAAACCTGAAGTGAAGCATCGGAATCTATAACTAGTGTCACAGGAAGGGTTCTAAACATAGACAGTAAGAAGGGTCAGTCTTCTTGTACTTAAGTCGGCATTGTGCCTTTTGTATTTATTTCCGATGCAATTTCTGTGTTTCATCGTCAATAAGAAGGTCAGAGGGATACAGTAAACCTGAAGTGAAGCATCGCGATCTAAAACTAGTGTCACAGGAATGGTTCAAATCATAGACAGTAAGAAAAGTCAGTCGTCTTGTACTTAAGTCGGCATTGTGCCTTTTGTATTTAATTCTGAATCAATTTCAGTGTTTCATCGTCAATACGAAGGTCAGAGGGATACAGTAAACCTGAAGTGAAGCATCCGAATCTATAACTAGTGTCACAGGATTGGTTCAAAGCATAGTCAGGAAAAAGAGTCTGTCTTCTTGTACTTAAGTCGGCATTGTGTCTTTTGTATTTAATTCCGATGCCATTTCTGTGTTTCATCGTCAATAAGAAGGTCAGAGGGATACAGTAAACCTGAAGTGAAGCATCGGAATCTATAACTAGTGTCACAGGAATGGTTCAAAGCATAGTCAGTAAGAAGAGTCAGTCGTTTTGACTAAATTCGGCATTGTGCATTTTGTGTTTAATTCCGATGCAATTTCTGTGTTTCATCGTCAATAAGATGGTCCAAGGGATACAGTAAACCTGAAGTGAAACATCGGAATATATAACTAGTGTCACAGGAATGGTTCAAAACAAAGTCAGTAGGAACTGTCGGTCTTCATGTACTTAAGTTGGCATTGTGCCTTTTGTATATAATTCCGATGCAGTTTCTGTCTTTCATCGTCAATAAGAAGGACGGAGGGATACAGTAAACCTGAAGTGAAGCATCGGAATCTATAACTAGTGTCACTGGAATGGTTCAAAATATAGACAGTAAAAAGAGTTAGTCTTCTTGTACTTAAGTCGGCATTGTGCCATTTGTATTTAATTCCGATGCAATTTCTTTGATTCATCGTCAATAAGAAGGCCCAAGGGATACAGTAAACCTGAAGTGAAGCATGGGACTCTACAACTAGTGTCACAGAAATGGTTCAAAACATAGACAGTAAGAAGAGTCAGTTTTCGTGTACTTAAGTCGGCATTTCGCCCTTTGGATTTAATTCCGATGCAATTTCTGTGTTTCATCGTCAATAAGAAGGTCCAAGGGATACAGTAAACCTGAAGTGAAGCATCGGAATTTATAACAAGTGTCACAGGAATGGTTCAAAACATAGTCAGTAAGAAGAGTCAGTCTTCGTGTACTGAGGTCTTCATTGTGCCTTTTCTATTTAATTCCGATGCAATTTCTTTGTCTCATCGTCAATAAAAGGTCCAAGGGATACGGTGAACCTGGAGTGAAGCATCGGAATCTATAACTAGTGTTAATGGAACGGTTCAAAACATAGACAATAAGAAGAGTCAGTCTTCTTGTCCTTAAGTCGGCATTGTGCCTTTTGTATTTAATTCCGATGCAATTTCTGTGTTTCATCGTCAATAAGAATGTCCAAGGGTACAGTAAACCTGAAGTGAAGCATCGGAATCTATAACTAGTGTCACAAGAATGGTTCAAAACATAGTCAGTAAGAAGAGTCAGTCTTCTTGTCCTTATGTTGGCATTGTCCCTTTTGTATTTAATTCCGATGCAATTTCTTTGTTTCATCGGCAATAAGGTCAGAGGGATACAGTAAAACTGAGGTAAAGCATCGGAATCCAAAACTAGTGTCACAGGAATGGTTCAAATCATAGCCAGTAGGAAGAGTCAGTCCTCTTGTACTTAAGTCCGCATTGTGCCTTTTGTACTTAATTCCGATGCAATTTCTGTGTTTCATCGTCAATAGGAAGGTCCAAGGTATACAGTAAACCAGAAGTGAAGCATCGGAATATATAACTAGTGTCACAGGAATGGGTCAAAACATAGTCAGTAAGAAGAATCAGTCTTCTTGTACTTATGTCGGCATTGTGCCTTTTCTATTTAATTCCGATGCAATTTAGGTGTTTCATCCTCAATAAGAAGGTCCAAGGGATATAGTGAACTTGGAGTGAAGCATCGTAATCTATAACTAGTGTCACAGGAATGGTTCAAAACATAGATAGTAGGAAGAGTCAGTCTTCTTGTACCTAAGTCGACATTGTGCCTTTTCTATTTAATTCCGATGCAATTTCAGTGTTTCATCGTCAATAAGAAGGTCAGAGGGATACAATAAACCTGAAGTGAAGCAGCGGAATCTATAACTAGTGTCACAGGAATAGTTCAAAACATTGTCAGTAAGAACAGTCAGCCTTTCCTGTACTTAAGTCGGCATTGTGCCTTTTGTATTTAATTCCGTTGCAATTTCTGTGTTTCATCGTCAATACGAAGGTCCAAGGCATACAGTAAACCTGGAGTGTAACATCGGAATCTATAACTAGTGTCACAGGAATGGTTCAAAACATAGACAGTAAGAGGAGTCACTCTTCGCGTACTTAAGTCGGCATTGTGCCTTTTGTATTTAATTCCGATGCAATTTCTGTGTTTCATCGTCAATATGAAGGTCCAAGGGATACAGTAATCCTGAAGTGAAGCATCAGAATCTATAACTAGTGTCACAGGAATGGGTCAAAACATAGTCAGTATGAAAAGTCAGTCTTCTTGTACTTAAGTCTTCATTGTGCTTTTTCTATTTAATTCCAATGCAATTTCTGTGTTTCATCGTCAATAAGTAGGTCAGAGGGATACGGTAAACCTGAAGCGAAGCATCGGAATCTATAGCTAGTGTCACAGGAATGGTTCAAATCATAGTCATTAAGAAGAGCCTGTCTTCTTGTCCTTAAGTTGGCATTGTGCCTTTCGTATTTAATTCCGATGCAATATCTGTATTTCATCGTCACTAAGAAGGTCCAAGGGTTACAGTAAACCTGGAGTGAAGCATCGGAATCAATAACTGGTGTCACAGGAATGGTTCAAATCATAGACAGTAAGAAGAGTCAGTCTTCTTGTACTTAAGTCGGCCTTGTGGCTTTTTTATTAAATTCCGATGCAATGTCTGTGTATCATCGTCAATAAGAAGGTCAGAGGGATACAGTAAACAGAAGTGAAGCATCAGAATCTATAACTAGTGTCACAGGAATGGTTCAAAACATAGACAGTAAGAAAAGTCAGTCGTCTTGTACTTAAGTCGGCATTGTGCATTTTCTATTTAATTCAGTTGCAATTTCTGTGTTTTAACGACAATAAGAAGGTCCAAGGGATACAGTAAACCTGGAGTTAAGCATCGGAATCTATAACTAGTGTCACAGGAATGGTTCAAAACATAGACAGTAAGAACAGTCAGTCTTCGTGTCCCTAAGTCGGCATTGTGCCTTTTTTATTTAATTCCGGATGCAATTTCTGTGTTACATCGTCAGTAAGAAGGTCCAAGGGATACAGTAAACCTGGAATGTAGCATCGGGAATCTATAACTAGTGCCAGAGAAATGGTTCAAAACATAGACAGCAAGAAGAATCAGTCTTCGAGTACTTAAGTCGGCATTTTGCCCTTTGTATTTAATTCCGATGCAATTTCTGTGTTTCATCGTCAATAAGAAGGTCCAAGGGATACAGTAAAACTGAAGTCAAGCATCGTAATCTATAACTAGTGTCACAGGAATGGTTCAAATCATAGCCAGTAAGAAGAGTCAGTCCTCTTGTACTTAAGAATTCTTTGTGGCGTTTCTATTTAACACCGATGCAATTTCTGTGTTTCATCGTCAATAAGAAGGGTCAGAGGGATACAGTAAACCTGAATTGAAGCATCGGGATCTATAACTAGTGTCACAGGAATGGTTCAAATCATAGTCAGTAAGAAGAGTCAGTCTTCTTGTACTTATGTCGGCATTGTGCCTTTTGTATTTAATTCCGATGCAATTTCTGAGTTTCATCGTCAATAAGAGGGTCCAAGGGATACAGTAAACCTGAAGTGAAGCATCGGAACCTATAACTAGTGTCACAGGAATGGTTCAAAGCATAGACAGTAAGAAAAGTCAGTCGTCTTGTACTTAAGTCGGCATTGTGAATTTTCTATTTAATTCCGATGCAATTTCTGTGTTTCATCGTAAATAAGAAGATCCAAGGGATACAGTAAACCTCAAGTGAAGCATCGGAATCTATAACTAGTGTCACAGGAATGGTTCAAAGCATAGTCAGTAGGAACAGTCGGTCTTCATGTCCTTAAGTCGGCATAGTGCCTTTTGTGTTAAATACCGATGCAATTTCTGTGTTTCATCGTCAATAATAAGGACCAAGGGAAACAGTAAACCTGAAGTGAAGCATCGGAATATATAACTAGTGTCACAGGAATGGTTCAAAACATAGTCAGTAATAAGAGTCAGTCTTCTTGTACTTAAGTCGGCATTGTGCCTTTTCTATTTAATTCAGTTGCAATTTCTGTGTTTCATCGTCAATAAGAAGGTCCAAGGGATACAGTAAACCTGGAGTGAAGCATCGGAATTTATAACTAGTATCACAGGAATGGTTCAAAAAATAGACAGTAAGAAGAGTCAGTCCTCTTGTACTTAAGTCGACATTGTGCCTTTTCTATTTATTTACGATGCAATTTCTTTGTTTCATCGTCAATAAGAAGGTCAGAGGGATACAGTAAACCTGAAGTGAAGCATCGGAATTTATAACTAGTGTCACAGGAATGGTTCAAAACATAGTCAGTAAGAAGAGTCAGTCTTCGTGTACTGAAGTCTTCATTGTGCCTTTTCTATTTAATTGCGATACAATTTCTTTGTCTCATCGTCAATAAAAGGTCCAAGGGATACAGTGAACCTGGAGTGAAGCATCGGAATCTATAACTAGTGTCAATGGAACGGTTCAAAACATAGACAATAAGAAGAGTCAGTCTTCTTGTCCTTAAGTCGGCATTGTGCCTTTTGTATTTATCTCCGATGCAATTTAGGTGTTTCATCGTCAATAAGAAGGTCCAAGGCATACAGTAAACCTGGAGTGTAACATCGGAATCTATAACTAGTGTCACAGGAATGGTTCAATACATAGACAGTAAGAAGAGTCACTCTTCGCGTACTTAAGTCGGCATTGTGCCTTTTGTATTTAATTCCGATGCAATTTCTGTGTTTCATCGTCAATAAGAAGGTCCAAGGGATACAGTAATCCTGAAGTGAAGCATCAGAATCTACAACTAGTGTCACAGGAATGGTTCAAAACATAGTCAGTATGAAAAGTCAGTCTTCTTGTACTTAAGTCTTCATTGTGCTTTTTCTATTTAATTCCAATGCAATCTCTGTGTTTCATCGTCAATAAGTAGGTCAGAGGGATACGGTAAACCTGAAGCGAAGCATCGGAATCTATAGCTAGTGTCACAGGAATGGTTCAAATCATAGTCAGTAAGAAGAGCCAGTCTTCTTATCCTTAAGTTGGCATTGTGCCTTTCGTATTTAATTCCGATGCAATATCTGTATTTCATCGTCACTAAGAAGGTCCAAGGGTTACAGTAAACCTGGAGTGAAGCATCGGAATCAATAACTAGTGTCACAGGAATGGTTCAAATCATAGACAGTAAGAAGAGTCAGTCTTCTTGTACTTAAGTCGGCATTGTGCCTTTTTTATTTAATTCCGATGCAAATTCTGTGTTTCATCGTCAATAAGAAGGTCCACGGAATACTGTAATCCTCAAGTGAAGCATCGGAATCTATAACTAGTGTCACAGGAATTGTTCAAAACATAGTCAGTAGAACGAGTCGGTCTTCATGTACTTAAGTCTGCATTGTGCCTTTTGTATTTAATTTCCATGCAATTTCTGTGTTTCATCGTCAATAAGAAGGTCCAAGGGATACAGTAAACCTGAAGTGAAGCATCGGAATCTATAACTAGTGTCACAGGAATGGTTCAAAACATAGACAGTAGGAAGAGTCAGTCTTCTTGTACTTAAGTCGGCAATGTGCCTCTTGTATTTAATTCCGATGCAATTTCTGTGTTTCATCGTCAATAAGAAGGTGCAAGGGATACAGTAAACCTGAAGTGAAGCATCGGAATCTATAAATAGTGTCACAGGAATGGTTCTAAACATAGACAGTAAGAAGAGTCAGTCTTCTTGTACTTAAGTCGGCATTGTGCCTTTTGTATTAAATTCCGATGCAATGTCTGTGTATCATCGTCAATAAGAAGGTCAGAGGGATACAGTAAACCTGAAGTGAAGCATCAGAATCTATAACTAGTGTCACAGGAATGGTTCAAAACATAGACAGTAAGAAAAGTCAGTCGTCTTGTACTTAAGTCGGCATTGTGCATTTTCTATTTAATTCAGTTGCAATTTCTGTGTTTTATCGACAATAAGAAGGTCCAAGGGATACAGTAAACCTGGAATGTAGCATCGGAATCTATAACTAGTGTCAGAGGAATGGTTCAAAACATAGACAGCAAGAAGAATCAGTCTTCGAGTACGTAAGTCGGCATTTTGCCCTTTGTATTTAATTCCGATGCAATTTCTGTGTTTCATCGTCAATAAGAAGGTCCAAGGGATACAGTAAAACTGAAGTCAAGCATCGTAATCTATAACTAGTGTCACAGGAATGGTTCAAATCATAGCCAGTAAGAAGAGTCAGTCCTCTTGTACTTAAGAATTTTTTGTGGCGTTTCTATTTAACACCGATGCAATTTCTGTGTTTCATCGTCAATAAGAAGGTCAGAGGGATACAGTAAACCTGAATTGAAGCATCGGGATCTATAACTAGTGTCACAGGAATGGTTCAAATCATAGTCAGTAAGAAGAGTCAGTCTTCTTGTACTTATGTCGGCATTGTGCCTTTTGTATTTAATTCCGATGCAATTTCTGAGTTTCATCGTCAATAAGAGGGTCCAAGGGATACAGTAAACCTGAAGTGAAGCATCGGAACCTATAACTAGTGTCACAGGAATGGTTCAAAGCATAGACAGTAAGAAAAGTCAGTCGTCTTGTACTTAAGTCGGCATTGTGCCTTTTCTATTTAATTCCGATGCAATTTCTGTGTTTCATCGTAAATAAGAAGATCCAAGGGATACAGTAAACCTCAAGTGAAGCATCGGAATCTATAACTAGTGTCACAGGAATGGTTCAAAACATAGTCAGTAGGAAGAGTCGGTCTTCATGTACTTAAGTCGGCATTGTGCCTTTTGTATTAAATACCGATGCAATTTCTGTGTTTCATCGTCAATAATAAGGTCCAAGGGATACAGTAAACCTGAAGTGAAGCATCGGAATCTATAACTAGTGTCACAGGAATGGTTCAATACATAGACAGTAGGAAGAGCCAGTCTTTTTGTACTTAAGTCGGCATTGTGCCTTTTGTACTTAATTCCGATGCCACTTCTGTGTTTCGACCTCAATAAGAACGTCAGAGGGATACAGTAAACCTGAAGTGAAGCATCGGAATCCATAGCTAGTGTCACCGGAAAAGTTCAAAACATAGTCTGTAAGAAGATTCAGTCTTCTTGTCCTTAAGTCGGCATTGTGCCGTTTGTATTTAATTCCGATGAATTTTCTGTGTTTCATCGTCAATAAGAATGTCCAAGGGTACAGTAAACCTGAAGTGAAGCATCGGAATCTATAACTAGTGTCACAAGAATGGTTCAAAACATAGTCAGTAAGAAGAGTCAGTCTTCTTGTCCTTAAGTTGGCATTGTCCATTTTGTATTTAATTCCGATGCAATTTCTGTGTTTCATCGGCAATAAGGTCAGAGGGATACAGTAAACCTGAAGTGAAGCATCGGAATCTATAACTAGTGTCACAGGAATGGTTCAATACATAGACAGTAGGAAGAGCCAGTCTTTTTGTACTTAAGTCGGCATTGTGCCTTTTGTACTTAATTCCGATGCCACTTCTGTGTTTCGTCCTCAATAAGAACGTCAGAGGGATACAGTAAACCTGAAGTGAAGCATCGGAATCCATAGCTAGTGTCACCGGAAAAGTTCAAAACATAGTCTGTAAGAAGATTCAGTCTTCTTGTCCTTAAGTCGGCATTGTGCCGTTTGTATTTAATTCCGATGAATTTTCTGTGTTTCATCGTCAATAAGAATGTCCAAGGGTACAGTAAACCAGAAGTGAAGCATCGGAAAATATATCTAGTGTCACAGGAATGGGTCAATACAGAGTCAGTAAGAAGAATCAGTCTTCTTGTACTTATGTCGGCATTGTGCCTTTTCTATTTAATTCCGATGCAATTTAGGTGTTTCATCGTCAATAAGAAGGTCCAAGGGATATAGTGAACTTGGAGTGAAGCATCGTAATCTATAACTAGTGTCACAGGAATGGTTCAAAACATAGACAGTAAGAAGAGTCAGTCTTCTTGTACCTAAGTCGACATTGTGCCTTTTCTATTTAATTCCGATGCTATTTCAGTGTTTCATCGTCAATAAGAAGGTCAGAGGGATACAATAAACCTGAAGTGAAGCATCGGAATCTATAACTAGTGTCACATTAATGGTTCAAAACATTGTCAGTAAGAACAGTCAGTCTTTCCTGTACTTAAGTCGGCATTGTGCATTTTGTATTTAATTCCGTTGCAATTTCTGTGTTTCATCGTCAATACGAAGGTCCAAGGCATACAGTAAAACTGGAGTGTAACATCGGAATCTATAACTAGTGTCACAGGAATGGTTCAAAACATAGACAGTAGGAAGAGTCAGTCTTCTTGTACTTAAGTCGGCAATGTGCCTTTTGTATTTAATTCCGATGCAATTTCTGTGTTTCATCGTCAATAAGAAGGTGCAAGGGATACAGTAAACCTGAAGTGAAGCATCGGAATCTATAAATAGTGTCACAGGAATGGTTCTAAACATAGACAGTAAGAAAAGTCAGTCGTCTTGTACTTAAGTCGGCATTGTGCATTTTCTATTTAATTCAGTTGCAATTTCTGTGTTTTATCGACAATAAGAAGGTCCAAGGGATACAGTAAACCTGGAGTTAAGCATCGGAATCTATAACTAGTGTCACAGGAATGGTTCAAAGCATAGACAGTAAGAAGAGTAAGTCTTGTTGTACTTAAGTCGCCATTGTGCCTTTTCTATTTATTTCCGATGCAATTTCTGTGTTTCATCGTCAATAAGAAGGTCAGAGGGATACAATAAACCTGAAGTGAAGCATCGGAACCTATAACTAGTGTCACAGGAATGGTTCAAAACTTAGTCAGTAAGAACAGTCAGTCTTCTTGTCCCTAAGTCGGCATTGTGCCTTTTTTATTTAATTCCGATGCAATTTCTGTGTTTCATCGTCAGTAAGAAGGTCCAAGGGATACTGTAACCTGGAATGTAGCATCGGAATCTATAACTAGTGTCTGAGGAATGGTTCAAAACATAGACAGCAAGAAGAATCAGTCTTCGAGTACTTAAGTCGGCATTTTGCACTTTGTATTTAATTCCGATGCAATTTCTGTGTTTCATCGTCAATAAGAAGGTCCAAGGGATACAGTAAAACTGAAGTCAAGCATCGTAATCTATAACTAGTGTCACAGGAATGGTTCAAATCATAGCCAGTAAGAAGAGTCAGTCCTCTTGTACTTAAGAATTCTTTGTGGCGTTTCTATTTAACACCGATGCAATTTCTGTGTTTCATCGTCAATAAGAAGGTCAGAGGGATACAGTAAACCTGAATTGAAGCATCGGGATCTATAACTAGTGTCACAGGAATGGTTCAAAGCATAGACAGTAAGAAAAGTCAGTCGTCTTGTACTTAAGTCGGCATTGTGCCTTTTCTATTTAATTCCGATGCAATTTCTGTGTTTCATCGTAAATAAGAAGATCCAAGGGATACAGTAAACCTCAAGTGAAGCATCGGAATCTATAACTAGTGTCACAGGAATGGTTCAAAACATAGAAAGTAGGAAGAGTCGGTCTTCATGTACTTAAGTCGGCATTGTGCCTTTTTTATTAAATACCGATGCAATTTCTGTGTTTCATCGTCAATAATAAGGTCCAAGGGAAACAGTAAACCTGAAGTGAAGCATCGGAATATATAACTAGTGTCACAGGTATGGTTCAAAACATAGTCTGTAATAAGAGTCAGTCTTCTTGTACTTAAGTCGGCATTGTGCCTTTTCTATTTAATTCAGTTGCAATTTCTGTGTTACATCGTCAATAAGAAGGTCCAAGGGATACAGTAAACCTGGAGTGAAGCATCGGAATTTATAACTAGTATCACAGGAATGGTTCAAAAAATAGACAGTAAGAAGAGTCAGTCTTCTTGTACTTAAGTCGACATTGTGCCTTTTCTATTTATTTACGATGCAATTTCTGTGTTTCATCGTCAATAAGAAGGTCAGATGGATACAATAAACCTGAAGTGAAGCATCGGAATCTATAACTAGTGTCACAGGAATGGTTCAATGCATAGTCAGTAAGAACAGTCAGTCTTCTTGTCCCTAAGTCGGCATTGTGCCTTTTTTATTTAATTCCGATATAAGTTCTGTGTTTCATCGTCAATAAGAAGGTCAAAGGGATACAGTAAACCTGGAGTGTAGCATCGGAATCTATAACTAGTGTCACAGGACTCGTTCAAAACATAGACAGTAAGAAGAGTCAGTTTTCGTGTAGTTAAGTCGGCATTTCGCCCTTTGGATTTAATTCCGATGCAATTTCTGTGTTTCATCGTCAATAAGAAGGTCCAAGGGATACAGTAAACCTGAAGTGAAGCATCGGAATTTATAACTAGTGTCACAGGAATGGTTCAAAACATAGTCAGTAAGAAGAGTCAGTCTTCGTGTACTGATGTCTTCATTGTGCCTTTTCTATTTAATTCCGATGCAATTTCTTTGTCTCATCGTCAATAAAAGGTCCAAGGGATACAGTGAACCTGGAGTGAAGCATCGGAATCTATAACTAGTGTCAATGGAACGGTTCAAAACATCGACAATAAGAAGAGTCAGTCTTCTTGTCCTTAAGTCGGCATTGTGCCTTTTGTATTTAATTCCGATGCAATTTCTGTGTTTCATCGTCAATAATAAGGTCCAAGGGAAACAGTAAACCTGAAGTGAAGCATCGGAATATATAACTAGTGTCACAGGAATGGTTCAAATCATAGTCAGTAAGAAGAGCCAGTCTTCTTGTCCTTAAGTTGGCATTGTGCCTTTCGTATTTAATTCCGATGCAATATCTGTATTTCATCGTCACTAAGAAGGTCCAAGGGTTACAGTTAACCTGGAGTGAAGCATCGGAATCAATAACTAGTGTCACAGGAATGGTTCAAATCATAGACAGTAAGAAGAGTCAGTCTTCTTGTACTTAAGTCGGCATTGTGCCTTTTTTATTTAATTCCGATGCAAATTCTGTGTTTCATCGTCAATAAGAAGGTCCACGGAATACTGTAATCCTCAAGTGAAGCATCGGAATCTATAACTAGTGTCACAGGAATTGTTCAAAACATAGTCAGTAGGACGAGTCGGTCTTCATGTACTTATGTCTGCATTGTGCCTTTTGTATTTAATTTCCATGCAATTTCTCTGTTTCATCGTCAATAAGAAGGTCCAAGGGATACAGTAAACCTGAAGTGAAGCATCGGAATCTATAACTAGTGTCACAGGAATGGTTCAAAACATAGACAGTAGGAAGAGTCAGTCTTCTTGTACTTAAGTCGGCAATGTGCCTTTTGTATTTAATTCCGATGCAATTTCTGTGTTTCATCGTCAATAAGAAGGTGCAAGGGATACAGTAAACCTGAAGTGAAGCATCGGAATCTATAAATAGTGTCACAGGAATGGTTCTAAACATAGACAGTAAGAAAAGTCAGTCGTCTTGTACTTAAGTCGGCATTGTGCATTTTCTATTTAATTCAGTTGCAATTTCAGTGTTTTATCGACAATAAGAAGGTCCAAGGGATACAGTAAACCTGGAGTTAAGCATCGGAATCTATAACTAGTGTCACAGGAATGGTTCAAAGCATAGACAGTAAGAAGAGTCAGTCTTGTTGTACTTAAGTCTTCATTGTGCCTTTTCTATTTATTTCCGATGCAATTTCTGTGTTTCATGGTCAATAAGAAGGTCAGAGGGATACAATAAACCTGAAGTGAAGCATCGGAATCTATAACTAGTGTCACAGGAATGGTTCAAAACTTAGTCAGTAAGAACAGTCAGTCTTCTTGTCCCTAAGTCGGCATTATGCCTTTTTTATTTAATTCCGATGCAATTTCTGTGTTTCATCGTCAGTAAGAAGGTCCAAGGGATACAGTAAACCTGGAATGTAGCATCGGAATCTATAACTAGTGTCAGAGGAATGGTTCAAAACATAGACAGCAAGAAGAATCAGTCTTCGAGTACTTAAGTCGGCATTTTGCCCTTTGTATTTAATTCCGATGCAATTTCTGTGTTTCATCGTCAATAAAAGGTCCAAGGGATACAGTGAACCTGGAGTGAAGCATCGGAATCTATAACTAGTGTCAATGGAACGGTTCAAAACATAGACAATAAGAAGAGTCAGTCTTCTTGTCCTTAAGTCGGCATTGTGGCTTTTGTATTTAATTCCGATGCAATTTCTGTGTTTCATCGTCAATAATAAGGTCCAAGGGAAACAGTAAACCTGAAGTGAAGCATCGGAATATATAACTAGTGTCACAGGAATGGTTCAAATCTTCTTGTCCTTAAGTTGGCATTGTGACTTTCGTATTTCATTCCGATGCAATATCTGTATTTCATCGTCACTAAGAAGGTCCAAGGTTTACAGTAAACCTGGAGTGAAGCATCGGAATCAACAACTAGTGTCACAGGAATGGTTCAAATCATAGACAGTAAGAAGAGTCAGTCTTCTTGTACTTAAGTCGGCATTGTGCCTTTTTTATTTAATTCCGATGCAAATTCTGTGTTTCATCGTCAATAAGAAGGTCCACGGAATACTGTAATCCTCAAGTGAAGCATCGGAATCTATCACTAGTGTCACAGGAATTGTTCAAAACATAGTCAGTAGGACGAGTCGGTCTTCATGTACTTAAGTCTGCATTGTGCCTTTTGTATTTAATTTCCATGCAATTTCTGTGTTTCATCGTCAATAAGAAGGTCCAAGGGATACAGTAAACCTGAAGTGAAGCATCGGAATCTATAACTAGTGTCACAGGAATGGTTCAAAACATAGACAGTAGGAAGAGTCAGTCTTCTTGTACTTAAGTCGGCAATGTGCCTTTTGTATTTAATTCCGATGCAATTTCTGTGTTTCATCGTCAATAAGAAGGTGCAAGGGATACAGTAAACCTGAAGTGAAGCATCGGAATCTATAAATAGTGTCACAGGAATGGTTCTAAACATAGACAGTAAGAAGAGTCAGTCTTCTTGTACTTAAGTCGGCATTGTGCCTTTTGTATTAATTCCGATGCAATGTCTGTGTATCATCGTCAATAAGAAGGTCAGAGGGATACAGTAAACCTGAAGTGAAGCATCAGAATCTATAACTAGTGTCACAGGAATGGTTCAAAACATAGACAGTAAGAAAAGTCAGTCGTCTTGTACTTAAGCTGGCATTGTGCATTTTCTATTTAATTCAGTTGCAATTCTGTGATTTATCGACAATAAGAAGGTCCAAGGGATACAGTAAACCTGGAGTTAAGCATCGGAAATCTATAACTAGTGTCACAGGAATGGTTCAAAACATAGACAGTAAGATGAGTCAGTCTTGTTGTACTTAAGTCGCCATTGTGCCTTATCAATTTATTTCCGATGCAATTTCTTGTGTTTCATCGTCAATAAGAAGGTCAGAGGGATACAATAAGCCTGATGTGAAGCATCGGAATCTATAACTAGTGTCACAGGAATGGTTCAAAACATAGTCAGTAAGAAGAGTCAGTCTTCGTGTACTGATGTCTTCATTGTGCCTTTTCTATTTAATTCCGATGCAATTTCTTTGTCTCATAGTCAATAAAAGGTCCAAGGGATACAGTGAACCTGGAGTGAAGCATCGGAATCTATAACTAGTGTCAATGGAACGGTTCAAAACATCGACAATAAGAAGAGTCAGTCTTCTTGTCCTTAAGTCGGCATTGTGCCTCTTGTATTTAATTCCGATAGCACATTTCTGTGTTTCATCGTCAATAATAAGGTCCAAGGGGAAACAGTAAACCTGAAGTGAAGCATCGGAATATATAACTAGTGTCACAGGAATGGTTCAAATCATAGTCAGTAAGAAGAGCCAGTCTTCTTGTCCTTAAGTTGGCATTGTGCCTTTCGTATTTAATTCCGATGCAATATCTGTATTTCATCGTCACTAAGAAGGTCCAAGGGTTACAGTTAACCTGGAGTGAAGCATCGGAATCAATAACTAGTGTCACAGGAATGGTTCAAATCATAGACAGTAAGAAGAGTCAGTCTTCTTGTACTTAAGTCGGCATTGTGCCTTTTTATTTAATTCCGATGCAAATTCTGTGTTTCATCGTCAATAAGAAGGTCCACGGAATACTGTAATCCTCAAGTGAAGCATCGGAATCTATAACTAGTGTCACAGGAATTGTTCAAAACATAGTCAGTAGGACGAGTCGGTCTTCATGTACTTATGTCTGCATTGTGCCTTTTGTATTTAATTTCCATGCAATTTCTCTGTTTCATCGTCAATAAGAAGGTCCAAGGGATACAGTAAACCTGAAGTGAAGCATCGGAATCTATAACTAGTGTCACAGGAATGGTTCAAAACATAGACAGTAGGAAGAGTCAGTCTTCTTGTACTTAAGTCGGCAATGTGCCTTTTGTTATTTAATTCCGATGCAATTTCTGTGTTTCATCGTCAATAAGAAGGTGCAAGGGATACAGTAACCTGAAGTGAAGCATCGGAATCTATAAATAGTGTCACAGGAATGGTTCTAAACATAGACAGTAAGAAAAGTCAGTCGTCTTGTACTTAAGTCGGCATTGTGCATTTTCTATTTAATTCAGTTGCAATTTCAGTGTTTTATCGACAATAAGAAGGTCCAAGGGATACAGTAAACCTGGAGTTAAGCATCGGAATCTATAACTAGTGTCACAGGAATGGTTCAAAGCATAGACAGTAAGAAGAGTCAGTCTTGTTGTACTTAAGTCTTCATTGTGCCTTTTCTATTTATTTCCGATGCAATTTCTGTGTTTCATCGTCAATAAGAAGGTCAGAGGGATACAATAAACCTGAAGTGAAGCATCGGAATCTATAACTAGTGTCACAGGAATGGTTCAAAACTTAGTCAGTAAGAACAGTCAGTCTTCTTGTCCCTAAGTCGGCATTATGCCTTTTTTATTTAATTCCGATGCAATTTCTGTGTTTCATCGTCAGTAAGAAGGTCCAAGGGATACAGTAAACCTGGAATGTAGCATCGGAATCCATAACTAGTGTCAGAGGAATGGTTCAAAACATAGACAGCAAGAAGAATCAGTCTTCGAGTACTTAAGTCGGCATTTTGCCCTTTGTATTTAATTCCGATGCAATTTCTGTGTTTCATCGTCAATAAAAGGTCCAAGGGATACAGTGAACCTGGAGTGAAGCGTCGGAATCTATAACTAGTGTCAATGGAACGGTTCAAAACATAGACAATAAGAAGAGTCAGTCTTCTTGTCCTTAAGTCGGCATTGTGGCTTTTGTATTTAATTCCGATGCAATTTCTGTGTTTCATCGTCAATAATAAGGTCCAAGGGAAACAGTAAACCTGAAGTGAAGCATCGGAATATATAACTAGTGTCACAGGAATGGTTCAAATCTTCTTGTCCTTAAGTTGGCATTGTGACTTTCGTATTTCATTCCGATGCAATATCTGTATTTCATCGTCACTAAGAAGGTCCAAGGTTTACAGTAAACCTGGAGTGAAGCATCGGAATCAACAACTAGTGTCACAGGAATGGTTCAAATCATAGACAGTAAGAAGAGTCAGTCTTCTTGTACTTAAGTCGGCATTGTGCCTTTTTTATTTAATTCCGATGCAAATTCTGTGTTTCATCGTCAATAAGAAGGTCCACGGAATACTGTAATCCTCAAGTGAAGCATCGGAATCTATAACTAGTGTCACAGGAATTGTTCAAAACATAGTCAGTAGGACGAGTCGGTCTTCATGTACTTAAGTCTGCATTGTGCCTTTTGTATTTAATTTCCATGCAATTTCTGTGTTTCATCGTCAATAAGAAGGTCCAAGGGATACAGTAAACCTGAAGTGAAGCATCGGAATCTATAACTAGTGTCACAGGAATGGTTCAAAACATAGACAGTAGGAAGAGTCAGTCTTCTTGTACTTAAGTCGGCAATGTGCCTTTTGTATTTAATTCCGATGCAATTTCTGTGTTTCATCGTCAATAAGAAGGTGCAAGGGATACAGTAAACCTGAAGTGAAGCATCGGAATCTATAAATAGTGTCACAGGAATGGTTCTAAACATAGACAGTAAGAAGAGTCAGTCTTCTTGTACTTAAGTCGGCATTGTGCCTTTTGTATTAAATTCCGATGCAATGTCTGTGTATCATCGTCAATAAGAAGGTCAGAGGGATACAGTAAACCTGAAGTGAAGCATCAGAATCTATAACTAGTGTCACAGGAATGGTTCAAAACATAGACAGTAAGAAAAGTCAGTCGTCTTGTACTTAAGCTGGCATTGTGCATTTTCTATTTAATTCAGTTGCAATTTCTGTGATTTATCGACAATAAGAAGGTCCAAGGGATACAGTAAACCTGGAGTTAAGCATCGGAATCTATAACTAGTGTCACAGGAATGGTTCAAAACATAGACAGTAAGATGAGTCAGTCTTGTTGTACTTAAGTCGCCATTGTGCCTTATCTATTTATTTCCGATGCAATTTCTGTGTTTCATCGTCAATAAGAAGGTCAGAGGGATACAATAAGCCTGATGTGAAGCATCGGAATCTATAACTAGTGTCACAGGAATGGTTCAAAACATAGTCAGTAAGAAGAGTCAGTCTTCGTGTACTGATGTCTTCATTGTGCCTTTTCTATTTAATTCCGATGCAATTTCTTTGTCTCATCGTCAATAAAAGGTCCAAGGGATACAGTGAACCTGGAGTGAAGCATCGGAATCTATAACTAGTGTCAATGGAACGGTTCAAAACATCGACAATAAGAAGAGTCAGTCTTCTTGTCCTTAAGTCGGCATTGTGCCTCTTGTATTTAATTCCGATGCAATTTCTGTGTTTCATCGTCAATAATAAGGTCCAAGGGAAACAGTAAACCTGAAGTGAAGCATCGGAATATATAACTAGTGTCACAGGAATGGTTCAAATCATAGTCAGTAAGAAGAGCCAGTCTTCTTGTCCTTAAGTTGGCATTGTGCCTTTCGTATTTAATTCCGATGCAATATCTGTATTTCATCGTCACTAAGAAGGTCCAAGGGTTACAGTTAACCTGGAGTGAAGCATCGGAATCAATAACTAGTGTCACAGGAATGGTTCAAATCATAGACAGTAAGAAGAGTCAGTCTTCTTGTACTTAAGTCGGCATTGTGCCTTTTTTATTTAATTCCGATGCAAATTCTGTGTTTCATCGTCAATAAGAAGGTCCACGGAATACTGTAATCCTCAAGTGAAGCATCGGAATCTATAACTAGTGTCACAGGAATTGTTCAAAACATAGTCAGTAGGACGAGTCGGTCTTCATGTACTTATGTCTGCATTGTGCCTTTTGTATTTAATTTCCATGCAATTTCTCTGCTTCATCGTCAATAAGAAGGTCCAAGGGATACAGTAAACCTGAAGTGAAGCATCGGAATCTATAACTACTGTCACAGGAATGGTTCAAAACATAGACAGTAGGAAGAGTCAGTCTTCTTGTACTTAAGTCGGCAATGTGCCTTTTGTATTTAATTCCGATGCAATTTCTGTGTTTCATCGTCAATAAGAAGGTGCAAGGGATACAGTAAACCTGAAGTGAAGCATCGGAATCTATAAATAGTGTCACAGGAATGGTTCTAAACATAGACAGTAAGAAAAGTCAGTCGTCTTGTACTTAAGTCGGCATTGTGCATTTTCTATTTAATTCAGTTGCAATTTCTGTGTTTTATCGACAATAAGAAGGTCCAAGGGATACAGTAAACCTGGAGTTAAGCATCGGAATCTATAACTAGTGTCACAGGAATGGTTCAAAACATAGACAGTAAGAAGAGTCAGTCTTGTTGTACTTAAGTCTTCATTGTGCCTTTTCTATTTATTTCCGATGCAATTTCTGTGTTTCATCGTCAATAAGAAGGTCAGAGGGATACAATAAACCTGAAGTGAAGCATCGGAATCTATAACTAGTGTCACAGGAATGGTTCAAAACTTAGTCAGTAAGAACAGTCAGTCTTCTTGACCCTAAGTCGGCATTATGCCTTTTTTATTTAATTCCGATGCAATTTCTGTGTTTCATCGTCAGTAAGAAGGTCCAAGGGATACAGTAAACCTGGAATGTAGCATCGGAATCTATAACTAGTGTCAGAGGAATGGTTCAAAACATAGACAGCAAGAAGAATCAGTCTTCGAGTACTTAAGTCGGCATTTTGCCCTTTGTATTTAATTCCGATGCAATTTCTGTGTTTCATCGTCAATAAAAGGTCCAAGGGATACAGTGAACCTGGAGTGAAGCATCGGAATCTATAACTAGTGTCAATGGAACGGTTCAAAACATAGACAATAAGAAGAGTCAGTCTTCTTGTCCTTAAGTCGGCATTGTGGCTTTTGTATTTAATTCCGATGCAATTTCTGTGTTTCATCGTCAATAATAAGGTCCAAGGGAAACAGTAAACCTGAAGTGAAGCATCGGAATATATAACTAGTGTCACAGGAATGGTTCAAATCATAGTCAGTAAGAAGAGCCAGTCTTCTTGTCCTTAAGTTGGCATTGTGACTTTCGTATTTCATTCCGATGCAATATCTGTATTTCATCGTCACTAAGAAGGTCCAAGGGTTACAGTAAACCTGGAGTGAAGCATCGGAATCAACAACTAGTGTCACAGGAATGGTTCAAATCATAGACAGTAAGAAGAGTCAGTCTTCTTGTACTTAAGTCGGCATTGTGCCTTTTTTATTTAATTCCGATGCAAATTCTGTGTTTCATCGTCAATAAGAAGGTCCACGGAATACTGTAATCCTCAAGTGAAGCATCGGAATCTATAACTAGTGTCACAGGAATTGTTCAAAACATAGTCAGTAGGACGAGTCGGTCTTCATGTACTTAAGTCTGCATTGTGCCTTTTGTATTTACTTTCCATGCAATTTCTGTGTTTCATCGTCAATAAGAAGGTCCAAGGGATACAGTAAACCTGAAGTGAAGCATCGGAATCTATAACTAGTGTCACAGGAATGGTTCAAAACATAGACAGTAGGAAGAGTCAGTCTTCTTGTACTTAAGTCGGCAATGTGCCTTTTGTATTTAATTCCGATGCAATTTCTGTGTTTCATCGTCAATAAGAATGTGCAAGGGATACAGTAAACCTGAAGTGAAGCATCGGAATCTATAACTAGTGTCACAGGAATGGTTCAAAACATAGACAGTAAGAAAAGTCAGTCGTCTTGTACTTAAGCCGGCATTGTGCATTTTCTATTTAATTCAGTTGCAATTTCTGTGATTTATCGACAATAAGAAGGTCCAAGGGATACAGTAAACCTGGAGTTAAGCATCGGAATCTATAACTAGTGTCACAGGAATGGTTCAAAACATAGACAGTAAGATGAGTCAGTCTTGTTGTACTTAAGTCGCCATTGTGCCTTTTCTATTTATTTCCGATGCAATTTCTGTGTTTCATCGTCAATAAGAAGGTCAGAGGGATACAATAAACCTGATGTGAAGCATCGGAATCTATAACTAGTGTCACAGGAATGGTTCAAAACTTAGTCAGTAAGAACAGTCAGTCTTCTTGTCGCTAAGTCGGCATTGTGCCTTTTTTATTTAATTCCGATGCAATTTCTGTGTTTCATCGTCAGTAAGAAGGTCCAAGGGATACAGTAAACGTGGAATGTAGCATCTGAATCTATAACTAGTGTCAGAGGAATGGTTCAAAACATAGACAGCAAGAGGAATCAGTCTTCGAGTACTTAAGTCGGCATTTTGCCCTTTGTATTTAATTCCGATGCAATTTCTGTGTTTCATCGTCAATAAGAAGGTCCAAGGGATACAGTAAAACTGAAGTCAAGCATCGTAATCTATAACTAGTGTCACAGGAATGGTTCACATCATAGCCAGTAAGAAGAGTCAGTCTTCTTGTACTTAAGAATTCTTTGTGGCGTTTCTATTTAACACCGATGCAATTTCTGTGTTTCATCGTCAATAAGAAGGTCAGAGGGATACAGTAAACCTGAATTGAAGCATCGGGATCCATAACTAGTGTCACAGGAATGGTTCAAATCATAGTCAGTAAGAAGAGTCAGTCTTCTTGTACTTATGTCGGCATTGTGCCTTTTGTATTTAATTCCGATCAATTTCTGAGTTTCATCGTCAATAAGAGGGTCCAAGGGATACAGTAAACCTGAAGTGAAGCATCGGAACCTATAACTAGTGTCACAGGAATGGTTCAAAGCATAGTCAGTAGGACGAGTCGGTCTTCATGTACTTATGTCTGCATTGTGCCTTTTGTATTTAATTTCCATGCAATTTCTCTGTTTCATCGTCAATAAGAAGGTCCAAGGGATACAGTAAACCTGAAGTGAAGCATCGGAATCTATAACTAGTGTCACAGGAATGGTTCAAAACATAGACAGTAGGAAGAGTCAGTCTTCTTGTACTTAAGTTGGCAATGTGCCTTTTGTATTTAATTCCGATGCAATTTCTGTGTTTCATCGTCAATAAGAAGGTGCAAGGGATACAGTAAACCTGAAGTGAAGCATCGGAATCTATAAATAGTGTCACAGGAATGGTTCTAAACATAGACAGTAAGAAAAGTCAGTCGTCTTGTACTTAAGTCGGCATTGTGCATTTTCTATTTAATTCAGTTGCAATTTCTGTGTTTTATCGACAATAAGAAGGTCCAAGGGATACAGTAAACCTGGAGTTAAGCATCGGAATCTATAACTAGTGTCACAGGAATGGTTCAAAACATAGACAGTAAGAAGAGTCAGTCTTGTTGTACTTAAGTCTTCATTGTGCCTTTTCTATTTATTTCCGATGCAATTTCTGTGTTTCATCGTCAATAAGAAGGTCAGAGGGATACAATAAACCTGAAGTGAAGCATCGGAATCTATAACTAGTGTCACAGGAATGGTTCAAAACTTAGTCAGTAAGAACAGTCAGTCTTCTTGTCCCTAAGTCGGCATTATGCCTTTTTTATTTAATTCCGATGCAATTTCTGTGTTTCATCGTCAGTAAGAAGGTCCAAGGGATACAGTAAACCTGGAATGTAGCATCGGAATCTATAACTAGTGTCAGAGGAATGGTTCAAAACATAGACAGCAAGAAGAATCAGTCTTCGAGTACTTAAGTCGGCATTTTGCCCTTTGTATTTAATTCCGATGCAATTTCTGTGTTTCATCGTCAATAAAAGGTCCAAGGGATACAGTGAACCTGGAGTGAAGCATCGGAATCTATAACTAGTGTCAATGGAACGGTTCAAAACATAGACAATAAGAAGAGTCAGTCTTCTTGTCCTTAAGTCGGCATTGTGGCTTTTGTATTTAATTCCGATGCAATTTCTGTGTTTCATCTTCAATAATAAGGTCCAAGGGAAACAGTAAACCTGAAGTGAAGCATCGGAATATATAACTAGTGTCACAGTAATGGTTCAAATCATAGTCAGTAAGAAGAGCCAGTCTTCTTGTCCTTAAGTTGGCATTGTGACTTTCGTGTTTCATTCCGATGCAATATCTGTATTTCATCGTCACTAAGAAGGTATAAGGGTTACAGTAAACATGGAGTGAAGCATCGGAATCAATAACTAGTGTCACAGGAATGGTTCAAATCATAGACAGTAAGAAGAGTCAGTCTTCTTGTACTTAAGTCGACAATGTGCCTTTTGTATTTAATTCCGATGCAATTTCTGTGTTTCATCGTCAATAAGAAGGTGCAAGGGATACAGTAAACCTGAAGTGAAGCATCGGAATCTATAAATAGTGTCACAGGAATGGTTCTAAACATAGACAGTAAGAAGAGTCAGTCTTCTTGTACTTAAGTCGGCATTGTGCCTTTTGTATTAAATTCCGATGCAATGTCTGTGTATCATCGTCAATAAGAAGGTCAGAGGGATACAGTAAACCTGAAGTGAAGCATCAGAATCTATAACTAGTGTCACAGGAATGGTTCAAAACACAGACAGTAAGAAAAGTCAGTCGTCTTGTACTTAAGCCGGCATTGTGCATTTTCTATTTAATTCAGTTGCAATTTCTGTGATTTATCGACAATAGGAAGGTCCAAGGGATACAGTAAACCTGGAGTTAAGCATCGGAATCTATAACTAGTGTCACAGGAATGGTTCAAAACATAGACAGTAAGATGAGTCAGTCTTGTTGTACTTAAGTCGCCATTGTGCCTTATCTATTTATTTCCGATGCAATTTCTGTGTTTCATCGTCAATAAGAAGGTCAGAGGGATACAATAAGCCTGATGTGAAGCATCGGAATCTATAACTAGTGTCACAGGAATGGTTCAAAACATAGTCAGTAAGAACAGTCAGTCTTCTTGTCCCTAAGTCGGCATTGTGCCTTTTTTATTTAATTCCGATGCAATTTCTGTGTTTCATCGTCAGTAAGAAGGTCCAAGGGATACAGTAAACCTGGAATGTAGCATCTGAATCTATAACTAGTGTCAGAGGAATGGTTCAAAACATAGACAGCAAGAAGGATCAGTCTTCGAGTACTTAAGTCGGCATTTTGCCCTTTGTATTTAATTCCGATGCAATTTCTGTGTTTCATCGTCAATAAGAAGGTCCAAGGGATACAGTAAAACTGAAGTCAAGCATCGTAATCTATAACTAGTGTCACAGGAATGGTTCAAATCATAGCCAGTAAGAAGAGTCAGTCTTCTTGTACTTAAGAATTCTTTGTGGCGTTTCTATTTAACACCGATGCAATTTCTGTGTTTCATCGTCAATAAGAAGGTCAGAGGGATACAGTAAGCCTGAATTGAAGCATCGGGATCTATAACTAGTGTCACAGGAATGGTTCAAATCATAGTCAGTAAGAAGAGTCAGTCTTCTTGTACTTATGTCGGCATTGTGCCTTTTGTATTTAATTCCGATGCAATTTCTGAGTTTCATCGTCTATAAGAGGGTCCAAGGGATACAGTAAACCTGAAGTGAAGCATCGGAACCTATAACTAGTGTCACAGGAATGGTTCAAAGCATAGACAGTAAGAAAAGTCAGTCGTCTTGTTAAGTACAAGACGACTGCCGATGCAATTTCTGTGTTTCATCGTAAATAAGAAAATCCAAGGGATACAGTAAACCTCAAGTGAAGCATCTGAATCTATAACTAGTGTCACAGAATGGTTCAAAACATAGTAAGTAGGAAGAGTCGGTCTTCATGTACTTAAGTCGGCATTGTGCCTTTTGTATTAAATACCGATGCAATTTCTGTGTTTCATCGTCAATAATAAGGTCCAAGGGAAACAGTAAGCCTGAAGTGAAGCATCGGAATCTATAACTAGCGTCACAGGAATGGTTCAATACATAGACAGTAGGAAGAGCCAGTCTATTTGTACTTAAGTCGGCATTGTGCCTTTTGTATTTAATTCCGATGCCATTTCTGCGTTTCGTCGTCAATAAGAACATCAGAGGGATACAGTAAACCTGAAGTGAAGCATCGGAATCCATAGCTAGTGTCACCGGAAAAGCTCAAAACATAGTCTGTAAGAAGAGTCAGTCTTCTTGTCCTTAAGTCGGCATTGTGCCGTTTGTATTTAATTCCGATGAATTTTCTGTGTTTCATCGTCAATAAGAAGGTCAAAGGGATACAGTAAACCTGGAGTGAAGTATCGGATTCTGTAACTAGTGTCACAGGAATGGTTCAAAACATAGACAGTAAGAAGAGTCAGTCATCTTGTACTTAAGTCGGCATTGTGCCTTTTCTATTTAATTCCGATGCAATTTCTGTGTTTCATCGTCAATAAGAAGGTACAAGGGATACAGTAAAACTGGAGTGAAGAATCGGAATCTATGACTAGTGTCAATGGAATGGTTCAAAACATAGACAGTAAGAAGAGTCAGTCTTCTTGTCCTTAATTCGGCATTGTGCCTTTTGTATTTAATACCGATGCAATTTCTGTATTTCATCGTCAATAAGAAGGTCAAAGGTATACAGTAAACCTGATGTGAAGCATCGGAATCTATAACTAGTGTCACAGGAATGGTTCAAAACATAGTCAGTAGGAAGAGTCGGTCTTCATGTACTTATGTCGGCATTGCGCCTTTTGTATTTAATTGCGATGGAATTTCTGTGTTTCATCGTCAATAAGAAGGTCCAAGGGATACAGTAAACCTGAAGTGAAGCATGGGACTCTACAACTAGTGTCACAGAAATGGTTCAAAACATAGACAGTAGATAAATCAGTCTTCTTGTACGTAAGTCGGCATTTTGCCTTTTGTATTTAATTCCGATGCAATTTCTGTGTTTCATCGTCAATAAGAAGGTCCAAGGGAAACAGTAAACCTGAAGTGAAGCATCGGAATATATAACTAGTGTCACAGGAATGGTTCAAAGCATAGTCAGTAATAAGAGTCAGTATTCTTGTACTTAAGTCGGCATTGTGCCTTTTCTATTTAATTCAGATGTAATTTCTGTGTTTCATCGTCAATAAGAAGGTCCAAGGGATACAGTAAACCTGGAGTGAAGCATCGGAATTTATAACTAGTATCACAGGAATGGTTCAAAAAAGAGACAGTAAGAAGAGTCAGTCTTCTTGTACTTAAGTCGACATTGTGCCTTTTATATTTATTTACGATGCTATTTCTTTGTTTCATCGTCAATAAGAAGGTCAGAGGGATACAATAAACCTGAAGTGAAGCATCGGAATCTATAACTAGTGTCACAGGAATGGTTCAATACATAGTCAGTAAGAACAGTCAGTCTTCTTGTCCCTAAGTCGGCATTGTGCCTTTTTTATTTAATTCCGATATAATTTCCGTGTTTCATCGTCAATAAGAAGGTCAAAGGGATACAGTAAACCTGGAGTGTAGCATCGGAATCTATAACTAGTGTCACAGGAATGGTTCAAAACATAGACAGGAGGAAGAGTCAGTGTTCGTGTACTTAAGTCGGCATTTTGCCCTTTGGATTTAATTCCGAAGCAATTTCTGTGTTTCATCGTCAATAAGAAGGTCCAAGGGATACAGTAAACCTGAAGTGAAGCATCGGAATTTATAACTAGTGTCACAGGAATGGTTAAAACATAGTCAGTAAGAAGAGTCAGTCTTCGTGTACTGAAGTCTTCATTGTGCCTTTTCTATTTAATTCCGATGCAATTTCTTTGTCTCATCGTCAATAAAAGGTCCAAGGGATACAGTAAACCTGGAGTGAAGCATCGGAATCTATAACTAGTGTCAATGGAACGGTTCAAAACATAGACAATAAGAAGAGTCAGTCTTCTTGTCCTTAAGTCGGCATTGTGCCTTTTGTATTTAATTCCCATGCAATTTCTGTGTTTCATCGTCAATAAGAATGTCCAAGGGTAAAGTAAACCTGAAGTGAAGCATCGGAATCTATAACTAGTGTCACAGGAATGGTTCAAAACATAGTCAGTAAGAGGAGTCAGTCTTCTTGTCCTTAAGTTGGCATTGTCCCTCTTGTATTTAATTCCGATTCAATTTCTGTGTTTCATCGGCAATAAGGTCAGAGGGATACAATAAAACTGAATTGAAGCATCGGAATCCAAAGCTAGTGTCACAGGAATGGTTCAAAACATAGACAGTAGGAAGAGTCAGTCACCTTGTACTTAATCCGCATTGTGCCTTTTGTACTTAATTCCGATGCAATTTCTGTGTTTCATCGTCAATAAGAAGGTCCAAGGTATACAGTAAACCAGAAGTGAAGCATCGGAATATATAACTAGTGTCACAGGAATGGGTCAAAACATAGTCAGTGAGAAGAGTCAGTCTTCTTGTACTTATGTCGGCATTGTGCCTTTTCTATTTAATTCCGATGCAATTTCTGTGTTTCATCGTCAATAAGAAGGTCCAAGGGATATAGTGAACTTGGAGTGAAGCATCGTAATCTATAACTAGTGTCACAGGAATGGTTCAAAACATAGACAGTAAGAAGAGTCAGTCTTCTTGTACCTAAGTCGACATTGTGCCATTTCTACTTAATTCCGATGCAATTTCAGTGTTTCGTCGTCAATAAGAAGGTCAGAGGGATACAATAAACCTGAAGTGAAGCTCGGAATCTATAACTAGTGTCACAGGAATGGTTCAAAACATTGTCAGTAAGAACATTCAGTCTTCTTGTACTTAAGTCGGCATTGTGCCTTTTGTATTTAATTCCGTTGCAATTTCTGTGTTTCATCGTCAATTCGAAGGTCCAAGGCATCCAGTAAACCTGGAGTGTAGCATCGGAATCTATAACTAGTGTCACAGGAATGGTTCAAAACATAGACAGTAAAAAGAGTCACTCTTCGCGTACTTAAGTCGGCATTGTGCCTTTTGTATTTAATTCCGATGCAATTTCTGTGTTTCATCGTCAATAAGAAGGTCCAAGGGATACAGTAAACCTGAAGTGAAGCATCGGAATCTATAACTAGTGTCACAGGAATGGTTCAAAACATAGACAGTAAGAAGAGTCAGTCTTCTTGTACTTAAGTCGGCATTGTGCCTCTTCTATTTAATTCAGTTGCAATTTCTGTGTTTCATCGTCAATAAGAAGCTCCAATGGATACAGTACACCTGGAGTGAAGCATCGGAATTTATAACTAGTATCACAGGAATAGTTCAAAGAGAGACAGTAAGAAGAGTCAGTCTTCTTGTACTTAAGTCGACATTGTGCCTTTTCTATTTATTTACGATGCAATTTCTGTGTTTCATCGTCAATAAGAAGGTCAGAGGGATACAATAAACCTGAAGTGAAGCATCGGAATCTATAACTAGTGTCACAGGAATGGTTCAATACATAGTCAGTAAGAACAGTCAGTCTTCTTGTCCCTAAGTCGGCATTGTGCCTTTTTTATTTAATTCCCATATGATTTCTGTGTTTCTTCGTCAATAAGAAGGTCAAAGGGATACAGTAAACCTGGAGTGTAGCATCGGAATCTATAACTAGTGTCACTGGAATGGTTCAAAACATAGTCAGTAGCAAGAGTCGGTCTTCATGTACTTAAGTCGGCATTGTGCCTTTTGTATTTAATTCCGATGCAATTTCTGTGTTTTATCGTAAATAAGAAGATCCAAGGGATACAGTAAACCTCAAGTGAAGCATCGGAATCTATAACTAGTGTCACAGGAATGGTTCAAAACATAGTCAGTAGGAAGAGTCGGTCTTCATGTACTTAAGTCTGCATTGTGCCTTTTGTATTAAATACCGATGCAATTTCTGTGTTTCATCGTCAATAATAAGGTCCAAGGGATACAGTAAACCTGAAGTGAAGCATCGGAATCTATAACTAGTGTCACAGGAATGGTTCAAAACATAGACAGTAAGAAGAGTCAGTCTTCTTGTACTTAAGTCGGCATTGTGCCTTTTCTATTTAATTCCGATGCAATTTCTGTGTTTCATCATCAATAAGAAGGTACAAGGGATACAGTAAAACTGGAGTGAAGCATCGGAATCTATGACTAGTCTCAATGGAATGGTTCAAAACATAGACAGTAAGAAGAGTCAGTCTTCTTGTACTTAAGTCGGCATTGTGCCTTTTCTATTTAATTCCGATGCAATTTCCGTGTTTCATCATCAATAAGAAGGTACAAGGGATACAGTAAAACTGGAGTGAAGCATCGGAATCTATGACTAGTCTCAATGGAATGGTTCAAAGCATAGACAGTAAGAAGAGTCGGTCTTCTTGTTCTTAATTCGGCATTGTGCCTTTTGTATTTAATTCCGATGCAATTTCTGTATTACATCGTCAATAAGAAAGTCAAAGGTATACAGTAAACCTGAAGTGAAGCATCGGAATCTATAACTAGTGTCACAGGAATGGTTCAAAACATAGTCAGTAGGAAGAGTCGGTCTTCATGTACTTTTGTCGGCATTGTGCCTTTTGTATTTAATTCCGATGCAATTTCTGTATTACATCGTCAATAAGAAAGTCAAAGGTATACAGTAAACCTGGAGTGAAGCATCGGAATTTATAACTAGTATCACAGGAATAGTTCAAAGAGAGACAGTATGAAGAGTCAGTCTTCTTGTACTTAAGTCGACATTGTGCCTTTTCTATTTATTTACGATGCAATTTCTGTGTTTCATCGTCAATAAGAAGGTCAGAGGGATACAGTAAACCTGAAGTGAAGCATCGGAATATATAACTAGTGTCACAGGAATGGTTCAAAGCATAGTGAGTAAGAAGAGTCAGTCGTTTTGTACTTAATTCGGCATTGTGCATTTTGTGTTTAATTCCGATTCAATTTCTGTGTTTCATCGTCAATAAGAAGGTCCAAGGGATACAGTAAACCTGAAGTGAAGCATCGGAATCTATAACTAGTGTCACAGGAATGGTTCAAAATATAGACAGTAAAAAGAGTCAGTCTTCTTGTACTTAAGTCTGCATTGTGCCATTTGTATTTAATTGCGATGCAATTTCTTTGATTCATCGTCAATAAGAAGGTCCAAGGGATACAGTAAACCTGAAGTGAAGCATTGGACTCTACAACTAGTGTCACAGAAATGGTTCTAAACATAGACAGTAGATGAGTCAGTCTTCTTGTACTTAAGTCGGCATTTTGCCTTTTGTATTTAATTCCGATGCAATTTCTGTGTTTCATCGTCAATAAGAAGCACCAAGGGATACAGTAAACCTGGAGTGAAGCATCGGAATCTATAACTAGTATCACAGGAATGGTTCAAAACATAGACAGTAAGAAGAGTCAGTCTTCTTGTACTTAAGTCGACATTGTGCCTTTTCTATATATTTACGATGGAATTTCTGTGTTTCATCGTCAATAAGAAGGTCAGAGGGATACAATAAACCTGAAGTGAAGCATCGGAATCTATAACTAGTGTCACAGGAATGGTTCAATACATAGTCAGTAAGAACAGTCAGTCTTCTTGTCCCTAAGTCGGCATTGTGCCTTTTTTATTTAATTCCGATGTAATTACTGTGTTTCATCGTCAATAAGAAGGTCAAAGGGATACAGTAAACCTGGAGTGGAGCATCGGAATCTATAACTAGTGTCACAGGAATGGTTCAAAACATAGACAGTAAGAAGAGTCAGTGTTCGTGTACTTAAGTCGGCATTTTGCCCTTTGGATTTAATTCCGATGCAATTTCTGTGTTTCATCGTCAATAAGAAGGTCCAAGGGATACAGTAAACCTGAAGTGAAGCATCGGAATTTATAACTAGTGTCACAGGAATGGTTCAAAACATAGTCAGTAAGAAGAAACAGACTTCGTGTACTGAAGTCTTCATTGTGCGTTTTCTATTTAATTCCGATGCAATTTCTTTATCTCATCGTCAATAAGAAGATCCAAGGGATACAGTAAACCTGGAGTGAAGCATCGAAATCTATAACTAATGTCAATGGAACGGTTCAAAACACAGACAATAAGAAGAGTAAGTCTTCTTGTCCTTAAGTCGGCATTGTGCCTCTTGTATTTAATTCCGATGCAATTTCTGTGTTTCATCGTCAATAAGAATGTCCAAGGGAACAGTAAACGTGAAGTGAAGCACCGGAATCTATAACTAGTGTCACAGGAATGGTTCAAAACATAGTCAGTAAGAAGTGTCAGTCTTCTTGTCCTTAAGTTGGCATTGTCCCTTTTGTATTTAGTTCCGATGCAATTTCTGTGTTTCATCGGCAATAAGTTCAGAGGGATACAGTAAAACTGAAGTGAAGCATCGGGATCCAAAATTAGTGTCACAGGAATGGTTCAAAACATAGACAGTAGGAAGAGTCAGTCCTCTTGTACTTAAGTCCGCATTGTGCCTTTTGTATTTAATTCCGATGCAATTTCTGTGTTTCATCGTCAATAAGAAGGTCCAAGGTATACAGTAAACCAGAAGTGAAGCATCGGAATATATAACTAGTGTCACAGGAATTGTTCAAATCATAGTCAGTAAGAAGAATCAGTCTTCTTGTACTTAAGTCGGCATTGTACCTTTTCTATTTAATTCCGATGCAATTTCTGTGTTTCATCGTCAATAAGAAGGTCCACGGAATACTGTAAACCTCAAGTGAAGCATCGGAATCTATAACTAGTGTCACAGGAATTGCTCAAAACATAGTCAGGAGGAAGAGTCGGTCCTCATGTTCTTAAGTCTGCATTGTGCTTTTGTATTTAATTCCGATGCGATTTCTGTGTTTCATCGTCAATAAGAAGGTCCAAGGGATACAGTAAACCTGAAGTGAAGCATCGGAATTTATAACTAGTGTCACAGGAATGGTTCAAAACATAGGCAGCAGGAAGAGTCAGTCTTCTTGTACTTAAGTCGGCAATGTGACTTTTCTATTTAAATCTGATGCAATTTCAGTGTTTCATCGTCAATAAGAAGGTCAGAGGGATACAGTAAACCAGAAGTAAAGCATCCGAATCTATAACTAGTGTCACAGAAATGGTTCAAATCATAGTCAGTAAAAAGCGTCTGTCTTCTTGTACTTAAGTCCGCATTGTGCCTTTTGTATTTAATTCCGATGCAATTTCTGTGTTTCATCGTCAATAAGAAGGTCCGTGGGATACAGTAAACCATAAGTGAAGCATCGTAATCTATAACTAGTGTCACAGGAATGGTTCAAAACATAGTCAGTAAAAAGAGTCAGTCGTTTTGTACTTAATTCGGCATTGTGCTTTTTGTGTTTAATTCCGATCCAATTTCTGTGTTTCATCGTCAATAAGAAGGTCCAAGGGATACAGTAAACCTAAAGTGAAGCATCGGAATCTAAAACTAGTGTCACACGAATGGTTCAAAACATAGACAGTAAGATGAGTCAGTCTTCTTGTACTTAAGTCGGCATTGTGCCTTTTGTGTTTCATTCCCATGCAATTTCTGTGTTTCATCGTCAGTAAGAAGGTACAAGGGATACAGTAAATCTCAAGTGAAGCATCGGAATCCATAACTAGTATCACAGGAATGGTTCAAAACATAATCAGTAGAAAGTGTCGGTCTTCATGTACTTAAGTCGGCATTGTGCCCTTTTGTATTTAATTCCGATGCAATTTCTGTGTTTCATCGGCAATAAGGTCAGAGGGATAAGTAAACCTGAAGTGAAGCATCGGAATCTATAACTAGTGTCACAGGAATGGATCAAAACATAGACAGTAGGAAGAGTCAGTCTTCTTGTACTTATGTCTTCATTGTGCCTTTTCTATTTAACTCCGATGCAATTTCTGTGTTTCATCGTCAATAGGAAGGTCCAAGGTATACAGTAAAACTGAAGTGAAACATCGGAATCTATAACTAGTGTCACAGGAATGGTTCAAAACATAGTCAGTAATAAGAGTCAGTCTTCTTGTACTTAAGTCGGCATTGTGCCTTTTGTATTTAATTCAGTTGCAATTTCTGTGTTTCATCGACAATAAGAAGGTCCAAGGGATAGCGTGAACCTGCAGTTAAGCATCGGAATCTATAACTAGTGTCACAGGAATGGTTCAAAACATAGACAGTAAGAAGAGTCAGTCTTCTTGTACTTAAGTCGACATTGTGCCTTTTCTATTTATTTCCGATGCAATTTCTGTGTTTCATCGTCAATAAGAAGGTCAGAGGGATACAATAAACCTGAAGTGAAGCATCGGAATCTATAACTAGTGTCACAGGAATGGTTCAAAACATAGTCAGTAAGAACAGTCACTCTTCCTGTCCCTAAGTCGGCATTGTGCCTTTTTTATTTAATTCCAATGCAATTTCTGTGTTTCATCGTCAATAAGAAGGTCCAAGGGATACAGTAAACCTGGAGTGTAGCATCGGAATCTATAACTAGTGTCACTGGAATGGTTCAAAACATAGTCAGTAGGAAGAGTCGGTCTTCATGTACTTAAGTCGGCATTGTGCCTTTTGTATTTAATTCCGATGCAATTTCTGTGTTTTATCGTAAATAAGAAGATCCAAGGGATACAGTAAACCTCAAGTGAAGCATCGGAATCTATAACTAGTGTCACAGGAATGGTTCAAAACATAGTCAGTAGGAAGAGTCGGTCTTCATGTACTTAAGTCTGCATTGTGCCTTTTGTATTAAATACCGATGCAATTTCTGTGTTTCATCGTCAATAATAAGGTCCAAGGGATACAGTAAACCTGAAGTGAAGCATCGGAATCTATAACTAGTGTCACAGGAATGGTTCAAAACATAGACAGTAAGAAGAGTCAGTCTTCTTGTACTTAAGTCGGCATTGTGCCTTTTCTATTTAATTCCGATGCAATTTCTGTGTTTCATCATCAATAAGAAGGTACAAGGGATACAGTAAAACTGGAGTGAAGCATCGGAATCTATGACTAGTCTCAATGGAATGGTTCAAAACATAGACAGTAAGAAGAGTCAGTCTTCTTGTACTTAAGTCGGCATTGTGCCTTTTCTATTTAATTCCGATGCAATTTCCGTGTTTCATCATCAATAAGAAGGTACAAGGGATACAGTAAAACTGGAGTGAAGCATCGGAATCTATGACTAGTCTCAATGGAATGGTTCAAAGCATAGACAGTAAGAAGAGTCGGTCTTCTTGTTCTTAATTCGGCATTGTGCCTTTTGTATTTAATTCCGATGCAATTTCTGTATTACATCGTCAATAAGAAAGTCAAAGGTATACAGTAAACCTGAAGTGAAGCATCGGAATCTATAACTAGTGTCACAGGAATGGTTCAAAACATAGTCAGTAGGAAGAGTCGGTCTTCATGTACTTTTGTCGGCATTGTGCCTTTTGTATTTAATTCCGATGCAATTTCTGTATTACATCGTCAATAAGAAAGTCAAAGGTATACAGTAAACCTGGAGTGAAGCATCGGAATTTATAACTAGTATCACAGGAATAGTTCAAAGAGAGACAGTATGAAGAGTCAGTCTTCTTGTACTTAAGTCGACATTGTGCCTTTTCTATTTATTTACGATGCAATTTCTGTGTTTCATCGTCAATAAGAAGGTCAGAGGGATACAGTAAACCTGAAGTGAAGCATCGGAATATATAACTAGTGTCACAGGAATGGTTCAAAGCATAGTGAGTAAGAAGAGTCAGTCGTTTTGTACTTAATTCGGCATTGTGCATTTTGTGTTTAATTCCGATTCAATTTCTGTGTTTCATCGTCAATAAGAAGGTCCAAGGGATACAGTAAACCTGAAGTGAAGCATCGGAATCTATAACTAGTGTCACAGGAATGGTTCAAAATATAGACAGTAAAAAGAGTCAGTCTTCTTGTACTTAAGTCTGCATTGTGCCATTTGTATTTAATTGCGATGCAATTTCTTTGATTCATCGTCAATAAGAAGGTCCAAGGGATACAGTAAACCTGAAGTGAAGCATCGGACTCTACAACTAGTGTCACAGAAATGGTTCTAAACATAGACAGCAGATGAGTCAGTCTTCTTGTACTTAAGTCGGCATTTTGCCTTTTGTATTTAATTCCGATGCAATTTCTGTGTTTCATCGTCAATAAGAAGCACCAAGGGATACAGTAAACCTGGAGTGAAGCATCGGAATCTATAACTAGTATCACAGGAATGGTTCAAAACATAGACAGTAAGAAGAGTCAGTCTTCTTGTACTTAAGTCGACATTGTGCCTTTTCTATATATTTACGATGGAATTTCTGTGTTTCATCGTCAATAAGAAGGTCAGAGGGATACAATAAACCTGAAGTGAAGCATCGGAATCTATAACTAGTGTCACAGGAATGGTTCAATACATAGTCAGTAAGAACAGTCAGTCTTCTTGTCCCTAAGTCGGCATTGTGCCTTTTTTATTTAATTCCGATGTAATTACTGTGTTTCATCGTCAATAAGAAGGTCAAAGGGATACAGTAAACCTGGAGTGGAGCATCGGAATCTATAACTAGTGTCACAGGAATGGTTCAAAACATAGACAGTAAGAAGAGTCAGTGTTCGTGTACTTAAGTCGGCATTTTGCCCTTTGGATTTAATTCCGATGCAATTTCTGTGTTTCATCGTCAATAAGAAGGTCCAAGGGATACAGTAAACCTGAAGTGAAGCATCGGAATTTATAACTAGTGTCACAGGAATGGTTCAAAACATAGTCAGTAAGAAGAAACAGACTTCGTGTACTGAAGTCTTCATTGTGCGTTTTCTATTTAATTCCGATGCAATTTCTTTATCTCATCGTCAATAAGAAGATCCAAGGGATACAGTAAACCTGGAGTGAAGCATCGAAATCTATAACTAATGTCAATGGAACGGTTCAAAACACAGACAATAAGAAGAGTAAGTCTTCTTGTCCTTAAGTCGGCATTGTGCCTCTTGTATTTAATTCCGATGCAATTTCTGTGTTTCATCGTCAATAAGAATGTCCAAGGGAACAGTAAACGTGAAGTGAAGCACCGGAATCTATAACTAGTGTCACAGGAATGGTTCAAAACATAGTCAGTAAGAAGTGTCAGTCTTCTTGTCCTTAAGTTGGCATTGTCCCTTTTGTATTTAGTTCCGATGCAATTTCTGTGTTTCATCGGCAATTAAGTTCAGAGGGATACAGTAAAACTGAAGTGATGCATCGGGATCCAAAATTAGTGTCACAGGAATGGTTCAAAACATAGACAGTAGGAAGAGTCAGTCCTCTTGTACTTAAGTCCGCATTTGTGCCTTTTGTATTTAATTCCGATGCAATTTCTGTGTTTCATCGTCAATAAGAAGGTCCGTGGGATACAGTAAACCATAAGTGAAGCATCGTAATCTATAACTAGTGTCACAGGAATGGTTCAAAACATAGTCAGTAAAAAGAGTCAGTCGTTTTGTACTTAATTCGGCATTGTGCTTTTTGTGTTTAATTCCGATCCAATTTCTGTGTTTCATCGTCAATAAGAAGGTCCAAGGGATACAGTAAACCTAAAGTGAAGCATCGGAATCTAAAACTAGTGTCACACGAATGGTTCAAAACATAGACAGTAAGATGAGTCAGTCTTCTTGTACTTAAGTCGGCATTGTGCCTTTTGTGTTTCATTCCCATGCAATTTCTGTGTTTCATCGTCAGTAAGAAGGTACAAGGGATACAGTAAATCTCAAGTGAAGCATCGGAATCCATAACTAGTATCACAGGAATGGTTCAAAACATAATCAGTAGAAAGTGTCGGTCTTCATGTACTTAAGTCGGCATTGTGCCCTTTTGTATTTAATTCCGATTGCAATTTCTGTGTTTCATCGGCAATAAGGTCAGAGGGATAAGTAAACCTGAAGTGAAGCATCGGAATCTATAACTAGTGTCACAGGAATGGATCAAAACATAGACAGTAGGAAGAGTCAGTCTTCTTGTACTTATGTCTTCATTGTGCCTTTTCTATTTTAACTCCGATGCAATTTCTGTGTTTCATCGTCAATAGGAAGGTTCCAAGGTATACAGTAAAACTGAAGTGAAACATCGGAATCTATAACTAGTGTCACAGGAATGGTTCAAAACATAGTCAGTAATAAGAGTCAGTCTTCTTGTACTCGGCATTGTGCCTTTTGTATTTAATTCAGTTGCAATTTCTGTGTTTCATCGACAATAAGAAGGTCCAAGGGATAGCGTGAACCTGCAGTTAAGCATCGGAATCTATAACTAGTGTCACAGGAATGGTTCAAAACATAGACAGTAAGAAGAGTCAGTCTTCTTGTACTTAAGTCGACATTGTGCCTTTTCTATTTATTTCCGATGCAATTTCTGTGTTTCATCGTCAATAAGAAGGTCAGAGGGATACAATAAACCTGAAGTGAAGCATCGGAATCTATAACTAGTGTCACAGGAATGGTTCAAAACATAGTCAGTAAGAACAGTCACTCTTCCTGTCCCTAAGTCGGCATTGTGCCTTTTTTATTTAATTCCAATGCAATTTCTGTGTTTCATCGTCAATAAGAAGGTCCAAGGGATACAGTAAACCTGGGAGTGTAGCATCGGAATCTATAACTAGTGTCACTGGAATGGTTCAAAACATAGTCAGTAGGAAGAGTCGGTCTTCATGTACTTAAGTCGGCATTGTGCCTTTTGTATTTAATTCCGATGCAATTTCTGTGTTTTATCGTAAATAAGAAGATCCAAGGGATACAGTAAACCTCAAGTGAAGCATCGGAATCTATAACTAGTGTCACAGGAATGGTTCAAAACATAGTCAGTAGGAAGAGTCGGTCTTCATGTACTTAAGTCTGCATTGTGCCTTTTGTATTAAATACCGATGCAATTTCTGTGTTTCATCGTCAATAATAAGGTCCAAGGGATACAGTAAACCTGAAGTGAAGCATCGGAATCTATAACTAGTGTCACAGGAATGGTTCAAAACATAGACAGTAAGAAGAGTCAGTCTTCTTGTACTTAAGTCGGCATTGTGCCTTTTCTATTTAATTCCGATGCAATTTCTGTGTTTCATCATCAATAAGAAGGTACAAGGGATACAGTAAAACTGGAGTGAAGCATCGGAATCTATGACTAGTCTCAATGGAATGGTTCAAAACATAGACAGTAAGAAGAGTCAGTCTTCTTGTACTTAAGTCGGCATTGTGCCTTTTCTATTTAATTCCGATGCAATTTCCGTGTTTCATCATCAATAAGAAGGTACAAGGGATACAGTAAAACTGGAGTGAAGCATCGGAATCTATGACTAGTCTCAATGGAATGGTTCAAAGCATAGACAGTAAGAAGAGTCGGTCTTCTTGTTCTTAATTCGGCATTGTGCCTTTTGTATTTAATTCCGATGCAATTTCTGTATTACATCGTCAATAAGAAAGTCAAAGGTATACAGTAAACCTGAAGTGAAGCATCGGAATCTATAACTAGTGTCACAGGAATGGTTCAAAACATAGTCAGTAGGAAGAGTCGGTCTTCATGTACTTTTGTCGGCATTGTGCCTTTTGTATTTAATTCCGATGCAATTTCTGTATTACATCGTCAATAAGAAAGTCAAAGGTATACAGTAAACCTGGAGTGAAGCATCGGAATTTATAACTAGTATCACAGGAATAGTTCAAAGAGAGACAGTATGAAGAGTCAGTCTTCTTGTACTTAAGTCGACATTGTGCCTTTTCTATTTATTTACGATGCAATTTCTGTGTTTCATCGTCAATAAGAAGGTCAGAGGGATACAGTAAACCTGAAGTGAAGCATCGGAATATATAACTAGTGTCACAGGAATGGTTCAAAGCATAGTGAGTAAGAAGAGTCAGTCGTTTTGTACTTAATTCGGCATTGTGCATTTTGTGTTTAATTCCGATTCAATTTCTGTGTTTCATCGTCAATAAGAAGGTCCAAGGGATACAGTAAACCTGAAGTGAAGCATCGGAATCTATAACTAGTGTCACAGGAATGGTTCAAAATATAGACAGTAAAAAAGAGTCAGTCTTCTTGTACTTAAGTCTGCATTGTGCCATTTGTATTTAATTGCGATGCAATTTCTTTGATTCATCGTCAATAAGAAGGTCCAAGGGATACAGTAAACCTGAAGTGAAGCATCGGACTCTACAACTAGTGTCACAGAAATGGTTCTAAACATAGACAGCAGATGAGTCAGTCTTCTTGTACTTAAGTCGGCATTTTGCCTTTTGTATTTAATTCCGATGCAATTTCTGTGTTTCATCGTCAATAAGAAGCACCAAGGGATACAGTAAACCTGGAGTGAAGCATCGGAATCTATAACTAGTATCACAGGAATGGTTCAAAACATAGACAGTAAGAAGAGTCAGTCTTCTTGTACTTAAGTCGACATTGTGCCTTTTTCTATATATTTACGATGGAATTTCTGTGTTTCATCGTCAATAAGAAGGTCAGAGGGATACAATAAACCTGAAGTGAAGCATCGGAATCTATAACTAGTGTCACAGGAATGGTTCAATACATAGTCAGTAAGAACAGTCCAGTCTTCTTGTCCCTAAGTCGGCATTGTGCCTTTTTTATTTAATTCCGATGTAATTACTGTGTTTCATCGTCAATAAGAAGGTCAAAGGGATACAGTAAACCTGGAGTGGAGCATCGGAATCTATAACTAGTGTCACAGGAATGGTTCAAAACATAGACAGTAAGAAGAGTCAGTGTTCGTGTACTTAAGTCGGCATTTTGCCCTTTGGATTTAATTCCGATGCAATTTCTGTGTTTCATCGTCAATAAGAAGGTCCAAGGGATACAGTAAACCTGAAGTGAAGCATCGGAATTTATAACTAGTGTCACAGGAATGGTTCAAAACATAGTCAGTAAGAAGAAACAGACTTCGTGTACTGAAGTCTTCATTGTGCGTTTTCTATTTAATTCCGATGCAATTTCTTTATCTCATCGTCAATAAGAAGATCCAAGGGATACAGTAAACCTGGAGTGAAGCATCGAAATCTATAACTAATGTCAATGGAACGGTTCAAAACACAGACAATAAGAAGAGTAAGTCTTCTTGTCCTTAAGTCGGCATTGTGCCTCTTGTATTTAATTCCGATGCAATTTCTGTGTTTCATCGTCAATAAGAATGTCCAAGGGAACAGTAAACGTGAAGTGAAGCACCGGAATCTATAACTAGTGTCACAGGAATGGTTCAAAACATAGTCAGTAAGAAGTGTCAGTCTTCTTGTCCTTAAGTTGGCATTGTCCCTTTTGTATTTAGTTCCGATGCAATTTCTGTGTTTCATCGGCAATAAGTTCAGAGGGATACAGTAAAACTGAAGTGAAGCATCGGGATCCAAAATTAGTGTCACAGGAATGGTTCAAAACATAGACAGTAGGAAGAGTCAGTCCTCTTGTACTTAAGTCCGCATTGTGCCTTTTGTATTTAATTCCGATGCAATTTCTGTGTTTCATCGTCAATAAGAAGGTCCAAGGTATACAGTAAACCAGAAGTGAAGCATCGGAATATATAACTAGTGTCACAGGAATTGTTCAAATCATAGTCAGTAAGAAGAATCAGTCTTCTTGTACTTAAGTCGGCATTGTACCTTTTCTATTTAATTCCGATGCAATTTCTGTGTTTCATCGTCAATAAGAAGGTCCACGGAATACTGTAAACCTCAAGTGAAGCATCGGAATCTATAACTAGTGTCACAGGAATTGCTCAAAACATAGTCAGGAGGAAGAGTCGGTCCTCATGTTCTTAAGTCTGCATTGTGCTTTTGTATTTAATTCCGATGCGATTTCTGTGTTTCATCGTCAATAAGAAGGTCCAAGGGATACAGTAAACCTGAAGTGAAGCATCGGAATTTATAACTAGTGTCACAGGAATGGTTCAAAACATAGGCAGCAGGAAGAGTCAGTCTTCTTGTACTTAAGTCGGCAATGTGACTTTTCTATTTAAATCTGATGCAATTTCAGTGTTTCATCGTCAATAAGAAGGTCAGAGGGATACAGTAAACCAGAAGTAAAGCATCCGAATCTATAACTAGTGTCACAGAAATGGTTCAAATCATAGTCAGTAAAAAGCGTCTGTCTTCTTGTACTTAAGTCCGCATTGTGCCCTTTTGTATTTAATTCCGATGCAATTTCTGTGTTTCATCGTCAATAAGAAGGTCCGTGGGATACAGTAAACCATAAGTGAAGCATCGTAATCTATAACTAGTGTCACAGGAATGGTTCAAAACATAGTCAGTAAAAAGAGTCAGTCGTTTTGTACTTAATTCGGCATTGTGCTTTTTGTGTTTAATTCCGATCCAATTTCTGTGTTTTCATCGTCAATAAGAAGGTCCAAGGGATACAGTAAACCTAAAGTGAAGCATCGGAATCTAAAACTAGTGTCACACGAATGGTTCAAAACATAGACAGTAAGATGAGTCAGTCTTCTTGTACTTAAGTCGGCATTGTGCCTTTTGTGTTTCATTCCCATGCAATTTCTGTGTTTCATCGTCAGTAAGAAGGTACAAGGGATACAGTAAATCTCAAGTGAAGCATCGGAATCCATAACTAGTATCACAGGAATGGTTCAAAACATAATCAGTAGAAAGTGTCGGTCTTCATGTACTTAAGTCGGCATTGTGCCCTTTTGTATTTAATTCCGATGCAATTTCTGTGTTTCATCGGCAATAAGGTCAGAGGGATAAGTAAACCTGAAGTGAAGCATCGGAATCTATAACTAGTGTCACAGGAATGGATCAAAACATAGACAGTAGGAAGAGTCAGTCTTCTTGTACTTATGTCTTCATTGTGCCTTTTCTATTTAACTCCGATGCAATTTCTGTGTTTCATCGTCAATAGGAAGGTCCAAGGTATACAGTAAAACTGAAGTGAAACATCGGAATCTATAACTAGAGTCACAGGAATGGTTCAAAACATAGTCAGTAATAAGAGTCAGTCTTCTTGTACTTAAGTCGGCATTGTGCCTTTTGTATTTAATTCAGTTGCAATTTCTGTGTTTCATCGACAATAAGAAGGTCCAAGGGATAGCGTGAACCTGCAGTTAAGCATCGGAATCTATAACTAGTGTCACAGGAATGGTTCAAAACATAGACAGTAAGAAGAGTCAGTCTTCTTGTACTTAAGTCGACATTGTGCCTTTTCTATTTATTTCCGATGCAATTTCTGTGTTTCATCGTCAATAAGAAGGTCAGAGGGATACAATAAACCTGAAGTGAAGCATCGGAATCTATAACTAGTGTCACAGGAATGGTTCAAAACATAGTCAGTAAGAACAGTCACTCTTCCTGTCCCTAAGTCGGCATTGTGCCTTTTTTATTTAATTCCAATGCAATTTCTGTGTTTCATCGTCAATAAGAAGGTCCAAGGGATACAGTAAACCTGGAGTGTAGCATCGGAATCTATAACTAGTGTCAGAGGAATGGTTCACAACATAGACAGGAAGAAGAGTCAGTCTTCGTGTACTTAAATCGGCATTTTGCCCATTGTATTTAATTCCGATGCAATTTCTGTGTTTCATCTTCAATAAGAAGGTCCAAGGGATACAGTAAAACTGAAGTCAAGCATCGTAATCTATAACTAGTGTCACAGGAATGGTTCAAATCATAGCCAGTATGAAGAGCCAATCTTCTTGTACTTAAGTAGACATTGTGGCGTTTCTGTTTAATTCCGATGCAAGTTCTGCGTTTCATCGTCAATAAGAACGTCAGAGGGATACAGTAAACCTGAAGTGAAGCATCGGGATCTATTACTAGTGTCACAGGAATGGTTCAAATCATAGTCAGTAAGAAGAGTCAGTCTTCTTGTACTTATGTCGGCATTGTGCCTTTTGTATTTAATTCCGATGCAATTTCTGAGTTTCATCTTCAATAAGAGGTTCCAAGGGATACAGTAAACCTGAAGTGAAGCATCGGAACCTATAACTAGTGTCACAGGAATGGTTCAAAGCATAGACAGTACCAAAATTCAGTCGTCTTGTACTTAAGTCGGCATTATGCCTTTTGTATTTAATTCCGATGCAATTTCTGTGTTTCATCGTAAATAAGAAGATCCAAGGGATACAGTAAACCTCAAGTGAAGCATCAGGATCTATAACTAGTGTCACAGGAATGGTTCAGAACATAGTCAGTAGGAAGAGTCGGTCTTCATGTACTTAAGTCGGCATTGTGCCTTTTGTATTAAATACCGATGCAATTTCTGTGTTTCATCGTCAATAATAAGGTCCAAGGGAAACAGTAAACCTGAAGTGAAGCATCGGAATCTATAACTAGTGTCACAGGAATGTTTCAATGCATAGACAGTCGGAAGAGTCAGTCTTTTTGTACTTAAGTCGGCATTGTGCCTTTTGTATTTAATTCCGATGCAATTTCTGTGTTTCATCGTCTATAAGAAGGTCCAAGGAATACAGTGAACCTGAAGTGAAGCATCGGAATCTATAACTAGTGTCACAGGAATGGTTCAAAACATAGACAGTAAGAAGAGTCAGTCTTCTTGTACTTAACGCGGCATTGTGCCTTTTGTATTTAATTCCGATGCAATTTCTGTGTTTCATCGTCAACAAGAAGGTCAGAGGGATACAGTAAACCTGAAGTGAAGCATCGCAATCTATAACTAGTGTCACAGGAATGGTTCAAAACATAGTCAGTAACAAGAGTCAGTCTTCTCGTACTTATGTCGGCATTGTGCCTTTCGTATTTAATTCCGATGCAATTTTTGTGTTTCATCGTCAATATGAAGGTCAGAGGGATACAGTATACCTGAAGTGAAGCATCGGAATCTATAACTAGAGTCACAGGAATGGTTCAAATCATAGACATTAAGAGGGGTCCGTTTCTTGTACTTAAGTCGGCATTGTGCCTTTTGTATTTAATTCCGATGCATTTTCTGTGTTTCATCGTTAATAAGAAGGTCCAAGGGATGCAGTAAAACTGAAGTCAAGCATCGGAATCTATAACTAGTGTCACAGGAACGGTTATAAACATAGCCAGTAAGAGGAGTCAGTCTTCTTCTACTTAAGTAGGCAGTGTGGCGTTTCTATTTAATTCCGATGCAATTTCTGTGTTTCATCGTCAATACGAAGGTCAGAGGGATACAGTAAACCTGAAGTCAAGCATCCGAATCTATAACTAGTGTCACAGGAATGGTTCAAAAAAAAGTCAGCAAAAAGGGTCAGTTTCTTTTACTTCAGTCGGCATTGTGCACTCTGTATCTAATTCCGATGCAATTTTTGTGGTTCATCGTCAATAAGAAGGTCAGAGGGGTACAGTTAACCTGAAGTGAAGCATCGGGATCTATAACTAGTGTCACAGGAATAATTCAAAGCATTGTCAGTAAGAAGAGTCAGTCTTCTTGTACTTAAGTCGGCATTGTGCCTTTTGTGTTTAATTCCGATGCAATTTCTGTGTTTCATCGTCAATAAGAAGGTCCAAGGGATACAGTAAACCTGAAGTGAAGCATCGGAATCTATAACTAGTGTCACAGGAATGGTTCAAAACATAGACAGTAAGATGAGTCAGTTTTCTTGTACTTAAGTCGGCATTGTGATTTTTGTATTTAATTCCGATGCCATTTCTGTGTTTCATCCTCAACAGGAAAGTCAGAGGGATACAGTAAACCTGAAGTGAAGCATCGGAATCTATAGCTAGTGTCACCGAAATGGTTCAAAACGAAGTCAATAAGAAGAGTCAGTCATCTTGTCCTTAAGTCGGCATTGTGCCTTTTGTATTTAATTCCGATGAATATTCTGTGTTTCATCGTCAATAAGAAGGTCCAAGGGATACAGTAAACCTGGAGTGAAGCATCGGAATCTATTACTAGTGTCACAGGAATATTTCACAACATAGACAGTAAGAAGATTCAGTCTTCTTGTACTTAAGTCGGCATTGTGCCTTTTGTATTTAATTACGATTCAATTTCTGTGTTTTATCGTCAAAAAGAAGGTCCAAGGGATACTGTAAACCTGAAGTGAAGCATCGGAATCTATTACTAGTGTCACAGGAATAGTTCACAGCATAGACAGTAAGAAGAGTCAGTCTTCTTGTACTTAAGTCGGCATTGTGCCTTTTGTATTTAATTCCGATGCAATTTCTGTGTTTCATCGTCAATAAGAAGGTCCAAGGGGTTCAGAAAAACTGAAGTCAAGCATCGGAATCTATAACTAGTGTCACAGGAATGGTTCAAAACATAGTCAGTAAGTAGAGTCAGTCTTCTTGTACTTAAGTCGGCATTGTGCCTTTTGTATTTAATTCCGATGCAATTTCTGTGTTTCATCGTCAATAAGAAGGTCAGGGTGATACAGTAAACCTGAAGTGAAGCATCCGAATCAATAACTAGTGTCACAGGAATGGTTCGAATCATAGTCAGTAAATAGAGTCAGTCTTCTTGTACTTCAGTCGGCATTGTGCATTTTGTATTTAATTCCGATGCAATTTCTGTGTTTCATCGTCAATAAGAAGGTCCAAGGGATATAGTAAACTTGGAGTGAAGCATCGGAATCTATAACTGGTGTCACAGGAATGGTTCAAAGCATAGACAGTATTAAGAGTCGGTCTTCATGTACTTAAGTCGGCATTGTGCCTTTTGTATTAAATACAGATGCAATTTCTGTGTTTCATCGTCAATAATAAGGTCCAAGGAATACAGTAAACCTGAAGTAAAGCATCGGAATCTATAACTAGTGTCACAGGAATGGTTCAAAACATAGTCATTAAGAAGAGTCAGTCTTCTTGTACTTATGTCGGCATTGTGCCTTTTCTGTTTAAATCAGTTGCAATTTCTGTGTTTCATCATCAATAAGAAGGTCCAAGGGATACAGTAAACCTGGAGTGAAGCATCGGAATCTATAACTAGTATCACAGGAATGGTTCAAAACATAGACAGTAAGAAGAGTCAGTCTTCTTGTACTTAAGTTGACATTGTGCCTTTTCTATTAATTTCCGATGCAATTTCTGTGTTTCATCGTCAATAAGAAGGACAGAGGGATACAATAAACCTGAAGTGAAGCATCGGAATCTATAAATAATGTCACAGGAATGGTTCAATACGTAGTCAGTAAGAACAGTCGGTCTTCTTGTCCCTAAGTCGGCATTGTGCCTTTTTTATTTAATTCCGATGCAATTTCTGTGTTTCCTTGTCAATAAGAAGGTCCAAGGGATACAGTAAACCTGAAGTGAAGCATCGGAATCTATAACTTGTGTCACAGGAATGGTTCAAAACATAGTCAGTAAGAAGAGTCAGTCTTCGTGAGCTGAAGTCTTCATTGTGCCTTTTCTATTTAATTCCGATGCAATGTCATTGTCTCATCCTCAATAAGAAGGTCCAAGGGATACAGTAAACCTGGAGTGAAGCATCGGATCTATAACTAGTGTCAATGGAACGGTTCCTAACATAGACAATAAGAAGAGTCATTCTTCATGTTCTTAAGTCGGCATTGTGCCTTTTGTATTTAATTCCGATGCAATTTCTGTGTTTCATCGTCAATAAGAATGTCCAAGTGAACAGTAAACCTGAAGTGAAGCATCGGAATCTATAACTAGTGTCACAGGAATGGTTCAAAACATAGACAGTAAGAAGAGTCAGTCTTCTTGTACTTAAGTCGACATTGTGCCTTTTCTATATATTTACGATGGAATTTCTGTGTTTCATCGTCAATAAGAAGGTCAGAGGGATACAATAAACCTGAAGTGAAGCATCGGAATCTATAACTAGTGTCACAGGAATGGTTCAATACATAGTCAGTAAGAACAGTCAGTCTTCTTGTCCCTAAGTCGGCATTGTGCCTTTTTTATTTAATTCCGATGTAATTACTGTGTTTCATCGTCAATAAGAAGGTCAAAGGGATACAGTAAACCTGGAGTGGAGCATCGGAATCTATAACTAGTGTCACAGGAATGGTTCAAAACATAGACAGTAAGAAGAGTCAGTGTTCGTGTACTTAAGTCGGCATTTTGCCCTTTGGATTTAATTCCGATGCAATTTCTGTGTTTCATCGTCAATAAGAAGGTCCAAGGGATACAGTAAACCTGAAGTGAAGCATCGGAATTTATAACTAGTGTCACAGGAATGGTTCAAATCATAGTCAGTAAGAAGAAACAGACTTCGTGTACTGAAGTCTTCATTGTGCCTTTTCTATTTAATTCCGATGCAATTTCTTTATCTCATCGTCAATAAGAAGATCCAAGGGATACAGTAAACCTGGAGTGAAGCATCGAAATCTATAACTAGTGTCAATGGAACGGTTCAAAACACAGACAATAAGAAGAGTAAGTCTTCTTGTCCTTAAGTCGGCATTGTGCCTCTTGTATTTAGCTCCGATGCAATTTCTGTGTTTCATCGTCAATAAGAATGTCCAAGGGAACAGTAAACGTGAAGTGAAGCACCGGAATCTATAACTAGTGTCACAGGAATGGTTCAAAACATAGTCAGTAAGAAGAGTCAGTCTTCTTGTCCTTAAGTTGGCATTGTCCCTTTTGTATTTAGTTCCGATGCAATTTCTGTGTTTCATCGGCAATAAGTTCAGAGGGATACAGTAAAACTGAAGTGAAGCATCGGAATCCAAAATTAGTGTCACAAGAATGGTTCAAAACATAGACAGTAGGAAGAGTCAGTCCTCTTGTACTTAAGTCCGCATTGTGCCTTTTGTATTTAATTCCGATGCAATTTCTGTGTTTCATCGTCAATAAGAAGGTCCAAGGTATACAGTAAACCAGAAGTGAAGCATCGGAATATATAACTAGTGTCACAGGAATTGTTCAAATCATAGTCAGTAAGAAGAATCAGTCTTCTTGTAGTTAAGTCGGCATTGTACCTTTTCTATTTAATTCCGATGCAATTTCTGTGTTTCATCGTCAATAAGAAGGTCCACGGAATACTGTAAACCTCAAGTGAAGCATCGGAATCTATAACTAGTGTCACAGGAATTGCTCAAAACATAGTCAGGAGGAAGAGTCGGTCCTCATGCTCTTAAGTCTGCATTGTGCTTTTGTATTTAATTCCGATGCGATTTCTGTGTTTCATCGTCAATAAGAAGGTCCAAGGGATACAGTAAACCTGAAGTGAAGCATCGGAATTTATAACTAGTGTCACAGGAATGGTTCAAAACATAGGCAGTAGGAAGAGTCAGTCTTCTTGTACTTAAGTCGGCAATGTGACTTTTCTATTTAATTCTGATGCAATTTCAGTGTTTCATCGTCAATAAGAAGGTCAGAGGGATACAGTAAACCAGAAGTAAAGCATCCGAATCTATAACTAGTGTCACAGAAATGGTTCAAATCATAGTCAGTAAAAAGCGTCTGTCTTCTTGTACTTAAGTCCGCATTGTGCCTTTTGTATTTAATTCCGATGCAATTTCTGTGTTTCATCGTCAATAAGAAGGTCCGTGGGATACAGTAAACCATACGTGAAGCATCGTAATCTATAACTAGTGTCACAGGAATGGTTCAAAACATAGTCAGTAAAAAGAGTCAGTCGTTTTGTACTTAATTCGGCATTGTGCTTTTTGTGTTTAATTCCGATCCAATTACTGTGTTTCATCGTCAATAAGAAGGTCCAAGGGATACAGTAAACCTAAAGTGAAGCATCGGAATCTAAAACTAGTGTCACACGAATGGTTCAAAACATAGACAGTAAGATGAGTCAGTCTTCTTGTACTTAAGTCGGCATTGTGCCTTTTGTGTTTCATTCCCATGCAATTTCTGTGTTTCATCGTCAGTAAGAAGGTACAAGGGATACAGTAAACCTCAAGTGAAGCATCGGAATCCATAACTAGTATCACAGGAATGGTTCAAAACATAATCAGTAGGAAGTGTCGGTCTTCATGTACTTAAGTCGGCATTGTGCCCTTTTGTATTTAATTCCGATGCAATTTCTGTGTTTCATCGGCAATAAGGTCAGAGGGATAAGTAAACCTGAAGTGAAGCATCGGAATCTATAACTAGTGTCACAGGAATGGTTCAAAATATAGACAGTAGGAAGAGTCAGTCTTCTTGTACTTATGTCTTCATTGTGCCTTTTCTATTTAACTCCGATGCAATTTCTGTGTTTCATCGTCAATAGGAAGGTCCAAGGTATACAGTAAAACTGAAGTGAAACATCGGAATCTATAACTAGAGTCACAGGAATGGTTCAAAAGATAGTCAGTAATAAGAGTCAGTCTTCTTGTACTTAAGTCGGCATTGTGCCTTTTGTATTTAATTCAGTTGCAATTTCTGTGTTTCATCGACAATAAGAAGGTCCAAGGGATAGAGTAAACCTGCAGTTAAGCATCGGAATCTATAACTAGTGTCACAGGAATGGTTCAAAACATTGACAGTAAGAAGAGTCAGTCTTCTTGTACTTAAGTCGACATTGTGCCTTTTCTATTTATTTCCGATGCAATTTCTGTGTTTCATCGTCAATAAGAAGGTCAGAGGGATACAATAAACCTGAAGTAAAGCATCGGAATCTATAACTAGTGTCACAGGAATGGTTCAAAACATAGTCAGTAAGAACAGTCACTCTTCCTGTCCCTAAGTCGGCATTGTGCTTTTTTATTTAATTCCAATGCAATTTCTGTGTTTCATCGTCAATAAGAAGGTCCAAGGGATACAGTAAACCTGGAGTGTAGCATCGGAATCTATAACTAGTGTCAGAGGAATGGTTCACAACATAGACAGGAAGAAGAGTCAGTGTTCGTGTACTTAAATCGGCATTTTGCCCATTGTATTTAATTCCGATGCAATTTCTGTGTTTCATCTTCAATAAGAAGGTCCAAGGGATACAGTAAAACTGAAGTCAAGCATCGTAATCTATAACTAGTGTCACAGGAATGGTTCAAATCATAGCCAGTAAGAAGAGCCAATCTTCTTGTACTTAAGTAGACATTGTGGCGTTTCTGTTTAATTCCGATGCAAGTTCTGCGTTTCATCGTCAATAAGAAGGTCAGAGGGATACAGTAAACCTGAAGTGAAGCATCGCAATCTATAACTAGTGTCACAGGAATGGTTCAAAACATAGTCAGTAAGAAGAGTCAGTCTTCTCGTACTTATGTCGGCATTGTGCCTTTTGTATTTAATTCCGATGCAATTTCTGAGTTTCATCTTCAATAAGAGGGTCCAAGGGATACAGTAAACCTGAAGTGAAGCATCGGAACCTATAACTAGTGTCACAGGAATGGTTCAAAGCATAGACAGTACCAAAATTCAGTCGTCTTGTACTTAAGTCGGCATTATGCCTTTTGTATTTAATTCCGATGCAATTTCTGTGTTTCATCGTAAATAAGAAGATCCAAGGGATACAGTAAACCTCAAGTGAAGCATCAGGATCTATAACTAGTGTCACAGGAATGGTTCAGAACATAGTCAGTAGGAAGAGTCGGTCTTCATGTACTTAAGTCGGCATTGTGCCTTTTGTATTAAATACCGATGCAATTTCTGTGTTTCATCGTCAATAATAAGGTCCAAGGGAAACAGTAAACCTGAAGTGAAGCATCGGAATCTATAACTAGTGTCACAGGAATGTTTCAATACATAGACAGTCGGAAGAGTCAGTCTTTTTGTACTTAAGTCGGCATTGTGCCTTTTGTATTTAATTCCGATGCCATTTCTGTGTTTCGTCGTCAATACGAACGTCAGAGGGATACAGTAAACCTGAAGTGAAGCATCGGAATCCATAGCTAGTGTCACCGGAAAGTGTCAAAACATAGTCAGTAAGAAGAGTCAGTCTTCTTGTCCTTAAGTCGGCATTGTGCCTTTTGTATTTAATTCCGATGAATTTTCTGTGTTTCATCGTCAATAAGAAGGTCCATAAGATACAGTAAACCTGGAGTGAAGTATCGGATTTTATAACTAGTGTCACACGAATGGTTCAAAACATAGACAGTAAGAAGAGTCAGTCTTCTTGTACTTAAGCCCGCATTGTGCCTTTTGTATTTAATTCCGATGCAATTTCTGTGTCTCATCGTCTATAAGAAGGTCCAAGGAATACAGTGAACCTGAAGTGAAGCATCGGAATCTATAACTAGTGTCACAGGAATGGTTCAAAACATAGACAGTAAGAAGAGTCAGTCTTCTTGTACTTAACGCGGCATTGTGCCTTTTGTATTTAATTCCGATGCAATTTCTGTGTTTCATCGTCAACAAGAAGGTCAGAGGGATACAGTAAACCTGAAGTGAAGCATCGCAATCTATAACTAGTGTCACAGGAATGGTTCAAAACATAGTCAGTAAGAAGAGTCAGTCTTCTCGTACTTATGTCGGCATTGTGCCTTTCGTATGTAATTCCGATGCAATTTTTGTGTTTCATCGTCAATATGAAGGTCAGAGGGATACAGTATACCTGAAGTGAAGCATCGGAATCTATAACTAGAGTCACAGGAATGGTTCAAATCATAGACATTGAGAGGGGTCCGTTTCTTGTACTTAAGTCGGCATTGTGCCTTTTGTATTTAATTCCGATGCATTTTCTGTGTTTCATCGTTAATAAGAAGGTCCAAGGGATGCAGTAAAACTGAAGTCAAGCATCGGAATCTATAACTAGTGTCACAGGAACGGTTATAAACATACCCAGTAAGAGGAGTCAGTCTTCTTGTACTTAAGTAGGCAGTGTGGCGTTTCTATTTAATTCCGATGCAATTTCTGTGTTTCATCGTCAATACGAAGGTCAGAGGGATACAGTAAACCTGAAGTCAAGCATCCGAATCTATAACTAGTGTCACAGGAATGGTTCAAAAAAAAGTCAGCAAAAAGGGTCAGTCTTCTTTTACTTCAGTCGGCATTGTGCACTCTGTATTTAATTCCGATGCAATTTTTGTGGTTCATCGTCAATAAGAAGGTCAGAGGGGTACAGTTAACCTGAAGTGAAGCATCGGGATCTATAACTAGTGTCACAGGAATAATTCAAAGCATTGTCAGTAAGAAGAGCCAGTCTTCTAGTACTTAAGTCGGCATTGTGCCTTTTGTGTTTAATTCCGATGCAATTTCAGTGTTTCATCGTCAATAAGAAGGTCCAAGGGATACAGTAAACCTGAAGTGAAGCATCGGAATCTATAACTAGTGTCACAGGAATGGTTCAAAACATAGACAGTAAGATGAGTCAGTTTTCTTGTACTTAAGTCGGCATTGTGATTTTTGTATTTAATTCCGATGCCATTTGTATGTTTCATCCTCAACAGGAAAGTCAGAGGGATACAGTAAACCTGTAGTGAAGCATCGGAATCTATAGCTAGTGTCACCGAAATGGTTCAAAACGAAGTCAATAAGAAGAGTCAGTCATCTTGTCCTTAAGTCGGCATTGTGCCTTTTGTATTTAATTCCGATGAATATTCTGTGTTTCATCGTCAATAAGAAGGTCCAAGGGATACAGTAAACCTGGAGTGAAGCATCGGAATCTATTACTAGTGTCACAGGAATAGTTCACAACATAGACAGTAAGAAGAGTCAGTCTTCTTGTACTTAAGTCGGCATTGTGCCTTTTGTATTTAATTACGATTCAATTTCTGTGATTTATCGTCAAAAAGAAGGTCCAAGGGATACTGTAAGCCTGAAGTGAAGCATCGTAATCTATAACTAGTGTCACAGGAATGGTTCAAATCATAGACAGTAAGAGGAGTCAGTCTTCTTGTACTTAAGTCGTCATTGTGCCTTTTGTATTTAATTCCGATGAATATTCTGTGTTTCATCGTCAATAAGAACGTCCAAGGGATACAGTAAACCTGGAGTGAAGCATCGGAATCTATTACTAGTGTCACAGGAATAGTTCACAACATAGACAGTAAGAAGAGTCAGTCTTCTTGTACTTAAGTCGGCATTGTGCCTTTTGTATTTAATTACGATTCAATTTCTGTGTTTTATCGTCAAAAAGAAGGTCCAAGGGATACTGTAAACCTGAAGTGAAGCATCGGAATCTATTACTAGTGTCACAGGAATAGTTCACAACATAGACAGTAAGAAGAGTCAGTCTTCTTGTACTTAAGTCGGCATTGTGCCTTTTGTATTTAATTCCGATGCAATTTCTGTGTTTCATCGTCAATAAGAAGGTCCAAGGGGTACAGAAAAACTGAAGTCAAGCATCGGAATCTATAACTAGTGTCACAGGAATGGTTCAAAACATAGTCAGTAAGAAGAGTCAGTCTTCTTGTACTTAAGTCGGCATTGTGCCTTTTGTATTTAATTCCGATGCAATTTCTGTATTTCATCGTCAATAAGAAGGTCAGGGTGATACAGTAAACCTGAAGTGAAGCATCCGAATCAATAACTAGTGTCACAGGAATGGTTCGAAACATAGTCAGTAAATAGAGTCAGTCTTCTTGTACTTCAGTCGGCATTGTGCATTTTGTATTTAATTCCGATGCAATTTCTGTGTTTCATCGTCAATAAGAAGGTCCAAGGGGTATAGTAAACTTGGAGTGAAGCATCGGAATCTATAACTGGTGTCACAGGAATGGTTCAAAGCATAGACAGTATTAAGAGTCGGTCTTCATGTACTTAAGTCGGCATTGTGCCTTTTGTATTAAATACCGATGCAATTTCTGTGTTTCATCGTCAATAATAAGGTCCAAGGAATACAGTAAACCTGAAGTAAAGCATCGGAATCTATAACTAGTGTCACAGGAATGGTTCAAAACATAGTCAGTAAGAAGAGTCAGTCTTCTTGTACTTATGTCGGCATTGTGCCTTTTCTGTTTAAATCAGTTGCAATTTCTGTGTTTCATCATCAATAAGAAGGTCCAAGGGATACAGTAAACCTGGAGTGAAGCATCGGAATCTATAACTAGTATCACAGGAATGGTTCAAAACATAGACAGTAAGAAGAGTCAGTCTTCTTGTACTTAAGTTGACATTGTGCCTTTTCTATTAATTTCCGATGCAATTTCTGTGTTTCATCGTCAATAAGAAGGACAGAGGGATACAATAAACCTGAAGTGAAGCATCGGAATCTATAAATAATGTCACAGGAATGGTTCAATACGTAGTCAGTAAGAACAGTCAGTCTTCTTGTCCCTAAGTCGGCATTGTGCCTTTTTTATTTAATTCCGATGCAATTTCTGTGTTTCCTTGTCAATGAGAAGGTCCAAGGGATACAGTAAACCTGAAGTGAAGCATCGGAATCTACAACTAGTGTCACAGGAATGGTTCAAAACATAGTCAGTAAGAAGAGTCAGTCTTCGTGTACTGAAGTCTTCATTGTGCCTTTTCTATTTAATTCCGATGCAATGTCATTGTCTCATCCTCAATAAGAAGGTCCAAGGGATACAGTAAACCTGGAGTGAAGCATCGGATCTATAACTAGTGTCAATGGAACGGTTCCTAACATAGACAATAAGAAGAGTCATTCTTCATGTTCTTAAGTCGGCATTGTGCCTTTTGTATTTAATTCCGATGCAATTTCTGTGTTTCATCGTCAATACGAATGTCCAAGTGAACAGTAAACCTGAAGTGAAGCATCGGAATCTATAACTAGTGTCACAGGAATGGTTCAAAACATAGTCAGTAAGAAGAGTCAGTCTTCTTGTCCTTAAGTTGGCATTGTCCCTTTTGTATTTAATTCGGATGCAATTTCTGTGTTTCATCGGCAATAAGGTCAGAGGGATACAGTAAAACTGAAGTGAAGCATCGGAATCCAAAACTAGTGTCACAGGAATGGTTCAAAACATTGACAGTAGGAAGAGTCAGTCCTCTTGTACTGAAGTCCGCATTATGCCTTTTGTATTTAATTCCGATGCAATTTATGTGTTTCATCGTCAATAAGATGGTCCAAGGTATACAGTAAACCAGAAGTGAAGCATCGGAATATATAACTAGTGTCACAGGCATGGTTCAAAACATAGTCAGTAAGAAGAATCAGTCTTCTTGTACTTAAGTCGGCATTGTGCCTTTTCTATTTATTTCCGATGCAATTTCAGTGTTTCATCGTCAATAAGAAGGTCAGAGGGATACAATAAACCCGAAGTGAAGCATCGGAATCTATAACTAGTGTCACATGAATGGTTCAAACATAGTCAGTAGGAAGAGTCGGTCTTCATGTACTTATGTCGGCATTGTGCCTTTTGTATTTAATTCCGATGCAATTTCTGTTTTTCATCGTCAATAAGAAGGTCCAAGGGTTACAGTAAACCTGAAGTGAAGCATCGGAGTCTATAACTAGTGTCACAGGAATGGTTCAAAACATAGTCAGTAAGAAGAGTCAGTCTTCTTGTCCTTAAGTCGGCATTGTGCCTTTTGTATTTAATTCCGATGAATTTTCTGTGTTTCATCGTCAATAAGAAGGTCCATAAGATACAGTAAACCTGGAGTGAAGTATCGGATCTTATAACTAGTGTCACACGAATGGTTCAAAACATAGACAGTAAGAAGAGTCAGTCTTCTTGTACTTAAGCCCGCATTGTGCCTTTTGTATTTAATTCCGATGCAATTTCTGTGTTTCATCGTCTATAAGAAGGTCCAAGGAATACAGTGAACCTGAAGTGAAGCATCGGAATCTATAACTAGTGTCACAGGAATGGTTCAAAACATAGACAGTAAGAAGAGTCAGTCTTCTTGTACTTAACGCGGCATTGTGCCTTTTGTATTTAATTCCGATGCAATTTCTGTGTTTCATCGTCAACAAGAAGGTCAGAGGGATACAGTAAACCTGAAGTGAAGCATCGCAATCTATAACTAGTGTCACAGGAATGGTTCAAAACATAGTCAGTAAGAAGAGTCAGTCTTCTCGTACTTATGTCGGCATTGTGCCTTTCGTATTTAATTCCGATGCAATTTTTGTGTTTCATCGTCAATATGAAGGTCAGAGGGATACAGTATACCTGAAGTGAAGCATCGGAATCTATAACTAGAGTCACAGGAATGGTTCAAATCATAGACATTAAGAGGGGTCCGTTTCTTGTACTTAAGTCGGCATTGTGGCTTTTGTATTTAATTCCGATGCATTTTCTGTGTTTCATCGTTAATAAGAAGGTCCAAGGGATGCAGTAAAACTGAAGTCAAGCATCGGAATCTATAACTAGTGTCACAGGAACGGTTATAAACATAGCCAGTAAGAGGAGTCAGTCTTCTTGTACTTAAGTAGGCAGTGTGGCGTTTCTATTTAATTCCGATGCAATTCTGTGTTTCATCGTCAATACGAAGGTCAGAGGGATACAGTAAACCTGAAGTCAAGCATCCGAATCTATAACTAGTGTCACAGGAATGGTTCAAAAAAAAGTCAGCAAAAAGGGTCAGTCTTCTTTTACTTCAGTCGGCATTGTGCACTCTGTATTTAATTCCGATGCAATTTTTGTGGTTCATCGTCAATAAGAAGGTCACAGAGGTACAGTTAACCTGAAGTGAAGCATCGGGATCTATAACTAGTGTCACAGGAATAATTCAAAGCATTGTCAGTAAGAAGAGTCAGTCTTCTTGTACTTAAGTCGGCATTGTGCCCTTTGTGTTTAATTCCGATGCAATTTCAGTGTTTCATCGTCAATAAGAAGGTCCAAGGGATACAGTAAACCTGAAGTGAAGCATCGGAATCTATAACTAGTGTCACAGGAATGGTTCAAAACATAGACAGTAAGATGAGTCAGTTTTCTTGTACTTAAGTCGGCATTGTGATTTTTGTATTTAATTCCGATGCCATTTCTGTGTTTCATCCTCAACAGGAAAGTCAGAGGGATACAGTAAACCTGAAGTGAAGCATCGGAATCTATAGCTAGTGTCACCGAAATGGTTCAAAACGAAGTCAATAAGAAGAGTCAGTCATCTTGTCCTTAAGTCGGCATTGTGCCTTTTGTATTTAATTCCGATGAATATTCTGTGTTTCATCGTCAATAAGAAGGTCCAAGGGATACAGTAAACCTGGAGTGAAGCATCGGAATCTATTACTAGTGTCACAGGAATAGTTCACAACATAGACAGTAAGAAGAGTCAGTCTTCTTGTACTTAAGTCGGCATTGTGCCTTTTGTATTTAATTACGATTCAATTTCTGTGATTTATCGTCAAAAAGAAGGTCCAAGGGATACTGTAAGCCTGAAGTGAAGCATCGTAATCTATAACTAGTGTCACAGGAATGGTTCAAATCATAGACAGTAAGAAGAGTCAGTCTTCTTGTACTTAAGTCGTCATTGTGCCTTTTGTATTTAATTCCGATGAATATTCTGTGTTTCATCGTCAATAAGAAGGTCCAAGGGATACAGTAAACCTGGAGTGAAGCATCGGAATCTATTACTAGTGTCACAGGAATAGTTCACAACATAGACAGTAAGAAGAGTCAGTCTTCTTGTACTTAAGTCGGCATTGTGCCTTTTGTATTTAATTACGATTCAATTTCTGTGTTTTATCGTCAAAAAGAAGGTCCAAGGGATACTGTAAACCTGAAGTGAAGCATCGGAATCTATTACTAGTGTCAGAGGAATAGTTCACAACATAGACAGTAAGAAGAGTCAGTCTTCTTGTACTTAAGTCGGCATTGTGCCTTTTGTATTTAATTCCGATGCAATTTCTGTGTTTCATCGTCAATAAGAAGGTCCAAGGGGTACAGAAAAACTGAAGTCAAGCATCGGAATCTATAACTAGTGTCACAGGAATGGTTCAAAACATAGTCAGAAAGAAGAGTCAGTCTTCTTGTACTTAAGTCGGCATTGTGCCTTTTGTATTTAATTCCGATGCAATTTCTGTGTTTCATCGTCAATAAGAAGGTCAGGGTGATACAGTAAACCTGAAGTGAAGCATCCGAATCAATAACTAGTGTCACAGGAATGGTTCGAAACATAGTCAGTAAATAGAGTCAGTCTTCTTGTACTTCAGTCGGCATTGTGCATTTTGTATTTAATTCCGATGCAATTTCTGTGTTTCATCGTCAATAAGAAGGTCCAAGGGATATAGTAAACTTGGAGTGAAGCATCGGAATCTATAACTGGTGTCACAGGAATGGTTCAAAGCATAGACAGTATTAAGAGTCGGTCTTCATGTACTTAAGTCGGCATTGTGCCTTTTGTATTAAATACCGATGCAATTTCTGTGTTTCATCGTCAATAATAAGGTCCAAGGAATACAGTAAACCTGAAGTAAAGCATCGGAATCTATAACTAGTGTCACAGGAATGGTTCAAAAGATAGTCAGTAAGAAGAGTCAGTCTTCTTGTACTTATGTCGGCATTGTGCCTTTTCTGTTTAAATCAGTTGCAATTTCTGTGTTTCATCATCAATAAGAAGGTCCAAGGGATACAGTAAAACTGGAGTGAAGCATCGGAATCTATAACTAGTATCACAGGAATGGTTCAAAACATAGACAGTAAGAAGAGTCAGTCTTCTTGTACTTAAGTTGACATTGTGCCTTTTCTATTAATTTCCGATGCAATTTCTGTGTTTCATCGTCAATAAGAAGGACAGAGGGATACAATAAACCTGAAGTGAAGCATCGGAATCTATAAATAATGTCACAGGAATGGTTCAATACGTAGTCAGTAAGAACAGTCAGTCTTCTTGTCCCTAAGTCGGCATTGTGCCTTTTTTATTTAATTCCGATGCAATTTCTGTGTTTCCTTGTCAATGAGAAGGTCCAAGGGATACAGTAAACCTGAAGTGAAGCATCGGAATCTACAACTAGTGTCACAGGAATGGTTCAAAACATAGTCAGTAAGAAGAGTCAGTCTTCGTGTACTGAAGTCTTCATTGTGCCTTTTCTATTTAATTCCGATGCAATGTCATTGTCTCATCCTCAATAAGAAGGTCCAAGGGATACAGTAAACCTGGAGTGAAGCATCGGATCTATAACTAGTGTCAATGGAACGGTTCCTAACATAGACAATAAGAAGAGTCATTCTTCATGTACTTAAGTCGGCATTGTGCCTTTTGTATTTAATTCCGATGCAATTTCTGTGTTTCATCGTCAATAAGAATGTCCAAGTGAACAGTAAACCTGAAGTGAAGCATCGGAATCTATAACTAGTGTCACAGGAATGGTTCAAAACATAGTCAGTAAGAAGAGTCAGTCTTCTCGTACTTATGTCGGCATTGTGCCTTTCGTATTTAATTCCGATGCAATTTTTGTGCTTCATCGTCAATATGAAGGTCAGAGGGATACAGTATACCTGAAGTGAAGCAACGGAATCTATAACTAGAGTCACAGGAATGGTTCAAATCATAGACATTAAGAGGGGTCCGTTTCTTGTACTTAAGTCGGCATTGTGCCTTTTGTATTTAATTCCGATGCATTTTCTGTGTTTCATCGTTAATAAGAAGGTCCAAGGGATGCAGTAAAACTGAAGTCAAGCATCGGAATCTATAACTAGTGTCACAGGAACGGTTATAAACATAGCCAGTAAGAGGAGTCAGTCTTCTTGTACTTAAGTAGGCAGTGTGGCGTTTCTATTTAATTCCGATGCAATTTCTGTGTTTCATCGTCAATACGAAGGTCAGAGGGATACAGTAAACCTGAAGTCAAGCATCCGAATCTATAACTAGTGTCACAGGAATGGTTCAAAAAAAAGTCAGCAAAAAGGGTCAGTCTTCTTTTACTTCAGTCGGCATTGTGCACTCTGTATTTAATTCCGATGCAATTTTTGTGGTTCATCGTCAATAAGAAGGTCAGAGGGGTACAGTTAACCTGAAGTGAAGCATCGGGATCTATAACTAGTGTCACAGGAATAATTCAAAGCATTGTCAGTAAGAAGAGTCAGTCTTCTTGTACTTAAGTCGGCATTGTGCCTTTTGTGTTTAATTCCGATGCAATTTCAGTGTTTCATCGTCAATAAGAAGGTCCAAGGGATACAGTAAACCTGAAGTGAAGCATCGGAATCTATAACTTGTGTCACAGGAATGGTTCAAAACATAGACAGTAAGATGAGTCAGTTTTCTTGTACTTAAGTCGGCATTGTGATTTTTGTATTTAATTCCGATGCCATTTCTGTGTTTCATCCTCAACAGGAAAGTCAGAGGGATACAGTAAACCTGAAGTGAAGCATCGGAATCTATAGCTAGTGTCACCGAAATGGTTCAAAACGAAGTCAATAAGAAGAGTCAGTCATCTTGTCCTTAAGTCGGCATTGTGCCTTTTGTATTTAATTCCGATGAATATTCTGTGTTTCATCGTCAATAAGAAGGTCCAAGGGATACAATAAACCTGGAGTGAAGCATCGGAATCTATTACTAGTGTCACAGGAATAGTTCACAACATAGACAGTAAGAAGAGTCAGTCTTCTTGTACTTAAGTCGGCATTGTGCCTTTTGTATTTAATTACGATTCAATTTCTGTGATTTATCGTCAAAAAGAAGGTCCAAGGGATACTGTAAGCCTGAAGTGAAGCATCGTAATCTATAACTAGTGTCACAGGAATGGTTCAAATCATAGACAGTAAGAAGAGTCAGTCTTCTTGTACTTAAGTCGTCATTGTGCCTTTTGTATTTAATTCCGATGAATATTCTGTGTTTCATCGTCAATAAGAAGGTCCAAGGGATACAGTAAACCTGGAGTGAAGCATCGGAATCTATTACTAGTGTCACAGGAATAGTTCACAACATAGACAGTAAGAAGAGTCAGTCTTCTTGTACTTAAGTCGGCATTGTGCCTTTTGTATTTAATTACGATTCAATTTCTGTGTTTTATCGTCAAAAAGAAGGTCCAAGGGATACTGTAAACCTGAAGTGAAGCATCGGAATCTATTACTAGTGTCAGAGGAATAGTTCACAACATAGACAGTAAGAAGAGTCAGTCTTCTTGTACTTAAGTCGGCATTGTGCCTTTTGTATTTAATTCCGATGCAATTTCTGTGTTTCATCGTCAATAAGAAGGTCCAAGGGGTACAGAAAAACTGAAGTCAAGCATCGGAATCTATAACTAGTGTCACAGGAATGGTTCAAAACATAGTCAGTAAGAAGAGTCAGTCTTCTTGTACTTAAGTCGGCATTGTGCCTTTTGTATTTAATTCCGATGCAATTTCTGTGTTTCATCGTCAATAAGAAGGTCAGGGTGATACAGTAAACCTGAAGTGAAGCATCCGAATCAATAACTAGTGTCACAGGAATGGTTCGAAACATAGTCAGTAAATAGAGTCAGTCTTCTTGTACTTCAGTCGGCATTGTGCATTTTGTATTTAATTCCGATGCAATTTCTGTGTTTCATCGTCAATAAGAAGGTCCAAGGGATATAGTAAACTTGGAGTGAAGCATCGGAATCTATAACTGGTGTCACAGGAATGGTTCAAAGCATAGACAGTATTAAGAGTCGGTCTTCATGTACTTAAGTCGGCATTGTGCCTTTTGTATTAAATACCGATGCAATTTCTGTGTTTCATCGTCAATAATAAGGTCCAAGGAATACAGTAAACCTGAAGTAAAGCATCGGAATCTATAACTAGTGTCACAGGAATGGTTCAAAAGATAGTCAGTAAGAAGAGTCAGTCTTCTTGTACTTATGTCGGCATTGTGCCTTTTCTGTTTAAATCAGTTGCAATTTCTGTGTTTCATCATCAATAAGAAGGTCCAAGGGATACAGTAAACCTGGAGTGAAGCATCGGAATCTATAACTAGTATCACAGGAATGGTTCAAAACATAGACAGTAAGAAGAGTCAGTCTTCTTGTACTTAAGTTGACATTGTGCCTTTTCTATTAATTTCCGATGCAATTTCTGTGTTTCATCGTCAATAAGAAGGACAGAGGGATACAATAAACCTGAAGTGAAGCATCGGAATCTATAAATAATGTCACAGGAATGGTTCAATACGTAGTCAGTAAGAACAGTCAGTCTTCTTGTCCCTAAGTCGGCATTGTGCCTTTTTTATTTAATTCCGATGCAATTTCTGTGTTTCCTTGTCAATGAGAAGGTCCAAGGGATACAGTAAACCTGAAGTGAAGCATCGGAATCTACAACTAGTGTCACAGGAATGGTTCAAAACATAGTCAGTAAGAAGAGTCAGTCTTCGTGTACTGAAGTCTTCATTGTGCCTTTTCTATTTAATTCCGATGCAATGTCATTGTCTCATCCTCAATAAGAAGGTCCAAGGGATACAGTAAACCTGGAGTGAAGCATCGGATCTATAACTAGTGTCAATGGAACGGTTCCTAACATAGACAATAAGAAGAGTCATTCTTCATGTTCTTAAGTCGGCATTGTGCCTTTTGTATTTAATTCCGATGCAATTTCTGTGTTTCATCGTCAATAAGAATGTCCAAGTGAACAGTAAACCTGAAGTGAAGCATCGGAATCTATAACTAGTGTCACAGGAATGGTTCAAAACATAGTCAGTAAGAAGAGTCAGTCTTCTTGTCCTTAAGTTGGCATTGTCCCTTTTGTATTTAATTCGGATGCAATTTCTGTGTTTCATCGGCAATAAGGTCAGAGGGATACAGTAAAACTGAAGTGAAGCATCGGAATCTATAACTAGTGTCACAGGAATGGTTCAAAACATAGTCAGTAAGAAGAGTCAGTCGTTTTGACTAAATTCGGCATTGTGCATTTTGTGTTTAATTCCGATGCAATTTCTGTGTTTCATCGTCAATAAGATGGTCCAAGGGATACAGTAAACCTGAAGTGAAACATCGGAATATATAACTAGTGTCACAGGAATGGTTCAAAACACAGTCAGTAGGAAGTGTCGGTCTTCATGTACTTAAGTTGGCATTGTGTCTTTTGTATATAATTCGGATGCAATTTCTGTCTTTCATCGTCAATAAGAAGGACCGAGGGATACAGTAAACCTGAAGTGAAGCATCGGAATCTATAACTAGTGTCACTGGAATTTTTCAAAACATAGTCAGTAATAAGAGTCAGTCTTCTTGTACTTAAGTCGGCATTGTGCCTTTTCTATTTAATTCAGTTGCAATTTCTGTGTTTCATCGTCAATAAGAAGGTCCAGTGGATACAGTAAACCTGGAGTGAAGCAACGGAATTTATAACTAGTATCACAGGAATGGTTCAAAAAAGAGACAGTAAGAAGAGTCAGTCTTCTTGTACTTAAGTCGACATTGTGCCTTTTCTATTTATTTACGATGCAATTTCTGTGTTTCATCGTCAATAAGAAGGTCAGAGGGATACAATAAACCTGAAGTGAAGCATCGGAATCTATAACTAGTGTCACAGGAATGGTTCAATACATAGTCAGTAAGAACAGTCAGTCTTCTTGTCCCTAAGTCGGCATTGTGCCTTTTTTATTTAATTCCCATATAATTTCTGTGTTTCTTCGTCAATAAGAAGGTCAAAGGGATACAGTAAACCTGGAGTGTAGCATCGGAATCTATAACTAGTGTCACAGGAATGGTTCAAAACATAGACAGTAAGAAGAGTCAGTTTTCGTGTACTTAAGACGGCATTTTGCCCTTTGGATTTAATTCCGATGCAATTTCTGTGTTTCCTCGTCAATAAGAAGGTCCAAGGGATACAGTAAACCTGAAGTGAAGCACCGGAATTTATAACTAGAGTCACAGGAATGGTTCAAAACATAGTCAGTAAGAAGAGTCAGTCTTCGTGTACTGAAGTCTTCATTGTGCCTTTTCTATTTAATTCCGATGCAATTTCTTTGTCTCATCGTCAATAAAAGATCCAAGGGATACAGTAAACCTGGAGTGAAGCATCGGAATCTATAACTAGTGTCAATGGAACGGTTCAAAACATAGACAATAAGAAGAGTCAGTCTTCTTGTCCTTAAGTCGGCATTGTGCCTTTTGTATTTAATTCCGATGCAATTTCTGTGTTTCATCGTCAATAAGAATGTCCAAGGGCACAGTAAACCTGAAGTGAAGCATCGGAATCTATAACTAGTGTCACAGGAATGGTTCAAAACATAGTCAGTTAGTAGAGTCAGACTTCTTGTCCTTAAGTTGGCATTGTCCCTTTTGTATTTAATTCCGATGCAATTTCTGTGTTTCATCGGCAGTAAGGTCAGAGGGATACAGTAAAATTGAAGTGAAGCATCGGAATCCAAAACTAGTGTCACAGGAATGGTTCAAAACTTAGACAGTAGGAAGAGTCAGTCCTTTTGTACTTAAGTTTGCATTGTGCCTTTTGTACTTAATTCCGATGCAATTTCTGTGTTTCATCGTCAATAAGAAGGTCAGAGGGATACAATAAACCTGAAGTGAAGCATCGGAATCTATAACTAGTGTCACAGGAATGTTTCAAAGCATTGTCAGTAAGAACAGTCAGTCTTCTTGTACTTAAGTCGGCATTGTGCCTTTTGTATTTAATTCCGTTGCAATTTCTGTGTTTCATCGTCAATACGAAGGTCCAAGGCATACAGTAAACCTGGAGTGTAACATCGGAATCTATAAGTAGTGTCACAGGAATGGTTCAAAACATAGACAGTAAGAAGAGTCACTCTTCGCATACTTAAGTCGGCATTGTGCCTTTTGTATTTAATTCCGATGCAATTTCTGTGTTTCATCGTCAATTAGAAGGTCCAAGGGATACAGTAATCCTGAAGTGAAGCATCAGAATCTATAACTTGTGTCACAGGAATGGTTCAAATCATAGTCAGTATCAAGAGTCAGTCTTCTTGTACTTAAGTCTTCGTTGTGCCTTTTCTATTTAATTCCAATGCAATTTCTGTGTTTCATCGTCAATAAGTAGGTCAGAGGGATACGGTAAACCTGAAGCGAAGCATCGGAATCTATAACTAGTGTCACAGGAATGGTTCAAATCATAGTCAGTAAGAAGAGTCAGTCTTCTTGTCCTTAAGTTGGCATTGTGCCTTTCGTATTTAATTCCGATGCAATATCTGTGTTTCATCGTCACTAAGAAGGTCCTAGGGTTACAGTAAACCTGGAGTGAAGCATCGGAATCAATAACTAGTGTCACAGGAATGGTTCAAATCATAGACAGTAAGAAGAGTCAGTCTTCTTGTACTTAAGTCGGCATTGTGCCTTTTTTATTTAATTCCGATGCAAATTCTGTGTTTCATCGTCAATAAGAAGGTCCACGGAATACTGTAATCCTCAAGTGAAGCATCGGAATCTATAACTAGTGTCACAGGAATTGTTCAAAACATAGTCAGTAGGACGAGTCGGTCTTCATGTACTTAAGTCCGCATTGTGCCTTTTGTACTTAATTCCGATGCAATTTCTGTGTTTCATCGACAATAAGAAGGTCCAAGGTATACAGTAAACCAGAAGTGAAGCATCGGAATATATAACTAGTGTCACAGGAATGGGTCAAAACATAGTCAGTAAGAAGAATCAGTCTTCTTGTACTTATGTCGGCATTGTGCCTTTTCTATTTATTTCCGATGCAATTTCTGTCTTTCATCGTCAATAAGAAGGTCCAAGGGATACAGTAAACCTGAAGTGAAGCATCAGAATCTACAACTAGTGTCACAGGAATGATTCAAAACATAGACAGTAGGAAGAGTCAGTCTTCTTGTACTTAAGTCGGCAATGTGCCATTTGTATTTAATTCTGATGCAATTTCTGTGTTTCATCGTCAATAAGAAGGTCCAAGGGATACAGTAAACCTGGAGTGAAGCATCGGAATCTATAAATAGTGTCACAGGAATGTTTCAAAACATAGACAGTAAGAAAAGTCAGTCGTCTTGTACTTAAGTCGGCATTGTGCATTTTCTATTTAATTCAGTTGCAATTTCTGTGTTTCATCGACAATAAGAAGGTCCAAGGGATACAGTAAACCTGGAGTTAAGCATCGGAATCTATAACTAGTGTCACAGGAATGGTTTAAAACATAGACAGTAAGATGAGTCAGTCTTCTTGTACTTAAGTCGACAATGTGCCTTTTCTATTTATTTCCGATGCAATTTCTGTGTTTCATCGTCAATAAGAAGGTCAGAGGGATACAGTAAACCTGAAGTGAAGCATCGGAATCTATAACTAGTGTCACAGGAATGGTTCAAAACTTAGTCAGTAAGAACAGTCAGTCTTCTTGTCCCTAAGTCGGCATTGTGCCTTTTTTATTTAATTCCGATGTAATTTCTGTGTTTCATCGTCAGTAAGAAGGTCCAAGGGATACAGTAAACCTGGAATGTTGCATCGGAATCTATAACTAGTGTCAGAGGAATGGTTCAAAACATAGACAGCAAGAAGAGTCAGTCTTCGAGTACTTAAGTCGGCATTTTTCCCTTTGTATTTAATTCCGATGCAATTTCTGTGTTTCATCGTCAATAAGAAGGTCCAAGGGATACAGTAAAACTGAAGTCAAGCATCGTCATCTATAACTAGTGTCACAGGAATGGTTCACATCATAGCCAGTAAGAAGAGTCAGTCTTCTTGTACTTAAGAAGGCTTTGTGGCGTTTCTATTTAACACCGATGCAATTTCTGTGTTTCATCGTCAATAAAAAGGTCAGAGGGATACAGTAAACCTGATTTGAAGCATCGGGATCTATAACTAGTGTCACAGGAATGGTTCAAATCATAGTCAGTAAGAAGAGTCAGTCTTCTTGTACTTATGTCAGCATTGTGCCTTTTGTATTTAATTCCGATGCAATTTCTGAGCTTCATCGTCAATACGAGGGTCCAAGGGATACAGTAAACCTGAAGTGAAGCATCGGAACCTATAACTAGTGTCACAGGAATGGTTCAAAGCATAGACAGTAAGAAAAGTCAGTCGTCTTGTACTTAAGTCGGCATTGTGCTTTTTCTATTTAATTCCGATGCAATTTCTGTGTTTCATCGTGAATAAGAAGATCCAAGGGATACAGTAAACCTCAAGTGAAGCATCGGAATCTATAACTAGTGTCACAGGAATGGTTCAAAACATAGTCAGTAGGAAGAGTCGGTCTTCATGTACGTAAGTCGGCATTGTGCCTTTTGTATTAAGTACCGATGCAATTTCTGTGTTTCATCGTCAATAATAAGGTCCAAGGGATACAGTAAACCTGAAGTGAAGCACGGGAATCTATAACTAGTGTCACAGGAATGGTTCAATACAAAGACAGTAGGAAGAGCCAGTCTTTTTGTACTTAAGTCGGCATTGTGCCTTTTGTATTTAATTCCGATGCCATTTCTGTGTTTCGTCGTCAATAAGAACGTCAGAGGGATACAGTAAACCTGAAGTGAAGCATCGGAATCCATAGCTAGTGTCACCGGAAAGGTTCAAAACATAGTCTGTAAGAAGAGTCAGTCTTCTTGTCCTTAAGTCGGCATTGTGCCTTTTGTATTTAATTCCGATGAATTTTCTGTGTTTCATTGTCAATAAGAAGGTCCATGGGATACAGTAAACCTGGAGTGAAGTATCGGATTCTGTAACTAGTGTCACAGGAATGGTTCAAAACATAGACAGTAAGAAGAGTCAGTCTTCTTGTACTTAAGTCGACATTGTGCCTTTTCTATTTAATTCCGATGCAATTTCTGTGTTTCATCGTCAATGAGATGGTACAAGGGATACAGTAAACCGGGAATGTAGCATCGGAATCTATAACTAGTGTCAGAGGAATGGTTCAAAACATAGACAACAAGAAGAGTCAGTCTTCGAGTACTTAAGTCGGCATTTTGCCCTTTGTATTTAATTCCGATGCAATTTCTGTGTTTCATCGACAATAAGAAGGTCCAAGGGATACAGTAAAACTGAAGTCAAGCATCGTAATCTATAACTAGTGTCACAGGAATGGTTCAAATCATAGCCAGTAAGAAGAGTCAGTCTTCTTGTACTTAAGAAGGCTTTGTGGCGTTTCTATTTAACACCGATGCAATTTCTGTGTTTCATCGTCAATAAGAAGGTCAGAGGGATACAGTAAACCTGAATTGAAGCATCGGGATCTATAACTAGTGTCACAGGAATGGTTCAAATCATAGTCAGTAAGAAGAGTCAGTCTCCTTGTCCTTAAGTTGGCATTGTGCGTTTCGTATTTAATTCCGATGCAATATCTGTGTTTCATCGTCACTAAGAAGGTCCAAGGGTTACAGTAAACCTGGAGTGAAGCATCGGAATCAATAACTAGTGTCACAGGAATGGTTCAAATCATAGACAGTAAAAAGAGTCAGTCTTATTGTACTTAAGTCGGCATTGTGCCTTTTTTAATTAATTCCGATGCAAATTCTGTGTTTCATCGTCAATAAGAAGGTCCACGGAATACTGTAATCCTCAAGTGAAGCATCGGAATCTATAACTAGTGGCACAGGAATTGTTCAAAACATAGTCAGTAGGACGAGTCGGTCTTCATGTACTTAAGTCTGCATTGTGCCTTTTGTATTTAATTTCGATGCAATTTCTGTGTTTCATCGTCAATAAGAAGGTCCAAGGGATACAGTAAACCTGAAGTGAAGCATCGGAATCTATAACTAGTGTCACAGGAATGGTTCAAAACATAGACAGTAGGAAGAGACAGTCTTCTTGTACTTAAGTCGGCAATGTGCCATTTGTATTTAATTCTGATGCAATTTCTGTGTTTCATCGTCAATAAGAAGGTCCAAGGGATACAGTAAACCTGGAGTGAAGCATCGGAATCTATAAATAGTGTCACAGGAATGTTTCAAAACATAGACAGTAAGAAAATTCAGTCGTCTTGTACTTAAGTCGGCATTGTGCATTTTCTATTTAATTCAGTTGCAATTTCTGTGTTTCATCGACAATAAGAAGGTCCAAGGGATACAGTAAACCTGGAGTTAAGCATCGGAATCTATAACTAGTGTCACAGGAATGGTTCAAAACATAGACAGTAAGAAGAGTCAGTCTTCTTGTACTTAAGTCGACAATGTGCCTTTTCTATTTATTTCCGATGCAATTTCTGTGTTTCATCGTCAATAAGAAGGTCAGAGGGATACAATAAACCTGAAGTGAAGCATCGGAATCTATAACTAGTGTCACTGGAATGGTTCAAAGTATAGACAGTAAAAAGAGTCAGTCTTCTTGTACTTAAGTCGGCATTGTGCCATTTGTATTTAATTCCGATGCAATTGCTTTGATTCATCGTCAATAAGAAGGCCCAATGGATACAGTAAACCTGAAGTGAAGCATGGGACTCTACAACTAGTGTCACAGAAATAGTTCTAAACATAGACAGTAGATGAGTCAGTCTTCTTGTATGTAAGTCGGCATTTTGCCTTTTGTATTCAATTCCCATGCAATTTCTGTGTTTCATCGTCAATATGAAGGTCCAAGGGAAACAGTAAACCTGAAGTGAAGCGTCGGAATATATAACTAGTGTCACAGGAATGGTTCAAATCATAGTCAGTAATAAGAGTCAGTCTTCTTGTACTTAAGTCGGCATTGTGCCTTTTCTATTTAATTCAGTTGCAATTTCTGTGTTTCATCGTCAATAAGAAGGTCCAATGGATACAGTAAACCTGGAGTGAAGCATCGGAATTTATAACTAGTATCACAGGAATGGTTCAAAAAAGAGACAGTAAGAAGAGTCAGTCTTCTTGTACTTAAGTCGACATTGTGCCTTTTCTATTTATTTACGATGCAATTTCTGTGTTTCATCGTCAATAAGAAGGTCAGAGGGATACAATAAACCTGAAGTGAAGCATCGGAATCTATAACTAGTGTCACAGGAATGGTTCAAAACATAGTCAGTAAGAACAGTCAGTCTTCTTGTCCCTAAGTCGGCATTGTGCCTTTTTTATTTAATTCCCATATAATTTCGGTGTTTCTTCGTCAATAAGAAGGTCAAAGGGATACAGTAAACCTGGAGTGTAGCATCGGAATCTATAACTAGTGTCACAGGAATCGTTCAAAACATAGACAGTAAGAAGAGTCAGTTTTCGTGTACTTAAGTCGGCATTTTGCCCTTTGGATTTAATTCCGATGCAATTTCTGTGTTTCATCGTCAATAAGAAGGTCCAAGGGATACAGTAAACCTGAAGTGAAGCACCGGAATTTATAACTAGAGTCACAGGAATGGTTCAAAACATAGTCAGTAAGAAGAATCAGTCTTCGTGTACTGAAGTCTTCATTGTGCCTTTTCTATTTAATTCCGATGCAATTTCTTTGTCTCATCGTCAATAAAAGGTCCAAGGGATACAGTAAACCTGGAGTGAAGCATCGGAATCTATAACTAGTGTCAATGGAACGGATCAAAACATAGACAATAAGAAGAGCCAGTCTTCTTGTCCTTAAGTCGGCATTGTGCCTTTTGTATTTAATTCCGATGCAATTTCTGTGTTTCATCGTCAATAAGAATGTCCAAGGGTACAGTAAACCTGAAGTGAAGCATCGGAATCTATAACTAGTGTCACAGGAATGGTTCAAAACATAGTCAGTAAGAAGAGTCAGTCTTCTTGTCCTTAAGTTGGCATTGTCCCTTTTGTATTTAATTCCGATGCAATTTCTGTGTTTCATCGGCAATAAGGTCAGAGGGATACAGTAAAACTGAAGTGAAGCATCGGAATCCAAAACTAGTGTCACAGGAATGGTTCAAAACTTAGACAGTAGGAAGAGTCAGTCCTCTTGTACTTAAGTCCGCATTGTGCCTTTTGTACTTAATTCCGATGCAATTTCTGTGTTTCATCGTCAATAAGAAGGTCCAACGTATACAGAAAACCAGAAGTGAAGCATCGGAATATATAACTAGTGTCACAGGAATGGGTCAAAACATAGTCAGTAAGAAGAATCAGTCTTCTTGTACTTATGTCGGCGTTGTGCCTTTTCTATTTAATTCCGATGCAATTTCTGTGTTTCATCGTCAATAGGAAGGTCCAAGGGATATAGTGAACTTGGAGTGAAGCATCGTAATCTATAACTAGTGTCACAGGAATGGTTCAAAACATAGACAGTAAGAAGAGTCAGTCTTCTTGTACCTAAGTCGACATTGTGCCTTTTCTATTTAATTCCGTTGCAATTTCAGTGTTTCTTCGTCAATAAGAAGGTCAGAGGGATACAATAAACCTGAAGTCAAGCATCGGAATCTATAACTAGTGTCACAGGAATGGTTCAAAGCATTGTCAGTAAGAACAGTCAGTCTTCTTGTACTTAAGTCGGCATTGTGCCTTTTGTATTTAATTCCGTTGCAATTTCTGTGTTTCATCGTCAATACGAAGGTCCAAGGCATACAGTAAACCTGGAGTGTAACATCGGAATCTATAACTAGTGTCACAGGAATGATTCAAAACATAGACAGTAAGAAGAGTCACTCCTCGCGTACTTAAGTCGGCATTGTGCCTTTTGTATTTAATTCCGATGCAATTTCTGTGTTTCATCGTCAATAAGAAGGTCCAAGGGATACAGTAATCCTGAAGTGAAGCATCAGAATCTATAACTAGTGTCACAGGAATGGTTCAAAACATAGTCAGTATGAAGAGTCAGTCTTCTTGTACTTAAGTCTTCATTGTGCCTTTTCTATTTAATTCCAATGCAATTTCTGTGTTTCATCGTCAATAAGTAGGTCAGAGGGATACGGTAAACCTGAAGCGAAGCATCGGAATCTATAGCTAGTGTCACAGGAATGGTTCAAATCATAGTCAGTAAGAAGAGTCAGTCTTCTTGTCCTTAAGTTGGCATTCTGCCTTTCGTATTTAATTCCGATGCAATATCTGTGTTTCATCGTCACTAAGAAGGTCCAAGGGTTACAGTAAACCTGGAGTGAAGCATCGGAATCTATAACTAGTGTCACAGGAATGGTTCAAATCATAGACAGTAAGAAGAGTCAGTCTTCTTGTACTTATGTCGGCATTGTGCCTTTTTTATTTAATTCCGATGCAAATTCTGTGTTTCATCGTCAATAAGAAGGTCCACGGAATACTGTAATCCTCAAGTGAAGCATCGGAATCTATAACTAGTGTCACAGGAATGGTTCAAAACATAGACAGTAAGAAGAGTCAGTCTTCTTGTACTTAAGTCGACAATGTGCCTTTTCTATTTATTTCCGATGCAATTTCTGTGTTTCATCGTCAATAAGAAGGTCAGAGGGATACAATAAACCTGAAGTGAAGCATCGGAATCTATAACTAGTGTCACTGGAATGGTTCAAAGTATAGACAGTAAAAAGAGTCAGTCTTCTTGTACTTAAGTCGGCATTGTGCCATTTGTATTTAATTCCGATGCAATTGCTTTGATTCAACGTCAATAAGAAGGCCCAATGGATACAGTAAACCTGAAGTGAAGCATGGGACTCTACAACTAGTGTCACAGAAATAGTTCTAAACATAGACAGTAGATGAGTCAGTCTTCTTGTATGTAAGTCGGCATTTTGCCTTTTGTATTCAATTCCGATGCAATTTCTGTGTTTCATCGTCAATATGAAATTCCAAGGGAAACAGTAAACCTGAAGTGAAGCGTCGGAATATATAACTAGTGTCACAGGAATGGTTCAAATCATAGTCAGTAATAAGAGTCAGTCTTCTTGTACTTAAGTCGGCATTGTGCCTTTTCTATTTAATTCAGTTGCAATATCTGTGTTTCATCGTCAATAAGAAGGTCCAATGGATACAGTAAACCTGGAGTGAAGCATCGGAATTTATAACTAGTATCACAGGAATGGTTCAAAAAAGAGACAGTAAGAAGAGTCAGTCTTCTTGTACTTAAGTCGACATTGTGCCTTTTCTATTTATTTACGATGCAATTTCTGTGTTTCATCGTCAATAAGAAGGTCAGAGGGATACAATAAACCTGAAGTGAAGCATCGGAATCTATAACTAGTGTCACAGGAATGGTTCAAAACATAGTCAGTAAGAACAGTCAGTCTTCTTGTCCCTAGATCGGCATTGTGCCTTTTTTATTTAATTCCCATATAATTTCGGTGTTTCTTCGTCAATAAGAAGGTCAAAGGGATACAGTAAACCTGGAGTGTAGCATCGGAATCTATAACTAGTGTCACAGGAATCGTTCAAAACATAGACAGTAAGAAGAGTCAGTTTTCGTGTACTTAAGTCGGCATTTTGCCCTTTGGATTTAATTCCGATGCAATTTCTGTGTTTCATCGTCAATAAGAAGGTCCAAGGGATACAGTAAACCTGAAGTGAAGCACCGGAATTTATAACTAGAGTCACAGGAATGGTTCAAAACATAGTCAGTAAGAAGAATCAGTCTTCGTGTACTGAAGTCTTCATTGTGCCTTTTCTATTTAATTCCGATGCAATTTCTTTGTCTCATCGTCAATAAAAGGTCCAAGGGATACAGTAAACCTGGAGTGAAGCATCGGAATCTATAACTAGTGTCAATGGAACGGATCAAAACATAGACAATAAGAAGAGCCAGTCTTCTTGTCCTTAAGTCGGCATTGTGCCTTTTGTATTTAATTCCGATGCAATTTCTGTGTTTCATCGTCAATAAGAATGTCCAAGGGTACAGTAAACCTGAAGTGAAGCATCGGAATCTATAACTAGTGTCACAGGAATGGTTCAAAACATAGTCAGTAAGAAGAGTCAGTCTTCTTGTCCTTAAGTTGGCATTGTCCCTTTTGTATTTAATTCCGATGCAATTTCTGTGTTTCATCGGCAATAAGGTCAGAGGGATACAGTAAAACTGAAGTGAAGCATCGGAATCCAAAACTAGTGTCACAGGAATGGTTCAAAACTTAGACAGTAGGAAGAGTCAGTCCTCTTGTACTTAAGTCCGCATTGTGCCTTTTGTACTTAATTCCGATGCAATTTCTGTGTTTCATCGTCAATAAGAAGGTCCAACGTATACAGAAAACCAGAAGTGAAGCATCGGAATATATAACTAGTGTCACAGGAATGGGTCAAAACATAGTCAGTAAGAAGAATCAGTCTTCTTGTACTTATGTCGGCGTTGTGCCTTTTCTATTTAATTCCGATGCAATTTCTGTGTTTCATCGTCAATAGGAAGGTCCAAGGGATATAGTGAACTTGGAGTGAAGCATCGTAATCTATAACTAGTGTCACAGGAATGGTTCAAAACATAGACAGTAAGAAGAGTCAGTCTTCTTGTACCTAAGTCGACATTGTGCCTTTTCTATTTAATTCCGTTGCAATTTCAGTGTTTCTTCGTCAATAAGAAGGTCAGAGGGATACAATAAACCTGAAGTCAAGCATCGGAATCTATAACTAGTGTCACAGGAATGGTTCAAAGCATTGTCAGTAAGAACAGTCAGTCTTCTTGTACTTAAGTCGGCATTGTGCCTTTTGTATTTAATTCCGTTGCAATTTCTGTGTTTCATCGTCAATACGAAGGTCCAAGGCATACAGTAAACCTGGAGTGTAACATCGGAATCTATAACTAGTGTCACAGGAATGATTCAAAGCATAGACAGTAAGAAGAGTCACTCCTCGCGTACTTAAGTCGGCATTGTGCCTTTTGTATTTAATTCCGATGCAATTTCTGTGTTTCATCGTCAATAAGAAGGTCCAAGGGATACAGTAATCCTGAAGTGAAGCATCAGAATCTATAACTAGTGTCACAGGAATGGTTCAAAACATAGTCAGTATGAAGAGTCAGTCTTCTTGTACTTAAGTCTTCATTGTGCCTTTTCTATTTAATTCCAATGCAATTTCTGTGTTTCATCGTCAATAAGTAGGTCAGAGGGATACGGTAAACCTGAAGCGAAGCATCGGAATCTATAGCTAGTGTCACAGGAATGGTTCAAATCATAGTCAGTAAGAAGAGTCAGTCTTCTTGTCCTTAAGTTGACATTCTGCCTTTCGTATTTAATTCCGATGCAATATCTGTGTTTCATCGTCACTAAGAAGGTCCAAGGGTTACAGTAAACCTGGAGTGAAGCATCGGAATCTATAACTAGTGTCACAGGAATGGTTCAAATCATAGACAGTAAGAAGAGTCAGTCTTCTTGTACTTATGTCGGCATTGTGCCTTTTTTATTTAATTCCGATGCAAATTCTGTGTTTCATCGTCAATAAGAAGGTCCACGGAATACTGTAATCCTCAAGTGAAGCATCGGAATCTATAACTAGTGTCACAGGAATGGTTCAAAACATAGACAGTAAGAAGAGTCAGTTTTCGTGTACTTAAGTCGGCATTTTGCCCTTTGGATTTAATTCCGATGCAATTTCTGTGTTTCATCGTCAATAAGAAGGTCCAAGGGATACAGTTAACCTGAAGTGAAGCACCGGAATTTATAACTAGAGTCACAGGAATGGTTCAAAACATAGTCAGTAAGAAGAGTCGGTCTTCGTGTACTGAAGTCTTCATTGTGCCTTTTCTATTTAATTCCGATGCAATTTCTTTGTCTCATCGTCAATAAAAGGTCCAAGGGATACAGTAAACCTGGAGTGAAGCATCGGAATCTATAACTAGTGTCAATGGAACGGATCAAAACATAGACAATAAGAAGAGTCAGTCTTCTTGTCCTTAAGTCGGCATTGTGCCTTTTGTATTTAATTCCGATGCAATTTCTGTGTTTCATCGTCAATAAGAATGTCCAAGGGTACAGTAAACCTGAAGTGAAGCATCGGAATCTATAACTAGTGTCACAGGAATGGTTCAAAACATAATCAGTAAGAAGAGTCAGTCTTCTTGTCCTTAAGTTGGCATTGTCCCTTTCGTATTTAATTCCGATGCAATTTCTGTGTTTCGTCGGCAATAAGGTCAGAGGGATACAATAAAACTGAAGTGACGCATCGGAATCCAAAACTAGTGTCACAGGAATGGTTCAAAACTTAGACAGTAGGAAGAGTCAGTCCTCTTGTACTTAAGTCCGCATTGTGCCTTTTGTACTTAATTCCGATGCAATTTCTGTGTTTCATCGTCAATAAGAAGGTCCAAGGTATACAGTAAACCAGAAGCGAAGCATCGGAATATATAACTAGTGTCACAGGAATGGGTCAAAACATAGACAGTAGGAAGAGACAGTCTTCTTGTACTTAAGTCGGCAATTTGCCATTTGTATTTAATTCTGATGCAATTTCTGTGTTTCATCGTCAATAAGAAGGTCCAAGGGATACAGTAAACCTGGAGTGAAGCATCGGAATCTATAAATAGTGTCACAGGAATGGTTCAAAACATAGACAGTAAGAAAATTCAGTCGTCTTGTACTTAAGTCGGCATTGTGCATTTTCTATTTAATTCAGTTGCAATTTCTGTGTTTCATCGACAATAAGAAGGTCCAAGGGATACAGTAAACCTGGAGTGAAGCATCGGAATCTATAACTAGTGTCACAGGAATGGTTCAAAACATAGACAGTAAGAAGAGTCAGTCTTCTTGTACTTAAGTCGACAATGTGCCTTTTCTATTTATTTCCGATGCAATTTCTGTGTTTCATCGTCAATAAGAAGGTCAGAGGGATACAATAAACCTGAAGTGAAGCATCGGAATCTATAACTAGTGTCACAGGAATGGTTCAAAACTTAGTCAGTAAGAACAGTCAGTCTTCTTGTCCCTAAGTCGGCATTGTGCCTTTTTTATTTAATTCCGATGCAATTTCTGTGTTTCATCGTCAGTAAGAAGGTCCAAGGGATACAGTAAACCTGGAACGTAGCATCGGAATCTATAACTAGTGTCAGAGGAATGGTTCAAAACATAGACAGCAAGAAGAGTCAGTCTTCGAGTACTTAAGTCGGCATTTTCCCCTTTGTATTTAATTCCGATGCAATTTCTGTGTTTCATCGTCAATAAGAAGGTCCAAGGGATACAGTAAAACTGAAGTCAAGCATCGTCATCTATAACTAGTGTCACAGGAATGGTTCAAATCATAGCCAATAAGAAGAGTCAGTCTTCTTGTACTTAAGAAGGCTTTGTGGCGTTTCTATTTAACACCGATGCAATTTCTGTGTTTCATCGTCAATAAAAAGGTCAGAGGGATACAGTAAACCTGAATTGAAGCATCGGGATCTATAACTAGTGTCACAGGAATGGTTCAAATCATAGTCAGTAAGAAGAGTCAGTCTTCTTGTACTTATGTCGGCATTGTGCCTTTTGTATTTAATTCCGATGCAATTTCTGAGTTTCATCGTCAATAAGAGGGTCTAGGGATACAGTAAACCTGAAGTGAAGCATCGGAACCTATAACTAGTGTCACAGGAATGGTTCAAAGCATAGACAGTAAGAAAAGTCAGTCGTCTTGTACTTAAGTCGGCATTGTGCTTTTTCTATTTAATTCCGATGCAATTTCTGTGTTTCATCGTAAATAAGAAGATCCAAGGGATACAGTAAACCTCAAGTGAAGCATCGGAATCTATAACTAGTGTCACAGGAATGGTTCAAAACATAGTCAGTAGGAAGAGTCGGTCTTCATGTACTTAAGTCGGCATTGTGCCTTTTGTATTAAATACCGATGCAATTTCAATGTTTCATCGTCAATAATAAGGTCCAAGGGATACAGTAAACCTGAAGTGAAGCACGGGAATCTATAACTAGTGTCACAGGAATGGTTCAATACATAGACAGTAGGAAGAGCCAGTCTTTTTGTACTTAAGACGGCATTGTGCCTTTTGTATTTAATTCCGATGCCATTTCTGTGTTTCGTCGTCAATAAGAACGTCAGAGGGATACGGTAAACCTGAAGTGAAGCATCGGAATCCATAGCTAGTGTCACCGGAAAGGTTCAAACATAGTCTGTAAAAAGAGTCAGTCTTCTTGTCCTTAAGTCGGCATTGTGCCTTTTGTATTTAATTCCGATGAATTTTCTGTGTTTCATCGTCAATAAGAAGGTCCAAGGGATACAGTAAACCTGGAGTGAAGTATCGGATTCTGTAACTAGTGTCACAGGAATGGTTCAAATCATAGACAGTAAGAAGAGTCAGTCTTCTTGTACTTATGTCGGCATTGTGCCTTTTGTATTTAATTCCGATGCAATTTCTGTGTTTCATGGTCAATAAGAAGGTCCAAGGGATACAGTAAAACTGAAGTCAAGCATCGTCATCTATAACTAGTGTCACAGGAATGGTTCAAATCATAGCCAATAAGAACAGTCAGTCTTCTTGTACTTAAGAAGGCTTTGTGGCGTTTCTATTTAACACCGATGCAATTTCTGTGTTTCATCGTCAATAAAAAGGTCAGAGGGATACAGTAAACCTGAATTGAACCATCGGGATCTATAACTAGTGTCACAGGAATGGTTCAAATCATAGTCAGTAAGAAGAGTCAGTCTTCTTGTACTTATGTCGGCATTGTGCCTTTTGTATTTAATTCCGATGCAATTTCTGAGTTTCATCGTCAATAAGAGGGTCCAAGGGATACAGTAAACCTGCAGTGAAGCATCGGAACCTATAACTAGTGTCACAGGAATGGTTCAAAGCATAGACAGTAAGAAAAGTAAGTCGTCTTGTACTTAAGTCGGCATTGTGCTTTTTCTATTTAATTCCGATGCAATTTCTGTGTTTCATCGTAAATAAGAAGATCCAAGGGATACAGTAAACCTCAAGTGAAGCATCGGAATCTATAACTGGTGTCACAGGAATGGTTCAAAACATAGTCAGTAGGAAGAGTCGGTCTTCATGTACTTAAGTCGGCATTGTGCCTTTTGTATTAAATACCGATGCAATTTCTGTGTTTCATCGTCAATAATAAGGTCCAAGGGATACAGTAAACCTGAAGTGAAGCACGGGAATCTATAACTAGTGTCACAGGAATGGTTCAATACATAGACAGTAGGAAGAGCCAGTCTTTTTGTACTTAAGTCGGCATTGTGCCTTTTGTATTTAATTCCGATGCCATTTCTGTGTTTCGTCGTCAATAAGAACGTCAGAGGGATACAGTAAACCTGAAGTGAAGCATCGGAATCCATAGCTAGTGTCACCGGAAAGGTTCAAACATAGTCTGTAAAAAGAGTCAGTCTTCTTGTCCTTAAGTCAACATTGTGCCTTTTGTATTTAATTCCGATGAATTTTCTGTGTTTCATCGTCAATAAGGAGGTCCAAGGGATACAGTAAACCTGGAGTGAAGTATCGGATTCTGTAACTAGTGTCACAGGAATGGTTCAAATCATAGACAGTAAGAAGAGTCAGTCTTCTTGTACTTATGTCGGCATTGTGCCTTTTGTATTTAATTCCGATGCAATTTCTGAGTTTCACCCTCAATAAGAGGGTCCACGGGATACAGTAAACCTGAAGTGAACCATCGGAACCTATAACTAGTGTCACAGGAATGGTTCAAAGCATAGACAGTAAGAAAAGTCAGTCGTCGTGTACTTAAGTCGGCATTTTGCCTTTTTTATTTAATTCAGTTGCAATTTCTGTGTTTCATCGTCAATAAGAAGGTCCAAGGGATACAGTAAACCTGGAGTGAAGCTTCGGAATTTATAACTAGTATCACAGGAATGGTTCAAAAAAGAGACAGTAAGAAGAGTCAGTCCTCTTGTACTTAAGTCGACATTGTGCCTTGTCTATTTATTTACGATGCAATTTCTATGTTTCGTCGTCAAAAAGAAGGTCAGAGGGATACAATAAACCTGAAGTGACGCATCGGAATCTATAACTAGTGTCACAGGAATGGTTCAATACATAGTCAGTAAGAACAGTCCGTCTTCTTGTCCCTAAGTCGGCATTGTGCCTTTTCTATTTATTTCCGATGCAATTTCTGTGTTTCATCGTCAATAAGAAGGTCAGAGGGATACAATAAACCTGAAGTGAAGCATCGGAATCTATAACTAGTGTCACAGGAATGGTTCGAAACTTAGTCAGTAAGAACAGTCAGTCTTCTTGTCCCTAAGTCGGCATTGTGCCTTTTGTATTTAATTCCGATGCAATTTCTGTGTTTCATCGTCAGTAAGAAGGTCCAAGGGATACAGTAAACCTGGAACGTAGCATCGGAATCTATAACTAGTGTCAGAGGAATGGTTCAAAACATAGACAGCAAGAAGAGTCAGTCTTCGAGTACTTAAGTCGGCATTTTTCCCTTTGTATTTAATTCCGATGCAATTTCTGTGTTTCATCGTCAATAAGAAGGTCCAAGGGATACAGTAAAACTGAAGTCAAGCATCGTCATCTATAACTAGTGTCACAGGAATGGTTCAAATCATAGCCAATAAGAAGAGTCAGTCTTCTTGTACTTAAGAAGGCTTTGTGGCGTTTCTATTTAACACCGATGCAATTTCTGTGTTTCATCGTCAATAAAAAGGTCAGAGGGATACAGTAAACCTGAATTGAAGCATCGGGATCTATAACTAGTGTCACAGGAATGGTTCAAATCATAGTCAGTAAGAAGAGTCAGTCTTCTTGTACTTATGTCGGCATTGTGCCTTTTGTATTTAATTCCGATGCAATTTCTGAGTTTCATCGTCAATAAGAGGGTCCAAGGGATACAGTAAACCTGAAGTGAAGCATCGGAACCTATAACTAGTGTCACAGGAATGGTTCAAAGCATAGACAGTAAGAAAAGTCAGTCGTCTTGTACTTAAGTCGGCATTGTGCTTTTTCTATTTAATTCCGATGCAATTTCTGTGTTTCATCGTAAATAAGAAGATCCAAGGGATACAGTAAACCTCAAGTGAAGCATCGGAATCTATAACTAGTGTCACAGGAATGGTTCAAAACATAGTCAGTAGGAAGGGTCGGTCTTCATGTACTTAAGTCGGCATTGTGCCTTTTGTATTAAATACCGATGCAATTTCAATGTTTCATCGTCAATAATAAGGTCCAAGGGATATAGTAAACCTGAAGTGAAGCACGGGAATCTATAACTAGTGTCACAGGAATGGTTCAATACATAGACAGTAGGAAGAGCCAGTCTTTTTGTACTTAAGTCGGCATTGTGCTTTTTGTATTTAATTCCGATGCCATTTCTGTGTTTCGTCGTCAATAAGAACGTCAGAGGGATACAGTAAACCTGAAGTGAAGCATCGGAATCCATAGCTAGTGTCACCGGAAAGGTTCAAACATAGTCTGTAAAAAGAGTCAATCTTCTTGTCCTTAAGTCGGCATTGTGCCTTTTGTATTTAATTCCGATGAATTTTCTGTGTTTCATCGTCAATAAGATGGTCCAAGGGATACAGTAAACCTGGAGTGAAGTATCGGATTCTGTAACTAGTGTCACAGGAATGGTTCAAATCATAGACATTAAGAAGAGTCAGTCTTCTTGTACTTATGTCGGCATTGTGCCTTTTGTATTTAATTCCGATGCAATTTCTGAGTTTCATCCTCAATAAGAGGGTCCAAGGGATACAGTAAACCTGAAGTGAACCATCGGAACCTATAACTAGTGTCACAGGAATGGTTCAAAGCATAGACAGTAAGAAAAGTCAGTCGTCGTGTACTTAAGTCGGCATTTTGCCTTTTTTATTTAATTCAGTTGCAATTTCTGTGTTTCATCGTCAATAAGAAGGTCCAAGGGATACAGTAAACCTGGAGTGAAGCTTCGGAATTTATAACTAGTATCACAGGAATGGTTCAAAAAAGAGACAGTAAGAAGAGTCAGTCCTCTTGTACTTAAGTCGACATTGTGCCTTGTCTATTTATTTACGATGCAATTTCTATGTTTCGTCGTCAAAAAGAAGGTCAGAGGGATACAATAAACCTGAAGTGACGCATCGGAATCTATAACTAGTGTCACAGGAATGGTTCAATACATAGTCAGTAAGAACAGTCCGTCTTCTTGTCCCTAAGTCGGCATTGTGCCTTTTTTATTTAATTCCGATATAATTTCTGTGTTTCATCGTCAATAAGAAGGTCAAAGGGATACAGTTAAACTGAAGTCAAGCATCGTAATCTATAACTAGTGTCACAGGAATGGTTCAAATCATAGCCAGTAAGAAGAGTCAGTCTTCTTGTGCTTAAGAAGGCTTTGTGGCGTTTCTATTTAACACCGATGCAATTTCTGTGTTTCATCGTCAATAAGAAGGTCCAATGGATAAAGTAAACCTGGAGTGAAGCATCGGAATTTATAACTAGTATCACAGGAATTGTTCAAAAAAGAGACAGTAAGAAGAGTCAGTCTTCTTGTACTTAAGTCGACATTGTGCCTTTTCTATTTATTTACGATGCAATTTCTGTGTTTCATCGTCAATAAGAAGGTCAGAGGGATACAATAATCCTGAAGTGAAGCATCGGAATCTATAACTAGTGTCACAGGAATGGTTCAATACATAGTCAGTAAGAAAAGTCAGTCTTCTTGTCCCTAAGTCGGCATTGTGCCTTTTTTATTTAATTCCCATATAATTTCTGTGTTTCTTCGTCAATAAGAAGGTCAAAGGGATACAGTAAACCTGGAGTGTAGCATCGGAATCTATAACTAGTGTCACAGGAATGGTTCAAAACATAGACAGTAAGAAGAGTCAGTTTTCGTGTACTTAAGTCGGCATTTTGCCCTTTGGATTTAATTCTGATGCAATTTCTGTGTTTCATCGTCAATAAGAAGGTCCAAGGGATACAGTAAACCTGAAGTGAAGCACCGGAATTTATAACTAGAGTCACAGGAATGGTTCAAAACATAGTCAGTAAGAAGAGTCGGTCTTCGTGTACTGAAGTCTTCATTGTGCCTTTTCTATTTAATTCCGATGCAATTTCTTTGTCTCATCGTCAATAAAAGGTCCAAGGGATACAGTAAACCTGGAGTGAAGCATCGGAATCTATAACTAGTGTCAATGGAACGGATCAAAACATAGACAATAAGAAGAGTCAGTCTTCTTGTCCTTAAGTCGGCATTGTGCCTTTTGTATTTAATTCCGATGCAATTTCTGTGTTTCATCGTCAATAAGAATGTCCAAGGGTACAGTAAACCTGAAGTGAAGCATCGGAATCTATAACTAGTGTCACAGGAATGGTTCAAAACATAATCAGTAAGAAGAGTCAGTCTTCTTGTCCTTAGGTTGGCATTGTCCCTTTTGTATTTAATTCCGATGCAATTTCTGTGTTTCATCGGCAATAAGGTCAGAGGGATACAATAAAACTGAAGTGAAGCATCGGAATCCAAAACTAGTGTCACAGGAATGGTTCAAAACTTAGACAGTAGGAAGAGTCAGTCCTCTTGTACTTAAGTCCGCATTGTGCCTTTTGTACTTAATTCCGATGCAATTTCTGTGTTTCATCGTCAATAAGAAGGTCCAAGGTATACAGTAAACCAGAAGCGAAGCATCGGAATATATAACTAGTGTCACAGGAATGGGTCAAAACATAGTCAGTAAGAAGCATCAGTCTTCTTGTACTTATGTCGGCATTGTGCCTTTTCTATTTAATTCCGATGCAATTTCTGTGTTTCATCGTCAATAGGAAGGTCCAAGGGATATAGTGAACTTGGAGTGAAGCATTGTAATCTATAACTAGTGTCACAGGAATGGTTCAAAACATAGACAGAAAGAAGAGTCAGTCTTCTTGTACCTAAGTCGACATTGTGCCTTTTCTGTTTAATTCCGATGCATTTTCAGTGTTTCATCGTCAATAAGAAGGTCAGAGGGATACAATAAACCTGAAGTGAAGCATCGGAATCTATAACTAGTGTCACAGGAATGGTTCAAAGCATTGTCAGTAAGATCAGTCAGTCTTCTTGTACTTAAGTCGGCATTGTGCCTTTTGTATTTAATTCCGTTGCAATTTCTGTGTTTCATCGTCAATACGAAGGTCCAAGGCATACAGTAAACCTGGAGTGCAACATCGGAATCTATAAGTAGTGTCACAGGAATGGTTCAAAACATAGACAGTAAGAAGAGTCACTCTTCGCGTACTTAAGTCGGCATTGTGCCTTTTGTATTTAATTCCGATGCAATTTCTGTGTTTCATCGTCAATAAGAAGGTCCAAGGGACACAGTAATCCTGAAGTGAAGCATCAGATTCTATAACTAGTGTCACGGGAATGGTTCAAAACAAAGTCAGTATGAAGAGTCAGTCTTCTTGTACTTAAGTCTTCGTTGTGCCTTTTCTATTTAATTCCAATGCAATTTCTGTGTTTCATCGTCAATAAGTAGGTCAGAGGGATACGGTAAACTTTGAAGCGAAGCATCGGAATCTATAGCTAGTGTCACAGGAATGGTTCAAATCATAGTCAGTAAGAAGAGTCAGTCTTCTTGTCCTTAAGTTGGCATTCTGCCTTTCGCATTTAATTCCGATGCAATATCTGTGTTTCATCGTCACTAAGAAGGTCCAAGGGTTACAGTAAACCTGGAGTGAAGCATCGGAATCAATAACTAGTGTCACAGGAATGGTTCAAATCATAGACAGTAAGAAGAGTCAGTCTTCTTGTACTTATGTCGGCATTGTGCCTTTTTTATTTAATTCCGATGCAAATTCTGTGTTTCATCGTCAATAAGAAGGTCCACGGAATACTGTAATCCTCAAGTGAAGCATCGGAATCTATAACTAGTGTCACAGGAATTGTTCAAAACATAGTCAGTAGGACGAGTCGGTCTTCATGTACTTAAGTCTGCATTGTGCCTTTTGTATTTAATTTCGATGCAATTTCTGTGTTTCATCGTCAATAAGAAGGTCCAAGGGATACAGTAAACCTGAAGTGAAGCATCGGAATCTATAACTAGTGTCACAGGAATGGTTCAAAACATAGACAGTAGGAAGAGACAGTCTTCTTGTACTTAAGTCGGCAATGTGCCATTTGTATTTAATTCTGATGCAATTTCTGTGTATCATCGTCAATAAGAATGTCCAAGGGATACAGTAAACCTGGAGTGAAGCGTCGGAATCTATAAATAGTGTCACAGGAATGGTTCAAAACATAGACAGTAAGAAAATTCAGTCGTCTTGTACTTAAGTCGGCATTGTGCATTTTCTATTTAATTCAGTTGCAATTTCTGTGTTTCATCGACAATAAGAAGGTCCAAGGGATACAGTAAACCTGGAGTTAAGCATCAGAATCTATAACTAGTGTCACAGGAATGGTTCAAAACATAGACAGTAAGAAGAGTCAGTCTTCTTGTACTTAAGTCGACAATGTGCCTTTTCTATTTATTTCCGATGCAATTTCTGTGTTTCATCGTCAATAAGAAGGTCAGAGGGATACAATAAACCTGAAGTGAAGCATCGGAATCTATAACTAGTGTCACAGGAATGGTTCAAAACTTAGTCAGTAAGAACAGTCAGTCTTCTTGTCCCTAAGTCGGCATTGTGCCTTTTTTATTTAATTCCGATGCAATTTCTGTGTTTCATCGTCAGTAAGAAGGTCCAAGGGATACAGTAAACCTGGAACGTAGCATCGGAATCGATAACTAGTGTCAGAGGAATGGTTCAAAACATAGACAGCAAGAAGAGTCAGTCTTCGAGTACTTAAGTCGGCATTTTTCCCTTTGTATTTAATTCCGATGCAATTTCTGTGTTTCATCGTCAATAAGAAGGTCCAAGGGATACAGTAAAACTGAAGTCAAGCATCGTCATCTATAACTAGTGTCACAGGAATGGTTCAAATCATAGCCAGTAAGAAGAGTCAGTCTTCTTGTACTTAAGAAGGCTTTGTGGCGTTTCTATTTAACACCGATGCAATTTCTGTGTTTCATCGTCAATAAAAGGGTCAGAGGGATATAGTAAACCTGAATTGAAGCATCGGGATCTATAACTAGTGTCACAGGAATGGTTCAAATCATAGTCAGTAAGAAGAGTCAGTCTTCTTGTACTTATGTCGGCATTGTGCCTTTTGTATTTAATTCCGATGCAATTTCTGAGTTTCATCGTCAATAAGAGGGTCCAAGGGATACAGTAAACCTGAAGTGAAGCATCGGAACCTATAACTAGTGTCACAGGAATGGTTCAAAGCATAGACAGTAAGAAAAGTCAGTCGTCTTGTACTTAAGTCGGCATTGTGCTTTTTCTATTTAATTCCGATGCAATTTCTGTGTTTCATCGTAAATAAGAAGATCCAAGGGATACAGTAAACCTCAAGTGAAGCATCGGAATCTATAACTAGTGTCACAGGAATGGTTCAAAACATAGTCAGTAGGAAGAGTCGGTCTTCATGTACTTAAGTCGGCATTGTACCTTTTGTATTAAATACCGATGCAATTTCTGTGTTTCATCGTCAATAATAAGGTCCAAGGGATACAGTAAACCTGAAGTGAAGCACGGGAATCTATAACTAGTGTCACAGGAATGGTTCAATACATAGACAGTAGGAAGAGCCAGTCTTTTTGTACTTAAGTCGGCATTGTGCCTTTTGTATTTAAGTCCGATGCCATTTCTGTGTTTCGTCGTCAATAAGAACGTCAGAGGCATACAGTAAACCTGAAGTGAAACATCGGAATCCATAGCTAGTGGCACCGGAAAGGTTCAAAATATAGTCTGTAAGAAGAGTCAGTCTTCTTGTCCTTAAGTCGGCATTGTGCCTTTTCTATTTAATTCCGATGCAATTTCTGTGTTTCATCGTCAATGAGAAGGTACAAGGGATACAGTAAAACTGGAGTGAAGCATCGGAATCTATGACTAGTGTCAATGGAATGGTTCAAAACATAGACAGTAAGAAGAGTCAGTCTTCTTGTTCTTAATTCGGCATTGTGCCTTTTCTATTTAATTCAGATGAAATTTCTGTATTTCTTCGTCAATACGAAGGTCAAAGGTATACAGTAAACCTGAAGTGAAGCATCGGAATCTACAACTAGTGTCACAGGAATGGTTCAAAACATAGTCAGTAGGAAGAGTCGGTCTTCATGTACTTATGTCGGCATTGTGCCTTTCGTATTTAATTCCGATGCAATTTCTGTGTTTCATCGTCAATAAGAAGGTCCAAGGGATACAGTAATCCTGAAGTGAAGCATCAGAATCTATAACTAGTGTCACGGGAATGGTTCAAAACAAAGTCAGTATGAAGAGTCAGTCTTCTTGTACTTAAGTCTTCGTTGTGCCTTTTCTATTTAATTCCAATGCAATTTCTGTGTTTCATCGTCAATATATAGGTCAGAGGGATACGGTAAACCTGAAGCGAAGCATCGGAATCTATAACTAGTGTCACAGGAATGGTTCAAATCATAGTCAGTAAGAAGAGTCAGTCTTCTTGTCCTTAAGTTGGCATTGTGCCTTTCGTATTTAATTCCGATGCGATATCTGTGTTTCATCGTCACTAAGAAGGTCCAAGGGTTACAGTAAACCTGGAGTGAAGCATCGGAATCAATAACTAGTGTCACAGGAATGGCTCAAATCATAGACAGTAAGAAGAGTCAGTCTTCTTGTACTTAAGTCGGCATTGTGCCTTTTTTATTTAATTCCGATGCAAATTCTGTGTTTCATCGTCAATAAGAAGGTCCACGGAATACTGTAATCCTCAAGTGAAGCATCGGAATCTATAACTAGTGTCACAGGAATTGTTCAAAACATAGTCAGTAGGACGAGTCGGTCTTCATGTACTTAAGTCCGCATTGTGCCTTTTGTACTTAATTCCGATGCAATTTCTGTGTTTCATCGACAATAAGAAGGTCCAAGGTATACAGTAAACCAAAAGTGAAGCATCGGAATATATAACTAGTGTCACAGGAATGGGTCAAACATAGTCAGTAAGAAGAATCAATCTTCTTGTACTTATGTCGGCATTGTGCCTTTTCTATTTAATTCCGATGCAATTTCTGTGTTTCATCGTCAATAAGAAGGTCCAAGGGGTATAGTGAACTTGGAGTGAAGCATCGGAATCTACAACTAGTGTCACAGGAATGGTTCAAAACATAGTCAGTAGGAAGAGTCGGTCTTCATGTACTTATGTCGGCATTGTGCCTTTCGTATTTAATTCCGATGCAATTTCTGTGTTTCATCGTCAATACGAAGGTCCAAGGCATACAGTAAACCTGGAGTGTAACATCGGAATCTATAACTAGTGTCACAGGAATGATTCAAAACATAGACAGTAAGAAGAGTCACTCCTCGCGTACTTAAGTCGGCATTGTGCCTTTTGTATTTAATTCCGATGCAATTTCTGTGTTTCATCGTCAATAAGAAGGTCCAAGGGATACAGTAATCCTGAAGTGAAGCATCAGAATCTATAACTAGTGTCACAGGAATGGTTCAAAACATAGTCAGTATGAAGAGTCAGTCTTCTTGTACTTAAGTCTTCATTGTGCCTTTTCTATTTAATTCCAATGCAATTTCTGTGTTTCATCGTCAATAAGTAGGTCAGAGGGATACGGTAAACTTTGAAGCGAAGCATCGGAATCTATAGCTAGTGTCACAGGAATGGTTCAAATCATAGTCAGTAAGAAGAGTCAGTCTTCTTGTCCTTAAGTTGGCATTCTGCCTTTCGTATTTAATTCCGATGCAATATCTGTGTTTCATCGTCACTAAGAAGGTCCAAGGGGTTACGGTAAACCTGGAGTGAAGCATCGGAATCAATAACTAGTGTCACAGGAATGGTTCAAATCATAGACAGTAAGAAGAGTCAGTCTTCTTGTACTTATGTCGGCATTGTGCCTTTTTTATTTAATTCCGATGCAAATTCTGTGTTTCATCGTCAATAAGAAGGTCCACGGAATACTGTAATCCTCAAGTGAAGCATCGGAATCTATAACTAGTGTCACAGGAATTGTTCAAAACATAGTCAGTAGGACGAGTCGGTCTTCATGTACTTAAGTCTGCATTGTGCCTTTTGTATTTAATTTCGATGCAATTTCTGTGTTTCATCGTCAATACGAAGGTCCAAGGGATACAGTAAACCTGAAGTGAAGCATCGGAATCTATAACTAGTGTCACAGGAATGGTTCAAAACATAGACAGTAGGAAGAGACAGTCTTCTTGTACTTAAGTCGGCAATGTGCCATTTGTATTTAATTCTGATGCAATTTCTGTGTATCATCGTCAATAAGAATGTCCAAGGGATACAGTAAACCTGGAGTGAAGCGTCGGAATCTATAAATAGTGTCACAGGAATGGTTCAAAACATAGACAGTAAAAAAATTCAGTCGTCTTGTACTTAAGTCGGCATTGTGCATTTTCTATTTAATTCAGTTGCAATTTCTGTGTTTCATCGACAATAAGAAGGTCCAAGGGATACAGTAAACCTGGAGTTAAGCATCAGAATCTATAACTAGTGTCACAGGAATGGTTCAAAACATAGACAGTAAGAAGAGTCAGTCTTCTTGTACTTAAGTCGACAATGTGCCTTTTCTATTTATTTCCGATGCAATTTCTGTGTTTCATCGTCAATAAGAAGGTCAGAGGGATACAATAAACCTGAAGTGAAGCATCGGAATCTATAACTAGTGTGACAGGAATGGTTCAAAACTTAGTCAGTAAGAACAGTCAGTCTTCTTGTCCCTAAGTCGGCATTGTGCCTTTTTTATTTAATTCCGATGCAATTTCTGTGTTTCATCGTCAGTAAGAAGGTCCAAGGGATACAGTAAACCTGGAAACGTAGCATCGGAATCGATAACTAGTGTCAGAGGAATGGTTCAAAACATAGACAGCAAGAAGAGTCAGTCTTCGAGTACTTAAGTCGGCATTTTTCCCTTTGTATTTAATTCCGATGCAATTTCTGTGTTTCATCGTCAATAAGAAGGTCCAAGGGGATACAGTAAAACTGAAGTCAAGCATCGTCATCTATAACTAGTGTCACAGGAATGGTTCAAATCATAGCCAGTAAGAAGAGTCAGTCTTCTTGTACTTAAGAAGGCTTTGTGGCGTTTCTATTTAACACCGATGCAATTTCAGTGTTTCATCGTCAATAAAAAGGTCAGAGGGATACAGTAAACCTGATTTGAAGCATCGGGATCTATAACTAGTGTCACAGGAATGGTTCAAATCATAGTCAGTAAGAAGAGTCAGTCCTTCTTGTACTTATGTCGGCATTGTGCCTTTTGTATTTAATTCCGATGCAATTTCTGAGTTTCATCGTCAATAAGAGGGTCAAGGGATACAGTAAACCTGAAGTGAAGCATCGGAACCTATAACTAGTGTCACAGGAATGGTTCAAAGCATAGACAGTAAGAAAAGTCAGTCGTCTTGTACTTAAGTCGGCATTGTGCTTTTTCTATTTAATTCCGATGCAATTTCTGTGTTTCATCGTAAATAAGAAGATCCAAGGGATACAGTAAACCTCAAGTGAAGCATCGGAATCTATAACTAGTGTCACAGGAATGGTTCAAAACATAGTCAGTAGGAAGAGTCGGTCTTCATGTACTTAAGTCGGCATTGTACCTTTTGTATTAAATACCGATGCAATTTCTGTGTTTCATCGTCAATATTAAGGTCCAAGGGATACAGTAAACCTGAAGTGAAGCACGGGAATCTATAACTAGTGTCACAGGAATGGTTCAATACATAGACAGTAGGAAGAGCCAGTCTTTTTGTACTTAAGTCGGCATTGTGCCTTTTGTATTTAAGTCCGATGCCATTTCTGTGTTTCGTCGTCAATAAGAACGTCAGAGGGATACAGTAAACCTGAAGTGAAGCATCGGAATCCATAGCTAGTGTCACCGGAAAGGTTCAAACATAGTCTGTAAAATGAGTCAGTCTTCTTGTCCTTAAGTCGGCATTGTGCCTTTTGTATTTAATTCCGATGAATTTTCTGTGTTTCATCGTCAATAAGAAGGTCCAACGGATACAATAAACCTGGAGTGAAGTATCGGATTCTGTAACTAGTGTCAGAGGAATGGTTCAAAACATAGTCAGTTAGAAGAGTCAGTCTTCTTGTACTTATGTCGGCATTGTGCCTTTTGTATTTAATTCCGATGCAATTTCTGAGTTTCATCCTCAATAAGAGGGTCCAAGGGATACAGTAAACCTGAAGTGAACCATCGGAACCTATAACTAGTGTCACAGGAATGGTTCAAAGCATAGACAGTAAGAAAAGTCAGTCGTCGTGTACTTAAGTCGGCATTTTGCCTTTTCTATTTAATTCCAATGCAATTTCTGTGTTTCATCGTAAATAAGAAGATCCAAGGGATACAGTAAACCTCAAGTGAAGCATCGGAATCTATAACTAGTGTCACAGGAATGGTTCAAAACATAGTCAGTAAGAAGAGTCGGTCTTCATGTACTTAAGTCGGCATTGTGCCTTTTGTATTAAATACCGATGCAATTTCTGTGTTTCATCGTCAATAATAAGGTCCAAGGGATACAGTAAACCTAAAGTGAAGCACGGGAATCTATAACTAGTGTCACAGGAATGGTTCAATACATAGACAGTAGGAAGAGCCAGTCTTTTCGTACTTAAGTCGGCATTGTGCCTTTTGTATTTAATTCCGATGCCATTTCTGTGTTTCGTCGTCAATAAGAACGTCAGAGGGATACAGTAAACCTGAAGTGAAACATCGGAATCCATAGCTAGTGGCACCGGAAAGGTTCAAAATATAGTCTGTAAGAAGAGTCAGTCTTCTTGTCCTTAAGTCGGCATTGTGCCTTTTCTATTTAATTCCGATGCAATTTCTGTGTTTCATCGTCAATGAGAAGGTACAAGGGATACAGTAAAACTGGAGTGAAGCATCGGAATCTATGACTAGTGTCAATGGAATGGTTCAAAACATAGACAGTAAGAAGAGTCAGTCTTCTTGTTCTTAATTCGGCATTGTGCCTTTTGTATTTAATTCAGATGAAATTTCTGTATTTCTTCGTCAATACGAAGGTCAAAGGTATACAGTAAACCTGAAGTGAAGCATCGGAATCTACAACTAGTGTCACAGGAATGGTTCAAAACATAGTCAGTAGGAAGAGTCGGTCTTCATGTACTTATGTCGGCATTGTGCCTTTCGTATTTAATTCCGATGCAATTTCTGTGTTTCATCGTCAATGAGAAGGTACAAGGGATACAGTAAAACTGGAGTGAAGCATCGGAATCTATGACTAGTGTCACAGAAATGGTTCAAAACATAGATAGTAGATGAGTCAGTCTTCTTGTACGTAAGTCGGCATTTTGTCTTTTGTATTTAATTCCGATGCAATTTCTGTGTTTCATCGTCAATAAGAAGGTCCAAGGGAAACAGTAAACCTGAAGTGAAGCATCGGAATATATAACTAGTGTCACAGGAATGGTTCAAAACATAGTCAGTAACAAGAGTCAGTCTTCTTGAACTTAAGTCGGCATTGTGCCTTTTCTATTTAATTCAGTTGAAATTTCTGTGTTTCATCGTCAATAAGAAGGTCCAAGGGATACAGTAAACCTGGAGTGAAGCTTCGGAATTTATAACTAGTATCACAGGAATGGTTCAAAAAAGAGACAGTAAGAAGAGTCAGTCCTCTTGTACTTAAGTCGACATTGTGCCTTGTCTATTTATTTACGATGCAATTTCTATGTTTCGTCGTCAAAAAGAAGGTCAGAGGGATACAATAAACCTGAAGTGACGCATCGGAATCTATAACTAGTGTCACAGGAATGGTTCAATACATAGTCAGTAAGAACAGTCCGTCTTCTTGTCCCTAAGTCGGCATTGTGCCTTTTTTATTTAATTCCGATATAATTTCTGTGTTTCATCGTCAATAAGAAGGTCAAAGGGATACAGTAAACCTGGAGTGTAGCATCGGAATCTATAACTAGTGTCACAGGAATGGTTCAAAACATAGACAGTAAGAAGAGTCAGTGTTCGTGTACTTAAGTCGGCATTTTGCCCTTTGGATTTAATTCCGAAGCAATTTCTGTGTTTCATCGTCAATAAGAAGGTCCAAGGGATACAGTAAACCTGAAGTGAAGCATCGGTATTTATAACTAGTGTCACAGGAATGGTTCAAAGCATAGACAGTAAGAAAAGTCAGTCGTCTTGTACTTAAGTCGGCATTGTGCTTTTTCTATTTAATTCCGATGCAATTTTTGTGTTTCATCGTAAATAAGAAGATCCAAGGGATACAGTAAACCTCAAGTGAAGCATCGGAATCTATAACTAGTGTCACAGGAATGGTTCAAAACATAGTCAGTAGGAAGAGTCGGTCTTCATGTACTTAAGTCGGCATTGTGCCTTTTGCATTTAATTCCGATGCCATTTCTGTGTTTCGTCGTCAATAAGAACGTCCGAGGGATACAGTAAACCTGAAGTGAAGCATCGGAATCCATAGCCAGTGTCACTGGAAAGGTTCAAAACATAGTCTGTAAGAAGAGTCAGTCTTCTTGTCCTTAAGTCGGCATTGTGCCTTTTCTATTTAATTCCGATGCAATTTCTGTGTGTCATCGTCAATGAGAAGGTACAAGGGATACAGTAAAACTGGAGTGAAGCATCGGAATCTATGACTAGTGTCAATGGAATGGTTCAAAACATAGACAGTAAGAAGAGTCAGTCTTCTTGTTCTTAATTCGGCATTGTGCCTTTTGTATTTAATTCAGATGAAATTTCTGTATTTCTTCGTCAATACGAAGGTCAAAGGTATACAGTAAACCTGAAGTGAAGCATCGGAATCTACAACTAGTGTCACAGGAATGGTTCAAAACATAGTCAGTAGGAAGAGTCGGTCTTCATGTACTTATGTCGGCATTGTGCCTTTCGTATTTAATTCCGATGCAATTTCTGTGTTTCATCGTCAATGAGAAGGTACAAGGGATACAGTAAAACTGGAGTGAAGCATCGGAATCTATGACTAGTGTCACAGAAATGGTTCAAAACATAGATAGTAGATGAGTCAGTCTTCTTGTACGTAAGTCGGCATTTTGCCTTTTGTATTTAATTCCGATGCAATTTCTGTGTTTCATCGTCAATAAGAAGGTCCAAGGGAAACAGTAAACCTGAAGTGAAGCATCGGAATATATAACTAGTGTCACAGGAATGGTTCAAAACATAGTCAGTAATAAGAGTCAGTCTTCTTGAACTTAAGTCGGCATTTTGCCTTTTCTATTTAATTCCGATGCAATTTCTGTGTTTCATCGTAAATAAGAAGATCCAAGGGATACAGTAAACCTCAAGTGAAGCATCGGAATCTATAACTAGTGTCACAGGAATGGTTCAAAACATAGTCAGTAAGAAGAGTCGGTCTTCATGTACTTAAGTCGGCATTGTGCCTTTTGTATTAAATACCGATGCAATTTCTGTGTTTCATCGTCAATAATAAGGTCCAAGGGATACAGTAAACCTAAAGTGAAGCACGGGAATCTATAACTAGTGTCACAGGAATGGTTCAATACATAGACAGTAGGAAGAGCCAGTCTTTTCGTACTTAAGTCGGCATTGTGCCTTTTGTATTTAATTCCGATGCCATTTCTGTGTTTCGTCGTCAATAAGAACGTCAGAGGGATACAGTAAACCTGAAGTGAAACATCGGAATCCATAGCTAGTGGCACCGGAAAGGTTGAAAATATAGTCTGTAAGAAGAGTCAGTCTTCTTGTCCTTAAGTCGGCATTGTGCCTTTTCTATTTAATTCCGATGCAATTTCTGTGTTTCATCGTCAATGAGAAGGTACAAGGGATACAGTAAAACTGGAGTGAAGCATCGGAATCTATGACTAGTGTCAATGGAATGGTTCAAAACATAGACAGTAAGAAGAGTCAGTCTTCTTGTTCTTAATTCGGCATTGTGCCTTTTGTATTTAATTCAGATGAAATTTCTGTATTTCTTCGTCAATACGAAGGTCAAAGGTATACAGTAAACCTGAAGTGAAGCATCGGAATCTACAACTAGTGTCACAGGAATGGTTCAAAACATAGTCAGTAGGAAGAGTCGGTCTTCATGTACTTATGTCGGCATTGTGACTTTCGTATTTAATTCCGATGCAATTTCTGTGTTTCATCGTCAATGAGAAGGTACAAGGGATACAGTAAAACTGGAGTGAAGCATCGGAATCTATGACTAGTGTCACAGAAATGGTTCAAAACATAGATAGTAGATGAGTCAGTCTTCTTGTACGTAAGTCGGCATTTTGTCTTTTGTATTTAATTCCGATGCAATTTCTGTGTTTCATCGTCAATAAGAAGGTCCAAGGGAAACAGTAAACCTGAAGTGAAGCATCGGAATATATAACTAGTGTCACAGGAATGGTTCAAAACATAGTCAGTAATAAGAGTCAGTCTTCTTGAACTTAAGTCGGCATTGTGCCTTTTCTATTTAATTCAGTTGAAATTTCTGTGTTTCATCGTCAATAAGAAGGTCCAAGGGATACAGTAAACCTGGAGTGAAGCTTCGGAATTTATAACTAGTATCACAGGAATGGTTCAAAAAAGAGACAGTAAGAAGAGTCAGTCCTCTTGTACTTAAGTCGACATTGTGCCTTGTCTATTTATTTACGATGCAATTTCTATGTTTCGTCGTCAAAAAGAAGGTCAGAGGGATACAATAAACCTGAAGTGACGCATCGGAATCTATAACTAGTGTCACAGGAATGGTTCAATACATAGTCAGTAAGAACAGTCCGTCTTCTTGTCCCTAAGTCGGCATTGTGCCTTTTTTATTTAATTCCGATATAATTTCTGTGTTTCATCGTCAATAAGAAGGTCAAAGGGATACAGTAAACCTGGAGTGTAGCATCGGAATCTATAACTAGTGTCACAGGAATGGTTCAAAACATAGACAGTAAGAAGAGTCAGTGTTCGTGTACTTAAGTCGGCATTTTGCCCTTTGGATTTAATTCCGAAGCAATTTCTGTGTTTCATCGTCAATAAGAAGGTCCAAGGGATACAGTAAACCTGAAGTGAAGCATCGGTATTTATAACTAGTGTCACAGGAATGGTTCAAAGCATAGACAGTAAGAAAAGTCAGTCGTCTTGTACTTAAGTCGGCATTGTGCTTTTTCTATTTAATTCCGATGCAATTTCTGTGTTTCATCGTAAATAAGAAGATCCAAGGGATACAGTAAACCTCAAGTGAAGCATCGGAATCTATAACTAGTGTCACAGGAATGGTTCAAAACATAGTCAGTAGGAAGAGTCGGTCTTCATGTACTTAAGTCGGCATTGTGCCTTTTGCATTTAATTCCGATGCCATTTTTGTGTTTCGTCGTCAATAAGAACGTCCGAGGGATACAGTAAACCTGAAGTGAAGCATCGGAATCCATAGCTAGTGTCACCGGAAAGGTTCAAAACATAGTCTGTAAGAAGAGTCAGTCTTCTTGTCCGTAAGTCGGCATTGTGCCTTTTTTATTTAATTGCGATGAATTTTCTGTGTTTCATCGTCAATAAGAAGGTCCAAGGGACACAGTAAACCTGGAGTGAAGTATCGGATTCTGTAACTAGTGACACAGGAATGGTTCAAAACATAGACAGGAAGAAGAGTCATTCTTCTTGTACTTAAGTCGGCATTGTGCCTTTTCTATTTAATTCCGATGCAATTTCTGTGTTTCATCGTCAATGAGAAGGTACAAGGGATACAGTAAAACTGGAGTGAAGCATCGGAATCTATGACTAGTGCCAATGGAATGGTTCAAAACATAGACAGTAAGAAGAGTCAGTCTTATTGTTCTTAATTCAGCATTTTGCCCTTTGTATTTTATTCCGATGCAATTTCTGTGTTTCATCGACAATAAGAAGGTCCAAGGGATACAGTTAAACTGAAGTCAAGCATCGTAATCTATAACTAGTGGCACAGGAATGGTTCAAATCATAGCCAGTAAGAAGAGTCAGTCTTCTTGTACTTAAGAAGGCTTTGTGGCGTTTCTATTTAACACCGATGCAATTTCTGTGTTTCATCGTCAATAAGAAGGTCAGAGGGATACAGTAAACCTGAATTGAAGCATCGGGATCTATAACTAGTGTCACAGGAATGGTTCAAATCATAGTCAGTAAGAAGAGTCAGTCTTCTTGTACTTATGTCGGCATTGTGCCTTTTGTATTTAATTCCGATGTAATTTCTGAGTTTCATCGTCAATAAGAGGGTCCAAGGGATACAGTAAACCTGAAGTGAAGCATCGGAACCTATAACTAGTGTCACAGGAATGGTTCAAAACATAGTCAGTAAGAAGAGTCGGTCTTCATGTACTTAAGTCGGCATTGTGCCTTTTGTATTAAATACCGATGCAATTTCTGTGTTTCATCGTCAATAATAAGGTCCAAGGGATACAGTAAACCTGAAGTGAAGCACGGGAATCTATAACTAGTGTCACAGGAATGGTTCAATACATAGACAGTAGGAAGAGCCAGTCTTTTTGTTCTTAAGTCGGCATTGTGCATTTTGTATTTAATTCCGATGCCATTTCTGTGTTTCGTCGTCAATAAGAACGTCAGAGGGATACAGTAAACCTGAAGTGAAACATCGGAATCCATAGCTAGTGGCACCGGAAAGGTTCAAAATATAGTCTGTAAGAAGAGTCAGTCTTCTTGTCCTTAAGTCGGCATTGTGCCTTTTGTATTTAATTCCGATGCAATTTCTGTGTTTCATCGTCAATGAGAAGGTACAAGGGATACAGTAAAACTGGAGTGAAGCATCGGAATCTATGACTAGTGTCACAGAAATGGTTCAAAACATAGATAGTAGATGAGTCAGTCTTCTTGTACGTAAGTCGGCATTTTGCCTTTTGTATTTAATTCCGATGCAATTTCTGTGTTTCATCGTCAATAGGAAGGTCCAAGAGAAACAGTAAACCTGAAGTGAAGCATCGGAATATATAACTAGTGTCACAGGAATGGTTCATAGCATAGTCAGTAATAAGAGTCAGTCTTCTTGTACTTAAGTCGGCATTGTGCCTTTTCTATTTAATTCAGTTGCAATTTCTGTGTTTCATCGTCAATAAGAAGGTCCAAGGGATACAGTAAACCTGGAGTGAAGCTTCGGAATTTATAACTAGTATCACAGGAATGGTTCAAAAAAGAGACAGTAAGAAGAGTCAGTCCTCTTGTACTTAAGTCGACATTGTGCCTTTTCTATTTATTTACGATGCAATTTCTATGTTTCATCGTCAAAAAGAAAAGTCAGAGGGATTTAATAAACCTGAAGTGACGCATCGGAATCTATAACTAGTGTCACAGGAATGGTTCAATACATAGTCAGTAAGATCAGTCCGTCTTCTTGTCCCTAAGTCCGCATTGTGCCTTTTTTATTTAATTCCGATATAATTTCTGTGTTTAATCGTCAATAAAATGTCAAACGGATACAGTAAACCTGGAGTGTAGCATCGGAATCTATAACTAGTGTCACAGGAATGGTTCAAAACATAGACAGTAAGAAGAGTAAGTGTTCGTGTACTTAAGTCGGCATTTTGCCCTTTGGATTTAATTCCGAAGCAATTTCTGTGTTTCATCGTCAATAAGAAGGTCCAAGGGATACAGTAAACCTGAAGTGAAGCATCGGTATTTATAACTAGTGTCACAGGAATGGTTCAAAACATAGTCAGTAAGAAGAGTCAGTCTTCGTGTACTGAAGTCTTCATTGTGCCTTTTCTATTTAATTCCGATGCAATTTCTTTGTCTCATCGTCAATAAAGGGTCCAAGGGATACAGTAAACCTGGAGTGAAGCATCGGAATCTATAACTAGTGACAATGGAACGGTTCAAAACATAGACAATAAGAAGAGTCAGTCTTCTTGTCCTTAAGTCGGCATTGTGCCTTTTGTATTTAATTCCGATGCAATTTCTGTGTTTCATCGTCAATAAGAATGTCCAAGGGTACAGTAAACCTGAAGTGAAGCATCGGAATCTATAACTATTGTCACAGGAATGGTTCAAAACATAGTCAGTAAGAAGAGTCAGTCTTCTTGTCCTTAAGTTGGCATTGTCCCTTTTGTATTTAATTCCGATGCAATTTCTGTGTGTCATCGGCAATAAGGTCAGAGGGATACAGTAAAACTGAAGTGAAGCATCGAAATCCAAAACTAGTGTCACAGGAATGGTTCAAAACGTAGACAGTAGGAAGAGTCAGTCCTCTTGTACTAAAGTCCGCATTGTGCCTTTTGTACTTAATTCCGATGCAATTTCTGTGTTTCATCGTCAATAAGAAGGTCCATGGTATACAGTAAACCAGAAGTGAAGCATCGGAATACATAACTAGTGTCACAGGAATGGGTCAAAACATAGTCAGTAAGAAGAATCCGTCTTCTTGTACTTATGTCGGCATCGTGCCTTTTCTATTTAATTCCGATGCAATTTCTGTGTTTCATCGTCAATAAGAAGGTCCAAGGGATATAGTGAACTTGGAGTGAAGCATCGTAATCTATAACTAGTGTCACAGGAATGGTTCAAAACATAGACAGTAAGAAGAGTCAGTCTTCTTGTACTTAAGTCGACATTGTGCCTTTTCTATTTAATTCCGATGCAATTTCAGTGTTTCATCGTCAATAAGAAGGTCAGAGGGATACAATAAACCTGAAGTGAAGCATCGGAATCTATAACTAGTGTCACAGGAATGGTTCAAAACATTGTCAGTAAGAACACTCAGTCTTCTTGTAAAGTCGGCATTGTGCCTTTTGTATTTAATTCCGTTGCAATTTCTGTGTTTCATCGTCAATACGAAGGTCCAAGGCATACAGTAAACTTGGAGTGTAGCATCGGAATCTATAACTAGTGTCACAGGAATGGTTCAAAACATAGACAGTAAGAAGAGTCACTCTTCGCGTACTTAAGTCGGCATTGTGCCTTTTGTATTTAATTCCGATGCAATTTCTGTGTTTCATCGTCAATAAGAAGGTCCAAGGGATACAGTAATCCTGAAGTGAAGCATCAGAATCTATAACTAGTGTGACAGGAATGGTTCAAAACATAGTCAGTATGAAGAGTCAGTCTTCTTGTACTTAAGTCTTCATTGTGCCTTTTCTATTTAATTGCAATGCAATTTCTGTGTTTCATCGTCAATAAGTAGGTCAGAGGGATACGGTAAACCTGAAGCGAAGCATCGGAATCTATAGCTAGTGTCACAGGAATGGTTCAAATCATAGTCAGTTAGAAGAGTAAGTCTTCTTGTCCTTAAGTTGGCATTGTGCCTTTCGTATTTCATTCCGATGCAATATCTGTGTTTCACCGTCACTAAGAAGGTCCAAGGGTTACAGTAAACCTGGAGTGAAGCATCGGAATCAATAACTAGTGTCACAGGAATGGTTCAAATCATAGACAGTAAGAAGAGTCTGTCTTCTTGTACTTAAGTCGGCATTGTGCCTTTTTTATTTAATTCCGTTGCAAATTCTGTGGTTCATCGTCAATAAGAAGGTCCACGGAATACTGTAATCCTCAAGTGAAGCATCGGAATCTATAACTAGTGTCACAGGAATTGTTCAAAACATAGTCAGTACTACGAGTCGGTCTTCATGTACTTAAGTCTGCATTGTGCCTTTTGTATTTAATTTCCGATGCCAATTTCTGTGTTTTCATCGTCAATAAGAAGGTCCAAGGGATACAGTAAACCTGAAGTGAAGCAGTGGAATCTATAACTAGTGTCACAGGAATGGTTCAAATCATAGCCAGTAAGAAGAGTCAGTCTTCTTGTACTTAAGAAGGCTTTGTGGCGTTTCTATTTAACACCGATGCAATTTCTGTGTTTCATCGTCAATAAGAAGGTCAGAGGGATACAGTAAACCTGAATGAAGCATCGGGATCTATAACTAGTGTCACAGGAATGGTTCAAATCATAGTCAGTAAGAAGAGTCCAGTCTTCTTGTACTTATGTCGGCATTGTGCCTTTTGTATTTAATTCCGATGTAATTTCTGAGTTTCATCGTCAATAAGAGGGTCCAAGGGATACAGTAAACCTGAAGTGAAGCATCGGAACCTATAACTAGTGTCACAGGAATGGTTCAAAAACATAGTCAGTAAGAAGAGTCGGTCTTCATGTACTTTAAGTCGGCATTGTGCCTTTTGTATTAAATACCGATGCAATTTCTGTGTTTCATCGTCAATAATAAGGTCCAAGGGATACAGTAAACCTGAAGTGAAGCACGGGAATCTATAACTAGTGTCACAGGAATGGTTCAATACATAGACAGTAGGAAGAGCCAGTCTTTTTGTACTTAAGTCGGCATTGTGCATTTTGTATTTAATTCCGATGCCATTTCTGTGTTTCGTCGTCAATAAGAACGTCAGAGGGATACAGTATACCTGAAGTGAAACATCGGAATCCATAGCTAGTGGCACCGGAAAGGTTCAAAATATAGTCTGTAAGAAGAGTCAGTCTTCTTGTCCTTAAGTCGGCATTGTGCCTTTTCTATTTAATTCCGATGCAATTTCTGTGTTTCATCGTCAATGAGAAGGTACAAGGGATACAGTAAAACTGGAGTGAAGCATCGGAATCTATGACTAGTGTCAATGGAATGGTTCAAAACATAGACAGTAAGAAGAGTCAGTCTTCTTGTTCTTAATTCGGCATTGTGCCTTTTGTATTTAATTCCGATATAATTTCTGTGTTTAATCGTCAATAAAATGTCAAAGGGATACAGTAAACCTGGAGTGTAGTATCGGAATCTATAACTAGTGTCACAGGAATGGTTCAAAACATAGACAGTAAGAAGAGTAAGTGTTCGTGTACTTAAGTCGGCATTTTGCCCTTTGGATTTAATTCCGAAGCAATTTCTGTGTTTCATCGTCAATAAGAAGGTCCAAGGGATACAGTAAACCTGAAGTGAAGCATCGGTATTTATAACTAGTGTCACAGGAATGGTTCAAAACATAGTCAGTAAGAAGAGTCAGTCTTCGTGTACTGAAGTCTTCATTGTGCCTTTTCTATTTAATTCCGATGCAATTTCTTTGTCTCATCGTCAATAAAGGGTCCAAGGGATACAGTAAACCTGGAGTGAAGCATCGGAATCTATAACTAGTGACAATGGAACGGTTCAAAACATAGACAATAAGAAGAGTCAGTCTTCTTGTCCTTAAGTCGGCATTGTGCCTTTTGTATTTAATTCCGATGCAATTTCTGTGTTTCATCGTCAATAAGAATGTCCAAGGGTACAGTAAACCTGAAGTGAAGCATCGGAATCTATAACTATTGTCACAGGAATGGTTCAAAACATAGTCAGTAAGAAGAGTCAGTCTTCTTGTCCTTAAGTTGGCATTGTCCCTTTTGTATTTAATTCCGATGCAATTTCTGTGTGTCATCGGCAATAAGGTCAGAGGGATACAGTAAAACTGAAGTGAAGCATCGAAATCCAAAACTAGTGTCACAGGAATGGTTCAAAACGTAGACAGTAGGAAGAGTCAGTCCTCTTGTACTAAAGTCCGCATTGTGCCTTTTGTACTTAATTCCGATGCAATTTCTGTGTTTCATCGTCAATAAGAAGGTCCATGGTATACAGTAAACCAGAAGTGAAGCATCGGAATACATAACTAGTGTCACAGGAATGGGTCAAAACATAGTCAGTAAGAAGAATCCGTCTTCTTGTACTTATGTCGGCATCGTGCCTTTTCTATTTAATTCCGATGCAATTTCTGTGTTTCATCGTCAATAAGAAGGTCCAAGGGATATAGTGAACTTGGAGTGAAGCATCGTAATCTATAACTAGTGTCACAGAAATGGTTCAAAACATAGACAGTAAGAAGAGTCAGTCTTCTTGTACTTAAGTCGACATTGTGCCTTTTCTATTTAATTCCGATGCAATTTCAGTGTTTCATCGTCAATACGAAGGTCAGAGGGATACAATAAACCTGAAGTGAAGCATCGGAATCTATAACTAGTGTCACAGGAATGGTTCAAAACATTGTCAGTAAGAACACTCAGTCTTCTTTTAAAGTCGGCATTGTGCCTTTTGTATTTAATTCCGTTGCAATTTCTGTGTTTCATCGTCAATACGAAGGTCCAAGGCATACAGTAAACTTGGAGTGTAGCATCGGAATCTATAACTAGTGTCACAGGAATGGTTCAAAACATAGACAGTAAGAAGAGTCACTCTTCGCGTACTTAAGTCGGCATTGTGCCTTTTGTATTTAATTCCGATGCAATTTCTGTGTTTCATCGTCAATAAGAAGGTCCAAGGGATACAGTAATCCTGAAGTGAAGCATCAGAATCTATAACTAGTGTGACAGGAATGGTTCAAAACATAGTCAGTATTAAGAGTCAGTCTTCTTGTACTTAAGTCTTCAATGTGCCTTTTCTATTTAATTGCAATGCAATTTCTGTGTTTCATCGTCAATAAGTAGGTCAGAGGGATACGGTAAACCTGAAGCGAAGCATCGGAACCTATAGCTAGTGTCACAGGAATGGTTCAAATCATAGTCAGTAAGAAGAGTAAGTCTTCTTGTCCTTAAGTTGGCATTGTGCCTTTCGTATTTCATTCCGATGCAATATCTGTGTTTCACCGTCACTAAGAAGGTCCAAGGGTTACAGTAAACCTGGAGTGAAGCATCGGAATCAATAACTAGTGTCACAGGAATGGTTCAAATCATAGACAGTAAGAAGAGTCTGTCTTCTTGTACTTAAGTCGGCATTGTGCTTTTTGTATTTAATTCCGATGCAATTTCTGAGTTTCATTGTCAATAAGAGGGTCCAAGGGATACAGTAAACCTGAAGTGAAGCATCGGAACCTATAACTACTGTCACAGGAATGGTTCAAAGCATAGACAATAAGAAAAGTCACTCGTCTTGTACTTAAGTCGGCATTGTGCCTTTTCTATTTAATTCCGATGAAATTTCTGTGTTTCATCGTAAATAAGATGATCCAAGGGATACAGTAAACCTCAAGTGAAGCATCGGAATCTATAACTAGTGTCACAGGAATGGTTCAAAACATAGTCAGAAGGAAGAGTCGGTCTTCATGTACTTAAGTCGGCATTGTGCCTTTTGTATTAAATACCGATGCAATTTCTGTGTTTCATCGTCAATAATAAGGTCCAAGGGATACAGTAAACCTGAAGAGAAGCATCGGAATCTATAACTAGTGTCACAGGAATGGTTCAATACATAGACAGTAGGAAGAGCCAGTCTTTTTGTACTTAAGTCGGCATTGTGCCTTTTGTATTTAATTCCGATGCCATTTCTGTGTTTCGTCATCAATAAGAACGTCAGAGGGATACAGTAAACCTGAAGTGAAGCATCGGAATCCATAGCTAGTGTCACCGGAAAGGTTCGAAACATAGTCTGTAAGAAGAGTCAGTCGTTTTGTACTTAATTCGGCATTGTGCATTTTGTGTTTAATTCCGATTCAATTTCTGTGTTTCATCGTCAATAAGAGGGTCGGAGGGATACAGTAAACCTGAAGTGAAGCATCGGAATCTATAACTAGTGTCACAGGAATGGTTCAAAATATAGACTGTAAAAAGAGTCAGTCTTCTTGTCCTTAAGTCGGCATTGTGCCATTTATATTTAATTCCGATGCAATTTCTTTGATTCATCGTCAATAAGAAGGCCCAAGGGATACAGTAAACCTGAAGTGAAGCATCGGACTCTACAACTAGTGTCACAGAAATGGTTCAAAACATAGACAGTAGATGAGTCAGTCTTCTTGTACTTAAGTCGGCATTTTGCCTTTTGTATTTAATTCCGATGCAATTTCTGTGTTTCATCGTCAATAAGAAGCACCAAGGGATACAGTAAACCTGGAGTGAAGCATCGGAATCTATAACTAGTATCACATGAATGGTTCAAAACATAGACAGTAAGAAGAGTCAGTCTTCTTGTACTTAAGTCGACATTGTGCCTTTTCTATATATTTACGATGCAATTTCTGTGTTTCATCGTCAACAAGAAGGTCAGAGGGATACAATAAACCTGAAGTGAAGCATCGGAATCTATAACTAGTGTCACAGGAATGGTTCAATACATAGTCAGTAAGAACAGTCAGTCTTCTTGTCCCTAAGTCGGCATTGTGCCTTTTTTATTTAATTCCGATGTAATTTCTGTGTTTCATCGTCAATAAGAAGGTCAAAGGGATACAGTAAACCTGGAGTGTAGCATCAGAATCTATAACTAGTATCACAGGAATGGTTCAAAACATAGACGGTAAGAAGAGTCAGTCTTCTTGTACTTAAGTCGACATTGCGCCTTTCCTATATATTTACGATGCAATTTCTGTGTTTCATCGTCAATAAGAAGGTCAGAGGGATACAATAAACCTGAAGTGAAGTATCGGAATCTATAGCTAGTGTCACAGGAATGGTTCAATACATAGTCAGTAAGAACAGTCAGTCTTCTTGTCCCTAAGTCGGCATTGTGCCTTTTTTATTTAATTCCGATGTAATTTCTGTGTTTCATCGTCAATAAGAAAGTCAAAGGGATACAGTAAACCTGGAGTGTAGCATCGGAATCTATAACTAGTGTCACAGGAATGGTTCAAAACATAGACAGTAAGAAGTGTCAGTCTTCTTGTCCTTAAGTCGGCATTGTGCCTTTCGTATTTAATTCCGATGCAATTTCTGTGTTTCATCGTCAATAAGAATGTCCAAGGGAACAGTAAACGTGAAGTGAAGTTTCGGAATCTATAACTAGTGTCACAGGAATGGTACAAAACATAGTCAGTAAGAAGAGTCAGTCTTCTTGTCCTTAAGTTGTCATTGCCCCTTTTGTATTTAATTCCGATGCAATTTCTGTGTGTCATCGGCAATAAGGTCACTGGGATACAGTAAAACTGAAGTGAAGCATCGAAATCCAAAACTAGTGTCACAGGAATGGTTCAAAACGTAGACAGTAGGAAGAGTCAGTCCTCTTGTACTTAAGTCCGCATTGTGCCTTTTGTACTTAATTCCGATGCAATTTCTGTGTTTCATCGTCAATAAGAAGGTCCAAGGTATACAGTAAACCAGAAGTGAAGCATCGGAATACATAACTAGTGGCACAGGAATGGGTCAAAACATAGTCACTAAGAAGAATCCGTCTTCTTGTACTTATGTCGGCATCGTGCCTTTTCTATTTAATTCCGATGCAATTTCTGTGTTTCATCGTCAATAAGAAGGTCCAAGGGATATAGTGAACTTGGAGTGAAGCATCGTAATCTACTACTAGTGTCACAGGAATGGTTCAAAACATAGACAGTAAGAAGAGTCAGTCTTCTTGTACTTAAGTCGACATTGTGCCTTTTCTATTTAATTCCGATGCAATTTCAGTGTTTCATCGTCAATAAGAAGGTCAGAGGGATACAATAAACCTGAAGTGAAGCATCGGAATCTATAACTAGTGTCACAGGAATGGTTCAAAACATTGTCAGTAAGAACACTCAGTCTTCTTGTAAAGTCGGCATTGTGCCTTTTGTATTTAATTCCGTTGCAATTTCTGTGTTTCATCGTCAATACGAAGGTCCAAGGCATACAGTAAACCTGGAGTGTAGCATCGGAATCTATAACTAGTGTCACAGGAATGGTTCAAAACATAGACAGTAAGAAGAGTCACTCTTTGCGTACTTAAGTCGGCATTGTGCCTTTTGTATTTAATTCCGATGCAATTTCTGTGTTTCATCGGCAATAAGTTCAGAGGGATATAGTAAAACTGAAGTGAAGCATCGGAATCCAAAATTAGTGTCACAGCAATGGTTCAAAACATAGACAGTAGGAAGAGTCAGTCCTCTTGTACTTAAGTCCGCATTGTTCCTTTTGTATTTAATTCCGATGCAATTTCTGTGTTTCATCGGCAATAAGGTCAGAGGGATACAGTAAAACTGAAGTGAAGCATCGGAATCCAAAACTAGTGTCACAGGAATGGTTCAAAACATAGACAGTAGGAAGAGTCAGTCCTCTTGTACTTAAGTCCGCATTGTGCCTTTTGTATTTAATTCCGATGCAATTTCTGTGTTTCATCGTCAATAAGAAGGTCCAAGGTATACAGTAAACCAGAAGTGAAGCATCGGAATATATAACTAGTGTCACAGGAATTGTTCAAAACATAGTCAGTAAGAAGAATCAGTCTTCTTGTACTTAAGTCGGCATTGTAACTTTTCTATTTAATTCCGATTCAATTTCTGTGTTTCATCGTCAATAAGTAGGTCCAAGGGATATGGTGAACTTGGAGTGAAGCAAGGTAATCTATAACTAGTGTCACAGGAATGGTTCAAAACATAGACAGTAAGAAGAGTCAGTCTTCTTGTTCCTAAGTCGACATTGTGCCTTTTCTATTTTATTCCGATGCAATTTCAGTGTTTCATCGCCAATAAGGAGGTCAGAGGGATACAATAAACCCGAAGTGAAACATCGGAATCTATAACTAGTGTCACAGGAATGGTTCAATACATAGTCAGTAAGAAGAATCAGTCTTCTTGTACTTAAGTCGGCATTGTACCTTTTGTATTTAATTGCGATGCAATTTCTGTGTTTCATCGTCAATAAGAAGGTCCACGGAATACTGTAAACCTCAAGTGAAGCATCGGAATCAATAACTAGTGTCACAGGAATGGTTCAAAACATAGGCAGTAGGAAGAGTCAGTCTTCTTGTACTTAAGTCGGCAATGTGCCTTTTCTATTTAATTCTGATGCAATTTCAGTGTTTCATCGTCAATAAGAAGGTCCAAGGGATACAGTAAACCTGAAGTGAAGCATCGGAATCTATAACTAGTGTCACAGGAATGGTTCAAAACATAGTCAGTAAAAAGAGTCAGTCGTTTTGTACTTAATTCGGCATTGTGCCTTTTGTGTTTAAGTCCGATGTAATTTCTGTGTTTCATCGTCAATACGAAGGTCCAAGGGATACAGTAAACCTAAAGTGAAGCATCGGAATCTATAACTAGTGTCACAGGAATGGTTCAAAACATAGACAGTAAGATGAGTCAGTCTTCTTGTACTTAAGTCGGCATTGTGCCTTTTGTGTTTCATTCCGATGCAACTTCTGTGTTTCATCGTCAGTAAGAAGGTCCCAGGGATACAGTAAACCTCAAGTGAAGCATCGGAATCCATAACTAGTATCACAGGAATGGTTCAAAACATAGTCAGTAGGAAGTGTCGGTCTTCATGTACTTAAGTCGGCATTGTGCCTTTTGTATTTAATTCCGATGCAATTTCTGTGTTTCATCGGCAATAAGGTCAGTGGGATACGTAAACCTGAAGTGAAGCATCGGAATCTATAACTAGTGTCACAGGAATGGTTCAAAACATAGACAGTAAGAAGAGGCAGTCTTCTTGTACTTAAGTCTTCATTGTGGTTTTTCTATTTAATTCCGATGTAATTTCTGTGTTTCATCGTCAATAGGAAGGTCCAAGGTATACAGTAAAACTGAAGTGAAACATCGGAATCTATAACTAGTGTCACAGGAATGGTTCAAAACATAGTCAGTAATAAGAGTCAGTCTTCTTGTACTTAAGTCGGCATTGTGCCTTTTCTATTTAATTCAGTGGCAATTTCTGTGTTTCATCGACAATAAGAAGGTCCAAAGGATAGAGTAAACCTGGAGTTAAGATTCGGAATCTATAACTAGTGTCACAGGAATGGTTCAAAACATAGACAGTAAGAAGAGTCAGTGTTCGTGTACTTAAGTCGACATTTTGCCCTTTGGATTTAATTCCGAAGCAATTTCTGTGTTTCATCGTCAATAAGAAGGTCCAAGGGATACAGTAAACCTGAAGTGAAGCATCGGTATTTATAACTAGTGTCACAGGAATGGTTCAAAACATAGTCAGTAAGAAGAGTCAGTCTTCGTGTACTGAAGACTTCATTGTGCCTTTTCTATTTAATTCCGATGCAATTTCTGTGTTTCATCGTCAATAAGAAGGTCCAAGGTATACAGTAAACCAGAAGTGAAGCATCGGAATACATAACTAGTGTCACAGGAATGGGTCAAAACATAGTCAGTAAGAAGAATCCGTCTTCTTGTACTTATGTCGGCATCGTGCCTTTTCTATTTAATTCCGATGCAATTTCTGTGTTTCATCGTCAATAAGAAGGTCCAAGGGATATAGTGAACTTGGAGTGAAGCATCGTAATCTATAACTAGTGTCACAGGAATGGTTCAAAACATAGACAGTAAGAAGAGTCAGTCTTCTTGTACTTAAGTCTTCATTGTGCCTTTTCTATTTAATTCCAATGCAATTTCTGTGTTTCATCGTCAATAAGTAGGTCAGAGGGATACGGTAAACCTGAAGCGAAGCATCGGAATCTATAGCTAGTGTCACAGGAATGGTTCAAATCATAGTCAGTAAGAAGAGTAAGTCTTCTTGTCCTTAAGTTGGCATTGTGCCTTTCGTATTTCATTCCGCTGCAATATCTGTGTTTCACCTCCACTAAGACGGTCCAAGGGTTACAGTAAACCTGGAGTGAAGCATCGGAATCAATAACTAGTCTCACAGGAATGGTTCAAATCATAGACAGTAAGAAGAGTCAGTCTTCTTGTACTTATGTCGGCATTGTGCCTTTTTTATTTAATTCCGATGCAAATTCTGTGTTTCATCGTCAATAAGAAGGTCCACGGAATACTGTAATCCTCAAGTGAAGCATCGGAATCTATAACTAGTGTCACAGGAATTGTTCAAATCATAGTCAGTACTACGAGTCAGTCTACATGTACTTAAGTCTGCATTGTGCCTTTTGTATTTAATTCGATGCAATTTCTGTGTTTCATCGTCAATAAGAAGGTCCAAGGGATACAGTAAACCTGAAGTGAAGCAGTGGAATCTACAACTAGTGTCACAGGAATGTTTCAAACATAGACAGTAGGAAGAGTCAGTCTTCTTGTACTTAAGTCGGCAATGTGCCTTTTGTATTTAATTCCGATGCAATTTCTGTGTTTCATCGTCAATAAGAAGGTCCAAGGGATACAGTATACCTGATGTAAAGCATCGGAATCTATAAATAGTGTCACAGGAATGGTTCCAAACATAGACAGTATGAAGAGTCAGTCTTCTTGTACTTAAGTCGGCATTGTGCCTTTTGTATTAAATTCCGATGCAATGTCTGTGTATCATCGTCAATAAGAAGGTCAGAGGGATACAGTAAACCTGAAGTGAAGCATCAGAATCTATAACTAGTGTCACAGGAATGGTTCAAAACATAGACAGTAAGAAAAGTCAGTCGTCTTGTACTTAAGTCGGCATTGTGCATTTTCTATTTAATTCAGTTGCAATTTCTGTGTTTCATCGTAAATAAGAAGATCCAAGGGATACAGTAAACCTCAAGTGAAGCATCGGAATCTATAACTAGTGTCACAGGAATGGTTCAAAACATAGTCAGTAGGAAGAGTCGGTCTTCATGTACTTAAGTCGGCATTGTGCCTTTTGTATTAAAAACCGATGCAATTTCTGTGTTTCATCGTCAATAATAAGGTCCAAGGGATACAGTAAACCTGAAGTGAAGCATCGGAATCTATAACTAGTGTCACAGGAATGGTTCAATACATAGACAGTAGGAAGAGCCAGCCTTCTTGTACTTAAGTCGGCATTGTGCCTTTTGTATTTAATTCCGATGCCATTTCTGTGTTTCGTCATCAATAAGAACGTCAGAGGGATACAGTAAACCTGAAGTGAAGCATCGGAATCCATAGCTAGTGTCACCGGAAAGGTTCGAAACATAGTCTGTAAGAAGAGTCAGTCGTTTTGTAGTTAATTCGGCATTGTGCATTTTGTGTTTAATTCCGATTCAATTTCTGTGTTTCATCGTCAATAAGAAGGTCAGAGGGATACAGTAAACCTGAAGTGAAGCATCGGACTCTACAACTAGTGTCACAGAAATGGTTCAAAACATAGACAGTAGATGAGTCAGTCTTCTTGTCCTTAAGTCGGCATTTTGCCTTTTGTATTTAATTCCGATGCAATTTCTGTGTTTCATCGTCAATAAGAAGCACCAAGGGATACAGTAAACCTGGAGTGAAGCATCGGAATCTATAACTAGTATCACACGAATGGTTCAAAACATAGACAGTAAGAAGAGTCAGTCTTCTTGTACTTAAGTCGACATTGTCCCTTTTCTATATATTTACGATGCAATTTCTGTGTTTCATCGTCAATAAGAAGGTCAGAGGGATACAATAAAAATGAAGTGAAGCATCGGAATCTATAACTAGTGTCACAGGAATGGTTCATAACATAGACAGTAAGAAGAGTCAGTCTTCTTGTACTTAAGTCGACATTGTGCCTTTTCTATATATTTACGATGCAATTTCTGTGTTTCATCGTCAATAAGAAGGTCAGAGGGATACAATAAACCTGAAGTGAAGCATCGGAATCTATAACTAGTGTCACAGGAATGGTTCAATACATAGTCAGTAAGAACAGTCAGTCTTCTTATCCCTAAGTCGGCATTGTGCCTTTTTTATTTAATTCCGATGTAATTTCTGTGTTTCATCGTCAATAAGAAGGTCAAAGGGATACAGTAAACCTGGAGTGTAGCATCGGAATCTATAACTAGTGTCACAGGAATGGTTCAGAACATAGACAGTAAGAAGTGTCAGTCTTCTTGTCCTTAAGTCGGCATTGTGCCTTTTGTATTTAATTCCGATGCAATTTCTGTGTTTCATCGTCAATGAGAATGTCCAAGGGAACAGTAAACGTGAAGTGAAGCATCGGAATCTATAACTAGTGTCACAGGAATGGTTCAAAACATAGTCAGTAAGAAGAGTCAGTCTTCTTGTCCTTAAGTTGGCATTGTCCCTTTTGTATTTAGTTCCGATGCAATTTCTGTGTTTCATCGGCAATAAGTTCAGAGGGATATAGTAAAACTGAAGTGAAGCATCGGAATCCAAAATTAGTGTCACAGCAATGGTTCAAAACATAGACAGTAGGAAGAGTCAGTCCTCTTGTACTTAAGTCCGCATTGTTCCTTTTGTATTTAATTCCAATGCAATTTCTGTGTTTCATCGGCAATAAGGTCAGAGGGATACAGTAAAACTGAAGTGAAGCATCGGTATCCAAAACTAGTGTCACAGGAATGGTTCAAAACATAGACAGTAGGAAGAGTCAGTCCTCTTGTACTTAAGTCCGCATTGTGCCTTTTGTATTTAATTCCGATGCAATTTCTTTGTTTCATCGTCAATAAGAAGGTCCAAGGTATACAGTAAACCAGAAGTGAAGCATCGGAATATATAACTAGTGCCACAGGAATTGTTCAAAACATAGTCAGTAAGAAGAATCAGTCTTCTTGAACTTAAGTCGGCATTGTACCTTTTCTATTTAATTCCGATTCAATTTCTGTGTTTCATCGTCAATAAGAAGGTCCAAGGGATATGGTGAACTTGGAGTGAAGCAAGATAATCTATAACTAGTGTCACAGGAATGGTTCAAAACATAGACAGTAAGAAGAGTCAGTCTTCTTGTTCCTAAGTCGACATTGTGCCTTTTCTATTTTATTCCGATGCAATTTCAGTGTTTCATCGCCAATAAGAAGGTCTGAGGGATACAATAAACCCGAAGTGAAACATCCGAATCTATAACTAGTGTCACAGGAATGGTTCAATACATAGTCAGTAAGAAGAATCAGTCTTCTTGTATTTAAGTCGGCATTGTACCTTTTCTATTTAATTCCGATTCAATTTCTGTGTTTCATCGTCAATAAGAAGGTCCAAGGGATATGGTGAACTTGGAGTGAAGCAAGATAATCTGTAACTAGTGTCACAGGAATGGTTCAAAACATAGACAGTAAGAAGAGTCAGTCTTCTTGTTCCTAAGTCGACATTGTGCCTTTTCTATTTTATTCCGATGCAATTTCAGTGTTTCATCGCCAATAAGAAGGTCTGAGGGATACAATAAACCCGAAGTGAAACATCCGAATCTATAACTAGTGTCACAGGAATTGTTCAAAACATAGTCAGTAAGAAGAATCAGTCTTCTTGAACTTAAGTCGGCATTGTACCTTTTCTATTTAATTCCGATTCAATTTCTGTGTTTCATCGTCAATAAGAAGGTCCAAGGGATATGGTGAACTTGGAGTGAAGCAAGATAATCTATAACTAGTGTCACAGGAATGGTTCAAAACATAGACAGTAAGAAGAGTCAGTCTTCTTGTACTTAAGTCGACATTGTGCCTTTTCTATTTATTTCCGATGCAATTTCTGTGTTTCATCGTCAATAAGAAGGTCAGAGGGATACAATAAACCTGAAGTGAAGCATCGGAATCTTTAACTAGTGTCACAGGAATGGTTCAAAACATAGTCAGTAAGAACAGTCAGTCTTCCTGTCCCTAAGTCGGCATTGTGCCTTTTTTATTTAATTCCGATGCAGTTTCTGTGTTTCATCGTCAATAAGAAGGCCAGAGGGATACAGTAAACCTGAAGTAAAGCATCCAAATCTATAACTAGTGTCACAGGAATGGTTCAAAACATAGTCAGTAAAAAGCGTCTGTCTTCTTGTACTTAAGTCGGCATTGTGCCTTTTGTATTTAATTCCGATGCAATTTCTGTGTTTCATCGTCAATAGGACGGTCAGTAGGATACAGTAAACCAGAAGTGAAGCATCGTAATCTATAACTAGTGTCACAGGAATGGTTCAAAACATAGACAGTAAGAAGAGTCAGTCTTATTGTACTTAAGTCGGCATTGTGCCTTTTCTATTTAATTCAGTTGCAATTTCTGTGTTTCATCGACAATAAGAAGGTCCAAGGGATAGAGTAAACCTGGAGTTAAGCATCGGAATCTATAACTAGTGTCACAGGAATGGTTCAAATCATAGGCAGTAGGAAGAGTCAGTCTTCTTGTACTTAAGTCGGCAATGTGCCTTTTCTATTTAATTCTGATGCAATTTCAGTGTTTCATCGTCAATAAGAAGGTCAGAGGGATACAGTAAACCTGAAGTAAAGCATCCAAATCTATAACTAGTGTCACAGGAATGGTTCAAAACATAGTCAATAAAAAGCGTCTGTCTTCTTGTACTTAAGTCGGCATTGTGCCTTTTGTATTTAATTCCGATGCAATTTCTGTGTTTCATCGTCAATAAGAAGGTCAGTGGGATACAGTAAACCAGAAGTGAAGCATCGTAATCTATAACTAGTGTCACAGGAATGGTTCAAAACATAGTCAGTAAAAAGAGTCAGTCGTTTTGTACTTAATTCGGCATTGTGCCCTTTGTGTTTAATTCCGATGCAATTTCTGTGTTTCATCGTCAATAAGAAGGTCCAAGGGATACAGTAAACCTAAAGTGAAGCATCGGATTCTATAACTAGTGTCACAGGAATGTTTCAAAACATAGACAGTAAGATGAGTCAGTCTTCTTGTACTTAAGTCGGCATTGTGCCTTTTGTGTTTCATTCCGATGCAATTTCTGTGTTTCATCGTCAGTAAGAAGGTCCAAGGGATACAGTAAACCTCAAGTGAAGCATCGGAATCCATAACTAGTATCACAGGAATTGTTCAAAACATAGTCAGTCGGAAGTGTCGGTCTTCATGTACTTAAGTCGGCATTGTGCATTTTGTATTTAATTCCGATGCAATTTCTGTGTTTCATCGGCAATAAGGTCAGAGGGATAAGTAAACCTGAAGTGAAGCATCGGAATCTATAACTAGTGTCACAGGAATGGTTCAAAACATAGATAGTAGGAAGAGTCAGTCTTCTTGTACTTAAGTCGGCATTGTTCCTTTTCTATTTAATTTAGATGCAATTTCTGTGTTTCATCGTCAATAATAAGGTCCAAAGGAAACAGTAAACCTGAAGTGAAGCATCGGAATCTATAACTAGTGTCACAGGAATGGTTCAATACATAGACAGTCGGAAGAGTCAGTCTTTTTGTACTTAAGTCGGCATTGTGCCTTTTGTATTTAATTCCGATGCCATTTCTGTGTTTCGTCGTCAATACGAACGTCAGAGGGATACACTAAACCTGAAGTGAAGCATCGGAATCCATAGCTAGTGTCACCGGAAAGGTTCAAAACATAGTCAGTAAGAAGAGTCAGTCTTCTTGTACTTAAGTCGGCATTGTGCCTGATGTATTTAATTCCGATGCAATTTCTGTGTTTCATCGTCAACAAGAAGGTCAGAGGGATACAGTAAACCTGAAGTGAAGCATCGCAATCTATAACTAGTGTCACAGGAATGGTTCAAAACATAGTCAGTAAGAAGAGTCAGTCTTCTTGTACTTATGTCGGCATTGTGCCTTTCGCATTTAATTCCGATGCAATTTTTGTGTTTCATCGTCAATATGAAGGTCAGAGGGATACAGTATACCTGAAGTGAAGCATCGGAATCTATAACTAGAGTCACAGGAATGGTTCAAATCATAGACATTAAGAGGGGTCCGTTTCTTGTACTTAAGTCGGCATTGTGCCTTTTGTATTTAATTCCGATGCAATTTCTGTGTTTCATCGTCAATAAGAAGGTCCAAGGGATGCAGTAAAACTGAAGTCAAGCATCGGAATCTATAACTAGTGTCACAGGAACGGTTATAAACATAGCCAGTAAGAGGAGTCAGTCTTCTTGTACTTAAGTAGGCATTGTGGCGTTTCTATTTAATTCCGATGCAATTTCTGTGTTTCATCGTCAATAAAAAGGTCAGAGGGATACAGTAAACCTGAAGTGAAGCATCGGGATCTATAACTAGTGTCACAGGAATGGTTCAAAACATAGACAGTAAGAAAAGTCAGTCGTACTTAAGTCGGCATTGTGCCTTTTCTATTTAATTCCGATGCAATTTCTGTGTTTCATCGTCAATAAGAAGGTCAGAGGGATACAGTAAACCTGAAGTCAAGCATCCGAATCTATAACTAGTGTCACAGGAATGGTTCAAAACAAAGTCAGTAAAAAGAGTCACTCTTCTTTTACTTAAGTCGGCATTGTGCCCTTTGTATTTAATTCCGATGCAATTTTGTGTGGTTCATCGTCAATAAGAAGGTCAGAGGGGTACAGTAAAGCTGAAGTGAAGCATCGGAATCTATAACTAGTGTCACAGAAATGGTTTAAATCATAGACAGTAGGAAGAGTCAGACTTCTTGTACTTAAGTCGGCATTGTGCCATTTGTATTTAATTCCGATGCAATTTCTGTGTTTCATAGTCAATAAGAAGGTCCAAGGGATATAGTAAAGTAGGAGTGAAGCATCGGAATCTATAACTAGTGTCACAGGAATGGTTCAAAACATAGACAGTAAGAAGAGTCAATCTTCTTGTACCTAAGTCGACATTGTGCCTTTTTATTTAATTCCGATGCAATTTCAGTGTTTCATCGTCAATAAGAAGGTCAGAGGGATACAATAAACCCGAAGTGAAGCATCGGAATCTATAACTAGTGTCACGGGAAAGGTTCAAAACATAGTCAGTAAGAACATTCAGTCTTCTTGTACTTAAGCCGGCATTGTGCCTTTTTTTTTTAATTCCGATGCAATTTCTGTGTTTCATCGTCAATACGAAGGTCCAAGGGATACGGTAAACCTGGAGTGTAGCATCCGAATCTATAACTAGTGTCACAGGAATGGTTCAAAACATAGACAGTAAGATGAGTCAGTCTTCGTGTACTTAACATCTACATCTACAACTACATTGATACTCCGCAAGCCACCCAACGGTGTGTGGCGGCATTGTGCCTTTTGTATTTAATTCCGATGCAATTTCTGTGTTTCATCGTCAATAAGAAGGTCCAAGGGATACAGCAATCCTGAAGTGATGCATCGGAATCTATAACTAGTGTCACAGGAATGGTTCAAAACATAGTCAGTATGAAGAGTCAGTCTTCTTGTACTTAAGGCTTCATTGTGCCTTTTATATTTAATTCCGATGCAATTTCTGTGTTTCATAGTCAATAAGAAGGTCAGAGGGATACAGTAAACCTGAAGCGAAGCATCGGAATCTATAGCTAGTGTCACAGGAATGGTTCAAAACATAGTCAGTAAAAAGAGTCAGTCTTCTTGTCCCTAAGTCGGCATTGTGCCTATCGTATATAATTCCGATGCAATTTCTGTGTTTCATCGTCTATAAGAGGGTCCAAGGGTTACAGTAAACCTGGAGTGATGCTTCAGAATCAATAACTAGTGTCACAGGAATGGTTCAAATCATAGACAGTAAGAAGAGTCAGTCTTCTTGTACTTAAGTCGGCATTGTGACTTTTGTATTTAATTCCGATGCAATTTCTGTGTTTCATCGTCAGTAAGAAGGTCCAAGGAATACAGTAAACATGGAGTTAAGCATCGGAATCTATAACTAGTGTCACAGGAATGGTTCAAACATAGACAGTAAGAAAAGTCAGTCTTCTTGTACTTAAGTCGACATTGTGCCTTTTCTATTTATTTCCGATGCAATTTCTGTGTTTCATCGTCAATAAGAAGGGCAGAGGGATACGATAAACCTGGAGTGTAGCATCGGAATCTATAACTAGTGTCACAGGAATGGTTCAAAGCATAGTCAGTAGGAAGAGTCGGTCTTCATGTACTTAAGTCTGCATTGTGCCTTTTGTGTTTAATTCTGATGCAATTTCTGTGTTTCATCGTCAATAAGAAGGTCCAAGGGATACAGTAAACCTGAAGTGAAGCATCGTAATCTATAAATAGTGTTACAGGAATGGTTCTAAACATAGACAGTAAGAAGAGTCAGTCTTCTTGTACTTAAGTCGGCATTGTGCCTTTTGTATTTAATTCCGATGCAATTTCTGTGTTTCATCTTAAATAAGAAGGTCAGAGGGATACAGAAAACCTGAAGTGAAGCATCGCATTCTATAACTAGTGTCACAGGAATGGTTCAAATCATAGTCAGTACGAACAGTCAGTCTTCTTGTACTTAAGTCGGCATTGTGCCTTTTGTATTTAATTCCGATGCAATTTCTGTGTTTCATCGTCAATAAGAAGGTCAGAGGGATACAGAAAACTGAAGTGAAGCATCCGAATCTATAACTAGTGTCACGGTAATGGTTCAAAACATAGTCAGTAAAAAGAGTCTGTCTTCTTGTACTTAAGTCGGCATTGTGCATTTTGTATTTAATTCCGATGCTATTTCTGTGTTTCATCGTCAATAAGAAGGTCAGAGAGATACAGTGAACCAGAAGTGAAGCATCGTAATCTATAACTAGTGTCACATGAATGGTTCAAAACATAGTCAGTAAGAAGAGTCAGTCGTTTTGTACTTAATTCGGCATTGTGCCTTTTGTGTTTAATTCCGATGCAATTTCTGTGTTTCATCGTCAATAAGAAGGTCCAAGGGATACAGTAAACCTAAAGTGAAGAATCGGAATCTATAACTAGTGTCACAGGAATGGTTCAAAACATAGACAGTAAGATGAGTCAGTCTTCTTGTACTTAAGTCGGCATTGTGCCTTTTGTGTTTAATTCCGATGCAATTTCTGTGTTTCATCGTCAATAAGAAGGTGCAAGGGATACTGTAAACCTCAAGTGAAGCATCGGAATCTATAACTAGTGTCACAGGAATGGTTCAAAACATAGTCAGTAGGAAGTGTCGGTCTTCATGTACTTAAGTCGGCATTGTGCCTTTTGTATTTAATTCCGATGCAATTTCTCTGTTTCATCGGCAGTAAGGTCAGAGGGATAAGTAAACCTGAAGTGAAGCATCGGAATCTATAACTAGTGTCACAGGAATGTTTCAAAACATAGTCAGTAATAAGAGTCAGTCTTCTTGTACTTAAGTCGGCATTGTGCCTTTTCTATTTAATTCAGTTGCGATTTCTGTGTTTCATCGACAATAAGAAGGTCCAAGGGATACAGTAAACATGGAGTTAAGCATCGGAATCTATAACTAGTTTCACAGGAATGGTTCAAACATAGACAGTAAGAAAAGTCAGTCTTCTTGTACTTAAGTCGACATAGTGCCTTTTCTATTTATTTCCGATGCAATTTCTGTGTTTCATCGTCAATAAGAAGGTCAGAGGGATACAATAAACCTGAAGTGAAGCATCGGAAACTATAACTAGTGTCACAGGAATGGTTCAAATCATAGCCAGTAAGAAGAGTCAGTCTTCTTGTACTTAAGTAGGCATTGTGGCGTTTCTATTTAATTCCGATGCAATTGCTGTGTTTCATCGTCAATAAGAAGGTCAGAGGGATACAGTAAAACTGAAGTGAAGCATCGGGATCTATAACTAGTGTCACAGGAATGGTTCAAATCATAGTCGGTAAGAAGAGTCAGTCTTCTTGTACTTATGTCGGCATTGTGCCTTTTGTATTTATTTCCGATGCAATTTCTGAGTTTCATCGTCAATAAGAAGGTCCAAGGGATACAGTAAACCTGAAGTGAAGCATCGGAATCTGTAAATAGTGTCACAGGAATGGTTCAAAACAGAGACAGTAAGAAAAGTCAGTCGTCTTGTACTTGAGTCGGCGTTGTGCCTTTTCTATTTAATTCCGATGCAATTTCTGTGTTTCATCGTCAATAAGAAGGTACAAGGCATACAGTAAATCTGGAGTGAAGCATCGGAATCTATAACTAGTGTCAATGGAATGGTTCAAAACATAGACAGTAAGAAGAGTCAGTCTTCTTGTTCTTAAATGGCATTGTGTCTTTTGTATTTAATTCCGATGCAATTTCTGTGTTTCATCATCAATAAGAAGGTCAGAGGGATACAGTAAACCTGAAGTGAAGCATCGGAATCTATAACTAGTGTCACAGGAATGGTTCACAACATAGTCAGTAGGAAGAGTCGGTCTTCATGTACTTACGTCGGCATTGTGCCTTTTGTATTTAATTCCGGTGCAATTTCTGTGTTTCATCGTCAATAAGAAGGTCCAAGGCATACAGTAAACCTGAAGTGAAGCATCGGAATCTATAACTAGTGTCACGGGAAAGGTTCAAAACATAGTCAGTAAGAACAGTCAGTCTTCTTGTACTTAAGTCGGCATTGTGCCTTTTTTTTTTAATTCCGATGCAATTTCTGTGTTTCATCGTCAATACGAAGGTCCAAGGGATACGGTAAACCTGGAGTGTAGCATCGGAATCTATAACTAGTGTCACAGGAATGGTTCAAAACATAGACAGTAAGATGAGTCAGTCTTCGTGTACTTAACATCTACATCTACAACTACATTGATACTCCGCAAGCCACCCAACGGTGTGTGGCGGCATTGTGCCTTTTGTATTTAATTCCGATGCAATTTCTGTGTTTCATCGTCAGTAAGAAGGTCCAAGGAATACTGTAACCCTCAAGTGAAGCATCGGAATCTATAACTAGTGTCACAGGAATGGTTCAAAGCATAGTCAGTAGGAAGAGTCGGTCTTCATGTACTTAAGTCTGCATTGTGCCTTTTGTGTTTAATTCTGATGCAATTTCTGTGTTTCATCGTCAATAAGAAGGTCCAAGGGATACAGTAAACCTGAAGTGAAGCATCATAATCTATAAATAGTGTTACAGGAATGGTTCTAAACATAGACAGTAAGAAGAGTCAGTCTTCTTGTACTTAAGTCGGCATTGTGCCTTTTGTATTTAATTCCGATGCAATTTCTGTGTTTCATCTTAAATAAGAAGGTCAGAGGGATACAGTAAACCTGAAGTGAAGCATCGCATTCTATAACTAGTGTCACAGGAATGGTTCAAAACATAGTCAGTAAGAAGAGTCAGTCGTTTTGTACTTAATTCGGCATTGTGCCTTTTGTGTTTAATTCCGATGCAATTTCTGTGTTTCATCGTCAATAAGAAGGTCCAAGGGATACAGTAAACCTAAAGTGAAGAATCGGAATCTATAACTAGTGTCACAGGAATGGTTCAAAACATAGACAGTAAGATGAGTCAGTCTTCTTGTACTTAAGTCGGCATTGTGCCTTTTGTGTTTAATTCCGATGCAATTTCTGTGTTTCATCGTCAATAAGAAGGTGCAAGGGATACTGTAAACCTCAAGTGAAGCATCGGAATCTATAACTAGTGTCACAGGAATGGTTCAAAACATAGTCAGTAGGAAGTGTCGGTCTTCATGTACTTAAGTCGGCATTGTGCCTTTTGTATTTAATTCCGTTGCAATTTCTGTGTTTCATCGTCAATAAGAAGGTCAGAGGGATACAGAAAACTGAAGTGAAGCATCCGAATCTATAACTAGTGTCACAGTAATGGTCCAAAACATAGTCAGTAAAAAGAGTCTGTCTTCTTGTACTTAAGTCGGCATTGTGCATTTTGTATTTAATTCCGATGCTATTTCTGTGTTTCATCGTCAATAAGAAGGTCAGAGGGATACAGTAAACCAGAAGTGAAGCATCGTAATCTATAACTAGTGTCACAGGAATGGTTCAAAACATAGTCAGTAAGAAGAGTCAGTCGTTTTGTACTTAATTCGGCATTGTGCCTTTTGTGTTTAATTCCGATGCAATTTCTGTGTTTCATCGTCACTAAGAAGGTCCAAGGGATACAGTAAACCTAAAGTGAAGAATCGGAATCTATAACTAGTGTCACAGGAATGTTTCAAAACATAGTCAGTAATAAGAGTCAGTCTTCTTGTACTTAAGTCGGCATTGTGCCTTTTCTATTTAATTCAGTTGCGATTTCTGTGTTTCATCGACAATGAGAAGGTCCAAGGGATACAGTAAACATGGAGTTAAGCATCGGAATCTATAACTAGTGTCACAGGAATGGTTCAAACATAGACAGTAAGAAAAGTCAGTCTTCTTGTACTTAAGTCGACATTGTGCCTTTTCTATTTATTTCCGATGCAATTTCTGTGTTTCATCGTCAATAAGAAGGTCCAAGGGATACAGTAAACCTCAAGTGAAGCATCGGAATGTATAACTAGTCTCACAGGAATAGTTCAAATCCTAGACAGTAGGAAGAGTCAGTCTTCGTGTACTTAAGTCAGCATTGTGCCTTTTTTATTTAATTCCGATGCAATTTCTGTGTTTCATCGCCAATAAGAAGGTCCAAGGGATACAGTAAACCTGAAGTGAAGCATCGGAATCTGTAAATAGTGTCACAGGAATGGTTCAAAACAGAGACAGTAAGAAAAGTCAGTCGTCTTGTACTTGAGTCGGCGTTGTGCCTTTTCTATTTAATTCCGATGCAATTTCTGTGTTTCATCGTCAATAAGAAGATCCAAGGGATACAGTAAACCTCAAGTGAAGCATCGGAATCTATAACAAGTGTCACAGGAATGGTTCAAAGCATATTCAGTAGGAAGAGTCGGTCTTCATGTACTTAAGTCGGCATTGTGCATTTTGTATTAAAGTCCGATGCAATTTCTGTGTTTCATCGTCAATAAGAGTGTCCAAGGGATACAGTAAACCTCAAGTGAAGCATCGGAATCTATAACTAGTGTCACAGGAATGGTTCAAAACATAGACAGTAGGATGAGTCAGTCTTTTTGTACTTACGTCGGCATTGTGCCTTTTACATTTAATTCCGATTTTATTTCTGTGTTTCATCGTCAATAAGAAGGTCAGAGGGATACAGTAAACCAGAAGTGAAGCATCGTAATCTATAACTAGTGTCACAGGAATGGTTCAAAACATAGTCAGTAATAAGAGTCAGTCGTTTTGTACTTAAGTCGGCATTGTGCATTTTGTATTAAAGTCCGATGCAATTTCTGTGTTTCATCGTCAATAAGAAGGTCCAACGGATACTGTAAACCTCAAGTGAAGCATCGGAATCTATAACTAGTGTCACAGGAATGGTTCAAAACATAGTCAGTAGGAAGTGTCGGTCTTCATGTACTTAAGTCGGCATTGTGCCTTTTGTATTTAATTCCGATGCAATTTCTGTGTTTCATCGACAGTAAGGTCAGAGGGATAAGTAAACCTGAAGTGAAGCATCGGAATCTATAACTAGTGTCACAGGAATGTTTCAAAACATAGTCAGTAATAAGAGTCAGTCTTCTTGTACTTAAGTCGGCATTGTGCCTTTTCTATTTAATTCAGTTGCGATTTCTGTGTTTCATCGTCAATAAGAAGGTCAGAGGGATACAGTAAACCTGAAGTGAAGCATCGGGATCTATAACTAGTGTCACAGGAATGGTTCAAATCATAGTCGGCAAGAAGAGGCAGTCTTCTTGTACTTATGTCGTCATTGTGCCTTTTGTATTTATTTCCGATGCAATTTCTGAGTTTCATCGTCAATAAGAAGGTCCAAGGGATACAGTAAACCTGAAGTGAAGCATCGGAATCTGTAACTAGTGTCACAGGAATGGTTCAAAACAGAGACAGTAAGAAAAGTCAGTCGTCTTGTACTTGAGTCGGCGTTGTGCCTTTTCTATTTAATTCCGATGCAATTTCTGTGTTTCATCGTCAATAAGAAGGTACAAGGCATACAGTAAATCTGGAGTGAAGCATCGGAATCTATAACTAGTGTCAATGGAATGGTTCAAAACATAGTCAGTAAGAAGAGTCAGTCTTCTTGTTCTTAAATGGCATTGTGGCTTTTGTATTTAATTCCGATGCAATTTCTGTGTTTCATCGTCAATAAGAAGGTCAGAGGGATACAGTAAACCTGAAGTGAAGCATCGGAATCTATAACTAGTGTCACAGGAATGGTTCACAACATAGTCAGTAGGAAGAGTCGGTCTTCATGTACTTATGTCGGCATTGTGCCTTTTGTATTTAATTCCGGTGCAATTTCTGTGTTTCATCGTCAATAAGAAGGTCCAAGGCATACAGTAAACCTGAAGTGAAGAATCGGAATCTATAACTAGTGTCACGGGAAAGGTTCAAAACATAGTCAGTAAGAACAGTCAGTCTTCTTGTACTTAAGTCGGCATTGTGCCTTTTTTTTTTAATTCCGATGCAATTTCTGTGTTTCATCGTCAATACGAAGGTCCAAGGGAAACGGTAAACCTGGAGTGTAGCATCGGAATCTATAAGTAGTGTCACAGGAATGGTTCAAAACATAGACAGTAAGATGAGTCAGTCTTCGTGTACTTAACATCTACATCTACAACTATATTGATACTCCGCAAGCCACCCAACGGTGTGTGGCGGCATTGTGCCTTTTGTATTTAATTCCGATGCAATTTCTGTGTTTCATCGTCAGTAAGAAGGTCCAAGGAATACTGTAAACCTCAAGTGAAGCATCGAAATCTATAACTAGTGTCACAGGAATGGTTCAAATCATAGTCAGTAGGAAGAGTCGGTCTTCATGTACTTAAGTCTGCATTGTGCCTTTTGTATTTAATTCTGATGCAATTTCTGTGTTTCATCGTCAATAAGAAGGTCCAAGGGATACAGTAAACCTGAAGTGAAGCATCGTAATCTATAAATAGTGTTACAGGAATGGTTCTAAACATAGACAGTAAGAAGAGTCAGTCTTCTTGTACTTAAGTCGGCATTGTGCCGTTTGTATTTAATTCCGATGCAATTTCTGTGTTTCATCTTCAATAAGAAGGTCAGAGGGATACAGTAAACCTGAAGTGAAGCATCGCATTCTATAACTAGTGTCACAGGAATGGTTCAAATCATAGTCAGTAAGAACAGTCAGTCTTCTTGTACTTAAGTCGGCATTGTGCCTTTTGTATTTAATTCCGATGCAATTTCTGTGTTTCATCGTCAATAAGAAGGTCAGAGGGATACAGAAAACTGAAGTGAAGCATCCGAATCTATAACTAGTGTCACGGTAATGGTTCAAAACATAGTCAGTAAAAAGAGTCTGTCTTCTTGTACTTAAGTCGGCATTGTGCATTTTGTATTTAATTCCGATGCTATTTCTGTGTTTCATCGTCAATAAGAAGGTCAGAGGGATACAGTGAACCAGAAGTGAAGCATCGTAATCTATAACTAGTGTCACATGAATGGTTCAAAACATAGTCAGTAAGAAGAGTCAGTCGTTTTGTACTTAATTCGGCATTGTGCCTTTTGTGTTTAATTCCGATGCAATTTCTGTGTTTCATCGTCAATAAGAAGGTCCAAGGGATACAGTAAACCTAAAGTGAAGAATCGGAATCTATAACTAGTGTCACAGGAATGGTTCAAAACATAGACAGTAAGATGAGTCAGTCTTCTTGTACTTAAGTCGGCATTGTGCCTTTTGTGTTTAATTCCGATGCAATTTCTGTGTTTCATCGTCAATAAGAAGGTGCAAGGGATACTGTAAACCTCAAGTGAAGCATCGGAATCTATAACTAGTGTCACAGGAATGGTTCAAAACATAGTCAGTAGGAAGCGTCGGTCTTCATGTACTTAAGTCGGCATTGTGCCTTTTGTATTTAATTCCGATGCAATTTCTCTGTTTCATCGGCAGTAAGGTCAGAGGGATAAGTAAACCTGAAGTGAAGCATCGGAATCTATAACTAGTGTCACAGGAATGTTTCAAAACATAGTCAGTAATAAGAGTCAGTCTTCTTGTACTTAAGTCGGCATTGTGCCTTTTCTATTTAATTCAGTTGCGATTTCTGTGTTTCATCGACAATAAGAAGGTCCAAGGGATACAGTAAACATGGAGTTAAGCATCGGAATCTATAACTAGTTTCACAGGAATGGTTCAAACATAGACAGTAAGAAAAGTCAGTCTTCTTGTACTTAAGTCGACATAGTGCCTTTTCTATTTATTTCCGATGCAATTTCTGTGTTTCATCGTCAATAAGAAGGTCAGAGGGATACAATAAACCTGAAGTGAAGCATCGGAAACTATAACTAGTGTCACAGGAATGGTTCAAATCATAGCCAGTAAGAAGAGTCAGTCTTCTTGTACTTAAGTAGGCATTGTGGCGTTTCTATTTAATTCCGATGCAATTGCTGTGTTTCATCGTCAATAAGAAGGTCAGAGGGATACAGTAAAACTGAAGTGAAGCATCGGGATCTATAACTAGTGTCACAGGAATGGTTCAAATCATAGTCGGTAAGAAGAGTCAGTCTTCTTGTACTTATGTCGGCATTGTGCCTTTTGTATTTATTTCCGATGCAATTTCTGAGTTTCATCGTCAATAAGAAGGTCCAAGGGATACAGTAAACCTGAAGTGAAGCATCGGAATCTGTAAATAGTGTCACAGGAATGGTTCAAAACAGAGACAGTAAGAAAAGTCAGTCGTCTTGTACTTGAGTCGGCGTTGTGCCTTTTCTATTTAATTCCGATGCAATTTCTGTGTTTCATCGTCAATAAGAAGGTACAAGGCATACAGTAAATCTGGAGTGAAGCATCGGAATCTATAACTAGTGTCAATGGAATGGTTCAAAACATAGACAGTAAGAAGAGTCAGTCTTCTTGTTCTTAAATGGCATTGTGTCTTTTGTATTTAATTCCGATGCAATTTCTGTGTTTCATCATCAATAAGAAGGTCAGAGGGATACAGTAAACCTGAAGTGAAGCATCGGAATCTATAACTAGTGTCACAGGAATGGTTCACAACATAGTCAGTAGGAAGAGTCGGTCTTCATGTACTTACGTCGGCATTGTGCCTTTTGTATTTAATTCCGGTGCAATTTCTGTGTTTCATCGTCAATAAGAAGGTCCAAGGCATACAGTAAACCTGAAGTGAAGCATCGGAATCTATAACTAGTGTCACGGGAAAGGTTCAAAACATAGTCAGTAAGAACAGTCAGTCTTCTTGTACTTAAGTCGGCATTGTGCCTTTTTTTTTTAATTCCGATGCAATTTCTGTGTTTCATCGTCAATACGAAGGTCCAAGGGATACGGTAAACCTGGAGTGTAGCATCGGAATCTATAACTAGTGTCACAGGAATGGTTCAAAACATAGACAGTAAGATGAGTCAGTCTTCGTGTACTTAACATCTACATCTACAACTACATTGATACTCCGCAAGCCACCCAACGGTGTGTGGCGGCATTGTGCCTTTTGTATTTAATTCCGATGCAATTTCTGTGTTTCATCGTCAGTAAGAAGGTCCAAGGAATACTGTAAACCTCAAGTGAAGCATCGGAATCTATAACTAGTGTCACAGGAATGGTTCAAAGCATAGTCAGTAGGAAGAGTCGGTCTTCATGTACTTAAGTCTGCATTGTGCCTTTTGTGTTTAATTCTGATGCAATTTCTGTGTTTCATCGTCAATAAGAAGGTCCAAGGGATACAGTAAACCTGAAGTGAAGCATCATAATCTATAAATAGTGTTACAGGAATGGTTCTAAACATAGACAGTAAGAAGAGTCAGTCTTCTTGTACTTAAGTCGGCATTGTGCCTTTTGTATTTAATTCCGATGCAATTTCTGTGTTTCATCTTAAATAAGAAGGTCAGAGGGATACAGTAAACCTGAAGTGAAGCATCGCATTCTATAACTAGTGTCACAGGAATGGTTCAAAACATAGTCAGTAAGAAGAGTCAGTCGTTTTGTACTTAATTCGGCATTGTGCCTTTTGTGTTTAATTCCGATGCAATTTCTGTGTTTCATCGTCAATAAGAAGGTCCAAGGGATACAGTAAACCTAAAGTGAAGAATCGGAATCTATAACTAGTGTCACAGGAATGGTTCAAAACATAGACAGTAAGATGAGTCAGTCTTCTTGTACTTAAGTCGGCATTGTGCCTTTTGTGTTTAATTCCGATGCAATTTCTGTGTTTCATCGTCAATAAGAAGGTGCAAGGGATACTGTAAACCTCAAGTGAAGCATCGGAATCTATAACTAGTGTCACAGGAATGGTTCAAAACATAGTCAGTAGGAAGTGTCGGTCTTCATGTACTTAAGTCGGCATTGTGCCTTTTGTATTTAATTCCGTTGCAATTTCTGTGTTTCATCGTCAATAAGAAGGTCAGAGGGATACAGAAAACTGAAGTGAAGCATCCGAATCTATAACTAGTGTCACAGTAATGGTCCAAAACATAGTCAGTAAAAAGAGTCTGTCTTCTTGTACTTAAGTCGGCATTGTGCATTTTGTATTTAATTCCGATGCTATTTCTGTGTTTCATCGTCAATAAGAAGGTCAGAGGGATACAGTAAACCAGAAGTGAAGCATCGTAATCTATAACTAGTGTCACAGGAATGGTTCAAAACATAGTCAGTAAGAAGAGTCAGTCGTTTTGTACTTAATTCGGCATTGTGCCTTTTGTGTTTAATTCCGATGCAATTTCTGTGTTTCATCGTCACTAAGAAGGTCCAAGGGATACAGTAAACCTAAAGTGAAGAATCGGAATCTATAACTAGTGTCACAGGAATGTTTCAAAACATAGTCAGTAATAAGAGTCAGTCTTCTTGTACTTAAGTCGGCATTGTGCCTTTTCTATTTAATTCAGTTGCGATTTCTGTGTTTCATCGACAATGAGAAGGTCCAAGGGATACAGTAAACATGGAGTTAAGCATCGGAATCTATAACTAGTGTCACAGGAATGGTTCAAACATAGACAGTAAGAAAAGTCAGTCTTCTTGTACTTAAGTCGACATTGTGCCTTTTCTATTTATTTCCGATGCAATTTCTGTGTTTCATCGTCAATAAGAAGGTCCAAGGGATACAGTAAACCTCAAGTGAAGCATCGGAATGTATAACTAGTCTCACAGGAATAGTTCAAATCCTAGACAGTAGGAAGAGTCAGTCTTCGTGTACTTAAGTCAGCATTGTGCCTTTTTTATTTAATTCCGATGCAATTTCTGTGTTTCATCGCCAATAAGAAGGTCCAAGGGATACAGTAAACCTGAAGTGAAGCATCGGAATCTGTAAATAGTGTCACAGGAATGGTTCAAAACAGAGACAGTAAGAAAAGTCAGTCGTCTTGTACTTGAGTCGGCGTTGTGCCTTTTCTATTTAATTCCGATGCAATTTCTGTGTTTCATCGTCAATAAGAAGATCCAAGGGATACAGTAAACCTCAAGTGAAGCATCGGAATCTATAACAAGTGTCACAGGAATGGTTCAAAGCATATTCAGTAGGAAGAGTCGGTCTTCATGTACTTAAGTCGGCATTGTGCATTTTGTATTAAAGTCCGATGCAATTTCTGTGTTTCATCGTCAATAAGAGTGTCCAAGGGATACAGTAAACCTCAAGTGAAGCATCGGAATCTATAACTAGTGTCACAGGAATGGTTCAAAACATAGACAGTAGGATGAGTCAGTCTTTTTGTACTTACGTCGGCATTGTGCCTTTTACATTTAATTCCGATTTTATTTCTGTGTTTCATCGTCAATAAGAAGGTCAGAGGGATACAGTAAACCAGAAGTGAAGCATCGTAATCTATAACTAGTGTCACAGGAATGGTTCAAAACATAGTCAGTAATAAGAGTCAGTCGTTTTGTACTTAAGTCGGCATTGTGCATTTTGTATTAAAGTCCGATGCAATTTCTGTGTTTCATCGTCAATAAGAAGGTCCAACGGATACTGTAAACCTCAAGTGAAGCATCGGAATCTATAACTAGTGTCACAGGAATGGTTCAAAACATAGTCAGTAGGAAGTGTCGGTCTTCATGTACTTAAGTCGGCATTGTGCCTTTTGTATTTAATTCCGATGCAATTTCTGTGTTTCATCGACAGTAAGGTCAGAGGGATAAGTAAACCTGAAGTGAAGCATCGGAATCTATAACTAGTGTCACAGGAATGTTTCAAAACATAGTCAGTAATAAGAGTCAGTCTTCTTGTACTTAAGTCGGCATTGTGCCTTTTCTATTTAATTCAGTTGCGATTTCTGTGTTTCATCGTCAATAAGAAGGTCAGAGGGATACAGTAAACCTGAAGTGAAGCATCGGGATCTATAACTAGTGTCACAGGAATGGTTCAAATCATAGTCGGCAAGAAGAGGCAGTCTTCTTGTACTTATGTCGTCATTGTGCCTTTTGTATTTATTTCCGATGCAATTTCTGAGTTTCATCGTCAATAAGAAGGTCCAAGGGATACAGTAAACCTGAAGTGAAGCATCGGAATCTGTAACTAGTGTCACAGGAATGGTTCAAAACAGAGACAGTAAGAAAAGTCAGTCGTCTTGTACTTGAGTCGGCGTTGTGCCTTTTCTATTTAATTCCGATGCAATTTCTGTGTTTCATCGTCAATAAGAAGGTACAAGGCATACAGTAAATCTGGAGTGAAGCATCGGAATCTATAACTAGTGTCAATGGAATGGTTCAAAACATAGTCAGTAAGAAGAGTCAGTCTTCTTGTTCTTAAATGGCATTGTGGCTTTTGTATTTAATTCCGATGCAATTTCTGTGTTTCATCGTCAATAAGAAGGTCAGAGGGATACAGTAAACCTGAAGTGAAGCATCGGAATCTATAACTAGTGTCACAGGAATGGTTCACAACATAGTCAGTAGGAAGAGTCGGTCTTCATGTACTTATGTCGGCATTGTGCCTTTTGTATTTAATTCCGGTGCAATTTCTGTGTTTCATCGTCAATAAGAAGGTCCAAGGCATACAGTAAACCTGAAGTGAAGAATCGGAATCTATAACTAGTGTCACGGGAAAGGTTCAAAACATAGTCAGTAAGAACAGTCAGTCTTCTTGTACTTAAGTCGGCATTGTGCCTTTTTTTTTTAATTCCGATGCAATTTCTGTGTTTCATCGTCAATACGAAGGTCCAAGGGAAACGGTAAACCTGGAGTGTAGCATCGGAATCTATAAGTAGTGTCACAGGAATGGTTCAAAACATAGACAGTAAGATGAGTCAGTCTTCGTGTACTTAACATCTACATCTACAACTATATTGATACTCCGCAAGCCACCCAACGGTGTGTGGCGGCATTGTGCCTTTTGTATTTAATTCCGATGCAATTTCTGTGTTTCATCGTCAGTAAGAAGGTCCAAGGAATACTGTAAACCTCAAGTGAAGCATCGAAATCTATAACTAGTGTCACAGGAATGGTTCAAATCATAGTCAGTAGGAAGAGTCGGTCTTCATGTACTTAAGTCTGCATTGTGCCTTTTGTATTTAATTCTGATGCAATTTCTGTGTTTCATCGTCAATAAGAAGGTCCAAGGGATACAGTAAACCTGAAGTGAAGCATCGTAATCTATAAATAGTGTTACAGGAATGGTTCTAAACATAGACAGTAAGAAGAGTCAGTCTTCTTGTACTTAAGTCGGCATTGTGCCGTTTGTATTTAATTCCGATGCAATTTCTGTGTTTCATCTTCAATAAGAAGGTCAGAGGGATACAGTAAACCTGAAGTGAAGCATCGCATTCTATAACTAGTGTCACAGGAATGGTTCAAATCATAGTCAGTAAGAACAGTCAGTCTTCTTGTACTTAAGTCGGCATTGTGCCTTTTGTATTTAATTCCGATGCAATTTCTGTGTTTCATCGTCAATAAGAAGGTCAGAGGGATACAGAAAACTGAAGTGAAGCATCCGAATCTATAACTAGTGTCACAGTAATGGTTCAAAACATAGTCAGTAAAAAGAGTCTGTCTTCTTGTACTTAAGTCGGCATTGTGCATTTTGTATTTAATTCCGATGCTATTTCTGTGTTTCATCGTCAATAAGAAGGTCAGAGGGATACAGTAAACCAGAAGTGAAGCATCGTAATCTATAACTAGTGTCACAGGAATGGTTCAAAACATACTCAGTAAGAAGAGTCAGTCGTTTTGTATTTAATTCGGCATTGTGCCTTTTGTGTTTAATTCCGATGCAATTTCTGTGTTTCATCGTCAATAAGAAGGTCCAAGGGATACAGTAAACCTAAAGTGATGAATCGGAATCTATAACTAGTGTCACAGGAATGTTTCAAAACATAGACAGTAAGATGAGTCAGTCTTCTTGTACTTAAGTCGGCATTGTGCATTTTGTGTTTAATTCCGATGCAATTTCTGTGTTTCATCGTCAATAAGAAGGTGCAAGGGATACTGTAAACCTCAAGTGAAGCATCGGAATCTATAACTAGTGTCACAGGAATGGTTCAAAACATAGTCAGTAGGAAGTGTCGGTCTTCATGTACTTAAGTCGGCATTGTGCCTTTTGTATTTAATTCCGATGCAATTTCTGTGTTTCATCGGCAGTAAGGTCAGAGGGATAAGTAAACCTGAAGTGAAGCATCGGAATCTATAACTAGTGTCACAGGAATGTTTCAAAACATAGTCAGTAATAAGAGTCAGTCTTCTTGTACTTAAGTCGGCATTGTGCCTTTTCTATTTAATTCAGTTGCGATTTCTGTGTTTCATCGACAATAAGAAGGTCCAAGGGATACAGAAAACATGGAGTTAAGCATTGGAATCTATAACTAGTGTCACAGGAATGGTTCAAACATAGACAGTAAGAAAAGTCAGTCTTCTTGTACTTATGTCGACATTGTGCCTTTTCTATTTATTTCCGATGCAATTTCTGTGTTTCATCGTCAATAAGAAGGTCAGAGGGATACAATAAACCTGAAGTGAAGCATCGGAAACTATAAGTAGTGTCACAGGAATGGTTCAAATTATAGCCAGTAAGAAGAGTCAGTCTTCTTGTACTTAAGTAGGCATTGTGGCGTTTCTATTTAATTCCGATGCAATTGCTGTGTTTCATCGTCAATAAGAGGGTCAGAGGGATACAGTAAACCTGAAGTGAAGCATCGGGATCTATAACTAGTGTCACAGGAATGGTTCAAATCATAGTCGGTAAGAAGAGTCAGTCTTCTTGTACTTATGTCGGCATTGTGCCTTTTGTATTTATTTCCGATGCAATTTCTGAGTTTCATCGTCAATAAGAAGGTCCAAGGGATACAGTAAACCTGAAGTGAAGCATCGGAATCTGTAAATAGTGTCACAGGAATGGTTCAAAACAGAGACAGTAAGAAAAGTCTGTCGTCTTGTACTTGAGTCGGCGTTGTGCCTTTTCTATTTAATTCCGATGCAATTTCTGTGTTTCATCGTCAATAAGAAGATCCAAGGGATACAGTAAACCTCAAGTGAAGCATCGGAATCTATAACTAGTGTCACAGGAATGGTTCACAACATAGTCAGTAGGAAGAGTCGGTCTTCATGTACTTATGTCGGCATTGTGCCTTTTGTATTTAATTCCGGTGCAATTTCTGTGTTTCATCGTCAATAAGAAGGTCCAAGGGATACAGTAAACCTGAAGTGAAGCATCGGAATCTATAACTAGTGTCACAGGAATGGTTCAAACCATAGACATTAGAAGAGTCAGTCTTCTTGTACTTAAGTCGGCATTGTGGCTTTTGTATTTAATTCCGATGCAATTTCTGTGTTTCATCGTCAATAAGAAGGTCCAAGGAATACAGTAAACCTGAAGTGAAGCATCGGAATCTATAACTAGTGTCGCAGGAATGGTTCAAAGCATAGACAGTAAGAAGAGTCAGTCTTCTTGTACCTAAGTCGGCATTGTGCCTTTTGAATTTAATTCCGATGCAATTTCTGTGTTTCATCGTCAATAAGAAGGTCAGGGGGATACAGTAAACCTGAAGTGAAGCATCCAAATCCATAACTAAGGTCACAGGAATGGTTCAAAACATAGTCAGTAAATAGAGTCAGTCTTCTTGTACTTCAGTCGGCATTGTGCATTTTGTATTTAATTCCGATGCAATTTCTGTGTTTCGTCGTCAATAAGAAGATCCAAGGAATATAGTATACTTGGCGTGAAGCATCGGAATCTATAACTAGTGTCACAGGAATGGTTCAAAACATAGACAGTAAGAAGAGTCAGTCTTCTTGTACCAGAGTCAACATTGTGCCTTTTCTATTTAATTCCGATGCAATTTCAGTGTTTCATCGTCAATAAGAAAGTCAGAGGGATACAGTAAACCTGAAGTGAAGCATCGGAATTTATAACTAGTGTCACAGGAATGGTTCAAAACATAGACAGTAGGAAGAGTCAGTCTTCTTGTACTTAAGTCGGCAGTGTACCTTTTGTATTTAATTCCGATGCAATTTCTGTGTTTCATCGTCAATAAGAAGGTCCAAGGGATACAGTAAACCTGAAGTGAAGCATCGTAATCTATAAATAGTGTCACAGGAATGGTTCTAAACATAGACAGGAAGAAGAGTCAGTCTTCTTGTACTTACGTCGGCATTGTGCCTTTTGTATTTAATTCCGATGCAATTTCTGTGTTTCATCGTCAATAAGAAGATCAGAGGGATACAGTAAACCTGAAGTGAAGCATCGCAATCTATAACTAGTGTCACAGGAATGGTTCAAATCATAGTCAGTAAGAACAGTCAGTCTTCTTGTACTTAAGTCGGCATTGTGCCTTTTTTTATTTAATTCCGATGCAATTTCTGTGTTTCATCGTCAATAAGAAGGTCAGAGGGATACAGTAAACCTGAAGTGAAGCATCCGAATCTATAACTAGTGTCACAGGAATACTTCAAAACTTAGTCAGTAAAAAGAGTCTGTCTTCTTGTACTTAAGTCGGCATTGTGCCTTTTGTATTTAATTTCGATGCAATTTCTGTGTTTCATCGACAATAAGTAGGTCAGAGGGATACAGTAAACCAGAAGTGAAGCATCGTAATCTATAACTAGTGTCACAGGAATGGTTCAAAACATAGTCAGAAATAAGAGTCAGTCTTCTTGTACTTAAGTTGGCATTGTGCCTTTCGTATTTAATTCCGATGCAATTTCTGTGTTTCATCGTCAATATGAAGGTCAGAGGGATACAGTAAAACTGAAGTCAAGCATCGGAATCTATAACTAGTGTCACAGGAATGGTTATAAACATAGCCAGTAAGAAGAGTCATTCTTCTTGTACTTAAGTAGGCATTGTGGCGTTTCTACTTAATTCCGATGCAATTTATGTGTTTCATCGTCAATACGAAGGTCAGAGGGTTAGAGTAAACCTGAAGTGTAGCATCGGGATCTATAACTAGTGTCACAGGAATGGTTCAAAGCTAAGTCAGTAAGAAGAGTCAGTTTCTTGTACTTAAGTCGGCATTGTGCCTTTTGTATTTAATTCCGATGCAATTTCTGTGTTTCATCGTCAATAAGAAGGTCCTAGGGATACAGTAAACCTGAAGTGAAGCATCGGATTCTATAACTAGTGTCACAGGAATGGTTCAAAACATAGACAGTAAGAAAAGACAGTCGTCTTGTACTTAAGTCGGCATTGTGCCCTTTGAATTTAATTCCGATGCAATTTTTGAGTTTTATCGTCAATAAGAAGGTCAGAGGGGTACAGTAAACCTGAAGTGAAGCATCAGAATCTATACCTAGTGTCACAGGAATGGTTCAAAGCATAGTAAGTAAGAAGAGTCAGTCTTCTTGTACTTAAGTCGGCATTGTCCCTTTTGTGTTGAATTCCGATGCAATTTCTGTGTTTCATCGTCAATAAGAAGGTCCAAGGGATACAGTAAACCTCAAGTGAAGCATCGGAATCTATAACTAGTGTCACAGGAATGGTTCAAAACATAGTCAGAAATAAGAGTCAGTCTTCTTGTACTTAAGTTGGCATTGTGCCTTTTCTATTTAATTCAGTTGCAATTTCTGTGTTTCATCGACAATAAGAAGGTCCAAGGGATACAGTAAACATGGAGTTAAGCATCGGAATCTATAACTAGTGTCACAGGAATGGTTCAAATCATAGACAGTAAGAAGAGTCAGTCTTCTTGTACTTAAGTCGACATTGTGCCTTTTCTATTTATTTCCGATGCAATTTCTGTGTTTCATCGTCAATAGGAAGGTCAGAGGGATACAATAAACCTGAAGTGAAGCATCGGAATCTATAACTAGTGTCACAGGAATGGTTCAAAACATAGTCAGTAAGAACAGTTAGTCTTCTTGTCCCTAAGTCGGCATTCTGCCTTTTTTATTTAATTCCGAAGCAATTTCTGTGTTTCATCGTCAATAAGAAGGTCCAAGGGATAAAGTAAACATGGAGTTAAGCATCGGAATATATATCTAGTTCACAGGAATGGTTCAAATCATAGCCAGTAAGAAGAGTCAGTCTTCTTGTACTTAAGTAGGCATTGAGGCGTTTCTATTTAATTCCGATGCAATTTCTGTGTTTCATCGTCAATAGGAAGGTCAGAGGGATACAGTAAACCTGAAGTGAAGCATCGGAATCTGTAACTAGTGTCACAGGAATGGTTCAAAGCATAGACAGTAAGAAGAGTCAGTCTTCTTGTGCTTAAGTCGGCATTGTGCCTTTTGTATTTAAATCCGATGCAATTTCTGTGTTTCATCGTCAATAAGAAGGTCAAGGGATACAGTAAACCTGAAGTGAAGCATCGGAATCTATAACTAGTGTCACAGGAATGGTTCAAACCATAGACAATAGAAGAGTCGGTCTTCTTGTACTTAAGTCGGCATTGTGCCTTTTGTATTTAATTCCGATGCAATTTCTGTGTTTCATCGTCAATAAGAAGGTCCAAGGGATAAAGTAAACATGGAGTTAAGCATCGGAATATATAACTAGTGTCACAGGAATGGTTCAAATCATAGCCAGTAAGAAGAGTCAGTCTTCTTGTACTTAAGTAGGCATTGTGGCGTTTCTGTTTAATTCCGATGCAATTTCTGCGTTTCATCGTCAATAAGAAGGTCAGAGGGATACAGTAAACCTGAAGTGAAGCATCGGAATCTGCAACTAGTGTCACAGGAATGGTTCAAAGCATAGACAGTAAGAAGAGTCAGTCTTCTTGTGCTTAAGTCGGCATTGTGCCTTTTGTATTTAAATCCGATGCAATTTCTGTGTTTCATCGTCAACAAGAAGGTCAAGGGATACAGTAAACCTGAAGTGAAGCATCGCAATCTATAACTAGTGTCACAGGAATGGTTCAAAACATAGTCAGTAAGAACAGTCAGTCTTCTTGTCCCTAAGTTGGCATTGTGCCTTTTTTATGTAATTCCGATGCAATTTCTGTGTTTTATCGGCAGTATTGTCAGAGGGATAAGTAAACCTGAAGTGAAGCATCGGAATCTATAACTAGTGTCACAGGAATGGTTCGAAACATAGTCACTAATACGAGTCAGTCTTCTTGTACTTAAATGGCATTGTGCCTTTTGTATTTAATTCCGATGCAATTTCTGTGTTTCATCGTCCATAAGATGGTCAGAGGGATACAGTAAACCTCAAGTGAACCATCGGAATCTATAACTAGTGTCGCAGGAATGGTTCACAACATAGTCAGTAGGAAGAGTCGGTCTTCATGTACTTATGTCGGCATTGTGCCTTTTGTATTTAATTCCGATGCAATTTCTGTGTTTCATCGTCAATAAGAAGGTCCAAGGGATCCAGTAAACCTGAAGTGAAGCATCGGAATCTATAACTAGTGTCACAGGAATGGTTCAAACCATAGACAATAGAAGACTCAGTCTTCTTGTACTTAAGTCGGCATTGTGCGTTTTGTATTTAATTCCGATGCAATTTCTGTGTTTCATCGTCAATAAGAAGGTCCAAGGAATACAGTAAACCTGAAGTGAAGCATCGGAATCTATAAATAGTGTCACAGGAATGGTTACAAACATAGCCAGTAAGAAGAGTCAGTCTTCTTGTACTTAAGTAGGCATTGTGGCGTTTCTATTTCATTCCGATGCAATTTCTGTGTTTCATCGTCAATAAGAAGGTCAGAGGGATAGAGTAAACCTGAAGTGAAGCATCGGGATCTATAACTAGTGTCACAGGAATGGTTCAAAGCTTAGTCAGTAAGAAGAGTCAGTCTTCTTGTACTTAAGTCGGCATTGTGCCTTTTGTATTTAATTCCGATGCAATTTCTGTGTTTCATCGTCAATAAGATGGCCCTAGGGATACAGTAAACCTGAAGTGAAGCATCGGATTCTATAACTAGTGTCACAGGAATGGTTCAAAACATAGACAGTAAGAAAAGTCAGTCGTCTTGTACTTAAGTCGGCATTGTGCTTTTTCTATCTAATTCCGATGCAAATTCTGTGTTTCATCGTCAATAAGAAGGTCAGAGGGATACAGGAAACCTGAAGTCAAGCATCCGAAAATATAACTAGTGTCACAGGAATGGTTCAAAACATAGTCAGTAAAAAGAGTCAGTCTTCTTGTACTTAAGTCGGCATTGTGCCCTTTGTATTTAATTCCGATGCAATTTTTGAGTTTCATCGTCAATAAGAAGGTCAGAGGGATACAGTAAACCTAAAGTGAAGCATAGGAATCTATAACTAGTGTCACAGGAATGGTTCAAAGCATAGTCAGTAGGAAGAGTTGGTCATCATGTACTTAAGTCGGCATTGTGCCTTTTGTATTATCATCCGACGCAATTTCTGTGTTTCATCGTCAATAAGAAGGTCCAAGGGATACAGTAAACCTCAAGTGAACCATCGCAATCTATAACTAGTGTCACAGGAATGGTTCAAAACATAGACAGTAGGATGAGTCAGTCTTCTTATACTTAAGTCGGCAATGTGCCTTTTGTATTTAATTCCGATGCCTTTTCTGTGTTTCATCGTCAATAAGAAAGTCAGAGGGATACAGTAAACCTGAAGTGAAGAATCAGAATCTATAGCTAGTGTCACCGAAATGGTTCAAACATAGTCAATAAGAAGAGTCAGTCATCTTGTCCTTAAGTCGGCATTGTGCCTTTTGTATTTAATTCCGATGAATATTCTGTGTTTCATCGTCAATAAGAAGGTGCAAGGGATACAGAAAAACTGAAGTCAAGCATCGGAATCTATAACTAGTGTCACAGGAATGGTTCAAAACATAGCCAGTAAGAAGAGTCAGTCTTCTTGTACTTAAGTCGGCATTGTGCCTTTTGTATATAATTCCGATGCAATTTCTGTGTTTCATCGTCAATAAGAAGGTCAGAGGGATACAGTAAACCTGAAATGAAGCATCGCAATCTATAACTAGTGCACAGGAATGGTTCAAACATAGTCAGTAAGAAGAGTCAGTCTTCTTGTACTTAAGTCGGCATTGTGCCTTTTGTATTTAATTCCGATGCAATTTCTGTGTTTCATCGTCAATAAGAAGGTCCAAGGGATACAGAAAAACTGAAGTCAAGCATCGGAATCTATAACTAGTGTCACAGGAATGGTTCAAAACATAGTCAGTAAGAAGAGTCAGTCTTCTTGTACTTAAGTCGGCATTGTGCCTTTCGTATTTAATTCCGATGCAATTTCTGTGTTTCATCGTCAATATGAAGGTCAGAGGGATACAGTAAAACTGAAGTCAAGCATCGGAATCTATAACTAGTGTCACAGGAATGGTTCAAAACATAGTCAGTAAATAGAGTCAATCTTCTTGTACTTCAGTCGGCATTGTGCCTTTTGTATTTAATTCCGATGCAATTTCTGTGTTCATCGTCAATAAGAAGGTCAGAGGGATACAGTAAACCTGAAGTGAAGCATCGGAATCTATAACTAATGTCACAGGAATGGTTCAAAACATAGTCAGTATGAAGAGTCAGTCTTTATGTACCTAAGCCTCCCTTGTGCCTTTTGTGTTTAATTACGATGCAATTTCTATGATTCATAGTCAATAAGAAGGTCCAAGGGATACAGTAAACCTCAAGTGAAGCATCGGAATCTATAACTAGTTTCACAGGAATGGTTCAAAACCTAGACAGTAGGAAGAGTCAGACATCTTGTACTTAAGTTGGCATTGTGCCTTTTGTATTTAATTCCGATGCCATTTCTCTGTTTCATCGTCAATAAGAAAGTCAGAGGGATACAGTAACCCTGAAGTGAAGCATCGGAATCTATAGCTATTGTCACAGGAATGGTTCAAAACATAGTCAGTAAGAAGAGTCAGTCTTCTTGTACTTAAGTCGGCATTGTACCTTTTGTATTTAATTCCGATGCAATTTCTGTGTTTCATCGCCAATTAGAAGGTCCAAGGGATACAGAAAAACTGAAGTCAAGCATCAGAATCTATAACTAGTGTCACAGGAATGGTTCAAAACATAGCCAGTATGAAGAGTCAGTCTTCTTGTACCTAAGTAGGAATTGTGGCGTTTCTATTTAATTCCGCTGCAGTTTCTGAGTTTCATCGTCAATAAGAAGGTCAGAGTGATACAGTAAACCTCAAGTGAAGCATCGGAATCTATAACTAGTGTCACAGGAATGGTTCAAAACATAGACAGTAAGATGAGTCAGTTTTCTTGTACATAAGTCGGCATTGTGCCTTTTGTATTTAATTCCGATGCAATTTCTGTGTTTCATCGTCAATAAGAAGGTCCAAGGGATACAGTAAACCTGAAGTGAAGCATCGGAATCTATAACTAGTGTCACAGGAATGGTTCAAAGCATAGTCAGTAGTAAGAGTCGGTCTTCATGTACTTAAGTCGGCATTGTGCCTTTTGTATTAAAATCCAACGCAATTTCTGTGTTTCATCGTCAATAAGAAGGTCCAAGGGATACAGTAAACCTCAAGTGAAGCATCGGAATCTATAACTAGTGTCACAGGAATGGTTCAAATCATAGACAGTACTAAGAGTCAGTCTTCTTGTACTTAAGTCGGCCATGTGCCTTTTGTATTTAATTCCGATGCCATTTCTGAGTTTCATGGTCAATAAGAAAGTCAGAGGGATGCTGTAAACCTGAAGTGAAGCATCAGAATCTATAGCGAGTGTCACCGAAATGGTTCAAAACATAGTCAATAAGAAGAGTCAGTCCCCTTGTCCTTAAGTCGGCATTGCGCCTTTTGTATTTAATTCCGATGAATATTCTGTGTTTCATCGTCAATATGAAGGTGCAAGGGATACAGAAAAACTGAAGTCAAGCATCGGGATCTATAACTAGTGTCACAGGAATGGTTCAAAACATAGCCAGTAAGAAGAGTCAGTCTTCTTGTACTTAAGTCGGCATTGTGCCTTTTGTATTTAATTCCGATGCAATTTCTGTGTTTCATCGTCAATAATAAGGTCAGAGGGATACATTAAACCTGAAATGAAGCATCGCAATCTATAACTAGTGTCACAGGAATGGTTCAAACATAGTCAGTAAGAAGAGTCAGTCTTCTTGTACCTAAGTCGGCATTGTGACTTTTGTATTTAATTCCGATGCAATTTCTGTGTTTCATCGTCAATAAGAAGGTCCAAGGGATACAGAAAAACTGAAGTGAAGCATCGGAATCTATAACTAGTGTCACAGGAATGGATCAAAACATAGCCAGTAAGAAGAGTCAGTCTTCTTGTAACTAAGTAGGAATTTTGGCGTTTCTATTTAATGCCGATGCAGTTTCTGTCTTTCATCGTCAATAAGAAGGTCGGAGGGATACAGTAAACCTGAAGTGAAGCATCGGGATCTATAACTAGTGTCACAGGAATGGTTCAAAACGTAGTCAGTAAGAAGAGTCAGTCTTCTTGTACTTAAGTCGTCATTGTGCATTTTCTATTTAATTCCGATGCAATTCCTGTTTTTCATCGTCAATAAGAAGGTCCAAGGGATACAGTAAACCTAAAGTGAAGCATCGGAATCTATGACTAGTGTCACAGGAATGCTTCATAGCATAGACAGTACGAAAAGTCAGTCGTCTTGTACTTAAATCGTCATTGTGCCTTTTGTATTTAATTCCGATGCAATTTCTGTGTTTCATCGTCAATAAGAAGGTCAGGGGGATACAGTACACCTGAAGTGAAGCATCCGAATCCATAACTAGTGTCACAGGATTGGTTCAAAACATAGTCAGTAAATAGAGACAATGTTCTTGTACTTCAGTCGGCATTGTGCCTTTTGTATTTAATTCCAATGCAATTTCTGTGTTTCATCGTCAATAATAAGGTCAGAGGTATACAGTAAACCTGAAGTGAAGCATCGGAATCTATAACTAATGTCATAGGAATGGTTCAAAACATAGTCAGTATGAAGAGTCAGTCTTTATGTACCTAAGTCTCCCTTGTGCTTTTTGTGTTTAATTGCGAAGCAATTTCTATGATTCATAGTAAATAAGAAAGTCCAAGGGATACAGTAAACCTCAAGTGAAGCATCGGAATCTATAACTAGTTTCACAGGAATGGTTCAAAACCTAGACAGTAGGAAGAGTCAGTCTTCTTGTACTTAAGTTCGCATTGTGCCTTTTGTATTAAATTCCGATGCCATTTCTCTGTTTCATCGTCAATAAGAAAGTCAGAGGGATACAGTAAACCTGAAGTGAAGCATCGGAATCTATAGCTAGTGTCACAGGAATGGTTCAAAACATAGTCAGTAAGAAGAGTTAGTCTTCTTGTCCTTAAGTCGGCATTGTGCCTTTTGTATTTAATTCCGATGCAATTTCTGTCTTTCATCGTCAAAAAGAAGGTCCAAGGGATACAGTAAACCTGAAGTGATGCATCGGAAACAATAGCTAGTTTCACAGGAATGGTTCAAAACATAGTCAGTAAGAAGAGGCAGTCTTCTTGTTCGTAAGTCGGCATTGTGCCTGTTGTATTTAATTCCGATGCAATTTTTGTGTTTCATCGCCAATAAGAAGGTCCAAGGTATACAGTAAATCTGAAGTGAAGCATCGGATTCTATAACTAGTGTCACAGGAATGGTTCAAAACATAGACAGTAAGATGAGTCAGTTTTCTTGTACATAAGTCGGCATTGTGCCTTTTGTATTTAATTCCGATGCAATTTCTGTGTTTCATCGTCAATAAGAAGGTCCAAGGGATACAGTAAACCTGAAGTGAAGCATCGGAATCTATAACTAGTGTCACAGGAATGGTTCAAAGCATAGTCAGTAGTAAGAGTCGGTCTTCATGTACTTAAGTCGGCATTGTGCCTTTTGTATTAAAATCCAACGCAATTTCTGTGTTTCATCGTCAATAAGAAGGTCCAAGGGATACAGTAAACCTCAAGTGAAGCATCGGAATCTATAACTAGTGTCACAGGAATGGTTCAAAACATAGACAGTACTAAGAGTCAGTCTTCTTGTACTTAAGTCGGCAATGTGCCTTTTGTATTTAATTCCGATGCCATTTCTGAGTTTCATGGTCAATAAGAAAGTCAGAGGGATGCTGTAAACCTAAAGTGAAGCACCAGAATCTATAGCGAGTGTCACCGAAATGGTTCAAAACATAGTCAATAAGAAGATTCAGTCACCTTGTCCTTAAGTCGGCATTGCGCCTTTTGTATTTAATTCCGATGAATATTCTGTGTTTCATCGTCAATATGAAGGTGCAAGGGATACAGAAAAACTGAAGTCAAGCATCGGGATCTATAACTAGTGTCACAGGAATGGTTCAAAACATAGCCAGTAAGAAGAGTCAGTCTTCTTGTACTTAAGTCGGCATTGTGCCTTTTGTATTTAATTCCGATGCAATTTCTGTGTTTCATCGTCAATAAGAAGGTCAGAGGGACACATTAAACCTGAAAAGAAGCATCGCATTCTATAACTAGTGTCACAGGAATGGTTCAAACATAGTCAGTAAGAAGAGTCAGTCTTCTTGTACCTAAGTCGGCATTGTGACCTTTGTATTTAATTCCGATGCAATTTCTGTGTTTCATCGTCAATAAGAAGGTCCAAGGGATACAGAAAAACTGAACTCAAGCATCGGAATCTATAACTAGTGTCACAGGAATGGATCAAAACATAGCCAGTAAGAAGAGTAAGTCTTCTTGTACCTAAGTAGGAATTTTGGCGTTTCTATTTAATGCCGATGCAGTTTCTGTGTTTCATCGTCAATAAGAAGGTCGGAGGGATACAGTAAACCTGAAGTGAAGCATCGGGATCTATAACTAGTGTCACAGGAATGGTTCAAAACGTAGTCAGTAAGAAGAGTCAGTCTTCTTGTATTTAAGTCGTCATTGTGCATTTTCTATTTAATTCCGATGCAATTCCTGTTTTTCATCGTCAATAAGAAGGTCCAAGGGATACAGTAAACCTAAAGTGAAGCATCGGAATCTATGACCAGTGTCACAGGAATGCTTCATAACATAGACAGTACGAAAAGTCAGTCGTCTTGTACTTAAATCGGCATTGTGCCTTTTGTATTTAATTCCGATGCAATTTCTGTGTTTCATCGTCAATAAGAAGGTCAGGGGGATACAGTACACCTGAAGTGAAGCATCCGAATCCATAACTAGTGTCACAGGATTGGTTCAAAACATAGTCAGTAAATAGAGACAATGTTCTTGTACTTCAGTCGGCATTGTGCCTTTTGTATTTAATTCCAATGGAATTTCTGTGTTTCATCGTCAATAATAAGGTCAGAGGTATACAGTAAACCTGAAGTGAAGCATCGGAATCTATAACTAATGTCATAGGAATGGTTCAAAACATAGTCAGTATGAAGAGTCAGTCTTTATGTACCTAAGTCTCCCTTGTGCTTTTTGTGTTTAATTGCGAAGCAATTTCTATGATTCATAGTAAATAAGAAAGTCCAAGGGATCCAGTAAACCTCAAGTGAAGCATCGGAATCTATAACTAGTTTCACAGGAATGGTTCAAAACCTAGACAGTAGGAAGAGTCAGTCTTCTTGTACTTAAGTTCGCATTGTGCCTTTTGTATTAAATTCCGATGCCATTTCTCTGTTTCATCGTCAATAAGAAAGTCAGAGGGATACAGTAAACCTGAAGTGAAGCATCGTAATCTATAGCTAGTGTCACAGGAATGGTTCAAAACATAGTCAGTAAGAAGAGTCAGTCTTCTTGTCCTTAAGTCGGCATTGTGCCTTTTGTATTTAATTCCGATGCAATTTCTGTCTTTCATCGTCAAAAAGAAGGTCCAAGGGATACAGTAAACCTGAAGTGATGCATCGGAAACAATAGCTAGTTTCACAGGAATGGTTCAAAACATAGTCAGTAAGAAGAGGCAGTCTTCTTGTTCGTAAGTCGGCATTGTGCCTGTTGTATTTAATTCCGATGCAATTTTTGTGTTTCATCGCCAATAAGAAGGTCCAAGGTATACAGTAAATCTGAAGTGAAGCATCGGATTCTATAACTAGTGTCAAAGGAATGGTTCAAAACATAGACAGTAAGAAAAGTCAGTCGTCTTGTACTTAAGTCGTCATTGTGCCTTTTGTATTTAATTCCGATGCAATTTCTGTGTTTCATCGTCAATAAGAAGGTCCAAGGGATACAGAAAAACTGAAGTCAAGCATCTGAATCCATAACTAGTGTCACAGGAATGGTTCAAAACATAGCCAGTATGAAGAGTCAGTCTTCTTGTACCTAAGAAGGAATTGTGGCGTTTCTATTTAATTCCGATGCAGTTTCTGTGTTTCATCGTCAATAAGAAGGTCAGAGTGATACAGTAAACCTCAAGTGAAGCATCGGAATCTATAACTAGTGTCACAGGAATGGTTCAAAACATAGACAGTAGGAAGAGTGAGTCTTCTTGTACTTAAGTCGGCAATGTGCCTTTTGTATTTAATTCCGATGCCATTTCTGTGTTTCTTCGTCAATAAGAAAGTCAGAGAGATACAGTAAACCTGAAGAGAAGCATCGAAATCTATAGCTAGTGTCACCGGAATGGTTTAAAACATAGTCAATAAGAAGAGTCAGTCTTCTTGTCCTTAAGTCGGCATTGTGCCTTTTGTATTTAATTCCGATGAAAATTCTGTGTTTCATCGTCAATAAGAAGGTCCGAGGGATACCGTAAACCTGGAGTGAAGCATCGGAATCTATAACTAGTGTAACAAGAATAGTTCAAAACATAGACAATAAGAAGAGTCAGTCTTCTTGTACTTAAGTCGGCATAGTGCCTTTTGTATTAATTACGATGCTATTTCCTTGTTTCATCGTCAAAAAGAAGGTCCAAGGGATACAGTAAACCTGAAGTGAAGCATCGGAATCTATAACTAGTGTCACAGGAATGGTTCAAAACATAGACAGTAAGAAGAGTCAGTCTTCTTGTACTTAAGTCGGCATTGTGCCTTTTGTATTTAATTCCGATGCAATATCTGTGTTTCGTCCTCAATAAGAAGGTCAGAGGGATGCAGTAAACCTGAAATCAAGCATCGCAATCTATAACTAGTGTCACAGAAATGGTTCAAAACATAGTCAGTAAGAAGAGTCAGTCTTGTTGTACTTAAGTCGACATTGTGCCTTTTGTATTTAATTCCGATGCAATTTCTGTGTTTTATCGTCAAGAAGAAGGTCAGAGGGATACAGTAAACCTGAAGTGAAGCATCGGGATCTATAACTAGTGTCACAGGAATGGTTCAGACATAGACAGTAAGAAGAGACAGTCTTCTTGTACTTAAGTCGGCATTGTGCCTTTTGTATTTAATTCCGATGCAATTTATGTTTTTCATCGTCAATAAGAAGGTCCAAGGGACACAGTAAACCTGAAGTGAAGCATCGGAATCTATAACTAGTGTCACAGGAATGGTTAAAAACATAGTCAGTATGAAGAGTCAGTCTTTATGTACCTAAGTCTGCATTGTGCCTTTTGAGTTTAATTCCGATGCAATTTCTGTGTTTCATAGTCAATAATAAGGTCCAAGGGATACAGTAAACCTCAAGTGAAGCATCGGAATCTATAACTAGTTTCACAGGAATGGTTCAAAATCTAGACAGTAGGAAGAGTCAGTCTTCATGTACTTAAGTCTGCATTGTGCCTTTTGTATTTAATTCCGATTCCATTTCTGTGTTTCATCGTCAATAAGAAAGTCAGAGGGATACAGTAAACCTGAAGTGAAGCATCCGAATCCATAACGAGTGTCACAGGAATGGTTCAATACATAGTCAGTAAATAGAGTCAGTCTTCTTGTACTTCAGTCGGCATTGTGCATTTTGTATTTATTTCCGATGCGATTTCTGTGTTTCATCGTCAATAAGAAGGTCAGAGGGATACACTAAACCTTAAGTGAAGCATCGGAATCTATAACTAGTGTCACAGGAATGGTTCAAAACCTAGACAGTAGGAAGAGTCAGTCTTCTTGTACTTAAGTTGGTATTGTGCCTTTTGTATTTAATTCCGATGCCATTTCTGTGTTTCATCGTCAATAAGAAGGTCAGAGGGATACAATAAACCTGAAGTGAAGCATCGGAAACTATAACTAGTGTCACAGGAATGGTTCAAATCATAGCCAGTAAGAAGAGTCAGTCTTCTTGTACTTAAGTAGGCATTGTGGCGTTTCTATTTAATTCCGATGCAATTGCTGTGTTTCATCGTCAATAAGAAGGTCAGAGGGATACAGTAAAACTGAAGTGAAGCATCGGGATCTATAACTAGTGTCACAGGAATGGTTCAAATCATAGTCGGTAAGAAGAGTCAGTCTTCTTGTACTTATGTCGGCATTGTGCCTTTTGTATTTATTTCCGATGCAATTTCTGAGTTTCATCGTCAATAAGAAGGTCCAAGGGATACAGTAAACCTGAAGTGAAGCATCGGAATCTGTAAATAGTGTCACAGGAATGGTTCAAAACAGAGACAGTAAGAAAAGTCAGTCGTCTTGTACTTGAGTCGGCGTTGTGCCTTTTCTATTTAATTCCGATGCAATTTCTGTGTTTCATCGTCAATAAGAAGGTACAAGGCATACAGTAAATCTGGAGTGAAGCATCGGAATCTATAACTAGTGTCAATGGAATGGTTCAAAACATAGACAGTAAGAAGAGTCAGTCTTCTTGTTCTTAAATGGCATTGTGTCTTTTGTATTTAATTCCGATGCAATTTCTGTGTTTCATCATCAATAAGAAGGTCAGAGGGATACAGTAAACCTGAAGTGAAGCATCGGAATCTATAACTAGTGTCACAGGAATGGTTCACAACATAGTCAGTAGGAAGAGTCGGTCTTCATGTACTTACGTCGGCATTGTGCCTTTTGTATTTAATTCCGGTGCAATTTCTGTGTTTCATCGTCAATAAGAAGGTCCAAGGCATACAGTAAACCTGAAGTGAAGCATCGGAATCTATAACTAGTGTCACGGGAAAGGTTCAAAACATAGTCAGTAAGAACAGTCAGTCTTCTTGTACTTAAGTCGGCATTGTGCCTTTTTTTTTTAATTCCGATGCAATTTCTGTGTTTCATCGTCAATACGAAGGTCCAAGGGATACGGTAAACCTGGAGTGTAGCATCGGAATCTATAACTAGTGTCACAGGAATGGTTCAAAACATAGACAGTAAGATGAGTCAGTCTTCGTGTACTTAACATCTACATCTACAACTACATTGATACTCCGCAAGCCACCCAACGGTGTGTGGCGGCATTGTGCCTTTTGTATTTAATTCCGATGCAATTTCTGTGTTTCATCGTCAGTAAGAAGGTCCAAGGAATACTGTAAACCTCAAGTGAAGCATCGGAATCTATAACTAGTGTCACAGGAATGGTTCAAAGCATAGTCAGTAGGAAGAGTCGGTCTTCATGTACTTAAGTCTGCATTGTGCCTTTTGTGTTTAATTCTGATGCAATTTCTGTGTTTCATCGTCAATAAGAAGGTCCAAGGGATACAGTAAACCTGAAGTGAAGCATCATAATCTATAAATAGTGTTACAGGAATGGTTCTAAACATAGACAGTAAGAAGAGTCAGTCTTCTTGTACTTAAGTCGGCATTGTGCCTTTTGTATTTAATTCCGATGCAATTTCTGTGTTTCATCTTAAATAAGAAGGTCAGAGGGATACAGTAAACCTGAAGTGAAGCATCGCATTCTATAACTAGTGTCACAGGAATGGTTCAAAACATAGTCAGTAAGAAGAGTCAGTCGTTTTGTACTTAATTCGGCATTGTGCCTTTTGTGTTTAATTCCGATGCAATTTCTGTGTTTCATCGTCAATAAGAAGGTCCAAGGGATACAGTAAACCTAAAGTGAAGAATCGGAATCTATAACTAGTGTCACAGGAATGGTTCAAAACATAGACAGTAAGATGAGTCAGTCTTCTTGTACTTAAGTCGGCATTGTGCCTTTTGTGTTTAATTCCGATGCAATTTCTGTGTTTCATCGTCAATAAGAAGGTGCAAGGGATACTGTAAACCTCAAGTGAAGCATCGGAATCTATAACTAGTGTCACAGGAATGGTTCAAAACATAGTCAGTAGGAAGTGTCGGTCTTCATGTACTTAAGTCGGCATTGTGCCTTTTGTATTTAATTCCGTTGCAATTTCTGTGTTTCATCGTCAATAAGAAGGTCAGAGGGATACAGAAAACTGAAGTGAAGCATCCGAATCTATAACTAGTGTCACAGTAATGGTCCAAAACATAGTCAGTAAAAAGAGTCTGTCTTCTTGTACTTAAGTCGGCATTGTGCATTTTGTATTTAATTCCGATGCTATTTCTGTGTTTCATCGTCAATAAGAAGGTCAGAGGGATACAGTAAACCAGAAGTGAAGCATCGTAATCTATAACTAGTGTCACAGGAATGGTTCAAAACATAGTCAGTAAGAAGAGTCAGTCGTTTTGTACTTAATTCGGCATTGTGCCTTTTGTGTTTAATTCCGATGCAATTTCTGTGTTTCATCGTCACTAAGAAGGTCCAAGGGATACAGTAAACCTAAAGTGAAGAATCGGAATCTATAACTAGTGTCACAGGAATGTTTCAAAACATAGTCAGTAATAAGAGTCAGTCTTCTTGTACTTAAGTCGGCATTGTGCCTTTTCTATTTAATTCAGTTGCGATTTCTGTGTTTCATCGACAATGAGAAGGTCCAAGGGATACAGTAAACATGGAGTTAAGCATCGGAATCTATAACTAGTGTCACAGGAATGGTTCAAACATAGACAGTAAGAAAAGTCAGTCTTCTTGTACTTAAGTCGACATTGTGCCTTTTCTATTTATTTCCGATGCAATTTCTGTGTTTCATCGTCAATAAGAAGGTCCAAGGGATACAGTAAACCTCAAGTGAAGCATCGGAATGTATAACTAGTCTCACAGGAATAGTTCAAATCCTAGACAGTAGGAAGAGTCAGTCTTCGTGTACTTAAGTCAGCATTGTGCCTTTTTTATTTAATTCCGATGCAATTTCTGTGTTTCATCGCCAATAAGAAGGTCCAAGGGATACAGTAAACCTGAAGTGAAGCATCGGAATCTGTAAATAGTGTCACAGGAATGGTTCAAAACAGAGACAGTAAGAAAAGTCAGTCGTCTTGTACTTGAGTCGGCGTTGTGCCTTTTCTATTTAATTCCGATGCAATTTCTGTGTTTCATCGTCAATAAGAAGATCCAAGGGATACAGTAAACCTCAAGTGAAGCATCGGAATCTATAACAAGTGTCACAGGAATGGTTCAAAGCATATTCAGTAGGAAGAGTCGGTCTTCATGTACTTAAGTCGGCATTGTGCATTTTGTATTAAAGTCCGATGCAATTTCTGTGTTTCATCGTCAATAAGAGTGTCCAAGGGATACAGTAAACCTCAAGTGAAGCATCGGAATCTATAACTAGTGTCACAGGAATGGTTCAAAACATAGACAGTAGGATGAGTCAGTCTTTTTGTACTTACGTCGGCATTGTGCCTTTTACATTTAATTCCGATTTTATTTCTGTGTTTCATCGTCAATAAGAAGGTCAGAGGGATACAGTAAACCAGAAGTGAAGCATCGTAATCTATAACTAGTGTCACAGGAATGGTTCAAAACATAGTCAGTAATAAGAGTCAGTCGTTTTGTACTTAAGTCGGCATTGTGCATTTTGTATTAAAGTCCGATGCAATTTCTGTGTTTCATCGTCAATAAGAAGGTCCAACGGATACTGTAAACCTCAAGTGAAGCATCGGAATCTATAACTAGTGTCACAGGAATGGTTCAAAACATAGTCAGTAGGAAGTGTCGGTCTTCATGTACTTAAGTCGGCATTGTGCCTTTTGTATTTAATTCCGATGCAATTTCTGTGTTTCATCGACAGTAAGGTCAGAGGGATAAGTAAACCTGAAGTGAAGCATCGGAATCTATAACTAGTGTCACAGGAATGTTTCAAAACATAGTCAGTAATAAGAGTCAGTCTTCTTGTACTTAAGTCGGCATTGTGCCTTTTCTATTTAATTCAGTTGCGATTTCTGTGTTTCATCGTCAATAAGAAGGTCAGAGGGATACAGTAAACCTGAAGTGAAGCATCGGGATCTATAACTAGTGTCACAGGAATGGTTCAAATCATAGTCGGCAAGAAGAGGCAGTCTTCTTGTACTTATGTCGTCATTGTGCCTTTTGTATTTATTTCCGATGCAATTTCTGAGTTTCATCGTCAATAAGAAGGTCCAAGGGATACAGTAAACCTGAAGTGAAGCATCGGAATCTGTAACTAGTGTCACAGGAATGGTTCAAAACAGAGACAGTAAGAAAAGTCAGTCGTCTTGTACTTGAGTCGGCGTTGTGCCTTTTCTATTTAATTCCGATGCAATTTCTGTGTTTCATCGTCAATAAGAAGGTACAAGGCATACAGTAAATCTGGAGTGAAGCATCGGAATCTATAACTAGTGTCAATGGAATGGTTCAAAACATAGTCAGTAAGAAGAGTCAGTCTTCTTGTTCTTAAATGGCATTGTGGCTTTTGTATTTAATTCCGATGCAATTTCTGTGTTTCATCGTCAATAAGAAGGTCAGAGGGATACAGTAAACCTGAAGTGAAGCATCGGAATCTATAACTAGTGTCACAGGAATGGTTCACAACATAGTCAGTAGGAAGAGTCGGTCTTCATGTACTTATGTCGGCATTGTGCCTTTTGTATTTAATTCCGGTGCAATTTCTGTGTTTCATCGTCAATAAGAAGGTCCAAGGCATACAGTAAACCTGAAGTGAAGAATCGGAATCTATAACTAGTGTCACGGGAAAGGTTCAAAACATAGTCAGTAAGAACAGTCAGTCTTCTTGTACTTAAGTCGGCATTGTGCCTTTTTTTTTTAATTCCGATGCAATTTCTGTGTTTCATCGTCAATACGAAGGTCCAAGGGAAACGGTAAACCTGGAGTGTAGCATCGGAATCTATAAGTAGTGTCACAGGAATGGTTCAAAACATAGACAGTAAGATGAGTCAGTCTTCGTGTACTTAACATCTACATCTACAACTATATTGATACTCCGCAAGCCACCCAACGGTGTGTGGCGGCATTGTGCCTTTTGTATTTAATTCCGATGCAATTTCTGTGTTTCATCGTCAGTAAGAAGGTCCAAGGAATACTGTAAACCTCAAGTGAAGCATCGAAATCTATAACTAGTGTCACAGGAATGGTTCAAATCATAGTCAGTAGGAAGAGTCGGTCTTCATGTACTTAAGTCTGCATTGTGCCTTTTGTATTTAATTCTGATGCAATTTCTGTGTTTCATCGTCAATAAGAAGGTCCAAGGGATACAGTAAACCTGAAGTGAAGCATCGTAATCTATAAATAGTGTTACAGGAATGGTTCTAAACATAGACAGTAAGAAGAGTCAGTCTTCTTGTACTTAAGTCGGCATTGTGCCGTTTGTATTTAATTCCGATGCAATTTCTGTGTTTCATCTTCAATAAGAAGGTCAGAGGGATACAGTAAACCTGAAGTGAAGCATCGCATTCTATAACTAGTGTCACAGGAATGGTTCAAATCATAGTCAGTAAGAACAGTCAGTCTTCTTGTACTTAAGTCGGCATTGTGCCTTTTGTATTTAATTCCGATGCAATTTCTGTGTTTCATCGTCAATAAGAAGGTCAGAGGGATACAGAAAACTGAAGTGAAGCATCCGAATCTATAACTAGTGTCACAGTAATGGTTCAAAACATAGTCAGTAAAAAGAGTCTGTCTTCTTGTACTTAAGTCGGCATTGTGCATTTTGTATTTAATTCCGATGCTATTTCTGTGTTTCATCGTCAATAAGAAGGTCAGAGGGATACAGTAAACCAGAAGTGAAGCATCGTAATCTATAACTAGTGTCACAGGAATGGTTCAAAACATACTCAGTAAGAAGAGTCAGTCTTCTTGTACTTAAGTCGGCATTGTGCATTTTGTGTTTAATTCCGATGCAATTTCTGTGTTTCATCGTCAATAAGAAGGTGCAAGGGATACTGTAAACCTCAAGTGAAGCATCGGAATCTATAACTAGTGTCACAGGAATGGTTCAAAACATAGTCAGTAGGAAGTGTCGGTCTTCATGTACTTAAGTCGGCATTGTGCCTTTTGTATTTAATTCCGATGCAATTTCTGTGTTTCATCGGCAGTAAGGTCAGAGGGATAAGTAAACCTGAAGTGAAGCATCGCATTCTATAACTAGTGTCACAGGAATGGTTCAAATCATAGTCAGTAAGAACAGTCAGTCTTCTTGTACTTAAGTCGGCATTGTGCCTTTTGTATTTAATTCCGATGCAATTTCTGTGTTTCATCGTCAATAAGAAGGTCAGAGGGATACAGAAAACTGAAGTGAAGCATCCGAATCTATAACTAGTGTCACAGTAATGGTTCAAAACATAGTCAGTAAAAAGAGTCTGTCTTCTTGTATTTAATTCGGCATTGTGCCTTTTGTGTTTAATTCCGATGCAATTTCTGTGTTTCATCGTCAATAAGAAGGTCCAAGGGATACAGTAAACCTAAAGTGATGAATCGGAATCTATAACTAGTGTCACAGGAATGTTTCAAAACATAGACAGTAAGATGAGTCAGTCTTCTTGTACTTAAGTCGGCATTGTGCATTTTGTGTTTAATTCCGATGCAATTTCTGTGTTTCATCGTCAATAAGAAGGTGCAAGGGATACTGTAAACCTCAAGTGAAGCATCGGAATCTATAACTAGTGTCACAGGAATGGTTCAAAACATAGTCAGTAGGAAGTGTCGGTCTTCATGTACTTAAGTCGGCATTGTGCCTTTTGTATTTAATTCCGATGCAATTTCTGTGTTTCATCGGCAGTAAGGTCAGAGGGATAAGTAAACCTGAAGTGAAGCATCGGAATCTATAACTAGTGTCACAGGAATGTTTCAAAACATAGTCAGTAATAAGAGTCAGTCTTCTTGTACTTAAGTCGGCATTGTGCCTTTTCTATTTAATTCAGTTGCGATTTCTGTGTTTCATCGACAATAAGAAGGTCCAAGGGATACAGAAAACATGGAGTTAAGCATTGGAATCTATAACTAGTGTCACAGGAATGGTTCAAACATAGACAGTAAGAAAAGTCAGTCTTCTTGTACTTATGTCGACATTGTGCCTTTTCTATTTATTTCCGATGCAATTTCTGTGTTTCATCGTCAATAAGAAGGTCAGAGGGATACAATAAACCTGAAGTGAAGCATCGGAAACTATAAGTAGTGTCACAGGAATGGTTCAAATTATAGCCAGTAAGAAGAGTCAGTCTTCTTGTACTTAAGTAGGCATTGTGGCGTTTCTATTTAATTCCGATGCAATTGCTGTGTTTCATCGTCAATAAGAGGGTCAGAGGGATACAGTAAACCTGAAGTGAAGCATCGGGATCTATAACTAGTGTCACAGGAATGGTTCAAATCATAGTCGGTAAGAAGAGTCAGTCTTCTTGTACTTATGTCGGCATTGTGCCTTTTGTATTTATTTCCGATGCAATTTCTGAGTTTCATCGTCAATAAGAAGGTCCAAGGGATACAGTAAACCTGAAGTGAAGCATCGGAATCTGTAAATAGTGTCACAGGAATGGTTCAAAACAGAGACAGTAAGAAAAGTCTGTCGTCTTGTACTTGAGTCGGCGTTGTGCCTTTTCTATTTAATTCCGATGCAATTTCTGTGTTTCATCGTCAATAAGAAGATCCAAGGGATACAGTAAACCTCAAGTGAAGCATCGGAATCTATAACTAGTGTCACAGGAATGGTTCACAACATAGTCAGTAGGAAGAGTCGGTCTTCATGTACTTATGTCGGCATTGTGCCTTTTGTATTTAATTCCGGTGCAATTTCTGTGTTTCATCGTCAATAAGAAGGTCCAAGGGATACAGTAAACCTGAAGTGAAGCATCGGAATCTATAACTAGTGTCACAGGAATGGTTCAAACCATAGACATTAGAAGAGTCAGTCTTCTTGTACTTAAGTCGGCATTGTGGCTTTTGTATTTAATTCCGATGCAATTTCTGTGTTTCATCGTCAATAAGAAGGTCCAAGGAATACAGTAAACCTGAAGTGAAGCATCGGAATCTATAACTAGTGTCGCAGGAATGGTTCAAAGCATAGACAGTAAGAAGAGTCAGTCTTCTTGTACCTAAGTCGGCATTGTGCCTTTTGAATTTAATTCCGATGCAATTTCTGTGTTTCATCGTCAATAAGAAGGTCAGGGGGATACAGTAAACCTGAAGTGAAGCATCCAAATCCATAACTAAGGTCACAGGAATGGTTCAAAACATAGTCAGTAAATAGAGTCAGTCTTCTTGTACTTCAGTCGGCTTTGTGCATTTTGTATTTAATTCCGATGCAATTTCTGTGTTTCGTCGTCAATAAGAAGATCCAAGGAATATAGTATACTTGGCGTGAAGCATCGGAATCTATAACTAGTGTCACAGGAATGGTTCAAAACATAGACAGTAAGAAGAGTCAGTCTTCTTGTACCAGAGTCAACATTGTGCCTTTTCTATTTAATTCCGATGCAATTTCAGTGTTTCATCGTCAATAAGAAAGTCAGAGGGATACAGTAAACCTGAAGTGAAGCATCGGAATTTATAACTAGTGTCACAGGAATGGTTCAAAACATAGACAGTAGGAAGAGTCAGTCTTCTTGTACTTAAGTCGGCAGTGTACCTTTTGTATTTAATTCCGATGCAATTTCTGTGTTTCATCGTCAATAAGAAGGTCCAAGGGATACAGTAAACCTGAAGTGAAGCATCGTAATCTATAAATAGTGTCACAGGAATGGTTCTAAACATAGACAGGAAGAAGAGTCAGTCTTCTTGTACTTACGTCGGCATTGTGCCTTTTGTATTTAATTCCGATGCAATTTCTGTGTTTCATCGTCAATAAGAAGATCAGAGGGATACAGTAAACCTGAAGTGAAGCATCGCAATCTATAACTAGTGTCACAGGAATGGTTCAAATCATAGTCAGTAAGAACAGTCAGTCTTCTTGTACTTAAGTCGGCATTGTGCCTTTTTTTATTTAATTCCGATGCAATTTCTGTGTTTCATCGTCAATAAGAAGGTCAGAGGGATACAGTAAACCTGAAGTGAAGCATCCGAATCTATAACTAGTGTCACAGGAATACTTCAAAACTTAGTCAGTAAAAAGAGTCTGTCTTCTTGTACTTAAGTCGGCATTGTGCCTTTTGTATTTAATTTCGATGCAATTTCTGTGTTTCATCGACAATAAGTAGGTCAGAGGGATACAGTAAACCAGAAGTGAAGCATCGTAATCTATAACTAGTGTCACAGGAATGGTTCAAAACATAGTCAGAAATAAGAGTCAGTCTTCTTGTACTTAAGTTGGCATTGTGCCTTTCGTATTTAATTCCGATGCAATTTCTGTGTTTCATCGTCAATATGAAGGTCAGAGGGATACAGTAAAACTGAAGTCAAGCATCGGAATCTATAACTAGTGTCACAGGAATGGTTATAAACATAGCCAGTAAGAAGAGTCATTCTTCTTGTACTTAAGTAGGCATTGTGGCGTTTCTATTTAATTCCGATGCAATTTATGTGTTTCATCGTCAATACGAAGGTCAGAGGGTTAGAGTAAACCTGAAGTGAAGCATCGGGATCTATAACTAGTGTCACAGGAATGGTTCAAAGCTAAGTCAGTAAGAAGAGTCAGTTTCTTGTACTTAAGTCGGCATTGTGCCTTTTGTATTTAATTCCGATGCAATTTCTGTGTTTCATCGTCAATAAGAAGGTCCTAGGGATACAGTAAACCTGAAGTGAAGCATCGGATTCTATAACTAGTGTCACAGGAATGGTTCAAAACATAGACAGTAAGAAAAGACAGTCGTCTTGTACTTAAGTCGGCATTGTGCCCTTTGAATTTAATTCCGATGCAATTTTTGAGTTTTATCGTCAATAAGAAGGTCAGAGGGGTACAGTAAACCTGAAGTGAAGCATCAGAATCTATACCTAGTGTCACAGGAATGGTTCAAAGCATAGTAAGTAAGAAGAGTCAGTCTTCTTGTACTTAAGTCGGCATTGTCCCTTTTGTGTTGAATTCCGATGCAATTTCTGTGTTTCATCGTCAATAAGAAGGTCCAAGGGATACAGTAAACCTCAAGTGAAGCATCGGAATCTATAACTAGTGTCACAGGAATGGTTCAAAACATAGTCAGAAATAAGAGTCAGTCTTCTTGTACTTAAGTTGGCATTGTGCCTTTTCTATTTAATTCAGTTGCAATTTCTGTGTTTCATCGACAATAAGAAGGTCCAAGGGATACAGTAAACATGGAGTTAAGCATCGGAATCTATAACTAGTGTCACAGGAATGGTTCAAATCATAGACAGTAAGAAGAGTCAGTCTTCTTGTACTTAAGTCGACATTGTGCCTTTTCTATTTATTTCCGATGCAATTTCTGTGTTTCATCGTCAATAGGAAGGTCAGAGGGATACAATAAACCTGAAGTGAAGCATCGGAATCTATAACTAGTGTCACAGGAATGGTTCAAAACATAGTCAGTAAGAACAGTTAGTCTTCTTGTCCCTAAGTCGGCATTCTGCCTTTTTTATTTAATTCCGAAGCAATTTCTGTGTTTCATCGTCAATAAGAAGGTCCAAGGGATAAAGTAAACATGGAGTTAAGCATCGGAATATATATCTAGTTCACAGGAATGGTTCAAATCATAGCCAGTAAGAAGAGTCAGTCTTCTTGTACTTAAGTAGGCATTGAGGCGTTTCTATTTAATTCCGATGCAATTTCTGTGTTTCATCGTCAATAGGAAGGTCAGAGGGATACAGTAAACCTGAAGTGAAGCATCGGAATCTGTAACTAGTGTCACAGGAATGGTTCAAAGCATAGACAGTAAGAAGAGTCAGTCTTCTTGTGCTTAAGTCGGCATTGTGCCTTTTGTATTTAAATCCGATGCAATTTCTGTGTTTCATCGTCAATAAGAAGGTCAAGGGATACAGTAAACCTGAAGTGAAGCATCGGAATCTATAACTAGTGTCACAGGAATGGTTCAAACCATAGACAATAGAAGAGTCGGTCTTCTTGTACTTAAGTCGGCATTGTGCCTTTTGTATTTAATTCCGATGCAATTTCTGTGTTTCATCGTCAATAAGAAGGTCCAAGGGATAAAGTAAACATGGAGTTAAGCATCGGAATATATAACTAGTGTCACAGGAATGGTTCAAATCATAGCCAGTAAGAAGAGTCAGTCTTCTTGTACTTAAGTAGGCATTGTGGCGTTTCTGTTTAATTCCGATGCAATTTCTGCGTTTCATCGTCAATAAGAAGGTCAGAGGGATACAGTAAACCTGAAGTGAAGCATCGGAATCTGCAACTAGTGTCACAGGAATGGTTCAAAGCATAGACAGTAAGAAGAGTCAGTCTTCTTGTGCTTAAGTCGGCATTGTGCCTTTTGTATTTAAATCCGATGCAATTTCTGTGTTTCATCGTCAACAAGAAGGTCAAGGGATACAGTAAACCTGAAGTGAAGCATCGCAATCTATAACTAGTGTCACAGGAATGGTTCAAAACATAGTCAGTAAGAACAGTCAGTCTTCTTGTCCCTAAGTTGGCATTGTGCCTTTTTTATGTAATTCCGATGCAATTTCTGTGTTTTATCGGCAGTATTGTCAGAGGGATAAGTAAACCTGAAGTGAAGCATCGGAATCTATAACTAGTGTCACAGGAATGGTTCGAAACATAGTCACTAATACGAGTCAGTCTTCTTGTACTTAAATGGCATTGTGCCTTTTGTATTTAATTCCGATGCAATTTCTGTGTTTCATCGTCCATAAGATGGTCAGAGGGATACAGTAAACCTCAAGTGAACCATCGGAATCTATAACTAGTGTCGCAGGAATGGTTCACAACATAGTCAGTAGGAAGAGTCGGTCTTCATGTACTTATGTCGGCATTGTGCCTTTTGTATTTAATTCCGATGCAATTTCTGTGTTTCATCGTCAATAAGAAGGTCCAAGGGATCCAGTAAACCTGAAGTGAAGCATCGGAATCTATAACTAGTGTCACAGGAATGGTTCAAACCATAGACAATAGAAGACTCAGTCTTCTTGTACTTAAGTCGGCATTGTGCGTTTTGTATTTAATTCCGATGCAATTTCTGTGTTTCATCGTCAATAAGAAGGTCCAAGGAATACAGTAAACCTGAAGTGAAGCATCGGAATCTATAAATAGTGTCACAGGAATGGTTACAAACATAGCCAGTAAGAAGAGTCAGTCTTCTTGTACTTAAGTAGGCATTGTGGCGTTTCTATTTCATTCCGATGCAATTTCTGTGTTTCATCGTCAATAAGAAGGTCAGAGGGATAGAGTAAACCTGAAGTGAAGCATCGGGATCTATAACTAGTGTCACAGGAATGGTTCAAAGCTTAGTCAGTAAGAAGAGTCAGTCTTCTTGTACTTAAGTCGGCATTGTGCCTTTTGTATTTAATTCCGATGCAATTTCTGTGTTTCATCGTCAATAAGATGGCCCTAGGGATACAGTAAACCTGAAGTGAAGCATCGGATTCTATAACTAGTGTCACAGGAATGGTTCAAAACATAGACAGTAAGAAAAGTCAGTCGTCTTGTACTTAAGTCGGCATTGTGCTTTTTCTATCTAATTCCGATGCAAATTCTGTGTTTCATCGTCAATAAGAAGGTCAGAGGGATACAGGAAACCTGAAGTCAAGCATCCGAAAATATAACTAGTGTCACAGGAATGGTTCAAAACATAGTCAGTAAAAAGAGTCAGTCTTCTTGTACTTAAGTCGGCATTGTGCCCTTTGTATTTAATTCCGATGCAATTTTTGAGTTTCATCGTCAATAAGAAGGTCAGAGGGATACAGTAAACCTAAAGTGAAGCATAGGAATCTATAACTAGTGTCACAGGAATGGTTCAAAGCATAGTCAGTAGGAAGAGTTGGTCATCATGTACTTAAGTCGGCATTGTGCCTTTTGTATTATCATCCGACGCAATTTCTGTGTTTCATCGTCAATAAGAAGGTCCAAGGGATACAGTAAACCTCAAGTGAACCATCGCAATCTATAACTAGTGTCACAGGAATGGTTCAAAACATAGACAGTAGGATGAGTCAGTCTTCTTATACTTAAGTCGGCAATGTGCCTTTTGTATTTAATTCCGATGCCTTTTCTGTGTTTCATCGTCAATAAGAAAGTCAGAGGGATACAGTAAACCTGAAGTGAAGAATCAGAATCTATAGCTAGTGTCACCGAAATGGTTCAAACATAGTCAATAAGAAGAGTCAGTCATCTTGTCCTTAAGTCGGCATTGTGCCTTTTGTATTTAATTCCGATGAATATTCTGTGTTTCATCGTCAATAAGAAGGTGCAAGGGATACAGAAAAACTGAAGTCAAGCATCGGAATCTATAACTAGTGTCACAGGAATGGTTCAAAACATAGCCAGTAAGAAGAGTCAGTCTTCTTGTACTTAAGTCGGCATTGTGCCTTTTGTATATAATTCCGATGCAATTTCTGTGTTTCATCGTCAATAAGAAGGTCAGAGGGATACAGTAAACCTGAAATGAAGCATCGCAATCTATAACTAGTGCACAGGAATGGTTCAAACATAGTCAGTAAGAAGAGTCAGTCTTCTTGTACTTAAGTCGGCATTGTGCCTTTTGTATTTAATTCCGATGCAATTTCTGTGTTTCATCGTCAATAAGAAGGTCCAAGGGATACAGAAAAACTGAAGTCAAGCATCGGAATCTATAACTAGTGTCACAGGAATGGTTCAAAACATAGTCAGTAAGAAGAGTCAGTCTTCTTGTACTTAAGTCGGCATTGTGCCTTTCGTATTTAATTCCGATGCAATTTCTGTGTTTCATCGTCAATATGAAGGTCAGAGGGATACAGTAAAACTGAAGTCAAGCATCGGAATCTATAACTAGTGTCACAGGAATGGTTCAAAACATAGTCAGTAAATAGAGTCAATCTTCTTGTACTTCAGTCGGCATTGTGCCTTTTGTATTTAATTCCGATGCAATTTCTGTGTTCATCGTCAATAAGAAGGTCAGAGGGATACAGTAAACCTGAAGTGAAGCATCGGAATCTATAACTAATGTCACAGGAATGGTTCAAAACATAGTCAGTATGAAGAGTCAGTCTTTATGTACCTAAGCCTCCCTTGTGCCTTTTGTGTTTAATTACGATGCAATTTCTATGATTCATAGTCAATAAGAAGGTCCAAGGGATACAGTAAACCTCAAGTGAAGCATCGGAATCTATAACTAGTTTCACAGGAATGGTTCAAAACCTAGACAGTAGGAAGAGTCAGACATCTTGTACTTAAGTTGGCATTGTGCCTTTTGTATTTAATTCCGATGCCATTTCTCTGTTTCATCGTCAATAAGAAAGTCAGAGGGATACAGTAACCCTGAAGTGAAGCATCGGAATCTATAGCTATTGTCACAGGAATGGTTCAAAACATAGTCAGTAAGAAGAGTCAGTCTTCTTGTACTTAAGTCGGCATTGTACCTTTTGTATTTAATTCCGATGCAATTTCTGTGTTTCATCGCCAATTAGAAGGTCCAAGGGATACAGAAAAACTGAAGTCAAGCATCAGAATCTATAACTAGTGTCACAGGAATGGTTCAAAACATAGCCAGTATGAAGAGTCAGTCTTCTTGTACCTAAGTAGGAATTGTGGCGTTTCTATTTAATTCCGCTGCAGTTTCTGAGTTTCATCGTCAATAAGAAGGTCAGAGTGATACAGTAAACCTCAAGTGAAGCATCGGAATCTATAACTAGTGTCACAGGAATGGTTCAAAACATAGACAGTAAGATGAGTCAGTTTTCTTGTACATAAGTCGGCATTGTGCCTTTTGTATTTAATTCCGATGCAATTTCTGTGTTTCATCGTCAATAAGAAGGTCCAAGGGATACAGTAAACCTGAAGTGAAGCATCGGAATCTATAACTAGTGTCACAGGAATGGTTCAAAGCATAGTCAGTAGTAAGAGTCGGTCTTCATGTACTTAAGTCGGCATTGTGCCTTTTGTATTAAAATCCAACGCAATTTCTGTGTTTCATCGTCAATAAGAAGGTCCAAGGGATACAGTAAACCTCAAGTGAAGCATCGGAATCTATAACTAGTGTCACAGGAATGGTTCAAATCATAGACAGTACTAAGAGTCAGTCTTCTTGTACTTAAGTCGGCCATGTGCCTTTTGTATTTAATTCCGATGCCATTTCTGAGTTTCATGGTCAATAAGAAAGTCAGAGGGATGCTGTAAACCTGAAGTGAAGCATCAGAATCTATAGCGAGTGTCACCGAAATGGTTCAAAACATAGTCAATAAGAAGAGTCAGTCACCTTGTCCTTAAGTCGGCATTGCGCCTTTTGTATTTAATTCCGATGAATATTCTGTGTTTCATCGTCAATATGAAGGTGCAAGGGATACAGAAAAACTGAAGTCAAGCATCGGGATCTATAACTAGTGTCACAGGAATGGTTCAAAACATAGCCAGTAAGAAGAGTCAGTCTTCTTGTACTTAAGTCATCATTGTGCCTTTTGTATTTAATTCCGATGCAATTTCTGTGTTTCATCGTCAATAAGAAGGTCAGAGGGATACATTAAACCTGAAATGAAGCATCGCAATCTATAACTAGTGTCACAGGAATGGTTCAAACATAGTCAGTAAGAAGAGTCAGTCTTCTTGTACCTAAGTCGGCATTGTGACTTTTGTATTTAATTCCGATGCAATTTCTGTGTTTCATCGTCAATAAGAAGGTCCAAGGGATACAGAAAAACTGAAGTGAAGCATCGGAATCTATAACTAGTGTCACAGGAATGGATCAAAACATAGCCAGTAAGAAGAGTCAGTCTTCTTGTAACTAAGTAGGAATTTTGGCGTTTCTATTTAATGCCGATGCAGTTTCTGTCTTTCATCGTCAATAAGAAGGTCGGAGGGATACAGTAAACCTGAAGTGAAGCATCGGGATCTATAACTAGTGTCACAGGAATGGTTCAAAACGTAGTCAGTAAGAAGAGTCAGTCTTCTTGTACTTAAGTCGTCATTGTGCATTTTCTATTTAATTCCGATGCAATTCCTGTTTTTCATCGTCAATAAGAAGGTCCAAGGGATACAGTAAACCTAAAGTGAAGCATCGGAATCTATGACTAGTGTCACAGGAATGCTTCATAGCATAGACAGTACGAAAAGTCAGTCGTCTTGTACTTAAATCGTCATTGTGCCTTTTGTATTTAATTCCGATGCAATTTCTGTGTTTCATCGTCAATAAGAAGGTCAGGGGGATACAGTACACCTGAAGTGAAGCATCCGAATCCATAACTAGTGTCACAGGATTGGTTCAAAACATAGTCAGTAAATAGAGACAATGTTCTTGTACTTCAGTCGGCATTGTGCCTTTTGTATTTAATTCCAATGCAATTTCTGTGTTTCATCGTCAATAATAAGGTCAGAGGTATACAGTAAACCTGAAGTGAAGCATCGGAATCTATAACTAATGTCATAGGAATGGTTCAAAACATAGTCAGTATGAAGAGTCAGTCTTTATGTACCTAAGTCTCCCTTGTGCTTTTTGTGTTTAATTGCGAAGCAATTTCTATGATTCATAGTAAATAAGAAAGTCCAAGGGATACAGTAAACCTCAAGTGAAGCATCGGAATCTATAACTAGTTTCACAGGAATGGTTCAAAACCTAGACAGTAGGAAGAGTCAGTCTTCTTGTACTTAAGTTCGCATTGTGCCTTTTGTATTAAATTCCGATGCCATTTCTCTGTTTCATCGTCAATAAGAAAGTCAGAGGGATACAGTAAACCTGAAGTGAAGCATCGGAATCTATAGCTAGTGTCACAGGAATGGTTCAAAACATAGTCAGTAAGAAGAGTTAGTCTTCTTGTCCTTAAGTCGGCATTGTGCCTTTTGTATTTAATTCCGATGCAATTTCTGTCTTTCATCGTCAAAAAGAAGGTCCAAGGGATACAGTAAACCTGAAGTGATGCATCGGAAACAATAGCTAGTTTCACAGGAATGGTTCAAAACATAGTCAGTAAGAAGAGGCAGTCTTCTTGTTCGTAAGTCGGCATTGTGCCTGTTGTATTTAATTCCGATGCAATTTTTGTGTTTCATCGCCAATAAGAAGGTCCAAGGTATACAGTAAATCTGAAGTGAAGCATCGGATTCTATAACTAGTGTCACAGGAATGGTTCAAAACATAGACAGTAAGATGAGTCAGTTTTCTTGTACATAAGTCGGCATTGTGCCTTTTGTATTTAATTCCGATGCAATTTCTGTGTTTCATCGTCAATAAGAAGGTCCAAGGGATACAGTAAACCTGAAGTGAAGCATCGGAATCTATAACTAGTGTCACAGGAATGGTTCAAAGCATAGTCAGTAGTAAGAGTCGGTCTTCATGTACTTAAGTCGGCATTGTGCCTTTTGTATTAAAATCCAACGCAATTTCTGTGTTTCATCGTCAATAAGAAGGTCCAAGGGATACAGTAAACCTCAAGTGAAGCATCGGAATCTATAACTAGTGTCACAGGAATGGTTCAAAACATAGACAGTACTAAGAGTCAGTCTTCTTGTACTTAAGTCGGCAATGTGCCTTTTGTATTTAATTCCGATGCCATTTCTGAGTTTCATGGTCAATAAGAAAGTCAGAGGGATGCTGTAAACCTAAAGTGAAGCACCAGAATCTATAGCGAGTGTCACCGAAATGGTTCAAAACATAGTCAATAAGAAGATTCAGTCACCTTGTCCTTAAGTCGGCATTGCGCCTTTTGTATTTAATTCCGATGAATATTCTGTGTTTCATCGTCAATATGAAGGTGCAAGGGATACAGAAAAACTGAAGTCAAGCATCGGGATCTATAACTAGTGTCACAGGAATGGTTCAAAACATAGCCAGTAAGAAGAGTCAGTCTTCTTGTACTTAAGTCGGCATTGTGCCTTTTGTATTTAATTCCGATGCAATTTCTGTGTTTCATCGTCAATAAGAAGGTCAGAGGGACACATTAAACCTGAAAAGAAGCATCGCATTCTATAACTAGTGCCACAGGAATGGTTCAAACATAGTCAGTAAGAAGAGTCAGTCTTCTTGTACCTAAGTCGGCATTGTGACCTTTGTATTTAATTCCGATGCAATTTCTGTGTTTCATCGTCAATAAGAAGGTCCAAGGGATACAGAAAAACTGAACTCAAGCATCGGAATCTATAACTAGTGTCACAGGAATGGATCAAAACATAGCCAGTAAGAAGAGTCAGTCTTCTTGTACCTAAGTAGGAATTTTGGCGTTTCTATTTAATGCCGATGCAGTTTCTGTGTTTCATCGTCAATAAGAAGGTCGGAGGGATACAGTAAACCTGAAGTGAAGCATCGGGATCTATAACTAGTGTCACAGGAATGGTTCAAAACGTAGTCAGTAAGAAGAGTCAGTCTTCTTGTATTTAAGTCGTCATTGTGCATTTTCTATTTAATTCCGATGCAATTCCTGTTTTTCATCGTCAATAAGAAGGTCCAAGGGATACAGTAAACCTAAAGTGAAGCATCGGAATCTATGACCAGTGTCACAGGAATGCTTCATAACATAGACAGTACGAAAAGTCAGTCGTCTTGTACTTAAATCGGCATTGTGCCTTTTGTATTTAATTCCGATGCAATTTCTGTGTTTCATCGTCAATAAGAAGGTCAGGGGGATACAGTACACCTGAAGTGAAGCATCCGAATCCATAACTAGTGTCACAGGATTGGTTCAAAACATAGTCAGTAAATAGAGACAATGTTCTTGTACTTCAGTCGGCATTGTGCCTTTTGTATTTAATTCCAATGGAATTTCTGTGTTTCATCGTCAATAATAAGGTCAGAGGTATACAGTAAACCTGAAGTGAAGCATCGGAATCTATAACTAATGTCATAGGAATGGTTCAAAACATAGTCAGTATGAAGAGTCAGTCTTTATGTACCTAAGTCTCCCTTGTGCTTTTTGTGTTTAATTGCGAAGCAATTTCTATGATTCATAGTAAATAAGAAAGTCCAAGGGATCCAGTAAACCTCAAGTGAAGCATCGGAATCTATAACTAGTTTCACAGGAATGGTTCAAAACCTAGACAGTAGGAAGAGTCAGTCTTCTTGTACTTAAGTTCGCATTGTGCCTTTTGTATTAAATTCCGATGCCATTTCTCTGTTTCATCGTCAATAAGAAAGTCAGAGGGATACAGTAAACCTGAAGTGAAGCATCGTAATCTATAGCTAGTGTCACAGGAATGGTTCAAAACATAGTCAGTAAGAAGAGTCAGTCTTCTTGTCCTTAAGTCGGCATTGTGCCTTTTGTATTTAATTCCGATGCAATTTCTGTCTTTCATCGTCAAAAAGAAGGTCCAAGGGATACAGTAAACCTGAAGTGATGCATCGGAAACAATAGCTAGTTTCACAGGAATGGTTCAAAACATAGTCAGTAAGAAGAGGCAGTCTTCTTGTTCGTAAGTCGGCATTGTGCCTGTTGTATTTAATTCCGATGCAATTTTTGTGTTTCATCGCCAATAAGAAGGTCCAAGGTATACAGTAAATCTGAAGTGAAGCATCGGATTCTATAACTAGTGTCAAAGGAATGGTTCAAAACATAGACAGTAAGAAAAGTCAGTCGTCTTGTACTTAAGTCGTCATTGTGCCTTTTGTATTTAATTCCGATGCAATTTCTGTGTTTCATCGTCAATAAGAAGGTCCAAGGGATACAGAAAAACTGAAGTCAAGCATCTGAATCCATAACTAGTGTCACAGGAATGGTTCAAAACATAGCCAGTATGAAGAGTCAGTCTTCTTGTACCTAAGAAGGAATTGTGGCGTTTCTATTTAATTCCGATGCAGTTTCTGTGTTTCATCGTCAATAAGAAGGTCAGAGTGATACAGTAAACCTCAAGTGAAGCATCGGAATCTATAACTAGTGTCACAGGAATGGTTCAAAACATAGACAGTAGGAAGAGTGAGTCTTCTTGTACTTAAGTCGGCAATGTGCCTTTTGTATTTAATTCCGATGCCATTTCTGTGTTTCTTCGTCAATAAGAAAGTCAGAGAGATACAGTAAACCTGAAGAGAAGCATCGAAATCTATAGCTAGTGTCACCGGAATGGTTTAAAACATAGTCAATAAGAAGAGTCAGTCTTCTTGTCCTTAAGTCGGCATTGTGCCTTTTGTATTTAATTCCGATGAAAATTCTGTGTTTCATCGTCAATAAGAAGGTCCGAGGGATACCGTAAACCTGGAGTGAAGCATCGGAATCTATAACTAGTGTAACAAGAATAGTTCAAAACATAGACAATAAGAAGAGTCAGTCTTCTTGTACTTAAGTCGGCATAGTGCCTTTTGTATTAATTACGATGCTATTTCCTTGTTTCATCGTCAAAAAGAAGGTCCAAGGGATACAGTAAACCTGAAGTGAAGCATCGGAATCTATAACTAGTGTCACAGGAATGGTTCAAAACATAGACAGTAAGAAGAGTCAGTCTTCTTGTACTTAAGTCGGCATTGTGCCTTTTGTATTTAATTCCGATGCAATATCTGTGTTTCGTCCTCAATAAGAAGGTCAGAGGGATGCAGTAAACCTGAAATCAAGCATCGCAATCTATAACTAGTGTCACAGAAATGGTTCAAAACATAGTCAGTAAGAAGAGTCAGTCTTGTTGTACTTAAGTCGACATTGTGCCTTTTGTATTTAATTCCGATGCAATTTCTGTGTTTTATCGTCAAGAAGAAGGTCAGAGGGATACAGTAAACCTGAAGTGAAGCATCGGGATCTATAACTAGTGTCACAGGAATGGTTCAGACATAGACAGTAAGAAGAGACAGTCTTCTTGTACTTAAGTCGGCATTGTGCCTTTTGTATTTAATTCCGATGCAATTTATGTTTTTCATCGTCAATAAGAAGGTCCAAGGGACACAGTAAACCTGAAGTGAAGCATCGGAATCTATAACTAGTGTCACAGGAATGGTTAAAAACATAGTCAGTATGAAGAGTCAGTCTTTATGTACCTAAGTCTGCATTGTGCCTTTTGAGTTTAATTCCGATGCAATTTCTGTGTTTCATAGTCAATAATAAGGTCCAAGGGATACAGTAAACCTCAAGTGAAGCATCGGAATCTATAACTAGTTTCACAGGAATGGTTCAAAATCTAGACAGTAGGAAGAGTCAGTCTTCATGTACTTAAGTCTGCATTGTGCCTTTTGTATTTAATTCCGATTCCATTTCTGTGTTTCATCGTCAATAAGAAAGTCAGAGGGATACAGTAAACCTGAAGTGAAGCATCCGAATCCATAACGAGTGTCACAGGAATGGTTCAATACATAGTCAGTAAATAGAGTCAGTCTTCTTGTACTTCAGTCGGCATTGTGCATTTTGTATTTATTTCCGATGCGATTTCTGTGTTTCATCGTCAATAAGAAGGTCAGAGGGATACACTAAACCTTAAGTGAAGCATCGGAATCTATAACTAGTGTCACAGGAATGGTTCAAAACCTAGACAGTAGAAAGAGTCAGTCTTCTTGTACTTAAGTTGGTATTGTGCCTTTTGTATTTAATTCCGATGCCATTTCTGTGTTTCATCGTCAATAAGAAAGTCGGAGGAATACAGTAAACCTGAGGTGAAGCATCGGAATCTATAGCTAGTGTCACAGGAATGGTTCAAACATACTCAGTAAGAAGAGTTAGTCTTCTTGTACTTAAGTCGGCATTGTGCCTTTTGTATTTAATTCCGATGCAATTTCTTTGTTTCATCGCCAATAAGAAGGTCCAAGGGACACAGTAAACCTGGAGTGAAGCATCGGAATCTATAACTAGGATCAAGGGAATGGTTCAAAACATAGACATTAAGAAGAGTCAGTCTTCTTTACTTAAGTCGGCATAGTGCCTTTTGTATTTAATTCCGATGCAATTTCTGTGTTTCATCGTCATTACGAAGGTCCAAGGGATACAGTAAACCTCAAGTAAGGCATCGTAATCTATAACTAGTGTCACAGGAATGGTTCAAAACATAGACAGTAAGAAGAGTCTGTCATCGTGTACTTAAGTCGGCATTTTGCCCTTTGTATTTAATTCCGATGCAATTTCTGTGTTTCCTCGTCAATAAGAAGGTCCAAGGGATACAGTAAAACTGACGTCAAGCATCGGAATACATAACTAGTGTCACAGGAATGGTCCAAAACATAGCCAGTAAGAAGAGTCAGTCTTCTTGTACTTAAATAAGCATTGTGTCGTTTCTATTTAATTCCGATGCAATTTCTGTGTTTTATCGACAATAAGAAGGTCAGAGGGATACAGTAAACCTGAAGTGAAGCATCTGGATCTATAACTAGTGTCACAGGAATGGTTCAAATCATTGTCAGTAAGAAGAGTCAGTCTTCTTCTACTTAAGTCGGCATTGTGCCCTTTGTATTTAATTCCGATGCAATTTCTGAGTTTCATCGTCAATAAGAAGGTCCAAGGGATACAGTAAACCTGAAGTGAAGCATCGGAATCTATAACTAGTGCCACAGGAATGGCTCAAAACATAGACAGTAAGAAAAGTCAGTCTTCTTGTACTTAAGTCGGTATTGTGCCTTTTCTATTTAATTCCGATGCAATTTTTGTGATTCATCGTCAATATGAAGGTCCAAGCGATACAGTAAACCTCAACTGAAGCATCGGAATCTATAACTAGTGTCACAGGAATGGGTCAAAGCATAGTCAGTAGGAAGGGTTGGTCTTCATGTACTTAAGTCGGCATTGTGCCTTTTGCATTAAATTCCGATGCAATTTCTGTGTTTCATCGACAAAAAGAAGGTCCAAAGGTTACAGTAAACCTCAAGTGAAGCATCGGAATCTATAACTAGTGTCACAGGAATGGTTCAAAACTTAGACAGTAGGAAGAGTCAGTGTTCTTGTACTTAAGTCGGCATTGTGCCTTTTGCATTAAATTCCGATGCAATTTCTGTGTCTCATCGTCAATAAAAAAGTTCAAGGGATACAGTAAAACTGGAGTGAAGCATCGGAATCTATAACTAGTGACAATGGAATGGTTCAAAACATAGACAGTAAGAAGAGTCAGTCTTCTTGTACTTAATTCGGCATTGTGCTTTTTGTATTTAATTCCGATGCAATTTCTGTGTTTCATCGTCAATAAGAATGTCCAAGGAATACAGTAAACCTAAAGTGAAGCATCGGAATCTATAACTAGTGTCACAGGAATGGTTAAAACATAGTCAGTACGAAGAGTCGGTCTTCATGTACTTATGTCGGCATTGTGCCTTTTGTATTTAATTCCGATGCAATTTCTGTGTTTCATCGTCAATAAGAAGGTCCAAGGAATACAGTAAACCTGAAGTGAAGCACCGAAATCTATAACTAGTGTCCCAGGAATGGTTCAAATCATAGACAGTAAGAAGAGTCAGTCTTCTTGTACTTAAGTCTGCATTGTGCCTTTTGTATTTAATTCCGATGCAGTTTCTGTGTTTCATCGTCAATAAGAAGGTCAGAGTGATACAGTAAACATGAAGTGAAGCATCGGAATCTATAACTAGAGTCACAGGAATGGTTCAAATCATAGACAGTAAGAGGGGTCAGTCTTCTTGTACTTAAGTCGACATTCTGCCTTTTGTATTTGATTCCGATGCAATTTCTGTGTTTCATCGTCAATAAGAAGATCCAAGGGATACAGTAAACCTCAAGTGAAGCATCGGAATCTATAACTAGTGTCACAGGAATGGTTCAAAACCTAGACAGTAGGAAGAGTCAGTCTTCTTGTACTTAAGACGGCATTGTGGATTTTGTATTTAATTCCGATGCCATTTCTGTTTTTCATCGTTAATAAGAAAGTCAGAGGGATACAGTAAACCTGACGTGAAGCATCGGAATCTATAGCTAGTGTCACAGGAATGGTTCAAAACGTAGTCAGTAAAAAGAGTCAGTCTTCTTGTGCTTATGACGGCATTGTGCCTTTTGTATTTAATTCCGATGCAATTTCTGTGTTTCATCGTCAATTACAATGTCCAAGGGATACAGTAAACCAGGAGTGAAGCATCGGAATCTATAACTAGTGCCAATGGAATGGTTCAAAACATAGACAGTAAGACGAGTCAGTCTTCTTGTACATAAGTGCGCATTGTGCCTTTTGTGTTTAATTCCGATGCCATTTCTGTGTTTCATCGTCAATAAGAAAGTCAGAGGGATACAGTAAACCTGAAGTGAAGCATCGGAATCTATAGCTAGTGTCACAGGAATGGTTCAAAACATAGTCAGTAAGAGGAGTCAGCCCTCTTGTCCTTAAGTCGGCATTGTGCCTTTGTATTTAATTCCGATGCAATTTCTGTGTTTCATCGCCAATAAGAAGGACCAAAGGATACATTAAACCTGAAGTGAAGAATCGGAATCTATAACTAGTGTCACAGGAATGGTTCAAAACATAGTCAGTAAGAAGAGTCAGTCTTCTTGTACATAAGTCGGCATTGTGCCTTTTATATATAATTCCGATGGAATTTCTGTGTTTCATCGTCAATAACAAGGTCCAAGGGATCCAGTAAACCAGGAGTGAAGCATTGGAATCTATAACTAGTGTCAATGGAATGGTTCAAAACATAGACAGTAAGAAGAGTGAGTTTTCTTGTACTTAAGTCAGCATTGTGCCTTTTGTATCTAATTGCGATGCAATTTCTGTGTTTCATCGTCAATAAGAAAGTCAGAGTGATACAGTAAACCTGAAGAGAAGCATCGGAATCTATAGCTAGTGTCACAGGAATGGTTCAAAACATAGTCAGTAAGAAGAGACAGTCTTATTGTCCTTAAGTCGGCATTGTGCCTTTTGTATTTTATTCCGATGCAATTTCTGTGTTTCATCGTCAATGAGAAGGTCCAAGGGATACAGTAAACCTGGAGTGAAGCATCGGAATCTATAACTAGTGTCACAGGAATGGTTCAAAACATAGACGGTAAGAAGAGTCAGTCTTCTTGTACTTAAGTCGGCATTGTGCCCTTTGTATTTAATTCCGATGCAATTTCTGGGTTTCATCGTCACTTAGAAGGTCCAAGGGATACAGTAAACCTCAAGTGAAGCATCAGAATATATAACTAGTGTCACAGGAATGGTTCAAAACATAGTCAGTAGGAAGAGTCGGTCTTCATGTACTGAAGCCGGCATTGCGCCTTTTGTATAAAATTCCGATGCAATTTCTGTGTTTCATCGTCAATAATAAGGTCCAAGGGATACAGTAAACATGAAGTGAAGCATCGGAATCTATAACTAGTGTCATAGGAATGGTTCAAAACATAGTTAGTAAGAAGAGTCAGCCTTCATGTACTTAAGTCGGCATTGTGTTTTTTGTAATTAATTCCGATGCAATTTCTGTGTTTCATCGTCAATTACAATGTCCAAGGGATACAGTAAACCAGGAGTGAAGCATCGGAATCTATAACTAGTGTCAATGGAATGGTTCAAAACATAGACAGTAAGACGAGTCAGTCTTCTTGTACTTAAGTCGGCATTGTGCCTTTTGTATTTAATTCCGATGCTATTTCTGTGTTTCATCGTCAATCAGAACGTCAGAGGGATACAGTAAACCTGAAGTGAAACATCGGAATCTATAGCTAGTGTCACAGGAATGGTTCAAAACACAGTCAGTAAGAAGAGACAGTCTTCTTTTCCTTAAGTCGGCATTGTGCCTTTTGTATTTTATTCCGATGCAATTTCTGTGTTTCACCGTCAATAAGAAGGTCCAAGGGAAACAGTAAACCTGGAGTGAAGCATCGGAATCTATAACTAGTGTCACAGGAATGGTTCAAAGCATAGACAGTAAGAAGAGTCTGTCTTCTTGTACTTAAGTCGGCATTGTGCCTTTTGTATTTAATTCCGATGCAATTTCTGGGTTTCATCGTCAATAAGAAGGTCCAAGGGATACAGTAGACCTTAAATGAAGCATCAGAATCTATAACTAGTGTCACACGAGTGGTTCAAAACATAGACAGTAGGAAGAGTCAGTCTTCTTGTACATGAGTGCGCATTGTGCCTTTTGTATTTAATTCCGATGCCATTTCTGTGTTTCATCGTAAATAAGAAAGTCAGAGGGATACAGTAAACCTGAAGTGAAGCATCGGAATCTATAGCTAGTGTCACAGGAATGGTTCAAAACATAGTCAGTAAGAAGAGACAGTCTTATTGTCCTTAAGTCGGCATTGTGCCTTTTGTATTTTATTCCGATGCAATTTCTGTGTTTCATCGTCAATAAGAAGGTCGAAGGGATACAGTAAACATGAAGTGAAGCATCGGAATCTATAACTAGTGTCATAGGAATGGTTCAAAACATAGTCAGTAAGAAAAGTCAGTGTTCTTGTACTTAAGTCGGCATTGTTTCTTTTCTATATAATTCCGATGCAATTTCTGTGTTTCATCGTCAATTACAAGGTCCAAGGGATACAGTAAACCAGGAGTGAAGCATTGCAATCCATAACTAGTGTCAATGGAATGGTTCAAAACATAGACAGTAAGAAGAGTGAGTTTTCTTATATTTAAGTCAGCATTGTTCCTTTTGTATTTAATTGCGATGCAATTTCTTAGTTTCATCGTCAATAAGAAAGTCAGAGAGATACAGTAAACCTGAAGAGAAGCATCGAAATCTATAGCTAGTGTCACCGGAATGGTTTAAAACATAGTCAATAAGAAGAGTCAGTCTTCTTGTCCTTAAGTCGGCATTGTGCCTTTTGTATTTAATTCCGATGAATATTCTGTGTTTCATCGTCAATAAGAAGGTCCAAGGGATACTGTAAACCTGGAGTGAAGCATCGGAATCTATAACTAGTGTAACAAGAATAGTTCAAAACATAGACAATAAGAAGAGTCAGTCTTCTTGTACTTAAGTCGGCATAGTGCCTTTTGTATTAATTACGATGCAATTTCCTTGTTTCATCGTCAAAAAGAAGGTCCAAGGGATACAGTAAACCTGAAGTGAAGCATCGGAATCTATAACTAGAGTCACAGGAATGGTTCAAAACATAGACACTAAGAAGAGTCAGTCTTCTTGTACTTAAGTCGGCATTGTGCCTTTTGTATTTAATTCCGATGCCATTTCTGTGTTTCGTCCTCAATAAGAAGGTCAGAGGGATGCAGTAAACCTGAAATCAAGCATCGCAATCTATAAGTAGTGTCACAGGAATGGTTCAAAACATAGTCAGTAAGAAGAGTCAGTCTTGTTGTACTTAAGTCGGCATTGTGCCTTTTGTATTTAATTCCGATGCAATTTCTGTGTTTTATCGTCAAGAAGAAGGTCAGAGGGATACAGGAAACCTGAAGTGAAGCATCGGGATCTATAACTAGTGTCACAGGAATGGTTCAAACATAGACAGTAAGAAGAGACAGTCTTCTTGTACTTAAGTCGGCATTGTGTTTTTTGTATTTAATTCCGATGCAATTTATGTTTTTCATCGTCAATAAGAAGGTCCAAGGGATACAGTAAACCTGAAGTGAAGCATCGGAATCTATAACTAGTGTCACAGGAATGGTTCAAATCATAGACAGTACGAAAAGTCAGTCGTCTTGTACGTCAGTCGGCATTGTGCCTTTTGTATTTAATTCCGATTCAATTTCTGTGTTTCATCGTCAATAAGAAGGTCAGAGAGATACAGTAAACCTGAAGTGAAGCATCGTAATCTATAACGAGTGTCACAGGAATGGTTAAAAACATAGTCAGTATGAAGAGTCAGTCTTTACGTACCTAAGTCTGCATTGTGCATTTTGAGTTTAATTCCGATGCAATTTCTGTGTTTCATAGTCAATAATAAGGTCCAAGGGATACAGTAAACCTCAAGTGAAGCATCGGAATCTATAACTAGTTTCACAGGAATGGTTCAAAATCTAGACAGTAGGAAGAGTCAGTCTTCATGTACTTAAGTCGGCATTGTGCCTTTTGTATTTAATTCCGATTTCATTTCTGTGTTTCATCGTCAATAAGAAAGTCAGAGGGATACAGTAAACCTGAAGTGAAGCATCGGAATCTATAGCTAGTGTCACAGGAATAGTTCAAAACATAGTCAATAAGAAGAGTCATTCTTCTTGTCCTTAAGTCGGCATTGTGCCTTTTGTATTTAATTCCGATGAATATTCTGTGTTTCATCGTCAATAAGAAGGTCCAAGGGATACAGTAAACCTTTAGTGAAGCATCGGAATCTATAACTAGTGTCACAGGAATAGTTCAAAACATAGACAGTAAGAAGAGTCAGTCTTCCTGTACTTAAGTCGGCATTGTGCCTTTTGTATTTAATTCCGATGAAATTTCTGTGTTTCATCGTCAATAAGAAGGTCCAAGGGATACAGAAAAACTGAAGTCAAGCATCGGAATCTATTACTAGTGTCACAGGAATGGTTCAAACATAGCCAGTAAGAAGAGTCAATCTTCTTGTACCTAAGTAGGAGTTGTGGCGTTTCTATTTAATTCCGATGCAGTTTCTGTGTTTCATCGTCAATAAGAAGGTCAGAGGGATACAGTAAACCTGAAGTGAAGCATCGGGATCTATAACTAGTGTCACAGGAATGGTCAAAATATAGTTAGTAAGAAGAGTCAGACTTCTTGTACTTAAGTCGGCATTGTGCCTTTTCTATTTAATTCCGATGCAATTTCTGTGTTTCATCGTCAATAAGAAGGTCAGGGGGATACAGTAAACCTGAAGTGAAGCATCCGAATCCATAACTAGTGTCACAGGAATGGTTCAAAACATAGTCAGTAAATAGAGTCAGTCTTCTTGTACTTCAGTCGGCATTGTGCCTTTTGTATTTAATTCCGATGCAAGTTCTGTGTTTCATCGTCAATAAGAAGGTCAGAGGGATACAGTAAACCTGAAGTGAAGCATCGTAATCTATAACTAGTGTCACAGGAATGGTTCAAACATAGTCAGTGTGAAGAGTCAGTCTTTAATTACCTATGTCTGCATTGTGCCTTTTGAGTTTAATTCCGATGCAATTTCTGTGTTTCATAGTCAATAAGAAGGTCCAAGGGATACAGTAAACCTCAAGTGAAGCATCGGAAGCTATTACTAGTGACACAGGTAAGGTTCAAACATAGTCAGTAAGAAGAGTCAGTCTTCTTGTACTTAAGTCGGCATTGTGCTTTTGTATTTCATTCCGATGCCATTTCTGTGTTTCATCGTCAATAAGATAGTCAGAGGGATACAGTAAACCTGAAGTGAAGGATCGGAATCTATAGCTAGTGTCACAGGAATGGTTCAAAGCATAGTCAGTAAGAAGAGTCAGTCTTCTTGTCCTTAAGTCGGCATTGTGCCTTTTGTATTTAATTCCGATGCAATTTCTGTGTTTCATCGCCAACAAGAAGGTCCAAGGGATACAGTAATCCTGGAGTGAAGCATCGGAATCTATAACTAGGGTCAAAGGAAAGGTTCAAAACATAGACAGTAAGAAGAGTCTGTCTTCTTGTACTTAAGTCGGCATTGTGCCTTTTGTATTTAATTCCGATGCAATTTCTGTGTTTCATCGTCAATACGAAGGTCAGAGGGATACAGTAAACCTGAAGTGACGCATCGGCATCTGTAACTACTGTCACAGGAATGTACTTAAGTCGGCATTGTGCCTTTTGTATTTAATTGCGATGCAATTTCTGTGTTTCATCGTCAATAAGAAGGTCCAAGGGATACAGTAAAACTGACGTCAAGCATCGGAATCCATAACTAGTGTCACAGGAATGGTTCAAAACATAGCCAGTAAGAAGAGTCAGTCTTCTTGTACTTAAATAGGCATTGTGGCGTTTCTATTTAATTCCGAAGCAATTTCTGTGTTTCATCGTCAATAATAAGGTCCAAGGGATACAGAAAAACTGAAGTCAAGCATCACAATCTATAACTAGTGTCACAGGAATGGTTCAAAACATAGCCAGTAAGAAGAGTCAGTCTTCTTCCACCTAAGTAGGAATTGTGGCTTTTCTATTTAATTCCGATGCAGTTTCTTTGTTTCATCGTCAATAAGAAGGTCAGAGGGATACAGTTAACCTGAAGTGAAGCCTCGGGATCTATAACTAGTTTCACAGGAATGGTTCAAAACATAGTCAGTAAGAAGAGTCAGTCTTCTTGTACTTAAGTCGGCATTGTGCCTTTTGTATTTAATTCCGAAGCAATTTCTGTTTTTCATCGTCAATAAGAAGGTCCAAGGGATACAGTAAACCTGAAGTGAAGCACCGGAATCTATAACTAGTGTCACAGGAATGGTTCAAATCATAGACAGTACGAAAAGTCAGTCGTCTTGTACTTATGTCGGCATTGTGCCTTTTCTATTTAATTCCGATGCAGTTTCTGTGTTTCATCGTCAATAAGAAGGTCAGGGGAAACAGTAAACCTGAAGTGAAGCATCCGAATCCATAACTAGTGTCACAGGAATGGTTCAAACATAGTCAGTAAATTGAGTCAGTCTTCTTGCACTTAAGTCGGCATTGTGCCTTTTGTATTTAATTCCGATGCAATTTCTGTGTTTCATCGTCATTACGAAGGTCCAAGGGATACAGTAAACCTCAAGTAAGGCATCGGAATCTATAACTAGTGTCACAGGAATGGTTCAAAACATAGACAGTAAGAAGAGTCTGTCTTCGTGTACTTAAGTCGGCATTTTGCCCTTTGTTTTTAATTCCGATGCAATTACTGTGTTTCATCGTCAATAAGAAGGTCTAAGTGATACAGTAAAACTGACGTCAAGCATCGGAATACATAACTAGTGTCACAGGAATGGTTCAAAACATAGCCAGTAAGAAGAGTCAGTCTTCTTGTACTTAAGTAGGCATTGTGGCGATTCTATTTAATTCCGATGCAATTTCTGTGTTTTATCGACAATAAGAAGGTAAGAGTGATACAGTAAACCTCAAATGAAGCATCGGGATCTATAACTAGTGTGACAGGAATGGTTCAAATCATTGTCAGTAAGAAGAGTCAGTCTTCTTGTACTTAAGTCGGCATTGTGCACTTTGTATTTAATTCCGATGCAATTTCTGAGTTTCATCGTCAATAAGAAGGTCCAAGGGATACAGTAAACCTGAAGTGAAGCATCGGAATCTATAACTAGTGTCACAGCAATGGTTCAAAACATAGACAGTAAGAAAAGTCAGTCTTCTTGTACTTAAGCCGGCATTGTGCCTTTTCTATTTAATTCCGATGCAATTTTTGTGATTCATCGTCAATAAGAAGGTCCAAGCGATACAGTAAACCTCAAGTTAAGCATCGGAATCTATAACTAGTGTCACAGGAATGGTTCAAATCATAGTCAGTAGGAAGGGTCTGTCTTCATGTACTTAAGTCGGCATTGTGCCTTTTGCATTAAATTCCGATGCAATTTCTGTGTTTCATCGTCAAAAGGAAGGTCCAAGGGATACAGTAAACCTCAAGTGAAGCATCGGAATGTATAACTAGTCTCACAGGAATGGTTCAAATCCTAGACAGTAGGAAGAGTCAGTCTTCGTGTACTTAAGTCAGCATTGTGCCTTTTTTATTTAATTCCGATGCAATTTCTGTGTTTCATCGCCAATAAGAAGGTCCAAGGGATACAGTAAACCTGAAGTGAAGCATCGGATTCTATAACTAGTGTCACAGGAATGGTTCAAAACATAGACAGTAAGAAAAGTCAGTCATCTTGTACTTTAGTCGGCATTGTGCCTTTTCTATTTAATTCCGATATCATTTCTGTGTTTCATCGTCAATAAGAAGGTCCAAGGGATACAGAAAAACTGAAGTCGATCATCGGAATCTATTACTAGTGTAACAGGAATGGTTCAAAGCATAGCCAGTAAGAAGAGTCAGTCTTCTTGTACCTAAGTAGGAATTGTGGCGTTTCTATTTAATTCCGATGCAGTATCTGTGTTTCATCGTCAATAAGAAGGTCAGAGGGATACAGTAAACCTGAAGTGAAGCATCCGAATCCATAACGAGTGTCACAGGAATGGTTCAAAACATAGTCAGTATGAAGAGTCACTCTTTATGTACCTAAGTCCGCATTGTGCCTTTTGTGTTTGATTCCGATGCAATTTCTGTGTTTCATCGTCAATAAGAAGGTCCAAGGCATCCAGTAAACCTCAAGTGAAGCATCGAAATCTATAACTAGTGTCACAGGAATGGTTCAAAACCTAGACAGTTGGAAGAGTCAGTCTTCTTGTACTTAAGTTGGTATTGTGACTTTTGTATTTAATTCCGATGCCATTTCTGTGTTTCATCGTCAATAAGAAAGTCGGAGGAATACAGTAAACCTGAGGTGAAGCATCGGAATCTATAGCTAGTGTCACAGGAATGGTTCAAACATAGTCAGTAAGAAGAGTTAGTCTTCTTGTACTTAAGTCGGCATTGTGCCTTTTGTATTTAATTCCGATGCAATTTCTTTGTTTCATCGCCAATAAGAAGGTCCAAGGGACACAGTAAACCTGGAGTGAAGCATCGGAATCTATAACTAGGATCAAGGGAATGGTTCAAAGCATAGACATTAAGAAGAGTCAGTCTTCTTTACTTAAGTCGGCATAGTGCCTTTTGTATTTAATTCCGATGCAATTTCTGTGTTTCATCGTCATTACGAAGGTCCAAGGGATACAGTAAACCTCAAGTAAGGCATCGGAATCTATAACTAGTGTCACAGGAATGGTTCAAAACATAGACAGTAAGAAGAGTCTGTCTTCGTGTACTTAAGTCGGCATTTTGCCCTTTGTATTTAATTCCGATGCAATTTCTGTGTTTCATCGTCAATAAGAAGGTCCAAGGGATACAGTAAAACTGACGTCAAGCATCGGAATACATAACTAGTGTCACAGGAATGGTTCAAAACATAGCCAGTAAGAAGAGTCAGTCTTCTTGTACTTAAATAAGCATTGTGGCGTTTCTATTTAATTCCGATGCAATTTCTGTGTTTTATCGACAATAAGAAGGTCAGAGGGATACAGTAAACCTGAAGTGAAGCATCTGGATCTTTAACTAGTGTCACAGGAATGGTTCAAATCATTGTCAGTAAGAAGAGTCAGTCTTCTTCTACTTAAGTCGGCATTGTGCCCTTTGTATTTAATTCCGATGCAATTTCTGAGTTTCATCGTCAATAAGAAGGTCCAAGGGACACAGTAAACCTGAAGTGAAGCATCGGAATCTATAACTAGTGTCACAGGAATGGCTGAAAACATAGACAGTAAGAAAAGTCAGTCTTCTTGTACTTAAGTCGGCATTGTGCCTTTTCTATTTAATTCCGATGCAATTTTTGTGATTCATCGTCAATATGAAGGTCCAAGCGATACAGTAAACCTCAAGTGAAGCATCGGAATCTATAACTAGTGTCACAGGAACGGGTCAAAGCATAGTCAGTAGGAAAGGTTGGTCTTCATGTACTTAAGTCGGCATTGTGCTTTTTGCATTAAATTCCGATGCAATTTCTGTGTTTCATCGACAAAAAGAAGGTCCAAAGGATACAGTAAACCTCAAGTGAAGCATCGGAATCTATAACTAGTGTCACAGGAATGGTTCAAAACTTAGACAGTAGGAAGAGTCAGTGTTCTTGTACTTAAGTCGGCATTGTGCCTTTTGCATTAAATTCCGATGCAATTTCTGTGTTTCATCGTCAATAAGAAAGTTCAAGGGATACAGTAAAACTGGAGAGAAGCATCGGAATCTATAACTAGTGACAATGGAATGGTTCAAAACATAGACAGTAAGAAGAGTCAGTCTTCTTGTACTTAATTCGGCTTTGTGCATTTTGTATTTAATTCCGATGCAATTTCTGTGTTTCATCGTCAATAAGAAGGTCCAAGGAATACAGTAAACCTGAAGTGAAGCACCGGAATCTATAACTAGTGTCCCAGGAATGGTTCAAAACATAGACAGTAAGAAGAGTCAGTCTTCTTGTACTTAAGTCGGCATTGTGCCTTTTGTATTTAATTCCGATGCAATTACTGTGTTTCATCGTCAACAAGAAGGTCAGAGGGACACAGTAAACCTGAAGTGAAGCATCGCAATCTATAACTAGTGTCACAGGAATGGTTCAAAGCATAGTCAGTAAGAAGAGTCAGTCTTATTGTACTTAAGTCGTCATTGTGCCTTTCGTATTTAATTCCGATTCAATTTCTGTGTTTCATCGTCAATAAGAAGGTCAGAGTGATACAGTAAACATGAAGTGAAGCATCGGAATCTATAACTAGAGTCACAGGAATGATTCAAATCATAGACAGTAAGAGGGGTCAGTCTTCTTGTACTTAAGTCGACATTCTGCCTTTTGTATTTGATTCCGATGCAATTTCTGTGTTTCATCGTCAATAAGAAGGTCCAAGGGATACAGTAAACCTCATGTGAAGCATCGGAATCTATAACTAGTGTCACAGGAATGGTTCAAAGCCTAGACAGTAGGAAGAGTCAGTCTTCTTGTACTTAAGACGGCATTGTGCATTTTGTATTTAATTCCGATGCCATTTCTGTTTTTCATCGTTAATAAGAAAGTCAGAGGGATACAGTAAACCTGACGTGAAGCATCGGAATCTATAGCTAGTGTCACAGGAATGGTTCAAAACGTAGTCAGTAAAAAGAGTCAGTCTTCTTGTGCTTATGTCGGCATTGTGCCTTTTGTATTTAATTCCGATGCAATTTCTGTGTTTCATCGCCAATAAGAAGGTCCAAGGGATACAGTAAACCTGGAGTGAAGCATCGGAATCTATTACTAGGGTCAAAGGAATGGTTCAAATCATAGACAGTAAGAAGAGTCAGTCCTCGTGTACTAAAGTCGGCATTTTGCCTTTTGTATTTAATTCCGATGCAATTTCTGTGTTTCATCGTCAATTACAATGTCCAAAGGATACAGTAAACCAGGAGTGAAGCATCGGAATCTATAACTAGTGCCAATGGAATGGTTCAAAACATAGACAGTAAGACGAGTCAGTCTTCTTGTACTTAAGTCGGCATTGTGCCTTTTTTTATTTAATTCCGATGCTATTTCTGTGTTTCATCGTCAATCAGAAAGTCAGAGGGATACAGTAAACCTGAAGTGAAGCATCGGAATCTATAGCTAATGTCACAGGAATGGTTCAAAACATAGTCAGTAAGAAGAGACAGTCTTCTTTTCCTTAAGTCGGCATTGTGCCTTTTGTATTTTATTCCGATGCAATTTCTGTGTTTCACCGTCAATAAGAAGGTCCAAGGGAAACAGTAAACCTGGAGTGAAGCATCGGAATCTATAACTAGTGTCACAGGAATGGTTCAAAACATAGACAGTAAGAAGAGTCTGTGTTCTTGTACTTAAGTCGGCATTGTGCCATTTGTATTTAATTCCGATGCAATTTCTGGGTTTCATCGTCAAAAAGAAGGTCAGAGGGATACAGTAGACCTTAAATGAATCATCAGAATCTATAACTAGTGTCACAGGAACGGTTCAAAACATAGTCAGTAGGAAGAGTCGGTCTTCATGTACTGAAGTCGGCATTGTGCCTTTTGTATATAATTCTGATGCAATTTCTGTGTTTCGTCGTCAATAAGAAAGTCCAAGGGATACAGTAAACCTGAAGTGAAGCATCGGAATCTATAACTAGTGTCACAGGAATGGTTCAAAAAATAGACAGTAGGAAGAGTCAGTCTTCTTGTACATAAGTGCGCATTGTGCCTTTTGTGTTTAATTCCGATGCCATTTCTGTGTTTCATCGTCAATAAGAAAGTCAGAGGGATACAGTAAACCTGAAGTGAAGCATCGGAATCTATAGCTAGTGTCACAGGAATGGTTCAAAACATAGTCAGTAAGAGGAGACAGTCCTCTTGTCCTTAAGTCGGCATTGTGCCTTTGTATTTAATTCCGATGCAATTTCTGTGTTTCATCGCCAATAAGAAGGACCAAGGGATACAGTAAACCTGAAGTGAAGAATCGGAATCTATAACTAGTGTCACAGGAATGGTTCAAAACATAGTCAGTAAGAAGAGTCAGTCTTCTTGTACATAAGTCGGCATTGTGCCTTTTATATATAATTCCGATGGAATTTCTGTGTTTCATCGTCAATAACAAGGTCCAAGGGATCCAGTAAACCAGGAGTGAAGCATTGGAATCTATAACTAGTGTCAATGGAATGGTTCAAAACATAGACAGTAAGAAGAGTGCGTTTTCTTGTACTTAAGTCAGCATTGTGCCTTTTGTATCTAATTGCGATGCAATTTCTGTGTTTCATCGTCAATAAGAAAGTCAGAGTGATACAGTAAACCTGAAGAGAAGCATCGGAATCTATAGCTAGTGTCACAGGAATGGTTCAAAACTTAGTCAGTAAGAAGAGACAGTCTTATTGTCCTTATGTCGGTATTGTGCCTTTTGTATTTTATTCCGATGCAATTTCTGTGTTTCATTGTCAATGAGAAGGTCCAAGGGATACAGTAAACCTGGAGTGAAGCATCGGAATCTATAACTAGTGTCTCAGGAATGGTTCAAAACATAGACGGTAAGAAGAGTCAGTCTTCTTGTACTTAAGTCGGCATTGTGCCTTTTGTATTTAACTCCGATGCAATTTCTGGGTTTCATCGTCACTTAGAAGGTCCAAGGGATACAGTAAACCTCAAGTGAAGCATCAGAATATATAACTAGTGTCACAGGAATGGTTCAAAACATAGTCAGTAGGTAGAGTCGGTCTTCATGTACTGAAGCCGGCATTGCGCCTTTTGTATAAAATTCCGATGCAATTTCTGTGTTTCATCGTCAATAAGAAGGTCCAAGGGATACAGTAAACCTGACGTCAAGCATCGGAATCTATAACTAGTGTCACAGGATTGGTTTAAAACATAGACAGTAGGAAGAGTCAGTCTTCTTGTACATAAGTCGGCATTGTGCCTCTTGTATTTCATTCCGATGCAATTTCTGTGTTTCATCGTCAATACGAAGGTCCAAGGGTTACAGTAAACCTCAAGTAAGGCATCGGAATCTATAACTAGTGTCACAGGAATTGTTCAAAACATAGACAGTAGGAAGAGTCGGTCTCCATGTACTTAAGTCGGCATTGTGCCTTTTGTATTTAATTCCGATGCGATTTCTGTGTTTCATCGTCAATATGAAGGTCCAAGGGATAGAGTAAACCAGGAGTGTAGCATCGGAATCTATAACTAGTGTCACAGGAGTGGTTCACATCATAGACAGTAAGAAGAGTCAGTCCTCGTGTACTAAAGTCGGCATTTTGCTTTTGTATTTAATTCCGATGCAATTTCTGTGTTTCATCGTCAATAATAAGGTCCAAGGGATACAGTAAACATGAAGTGAAGCATCGGAATCTATAACTAGTGTCACAGGAATGGTTCAAAACATAGTCAGTAAGAAGAGTCAGCCTTCATGTACTTAAGTCGGCATTGTGCCTTTTGTAATTAATTCCGATGCAATTTCTGTGTTTCATCGTCAATTACAATGTCCAAGGGATACAGTAAACCAGGAGTGAAGCATCGGAATCTATAACTAGAGTCAATGGAATGGATCAAAACATAGACAGTAAGAAGAGTCAGTCTTCTTGTACTTAAGTCGGCATTGTGCCTTTTGTATTTAATTCCGATGCTATTTCTGTGTTTCATCGTCAATCAGAACGTCAGAGGGATACAGTAAACCTGAAGTGAAGCATCGGAATCTATAGCTAGTGTCACAGGAATGGTTCAAAACACAGTCAGTAAGAAGAGACAGTCTTCTTTTCCTTAAGTCGGCATTGTGCCTTTTGAATTTTATTCCGATGCAATTTCTGTGTTTCACCGTCAATAAGAAGGTCCAAGGGAAACAGTAAACCTGGAGTGAAGCATCGGAATCTATAACTAGTGTCACAGGAATGGTTCAAAGCATAGACAGTAAGAAGAGTCTGTCTTCTTGTACTTAAGTCGGCATTGTGCCTTTTGTATTTAATTCCGATGCAATTTCTGGGTTTCATCGTCAATAAGAAGGTCCAAGGGATACAGTAGACCTTAAATGAAGCATCAGAATCTATAACTAGTGTCACACGAATGGTTCAAAACATAGACAGTAGGAAGAGTCAGTCTTCTTGTACATGAGTGCGCATTGTGCCTTTTGTATTTAATTCCGATGCCATTTCTGTGTTTCATCGTCAATAAGAAAGTCAGAGGGATACAGTAAACCTGAAGTGAAGCATCGGAATCTATAGCTAGTGTCACAGGAATGGTTCAAAACATAGTCAGTAAGAAGAGACAGTCTTATTGTCCTTAAGCCGGCATTGTGCCTTTTGTATTTTATTCCGATGCAATTTCTGTGTTTCATCGTCAATAAGAAGGTCGAAGGGATACAGTAAACCTGAAGTGAAGCATCGGAATCTATAACTAGTGTCATAGGAATGGTTCAAAACATAGTCAGTAAGAAAAGTCAGTGTTCTTGTACTTAAGTCGGCATTGTTTCTTTTCTATATAATTCCGATGCAATTTCTGTGTTTCATCGTCAATAACAAGGTCCAAGGGATACAGTAAACCAGGAGTGAAGCATTGCAATCTATAACTAGTGTCAATGGAATGGTTCAAAACATAGACAGTAAGAAGAGTGAGTTTTCTTGTATTTAAGTCAGCATTGTGCCTTTTGTATTTAATTGCGATGCAATTTCTGAGATTCATCGTCAATAAGAAAGACAGAGGGATACAGTAAACCTGAAGTGAAGCATCGGAATCTATAGCTAGTGTCACAGGAATGGTTCAAAACATAGTCACTAAGAAGAGACAGTCTTATTGTCCTTATGTCGGTATTGTGCCTTTTGTATTTTATTCCGATGCAATTTCTGTGTTTCATTGTCAATGAGAAGGTCCAAGGGATACAGTAAACCTGGAGTGAAGCATCGGAATCTATAACTAGTGTCTCAGGAATGGTTCAAAACATAGACGGTAAGAAGAGTCAGTCTTCTTGTACTTAAGTCGGCATTGTGCCTTTTGTATTTAACTCCGATGCAATTTCTGGGTTTCATCGTCACTTAGAAGGTCCAAGGGATACAGTAAACCTCAAGTGAAGCATCAGAATATATAACTAGTGTCACAGGAATGGTTCAAAACATAGTCAGTAGGTAGAGTCGGTCTTCATGTACTGAAGCCGGCATTGCGCCTTTTGTATAAAATTCCGATGCAATTTCTGTGTTTCATCGTCAATAAGAAGGTCCAAGGGATACAGTAAACCTGACGTCAAGCATCGGAATCTATAACTAGTGTCACAGGATTGGTTTAAAACATAGACAGTAGGAAGAGTCAGTCTTCTTGTACATAAGTCGGCATTGTGCCTCTTGTATTTCATTCCGATGCAATTTCTGTGTTTCATCGTCAATACGAAGGTCCAAGGGTTACAGTAAACCTCAAGTAAGGCATCGGAATCTATAACTAGTGTCACAGGAATTGTTCAAAACATAGACAGTAGGAAGAGTCGGTCTCCATGTACTTAAGTCGGCATTGTGCCTTTTGTATTTAATTCCGATGCGATTTCTGTGTTTCATCGTCAATATGAAGGTCCAAGGGATAGAGTAAACCAGGAGTGTAGCATCGGAATCTATAACTAGTGTCACAGGAGTGGTTCACATCATAGACAGTAAGAAGAGTCAGTCCTCGTGTACTAAAGTCGGCATTTTGCTTTTGTATTTAATTCCGATGCAATTTCTGTGTTTCATCGTCAATAATAAGGTCCAAGGGATACAGTAAACATGAAGTGAAGCATCGGAATCTATAACTAGTGTCACAGGAATGGTTCAAAACATAGTCAGTAAGAAGAGTCAGCCTTCATGTACTTAAGTCGGCATTGTGCCTTTTGTAATTAATTCCGATGCAATTTCTGTGTTTCATCGTCAATTACAATGTCCAAGGGATACAGTAAACCAGGAGTGAAGCATCGGAATCTATAACTAGAGTCAATGGAATGGATCAAAACATAGACAGTAAGAAGAGTCAGTCTTCTTGTACTTAAGTCGGCATTGTGCCTTTTGTATTTAATTCCGATGCTATTTCTGTGTTTCATCGTCAATCAGAACGTCAGAGGGATACAGTAAACCTGAAGTGCAGCATCGGAATCTATAGCTAGTGTCACAGGAATGGTTCAAAACACAGTCAGTAAGAAGAGACAGTCTTCTTTTCCTTAAGTCGGCATTGTGCCTTTTGAATTTTATTCCGATGCAATTTCTGTGTTTCACCGTCAATAAGAAGGTCCAAGGGAAACAGTAAACCTGGAGTGAAGCATCGGAATCTATAACTAGTGTCACAGGAATGGTTCAAAGCATAGACAGTAAGAAGAGTCTGTCTTCTTGTACTTAAGTCGGCATTGTGCCTTTTGTATTTAATTCCGATGCAATTTCTGGGTTTCATCGTCAATAAGAAGGTCCAAGGGATACAGTAGACCTTAAATGAAGCATCAGAATCTATAACTAGTGTCACACGAATGGTTCAAAACATAGACAGTAGGAAGAGTCAGTCTTCTTGTACATGAGTGCGCATTGTGCCTTTTGTATTTAATTCCGATGCCATTTCTGTGTTTCATCGTCAATAAGAAAGTCAGAGGGATACAGTAAACCTGAAGTGAAGCATCGGAATCTATAGCTAGTGTCACAGGAATGGTTCAAAACATAGTCAGTAAGAAGAGACAGTCTTATTGTCCTTAAGCCGGCATTGTGCCTTTTGTATTTTATTCCGATGCAATTTCTGTGTTTCATCGTCAATAAGAAGGTCGAAGGGATACAGTAAACCTGAAGTGAAGCATCGGAATCTATAACTAGTGTCATAGGAATGGTTCAAAACATAGTGAGTAAGAAAAGTCAGTGTTCTTGTACTTAAGTCGGCATTGTTTCTTTTCTATATAATTCCGATGCAATTTCTGTGTTTCATCGTCAATAACAAGGTCCAAGGGATACAGTAAACCAGGAGTGAAGCATTGCAATCTATAACTAGTGTCAATGGAATGGTTCAAAACATAGACAGTAAGAAGAGTGAGTTTTCTTGTATTTAAGTCAGCATTGTGCCTTTTGTATTTAATTGCGATGCAATTTCTGAGATTCATCGTCAATAAGAAAGACAGAGGGATACAGTAAACCTGAAGTGAAGCATCGGAATCTATAGCTAGTGTCACAGGAATGGTTCAAAACATAGTCACTAAGAAGAGACAGTCTTATTGTCCTTAAGTCGGCTTTGTGCCTTTTGTATTTCATTCCGTTGCAATTTCTGTGTTTCATCGTCAATAAGAATGTCCAAGGTATACAGTAAACCTGAAGTGAAGCATCGGAATCTATAACTAGTGTCACAGGAATGGTTCAAACATAGTCAGTAAAAGAAGTCAGTCTTCTTGTACTTAAGTCGGCATTGAGCCTCTCGTATTTTATTCTGATGCAATTTCTGTGTTTCATCGTCAATAAGAAGGTCCAAGGGATACAGAAAAACTGAAGTCAAGCATCGGAATCTATAACTAGTGTCACTGGAATGGTTCAAATCATTGCCAGTAAGAAGAGTCGGTCTTCTTGTACCTAAGCAGGAATTGTGGCGTTTCTATTTAATTCCGATGCAGTTTCTGTGTTTCATCGTCAATAAGAAGGTCAGAGGGATATAGTAAACTTGAAGTGAAGCATCGGGATCTATAACTAGTGTCACAGGAATGGTTCAAAGCATAGTGAGTAGGAGAGTCAGTCTTCTTGTACTTAAGTCGGAATTGTGCCTTTTGTATTTTATTCCGATACAATTTCTGTTTTTCAACGTCAATAAGAAGCTCCAAGGGATACAGTAAACCTGAAGTGAAGCATCGGAATCTATAACTTGTGTCACAGGAATCGTTCAGAACCTAGACAGTAGGAAGAGTCAGTCTTCTTGTACTTAAGTTCGCATTGTGCCTTTTGTATTTCATTCCGATGCCATTTCTGTGTTTCATCGTCAATAAGAAAGTCAGAGGGATACAGTAAACCTGAAGTGAAGCATCGGAATCTATAGCTAGTGTCACAGGAATGGTTCAAAACATAGACAGTAAGAAGAGTCTGTGTTCTTGTACTTAAGCCGGCATTGTGCCATTTGTATTTAATTCCGATGCAATTTCTGGGTTTCATCGTCAATAAGAAGGTCCAAGGGATACAGTAGACCTGAAGTGAAGAATCGGAATCTATAACTAGTGTCACAGGAATGGTTCAAAACATAGTCAGTAAGAAGAGTCAGTCTTCTTGTACATAAGTCGGCATTGTGCCTTTTATATATAATTCCGATGGAATTTCTGTGTTTCATCGTCAATAACAAGGTCCAAGGGATCCAGTAAACCAGGAGTGAAGCATTGGAATCTATAACTAGTGTCAATGGAATGGTTCAAAACATAGACAGTAAGAAGAGTGCGTTTTCTTGTACTTAAGTCAGCATTGTGCCTTTTGTATCTAATTGCGATGCAATTTCTGTGTTTCATCGTCAATAAGAAAGTCAGAGTGATACAGTAAACCTGAAGAGAAGCATCGGAATCTATAGCTAGTGTCACAGGAATGGTTCAAAACATAGTCAGTAAGAAGAGACAGTCTTATTGTCCTTATGTCGGCATTGTGCCTTTTGTATTTTATTCCGATGCAATTTCTGTGTTTCATTGTCAATGAGAAGGTCCAAGGGATACAGTAAACCTGGAGTGAAGCATCGGAATCTATAACTAGTGTCTCAGGAATGGTTCAAAACATAGACGGTAAGAAGAGTCAGTCTTCTTGTACTTAAGTCGGCATTGTGCCTTTTGTATTTAACTCCGATGCAATTTCTGGGTTTCATCGTCACTTAGATGGTCCAAGGGATACAGTAAACCTCAAGTGAAGCATCAGAATATATAACTAGTGTCACAGGAATGGTTCAAAACATAGTCAGTAGGTAGAGTCGGTCTTCATGTACTGAAGCCGGCATTGCGCCTTTTGTATAAAATTCCGATGCAATTTCTGTGTTTCATCGTCAATAAGAAGGTCCAAGCGATACAGTAAACCTGACGTCAAGCATCGGAATCTATAACTAGTGTCACAGGATTGGTTTAAAACATAGACAGTAGGAAGAGTCAGTCTTCTTGTACATAAGTCGGCATTGTGCCTCTTGTATTTCATTCCGATGCAATTTCTGTGTTTCATCGTCAATACGAAGGTCCAAGGGTTACAGTAAACCTCAAGTAAGGCATCGGAATCTATAACTAGTGTCACAGGAATTGTTCAAAACATAGACAGTAGGAAGAGTCGGTCTCCATGTACTTAAGTCGGCATTGTGCCTTTTGTATTTAATTCCGATGCGATTTCTGTGTTTCATCGTCAATATGAAGGTCCAAGGGATAGAGTAAACCAGGAGTGTAGCATCGGAATCTATAACTAGTGTCACAGGAATGGTTCACATCATAGACAGTAAGAAGAGTCAGTCCTCGTGTACTAAAGTCGGCATTTTGCTTTTGTATTTAATTCCGATGCAATTTCTGTGTTTCATCGTCAATAATAAGGTCCAAGGGATACAGTAAACATGAAGTGAAGCATCGGAATCTATAACTAGTGTCACAGGAATGGTTCAAAACATAGTCAGTAAGAAGAGTCAGCCTTCATGTACTTAAGTCGGCATTGTGCCTTTTGTAATTAATTCCGATGCAATTTCTGTGTTTCATCGTCAATTACAATGTCCAAGGGATACAGTAAACCAGGAGTGAAGCATCGGAATCTATAACTAGAGTCAATGGAATGGATCAAAACATAGACAGTAAGAAGAGTCAGTCTTCTTGTACTTAAGTCGGCATTGTGCCTTTTGTATTTAATTCCGATGCTATTTCTGGGTTTCATCGTCAATAAGAAGGTCCAAGGGATACAGTAGACCTTAAATGAATCATCAGAATCTATAACTAGTGTCACAGGAACGGTTCAAAACATAGTCAGTAGGAAGAGTCGGTCTTCATGTACTGAAGTCGGCATTGTGCCTTTTGTATATAATTCTGATGCAATTTCTGTGTTTCGTCGTCAATAAGAAAGTCCAAGGGATACAGTAAACCTGAAGTGAAGCATCGGAATCTATAACTAGTGTCACAGGAATGGTTCAAAAAATAGACAGTAGGAAGAGTCAGTCTTCTTGTACATAAGTGCGCATTGTGCCTTTTGTGTTTAATTCCGATGCCATTTCTGTGTTTCATCGTCAATAAGAAAGTCAGAGGGATACATTAAACCTGAAGTGAAGCATCGGAATCTATAGCTAGTGTCACAGGAATGGTTCAAAACATAGTCAGTAAGAGGAGTCGGTCCTCTTGTCCTTAAGTCGGCATTGTGCCTTTGTATTTAATTCCGATGCAATTTCTGTGTTTCATCGCCAATAAGAAGGACCAAGGGATACAGTAAACCTGAAGTGAAGAATCGGAATCTATAACTAGTGTCACAGGAATGGTTCAAAACATAGTCAGTAAGAAGAGTCAGTCTTCTTGTACATAAGTCGGCATTGTGCCTTTTATATATAATTCCGATGGAATTTCTGTGTTTCATCGTCAATAACAAGGTCCAAGGGATCCAGTAAACCAGGAGTGAAGCATTGGAATCTATAACTAGTGTCAATGGAATGGTTCAAAACATAGACAGTAAGAAGAGTGCGTTTTCTTGTACTTAAGTCAGCATTGTTCCTTTTGTATCTAATTGCGATGCAATTTCTGTGTTTCATCGTCAATAAGAAAGTCAGAGTGATACACTAAACCTGAAGAGAAGCATCGGAATCTATAGCTAGTGTCACAGGAATGGTTCAAAACATAGTCAGTAAGAAGAGACAGTCTTATTGTCCTTATGTCGGCATTGTGCCTTTTGTATTTTATTCCGATGCAATTTCTGTGTTTCATTGTCAATGAGAAGGTCCAAGGGATACAGTAAACCTGGAGTGAAGCATCGGAATCTATAACTAGTGTCTCAGGAATGGTTCAAAACATAGACGGTAAGAAGAGTCAGTCTTCTTGTACTTAAGTCGGCATTGTGCCTTTTGTATTTAACTCCGATGCAATTTCTGGGTTTCATCGTCACTTAGAAGGTCCAAGGGATACAGTAAACCTCAAGTGAAGCATCAGAATATATAACTAGTGTCACAGGAATGGTTCAAAACATAGTCAGTAGGTAGAGTCGGTCTTCATGTACTGAAGCCGGCATTGCGCCTTTTGTATAAAATTCCGATGCAATTTCTGTGTTTCATCGTCAATAAGAAGGTCCAAGGGATACAGTAAACCTGACGTCAAGCATCGGAATCTATAACTAGTGTCACAGGATTGGTTTAAAACATAGACAGTAGGAAGAGTCAGTCTTCTTGTACATAAGTCGGCATTGTGCCTCTTGTATTTCATTCCGATGCAATTTCTGTGTTTCATCGTCAATACGAAGGTCCAAGGGTTACAGTAAACCTCAAGTAAGGCATCGGAATCTATAACTAGTGTCACAGGAATTGTTCAAAACATAGACAGTAGGAAGAGTCGGTCTCCATGTACTTAAGTCGGCATTGTGCCTTTTGTATTTAATTCCGATGCGATTTCTGTGTTTCATCGTCAATATGAAGGTCCAAGGGATAGAGTAAACCAGGAGTGTAGCATCGGAATCTATAACTAGTGTCACAGGAATGGTTCACATCATAGACAGTAAGAAGAGTCAGTCCTCGTGTACTAAAGTCGGCATTTTGCTTTTGTATTTAATTCCGATGCAATTTCTGTGTTTCATCGTCAATAATAAGGTCCAAGGGATACAGTAAACATGAAGTGAAGCATCGGAATCTATAACTAGTGTCACAGGAATGGTTCAAAACATAGTCAGTAAGAAGCGTCAGCCTTCATGTACTTAAGTCGGCATTGTGCCTTTTGTAATTAATTCCGATGCAATTTCTGTGTTTCATCGTCAATTACAATGTCCAAGGGATACAGTAAACCAGGAGTGAAGCATCGGAATCTATAACTAGAGTCAATGGAATGGATCAAAACATAGACAGTAAGAAGAGTCAGTCTTCTTGTACTTAAGTCGGCATTGTGCCTTTTGTATTTAATTCCGATGCAATTTCTGTGTTTCATCGTCAATCAGAACGTCAGAGGGATACAGTAAACCTGAAGTGAAGCATCGGAATCTATAGCTAGTGTCACAGGAATGGTTCAAAACACAGTCAGTAAGAAGAGACAGTCTTCTTTTCCTTAAGTCGGCATTGTGCCTTTTGAATTTTATTCCGATGCAATTTCTGTGTTTCACCGTCAATAAGAAGGTCCAAGGGAAACAGTAAACCTGGAGTGAAGCATCGGAATCTATAACTAGTGTCACAGGAATGGTTCAAAGCATAGACAGTAAGAAGAGTCTGTCTTCTTGTACTTAAGTCGGCATTGTGCCTTTTGTATTTAATTCCGATGCAATTTCTGGGTTTCATCGTCAATAAGAAGGTCCAAGGGATACAGTAGACCTTAAATGAAGCATCAGAATCTATAACTAGTGTCACACGAATGGTTCAAAACATAGACAGTAGGAAGAGTCAGTCTTCTTGTACATGAGTGCGCATTGTGCCTTTTGTATTTAATTCCGATGCCATTTCTGTGTTTCATCGTCAATAAGAAAGTCAGAGGGATACAGTAAACCTGAAGTGAAGCATCGGAATCTATAGCTAGTGTCACAGGAATGGTTCAAAACATAGTCAGTAAGAAGAGACAGTCTTATTGTCCTTAAGCCGGCATTGTGCCTTTTGTATTTTATTCCGATGCAATTTCTGTGTTTCATCGTCAATAAGAAGGTCGAAGGGATACAGTAAACCTGAAGTGAAGCATCGGAATCTATAACTAGTGTCATAGGAATGGTTCAAAACATAGTCAGTAAGAAAAGTCAGTGTTCTTGTACTTAAGTCGGCATTGTTTCTTTTCTATATAATTCCGATGCAATTTCTGTGTTTCATCGTCAATAACAAGGTCCAAGGGATACAGTAAACCAGGAGTGAAGCATTGCAATCTATAACTAGTGTCAATGGAATGGTTCAAAACATAGACAGTAAGAAGAGTGAGTTTTCTTGTATTTAAGTCAGCATTGTGCCTTTTGTATTTAATTGCGATGCAATTTCTGAGATTCATCGTCAATAAGAAAGACAGAGGGATACAGTAAACCTGAAGTGAAGCATCGGAATCTATAGCTAGTGTCACAGGAATGGTTCAAAACATAGTCACTAAGAAGAGACAGTCTTATTGTCCTTAAGTCGGCTTTGTGCCTTTTGTATTTTATTCCGATGCAATTTCTGTGTCTCATCGTCAATAACAAGGTCCAAGGGATACAGTAAACCTGACGTCAAGCATCGGAATTAATAAGTAGTGTCACAGAATTGGTTCAAAACATAGACAGGAGGAAGAGTCAGTCTTCTTGTACAAAAGTCGGCATTGTGCCTCTTGTATTTCATTCCGATGCAATTTCTGTGTTTCATCGTCAATAAGAATGTCCAAGGTATACAGTAAACCTGAAGTGAAGCATCGGAATCTATAACTAGTGTCACAGGAATGGTTCAAACATAGTCAGTAAAAGAAGTCAGTCTTCTTGTACTTAAGTCGGCATTGAGCCTCTCGTATTTTATTCTGATGCAATTTCTGTGTTTCATCGTCAATAAGAAGGTCCAAGGGATACAGAAAAACTGAAGTCAAGCATCGGAATCTATAACTAGTGTCACAGGAATGGTTCAAATCATTGCCAGTAAGAAGAGTCGGTCTTCTTGTACCTAAGCAGGAATTGTGGCGTTTCTATTTAATTCCGATGCAGTTTCTGTGTTTCATCGTCAATAAGAAGGTCAGAGGGATATAGTAAACTTGAAGTGAAGCATCGGGAACTATAACTAGTGTCACAGGAAGGGTTCAAAGCATAGTGAGTAGGAGAGTCAGTCTTCTTGTACTTAAGTCGGAATTGTGCCTTTTGTATTTTATTCCGATACAATTTCTGTTTTTCAACGTCAATAAGAAGCTCCAAGGGATACAGTAAACCTGAAGTGAAGCATCGAAATCTATAACTTGTGTCACAGGAATCGTTCAGAACCTAGACAGTAGGAAGAGTCAGTCTTCTTGTACTTAAGTTCGCATTGTGCCTTTTGTATTTCATTCCGATGCCATTTCTGTGTTTCATCGTCAATAAGAAAGTCAGAGGGATACAGTAAACCTGAAGTGAAGCATCGGAATCTATAGCTAGTGTCACAGGAATGGTTCAAAACGTAGTCAGTAAGAAGAGTCAGTCTTCTTGTCCTTAAGTCGGCATTGTGCCTTTTGTATTTAATTCCGATGCAATTTCTGTGTTTCATCGTCAAAAGGAAGGTCCAAGGGATACAGTAAACCTCAAGTGAAGCATCGGAATCTATAACTAGTGTCACAGGAATGGTTCAAAACATAGACAGTAAGAAGAAACTGTCGTCTTGTACTTAAGTCGGCATTGTGCCTTTTGTATTTAATTCCGATGCAATTTCTGTGTTTCATCGTCAATAAGAAAGTCAGAGGGATACACTAAAGCTGAAGTGAAGCATCGGAATCTATAGCTAGTGTCACAGGAATGGTTCAAAACATAGTCAGTAAGAAGAGACAGTCTTATTGTCCTTAAGTCGGCATTGTGCCTTTTGTATTTTATTCCGATGCAATTTCTGGGTTTCATCGTCAATTAGTATGTCCAAGGGATACAGTAAACCTCAAGTGAAGCATCAGAATTTATAACTAGTGTCACAGGAATGGTTCAAACATAGTCAGTAGGAAGAGTCGGTCTTCATGTACTGAAGTCGGCATTGTGCCTTTTGTATATAATTCCGATGCAATTTATGTGTTTCATCGTCAATAAGAAGGTCCAAGGGATACAGTAAACCTCAAGTGAAGCATCGGAATCTATAACTAGTGTCACAGGAATGGTTCAAAACATAGTCAGTAGGAAGGGTCTGTCTTCATGTACTTAAGTTGGCATTGTGCCTTTTGCATTAAATTCCGATGCAATATCTGTGTTTCATCGTCAAAAGGAACGTCCAAGGGATACAGTAAACCTCAAGTGAAGCATCGGAATCTATAACTAGTGTCACAGGAATGGTTCAAATCATAGACAGTACGAAAAGTCAGTCGTCTTGTATTTAAGTCGGCATTGTGCCTTTTCTATTTAATTCCGATGCAGTTTCTGTGTTTCATCGTCAATAAGAAGGTCAGGGGGATACAGTAAACCTGAAGTGAAGCATCCGAATCCATAACTAGTGTCACAGGAATGGTTCAAAAATAGTCAGTAAATTGAGCCAGTCTTCTTGTACTTCAGTCGGCATTGTGCCTTTTGTATTTAATTCCGATTCTATTTCCGTGTTTCATCGTCAATAAGAAGGTCAGAGGGATACAGTAAACCTGAAGTGAAGCGTCGTAATCTATAACTAGTGTCACAGGAATGGTTCAAAACATAGTCAGTATGAAGAGTCAGTCTTTATGTACCTAAGTCTGCATTGTGCCTTTTGTGTTTAATTGCGATGCAATTTCTGTGTTTCATAGTCAATAAGAAGGTCCAAGGGATACAGTAAACCTCAAGTGAAGCATCGGAATGTATAACTAGTTTCACAGGAATGGTTCAAATCCTAGACAGTAGGAAGAGTCAGTCTTCGTGTACTTTAGTCGGCATTGTGCCTTTTGTATTTAATTCCGACGCCATTTCTGTGTTTCATCGTCAATAAGAAAGTCAGAGGGATACAGTAAACCTGAAATGAAGCATCGGAATCTATAGCTAGTGTCACAGGAATGCTTCAAAACATAGTCAGTAAGAAGAGTCAGTCTTCTTGTCCTTAAGTCGGCATTGTGCATTTTGTATTTATTTCCGATGCAATTTCTGTGTTTCATCGCCAATAAGAAGGTCCAAGGGATACAGTAAACCTGAAGTGAAGCATCGGATTCTATAACTAGTGTCACAGGAATGGTTCAAAACATAGACAGTAAGAAAAGTCAGTCATCTTGTACTTTAGTCGGCATTGTGCCTTTTCTATTTAATTCCGATGCCATTACTGTGTTTCATCGTCAATAAGAGGGTCCGAGGGATACAGAAAAACTGAAGTCGATCATCGCAATCTATTACTAGTGTAACAGGAATGGTTCAAAACATAGCCAGTAAGAAGAGTCAGTCTTCTTGTACCTAAGTAGGAATTGTGGCGTTTCTATTTAGTTCCGATGCAGTATCTGTGTTTCATCGTCAATAAGAAGGTCAGAGGGATACAGTAAACTTGAAGTGAAGCATCGGGATCTATAACTAGTGTCACAGGAATGGTTCGAAATATAGTCAGTAAGAAGAGTCAGACCACTTGTACTTATAACGGCATTGTGCCTTTTGTATTTAATTCCGATGCAATTTCTGTTTTTCATCGTCAATAAAAAGGTCCAAGGGATACAGTAAACCTGAAGTGAAGCATCGGAATCTATAACTAGTGTCACAGGAATGGTTCAAAACATAGACAGTACGAAAAGTCAGACGTTATGTACTTAAGTCGACATTGTGCCTTTTCTATTTAATTCCGATGCAATTTCTGTGTTTCATCGTCAATAAGAAGGTCAGGGGGATACAGTAAACCTGAAGTGAAGCATCCGAATCCATAACTAGTGTCACAGTAATGGTTCAATACATAGTCAGTAAATAGAGTCAGTCTTCTTGTACTTCAGTCGGCATTGTGCATTTTGTATTTATTTCCGATGCGATTTCTGTGTTTCATCGTCAATAAGAAGGTCAGAGGGATACACTAAACCTTAAGTGAAGCATCGGAATCTATAACTAGTGTCACAGGAATGGTTCAAAACATAGTCAGTATGAAGAGTCACTCTTTATGTACCTAAGTCTGCATTGTGCCTTTTGTGTTAGACTCCGATGCAATTTCTGTGTTTCATCGTCAATAAGAAGGTCCAAGGCATCCAGTAAACCTCAAGTGAAGCATCTAAATCTATAACTAGTGTCACAGGAATGGTTCAAAACCTAGACAGTAGGAAGAGTCAGTCTTCTTGTACTTAAGTTGGTATTGTGCCTTTTGTATTTAATTCCGATGCCATTTCTGTGTTTCATCGTCAATGAGAAAGTCGGAGGAATACAGTAAACCTGAGGTGAAGCATCGGAATCTATAGCTAGTGTCACAGGAATGGTTCAAACATAGTCAGTAAGAAGAGTTAGTCTTCTTGTACTTAAGTCGGCATTGTGCCTTTTGTATTTAATTCCGATGCAATTTCTTTGTTTCATCGCCAATAAGAAGGTCCAAGGGATACAGTAAACCTGGAGTGAAGCATCGGAATCTATAACTAGGATCAAGGGAATGGTTCAAAACATAGACATTAAGAAGAGTCAGTCTTCTTTACTTAAGTCGGCATTGTGCCTTTTGTATTTAATTCCGATGCAATTTCTGTGTTTCATCGTCATTACGAAGGTCCAAGGGATACAGTAAACCTCAAGTAAGGCATCGGAATCTATAACTAGTGTCACAGGAATGGTTCAAAACATAGACAGTAAGAGGAGTCTGTCTTCGTGTACTTAAGTCGGCATTTTGCCCTTTGTATTTAATTCCGATGCAATTTCTGTGTTTCATCGTCAATAAGAAGGTCCAAGGGATACAGTAAAACTGACGTCAAGCATCGGAATACATAACTAGTGTCACAGGAATGGTTCAAAACATAGCCAGTAAGAAGAGTCAGTCTTCTTGTACTTAAATAAGCATTGTGGCGTTTCTATTTAATTCCGATGCAATTTCTGTGTTTTATCGACAATAAGAAGGTCCAAGGGATACAGTAAACCTGAAGTGAAGCATCGGCATCTATAACTAGTGTCACAGGAATGGCTCAAAACATAGACAGTAAGAAAAGTCAGTCTTCTTGTACTTAAGTCGGCATTGTGCCTTTTCTATTTAATTCCGATGCAATTTTTGTGATTCATCGTCAATATGAAGGTCCAAGCGATACAGTAAACCTCAAGTGAAGCATCGGAATCTATAACTAGTGTCACAGGAATGGTTCAAAGCATAGTCAGTAGGAAGGGTCGGTCTTCATGTACTTAAGTCGGCATTGTGCCTTTTGCATTAAATTCCGATGCATTTTCTGTGTTTCATCGTCAATAAGAAAGTTCAAGGGATACAGTAAAACTGGAGTGAAGCATCGGAATCTATAACTAGTGACAATGGAATGGTTCAAAACATAGAAAGTAAGAAGTGTCAGTCTTCTTGTACTTAATTCGGCATTGTGCTTTTTATATTTAATTCCGATGCAATTTCTGTGTTTCATCGTCAATAAGAATGTCCAAGGAATACAGAAATACTGAAGTCGATCATCGGAATCTATTACTAGTGTAACAGGAATGGTTCAAAACATAGCCAGTAAGAAGAGTCAGTCTTCTTGTACCTAAGTAGGAATTGTGGCGTTTCTATTTAATTCCGATGCATTATCTGTGTTTCATCGTCTATAAGAAGGTCAGAGGGATACAGTAAACCTGAAGTGAAGCATCCGAATCCATAACGAGTGTCACAGGAATGGTTCAATACATAGTCAGTAAATAGAGTCAGTCTTCTTGTACTTCAGTCGGCATTGTGCATTTTGTATTTATTTCCGATGCGATTTCTGTGTTTCATCGTCAATAGGAAGGTCAGAGGGATACACTAAACCTGAAGTGAAGCATCGGAATCTATAACTAGTGTCACAGGAATGGTTAAAACATAGTCAGTACGAAGAGTCGGTCTTCATGTACTTATGTCGGCATTGTGTCTTTTGTATTTAATTCCGATGCAATTTCTGTGTTTCATCGTCAATAAGAAGGTCCAAGGGATCCAGTAAACATGAAGTGAAGCATCGGAATCTATAACTAGTGTCACAGGAATGGTTCAAACCATAGACATTAGGAAGAGTCGGTCTTCTTGTACTTAAGTCGGTATTGTGCCTTTTGTATTTAATTCCGATGCAATTTCTGTGTTTCATCGTCAATTACAATGTCCAAGGGATACAGTAAACCAGGAGTGAAGCATCGGAATCTATAACTAGTGCCAATGGAATGGTTCAAAACATAGACAGAAAGAAGAGTCAGTCTTCTTGTACTTAAGTCGGCATTGTGCCTTTTGTATTTAATTCCGATGCTATTTCTGTGTTTCATCGTCAATCAGAAAGTCAGAGGGATACAGTAAGCCTGAAGTGAAGCATCGGAATCTATAGCTAATGTCACAGGAATGGTTCAAAACATAGTCAGTAAGAAGAGTCTGTGTTCTTGTACTTAAGTCGGCATTGTGCCATTTGTATTTAATTCCGATGCAATTTCTGGGTTTCATCGTCAATAAGAAAGTCCAAGGGATACAGTAAACCTGAAGTGAAGCATCGGAATCTATAACTAGTGTCACAGGAATGGTTAAAACATAGACAGTAGGAAAAGTCAGTCTTCTCGTACATAAGTGCGCATTGTGCCTTTTGTGTTTAATTCCGATGCCATTTTGTGTTTCATCGTCAATAAGAAAGTCAGAGGGATACAGTAAACCTGAAGTGAAGCAACGGAATCTATAGCTAGTGTCACAGGAATGGTTCAAAACATAGTCAGTAAGAGGAGTCAGTCCTCTTGTCCTTAAGTCGGCATTGTGAATTTGTATTTAATTCCGATGCAATTTCTGTGTTTCATCGCCAATAAGAAGGACCAAGGGATACAGTAAACCTGAAGTGAAGAATCGGAATCTATAACTAGTGTCACAGGAATGGTTCAAAACATAGTCAGTAAGAAGAGTCAGTCTTCTTGTACTTAAGTCGGCATTGTGCCTTTTCTATATAATTCCGACGCAATTTCTGTGTTTCATCGTTAATAACAAGGTCCAAGGGATACAGTAAACCAGGAGTGAAGCATTGGAATCTATAACTAGTGTCAATGGAATGGTTCAAAACATAGACAGTAAGAAGAGTGAGTTTTCTTGTACTTAAGTCAGCATTGTGCCTTTTGTATCTAATTGCGATGCAATTTCTGTGTTTCATCGTCAATAAGAAAGTCAGAGTGATACAGTAAACCTGAAGAGAAGCATCGGAATCTATAGCTAGTGTCACAGGAATGGTTCAAAACATAGTCAGTAAGAAGAGACAGTCTTATTGTCCTTAAGTCGGCATTGTGCCTTTTGTATTTTATTCCGATGCAATTTCTGTGTTTCATCGTCAATAAGAAGGTCCAAGGGATACAGTAAACCTGGAGTGAAGCATCGGAATCTATAACTAGTGTCACAGGAATGGTTCAAAACATAGACGGTAAGAAGAGTCAGTCTTCTTGTACTTAAGTCGGCATTGTGCCTTTTGTATTTAATTCCGATGCAATTTCTGGGTTTCATCGTCAATTAGAAGGTCCAAGGGATACAGTAAACCTCAAGTGAAGCATCGGAATCTATAACTAGTGTCACAGGAATGGTTCAAATCCTAGACAGTAGGAAGAGTCAGTCTTCTTGTACTTAAGACGGCATTGTGCATATTGTATTTAATTCCGATGCCATTTCTGTTTTTCATCGTTAATAAGAAAGTTAGAGGGATACAGTAAACCTGACGTGAAGCATCGGAATCTATAGCTAGTGTCACAGGAATGGTTCAAAACGTAGTCAGTAAAAAGAGTCAGTCTTCTTGTGCTTAAGTCGGCGTTGTGCCTTTTGTATTTAATTCCGATGCAATTTCTGTGTTTCATCGCCAATAAGAAGGTCCAAGGGATACAGTAAACCTGGAGTGAAGCATCGGAATCTATTACTAGGGTCAAAGGAATGGTTCAAATCATAGACAGTAAGAAGACTCAGTCTTCTTGTACTTAAGTCGGCATGTGCCTTTTGTATTTAATTCCGATGCAATTTCTGTGTTTCATCGTCAATACGAAGGTCCAAGGGTTACAGTAAACCTCAAGTAAGGCATCGGGATCTATAACTAGTGTCACAGGAATTGTTCAAAACATAGTCAGTAGGAAGAGTCGGTTTCCATGTACTTAAGTCGGCATTGTGCCTTTTGTATGTAATTAAGATGCGATTTCTGTGTTTCATCGTCAATAAGAAGGTCCAAGGTATACAGTAAACCAGGAGTGTAGCATCGGAATCTATAACTAGTGTCACAGGAATGGTTCAAATCATAGACAGTAAGAAGAGTCAGTCCTCGTGTACTAAAGTCGGCATTTTGCCTTTTGTATTTAATTCCGATGCAATTTCTGTGTTTCATCGTCAATTACAATGTCCAAGGGATACAGTAAACCAGGAGTGAAGCATCGGAATCTATAACTAGTGCCAATGGAATGGTTCAAAACATAGACAGAAAGAAGAGTCAGTCTTCTTGTACTTAAGTCGGCATTGTGCCTTTTGTATTTAATTCCGATGCTATTTCTGTGTTTCATCGTCAATCAGAAAGTCAGAGGGATACAGTAAACCTGAAGTGAAGCATCGGAATCTATAGCTAATGTCACAGGAATGGTTCAAAACATAGTCAGTAAGAAGAGTCTGTGTTCTTGTACTTAAGTCGGCATTGTGCCATTTGTATTTAATTCCGCTGCAATTTCTGGGTTTCATCGTCAATAAGAAGGTCCAAGGGATACAGTAGACCTTAAATGAAGCATCAGAATCTATAACTAGTGTCACAGGAATGGTTCAAAACATAGACAGTAGGAAGAGTCGGTCTTCATGTACTGAAGTCGGCATTGTGCCTTTTGTATATAATTCCGATGCAATTTCTGTGTTTCATCGTCAATAAGAAAGTCCAAGGGATACAGTAAACCTGAAGTGAAGCATCGGAATCTATAACTAGTGTCACAGGAATGGTTCAAAACATAGACAGTAGGAAAAGTCAGTCTTCTTGTACATAAGTGCGCATTGTGCCTTTTGTGTTTAATTCCGATGCCATTTTGTGTTTCATCGTCAATAAGAAAGTCAGAGGGATACAGTAAACCTGAAGTGAAGCATCGGAATCTATAGCTAGTGTCACAGGAATGGTTCAAAACATAGTCAGTAAGAGGAGTCAGTCCTCTTGTCCTTAAGTCGGCATTGTGCCTTTGTATTTAATTCCGATGCAATTTCTGTGTTTCATCGCCAATAAGAAGGACCAAGGGATACAGTAAACCTGAAGTGAAGAATCGGAATCTATAACTAGTGTCACAGGAATTGTTCAAAACATAGTCAGTAAGAAGAGTCAGTCTTCTTGTACTTAAGTCGGCATTGTGCCTTTTCTATATAATTCCGATGCAATTTCTGTGTTTCATCGTTAATAACAAGGTCCAAGGGATACAGTAAACCAGGAGTGAAGCATTGGAATCTATAACTAGTGTCAATGGAATGGTTCAAAACATAAACAGTAAGAACAGTGAGTTTTCTTGTACTTAAGTCAGCATTGTGCCTTTTGTATCTAATTGCGATGCAATTTCTGTGTTTCATCGTCAATAAGAAAGTCAGAGTGATACAGTAAACCTGAAGAGAAGCATCGGAATCTATAGCTAGTGTCACAGGAATGGTTCAAAACATAGTCAGTAAGAAGAGACAGTCTTATTGTCCTTAAGTCGGCATTGTGCCTTTTGTATTTTATTCCGATGCAATTTCTGTGTTTCATCGTCAATAAGAAGGTCCAAGGGATACAGTAAACCTAGAGTGAAGCATCGGAATCTATAACTAGTGTCACAGGAATGGTTCAAAACATAGACGGTAAGAAGAGTCAGTCTTCTTATACTTAAGTCGGCATTGTGCCTTTTGTATTTAATTCCGATGCAATTTCTGGGTTTCATCGTCAATTAGAAGGTCCAAGGGATACAGTAAACCTCAAGTGAAGCATCAGAATATATAACTAGTGTCACAGGATTGGTTTAAAACATAGACAGTAGGAAGAGTCAGTCTTCTTGTACATAAGTCGGCATTGTGCCTCTTGTATTTCATTCCGATGCAATTTCTGTGTTTCATCGTCAATACGAAGGTCCAAGGGTTACAGTAAACCTCAAGTAAGGCATCGGAATCTATAACTAGTGTCACAGGAATTGTTCAAAACATAGTCAGTAGGAAGAGTCGGTCTCCATGTACTTAAGTCGGCATTGTGCTTTTTGTATTTAATTCCGATGCGATTTAAGTGTTTCATCGTCAATAAGAAGGTCCATGGGTTAGAGTAAACCAGGAGTGTAGCATCGGAATCTATAACTAGTGTCACAGGAATGGTTCAAATCATAGACAGTAAGAAGAGTCAGTCCTCGTGTACTAAAGTCGGCATTTTGCCTTTTGTATTTAATTGCGATGCAATTTCTGTGTTTCATCGTCAATAATAAGGTTCAAGGGATACAGTAAACATGAAGTCAAGCATCGGAATCTATAACTAGTGTCACAGGAATGGTTCAAAACATAGTCAGTAAGAAGAGTCAGCCTTCATGTACTTAAGTCGGCATTGTGCCTTTTGTAATTAATTCCGATGCAATTTCTGTGTTTCATCGTCAATTACAATGTCCAAGGGATACAGTAAACCAGGAGTGAAGCATCGGAATCTATAACTAGTGTCAGTGGAATGGTTCAAAACATAGACAGTAAGAAGAGTCAGTCTTCTTGTACTTAAGTCGGCATTGTGCCTTTTGTATTTAATTCCGATGCTATTTCTGTGTTTCATCGTCAATCAGAACGTCAGAGGGATACAGTAAACCTGAAGTGAAGCATCGGAATCTATAGCTATTGTCACAGGAATGGTTCAAAACACAGTCAGTAAGAAGAGACAGTCTTCTTTTCCTTAAGTCGGCATTGTGCCTTTTGTATTTTATTCCGATGCAATTTCTGTGTTTCACCGTCAATAAGAAGGTCCAAGGGAACCAGTAAACCTGGAGTGAAGCATCGGAATCTATAACTAGTGTCACAGGAATGGTTCAAAGCATAGGCAGTAGGAAGAGTCTGTCTTCTTGTACTTAATTCGGCATTGTGCCTTTTGTATTTAATTCCGATGCAATTTCTGGGTTTCATCGTCAATAAGAAGGTCCAAGGGATACAGTAGACCTTAAATGAAGCATCAGAATCTATAACTAGTGTCACAGGAATGGTTCAAAACTTAGACAGTAGGAAGAGTCAGTCTTCTTGTACATGAGTGCGCATTGTGCCTTTTGTATTAGTTCCGATGCCATTTCTGTGTTTCATCGTCAATAAGAAAGTCAGAGGGATACAGTAAACCTGAAGTGAAGCATCGGAATCTATAGCTAGTGTCACAGGAATGGTTCAAAACATAGTCAGTAAGAAGAGACAGTCTTATTGTCCTTAAGTCGGCATTGTGCCTTTTGTATTTTATTCCGATGCAATTTCTGTATTTCATCGTCAATAAGAAGGTCGAAGGGATACAGTAAACCTGAAGTGAAGCATCGGAATCTATAACTAGTGTCATAGGAATGGTTCAAAACATAGTCAGTAAGAAAAGTCAGTCTTCTTGTACTTAAGCCGGCATTGTGCCTTTTCTATATAATTCCGATGCAATTTCTGTGTTTCATCGTCAATTACAAGGTCCAAGGGATACAGTAAACCAGGAGTGAAGCATTGCAATCTATAACTAGTGTCAATGGAATGGTTCAAAACTTAGACAGTAAGAAGAGTGAGTTTTCTTGTACTTAAGTCAGCATTGTGCCTTTTGTATTTAATTGCGAGGCAATTTCTGTGTTTCATCGTCAATAAGAAAGACAGAGGGATACAGTAAACCTGAAGTGAAGCATCGGAATCTATAACTAGTGTCACAGGAATGGTTCAAAACATAGTCACTAAGAAGAGACAGTCTTATTGTCCTTAAGTCGGCATTGTGCCTTTTGTATTTCATTCCGATGCAATTTCTGTGTTTCATCGTCAATAACAAGGTCCAAGGGATACAGTAAACCTGGAGTGAAGCATCGGAATCTATAACTAGTGTCACAGGATTGGTTCAAAACATAGACAGTAGGAAGAGTCAGTCTTCTTGTACATGAGTGCGCATTGTGCCTTTTGTATTTAATTCCGATGCAATTTCTGGGTTTCATCGTCAATTAGAAGGTCCATGGGATACAGTAAACCTCAAGTGAAGCATCAGAATCTATAACTAGTGTCACAGGAATGGTTCAAAACATAGTCAGTAGGAAGAGTCGGTCTTCATGTACTGAAGTCGGCATTGTGCCTTTTGTATATAATTCCGATGCAATTTCTGTGTTTCATCGTCAATAAGAAGGTCCAAGGGATACAGTAAACCTGACGTCAAGCATCGGAATCTATAACTAGTGTCACAGGATTGGTTCAAAACATAGACAGTAGGAAGAGTCAGTCTTCCTGTACATAAGTCGGCATTGTGCCTCTTGTATTTCATTCCGATGCAATTTCTGTGTTTCATCGTCAATAAGAATGTCCAAGGTATACAGTAAACCTGAAGTGAAGCATCGGAATCTATAACTAGTGTCACAGGAATGGTTCAAACATAGTCAGTAAAAGAAGTCAGTCTTCTTGTACTTAAGTCGGCATTGTGCCTCTCGTATTTTATTCCGATGCAATTTCTGTGTTTCATCGTCAATAAGAAGGTCCAAGGGATACAGAAAAACTGAAGTCAAGCATCGGAATCTATAACTAGTGTCACAGGAATGGTTCAAATCATAGCCAGTAAGAAGAGTCGGTCTTCTTGTACCTAAGTAGGAATTGTGGCGTTTCTATTTAATTCCGATGCAGTTTCTGTGTTTCATCGTCAATAAGGAGGTCAGAGGGATGTAGTAAACTTGAAGTGAAGCATCGGGATCTATAACTAGTGTCACAGGAATGGTTCAAAGCATAGTGAGTGGGGAGAGACAGTCTTCTTGTACTTAAGTCGGAATTGTGCCTTTTGTATTTTATTCCGATGCAAATTTCTGTTTTTCAACGTCAATAAGAAGCTCCAAGGGATACAGTAAACCTGAAGTGAAGCATCGGAATCCATAACTAGTGTCACAGGAATCGTTCAAAACCTAGACAGTAGGAAGAGTCAGTCTTCTTGTACTTAAGTTCGCATTGTGCCTTTTGTATTTCATTCCGATGCCATTTCTGTGTTTCATCGTCAATAAGAAAGTCAGAGGGATACAGAAAATCTGAAGCATCGGAATCTATAGCTAGTGTCACAGGAATGGTTCAAAACATAGTCAGTAAGAAGAGTCAGTCTTCTTGTCCTTAAGTCGGCATTGTGCCTTTTGTATTTAATTCCGATGCAATTTCTGTGTTTCATCGCGAATACGAAGGTCCAAGGGATACAGTAAACCTGGAGTGAAGCATCGGAATCTATAACTAGGGTCAAAGGAATGGTTCAAAACATAGACAGTAAGATGAGTCAGTCTTCTTGTACTTAAGTCGGCATTGTGCCTTTTCTATATAATTCCGATGCAATTTCTGTGTTTCATCGTCAATAACAAGGTTCAAGGGATGCAGTAAACCAGGAGTGAAGCATCGGAATCTATAACTAGTGTCAATGGAATGGTTCATAACATAGACAGTTATAAGAAACTGTCTTCTTGTACTTAAGTCGGCATTGTGCCTTTTGTATTTAATTCCGATGCAATTTCTGTGTTTCATCGTCAATAAGAAAGTCAGAGGGATACAGTAAAGCTGATGTGAAGCATCGGAATCTATAGCTAGTGTCACAGGAATGGTTCAAAACATAGTCAGTAAGAAGAGACAGTCTTCTTGTCCTTAAGTCGGCATTCTGCCTTTTGTATTTTATTCCGATGCAATTTCTGTGTTTCATCGTCAATAAGAAGGTCCAAGGGATACAGTAAACCTGAAGTGAAGCACGGAATCTATACTAGTGTCACAGGAATGGTTCAAAACATAGTCAGTAAGGAGAGTCAGTCTTCTTGTACTTAAGTCGGCATTGTGCCTTTTCTATTTAATTCCGATGCAATTTCTGTGTCTCATCGTCAATAACAAGGTTCAAGGGATACAGTAAACCAGGAGTGAAGCATTGGAATCTATAACTAGTGTCAATGTAATGGTTCAAAACATAGACAGTAAGAAGAGTGAGTTTTCTTGTACTTAAGTCAGCATTGTGCCTTTTGTATTTAATTGCGATGCAATTTCTGTGTTTCATCGTCAATAAGAAAGTCAGAGGGATATAGTAAACCTGAAGTGAAGCATCGGAATCTATAGCTAGTGTCACTGGAATGGTTCAAAACATAGTCAGTAAGAAGAGACAGTCTTATTGTCCTTAAGTCGGCATTGTGCCTTTTGTGTTTAATTCCGATGCAATTTCTGTGTTTCATCGTCAGTACGAAGGTCCAAGGAATACAGTAAACCTCAAGTGAAGCATCGGAATCTATAACTAGTGTCACAGGAATCGTTAAAAACCTAGACAGTAGGAAGAGTCAGTCTTCTTGTACTTAAGTCGGCATTGTGCCTTTTGTATTTCATTCCGATGCCATTTCTGTGTTTCATCGTCAATAAGATAGTCAGAGGGATACAGTAAACCTGAAGTGAAGGATCGGAATCTATAGCTAGTGTCACAGGAATGGTTCAAAGCATAGTCAGTAAGAAGAGTCAGTCTTCTTGTCCTTAAGTCGGCATTTTGCCTTTTGTATTTAATTCCGATGCAATTTCTGTGTTTCATCGCCAATCAGAAGGTCCAAGGGATACAGTAAACCGGGAGTGAAGCATCGGAATCTATAACTAGGGTCAAAGGAATGGTTCAAAACATAGACAGTAAGAAGAGTCAGTCTTCTTGTACTTAAGTCTTCATTGTGCCTTTTGTATTTAATTCCGATGCAATTTCTGTGTTTCATCGTCAATACGAAGGTCCAAGGGATACAGTAAACATCAAGCAAGGCATCGGAATCTGTAACTAGTGTCACAGGAATGGTTCAAAACATAGTCAGTAGGAAGAGTCGGTCTTCATGTACTTACGTCGGCATTGTGTCTTTTGTATTTAATTCCGATGCGATTTCTGTGTTTCATCGTCAATAAGAAGGTCCAAGGGATACAGTAAACCTCAAGTGAAGCATCGGAATCTATAACTAGTGTCACAGGAATGGTTCAAAACATAGTCAGTAAGGAGAGTCACTCTTCATGTACTTAAGTCGGCATTGTGACTTTTCTATATAATTCCGATGCAATTTCTGTGTTTCATCGTCAATAACAAGGTTCAAGGGATGCAGTAAACCAGGAGTGAAGCATCGGAATCTATAACTAGTGTCACAGGGACGGTTCAAAGCATAGACTGTAGGAAGAGTCAGTCTTCTTGTACTTAAGTCGGCATTGTGCCTTTTCTATTTAATTCCGCTGCAATTTCTGTTTTTCATCGTCAATAAGACGGTCAGAGGGGTACAGTAAACATGAAGTAAAGCATCGGAATCTATAACAAGTGTCACTGGCATGGTTCAAAACATAGACAGTTGGAAGGGTCAGTCTTCTTGTACTTAAGTCGGCATAGTGTCTTTTGTATTTAATTCCGATGCAATTTCTGTGTTTCATTGTCAATCAGAAGGTCCAAGGGATACAGTAAACCTGAAGAGAAGCATCGGAATCTACAACTAGTGTCACGGGAATGGATCAAAACATAGGCAGTAAGAAGAGTCAGTCTTCTTGTACTTAAGTTGGCATTGTGGCTTTCGTATTTAATTCCGATGCCATTTCTCTATTTCACCGGCTATAAAAAGGTCAGAGGGATACAGTAAACCTGAGGTGAGGCATCGGAATCTATAACTAGTGTCACAGGAATGGTTCAAAACATAGACAGTAGGAAGAGTCAGTCTTCTAGTACTTAAGTCGGCATTGTGCTTTTGTATTTAATTCCGATGCAATTTCTGTGTTTCATCGTCAATAAGCAGGTCAGAGGGATACAAAAAACCTGAAGTGTAGCATCGGAATCTATAACTAGTGTCACAGAAATGGTTCAAAACATAGTCAGTATGAACAGTCAGTCTTCTTGTCCTTAAGTCGGCATTGTGCCTTTTGTATTTAATTCGGAACAATTTCTGTGTTTCATCGTCAATAGGAAGGTCCAAGGGATACAGGAAACCTGGAGTGTAGCATCGGAATCTATAACTAGTGTCACAGGAATGGTGCAAAACATAGACAGTAAGAAGAGTTAGTCTTCGTGTACTTAAGTCGGCATTTTGCTTTTTGTCTTTAATTCCGATGAAATTTCTGTGTTTTATCGTCAATAAGAAGGTCCATGGGATACAGTAAACCTGAAGTGAAGCATCGGAATCTAGAACTAGTGTCAGAGGAATGGTTCAAATCATAGTCAGTAAGAAGAGTCAGTCTTCTTGTACTTAAGTCGGCATTGTGCCTTTTGTATTTAATTCCGATGCAATTTCTGTGTTTCATCGTCAATAAGAAGGTCAGAGGGATACAGTAAACCTGAAGTGACGCATCGGCATCTATAACTAGTGTCACAGGGATGGTTCAAAACATAGACAGTAAGATGGGTCAGTCTTCTTGTACTTACGTCGGCATTGTGCCTTTTGTATTTAATTCCGATGCAATTTCTGTGTTTCATCGTCAATAAGAAGGTCCAGGGGATACAGTAAACCTGAAGTGAAGCATCGGAATCTATAACTAGTGTCACAGGAATGGTTCATAACATAGTCAGTAAGAACAGCCAGTCTTCTTGTCTTTAAGTCGGCATTGTGCCTTTTGAATTTAATTCCGATGCAATTTCTGTGTTTCATCGTCAATAAGAAAGTCCAAGGGAGACAGTAAACCTAGAGTGTAGCATCGGAATCTATAACTAGTGTCACAGGAATGGTTAAAAACATAGACAGTAAGAAGAGTCAGTCTTCTTGTACTTGAGACGACATTGTGCCTTTTCTATTTAATTCCGATGCAATTTCTGTGTTTCATCGTCATTAAGAAGGTCAGAGGGATACAGCAAACCTGAAGTGAAGCATCGGAATCCAAAACTAGTGTCACAGGAATGGTTCAAAGCATAGACAGTAGGAAGAGTCAGTCTTCTTGTACTTAAGTCGGCATTGTGCCTTTTGCATTTAATACCGATGCAATTTATGTGTTTTATCGTCAATAAGAAGATCCAAGGTATACGGTAAACCTCAAGTGAAACATCAGAATCTATAACTAGTGTCACAGGAATGGTTCAAAGCATAGTCAGTAAGAAGAGTCAGTCTTCTTGTACTTAAGTCGGCTTGTGCCTTTTCTATTTAATTCCGATTCAATTTCTGTGTTTCATCGCCAATAAGAAGGTCCAAGGGATACAGTAAACCTGGAGTGAAGCATCGGAATCTAAAACTAGTGTCACAGGAATTGTTCAAAGCATAGACAGTAAGAAGAGTCAGTCTTCTTGTACTTAAGTCGACATTGTGCCTTTTGTATTTAATTCCGATGCAATTTCTATGTTTCATCGTCAATTGGAAGGTCAGAGGGATACAGTAAACCTAAAGTGTAGCATCGGAATCTATAACTAGTGTCACAGGAATGGTTCAAAACATAGACAGTAAAAAGAGTCAGCCTTGGTGTACTTAAGTCGGCATTTTGCCTTTTGTATTTAATTCAGATCCAATTTCTGTGTTTCATCGTCAATAAGAATATCCATGGGATGCACTATACCTGAGGTGAAGCATCGGCATCTATAACTAGTGTCACAGGAACGGTTCAAAACATAGTCAGTAAGAAGAGTTAGTCTTCTTGTACTTAAGTCGGCATTGTACCTTTTCTATTTAATTCCGATGCAATTTCTGTGTTTCATCGTCAATAAGAAGGTCAGAGGTATACAGTAAACCCGAAGTGAAACATCGGAATCTATAGCTAGTGTCACAGGAATGGTTCAAAACATAGTCAGTAAGAAGAGTCAGTCTTCTTGTCCTTAAGTCGGCATTGTGCCTATTGTATTTAATTCCATTGCAATTCCTGTGTTTCATCGTCAATAAGAAGGTCCAAGGGATACAGTAAACCTGGAGTGAAGCATCGGAATCTATGACTAGTGTCACAGGAATGGTTAAAAACATAGACAGTAAGAAGAGACATTCTTCTTGTACTCAAATCTGCATTGTGCCATTTGTATTTAATTCTGATGCAATTTCTGTCTTTCATCGTCAATAAGAAGGTCAGAGGTATACAGTAAACCTGAAGCGAAACATCGGAATCTATAGCTAGTGTCACAGGAATGGTTCAAAACAAAGTCAGTAAGAAGAGTCAGTCTTCTTGTCCATAAGTCGGCATTGTGATTTTTTTTAATTAATTCCGATGCAATTTCTGTGTTTCATCGTCAATTGGAAGGTCAGAGGGATTCAGTAAATCTGGAGTGTAGCATCGGAATCTATAACTAGTGTCACAGGAATGGTTCAAAACATAGAGAGTAAGAAGAGTCAGCCTTCGTGTACTTAAGTCGGCATTTTGCCTTTTGTATTTAATTCCGATGCAATTTCTGTGTTTCATCGTCAATAAGAAGATCCATGGGATACAGCAAACCTGAGGTGAAGCATCGGCATCTATAACTAGTGTTACAGGAATGGTTCAAAACATAGTCAGTAAGAAGAGTCAGTCTTCTTGTACTTAAGTCGGCATTGTACCTTTTCTATTTAATTCCGATGCAATTTCTGAGTTTCATCGTCAATAAGAAGGTCAGAGGGATACAGTAAACCTGAAGTGAAACATCGGAATCTATAGCTAGTGTCACAGGAATGGTTCAAAACATAGTCAGTAAGAAGAGTCAGTCTTCTTCTCCTTAAGTCGGCATTGTCCTTTTGTATTTAATTCCGATGCAATTTCTGTGTTTCATCGTCAATAAGAAGGTCACAGGGAACAGTAAACCTGGAGTGAAGCATCGGAATCTATAACTAGTGTCAATGGAATGGTTCAAAACATAGACAGTAAGAAGAGTCAGTCTTCTTGTACTTAAGTCGGCATTGTGCCTTTTGTATTTAATTCCGATGCAATTTCTGTGTTTCATCGTCAATAAGAAGGTCAGAGGGATACAGTAAACCTGAAGTGAAGCATCGGAATCTATAACTAGTGTCACAGGAATGGTTCAAAACATAGGGAGTAAGAAGAGTCAGTCTTCTTGTACTTAAGTCGGCAATGTGTCTTTTGTATTTAATTCCGATGCAATTTCTGTGTTTCATCGTCAATAAGGAAGTCCAAGGGATACAGTAAAACTGAAGTGAGGCATCGGAATCTACAACTAGTGTCTCAGGAATGGTTCAAAACATAGACAGTAAGAAGAGTCAGTCTTCTTGTACTTAATTCGGCATTGTGCCTTTTCTATATAATTCCGATGCAATTTCTGTGTTTCATCGTCAATAAGAAGGTCAGAGGGATACAGTAAACCTGAAGTGAAGCATCGGAATCTATAACTAGTGTCACAGGAATGGTTCAAACCATAGTCAGTAAGAAGTGTCAGTCTTCTTGTACTTAAGTTTGCATTGTGCCTTTCGTATTTAATTCCGATGCAATATCTCTGTTTCACCGCAATAAGAAGGTCAGAGGGATACAGTAAACCTGAAGTGAAGCATCGGAATCTATAACTAGTGTCACAGGAATGGTTCAAAGCATAGACAGTAAGAAGAGACAGTCTTGTTGTACTCAATTCTGCATTGTGTCATTTGTATTTAATTCCGATGCAATTTCTGTGTTTCATCGTCAATAAGAAGGCCCAAGGGATACAGTAAACCTGAAGTGATGCCTCGGAATTTATAACTAGTGTCACAGGAATGGTTCAAAGCATGGTAAGAAGAGTCAGTCTTCTTGTACTTAAGTCGGCATTGTGCCTTTTGTATTTAATTCCGATTCAATTTCTGTGTTTCATCGTCAATAAGAAGGACCAAGGGATACAGTAATCCTGAAGTGAAGCATCGGAATCTATAACTAGTGTCACAGGAATGGTTCAAGACATAGAGAGTAGGAAGAGTCACTCTTCTAGTACCTAAGTCGGCATTGTGCCTTTTCAATTTAATTCCGATGCAATTTCAGTGTTTCATCGTAAATAAGAAGGTCAGAGGGATACAGTAAACCTGAAGTGAAGCATCGGAATCTATAACTAGTGTCACAGGAATGGTTCAAAACATAGGGAGTAAGAAGAGTCAGTCTTCTTGTACTTAAGTCGGCAATGTGTCTTTTGTATTTAATTCCGATGCAATTTCTGTGTTTCATCGTCAATAAGGAAGTCCAAGGGATACAGTAAAACTGAAGTGAGGCATCGGAATCTACAACTAGTGTCTCAGGAATGGTTCAAAACATAGACAGTAAGAAGAGTCAGTCTTCTTGTACTTAATTCGGCATTGTGCCTTTTCTATATAATTCCGATGCAATTTCTGAGTTTCATCGTCAATAAGAAGGTCAGAGGGATACAGTAAACCTGAAGTGAAGCATCGGAATCTATAACTAGTGTCACAGGAATGGTTCAAACCATAGTCAGTAAGAAGTGTCAGTCTTCTTGTACTTAAGTTTGCATTGTGCCTTTCGTATTTAATTCCGATGCAATATCTCTGTTTCACCGCAATAAGAAGGTCAGAGGGATACAGTAAACCTGAAGTGAAGCATCGGAATCTATAACTAGTGTCACAGGAATGGTTCAAAAATAGACAGTAAGAAGAGTCAGTCTTCTTGTACTTAAGTCGGCATTTTGCCTATTGTATTTAATTCCGATGCAATTTCTGTGTTTCATCGTCAATAAGAAGGTCCAGGGAATACAGTAAACCTGAAGTGAAGCATCGGAATCTATAACTAGTGTCACAGGAATGGTTCAAAACATAGTCAGTAAGTAGAGTCAGTCTTCTTGTACTTAAGTCGGCATTGTGCCCTTCCTATTTAATTCCAATGCAATTTCTATGTTTCATCGTCAATAAGAAGGTCCATGGGATACAGTAAACCTGGGGTGTAGCATCGGAATCTATAACTAGTGTCACAGGAATGGTTCAAATCATAGACTGTAAGAAGAGGTAGTCTTCTTGTACTTATGTCGGCATTTTGCCTTTTTTTTTTAATTCCGATGCAATTTCTGTGTTTCATCGTCAATAAGAAGGTCCAGGGGATACAGTAAACCTGAAGTGAAGCATCGGAATCTATAACTAGTGTCACAGGAATGGTTCAAAACATAGTCAGTAAGAAGAGTCGGTCTTCCTGTACTTAAGTTGGCATTGTGCCCTTTCTTTTTAATTCCGATGCATTTTCTGTGTTTTATCGTCAATAACAAGGTCCAAGGGATGCAATACACCTGGAGTGAAGCATCGGAATCTATAACTAGTGTCAATGGAATGGTTCAAAACATAGACAGTAAGAAGAGTCAGTCTTCTAGTACATAAGTCGGCATTCTTCCTTTTGTATTTAATTCCGATGCAATTTCTGTGTTTCATCGTCAAAAAGGTCAGAGCGATACAGTAAACCTGAAGTGAAGCATCGGAATCTATAGCTAGTGTCAAAGGAATGGTTCAATACATAGTCAGTAATAAAAGTCAGTCTTCTTGTCCTTAAGTCGGCATTGTGCCTTTTGTATTTAATTCCGATGCAATTTCTGTGTTTCATCGTCAATTAGAAGGTCCTAGGTATACAGTAAACATGAAGTGAAGCATCGGAATGTATAACTAGTGTCACAGGAATGGTTCAAAACATAGTCAGTAAGAAGAGTCAGTCTTCTTATACTTAAGTCGGCATTGTACATTTTCTATTTAATTCCGATGCAATTTCTGTGTTTCATCGTCAATAACAAGGTCCAAGGGGTACAGTAAACCTGGAGTGAAGCAACGGAATCTATAACTAGTGTCAATGGAATGGTTCAAAACATAGACAGTAAGAAGAGTCAGTCTTCTTGTACTTAAGTCGGCATTGTGCCTTTTGTATTTAATTCCGATGCAATTTCAGTGTTTCATCGACAATAAGAAGGTCAGAGGGATACAGTAAACCTGAAGTGAAGCAATCGGAATCTATAGCTAGTGTCACAGGAGTGGTTCAAAACATAGTCAGTAAGAAGAGTCAGTCTTCTTATAGTTAAGTCGGCACTGTGCATTTTGTATTGAATTCCGATGCTATTTCTGTGCTTCATCGTCAATAAGAAGGCCCAAGGGATATAGTAAACCTGGAGTGAACCATCGGAATCTAAAACTAGTATCACAGGAATTGTTCAAATCATAGACAGTAAGAAGATCAGTCTTCTTGTACTTAAATCGGCATTGTGCCTTTTGTATTTAAATCCGAATATATTTCTGTGTTTCATCGGCAATAAGAAGGACCAAGGGATACAGGAAACCTGGAGTGAAGCATCGGAGTCTATAACTAGTGTCACAGGGATGGTTCAAAACATAGACAATAAGAAGAGTCAGTCTTCTTGTACTTAAGTTAGCATTGTGCCATTTGTATTTAATTCCGATTCAATTTCTGTGTTTCATCGTCAATAAGAAGGTCAGAGGGATACAGTAATCCTGAAGTGAAGCATCGGAATCTATAACTAGTGTCACAGGAATGGTTCAAATCATAGTCAGTAAGAATAGAAAGTCTTCTTGTACTAAAGTCATCATTGTGCATATTCTATTTGATTCTGATGCAATTTCTGTGTTTCATCGTCACTAAGAAGGACCAAGGGATACAGTAAACCTGGAGTGAAGCATCGGAATCTATAACTAGTGTCACAGGAATGGTTCAAATCATAGACAGTAAGAAGAGTCAGACTTCTTTTACTTAAGTCGGCATTGTGCCTTTTGTATCAAATTCCGATGCAATTTCTGTGTTTCATCGTCAATAAGAAGGTCCACGGGATACAGTAAACCTGGAGTGAAGCATCTGAGTCTATAAGTAGTGTCACAGGTCTGGTTAAAAATAGACAGTAAGAAGAGTCAGTCCTCTTGAACATAATTCGGCATTGTGCCTTTTGTATTTAATTCCGATGCAATTTCTGTGTTTCATCTTCAATAAGAAAGTCAGAGGGATACAGTAAACCTGAAGTGAAGCATCGGAATCCATAACAAGTGTCACAAGAATGGTTCAAAACATAGTCAGTAAGAAGAGTCAGTCTTCTTGTACTTAAGTCGGCATTGTGCCTTTTGTATATAATTCCGATGCAATTTCTGTGTTTCATCGTCAATAAGAAGGTCCAAGGGATACAGTAAACCTGGAGTGATGCATCGGACTCTATAACTAGTGTCACAGGGACGGTTGAAAACATAGACAGTAAGATGACTCAGTATTCTTGTACTTAACTCGGCGTTGTGCTTTTTGTATTTATTTCCGATGCAATTTCTGTGTTTCATCGTCACTAAGAAGGTCAGAGGTATACAGTAATCCTGAAGTTAAGCATTGGAATCTATAACTAGTGTCACAGGAATGGTTCAAAGCATAGTCAGTAAGAAGAGTCAGTCTTCTTGTAGTTAAGTCGGCATTGTGCCTTTTGTATTGAATTCCGATGCTATTTCTGTGTTTCATCGTCAATAAGAAGGCCCAACCTATACAGTAAACCTGAAGTGAAGCATAGGAATCCATAACTAGTGTCACAGGAATGGTTCAAGGCATATAGAGTAGGAAGAGTCAGTCTTCTAGTACTTAAGTCGGCATTGTGCCTTTTCATTTTAATTCCGATGCCATTTCAGTGTTTCATCGTCAATAAGACGGTCAGAGGGATACAGTAAACCTGACGTGAAGCATCGGAATCTATAACTAGTGTCACAGGAATGGTTCAAAACATGGAGAGTAAGAAGAGTCAGTCTTCTTGTACTTAAGACGGCAATGTGTCTTTTGTATTTAATTCCGATGCAATTTCTGTGTTTCATCGTCAATAAGGAAGTCCAAGGGATACAGTACACCTGAAGTGAGGCATCGGAAACTACAACTAGTGTCTCAGGAATGGTTCAAAACATAGACAGTAAGAGGAGTCGGTCTTCTTGTACTTAATTCGGCATTGTGCCTTTTCTATATAATTCCGATGCAATTTCTGTGTTTCATCGTCAATAAGAAGGTCAGAGGGATAAAGTAAACCTGAAGTGAAGCATCGGAATCTATAACTAGTGTCACAGGAATGGTTCAAAGCATAGTCAGTAAGAAGTGTCAGTCTCCTTGTACTTAAGTTTGCATTGTGCCTTTCGTATTTAATTCCGATGCAATATCTGTGTTTCACCGCAATAAGAAGGTCAGAGGGATACAGTAAACCTGAAGTGAAGCATCGGAATCTATAACTAGTGTCACAGGAATGGTTCAAAAATAGACAGTAAGAAGAGTCTGTCTTCTTGTACTTAAGTCGGCATTGTGCCTTTTGTGTTTAATTTCGATGCAATTTCTGTGTTACATCGTCAATAAGAAGGTCAGAGGGATACAGTAAACCTGAAGTGAAGCATCGGAATCTATAACTAGTGTCACAGGAATGGTACAAATCATAGTCAGTCAGAAGAGTCAGTCTTCTTGTCCTTAAGTCGTCATTGTGCCTTTTGTATTTAATTCCGATGCAATTTCTGTGTTTCATCGGCAATAAGGTCAGAGGGATACAGTAAACCTTAAGTGAAGCATCGGAATCTATAAGTAGTGTCACAGGAATGGTTCAAAACATAGACAGTAGGAAGAGTCAGTCTTCTTGTACTTAAGTCAGCACTGTGCCTTTTGTATTCAATTCCGATGCAATTTCTGTGTTTCATCGTCAATAAGAAGGTCCAAGGTATACAGTAAACCTGAAGTGAAGCATCGGAATCTACAACTAGAGTCACAGGAATGGTTCAAATCATAGTCAGTAAGAAGAGTCAGTCATCTTGTACTTAAGTCGTGATTGTGCCTTTTCTATTTAATTCCGATGCAATTTCTGTGTTTCATCGTCAATAAGAAGGTCAGAGGGATACAATAGACCTGAAGTGAATCATCGGAATCTATAACTAGTGTCACAGGAATGGTTCAAAACATAGTCAGTATGAACAGTCAGACTTCTTGTCCTTAAGTCGGCATTGTACCTTTTGTAATTAATTCCGATGCAATATCTGTGTATCATTGTCAATAAGAAGGTCCAAGGGATAGAGTAAACCTGGAGTGTAGCATCGGAATCTATAACTAGGGTCACAGGAATGGTTCAAAACACAGACGGTAAGTAGAGGCAGTCTTCATGTACTTAAGTCGGCATTGTGCTTTTCTATTTAATTCCGATGCAGTTTCTGTGTTTCATCGTCAATTAGAAGGTCAGAGGGATAGAGTAAACGTGAAGTGAAGCATCGGAATCATTGACTAGTGTCACAGGATTGGTTCAAAACATAGTCAGTAAGAAGAGTCAGTCTTCTTGTCCTTAAGTCGGCATTGTGGCTTTTGTATTTAATTCTGATGCAATTCCTGTGTTTCATCGTCAATAAGAGGGTCCAAGGGATACAGTGAACCTGAAGTGAAGCATCGGAATCTACAACTAGTGTCACAGGAATGGTTCAAAACATAGACAGTAAGAAGAGTCAGCCTTCTTGTACTTAAGTCGGCATTGTGCTTTTTCTTTTTAATTCCGATGCAATTGCCGTGTTTCATCGTCAATAAGAAGGTCAGAGGGATACAGTAAACCTGAAGTTAAGCATCGGAATCTATAACTAGTGTCACAGGAATGGTTCAAAACATAGTCAGTAAGAAGAGTCAGTCTTCTTGTACTTAAGTTGGCATTGTGCCTTTCGAATTTAATTCCGATACAATTTCTGTGTTTCACCGGCAATAAGAAGGTCAAAGGGATACAGGAAACCTGAAGTGAAGCATCGGAATCTATAACTAGTGTCACAGGAGTGGTTCAAACACAGACAGTAAGAAGAGTCACTTTTCTTGGCCTTAAGTCGGCATTGTGCCTCTTGTATTTAACTCTGATACTATTTCTGTGTTTCATCGTCAATAATAAGGTCCAAGGGATACTGTAAACCCGGAGTGAAGCATCGGAATCTATAACTAGTGTCACAGTAATGGTTCAAAACATAGACAGTAAGAAGAGTCAGACGTCTTGTACTTAAGTCGGCATTGTGCCTTTTGTATTTACTTCCGATGCAATTTCTGTGTTTCATCGTCAACAAGAAGGTCCAAGGGATACAGTAAACCTGAAGTGAAGCATCGGAATCCATAACTAGTGTCACTGGAATGGTTCAAAATATAGACAGTAAGAAGAGTCAGTCTTCTTGTACTTAAGTCGCCATTGTGCCTTTTGTAATTAATTCCGATGCAATTTCTGTGCTTCATCGTCAATAAGAAGGCCCAAGGGATACAGTAAACCTGAAGTGAAGCATCGGACTCTATAAATAGTGTCACAGAAATGGTTCAAATCATTGACCGTAGAAGAGTCAGTCTTCTTGTACTTAAGTCGGCATTTACGCCTTTTGTATTTAATTCCGATGCAATTTCTGTGTTTCATCGTCAATAAGAAGGTCCAAGGGAAACAGTAAACCTGAAGTGAAGAATCGGAATCTATAACTAGTGTCACAGGAATGGTTCAAACATAGTCAGAAAGAACAGTCCGTCTTCTTGTACTTAAGTCTTCATTGTGCCTTTTCTATTTAATTCCGATGCAATTTCTGTGTTTCATCTTCAATAAGAAGGTCCAAGGGATACAGTAAACCTGGAGTGAAGCATCGGAGTCTATAACTAGTGTCAATGGAATGGTTCAAAGCATAGACAGTAAGAAGAGTCAGTCTTCTTGTACGTAAGTCGGCATTGTGCCTTTCGTATTTAATTCCGATGCAATTTCTGTGTTTCATCGTCAATAAGAAGGTCTGAGGGATACAGTATACCTGATGTGAAGCATCGGAATCTATAGCTAGTGTCACAGGACTGGTTCAAGTCATAGTCAGTAAGAAGAGTCAGTCTTCTTGTCCTTAAGTCGGCATTGTGCCTTTTGTATTTAATTCTGATGCAATTCCTGTGTTTCATCGTCAATAAGAGGGTCCAAGGGATACAGTGAACCTGAAGTGATGCATCGGAATCTACAACTAGTGTCACAGGAATGGTTCAAAACATAGACAGTAAGAAGAGTCAGCCTTCTTGTACTTAAGTCGGCATTGTGCTTTTTCTATTTAATTCCGATGCAATTGCCGTGTTTAATCGTAATTTAAGAAGGTGAGAGGGATACACTAAACCTGAAGTGAAGCATCGGAATCTATAACCAGTGTCACAGGAATTTTTCAAAACATAGTCAGTGGGAAGAGTCAGTCTTCTTGTACTTAAGTTGGCATTGTGCCTTTCGAATTTAATTCCGATACAATTTCTGTGTTTCACCGGGATTAAGAAGGTCAAAGGGATACAGGAAACCTGAAGTGAAGCTTCGGAATCTATAACTAATGTCACAGGAATGGTTCAAACATAGACAGTAAGAAGAGTCAGTTTTCTTGGCCTTAAGTCGGCATTGTGCCTCTTGTATTTAACTCCGATGCTATTTCTGTGTTTCATCGTCAATAAGAAGGTCCAAGGGATACTGTAAACCTGGAGTGAAGCATCGCAATCTATAACTACTGTCACAGTAATGGTTCAAAACATAGACAGTAAGAAGAGTCAGACGTCTTGTTCTTAGGTCGGCATTGTGCCTTTTGTAATTAATTCCGATGCAATTTCTGTGTTTCATCGTCAATAAGAAGGTCCAAGGGATACAGTAAACCTGAAGTGAAGCATCGGAATCTATAACTAGTGTCACTGGAATAATTCAAAATATAGACAGTAAGAAGAGCCAGTCTTCTTGTACTTAAGTCGGCATTGTGCCTTTTGTAATTCATTCTGATGCAATTTCTGTGATTCATCGTCAATAATAAGGCTCAAGGGAACCAGTAAACCTGAAGTGAAGCATCGGGCTCTATAACTAGTGTCACAGAAATGGTTCAAAACATAGACAGTAGAAGAGTCTGTCTTCTTGTACTTAAGTCGGGATTGTGCCTTTTGTATTTAATTCCGATGCAATTTCTGTGTTTCATCGTCAATAAGAAGGTCCAAGGAAACAGTAAACCTGAAGTGAAGCATCGGAATCTATAACTAGTGTCACAGGAATGGTTCAAAACATAGTCAGTAAGAAGAGTCAGACGTCTTGTACTTAAGTCGGCATTGTGCCTTTTGTATTTAATTCCGATGCAATTTCTGTTGTTCATCGTCAATAATAAGGTCCAAGGGATACAGTAAAGCTGAAGTGAAGCATCGGAATCTATAACTAGTGTCACTGGAATGGTTCAAAATATAGACAGTAAGAAGAGTAAGTCTTCTTGTGCTTAAGTCGGCATTGTGCCTTTTGTAATTAATTCCGATGCAATTTCTGTGATTCATCGACAATAAGAAGGCCCAAGGGATCCAGTAAACCTGAAGCATCGGACTCTATAACTAGTGTCTCAGAAATGGTTCAAAACATAGACAGTAGAAGAGTCAGTCTTCTTGGACTTAAGTCGGCATTGTGCCTTTGGTATTTAATTCCGATGCAATTTCTGTGTTTCATCGTCAATAAGAAAGTCCAAGGGAAACAGTAAACCTGAAGTGAAACATCGCAATTGTTCAAAACACAGTCAGTAAGAAGAGTCAGTCTTCTTGTCCTTAAGTCGGCATTGTGCCTTCTGTATTTAATTCCTATGCAATTTCTGTGTTTCATCGGCAATACGGTCAGAGGGATACAGTAAACCTGAAGTGAAGCATCGGAATCTATAACTAGTGTAACAGGAATGGTTCAAACATAGACAGTAAGAGGAGTCAGTCTTCTTGTCCTTAAGTCGGCATTGCTCCTCATGGATTTAATTCCGATGCAATTTCTGCGTTTCATCGTCAATAGGAAGGTCCAAGGGATACTGTAAACCTGGAGTGAAGCATCGGAATCTATAACTAGTGTCACAGTAATGGTTAAAACATAGACAGTAAGAAGAGTCAGACGTCTTGTACTTATGTCGGCATTGTGCCTTTTGTATTTAATTCCGATGCAATTTCTGTGTTTCATCGTCAATACGAGGGTCCAAGGGATACAGTAAACCTGAAGTGAAGCATCGGAATCTATGACTAGTGTCTCTGGAATGGTTCGAAAATAGACAGTAAGAAGAGTCAGTCTTCTTGAACATAATTCGGCATTGTGCCTTTTGTATTTAATTCCGATGCAATTTCTGTGTTTCATCTTCAATAAGAAGGTCAGAGGGATACAGTAAACCTGAAGTGAAGCATCGGAATCCACAACAAGTGTCACAAGAATGGTTCAAAAGCATAGTCAGTTAGAAGAGTCAGTCTTCTTGTACTTAAGTCGGCATTGTGCCTTTTGTATTGAATTCCGATGCAATTTCTGTGTTTCATCGTCAATAAGAAGGTCCAAGGGATATAGTAAACCTGAAGTGAAGCATCGGAATCCATAACTAGTGTCACAGGAATGGTTCAAGACATAGACAGTAGGAAGAGTCAGTCTTCTAGTACTTAAGCCCGCATTGTGCTTTTCAATTTAATTCCGATGCAATTTCAGTGTTTCATCGTCAATAAGACGGTCAGAGGGATACAGTAAACCTGGAGTGAAGCATCGGAATCTATAACTAGTGTCACAGTAATGGTTCAAAGCATAGACAGTAAGAAGAATCAGACGTCTTGTACTTAAGTCGGCATTGTGCCTTTTGTATTTACTTCCGATGCAATTTCTGTGTTTCATCGTCAATACGAAGGTCCAAGGGATACAGTAAACCTGAAGTGAAGAATCGGAATCCATAACTAGTGTCAATGGAATGGCTCAAAACATAGACAGTAAGAAGAGTCAGTCTTCTTGTACTTAAGTCGGCATTGTGCCTTTTGTATTTAATTCCGATGCATTTTCAGTGTTTTATCGTCATTAAGAAGGTCAGAGGGATATAGTAAACCTGATGTGAAGCATCCGAATCTATAGCTAGTGTCACAGCAATGGTTCAAAACATAGTCAGTAAGAAGAGTCAGTCTTCTTGTCCTTAAGTAGGCATTGTGCCTTTTGTATTTAATTACGATGCAATTTCTGTGTTTCATCGTCAATACGAAGGTCCAAGGGATACAGTAAACCTCAATCGAAGCATCGTAATCTATAACTAGTGTCACAGGAATGGTTCAAACATAGTCAGTAGGAAGAGTCGGTATTCATGTACTTATGTCGGCATTGTGCCTTTTGTATTTAATTCCGATGCAATTTCTGTGTTTCATCGTCAATAAGAAGGTCCAAGGGATACAGTAAACCTGAAGTGAAGCATCGGAATCTATAACTAGTGTCACAGGAATGGTTCAAAACATAGACAGTAAGATGAGTCAGTCTTCTTGTACTTAAGTCGGCATAGTGCGTTTTGTATTTAATTCCGATGCAAATTCTGTGTTTCATCGTCAATAAGAAGGTCAGAGGGATACAGTAAACCTGAAGTGAAGCATCGCAATCTATAACTAGTGTCACAGGAATGGTTCAAAACATAGTTAGTAAGAAGAGTCAGTCTTCTTGTACTTAAGTCGGAATTGTGCCTTTTGTATTTAATTCCGTTGCAATTTCTGTGTTTCATCGTCAATAAGAAGTTCAGAGGGATACAGTAAACCTGAAGTGAAGCATCGGTCTCTATAACTAGTGTGACAGGAATGGTTCAAACATAGACAGTAAGAAGGGTCAGTCTTCTTGTACTTAAGTCGGCATTTTGCGTTTTGTATTTAATTCCGATGCAATTTCTGTGTTTCATCGTCAAAAAGAAGGTCCAGGGAATACAGTAAAACTGAAGTCATGCATCGGAATCTATAACTAGTGTCACAGGAATGGTTCAAACATAGACAGTAAGAAGAGTCAGTCTTCTTGTACTTAAGTAGGCATTGTGGCGTTTCTATTTAATTCCGATTCAATTTCTGTGTTTCCTCGTCAATAAGAAGGTGAGAGGAATACAGTAAACCTCAAGTGAAACATCGGAATCTATAACTAGTGTCACAGGAATGGTTCAAAACATAGTCAGTAGGAATAGTCAGTCTTCTTGTACTTAAGTCGGCATTGTGCCTTTTCTATTTAGTTCCGATGCAATTTCTGTGTTTCATCGTCAATAACAAGGTCCAAGGGATACAGTAAACCTGGAGTGAAGCATCGGTATCTATAACTAGTGTGACAGGAATGGTTCTAACGTAGACAGTAAGAAGGGTCAGTCTTCTTGTACTTAAGTCGGCATTGTGCCTTTTGTATTTAATTCTGATGCAATTTCTGTGTTTCATCGTCAATAAGAAGGTCAGAGGGATACAGTACACCTGAAGTGAAGCATCGGAATCCTAAACTAGTGTCACAGGAATGGTTCAAAACATAGACAGTAGGAAGAATCAGTCTTCTTGTTCTTAAGTCGGCATTGTGCCTTTTGTATTTAATTCCGATGCAATGTCTGTGTTTCATCGTCAATAAGAAGGTCCAAGCGATACAGTAAACCTGGAGTGAAGCATCGGAATCTAAATCTAGTGTCACAAGAATGGTTCAAAACATAGACAGTAAGAAGAGTCAGTCTTCTTGTATTGAAGTCGACGTTGGGCCTTTTCTATGTAATTCCTGTGCAATTTCTGTGTTTCATCGTCAATAAGAGGGTCAGAGGGATACAATAAACCTGAAGTGAAGCATCGGAATCTATAACTAGTGTCACAGGAATGGTTCAAAACATAGACAGTAAGAAGAGTCAGTCTTCGTGTACTGAAGTCGGCATTTTGCCTTTTGTATTTAACTCCGATTCAATTTCTGTGTTTCATCGTCAATAAGAAGGTCCAAGGCGTACAGTAAACCTGAAGTGAAGCATCGGAATCTATAACTAGTGTCACAGGAATGGTTCAAAACATCGTAAGAAGAGTCAGTCTTCTTGTCCTTAAGTCGGCATTGTGACTTTTGTATTTAATTCCAATGCAATTTCTGTGTCTCATCGTCAATAAGAAGGTCCAAGGGATACAGTAAACCTGAAGTGAAGCATCGGAATCTATATCTAGTGTCACAGGAATGGTTCAAAGCATAGTCAGTAAGAAGAGTCAGTCTTCTTGTACTTAAGTCGGCATTTTGCATTTTGTATTTAATTCCGATGTAATTTGCGTGTTTCATCGTCAATAAGAATGTCTGAGGGATACAGTAAACCTGAAGTGAAGCATCGGAATCCATAACTAGTGTCACAGGAGTGTTTCAAATCACAGACAGTAGGAAGAGTCAGTCTTCTTGTACTTAAGTCGTCATTGTGCCTTTTGTATTTAATTCCGATGCAATTTCTGTGTTTCATCGTCAATAAGCATGTCCAAGGGGTACAGTAAACCTGAAGGGAGGCATCGGAATCTATTACTAGAGTCACAGGAGTGGTTCAAAGCAAAGGCAGTAAGAAGAGTCAGTTTTCTTGTCCTTATGTCGGCATTGTGCCTTTTGTATTTAATTCCGCTGCAATTTCTGTGTTTCATCGTCAATAAGAAGATCCAAGGGATACGGTAAACCTGGAGTGTAGCATCGGAATCTATAAATAGTGTCACAGGAATGGTTTAAAGCATAGTCAGTAAGAAGAGTCAGTCTTCGTGTACTTAAGTCGGCATTTTGCATTTTGTATTTAATTCCGATGCAATTTCTGTGTTTCATCGTCAATAAGAAGGTCCAAGTGATACAGTAAACTTGAAGTGAATCATCGTAATCTATAACTAGTGTAACAGGAATGGTTCAAATCATAGTCACTAAGAAGAGTCAGACTTCTTGTACTTATGTCGGCATTGTGCATTTTCTATTTAATTCCGATGCAATTTCTGTGTTTCAACGTCAATAATAAGGTCAAAGGGATACAATAAACTTGGAGTGAAGCATCGGAATCTATGACTAGTGTCAATGTAATGGTTCAAATCATAGACCGTAAGAAGGGTCAGTCTTCTTGTACTTAAGTCGGCATTGTGCCTTTTGTATTTAATTCCGATGCAACTTCTGTGTTTCATCGTCAATAAGAAGGTCCAAGGGATACAGTAAACCTGAAGTGAAGCATCGGAATTTATAACTAGTGTCACAGGAATGGTTCAAATCATAGTCAGTAGGATGAATCGGTCTTCATGTAGTTAAGTCGCCATTATGCCTTTTGTATTTAATTCCGATGCAATATCTGTGTTTGATCGTCAATAGGAAGTTCCAAGGGATACAGCAAACCTCAAGTGTAGCATCAGAATCTATAACTAGTGTTACAGGAATGGTTCAAAACATAGACAGTAGGAAGAGTCAGACTTCTTGTACTTAAGTCGGCATTGTGCCATTTGTATTTAATTCCGATGCAATTTCTGTGTTTCATCGTCAATAAGAAGGTCCAAGGGATACAGTAGACCTGAAGTGAAGCATCGGAATCTATAACTAGTGTCGCAGGAATGGTTCAAAACATATACAGTAAGTGGAGTCAGTGTTCTTGTACTTAAGTCGGCATTGTGCCTTTTCTATTTAATTCCGATGCAATTTATGTGTTTCACCGTCAATAAGAAGGTCCAAGGGGTACAGTAAACCTGAAGTGAAGCATCAGAATCTATAACTAGTGTCATAGGAATGGTTCAAAACATAGTCACTAAGAAGAGTCAGTCTTCTTGTACTTTAGTCGGCATTGTGCATTTTGTATTTAATTTCGTTGCAATTTCTGTGTTTCATCGTCAATAAGAAGGTCCGAGGGATACAGTAAACCTGAAGTGAAGCATCCGAATCTGTAACTAGTGTCACAGGAATGGTTCAAAACATAGACAGTAGGAAGAATCAGACTTCTTGTACTTAAGTCGGCATTGTGCCATTTGTATTTAATTCCGATGCAATTTCTGTGTTTCATCGTCAATAAGAAGGTCCAAGGGATACAGTAGACCTGAAGTGAAGCATCGGAATCTATAACTAGTGTCGCAGGAATGGTTCACAACATATACAGTAAGAGGAGTCAGTGTTCTTGTACTTAAGTCGGCATTGTGCCTTTTCTATTTAATTCCGATGCAATTTATGTGTTTCACCGTCAATAAGAAGGTCCAAGGGGTACAGTAAACCTGAAGTGAAGCATCAGAATCTATAACTAGTGTCACAGGAATGGTTCAAAACATAGTCACTAAGAAGAGTCAGTCTTCTTGTACTTTAGTCGGCATTGTGCATTTTGTATTTCATTTCGTTGCAATTTCTGTGTTTCATCGTCAATAAGAAGGTCCGAGGGATACAGTAAACCTGAAGTGAAGCATCCGAATCTATAACTAGTGTCACAGGAATGGTTCAAAACATAGACAGTGGGAAGAATCAGACTTCTTGTACTTAAGTCGGCATTGTGCCATTTGTATTTAATTCCGATGCAATTTCTGTGTTTCATCGTCAATAAGAAGGTCCAAGGGATACAGTAGAGCTGAAGTGAAGCATCGGAATCTATAACTAGTGTCACAGAAATGGTTCAAAACATAGACAGTAGGAAGAGTCAGTCTTCTTGTACTTAAGTCGGCATTGTGCCTTTTGTATTTAATTCCAATGCAATTTCTGTACTTCATCGTCAATAAGGAGGTCCAAGGGATACAGTAAACCTGAAGTGAAGCATCACAAACTATAACTAGTGTCACAGGAATGGTTCAAAACAAAGTTGGTAAGAAGAGTCAGTCTTCTGGTCCTTATGTCGGCATTGTGCCTATTGTATTTAATTCCGATGCAATTTCTGTGTTTCATCGTCAATAACAAGGTCCAAGGGATACAGTAAACCTGGAGTGTAGCATCGGAATCTATAACTAGTGTCACAGCAATGGTTCAAAACATAGACAGTAAGAAGAGTCAGACTTCGTGTACTTAAGTCGTCATTTTGCCTTTTGTATTTAATTCCGATGCAATTTCTGTGTTTCATCGTCAATAAGACGGTCCAAGGGATACAGTTAACCTGAAGTGAATCATCGGAATCTATTACTTGTGTCACAGGAATGGTTCAAAACATAGTCAGTAAGAAGAGTCAGTCATCTTGTACTTATGTCGGCATTGTGCCTTTTCTACTTAATTCCAATGCAATTTCTGTGTTTCATCGTCGATAACAAGGGCAAAGGGATACAGTAAACCTGGAGTGAGCATCGGAATCTATTACTAGTGTCAATGAAATGGTTCAAATCATAGACAGTAAGAATAGTCAGTCTTTTTGTACTTAAGTCGGCATTGTGCCTTTAGTGCTTACCTCCAATGCAATTTCTGTGTTTCATCGTCAATAAGAAGGTCCAAGGGATACAGTAAACCTGAAGTGAAGCATCGGAATCTATAACTAGTGTCACAGGAATGGTTCAAAACATAGACAGTAATAAGAGTCAGTCTTCTTGTACTTAACTCGGCATTGTGCCTTTTGTATTTAATTCCGATACAATTTCTGTGTTTCATCGTCAATAAGAAGATCAGAGGGCTACAGTAAACCTGAAGTGAAGCATCGGAATCTATAACTAGTGTCACAGGAATGGTTCAAAACATTGAAAGTAGGAAGAGTCAGTCTTCTTGCACTTAAGTCGGCATTGTGCCTTTTGTATTTAAATCCGATGCAATTTCTGTGTTTCATCGTCGATAAGAAGGTCAGAGGGATACAGTAAACCTGAAGTGAAGCATCGGAATCCTAAAGTAGTGTCACAGGAATGGTTCAAATCATAGACAGTAGGAAGAATCAGTCTTCTTGTCCTTAAGTCGGCATTGTGAATTTTGTATTTAATTCCGATGCAATGTCTGTGTTTCATCGTCAATAAGAAGGTCCACGGTATACAGTAAACCTGAAGTGAAGCATCGGAATCTATGACTAGTGTCACAGGAATGGTTCAAAACATTGTCAGTAAGAAGAGTCAGTCTTCTTGTACCTAAGTCGGCATTGTGCCTTTTCTATTTAATTCCGATGCAATTTTTGTCTTTCATCGTCAATAAGAAGGTCCAAGCGATACAGTAAACCTGGAGTGAAGCATCGGAATCTAAAACTAGTGTCACAAGAATGGTTCAAAGCATAGACAGTAAGAAGAGTTAGTCTTCTTGTATTGAAGTCGACGTTGGGCCTTTTCTATGTAATTCCGATGCAATTTCTGTGGTTCATCGTCAATAAGAGGGTCAGAGGGATACAATAAACCTGAAGTGAAGCATCGGAATCTATAACTAGTGTCACAGGAATGGTTCAAAACATAGACAGTAAGAAGAGTCAGTCTTCGTGTACTGAGGTCGGCATTTTGCCTTTTGTATTTAACTCCGATTCAATTTCTGTGTTTCATCGTCAATAAGAAGGTCCAAGGCGTACAGTAAACCTGAAGTGAAGCATCGGAATCTATAACTAGTGTCACAGGAATGGTTCAAAACATCGTAAGAAGAGTCAGTCTTCTTGTCCTTAAGTCGGCATTGTGACTTTTGTATTTAATTCAAATGCAATTTCTGTGTCTCATCGTCAATAAGAAGGTCCAAGGGATACAGTAAACCTGGAGTCAAGCATCGGAATCTATAACTAGCTCACAGTAATGGTTCAAAAGATAGACAGTAAGAAGAGTCAGTCTTCTTGTACTTAAGTCGGCATTGTGCCTTTTGTATTTAATTCCGATGAAATTTCCTTGTTTCTTCGTCAATAAGAAGGTCTAAGGGATACAGTAAACCTGAAGTGAAGCATCGGAATCTATATCTAGTGTCACAGGAATGGTTCAAAGCATAGTCAGTAAGAAGAGTCAGTCTTCTTGTACTTAAGTCGGCATTTTGCATTTTGTATTTAATTCCGATGTAATTTGCGTGTTTCATCGTCAATAAGAATGTCTGAGGGATACAGTAAACCTGAAGTGAAGCATCGGAATCCATAACTAGTGTCACAGGAGTGTTTCAAATCATAGAAAGTAGGAAGAGTCAGTCTTCTTGTACTTAAGTCGTCATTGTGCCTTTTGTATTTAATTCCGATGCAATTTCTGTGTTTCATCGTCAATAAGCATGTCCAAGGGGTACAGTAAACCTGAAGGGAGGCATCGGAATCTATTACTAGAGTCACAGGAATGGTTCAAAGCAAAGTCAGTAAGAAGAGTCAGTCTTCTTGTCCTTATGTCGGCATTGTGCCTTTTGTATTTAATTCCGCTGCAATTTCTGTGTTTCATCGTCAATAAGAAGATCCAAGGGATACGGTAAACCCGGAGTGTAGCATCGGAATCTATAAATAGTGTCACAGGAATGGTTTAAAGCATAGTCAGTAAGAAGAGTCAGTCTTCGTGTACATAAGTCGGCATTTTGCATTTTGTATTTAATTACGATGCAATTTCTGTGTTTCATCGTCAATAAGAAGGTCTAAGTGATACAGTAAACCTGAAGTGAATCATCGTAATCTATAACTAGTGTCACAGGAATGGTTCAAATCATAGTCACTAACAAGAGTCAGACTTCTTGTACTTATGACGGCATTGTGCATTTTCTATTTAATTCCGATGCAATTTCTGTGTTTCAACGTCAATAATAAGGTCAAAGGGATACAATAAACTTGGAGTGAAGCATCGGAATCTATGACTAGTGTCAATGTAATGGTTCAAATCATAGACCGTAAGAAGGGTCAGTCTTCTTGTACTTAAGTCGGCATTGTGCCTTTTGTATTTAATTCCGATGCAACTTCTGTGTTTCATCGTCAATAAGAAGGTCCAAGGGATACAGTAAACCTGAAGTGAAGCATCGGAATTTATAACTAGTGTCACAGGAATGGTTCAAATCATAGTCAGTAGGATGAATCGGTCTTCATGTACTTAAGTCGCCATTATGCCTTTTGTATTTAATTCCGATGCAATATCTGTGTTTGATCGTCAATAGGAAGTTCCAAGGGATACAGCAAACCTCAAGTGTAGCATCAGAATCTATAACTAGTGTTACAGGAATGGTTCAAAACATAGACAGTAGGAAGAGTCAGACTTCGTGTACTTAAGTCGGCATTGTGCCATTTGTATTTAATTCCGATGCAATTTCTGTGTTTCATCGTCAATAAGAAGGTCCAAGGGATACAGTAGACCTGAAGTGAAGCATCGGAATCTATAACTAGTGTCGCAGGAATGGTTCAAAACATATACAGTAAGAGGAGTCAGTGTTCTTGTACTTAAGTCGGCATTGTGCCTTTTCTATTTAATTCCGATGCAATTTATGTGTTTCACCGTCAATAAGAAGGTCCAAGGGGTACAGTAAACCTGAAGTGAAGCATCAGAATCTATAACTAGTGTCACAGGAATGGTTCAAAACATAGTCACTAAGAAGAGTCAGTCTTCTTGTACTTTAGTCGGCATTGTGCATTTTGTATTTCATTTCGTTGCAATTTCTGTGTTTCATCGTCAATAAGAAGGTCCGAGGGATACAGTAAACCTGAAGTGAAGCATCCGAATCTATAACTAGTGTCACAGGAATGGTTCAAAACATAGACAGTGGGAAGAATCAGACTTCTTGTACTTAAGTCGGCATTGTGCCATTTGTATTTAATTCCGATGCAATTTCTGTGTTTCATCGTCAATAAGAAGGTCCAAGGGGTACAGTAGACCTGAAGTGAAGCATCGGAATCTATAACTAGTGTCACAGAAATGGTTCAAAACATAGACAGTAGGAAGAGTCAGTCTTCTTGTACTTAAGTCGGCATTGTGCCTTTTGTATTTAATTCCAATGCAATTTCTGTACTTCATCGTCAATAAGGAGGTCCAAGGGATACAGTAAACCTGAAGTGAAGCATCACAAACTATAACTAGTGTCACAGGAATGGTTCAAAACAAAGTTAGTAAGAAGAGTCAGTCTTCTGGTCCTTATGTCGGCATTGTGCCTATTGTATTTAATTCCGATGCAATTTCTGTGTTTCATCGTCAATAACAAGGTCCAAGGGATACAGTAAACCTGGAGTGTAGCATCGGAATCTATAACTAGTGTCACAGCAATGGTTCAAAACATAGACAGTAAGAAGAGTCAGACTTCGTGTACTTAAGTCGTCATTTTGCCTTTTGTATTTAATTCCGATGCAATTTCTGTGTTTCATCGTCAATAAGACGGTCCAAGGGATACAGTTAACCTGAAGTGAATCATCGGAATCTATTACTTGTGTCACAGGAATGGTTCAAAACATAGTCAGTAAGAAGAGTCAGTCATCTTGTACTTATGTCGGCATTGTGCCTTTTCTACTTAATTCCAATGCAATTTCTGTGTTTCATCGTCGATAACAAGGGCAAAGGGATACAGTAAACCTGGAGTGAGCATCGGAATCTATTACTAGTGTCAATGAAATGGTTCAAATCATAGACAGTAAGAAGAGTCAGTCTTTTTGTACTTAAGTCGGCATTGTGCCTTTAGTGCTTACCTCCAATGCAATTTCTGTGTTTCATCGTCAATAAGAAGGTCCAAGGGATACAGTAAACCTGAAGTGAAGCATCGGAATCTATAACTAGTGTCACAGGAATGGTTCAAAACATAGACAGTAATAAGAGTCAGTCTTCTTGTACTTAACTCGGCATTGTGCCTTTTGTATTTAATTCCGATACAATTTCTGTGTTTCATCGTCAATAAGAAGATCAGAGGGCTACAGTAAACCTGAAGTGAAGCATCGGAATCTATAACTAGTGTCACAGGAATGGTTCAAAACATTGAAAGTAGGAAGAGTCAGTCTTCTTGCACTTAAGTCGGCATTGTGCCTTTTGTATTTAAATCCGATGCAATTTCTGTGTTTCATCGTCGATAAGAATGTCAGAGGGATACAGTAAACCTGAAGTGAAGCATCGGAATCCTAAAGTAGTGTCACAGGAATGGTTCAAATCATAGACAGTAGGAAGAATCAGTCTTCTTGTCCTTAAGTCGGCATTGTGAATTTTGTATTTAATTCCGATGCAATGTCTGTGTTTCATCGTCAATAAGAAGGTCCACGGTATACAGTAAACCTGAAGTGAAGCATCGGAATCTATGACTAGTGTCACAGGAATGGTTCAAAACATTGTCAGTAAGAAGAGTCAGTCTTCTTGTACCTAAGTCGGCATTGTGCCTTTTCTATTTAATTCCGATGCAATTTTTGTCTTTCATCGTCAATAAGAAGGTCCAAGCGATACAGTAAACCTGGAGTGAAGCATCGGAATCTAAAACTAGTGTCACAAGAATGGTTCAAAGCATAGACAGTAAGAAGAGTCAGTCTTCTTGTACTGAAGTCGACGTTGGGCCTTTTCTATGTAATTCCGATGCAATTTCTGTGTTTCATCGTCAATAAGAGGGTCAGAGGGATACAATAAACCTGAAGTGAAGCATCGGAATCCATAACTAGTGTCACAGGAATGGTTCAAAACATAGACAGTAAGAAGAGTCAGTCTTCGTGTACTGAAGTCGGCATTTTGCCTTTTGTATTTAACTCCGATTCAATTTCTGTGTTTCATCGTCAATAAGAAGGTCCAAGGCGTACAGTAAACCTGAAGAGAAGCATCGGAATCTATAACTAGTGTCACAGGAATGGTTCAAAACATCGTAAGAAGAGTCAGTCTTCTTGTCCTTAAGTCGGCATTGTGACTTTTGTATTTAATTCCAATGCAATTTCTGTGTCTCATCGTCAATAAGAAGGTCCAAGGGATACAGTAAACCTGGAGTGAAGCATCGGAATCTATAACTAGCTCACAGTAATGGTTCAAAAGATAGACAGTAAGAAGAGTCAGTCTTCTTGTACTTAAGTCGGCATTGTGCCTTTTGTATTTAATTCCGATGAAATTTCCTTGTTTCTTCGTCAATAAGAAGGTCTAAGGGATACAGTAAACCTGAAGTGAAGCATCGGAATCTATATCTAGTGTCACAGGAATGGTTCAAAGCATAGTCAGTAAGAAGAGTCAGTCTTCTTGTACTTAAGTCGGCATTTTGCATTTTGTATTTAATTCCGATGTAATTTGCGTGTTTCATCGTCAATAAGAAAGTCTGAGGGATACAGTAAACCTGAAGTGAAGCATCGGAATCCATAACTAGTGTCACAGGAGTGTTTCAAATCATAGAAAGTAGGAAGAGTCAGTCTTCTTGTACTTAAGTCGTCATTGTGCCTTTTGTATTTAATTCCGATGCAATTTCTGTGTTTCATCGTCAATAAGCATGTCCAAGGGGTACAGTAAACCTGAAGGGAGGCATCGGAATCTATTACTAGAGCCACAGGAATGGTTCAAAGCAAAGTCAGTAAGAAGAGTCAGTCTTCTTGTCCTTATGTCGGCATTGTGCCTTTTGTATTTAATTCCGCTGCAATTTCTGTGTTTCATCGTCAATAAGAAGATCCAAGGGATACGGTAAACCCGGAGTGTAGCATCGGAATCTATAAATAGTGTCACAGGAATGGTTTAAAGCATAGTCAGTAAGAAGAGTCAGTCTTCGTGTACATAAGTCGGCATTTTGCATTTTGTATTTAATTACGATGCAATTTCTGTGTTTCATCGTCAATAAGAAGGTCCAAGTGATACAGTAAACCTGAAGTGAATCATCGTAATCTATAACTAGTGTCACAGGAATGGTTCAAATCATAGTCACTAACAAGAGTCAGACTTCTTGTACTTATGTCGGCATTGTGCATTTTCTATTTAATTCCGATGCAATTTCTGTGTTTCAACGTCAATAATAAGGTCAAAGGGATACAATAAACTTGGAGTGAAGCATCGGAATCTATGACTAGTGTCAATTTAATGGTTCAAATCATAGACCGTAAGAAGGGTCAGTCTTCTTGTACTTAAGTCGGCATTGTGCCTATTGTATTTAATTCCGATGCAACTTCTGTGTTTCATCGTCAATAAGAAGGTCCAAGGGATTCAGTAAACCTGAAGTGAAGCATCGGAATTTATAACTAGTGTCACAGGAATGGTTCAAATCATAGTCAGTAGGATGAATCGGTCTTCATGTACTTAAGTCGCCATTATGCCTTTTGTATTTAATTCCGATGCAATATCTGTGTTTGATCGTCAATAGGAAGTTCCAAGGGATACAGCAAACCTCAAGTGTAGCATCAGAATCTATAACTAGTGTTACAGGAATGGTTCAAAACATAGACAGTAGGAAGAGTCAGACTTCGTGTACTTAAGTCGGCATTGTGCCATTTGTATTTAATTCCGATGCAATTTCTGTGTTTCATCGTCAATAAGAAGGTCCAAGGGATACAGTAGACCTGAAGTGAAGCATCGGAATCTATAACTAGTGTCGCAGGAATGGTTCAAAACATATACAGTAAGAGGAGTCAGTGTTCTTGTACTTAAGTCGGCATTGTGCTTTTTCTATTTAATTCCGATGCAATTTATGTGTTTCACCGTCAATAAGAAGGTCCAAGGGGTACAGTAAACCTGAAGTGAAGCATCAGAATCTATAACTAGTGTCACAGGAATGGTTCAAAACATAGTCACTAAGAAGAGTCAGTCTTCTTGTACTTTAGTCGGCATTGTGCATTTTGTATTTCATTTCGTTGCAATTTCTGTGTTTCATCGTCAATAAGAAGGTCCGAGGGATACAGTAAACCTGAAGTGAAGCATCCGAATCTATAACTAGTGTCACAGGAATGGTTCAAAACATAGACAGTGGGAAGAATCAGACTTCTTGTACTTAAGTCGGCATTGTGCCATTTGTATTTAATTCCGATGCAATTTCTGTGTTTCATCGTCAATAAGAAGGTCCAAGGGATACAGTAGACCTGAAGTGAAGCATCGGAATCTATAACTAGTGTCACAGCTATGGTTCAAAACATAGACAGTCAGAAAAGTCAGTCGTCTTGTACTTAAGTCGGCATTGTACATTTTCTATTTAATTCAGATGCAATTTCAGTGTTTTATCGTCAATTAGAAGGTCCGAGGGATACAGTAAACCTGAAGTGAAGCTTCCGAATCTATAACTAGTGTCACAGGAATTGTTCTAAACATAGTCAGTAAAAGAGTCAGCCTTCTTGTACTTAAGTCGGCATTGTGCCTTTTGTATTTAATTCCGATACAATTTCTGTGTTTCATCGTCAATAAGAAGGTCAGAGGGATACTGTAAACCTGAAATGAGCATCGGAATCTATAACTAGTGTCACAGGAATGGTTCAAAACAGTCAGTAAGAAGAGTCAGTCTTTTTGTACTTAAGACGGCATTGTGCCTTTGTATTTAATTCCGATGCAATTTCTGTGTTTCTTCGCCAATAAGGCGGTCCAAGGGATACAGTAAACCTGAAGTGAAGCATCGGAATCTATAACTAGTGTCACAGAAATGGTTCAAAACATAGACAGAAGGAAGAGTCAGTCTTCTTGTACTTAAGTCGGCATTGTGCCTTTTGTATTTAATTCCAATGCAATTTCTGTACTTCATCGTCAATAAGGAGGTCCAAGGGATACAGTAAACCTGAAGTGAAGCATCACAAACTATAACTAGTGTCACAGGAATGGTTCAAAACAAAGTTAGTAAGAAGAGTCAGTCTTCTTGTCCTTATGTCGGCATTGTGCCTATTGTATTTAATTCCGATGCAATTTCTGTGTTTCATCGTCAATAACAAGGTCCAAGGGATACAGTAAACCTGGAGTGTAGCATCGGAATCTATAACTAGTGTCACAGCAATGGTTCAAAACATAGACAGTAAGAAGAGTCAGACTTCGTGTACTTAAGTCGTCATTTTGCCTTTTGTATTTAATTCCGATGCAATTTCTGTGTTTCATCGTCAATAAGACGGTCCAAGGGATACAGTTAACCTGAAGTGAATCATCGGAATCTATTACTTGTGTCACAGGAATGGTTCAAAACATAGTCAGTAAGAAGAGTCAGTCATCTTGCACTTATGTCGGCATTGTGCCTTTTCTACTTAATTCTAATGCAATTTCTGTGTTTCATCGTCGATAACAAGGGCAAAGGGATACAGTAAACCTGGAGTGAGCATCGCAATCTATTACTAGAGTCAATGAAATGGTTCAAATCATAGACAGTAAGAAGAGTCAGTCTTTTTGTACTTAAGTCGGCATTGTGCCTTTTATGCTTACCTCCAATGCAATTTCTGTGTTTCATCGTCAATAAGAAGGTCCAAGGGATACAGCAAACCTGAAGTGAAGCATCGGAATCTATAACTAGTGTCACAGGAATGGTTCAAAACATAGACAGTAATAAGAGTCAGTTATCTTGTACTTAAGTCGGCATTGTGCCTTTTGTATTTAATTCCGATACAATTTCTGTGTTTCATCGTCAATAAGAAGATCAGAGGGCTACAGTAAACCTGAAGTGAAGCATCGGAATCTATAACTAGTGTCACAGGAATGGTTCAAATCATTGAAAGTAGGAAGAGTCAGTCTTCTTGTACTTCAGTCGGCAATGTGCCTTTTGTATTTAATTCCGATGCAATTTCTGTGTTTCGTCGTCAATAAGAAGGTCAGAGGGATAAAGTACACCTGAAGTGAAGCATCGCAATCTATAACTAGTGTCACAGGAATGGTTCAAAACATAGTTAGTAAGAAGAGTCAGTCTTCTTGTACTTAAGTCGGAATTGTGCCTTTTGTATTTAATTCCGATGCAATTTCTGTGTTTCATCGTCAATAAGAAGTTCAGAGGGATACAGTAAACCTGAAGTGAAGCATCGGTATCTATAACTAGTGTGACAGGAATGGTTCAAACATAGACAGTAAGAAGGGTCAGTCTTCTTGTACTTAAGTCGGCATTGTGCCTTTTGTATTTAATTCCGATGCAATTTCTGTGTTTCATCGTCAATAAGAAGGTCCAAGGGATACAGTAAAACTGAAGTCATGCATCGGAATCTATAACTAGTGTCACAGGAATGGTTCAAACATAGACAGTAAGAAGAGTCAGTCTTCTTGTACTTAAGTAGGCACTGTGGCGTTTCTATTTAATTCCGATTCAATTTCTGTGTTTCCTCGTCAATAAGAAGGTCAGAGGGATACAGTAAACCTCAAGTGAAGCATCGGAATCTATAACTAGTGTCACAGGAATGGTTCAAAACATAGTCAGTAGGAATAGTCAGTCATCTTGTACTTAAGTCGGCATTGTGCCTTTTCTATTTAGTTCCGATGCAATTTCTGTGTTTCATCGTCAATAACGAGGTCCAAGGGATACAGTAAACCTGGAGTGAAGCATCGGTATCTATAACTAGTGTGACAGGAATGGTTCAAACATAGACAGTAAGAAGGGTCAGTCTTCTTGTACTTAAGTCGGCATTGTGCCTTTTGTATTTAATTCTGATACAATATCTGTGTTTCATCGTCAATAAGAAGGTCAGAGGGATACAGTAAACCTGAAGTGAAGCATCAGAAACTATAACTAGTGTCACAGGAATGGTTCAAAACATAGACAGTAGGAAGAGTCAGTCTTCTTGCACTTAAGTCGGCATTGTGCCTTTTGTATTTAATTCCGATGCAATTTCTGTGTTTCAACGTCAATAATAAGGTCAAAGGGATACAATAAACTTGGAGTGAAGCATCGGAATCTATGACTAGTGTCAATGTAATGGTTCAAATCATAGACCGTAAGAAGGGTCAGTCTTCTTGTACTTAAGTCGGCATTGTGCCTTTTGTATTTAATTCCGATGCAACTTCTGTGTTTCATCGTCAATAAGAAGGTCCAAGGGATACAGTAAACCTGAAGTGAAGCATCGGAATTTATAACTAGTGTCACAGGAATGGTTCAAATCATAGTCAGTAGGATGAATCGGTCTTCATGTACTTAAGTCGCCATTATGCCTTTTGTATTTAATTCCGATGCAATATCTGTGTTTGATCGTCAATAGGAAGTTCCAAGGGATACAGCAAACCTCAAGTGTAGCATCAGAATCTATAACTAGTGTTACAGGAATGGTTCAAAACATAGACAGTAGGAAGAGTCAGACTTCGTGTACTTAAGTCGGCATTGTGCCATTTGTATTTAATTCCGATGCAATTTCTGTGTTTCATCGTCAATAAGAAGGTCCAAGGGATACAGTAGACCTGAAGTGAAGCATCGGAATCTATAACTAGTGTCGCAGGAATGGTTCAAAACATATACAGTAAGAGGAGTCAGTGTTCTTGTACTTAAGTCGGCATTGTGCCTTTTCTATTTAATTCCGATGCAATTTATGTGTTTCACCGTCAATAAGAAGGTCCAAGGGGTACAGTAAACCTGAAGTGAAGCATCAGAATCTATAACTAGTGTCACAGGAATGGTTCAAAACATAGTCACTAAGAAGAGTCAGTCTTCTTGTACTTCAGTCGGCATTGTGCATTTTGTATTTAATTTCGTTGCAAATTCTGTGTTTCATCGTCAATAAGAAGGTCCGAGGGATACAGTAAACCTGAAGTGAAGCATCCGAATCTATAACTAGTGTCACAGGAATGGTTCAAAACATAGACAGTGGGAAGAATCAGACTTCTTGTACTTAAGTCGGCATTGTGCCATTTGTATTTAATTCCGATGCAATTTCTGTGTTTCATCGTCAATCAGAAGGTCCAAGGGATACAGTAGACCTGAAGTGAAGCATCGGAATCTATAACTAGTGTCACAGCTATGGTTCAAAACATAGACAGTCAGAAAAGTCAGTCGTCTTGTACTTAAGTCGGCATTGTACAATTTCTATTTAATTCCGATGCAATTTCAGTGTTTTATCGTCAATTAGAAGGTCCGAGGGATACAGTAAACCTGAAGTGAAGCTTCCGAATCTATAACTAGTGTCACAGGAATTGTTCTAAACATAGTCAGTAAAAGAGTCAGCCTTCTTGTACTTAAGTCGGCATTGTGCCTTTTGTATTTAATTCCGATACAATTTCTGTGTTTCATCGTCAATAAGAAGGTCAGAGGGATACTGTAAACCTGAAATGAGCATCGGAATCTATAACTAGTGTCACAGGAATGGTTGAAAACAGTCAGTAAGAAGAGTCAGTCTTTTTGTACTTAAGTCGGCATTGTGCCTTTGTATTTAATTCCGATGCAATTTCTGTGTTTCTTCGCCAATAAGGCGGTCCAAGGGATACAGTAAACCTGAAGTGAAGCATCGGAATCTATAGCTAGTGTCACAGAAATGGTTCAAAACATAGACAGAAGGAAGAGTCAGTCTTCTTGTACTTAAGTCGGCATTGTGCCTTTTGTATTTAATTCCAATGCAATTTCTGTACTTCATCGTCAATAAGGAGGTCCAAGGGATACAGTAAACCTGAAGTGAAGCATCACAAACTATAACTAGTGTCACAGGAATGGTTCAAAACAAAGTTAGTAAGAAGAGTCATTCTTCTGGTCCTTATGTCGGCATTGTGCCTATTGTATTTAATTCCGATGCAATTTCTGTGTTTCATCGTCAATATCAAGGTCCAAGGGATACAGTTAACCTGAAGTGAATCATCGGAATCTATTACTTGTGTCACAGGAATGGTTCAAAACATAGTCAGTAAGAAGAGTCAGTCATCTTGCACTAATGTCGGCATTGTGCCTTTTCTACTTAATTCCAATGCAATTTCTGTGTTTCATCGTCGATAACACGGGCAAAGGGATACAGTAAACCTGGAGTGAGCATCGGAATCTATAACTAGTGTCACAGGAATGGTTCAAAACATAGTCACTAAGAAGAGTCAGTCTTCTTGTACTTCAGTCGGCATTGTGCATTTTGTATTTAATTTCGTTGCAATTTCTGTGTTTCATCGTCAATAAGAAGGTCCGAGGGATACAGTAAACCTGAAGTGAAGCATCCGAATCTATAACTAGTGTCACAGGAATGGTTCAAAACATAGACAGTGGGAAGAATCAGACTTCTTGTACTTAAGTCGGCATTGTGCCATTTGTATTTAATTCCGATGCAATTTCTGTGTTTCATCGTCAATAAGAAGTTCAGAGGGATACAGTAAACCTGAAGTGAAGCATCGGTATCTATAACTAGTGTGACAGGAATGGTTCAAACATAGACAGTAAGAAGGGTCAGTCTTCTTGTACTTAAGTCGGCATTGTGCCTTTTGTATTTAATTCCGATGCAATTTCTGTGTTTCATCGTCAATAAGAAGGTCCAAGGGATACAGTAAAACTGAAGTCATGCATCGGAATCTATAACTAGTGTCACAGGAATGGTTCAAACATAGACAGTAAGAAGAGTCAGTCTTCTTGTACTTAAGTAGGCATTGTGGCGTTTCTATTTAATTCCGATTCAATTTCTGTGTTTCCTCGTCAATAAGAAGGTCAGAGGGATACAGTAAACCTCAAGTGAAGCATCGGAATCTATAACTAGTGTCACAGGAATGGTTCAAAACATAGTCAGTAGGAATAGTCAGTCATCTTGTACTTAAGTCGGCATTGTGCCTTTTCTATTTAGTTCCGATGCAATTTCTGTGTTTCATCGTCAATAACAAGGTCCAAGGGATACAGTAAACCTGGAGTGAAGCATCGGTATCTATAACTAGTGTGACAGGAATGGTTCAAACATAGACAGTAAGAAGGGTCAGTCTTCTTGTACTTAAGTCGGCATTGTGCCTTTTGTATTTAATTCTGATGCAATATCTGTGTTTCATCGTCAATAAGAAGGTCAGAGGGATACAGTAAACCTGAAGTGAAGCATCAGAAACTATAACTAGTGTCACAGGAATGGTTCAAAATATTGTCAGTAAGAAGAGTCAGTCTTCTTGTACCTAAGTCGACATTGTGCCTTTTCTATTTAATTCCGATGCAATTTTTGTCTTTCACCGTCAATAAGAAGGTCCAAGGGATACAGTAAACCTGGAGTGAAGCATCGGAATCTAAAACTAGTGTCACAAGAATGTTTCAAAACATAGACAGTAAGAAGAGTCAGTCTTCTTGTATTTAAGTCGACGTTGGGCCTTTTCTATGTAATTCCGATGCAATTTCTGTGTTTCATCGTCAATAAGAGGGTCAGAGGGATACAATAAACCTGAAGTGAAGCATCGGAATCTATAACTAGTGTCACAGGAATGGTTCAAAACATAGACAGTAAGAAGAGTCAGTCTTCGTGTTCTGAAGTCGGCATTTTGCCTTTTGTATTTAACTCCGATTCAATATCTGTGTTTCATCGTCAATAAGAAGGTCCAAGGCGTACAGTAAACCTGAAGTGAAGCATCGTAATCTATAACTAGTGTCACAGGAATGGTTCTAAACATCGTAAGAAGAGTCAGTCTTCTTGTCCTTAAGTCGGCATTGTGACTTTTGTATTTAATTCCAATGCAATTTCTGTGTCTCATCGCCAATAAGAAGGTCCAAGGGATACAGTAAACCTGGAGTGAAGCATCGGAATCTATAACTAGCTCACAGTAATGGTTCAAAAGATAGACAGTAAGAAGAGTCATTCTTCTTGTAGTTAAGTCGGCATTGTGCCTTTTGTATTTAATTCCGATGAAATTTCCTTGTTTCTTCGTCAATAAGAAGGTCTAAGGGATACAGTAAACCTGAAGTGAAGCATCGGAATCTATATCTAGTGTCACAGGAATGGTTCAAAACATAGTCAGTAAGAAGAGACAGTCTTCAGGTACTTAAGTCGTCATTGTGCCTTTTGTATTTAATTCCGCTGCAATATCTGTGTTTCGCCGTCAATAAGAAGGTCCAAGGGATACAGTAAACCTGAAGTGAAGCATCGGAATCTATAACTAGTGTCACAGGAATGGTTCAAATCATAGACAGTAGGAAGAGTCAGTCTTCTTGTACTTAAGTCGTCATTGTGCCTTTTGTATTTAATTCCGATGCAATTTCTGTGTTTCATCGTCAATAAGCATGTCCAAGGGGTACAGTAAACCTGAAGGGAGGCATCGGAATCTATTACTAGAGTCACAGGAATGGTTCAAAACAAAGCCAGTAAGAAGAGTCAGTCTTCTTGTCCTTATGTCGGCATTGTGCCTTTTGTATTTAATTCCGCTGCAATTTCTGTGTTGCATCGTCAATAAGAAGATCCAAGGGATATGGTAAACCTGGAGTGTAGCATCGGAATCTATAAATAGTGTCACAGGAATGGTTTAAAACATAGTCAGTAAGAAGAGTTAGTCTTCGTGTACTTAAGTCGGCATTTTGCATTTTGTATTTAATTCCGATGCAATTTCTGTGTTTCATCGTCAATAAGAAGGTCCAAGGGATACAGTAAACCTGAAGTGAAGCATTGGAATTTATAACTAGTGTCACAGGAATGGTTCAAATCATAGTCAGTAGGATGAATCGGTCTTCATGTACTTAAGTCGCCATTATGCCTTTTGTATTTAATTCCGATGCAATATCTGTGTTTGATCGTCAATAGGTAGTTCCAAGGGATACAGCAAACCTCAAGTGTAGCATCAGAATCTATAACTAGTGTTACAGGAATGGTTCAAAACATAGACAGTAGGAAGAGTCAGACTTCTTGTACTTAAGTCGGCATTGTGCCATTTGTATTTAATTCCGATGCAATTTCTGTGTTTCATCGTCAATAAGACGGTCCAAGGGATACAGTAGACCTGAAGTGAAGCATCGGAATCTATAACTAGTGTCACAGGAATGGTTCAAAACATAGACAGTAAGAGGAGTCAGTGTTCTTGTACTTAAGTCGGCATTGTGCCTTTTCTATTTAATTCCGATGCAATTTATGTGTTTCATCGTCATTAAGAAGGTCCAAGGGGTACAGAAAACCTGAAGTAAAGCATCAGAATCTATAACTAGTGTCACAGGAATGGTTCAAAACATAGTCACTATGAAGAGTCAGTCTTCTTGTACTTTAGTCGGCATTGTGCATTTTGTATTTAATTTCGTTGCAATTTCTGTGTTTCATCGTCAATAAGGAGGTCCGAGGGATACAGTAAACCTGAAGTGAAGCATCCGAATCTATAACTAGTGTCACAGGAATGGTTCAAAACATAGACAGTAGGAAGAGTCAGACTTCTTGTACTTAAGTCGGCATTGTGCCATTTGTATTTAATTCCGATGCAATTTCTGTGTTTCATCGTCAATAAGAAGGTCCAAGGGATACAGAAGACCTGAACTGAAGCATCGGAATCTATAACTAGTGTCGCAGCAATGGTTCAAAACATAGACAGTCAGAAAAGTCAGTCGTCTTGTACTTAAGTCGTCATTGTACATTTTCTATTTAATTCCGATTCATTTTTAGTGTTTTATCGACAATTAGGAGGTCCGAGGGATACAGTAAACCTGAACTGAAGCATCCGAATCTATGTCACAGGAATGGTTCTAAACATAGTCAGTAAAAGAGTCAGTCTTCTTGTACTTAAGTCGGCATTGTGCCTTTTGTATTTAATTCCGATACAATTTCTGTGTTTCATCGTCAATAAGAAGGTCAGAGGGATACTGTAAACCTGAAATGAGCATCGGAATCTATAACTAGTGTCACAGGAATGGGTCAAAACAGTCAGTAAGAAGAGTCAGTTTTTTTGTACTTAAGTCGGCATTGTGTCTTTGTATTTAATTCCGATGCATTTTCTGTGTTTCATCGTCAATAAGGCGGTCCAAGGGATACAGTAAACCTGAAGTGAAGCATCGGAATCTATAACTAGTGTCACAGAAATGGTTCAAAACATAGACAGAAGGAAGAGTCAGTCTTCTTGTACTTAAGTCGGCATTGTGCCTTTAGTATTTAATTCCGATGCAATTTCTGTACTTCATCGTCAATAAGGAGGTCCAAGGGATACAGTAAACCTGAAGTGAAGCATCACAAACTATAACTAATGTCACAGGAATGGTTCAAAACATAGACAGTAAGAGGAGTCAGTGTTCTTGTACTTAAGTCGGCATTGTGCCTTTTCTATTTAATTCCGATGCAATTTATGTGTTTCATCGTCATTAAGAAGGTCCGAGGGGTACAGAAAACCTGAAGTAAAGCATCAGAATCTATAACTAGTGTCACAGGAATGGTTCAAAACATAGTCACTATGAAGAGTCAATCTTCTTGTACTTTAGTCGGTATTGTGCATTTTGTATTTAATTTCGTTGCAATTTCTGTGTTTCATCGTCAATAAGGAGGTCCGAGGGATACAGTAAACCTGAAGTGAAGCATCCGAATCTATAACTAGTGTCACAGGAATGGTTCAAAACATAGACAGTAGGAAGAGTCAGACTTCTTGTACTTAAGTCGGCATTGTGCCATTTGTATTTAATTCCGATGCAATTTCTGTGTTTCATCGTCAATAAGAAGGTCCAAGGGATACAGAAGACCTGAAGTGAAGCATCGGAATCTATAACTAGTGTCGCAGCAATGGTTCAAAACATAGACAGTCAGAAAAGTCAGTCGTCTTGTACTTAAGTCGTCATTGTACATTTTCTATTTAATTCCGATTCATTTTTAGTGTTTTATCGACAATTAGGAGGTCCGAGGGATACAGTAAACCTGAACTGAAGCATCCGAATCTATGTCACAGGAATGGTTCTAAACATAGTCAGTAAAAGAGTCAGTCTTCTTGTACTTAAGTCGGCATTGTGCCTTTTGTATTTAATTCCGATACAATTTCTGTGTTTCATCGTCAATAAGAAGGTCAGAGGGATACTGTAAACCTGAAATGAGCATCGGAATCTATAACTAGTGTCACAGGAATGGGTCAAAACAGTCAGTAAGAAGAGTCAGTTTTTTTGTACTTAAGTCGGCATTGTGTCTTTGTATTTAATTCCGATGCAATTTCTGTGTTTCATCGTCAATAAGGCGGTCCAAGGGATACAGTAAACCTGAAGTGAAGCATCGGAATCTATAACTAGTGTCACAGAAATGGTTCAAAACATAGACAGAAGGAAGAGTCAGTCTTCTTGTACTTAAGTCGGCATTGTGCCTTTTGTATTTAATTCCGATGCAATTTCTGTACTTCATCGTCAATAAGGAGGTCCAAGGGATACAGTAAACCTGAAGTGAAGCATCACAAACTATAACTAGTGTCACAGGAGTGGTTCAAAGCAAAGTTAGTAAGAAGAGTCAGTCTTCTTGTCCTTATGTCGGCATTGTGCCTTTTGTATTTAATTCCGATGCAATTTCTGTGTTTCATCGTCAATAACAAGGTCCAAGGGATACAGTTAACCTGAAGTGAATCATCGGAATCTATTACTTGTGTCACAGGAATGGTTCAAAACATAGTCAGTAAGAAGAGTCAGTTATCTTGTACTTATGTTGGCATTGTGCCTTTTCTACTTAATTAAAATGCAATTTCTGTGTTTCATCGTCGATAACAAGGGCAAAGGGATACAGTAAACCTGGAGTGAGCATCGGAATCTATTACTAGTGTCAATGAAATGGTTCAAATCATAGACAGTAAGAAGAGTCAGTCTTCTTGTACTTCAGTCGGCATAGTGCCTTTTGTATTTGATTCCGATGCAATTTCTGTGTTTCATCGTCAATAAGAAGGTCCAAGGGATACAGTAAACCTGAAGTGAATCATCAGAATCTATAACTAGTGTCACAGGAAGGGTTCAAAACATCGTCTGTAGGAAGAGACGGTCTTCTTGTACATAAGTCGGCATTGTGCCTTTTGTATTTCATTCCGATGCAATTTCTGTGTTTCATCGTCAATAAGAAGGTCCAAGGGATACAGAAAACCTGAAGTGAAGCATCAAAATCTATAACTAGTGTCACAGGAATGGTTCAAAACATAGACAGTAAGACAAGTCAGTCGCCTAGTACTTAAGTCGACATTGTGCATTTTCTATTTAATTCCGATGCAATTTCTGTGTTTCATCGTCAATAAGAAGGTCAGAGGGATACAGTAAACCTGAAGTGAGCATCGGAATCTGTAACTAGTGTCATAGGAATGGTTCAATACTTAGTCAGTAAGAAGAGTCAGTCTTTTTGTACTTAAGTCGGCATTGTGCCTTTAGTGTTTACCTCCAATGCAATTTCTGTGTTTCATCGTCAATAAGAAGGTCCAAGGGATACAGTAAACCTGAAGTGAAGCATTGGAATCTATAACTAGTGTCACAGGAATGGTTCAAAACATAGACAGTAATAAGAGTCAGCCTTCTTGTACTTAACTCGGCATTGTGCCTTTTGTATTTAATTCCGATACAATTTCTGTGTTTCATCGTCAATAAGAAGATCAGAGGGCTACAGTAAACCTGAAGTGAATCATCGGAATCTATAACTAGTGTCACAGGAATGGTTCAAAACATAGACAGTAAGAAGAGTCAGTCTTCTTGTACTTAAGTCGGTATTGTGCCTTTTGTATTTAATTCCGATGCAATTTCTGTGTTTCATCGTCAATAAGAAGCTCCAAAGGATACAGTAAACCTGAAGTGAAGCATTGGAATCTATAACTAGTGTCACAGGAATCGCTCAAATCATAGACAGTACGAGGAGTCAGTCTTCTTGTACTTAAGTCGGCAATGTGCTTTTCTATTTAATTCCGACGCAATTTATGTGTTTCATCGTCAATAAGAAGGTCCAAGGGGTACAAGAAACCTGAAGTGAAGCATCAGAATCTATAACTAGTGTCACAGGAATGGTTCATAACATAGTCAATAAGAAGAGTCAGTCTTCTTGTACTTTAGTCGGCATTGTGCCTTTTGTATTTAATTCCGTTGCAATTTCTGTGTTTCATCATCAATAAGAACGTCCGATGGATACAGTAAACCTGGAGTGAGGCATCAGAATCTATAACTAGTGTCACAGGAATGGTTTTAAACATAGACAGTAAGAAGAGTCAGTCTTCTTGTACTCAAGTCGGCATTGTGCCTTTTGTATTTAATTCCGATGCAATTTCTGTGTTTCATCGTGAATAAGAAGTCGATGGGATACAGTAGACCTGAATTGAAGCATCGGAATCTATAACTAGTGTCACAGGAATGGTTCAAAACATAGGCAGTAAGAAGAGTCAGTCTTCTTGTACTTAAGTCGGCATTGATCCTTTTGTACTTAATTCCGATGCAATTTCTGTGTTTCATCGTAAATTAGAAGGTCAGAGGGGTACCGTAAACCTGAAGCGAAGCATCGGAATCTATAACTAGAGTGACAGGAATGGTTCAAAACATAGGCAGTAAGAAGAGTCAGTTTTATTGACCTAAAGTCGGCATTGTGCCTTTTGTATTTAATTCCGATGCAATTTCTGTGTTTCTTCGTCAATACGAAGGTCCAAGGGATACAGTAAACATGGAGTGAAGCATCGGAATCTATAACTAGTGTCACAAGAATGGTTCAAAACATAGTCAGTAAGAAGAGTCAGTCTTCTTGTAGTTAAGTCGGCATTGTGCCTTTTGTATTCAATTCCCATGCAATTTCTGCGTTTCATCGTCAATAAAAAGTTGAGAGGGATACACTAAACCTGAAGTGAAGCATCGGAACCTATAACTAGTGTCACAGGAATGGTTCAAGACTTAGTCAGTAAGAAGAGTCAGTCTTTTTGTACTTAAGTCGGAATTGTGAATTTTGTGTTTAATTCCGATGCAATTTCTGTGTTTCATCGTCTATAAGAAGGTCCAAGGGATACAGTAAACCTGAAGTGAAGCATCGGAATCTATAACTAGTGTCACAGGAATGGTTCATGACATAGTCAGTAAGAAGAGTCAGTCTTTTTCTACTTAAGTCGGAATTGTGAATTTTGTGTTTAATTCCGATGCAATTTCTGTGTTTCATCGTCAATTAGAAGGTCAGAGGGATACAGCAAACCTGAAGTGAAACATCGGAATCCAAAACTAGTGTCACAGGAATGGTTCAAAACATAGACAGTAGGAAGAGTCGGTCTTCTTGTACTTAAGTCGGCATTGTGCCTTTTGTATTTAATTCCGAGGCAATTTCTGTGTTTCATCGTCAATTAGAAGGTCCAAGGTATACAGTAAACATAAAGTGAAGCATCGGAATGTATAACTAGTGTCACAGGGATGGTTCAAAACATAGTCAGTAAGAAGAGTCAGTCTTCTTGTACTTAAGTAGGCATTGTACTTTTCTATTTAATTCCGATGCAATTTCTGTGTTTCATCGTCAATAACAAGGTCCAAGGGATACAGTAAACCTGGAGTGAAGCATCGGAATCTATAACTAGTGTCCATGGAATGGTTCAAAACATAGACAGTAACAAGAGTCAGTCTTCTTGTACTTAAGTCGGCATTGTGCCTTTTGTATTTAATTCCGATGCAATTTCTGTGTTTCAACGTCAATAATAAGGTCAAAGGGATACAATAAACTTGGAGTGAAGCATCGGAATCTATGACTAGTGTCAATGGAATGGTTCAAATCATAGACCGTAAGAAGATTCAGTCTTCTTGTACTTAAGTCGGCATTGTGCCTTTTGTATTTAATTCCGATGCAATTTCTGTGTTTCATCGTCAATAAGAAGGTCCCAGGGATTCAGTAGGCCTGAAGTGAAGCATCGGAATCTGTAACTAGTGTCACAGGAATGGTTCAAAACATTGACAGTCAGAAATGTCAGTCGTCTTGTACTTAAGTCGGCATTGTGCATTTTCTATTTAATTCCGATGCAATTTCAGTGTTTCATCGTCAATAAGAAGGTCAGAGGGATACTGTAAACCTGAAGTGAGCATAGGAATGAATAACTAGTGTCACAGGAATGGTTCAAAACATTGTCAGTAAATAGAGACAGTCTTTTTGTACTTAAGTCGGCATTGTGCCTTTGTATTTAATTCCGATGCAATTTCTGTATTTAATCGTCAATAAGGCGGTCCAAGGGATACAGTAAACATGAAGTGAAGCATCGGAATCTATAACTAGTGTCACAGGAATGGTTCAAAACATAGACAGAAGGAAGAGTCAGTCTTCTTGTACTTAAGTCGGCATTGTGCCTTTTGTATTTAATTCCGATGCAATTCCTGTATTTCATCGTCAATAAGGAGGTCCAAGGGATAGAGTAAACGTGAAGTGAAGCATCACAATCTATAACTAGTTTCACAGGAATGGTTCAAAACAAAGTCAGTAAGAAGAGTCAGTCTTCATGTCCTTATGTCGGCATTGTGCCTTTTATATTTAATTCCGATGCAATTTCTGTGTTTCATCGTCAATAACAAGGTCCAAGGGATACAGTAAACCTGGAGTGTAGCATCGGAATCTATAACTAGTGTCACAGGAATGGTTCAAAACATAGACAGTAAGAAGAGTCAGTCTTCGTGTACTTAAGTCTTCATTTTGCCTTTTGTATTAAATTCCGATGCAATTTCTGTGTTTCATCGTCAATAAGACGGTCCAAGGGATACAGTTAACCTGAAGTGAATCATCGGTATCTATAACTTGTGTCACAGGAATGGTTCAAAACATAGTCAGTAAGAAGAGTCAGTCTTCTTGTACTTAAGTCGGCATTGTGCCTTTTCTACTTAATTCCAATGCAATTTCTGTGTTTCATCGTCAATAACAAGGGCAAAGGGATACAGTAAACCTGGAGTGAGCATCAAAATCTATAACTAGTGTCAATGGAATGTTCAAATCATAGACAGTAAGAAGAGTTAGTCTTCTTGTACTTCAGTCGGCATTGTGCCTTTTGTATTTAATTCCGATGCAATTTCTGTGTTTCATCGTCAATAAGAAGGTCCAAGGGATACAGTAAACCTGAAGTGAAGCATCGGAATCTATAACTAGTGTCACAGGAAGGGTTCAAAACATCGTCAGTAGGAAGAGACGGTCTTCTTGTACATAAGTCGGCATTGTGCCTTTTGTATTTAATTCCGATGCAATTTCTGTGTTTCATCGTCAATAAGATGGTCCAAGGGGTACAGAAAACCTGAAGTGAAGCATCAAAATTTATAACTAGTGTCACAGGAATGGTTCAAAACATAGACAGTAAGAAAAGTCAGTCGCCTAGTACTTAAGTCGGTATTGTGCATTTTCTATTTAATTCCGATGCAATTTCTGTCTTTCATCGTCAATAAGAAGGTCAGAGGGATACAGTAAACCTGAAGTGAGTATCGGAATCTATAACTAGTGTCACAGGAATGGTTCAAAACTTAGTCAGTAAGAAGAGTCAGTCTTTTTGTACTTAAGTCGGCATTGTGCCTTTTGTGTTTAATTCCGATGCAATTTCTGTGTTTCATCGTCAATAAGAAGGTCCAAGCGACACAGTAAACCTGAAGTGAAGCATCGGAATCTATAACTAGTGTCACAGGAATGGTTCAAAACATAGACAGTAATAAGAGTCAGTCTTCTTGTACTTAACTCGGCATTGTGACTTTTGTATCTAATTCCGATACAATTTCTGTGCTTCATCGTCAATAAGAAGATCAGAGGGCTACAGTAAACCTGAAGTGATGCATCGGAATCTATAACTAGTGTCACAGGAATGGTTCAAAACATTGAAAGTAGGAAGAGTCAGTCTTCTTGTACTTAAGTCGGCAATGTGCCTTTTGTATTTAATTCCAATGCAATTTCTGTGTTTCATCGTCAATAAGAAGGTCCAAGGGATACAGTAAACCTGAAGTGAAGCATCGGAATCTATAACTAGTGTCACAGGAATGGTTCAAAGCATAGACAGTAAGAAGAGTCAGTCTTCTTGTACTTAAGTCGGTATTTTGCCTTTTGTATTTAATTCCGATGCAATTTCTATGTTTCATCGTCAATAGGAAGCCCCAAGGGATACAGTAAACCTGATGTGAAGCATTGGAATCTGTAACTAGTGTCACAGGAATGGTTCAAAACATAGACAGTACGAGGAGTCAGTCTTCTTGTACTTAAGTCGGCATTGTGCTTTTCTATTTAATTCCGACGCAATTTATGTGTTTCATCATCAATAAGAAGGTCCAAGGGGTACAAGAAACCTGAAGTGAAGCATCAGAATCTATAACTAGTGTCACAGGAATGGTTCAAAACATAGTCATTAAGAAGAGTCAGTCTTCTTGTACTTTAGACGGCATTGTGCCTTTTGTATTCAATTCCCATGCAATTTCTGTGTTTCATCGTCAATAAAAAGTTCAGAGGGATACAGTAAACCTGAAGTGAAGCTTCGGAATCTATAACTAGTGTCACAGGAATGGTTCAAGGCTTAGTCAGTAAGAAGAGTCAGTCTTTTTGTACTTAAGTCGGAATTCTGAATTTTGTGTTTCATTCCGATGCAATTTCTGTGTTTCATCGTCTATAAGAAGGTCCAAGGGCTACAGTAAACCTGAAGTGAAGCATCGGAATCTATAACTAGTGTCACGGGAATTGTTCAAAGCATTGACAGTAGGAAGAGTCAGTCTTCTTGTACTTAAGTCGGCATTGTGCCTTTTGTTTTTAATTCCGATGCAATTTCTGTGTTTCATCGTCAATAAGAAGGTCCAAGGGATACAGTAAACTTGAAGTTAAGCATAGGAATGTATAACTAGTGTCACAGGAATGGTTCATAACATAGACAGTAAGAAGAGTCAGTCTTCTTGTACTTAAGTCGGCATTGTGCCTTTTGTATTTAATTCCGATGCAATTTCTGTGTTTCATTGTGAATAAGAAGGTCGATGGGATACAGTAGACCTGAATTGAAGCATCGGAAACTATAACTAGTGTCAAAGAATGGTTCAAAACATTGACAGTAGGAAGAGTCAGTCTTCTTGTAATTAAGTCGGCATCGTTCCTTTTCTATTTAATTCCGATGCAATATCTGTGTTTCATCGTCAATAAGAAGGTCCAAGGGATACAGTGAACCAGACGTGAAGCATCGGAATCTTTAAGTAGTGTCACAGGAATGGTTCAAAACATAGTCAGCAAGAAGCGTCAGTCGTCTTGTACTTATGTCGGCATTGTTCTTTTCTATTTCATTCTGATGTAACTCCTGTGTTTCTTCGTCAATAACAAGGTCCAAGGGAAACAGAACACCTGGAGTGAAGCACCGGAATCTATAACTAGTGTCACAGTAATGGTTCAAAGCATAGACTGTTAGAAGAGTCAGTCTTCTTGTACTGTAGTCGGCATTGTGCCTTTTGTATTTAATTCCGATGCAAATTCTGTGTTTTATCGTCAATAAGAAGGTACAACGGATACAGCAAACCTGGAGTGAAGCATCGGAATCTATAACTAGTGTCACTGGATTGGTTCAAATCATAGACAGTAGGAAGATTCAGTCTTCTTGTACTTAAGTCGGTTATTGTGCCTTTTGCATTTAATTCCGATGCAATTTCTGTGTTTCATCGTCAATAAGAAGTTCCTAGGGACACAGTAAACCTGAAGTGAAGCATCGGAAAATATAACTAGTGTCACAGGAATGGTTCAAAACATAGACTGTAAGAAGAGTCAGTCTTCTTGTACATAAGTCGGCATTGAGCCTTTTGTATTTAATTCCGATGCAATTTCTGTGTTTCATCGTCAATAAGAAGGTCCAAGGGATACAGTAAACCTGAAGTGAAGCATCAGAATTATAAACAGGTCTCACAGGAAAGGATCAAAACATAGACAGTAAGATGAGTCAGTTTTCTTGTATTTAGGTATTCATTGTGACTTTTGTATTTAATTCCGATTTAATTTCTGTGTTTCTTCGTCAATTCGAAGGTCAAAGGGATACAGCAAACCTGGGGTGAAGCATCGGAATCAATAACTAGTGTCACAAGAATGGTTCAAAACATAGTCAGTAAGAAGAGTCAGTCTTCTTGTAGTTAAGTCGGCATTGTGGCTTTTGTATTCAATTCCCATGTAATTTCTGTGTTTCATCGTCAATAAAAAGTTCAGAGGGATACAGTAAACCTGAAGTGAAGCTTCGGAATCTATAACTAGTGTCACAGGAATGGTTCAAGGCTTAGTCAGTAAGAAGAGTCAGTCTTTTAGTACTTAAGTCGGAATTGTGAATTTTGTGTTTAATTCCGATGCAATTTCTGTGTTTCATCGTCTATAAGAAGGTCCAAGGGCTACAGTAAACCTGAAGTGAAGCATCGGAATCTATAACTAGTGTCACAGGAATTGTTCAAAACATTGACAGTAGGAAGAGTCAGTCTTCTTGTACTTAAGTCGGCATTGTGCCTTTTGTATTTAATTCCGATGCAATATCTGTGTTTCATCGTCAATAAGAAGGTCCAAGGGATACAGTAAACTTGAAGTGAAGCATAGGAATGTATAACTAGTGTCACAGGAATGGTTCATAACATAGACAGTAAGAAGAGTCAGTCTTCTTGTACTTAAGTCGGCATTGTGCCTTTTGTATTTAATTCCGAGGCAATTTCTGTGTTTCATCCTCAATTAGAAGTTCCAAGGTATACAGTAAACATGGAGTGAAGCGTCGGATCGTATAACTAGTGTCACAGGAATGGTTCAAAGCATAGTCAGTAAGAAGAGTCAGTCTTCTTGTACTTAAGTCGGCATTGTACCTTTTCTATTTAATTCCGATGCAATTTCTGTGTTTCATCGTCAATAACAATGTCCAAGGGATACAGTAAACCTGGAGTGAAGCATCGGAATCTATAACTAGTGTCAATGGAATGGTTCAAAACATAGACAGTAAGAAGCGTCAGTCTTCTTGTACTTAAGTCGGCATTGTGCCTTTTGTATTTAATTCCGATGCAATTTCTGTGTTTCATCGACAATAAGAAGGTCAGAGGGGTACCGTAAACCTGAAGTGAAGCATCGGAATCTATAACTAGAGTCACAGGAATGGTTCAAAACATAGACAGTAAGAAGGGTCAGTCTTCATGAACTAAAGTCGGCATTGTGCCTTTTGTATTTCATTCCGTTGCAATTTCTGTGTTTCTTCCTCAATAGAAGGTCCAAGGGATAAGGTAAACCTGGAGTGAAACATCGGAATCTATAACTAGTGTCACAAGAATGGCTCAAAACATAGTCAGTAAGAAGAGTCAGTCTTCTTGTAGTTAAGTCGGCATTGTGCCTTTTGTATTTAATTCCGATGCAATATCTGTGATTCATCGTCAACAAAAAGTTCAGAGGGATACAGTAAACCTGAAGTGAAGCATCGGAATCTATAACTAGTGTCACAGGATTGGTCAAAACATAGACAGTAGGAAGAGTCAGTCTTCTTGTACTTAAGTCGGCATTGTGCCTTTAGTATTTCATTCGGATGCAATTTCTTTGTTTCATCGTCTATAGGAAGGTCAGAGGGATACAGCAGACCTGAAGTGAAGCATCGGAATCTATAACTAGTGTCACAGGATTGGTTCAAAACAAAGACAGTAAGACGTGTCAGTCTTCTTGTACTTAAGTCGGCATTGTTCCTTTTTTATTTAATTCCGATGCCATACCTGTGTTTCATCGTCAATAAGAAGGACCAAGGGATACAGTAAACCTGAAGTGAAGCATCGGAATCTATCACTAGTGTCACAGGAATGGTTCAAACCATAGTCAGTAAGAGACGTTAGTCTTCTCGTACTTAAGTCGGCATTGTGCCTTTTCTATTTAATTCTGACGCAATTTCTGTGTTTCATCGTCAATAGGAAGGTCCAAGGGTACAGTAAACCTGGAGTGAAGCACCGGAATCTATAACTAGTGTCACAGGAATAGTTCAAAACATAAACAGTAAGAAGGGTCAGTCTTCTTGTAATTAAGTCGGCATTGTTCCTTTTCTATTTAATTCCGATGCAATATCTGTGTATCATCGTCAATAAGAAGGTCCAAGGGAAACAGAATACCTGGAGTGAAGCACCGGAATCTATAACTAGTGTCACAGTAATGGTTCAAAGCATAGACTGTTAGAAGAGTCAGTCTTCTTGTACTGTAGTCGGCATTGTGGCTTTTGTATTTAATTCGGATGCAATTTCTGTGTTTCATCGTCTACAGGAAGGTCAGAGGGATACAGCAAACCTGAAGTGAAGCATCGGAATCTATAACTAGTGTCACAGGAATGGTTCAAAACAAAGACAGTAAGAAGTGTCAGTTTTCTTGTACTTAAGTCGTCATTGTTCCTTTTCTATTTAATTCCGATGCCAAGTCTGTGTTTCATCGTCAATAAGAAGGTCCAAGGGATATAGTAAACCTGAAGTGAAGCATCGGAATCTATCACTAGTGTCACAGGAATGGTTCAAACCATAGTCAGTAAGAGGCGTTAGTCTTCTCGTACTTAAGTCGGCTATGTGCCTTTTCTATTTAATTCTGATGCAATTTCTGTGTTTCATCATCAATAAGAAGGTGCAAGGGTACAGTAAACCTGGAGTGAAGCACCGGAATCTATAACTAGTGTCACAGGAATGGTTGAAGGAGAGTCAGTCGTCTTGTACTTTAGTCGGCATTGCGCCTTTTGTATTCAATTCCGATGCAATTTCTGTGTTTCATGGTCAATAAGAAGGTCCAAGGGATACAGTAAACCTGTAGTGAAGCATCGGAATCTATAACTAGTGTCACAGGAATCTTTCAAAACATAGACAGTAAGAGGAGTCAGTGTTCTTGTACTTAAGTCGGCATTGTGCCTTTTCTATTTAATTCCGATGCAATTTATGTGTTTCATCGTCAATAAGAAGGTCCAAGGGGTACAGTAAACCTGAAGTGAAGCATCGGAATCTATAACTAGTGTCACAGGAGTGGTTCAAAACATAGTCAGTAAGAAGAGTCAGTCTTCTTGTACTTTAGTCGGCATTGTGCCTTTTGTATTTAATTCCGTTGAAATTACTGTGTTTCATCGTCAATAGGAAGGTCCGAGGGATACAGTAAACCTGAAGTGAAGCATCCGAATCTATAACTAGTGTCACAGGAACGGTTCCAAACATAGACAGTAGGAAGAGTCAGACTTCTTGTCCTTAAGTCGGTATTGTGCCATTTGAATTTAATTCCGATGCAATTTCTGTGTTTCATCGTCAATAAGAAGGTCCCAGGGATACAGTAGGCCTGAAGTGAGCATCGGAATGTATAACTAGTGTCACAGGAATGGTTCAAAACATTGTCAGTAAATAGAGACAGTCTTTTTGTACTTAAGTCTTCATTGTGCCTTTGTATTTAATTCCGATACAATTTCTGTGTTTCATCGTCAATAAGGCGGTCCAAGGGATACAGTAAACCTGAAGTGAAGCATCGGAATCTATAACTAGTGTCACAGGAATGGTTCAAAACATAGACAGAAGGAAGAGTCAGTCTTCTTGTACTTAAGTCGGCATTGTGCCTTTTGTATTTAATTCCGATGCAATTCCTGTATTTCATCGTCAATAAGGAGGACCAAGGGATACAGTAAACCTGAAGTGAAGCATCACAATCTATAACTAGTGTCACAGGAATGGTTCAAAACAAAGTCAGTAAGAAGAGTCAGTCTTCTTGTCCTTATGTCGGCATTGTGCCTTTTGTATTTAATTCCGATGCAATTTCTGTGTTTCATCGTCAACAACAAGGTCCAAGGATACAGTAACCCTGGAGTGTAGCATCGGAATCTATAACTAGTGTCACAGGAATGGTTCAAAACATAGACAGTAAGTAGAGTCAGTCTTCGTGTACTTAAGTCGTCATTTTGCCATTTGTATTTAATTCCGATGCAATTTCTGTGTTTCATCGTCAATAAGACGGTCCCAGGGATACAGTTAACCTGAAGTGAATCATCGGAATCTATAACTTGTGTCACAGGAATGGTTCAAAACATAGTCAGTAAGAAGAGTCAGTCTTCTTGTACTTAAGTCGGCATTGTGCCTTTTCTACTTAATTCCAATGCAATTTCTGTGTTTCATCGTCAATAACAATGGCAAAGGGATACATTAAACCTGGAGATAGCATCAAAATCTATAACTAGTGTCAATGGAATGGTTCCAATCATAGACAGTAAGAAGAGTCAGTCTTCTTGTACTTCAGTCGGCATTGTGCCTTTTGTATTTTATTCCGACGCAATTTCTGTGTTTCATCGTCAATAAGAAGCTCCAAGGGATACAGTAAACCTGAAGTGAAGCATCGGAATCTATAACTAGTGTCACAGGAAGGGTTCAAAACATCGTCAGTAGGAAGAGACGGTCTTCTTGTACATAAGTCGGCATTGTGCCTTTTGTATTTAATTCCGATGCAATTTCTGTGTTTCATCGTCAATAAGAAGGTCCAAGGGATACAGAAAACCTGAAGTGAAGCATCAAAATCTATAACTAGTGTCACAGGAATATTTCAAAACATAGACAGTAAGCAAAGTCAGTCGCCTAGTACTTAAGTCGGTATTGTGCATTTTCTATTTTATTCCGATGCAATTTCTGTGTTTCATCGTCAATAAGAAGCTCCAAGGGATACAGTAAACCTGAAGTGAAGCATCGGAATCTATAACTAGTGTCACAGGAATGGTTCAAAACTTAGTCAGTAAGAAGAGTCAGTCTTTTTGTACTTAAGTCGGCATTGTGCCTTTTGTGTTTAATTCCGATGCAATTTCTGTGTTTTATCGTCAATAAGAAGGTCCAAGTGACACAGTAAACCTGAAGCGAAGCATCGGAATCTATAACTACTGTCACAGGAATGGTTCAAAACATAGACAGTAATAAGAGTCAGTCTTCTTGTACTTAACTCGGCATCGTGCCTTTTGTATTTAATTCCGATACAATCTCTGTGTTTCATTGTCAATAAGAAGATCAGAGGGCTACAGTAAACCTGAAGTGAAGCATCGGAATCTATAACTAGTGTCACAGGAATGGTTCAAAACATTGAAAGTAGGAAAAGTCAGTCTTCTTGTACTTAAGTCGGCAATGTGCCTTTTGTATTTAATTCCGATGCAATTTCTGTGTTTCATCGTCAATAAGAAGGTCCAAGGGATACAGTAAACCTGAAGTGAAGCATTGGAATCTATAACTAGTGTCACAGGAATGGTTCAAAACATAGACAGTACAAGGAGTCAGTCTTCTTGTACTTAAGTCGGCATTGTGCTTATCTATTAAATTCCGACGCAATTTATGTGCTTCATCGTCAATAAGAAGGTCCAAGGGGTACAAGAAACCTGAAGTGAAGCATCAGAATCTATAACTAGTGTCACAGGAATGGTTCAAAACATAGTCAATAAGAGGAGTCAGTCTTCTTGTACTTAAGTCGGCATTGTGCCTATTGTATTTAATTCCGATGCAATTTCTGTGTTTCATCGTGAATAAGAAGGTCGATGGGATACAGTAGACCTGAATTGAAGCATCGGAATCTATAACTAGAGTCACAGGAATGGTTCAAAACATATGCAGTAAGATGAGTCAGTCTTCTTGTACTTAAGTCGGCATTGTGCCTTTTGTACTTAATTCCGATGAAATTTCTGTGTTTCATCGTAAGTAAGAAGGTCAGAGGGGTACCGTAAACCTGAAGCGAAGCATCGGAATCTATAACTAGAGTCACAGGAATGGTTCAAAACATAGTCAGTAAGAAGATTCAGTCTTCTTGTAGTTAAGTCGGCATTGTGCCTTTTGTATTTAATTCCGATTTAATTTCTGTGTTTCGTCGTCAATTCGAAGGTCCAAGGGATACAGTAAACCTGGAGTGAAGCATCGGAATCTATAACTAATGTCACAAGAATGGTTCAAAACATAGTCAGTAAGAAGAGTCAGTCTTCTTGTAGTTAAGTCGGCATTGCGCCTTTTGTATTCATTTCCCATGCAATTTCTGTGTTTCATCGTCAATAAAAAGTTCAGAGGGATACAGTAAACCTCAAGTGAAGCTTCGGAATCTATAACTAGTGTCACAGGAATAATTCAAGATTTAGTCAGTAAGAAGAGTCAGTCTTTTTGTACTTAAGTCGGAATTGTGAATTTTGTGTTTAATTCCGATGCAATTTCTGTGTTTCATCGTCTATAAGAAGGTCCAAGGGATACAGTAAACCTGAAGTGAAGCATCGGAATCTATAACTAGTGTCACAGGAATTGTTCAAAACATTGACAGTAGGAAGAGTCAGTCTTCTTGTACTTAAGTCGGCATTGTGCCTTTTGTATTTAATTCCGATGCAATTTCTGTGTTTCATCGTCAATAAGAAGGTCCAAGGGATACAGTAAACCTGAAGTGAAGCATCGGAATGTATAACTAGTGTCACAGGAATGGTTCATAACATAGACAGTAAGAAGAGTCAGTCTTCTTCTACTTAAGTCGGCATTGTGCCTTTTCTATTTAATTCCGATGCAATTTCTGTGTTTCATTGTGAATAAGAAGGTCGATGGGATACAGTAGACCTGAATTGAAGCATCGGAAACTATAACTAGTGTCACAGGAATGGTTCAAAACATAGACAGTAAGAAGAGTCAGTCTTCTTGTCCTTAAGTCGGCATTGTGCCTTTTGCATTTAATTCCGATGCAATTTCTGTGTTTCATCGTCAATTAGAAGGTCAGAGGGATACAGCAAACCTGAAGTGAAACATCGGAATCCAAAACTAGTGTCACAGGAATGGTTCAAAACATAGACAATAGGAAGAGTCAGTCTTCTTGTACTTAAGTCGGCATTGTGCCTTTTGTATTTAATTCAGAGGCAATTTCTGTGTTTCATCGTCAATAAGACGGTCCAAGGGATACAGTTAACCTGAAGTGAATCATCGGAATCTATAACTTGTGTCACAGGAATGGTTCAAAACATAGTCAGAAGGAAAAGTCAGTCTTCTTGTACTTAAGTCTGCATTGTGCCTTTTCTACTTAATTCCAATGCAATTTCTGTGTTTCATCGTCAATAACAAGGGCAAAGGGATACAGTAAACCTGGAGTGAGCATCAAAATCTATAACTAGTGTCAATGGAATGGTTCAAATCATAGACAGTACTTCAGTCGGCATTGTGCCTTTTGTATTTAATTCCGATGCAATTTCTGTGTTTCATCGTCAATAAGAAGGTCCAAGGGATACAGTAAACCTGAAGTGAAGCATCGGAATCTATAAATAGTGTCAATGGAATGGTTCAAAACATAGACTGTTAGAAGAGTCAGTCTTCTTGTACTGTAGTCGGCATTGTGCGTTTTGTATTTAATTCCGATGCAATTTCTGCGTTTTATTGTCAATAAGAAGGTCCAACGGATACAGTAAACCTGGAGTGAAGCATCGGAATCTCTAACTAGTGTCACAGGAATGGTTCAAACATAGACAGTAAGTAGAGTCAGTCTTCGTGTACTTAAGTCGTCATTTGGCCTTTTGTACTTAATTTCGATGCAATTTCTGTGTTTCATCGTCAATAAGACGGTCCAGGGGATACAGTTAACCTGAAGTGAATCATCGGATTCTATAACTTGTGTCACAGGAATGGTTCAAAACATAGTCAGTAAGAAGAGTCAGTCTTCTTGTACTTAAGTCTGCATTGTGCCTTTTCTACTTAATTCCAATGCAATTTCTGTGTTTCATCGTCAATAACAAGGGCAAAGGGATACAGTAAACCTGGAGTGAGCATCAAAATGTATAACTAGTGTCAATGGAATGGTTCAAATCATAGACAGTAAGAAGAGTCAGTCTTCTTGTACTTCAGTCGGCATTGTGCCTTTTGTATTTAATTCCGATGCAATTTCTGTGTTTCATCGTCAATAAGAAGGTCCAAGGGATACAGTAAACCTGAAGTGAAGCATCGGAATCTATAACTAGTGTCACAGGAAGGGTTCAAAACATCGTCGGTAGGAAGAGACGGTCTTCTTGTACATAAGTCGGCATTGTTCTTTTTGTATTTAATTCCGATGCAATTTCTGTGTTTCATCGTCAATAAGAAGGTCAGAGGGATACAGTAAACCTGAAGTGAGCATCGGAATCTATAACTAGTGTCACAGGAATGGTTCAAAACTTAGTCAGTAATAAGAGTCAGTCTTTTTGTACTTAAGTCGGCATTGTGCCTTTTGTGTTTAATTCCGATGCAATTTCTGTGTTTCATCGTCAATAAGAAGGTCCAAGGGACACAGTAAACCTGAAGCGAAGCATCGGAATCTATAACTAGTGTCACTGGAATGGTTCAAGACATAGACAGTAATAAGAGTCAGTCTTCTTGTACTTAACTCGGCATTGTGCCTTTTGTATTTAATTCCGATACATATTCTGTGTTTCATCGTCAATAAGAAGATCAGAGGGCTACAGTAAACCTGAAGTGGAGCATGGGAATCTATAACTAGTGTCACAGGAATGGTTCAAAACATTGAAAGTAGGAGGGGTCAGTCTTCTTGTACTTAAGTCGGCAATGTGGATTTTGTATTTAATTCCGATGCAATTTTTGTGTTTCATCGTCAATAAGAAGGTCCAAGGGATACAGTAAACCTGAAGTGAAGCATCGGAATCTATAACTAGTGTCACAGGAATGGTTCAAAACTTAGTCAGTAATAAGAGTCAGTCTTTTTGTACTTAAGTCGGCATTGTGCCTTTTGTGTTTAATTCCGATGCAATTTCTGTGTTTCATCGTCAATAAGAAGGTCCAAGGGACACAGTAAACCTGAAGCGAAGCATCGGAATCTATAACTAGTGTCACTGGAATGGTTCAAGACATAGACAGTAATAAGAGTCAGTCTTCTTGTACTTAACTCGGCATTGTGCCTTTTGTATTTAATTCCGATACATATTCTGTGTTTCATCGTCAATAAAAAGTTCAGAGGGATACAGTAAACCTGAAGTGAAGCTTCGGAATCTATAACTAGTGTCACAGGAATGGTTCAAGACTTAGTCAATAAGAAGAGTCAGTCTTTTTGTACTTAAGTCGGAATTGTGAATTTTGTTTTTAATTCCGATGCAATTTCTGTGTTTCATCGTCTATAAGAAGGTCCAAGGGATACAGAGTCAGTCTTCTTGTACTTAAGTCGGCATATTGCCTTTTGTATTTAATTCTGATGCAGTTTCTTTGTTTCATCGTCTATAGGAAGGTCCAAGGGAAACAGTATACCTGGAGTGAAGCACCGGAATCTATAACTAGTGTCACAGTAACGGTTCAAAGCATAGACTGTTAGAAAAGTCAGTCTTCTTGTAGTGTAGTCGGCATTGTGCGTTTTGTATTTAATTCCCATGCAATTTCTGCGTTTTATCGTCAATAAGAAGGTCCAACGGATACAGTAAACTTGGAGTGAAGCATCGGAATCTCTAACTAGTGTCACTGGAATGGTTCAAAACATAGACAGTAAGAAGAGTCAGTCTTCTTGTACTTAAGTCATCATTGTGCATTTTCTATTTAATTCTGATGCAATTTCTGTGTTTCATCGTCAATAAGAAGATCAGAGGGATACAGTAAACCTGAAGTGAAGCATCGCAATCTATAACTAGTGTCAATGGAATGGTTCAAAACATAGATAGTAGGAGTAGTCAGTCTTCTTGTACTTATGTCGGCATTGTGCCTTTTGTATTTAATACCGATGCATTTTCTGTGTTTCATCGTCAATAAGAAGGTCCAAGGGATACAGTAAACTTGGAGTGACGCATCGGAATCTATAACTAGTGTCACAGGAATGGTTCAAATCATAGACAGTAGGAAGAGTAAGTCTTCTTGTACTTAAGTCGGCATTGTGCCTTTTGTATTTAATTCCGATGCAATTTCTGTGTTTCATCGTCAATGAGAAGGTCGAAGGGATACAGTACAAATGAAGTGAAGCATCGGAAACTATAACTAGTGTCACAGGAATGGTTCAAAACATAGACAGTAAGAAGAGTCAGTTTTCTTGTACTTAAGTCTGCATTGTGTCATTTGTATTTAAATCCGATGGTATTTCTGTGTTTCATCGTCAATAAGAAGGTCCTAGAGACACAGTAAACCTGAAGTGAACCATCGGAATCTATAACTAGTGTCACAGGAATGGTTCAAAGCATAGACGGTAAGAAGAGTCAGTGTTCTTGTACTTAAGTCGGCATTGTGCCTTTTGTATTTAATTCCGACGCAATATCTGTGTTTCATCGTCAATAAGAAGGTCAGAGGAATACAGTAAACCTGGAGTGAAGCATCGGAATCTATAACTAGTGTCACTGGAATGGTTCAAATCATAGACAGTAGGAAGAATCAGTCTTCTTGTACTTAAGTCGGCATTGTGCCTTTTGTATTTAATTCCGATGCAATTTCTGTGTTTCATCGTCAATACGAAGTTCCTAGGGACACAGTAAACCTGAAGTGAAGCATCGGAAAATATAACTAGTGTCACAGGAATGGTTCAAAACATAGACTGTAAGAGGAGTCAGCCTTCTTGTACATAAGTCGGCATTGAGCCTTTTGTATTTAATTCCGATGCAATTTCTGTGTTTCATCGTCAATAAGAAGGTCCAAGGGATACAGTAAACCTGAAGTGAAGCATCGGAATTATAAACAGGTCTCACAGGAAACGATCAAAACATAGACAGTAAGATGAGTCAGTTTTCTTGTATTTAGGTATTCATTGTGACTTTTGTATTTAATTCCGCTGCAATTTCTGTGTTTCATCGTCAATAAGTAGGTCCAAGGGGTACAGTAAACCTGAGGTGAAGCATCGGAATCTAAAAGTCGTCTCACAGGAAAGGTTCAAAACATAGACAGTAAGAAGTGTCAGCCTTATTGTACTTAAGTCGGCATTGTGCCTTTTGTGTTTGATTCCGATTCAATCTCTGTGTTTCATCGTGAATACGAAGGTCCAAGGGGTACAGTAAACCTGAGGTGAACTATCGGAATCTAAAACTGGTCTCACAGGAGAGATTCAAACATAGACAGTAAGAAGACTCAGTCTCCTTGTACTAAAGTCGCATTGTGCCTTTTATATTTAATTCCGATGCAATTTCTGTGTTTCATCGTCAATAAGTAGGTCCAAGGCATACAGTGAACCTCAAGTGAAGCATCGGAATCCATCCCTAGTGTCACAGGAATGGTTCAAAATATAGACAGTAAGAAGAATCAGTCTTCTTGTACTTATGTCGGCATTGTGCCTTTTGTATTTATTTCCGATGCAATTTCTGTGTTTCATCGTCAATAAGAAGGTCCAAGGGATACAGTAAACCTGGAGTGAAGCATCGGAATCTATAACTAGTGTCAATGGAATGGTTCAAAGCATAGACAGTAAGAAGAGTCAGTCTTCTTGTACTTAAGTCGGCATTGTGCCTTTTGTATTTAATTCCGATGCAATTTCTGTGTTTCATCGACAATAAGAAGGTCAGAGGGGTACCGTAAACCTGAAGTGAAGCATCGGAATCTATAACTAGAGTCACAGGAATGGTTCAAACATAGACACTAAGAAGGGTCAGTCTTCTTGAACTAAAGTCGGCATTGTGCCTTTTGTATTTAATTCAGATGCAATTTCTGTGTTTCTTCGTCAATTAGAAGGTCCAAGGGATAAGGTAAACCTGGAGTGAAGCATCGGAATCTATAATTAGTGTCTCAAGAATGGTTCAAAACATAGGCAGTAAGAAGAGTCAGTCTTCTTGTAGTTATGTCGGCATTGTGCCTTTTGTATTTAATTCCGATGCAATTTCTGTGATTCATCGTCAATAAAAAGTTCAGAGGGATACAGTAAACCTGAAGTGAAGCATCGGAATCTTTAACTAGTGTCACAGGAATGGTCAAAACATACACAGTAGGAAGAGTCAGTCTTCTTGTACATAAGTCGGCGTTGTGCCTTTTGTATTTAATTCGGATGCAATTTCTTTGTTTCATCGTCGATAGGAAGGTCAGAGGGTTACAGCAAACCTGAAGTGAAGCATCGGAATCTATAACTAGTGTCACAGGAATGGTTCAAAACAAAGACAGTAAGAAGTGTCAGTCTTGTTGTACTTAAGTCGGCATTGTTCCTTTTCTATTTAATTCCGATGCCATGGCTGTGTTTCATCGTCAATAAGTAGGTCCAAGGGATACAGTAAACCTGAAGTGAAGCATCGGAATCTATCACTAGTGTCACAGGAAAGGTTCAAACCATAGTCAGTAAGAGGCGTTAGTCTTTAGTCTCCTCGTACTTATGTCGGCATTGTGCCTTTTCTATTTAATTCTGATGCAATTTCTGTGTTTCATAGTCAATAAGAAGGTCCAAGGGATACAGTAAACCTGTAGTGAAGCATCGGAATCTGTAACTAGTGTCCACAGGAATGGTTCAAAACATAAACAGTAAGAAGAGTCAGTCTTCTTGTACTTAAGTCGGCATTGTGCCTTTTGTATTTAATTCGGATGCAATTTCTTGTTTCATCGTCTATAGGAAGGTCCAAGGGAAACAGTATACCTGTAGTGAAGCACCGGAATCTATAACTAGTGTCACAGTAATGGCTCAAAGCATAGACTGTTAGAAGAGTCAGTCTTCTTGTAACTGTAGTCGGCATTGTGCGTTTTGTATTTAATTCCGAAGCAATTTCTGCGTTTATAGTCAATAAGAAGGTCCAACGGATACAGTAAACCCTCGAGTGAAGCATCGGAATCTCTAACTAGTGTCACTGGAATGGTTCAAAACTTAGACAGTAAGAAGAGTCTGTCGTCTTGTACTTAACCTCTGCATTGTGCCTTTTGTATTTATTTCCGATGCAATTTCTGTGTTTCATCGTCAATAAGAAGGTCCAAGGGATACAGTAACCTGAAGTGAAGCATCGGAATTTATAACTAGTGTCACAGGAATGGTTCAAAACATAGTCAGTAAGAAGAGTCAGTCTTCTTGTACTTAAGTCATCATTGTGCATTTTCTATTTAATTCTGATGCAATTTCTGTGTTTCATCGTCAATAAGAAGTTCAGAGGGATACAGTAAACCTGAAGTGAATCATCGCAATCTATAACTAGTGTCAATGGAATGGTTCAAAACATAGATAGTAGGAATAGTCAGTCTTCTTGTACTTAAGTCGGCATTGTGCCTTTTGTATTTAATACCGATGCATTTTCTGTGTTACAACGTCAATAAGAAGGTCCAAGGGATACAGTAAACCTGAAGTGAAGCATTGGAAACTATACCCCAGTGTCACAGGAATGGTTCAAAGCATAGACTGTAAGAAGAGTCAGTCTTCTTGTACATAAGTCGGCATTGAGCCTTTTGTATTTAATTCCGATGCAATTTCTGTGTTTCATCGTCAATAAGAAGGTCCAAGGGATACAGTAACCTGAAGTGAAGCATCGGAATTAAAAACAGGTCTCACAGGAGAGGATCAAAACATAGACAGTAAGATGAGTCAGTTTTCTTGTATTTAGGTATTCATTGTGACATTTTGTATTTAATTCCGATGCATTTTCTGTGTTTCATCGTCAGTAAGTAGGTCCAAGGGGTACAGTAAACCTGAGGTGAAGCATCGGAATCTAAAAGTCGTCTCACAGGAAAGGTTCAAAACATAGACAATAGAAGTGTCAGCCTTATTGTACTTAAGTCGGCATTGTGCCTTTTGTGTTTGATTCCGATGCGATCTCTGAGTTTCATCGTGAATACGAAGGTCCAAGGGGTACAGTAAACCTGAGGTGAAGTATCGGAATCTAAAAACTGGTCTCACAGGAGAGATTCAAACATAGACAGTAGAAGAGTCAGTCTTCTTGTACTTAAGTCGGCATTGTGCCTTTTGTATTTAATTCCGATGCAATTTCTGTGTTTCATCGTCAATAAGTAGGTCCAAGGGATACAGTAAACCTCAAGTGAAGCATCGGAATCTATCCCTAGTGACACAGGAATGGTTCAAATTATAGACAGTAAGAAGAGTCAGTCATCTTGTACTTATGTCGGCATTGTGCCTTTTGTATTTAATTCCGATGCAATTTCTGTGTTCATCGTCAATAAGAAGGTCCAAGGGATACAGTAAACCTGGAGTGAAGCATCGGAATCTATAACTAGTGTCACAGGAATGGTTCAAATCATAGACAGTAGGAAGAGTAAGTCTTCTTGTACTTAAGTCGGCATTGTGCCTTTTGTATTTAATTCCGATGCATTTTCTGTGTTTCATCGTCAATGAGAAGGTCGAAGGGATACACTACAAATGAAGTGAAGCATCGGAAACTATAACTAGTGTCACAGGAATGGTTCAAAACATAGACAGTAAGAAGAGTCAGTGTTCTTGTACTTAAGTCGGCATTGTGCCTTTTGTATTTAATTCCGACGCAATATCTGTGTTTCATCGTCAATAAGAAGGTCCAAGGGATACAGTAAACCTGAAGTGAAGCATCGGAATTATAAACAGGTCTCACAGGAAAGGATCAAAACATAGACAGTAAGATGAGTCAGTTTTCTTGTATTTTGGTATTCATTGTGACTTTTGTATTTAATTCCGATGCAATTTCTGTGTTTCATCGTCAATAAGTAGGTCCAAGGGGTACAGTAAACCTGAGGTGAAGCATCGGAATCTAAAAGTCGTCTCACAGGAAAGGTTCAAAACATAGACAGTAAGAAGTGTCAGCCTTATTGTACTTAAGTCGGCATTGTGCCTTTTGTGTTTGATTCCGATGCAATCTCTGTGTTTCATCGTGAATACGAAGGTCCAAGGGGTACAGTAAACCTGAGGTGAAGTATCGGAATCTAAAAACTGGTCTCACAGGAGAGATTCAAACATAGACAGTAAGAAGACTCAGTCTCCTTGTACTTAAGTCGCATTGTGCCTTTTGTATTTAATTCCAATGCAATTTCTGTGTTTCATCGTCAATAAGTAGGTCCAAGGGATACAGTAAACCTCAAGTGAAGCACCGGAATCCATCCCTAGTGTCACAGGAATGGTTCAAAATATAGACAGTAAGAAGAGTCAGTCTTCTTGTACTTATGTCGGCATTGTGCCTTTTGTATTTAATTCCGATGCAATTTCTGTGTTTCATCGTCAATAAGAAGGTCCAAGGGATACAGTAAACCTGGAGTGAAGCATCGGAATCTATGACTAGTGTCAATGGAATGGTTCAAAACATAGACAGTAAGATGAGTCAGTTTTCTTGTATTTAGGGTATTCATTGTGACTTTGGTATTTAATTCCGATGCAATTTCTGTGTTTCATCGTCAATAAGTAGGTCCAAGGGGTACAGTAAACCTGAGGTGAAGCATCGGAATCTAAAAGTCGTCTCACAGGAAAGGTTCAAAACATAGACAGTAAGAAGTGTCAGCCTTATTGTACTTAAGTCGGCATTGTGCCTTTTGTGTTTGATTCCGATGCGATCTCTGTGTTTCATCGTGAATACGAAGGTCCAAGGGGTACAGTAAACCTGAGGTGAAGTATCGGAATCTAAAACTGGTCTCACAGGAGAGATTCAAACATAGACAGTAAGAAGAGTCAGTCTTCTTGTACTTAAGTCGGCATTGTCCCTTTTGTATTTAATTCCGATGCAATTTCTGTGTTTCATCGTCAATAAGAAGACCAGAGGGATACAGTAAACCTGAAGTGAAGCATCGCAATCTATAACTAGTGTCACGGGAATGGTTCAAAACATAGATAGTAGGAATAGTCAGTCATCTTGTACTTAAGTCGGCATTGTGCCTTTTATATTTAATACCGATGCATTTTCTGTGTTTCAACGTCAATAAGAAGGTCCAAAGGATACAGTAAACCTGAAGTGAAGCATCGGAAATCTATAACTAGTGTCACTGGAATGGTTCAAATCATAGACAGTAGGAAGATACAGTCTTCTTGTACTTAAGTCGGCATTGTGCCTTTTGTATTTAATTCCGATGCAATTTCTGTGTTTCATCGTCAATAAGAAGTTCCTAGGGACACAGTAAACCTGAAAGTGAAGCATCGGAAACTATAACTAGTGTCACAGGAATGGCTCAAAACATAGACTGTAAGAAGAGTCATTCTTCTTGTACATAAGTCGGCATTGAGCCTTTTGTATTTAATTCCGATGCAATTTCTGTGTTTCATCGTCAATAAGAAGGTCCAAGGGATACAGTAAGCCTGAAGTGAAGCATCGGAATTAAAAACAGGTCTCACAGGAAAGGATCAAAACATAGACAGTAAGATGAGTCAGTTTTCTTGTATTTAGGTATTCATTGTGACTTTTGTATTTAATTCCGATGCAATATCTGTGATTCATCGTCAATAAGTAGGTCCATGGTGGTACAGTAAACCTGAGTGAAGCATCGGAAACTAAAAGTCGTCTCACAGGAAAGGTTCAAAACATAGACAGTAAGAAGTGTCAGCCTTATTGTACTTAAGTCGGCATTGTGCCTTTTGTGTTTGATTCCGATGCGATCTCTGTGTTTCATCGTCAATGAGAAGGTCGAAGGGATACAGTACACCTGAAGTGAAGCGTCGGAAATTATAACTAGTGTCACAGGAATGGTTCAAAACATAGACAGTAAGAAGAGTCAATCTTCTTGTACTTAAGTCTGCATTGTGTCCTTTGTATTTAAATCCGATGGTATTTCTGTGTTTCAACGTCAATAAGAAGGTCCTATGGACACAGTAAACCTGAAGTGAAGCATCGGAATCTATGACTAGTGTCACAGGAATGGTTCAAAACATAGACGGTAAGGAGAGTCAGTTTCTTGTACTTACGTCGGCATTGTGCCTTTTCTATTTAATTCCGACGCAATATCTGTGTTTCATCGTCAATAAGAAGGTCAGAGGGATACAGTAAATCTGGAGTGAAGCATCGAAATCTATAACTAGTGACACTGGAATGGTTCAAATCATAGACAGTAGGAAGATTCAGTTTTCTTGTACTTAAGTCGGCATTGTGCCCTTTGTATTTCATTCCGATGCAATTTCTGTGTTTCATCGTCAATAAGAAGTTCCAAGGGATACAGTAAACCTGAAGTGAAGCATCGGAAACTATAACTAGTGTCACAGGAATGGTTCAAAACATAGACTGTAAGAAGAGTCAGTCTTCTTGTACTTAAGTCGGAATTGAGCCTTTTGTATTTAATTCCGATGCAATTTCTGTGTTTCATCGTCAATAAGAAGGTCCAAGGGATACAGTAAACCTGAAGTGAAGCATCGGAATTATAAACTGGTCTCACAGGAAAGGATCAAATCATAGACAGCAAGATGAGTCAATCTTCTTGTATTTATTTATTCATTGTGACTTTTGTATTTACTTCCGACGCAATTTCTGTGTTTCATCGTCAATAAGAAGGTCCAAGGGAAACAGTATACCTGAAGTGAAGCATCGGAATCTAAAAGTCGTCTCACAGGAAAGGTTCAAAACATAGACAGTAAGAAGTGTCAGCCTTATTGTACTTATGTCGGCATTTTGCCTTTTGTGTATGATTCCGATGCAATCTCTGTGTTTCATCGTGAATACGAAGGTCCAAGGGGTACAGTAAACCTGAGGTGAAGTATCGGAATCTAAAACTGGTCTCACAGGAGGGAATCAAAACATAGACATTAAGAAGAGTCAGTCTTCTTGTACTTATGTCGGCATTGTGCCTTTTGTATCTAATTCCGATGCAATTTCTGTTTTTCATCGTCAATAAGCCGGTCAAAGGGATACAGTACACCTGGAGTGAAGCATCGGAATCTATAACTAGTGTCACAGGAATGGTTCAAAACATAGACAGTAAGAAGAGTCAGTCTTCTTGAACTTAAGTCGGCATTGTGCCTTTTGTATTTAATTCCGATGCTATTTCTGTGTTTCATCGTCAATAAGTAGGTCCAAGGGATACAGAAAACCTGAAGTGAAGCATCGGAAACTATAACTTGTGTCACAGGAATGGTTCAAAACATAGACAGTAAGAAGAGTCAGTCTTCTTGTACTTAAGTCTGCATTGTGTCAGTTGTATTTAAATCCGATGGGATTTCTGTGTTTCATCGTCAATGAGAAGGTCCAAGGGACACTGTAAACCTGAAGTGAAGCATCGGAATCTATAACTAGTGTCACAGTAATGATTCAAAATATAGACGGTAAGAAGAGTCAGTCTTCTTGTACTTAAGTCGGCATTGTGCCTTTTCTATTTAATTCCGATGCAATATCTGTGTTTCATCGTCAATAAGAAGGTCACTGGGATACAGTAAACCGGAAGTGAAGCATCGGAATCTACAACTAGTGTCACAGGAATGGTTCCAAACATAGACAGTAAGAAGGGTCAGTCTTCTTGTACTTAAGTCGGCATTGTGCCATTTGTATTTATTTCCGATGCAATTTCTGTGTGTCATCGTCAATAAGAAGGTCCAAGGGAAACAGTACAACTGAAGTCAAGCATCGGAATCTATAACTAGTGTCACAGGAATGGTTCAAAACATAGACAGTAAGAAAAGTCAGTCGTCTTGTACTTAAGTCGGCATTGTGCCTTTTCTATTTAATTCCGATGCAATTTCTGTGTTTCATCGTGAATAAGAAGGTCAGCGGGATACAGTAAACCTGAAGTGAAGCATCCGAATCTATAACTAGTGTCACAGGAATGGTTCAAAACATAGTCAGTAAAAAGAGTCAGTCTTCTTGTACTTAAGTCGGCATTGTGCCTTTTGTATTTAATTCCGATGCAATTTCTGTGTTTCATCGTCAATAAGTAGGTCCAAGGGTACAGTAAACCTGAGGTGAAGCATCGGAATGTAAAAGTCGTCTCACAGGAAAGGTTCAAAACATAGACAGTAAGAAGTGTCAGCCTTATTGTACTTAAGTCGGCTTTGTGCCTTTTGTGTTTGATTCCGATGCGATCTCTGTGTTTCATCGTGAATACGAAGGTCCAAGGGGTACAGTAAACCTGAGGTGAAGTATCGGAATCTAAAACTGGTCTCACAGGAGAGATTCAAACATAGACAGTAAGAAGAGTCAGTCTTCTTGTACTTAAGTCGGCATTGTGCCTTTTGTATTTAATTCCGATGCAATTTCTGTGTTTCATCGTCAATAAGAAGACCAGAGGGATACAGTAAACCTGAAGTGAAGCATCGCATCTATAACTAGTGTCACGGGAATGGTTCAAAACATAGATAGTAGGAATAGTCAGTCATCTTGTACTTAAGTCGGCATTGTGCCTTTTATATTTAATACCGATGCATTTTCTGTGTTTCAACGTCAATAAGAAGGTCCAAAGGATACAGTAAACCTGAAGTGAAGCATCGAAATCTATAACTAGTGTCACTGGAATGGTTCAAATCATAGACAGTAGGAAGATACAGTCTTCTTGTACTTAAGTCGGCATTGTGCCTTTTGTATTTAATTCCGATGCAATTTCTGTGTTTCATCGTCAATAAGAAGTTCCTAGGGACACAGTAAACCTGAAGTGAAGCATCGGAAACTATAACTAGTGTCACAGGAATGGTTCAAAACATAGACTGTAAGAAGAGTCAGTCTTCTTGTACATATGTCGGCATTGAGCCTTTGTATTTAATTCCAATGCAATTTCTGTGTTTCATCGTCAATAAGAAGGTCCAAGGGATACAGTAAACCTGAAGTGAAGCATCGGAATTAAAAACAGGTCTCACAGGAAAGGATCAAAACATAGACAGTAAGATGAGTCAGTTTTCTTGTATTTAGGTATTCATTGTGACTTTTGTATTTAATTCCGATGCAATTTCTGTGTTTCATCGTCAATAAGTAGGTCCAAGGGGTACAGTAAACCTGAGGTGAAGCATCGGAATCTAAAAGTCGTCTCACAGGAAAGGTTCAAAACATAGACAGTAAGAAGTGTCAGCCTTATTGTACTTAAGTCGGCATTGTACCTTTTGTGTTTGATTCCGATGCGATCTCTGTGTTTCATCGTGAATACGAAGGTCCAAGGGGTACAGTAAACCTGAGGTGAAGTATCGGAATCTAAAACTGGTCTCACAGGAGAGATTCAAACATAGACAGTAAGAAGAGTCTGTCTTCTTGTACTTAAGTCGGCATTGTGCCTTTTGTATTTAATTCCGATGCAATTTCTGTGTTTCATCGTCAATAAGTAGGTCCAAGGGATACAGTAAACCTCAAGTGAAGCATCGGAATCTATCCCTTGTGTCACAGGAATGGTTCAAAATATAGACAGTAAGAAGAGTCAGTCTTCTTGTACCTATGTCGGCATTGTGCATTTTGTATTTAATTCCGATGCAATTTCTGTGTTTCATCGTCAATAAGAAGGTCCAAGGGATACAGTAAACTTGGAGTGACGCATCGTAATCTATAACTAGTGTCACAGGAATGGTTCAAATCATAGACAGTAGGAAGAGTAAGTCTTCTTGTACTTAAGTCGGCATTGTGCCTTTTGTATTTAAATCCGATGGTATTTCTGTGTTTCAACGTCAATAAGAAGGTCCTATGGACACAGTAAACCTGAAGTGAAGCATCGGAATCTATAACTAGTGTCACAGGAATGGTTCAAAACATAGACGGTAAGGAGAGTCAGTTTCTTGTACTTAAGTCGGCATTGTGCCTTTTGTATTTAATTCCGACGCAATATCTGTGTTTCATCGTCAATAAGAAGGTCAGAGGGATACAGTAAATCTGGAGTGAAGCATCGAAATCTATAACTAGTGACACTGGAATGGTTCAAATCATAGACAGTAGGAAGATTCAGTTTTCTTGTACTTAAGTCGGCATTGTGCCCTTTGTATTTCATTCCGATGCAATTTCTGTGTTTCATCGTCAATAAGAAGTTCCAAGGGATACAGTAAACCTGAAGTGAAGCATCGGAAACTATAACTAGTGTCACAGGAATGGTTCAAATCATAGACTCTAAGAAGTGTCAGTCTTCTTGTACTTAAGTCGGAATTGAGCCTTTTGTATTTAATTCCGATGCAATTTCTGTGTTTCATCGTCAATAAGAAGGTCCAAGGGATACAGTAAACCTGAAGTGAAGCATCGGAATTATAAACTGGTCTCACAGGAAAGGATCAAATCATAGACAGCAAGATGAGTCAATCTTCTTGTATTTATTTATTCATTGTGACTTTTGTATTTACTTCCGACGCAATTTCTGTGTTTCATCGTCAATAAGAAGGTCCAAGGGAAACAGTATACCTGAAGTGAAGCATCGGAATCTAAAAGTCGTCTCACAGGAAAGGTTCAAAACATAGACAGTAAGAAGTGTCAGCCTTATTGTACTTATGTCGGCATTTTGCCTTTTGTGTATGATTCCGATGCAATCTCTGTGTTTCATCGTGAATACGAAGGTCCAAGGGGTACAGTAAACCTGAGGTGAAGTATCGGAATCTAAAACTGGTCTCACAGGAGGGAATCAAAACATAGACATTAAGAAGAGTCAGTCTTCTTGTACTTATGTCGGCATTGTGCCTTTTGTATCTAATTCCGATGCAATTTCTGTTTTTCATCGTCAATAAGCCGGTCCAAGGGATACAGTAAACCTGGAGTGAAGCATCGGAATCTATAACTAGTGTCACAGGAATGGTTCAAAACATAGACAGTAAGAAGAGTCAGTCTTCTTGAACTTAAGTCGGCATTGTGCCTTTTGTATTTAATTCCGATGCAATATCTGTGTTTCATCGTCAATAAGAAGGTCACTGGGATACAGTAAACCGGAAGTGAAGCATCGGAATCTACAACTAGTGTCACAGGAATGGTTCCAAACATAGACAGTAAGAAGGGTCAGTCTTCTTGTACTTAAGTCGGCATTGTGCCATTTGTATTTATTTCCGATGCAATTTCTGTGTGTCATCGTCAATAAGAAGGTCCAAGGGAAACAGTACAACTGAAGTCAAGCATCGGAATCTATAACTAGTGTCACAGGAATGGTTCAAAACATAGACGGTAAGAAAAGTCAGTCGTCTTGTACTTAAGTCGGCATTGTGCCTTTTCTATTTCATTCCGATGCAATTTCTGTGTTTCATCGTGAAGAAGAAGGTCAGCGGGATACAGTAAACCTGAAGTGAAGCATCCGAATCTATAACTAGTGTCACAGGAATGGTTCAAAACATAGCCAGTAAAAAAAGTCAGTCTTCTTGTACTTAAGTCGGCATTGTGCCTTTTGTATTTAATTCCGATGCAATTTCTGTGTTTCATCGTCAATAAGTAGGTCAGAGGGATACAGTAAACCTGAAGTGAAGCAACGGAATCTATAACTAGTGTCACAGGAATGGTTCTAATCATAGTCAGTAAAAAGAGTCAGTCTTTTTATACATAAGTCGCCATTGTGCCTTTTGTGTTTAATTCCGATGCAGTTTCTATGTTTCATCGTCAAAAAGAAGGTCCAAGAGATACAGTAAACCAGAAATGAAGCATCGGAATCCATAACTAGTGTCACAGGAATGGTTCAAAACATAGACAGTAAGAAGACTCAGTCTTCTTGTACTTAAGTCGGCATTGTGCATTTTGTATTTAAATCCGATGCAATTTCTGTGTTTCATCGTCAACAAGAAGGTCCAAGGGATACAGTAAACCTGAAGTGAACCATCTTAATTATAAACTGGTGTCACAGGAAAGGATCAAAACATAGACATTAAGATGAGTCAGTCTTCTTGTATTTAGGTTTTCACTGTGACTTATGTATTTAATTCCGATGCAATCTCTGTGTTTCATCGTGAATACGAAGGTCCAAGGGGTACAGTAAACCTGAGGTGAAGTATCGGAGTCTAAAACTGGTCTCACTGGAGAGATTCAAAACATAGACAGTAAGAAGAGTCAGTCTTCTTGTACCTAAGTCGGCATTGTGCCTATTGTATTTAATTCCGATGCAATTTCTGTGTTTCATCGTCAATAAGGTCAGAGGGATACAGTAAACCTGAAGTGAAGCATCAGAATCTATAACTAGTGTCACAGGAATGGTTCTAACCATAGTCAATAAGAAGAGTCAGTCTTATTGTACTTAAGTCGTCATTGTGCCTTTTGAGTTTAATTCCGATGCAATTTCTGTGTATCTTCGTCAATAACAAGGTCCAAGCGACACAGTAAACCTGAAGTGAAGCATCGGAATCTATAACTAGTGTCACAGGAATGGTTCTAATCATAGTCAGTAAAAAGAGTCAGTCTTTTTATACATAAGTCGCCATTGTGCCATTTGTATTTATTTCCGATGCAATTTCTGTGTGTCATCGTCAATAAGAAGGTCCAAGGGAAACAGTACAACTGAAGTCAAGCATCGGAATCTATAACTAGTGTCACAGGAATGGTTCAATACATAGCCAGTAAGAAGAGTCAGTCATCTTGTACTTAAGTAAGCATTGTGGCGTTTCTATTTAATTCCGTTGGAATTTCTGTGTTTCAACGTCAATAAGAAGGTCAGATGGATACAGTAAACCTAAAGTGAAGCATCGGGATCTATAACTAGAGTCAAGGGAATGGTTCAAAACATAGTCAGTAAAAAGAGTCATTCTTCTTGTACTTAAGTCGGCATTGTACCTTTTGTATTTAATCCCGATGCAATTTCTGTATTTCATCGTCAATAAGAAGGTCCAAGGGATACAGTAAACCTAAAGTGAAGCATCGGAATCTATAAGTAGTGTCACAGGAATGGTTCAAAACATAGACAGTAAGAAGAGTCAGTCTTCTTGTACTTAAGTCGGTTTTGTGCCTTTTGTATTTAATTCCGATGCAATTTCTGTGTTTCATCGTCAATAAGAAGTTCCTAGGGACACAGTAAACCTGAAGTGAAGCATCGGAAAATATAACTAGTGTCACAGGAATGGTTCAAATCATAGACTCTAAGAAGTGTCAGTCTTCTTGTACTTAAGTCGGAATTGAGCCTTTTGTATTTAATTCCGATGCAATTTCTGTGTTTCATCGTCAATAAGAAGGTCCAAGGGATACAGTAAACCTGAAGTGAAGCATCGGAATTATAAACTGGTCTCACAGGAAAGGATCAAATCATAGACAGCAAGATGAGTCAATCTTCTTGTATTTATTTATTCATTGTGACTTTTGTATTTACTTCCGACGCAATTTCTGTGTTTCATCGTCAATAAGAAGGTCCAAGGGAAACAGTATACCTGAAGTGAAGCATCGGAATCTAAAAGTCGTCTCACAGGAAAGGTTCAAAACATAGACAGTAAGAAGTGTCAGCCTTATTGTACTTATGTCGGCATTTTGCCTTTTGTGTATGATTCCGATGCAATCTCTGTGTTTCATCGTGAATACGAAGGTCCAAGGGGTACAGTAAACCTGAGGTGAAGTATCGGAATCTAAAACTGGTCTCACAGGAGGGAATCAAAACATAGACATTAAGAAGAGTCAGTCTTCTTGTACTTATGTCGGCATTGTGCCTTTTGTATCTAATTCCGATGCAATTTCTGTTTTTCATCGTCAATAAGCCGGTCCAAGGGATACAGTAAACCTGGAGTGAAGCATCGGAATCTATAACTAGTGTCACAGGAATGGTTCAAAACATAGACAGTAAGAAGAGTCAGTCTTCTTGAACTTAAGTCGGCATTGTGCCTTTTGTATTTAATTCCGATGCAATATCTGTGTTTCATCGTCAATAAGAAGGTCACTGGGATACAGTAAACCGGAAGTGAAGCATCGGAATCTACAACTAGTGTCACAGGAATGGTTCCAAACATAGACAGTAAGAAGGGTCAGTCTTCTTGTACTTAAGTCGGCATTGTGCCATTTGTATTTATTTCCGATGCAATTTCTGTGTGTCATCGTCAATAAGAAGGTCCAAGGGAAACAGTACAACTGAAGTCAAGCATCGGAATCTATAACTAGTGTCACAGGAATGGTTCAAAACATAGACGGTAAGAAAAGTCAGTCGTCTTGTACTTAAGTCGGCATTGTGCCTTTTCTATTTCATTCCGATGCAATTTCTGTGTTTCATCGTGAAGAAGAAGGTCAGCGGGATACAGTAAACCTGAAGTGAAGCATCCGAATCTATAACTAGTGTCACAGGAATGGTTCAAAACATAGTCAGTAAAAAAAGTCAGTCTTCTTGTACTTAAGTCGGCATTGTGCCTTTTGTATTTAATTCCGATGCAATTTCTGTGTTTCATCGTCAATAAGTAGGTCAGAGGGATACAGTAAACCTGAAGTGAAGCAACGGAATCTATAACTAGTGTCACAGGAATGGTTCTAATCATAGTCAGTAAAAAGAGTCAGTCTTTTTATACATAAGTCGCCATTGTGCCTTTTGTGTTTAATTCCGATGCAGTTTCTATGTTTCATCGTCAAAAAGAAGGTCCAAGAGATACAGTAAACCAGAAATGAAGCATCGGAATCCATAACTAGTGTCACAGGAATGGTTCAAAACATAGACAGTAAGAAGACTCAGTCTTCTTGTACTTAAGTCGGCATTGTGCATTTTGTATTTAAATCCGATGCAATTTCTGTGTTTCATCGTCAACAAGAAGGTCCAAGGGATACAGTAAACCTGAAGTGAACCATCTTAATTATAAACTGGTGTCACAGGAAAGGATCAAAACATAGACATTAAGATGAGTCAGTCTTCTTGTATTTAGGTTTTCACTGTGACTTATGTATTTAATTCCGATGCAATCTCTGTGTTTCATCGTGAATACGAAGGTCCAAGGGGTACAGTAAACCTGAGGTGAAGTATCGGAGTCTAAAACTGGTCTCACTGGAGAGATTCAAAACATAGACAGTAAGAAGAGTCAGTCTTCTTGTACCTAAGTCGGCATTGTGCCTTTTGTATTTAATTCCGATGCAATTTCTGTGTTTCATCGTCAATAAGAAGGTCAGAGGGATACAGTAAACCTGAAGTGAAGCATCAGAATCTATAACTAGTGTCACAGGAATGGTTCTAACCATAGTCAATAAGAAGAGTCAGTCTTATTGTACTTAAGTCGTCATTGTGCCTTTTGAGTTTAATTCCGATGCAATTTCTGTGTATCTTCGTCAATAACAAGGTCCAAGCGACACAGTAAACCTGAAGTGAAGCATCGGAATCTATAACTAGTGTCACAGGAATGGTTCTAATCATAGTCAGTAAAAAGAGTCAGTCTTTTTATACATAAGTCGCCATTGTGCCATTTGTATTTATTTCCGATGCAATTTCTGTGTGTCATCGTCAATAAGAAGTTCCAAGGGAAACAGTACAACTGAAGTCAAGCATCGGAATCTATAACTAGTGTCACAGGAATGGTTCAATACATAGCCAGTAAGAAGAGTCAGTCATCATGTACTTAAGTAAGCATTGTGGCGTTTCTATTTAATTCCGTTGGAATTTCTGTGTTTCAACGTCAATAAGAAGGTCAGATGGATACAGTAAACCTAAAGTGAAGCATCGGGATCTATAACTAGAGTCAAGGGAATGGTTCAAAACATAGTCAGTAAAAAGAGTCATTCTTCTTGTACTTAAGTCGGCATTGTACCTTTTGTATTTAATCCCGATGCAATTTCTGTATTTCATCGTCAATAAGAAGGTCCAAGGGATACAGTAAACCTAAAGTGAAGCATCGGAATCTATAAGTAGTGTCACAGGAATGGTTCAAAACATAGACAGTAAGAAGAGTCAGTCTTCTTGTACTTAAGTCGGTTTTGTGCCTTTTGTATTTAATTCTGATGCAGTTTCTGTGTTTCATCGTCAATAAGATGGTCAGAGGGATACAGTAAAACTGAAGTGAAGCATCGGAATCTATAACTAGTGTCACAGGAATGGTTCAAAACATAGATAGTAGGAAGAGTCAGTCTTCTAGTACTTACGTCGGCATTGTGCCTTTTGTATTTAATTCCGATGCAATTTCTGTGTTTCATCAACAATAAGAAGGTCAGAGGGATACAGTAAACCTGAAGTGAAGCATCGGAATCCAAAACTAGTGTCACAGGAATGGTTCAAGACATAGAGAGTAGGATGAGTCAGTCTTCTTGTACTTAAGTCGATATTGTGCATTTTGTATTTAATTCCTTTGCAATTTCAGTGTTTCATCGTCAATAACAAGGTCCAAGGTATACAGTAAACCTGAAGTGAAGCATCGCAATCTATAACTAGTGTCACAGGAATAGTTCAGAACATAGTCAGTAAGAAGAGTCAGTCTTCTTGTACTTAAGTCGGCATTGTGCTTTTTCTATTTAATTCCGATGCTATTTCTGTGTTTCATCGTCAATAAGAAGGTCAGAGGGATACAGTAAACCTGAAGTGAAGCATCGGAATCTATAGCTAGTGTCACAGGAATGGTTCAAAACATAGTCAGTAGGAGAAGTCAGTCTCTTTGTCCTTAAGTCGTTATTGTGCCTTTTGTATTTAGTTACGATGCAATTTCTGTGTTTCATCGTCAATAAGAAGGTTCAAGGGATACAGTAAACTTGGAGTGAAGCATCGGAATCTATAACTAGTGTCACAGGAATGGTTCAAAACATAGACAGTAAGGAGAGTCAGTCTTCTTGTACTTAAGTCGGCATTGTGCCTTTTGTATTTAATTCCGATGCAACTTCTCTGTTTCATCGTCAATAAGAAGGTCCAAGGGATACAGTAAACCTGAAGTGAAGCATCGGAATTAAAAACAGGTCTCACAGGAAAGGATCAAAACATAGACAGTAAGATGAGTCAGTTTTCTTGTATTTAGGTATTCATTGTGACTTTTGTATTTAATTCCGATGCAATTTCTGTGTTTCATCGTCAATAAGTAGGTCCAAGGGGTACAGTAAACCTGAGGTGAAGCATCGGAATCTAAAAGTCGTCTCACAGGAAAGGTTCAAAACATAGACAGTAAGAAGTGTCAGCCTTATTGTACTTAAGTCGGCATTGTACCTTTTGTGTTTGATTCCGATGCGATCTCTGTGTTTCATCGTGAATACGAAGGTCCAAGGGGTACAGTAAACCTGAGGTGAAGTATCGGAATCTAAAACTGGTCTCACAGGAGAGATTCAAACATAGACAGTAAGAAGAGTCTGTCTTCTTGTACTTAAGTCGGCATTGTGCCTTTTGTATTTAATTCCGATGCAATTTCTGTGTTTCATCGTCAATAAGTAGGTCCAAGGGATACAGTAAACCTCAAGTGAAGCATCGGAATCTATCCCTTGTGTCACAGGAATGGTTCAAAATATAGACAGTAAGAAGAGTCAGTCTTCTTGTACCTATGTCGGCATTGTGCATTTTGTATTTAATTCCGATGCAATTTCTGTGTTTCATCGTCAATAAGAAGGTCCAAGGGATACAGTAAACTTGGAGTGACGCATCGTAATCTATAACTAGTGTCACAGGAATGGTTCAAATCATAGACAGTAGGAAGAGTAAGTCTTCTTGTACTTAAGTCGGCATTGTGCCTTTTGTATTTAAATCCGATGGTATTTCTGTGTTTCAACGTCAATAAGAAGGTCCTATGGACACAGTAAACCTGAAGTGAAGCATCGGAATCTATAACTAGTGTCACAGGAATGGTTCAAAACATAGACGGTAAGGAGAGTCAGTTTCTTGTACTTAAGTCGGCATTGTGCCTTTTGTATTTAATTCCGACGCAATATCTGTGTTTCATCGTCAATAAGAAGGTCAGAGGGATACAGTAAATCTGGAGTGAAGCATCGAAATCTATAACTAGTGACACTGGAATGGTTCAAATCATAGACAGTAGGAAGATTCAGTTTTCTTGTACTTAAGTCGGCATTGTGCCCTTTGTATTTCATTCCGATGCAATTTCTGTGTTTCATCGTCAATAAGAAGTTCCAAGGGATACAGTAAACCTGAAGTGAAGCATCGGAAACTATAACTAGTGTCACAGGAATGGTTCAAATCATAGACTCTAAGAAGTGTCAGTCTTCTTGTACTTAAGTCGGAAATGAGCCTTTTGTATTTAATTCCGATGCAATTTCTGTGTTTCATCGTCAATAAGAAGGTCCAAGGGATACAGTAAACCTGAAGTGAAGCATCGGAATTATAAACTGGTCTCACAGGAAAGGATCAAATCATAGACAGCAAGATGAGTCAATCTTCTTGTATTTATTTATTCATTGTGACTTTTGTATTTACTTCCGACGCAATTTCTGTGTTTCATCGTCAATAAGAAGGTCCAAGGGAAACAGTATACCTGAAGTGAAGCATCGGAATCTAAAAGTCGTCTCACAGGAAAGGTTCAAAACATAGACAGTAAGAAGTGTCAGCCTTATTGTACTTATGTCGGCATTTTGCCTTTTGTGTATGATTCCGATGCAATCTCTGTGTTTCATCGTGAATACGAAGGTCCAAGGGGTACAGTAAACCTGAGGTGAAGTATCGGAATCTAAAACTGGTCTCACAGGAGGGAATCAAAACATAGACATTAAGAAGAGTCAGTCTTCTTGTACTTATGTCGGCATTGTGCCTTTTGTATCTAATTCCGATGCAATTTCTGTTTTTCATCGTCAATAAGCCGGTCCAAGGGATACAGTAAACCTGGAGTGAAGCATCGGAATCTATAACTAGTGTCACAGGAATGGTTCAAAACATAGACAGTAAGAAGAGTCAGTCTTCTTGAACTTAAGTCGGCATTGTGCCTTTTGTATTTAATTCCGATGCAATATCTGTGTTTCATCGTCAATAAGAAGGTCACTGGGATACAGTAAACCGGAAGTGAAGCATCGGAATCTACAACTAGTGTCACAGGAATGGTTCCAAACATAGACAGTAAGAAGGGTCAGTCTTCTTGTACTTAAGTCGGCATTGTGCCATTTGTATTTATTTCCGATGCAATTTCTGTGTGTCATCGTCAATAAGAAGGTCCAAGGGAAACAGTACAACTGAAGTCAAGCATCGGAATCTATAACTAGTGTCACAGGAATGGTTCAAAACATAGACGGTAAGAAAAGTCAGTCGTCTTGTACTTAAGTCGGCATTGTGCCTTTTCTATTTCATTCCGATGCAATTTCTGTGTTTCATCGTGAAGAAGAAGGTCAGCGGGATACAGTAAACCTGAAGTGAAGCATCCGAATCTATAACTAGTGTCACAGGAATGGTTCAAAACATAGCCAGTAAAAAAAGTCAGTCTTCTTGTACTTAAGTCGGCATTGTGCCTTTTGTATTTAATTCCGATGCAATTTCTGTGTTTCATCGTCAATAAGTAGGTCAGAGGGATACAGTAAACCTGAAGTGAAGCAACGGAATCTATAACTAGTGTCACAGGAATGGTTCTAATCATAGTCAGTAAAAAGAGTCAGTCTTTTTATACATAAGTCGCCATTGTGCCTTTTGTGTTTATTTCCGATGCAGTTTCTATGTTTCATCGTCAAAAAGAAGGTCCAAGAGATACAGTAAACCAGAAATGAAGCATCGGAATCCATAACTAGTGTCACAGGAATGGTTCAAAACATAGACAGTAAGAAGACTCAGTCTTCTTGTACTTAAGTCGGCATTGTGCATTTTGTATTTAAATCCGATGCAATTTCTGTGTTTCATCGTCAACAAGAAGGTCCAAGGGATACAGTAAACCTGAAGTGAACCATCTTAATTATAAACTGGTGTCACAGGAAAGGATCAAAACATAGACATTAAGATGAGTCAGTCTTCTTGTATTTAGGTTTTCACTGTGACTTATGTATTTAATTCCGATGCAATCTCTGTGTTTCATCGTGAATACGAAGGTCCAAGGGGTACAGTAAACCTGAGGTGAAGTATCGGAGTCTAAAACTGGTCTCACTGGAGAGATTCAAAACATAGACAGTAAGAAGAGTCAGTCTTCTTGTACCTAAGTCGGCATTGTGCCTATTGTATTTAATTCCGATGCAATTTCTGTGTTTCATCGTCAATAAGAAGGTCAGAGGGATACAGTAAACCTGAAGTGAAGCATCAGAATCTATAACTAGTGTCACAGGAATGGTTCTAACCATAGTCAATAAGAAGAGTCAGTCTTATTGTACTTAAGTCGTCATTGTGCCTTTTGAGTTTAATTCCGATGCAATTTCTGTGTATCTTCGTCAATAACAAGGTCCAAGCGACACAGTAAACCTGAAGTGAAGCATCGGAATCTATAACTAGTGTCACAGGAATGGTTCTAATCATAGTCAGTAAAAAGAGTCAGTCTTTTTATACATAAGTCGCCATTGTGCCATTTGTATTTATTTCCGATGCAATTTCTGTGTGTCATCGTCAATAAGAAGGTCCAAGGGAAACAGTACAACTGAAGTCAAGCATCGGAATCTATAACTAGTGTCACAGGAATGGTTCAATACATAGCCAGTAAGAAGAGTCAGTCATCTTGTACTTAAGTAAGCATTGTGGCGTTTCTATTTAATTCCGTTGGAATTTCTGTGTTTCAACGTCAATAAGAAGGTCAGATGGATACAGTAAACCTAAAGTGAAGCATCGGGATCTATAACTAGAGTCAAGGGAATGGTTCAAAACATAGTCAGTAAAAAGAGTCATTCTTCTTGTACTTAAGTCGGCATTGTACCTTTTGTATTTAATCCCGATGCAATTTCTGTATTTCATCGTCAATAAGAAGGTCCAAGGGATACAGTAAACCTAAAGTGAAGCATCGGAATCTATAAGTAGTGTCACAGGAATGGTTCAAAACATAGACAGTAAGAAGAGTCAGTCTTCTTGTACTTAAGTCGGTTTTGTGCCTTTTGTATTTAATTCCGATGCAATTTCTGTGTTTCATCGTCAATAAGAAGTTCCTAGGGACACAGTAAACCTGAAGTGAAGCATCGGAAAATATAACTAGTGTCACAGGAATGGTTCAAATCATAGACTCTAAGAAGTGTCAGTCTTCTTGTACTTAAGTCGGAATTGAGCCTTTTGTATTTAATTCCGATGCAATTTCTGTGTTTCATCGTCAATAAGAAGGTCCAAGGGATACAGTAAACCTGAAGTGAAGCATCGGAATTATAAACTGGTCTCACAGGAAAGGATCAAATCATAGACAGCAAGATGAGTCAATCTTCTTGTATTTATTTATTCATTGTGACTTTTGTATTTACTTCCGACGCAATTTCTGTGTTTCATCGTCAATAAGAAGGTCCAAGGGAAACAGTATACCTGAAGTGAAGCATCGGAATCTAAAAGTCGTCTCACAGGAAAGGTTCAAAACATAGACAGTAAGAAGTGTCAGCCTTATTGTACTTATGTCGGCATTTTGCCTTTTGTGTATGATTCCGATGCAATCTCTGTGTTTCATCGTGAATACGAAGGTCCAAGGGGTACAGTAAACCTGAGGTGAAGTATCGGAATCTAAAACTGGTCTCACAGGAGGGAATCAAAACATAGACATTAAGAAGAGTCAGTCTTCTTGTACTTATGTCGGCATTGTGCCTTTTGTATCTAATTCCGATGCAATTTCTGTTTTTCATCGTCAATAAGCCGGTCCAAGGGATACAGTAAACCTGGAGTGAAGCATCGGAATCTATAACTAGTGTCACAGGAATGGTTCAAAACATAGACAGTAAGAAGAGTCAGTCTTCTTGAACTTAAGTCGGCATTGTGCCTTTTGTATTTAATTCCGATGCAATATCTGTGTTTCATCGTCAATAAGAAGGTCACTGGGATACAGTAAACCGGAAGTGAAGCATCGGAATCTACAACTAGTGTCACAGGAATGGTTCCAAACATAGACAGTAAGAAGGGTCAGTCTTCTTGTACTTAAGTCGGCATTGTGCCATTTGTATTTATTTCCGATGCAATTTCTGTGTGTCATCGTCAATAAGAAGGTCCAAGGGAAACAGTACAACTGAAGTCAAGCATCGGAATCTATAACTAGTGTCACAGGAATGGTTCAAAACATAGACGGTAAGAAAAGTCAGTCGTCTTGTACTTAAGTCGGCATTGTGCCTTTTCTATTTCATTCCGATGCAATTTCTGTGTTTCATCGTGAAGAAGAAGGTCAGCGGGATACAGTAAACCTGAAGTGAAGCATCCGAATCTATAACTAGTGTCACAGAAATGGTTCAAAACATAGTCAGTAAAAAAAGTCAGTCTTCTTGTACTTAAGTCGGCATTGTGCCTTTTGTATTTAATTCCGATGCAATTTCTGTGTTTCATCGTCAATAAGTAGGTCAGAGGGATACAGTAAACCTGAAGTGAAGCAACGGAATCTATAACTAGTGTCACAGGAATGGTTCTAATCATAGTCAGTAAAAAGAGTCAGTCTTTTTATACATAAGTCGCCATTGTGCCTTTTGTGTTTAATTCCGATGCAGTTTCTATGTTTCATCGTCAAAAAGAAGGTCCAAGAGATACAGTAAACCAGAAATGAAGCATCGGAATCCATAACTAGTGTCACAGGAATGGTTCAAAACATAGACAGTAAGAAGACTCAGTCTTCTTGTACTTAAGTCGGCATTGTGCATTTTGTATTTAAATCCGATGCAATTTCTGTGTTTCATCGTCAACAAGAAGGTCCAAGGGATACAGTAAACCTGAAGTGAACCATCTTAATTATAAACTGGTGTCACAGGAAAGGATCAAAACATAGACATTAAGATGAGTCAGTCTTCTTGTATTTAGGTTTTCACTGTGACTTATGTATTTAATTCCGATGCAATCTCTGTGTTTCATCGTGAATACGAAGGTCCAAGGGGTACAGTAAACCTGAGGTGAAGTATCGGAGTCTAAAACTGGTCTCACTGGAGAGATTCAAAACATAGACAGTAAGAAGAGTCAGTCTTCTTGTACCTAAGTCGGCATTGTGCCTTTTGTATTTAATTCCGATGCAATTTCTGTGTTTCATCGTCAATAAGAAGGTCAGAGGGATACAGTAAACCTGAAGTGAAGCATCAGAATCTATAACTAGTGTCACAGGAATGGTTCTAACCATAGTCAATAAGAAGAGTCAGTCTTATTGTACTTAAGTCGTCATTGTGCCTTTTGAGTTTAATTCCGATGCAATTTCTGTGTATCTTCGTCAATAACAAGGTCCAAGCGACACAGTAAACCTGAAGTGAAGCATCGGAATCTATAACTAGTGTCACAGGAATGGTTCTAATCATAGTCAGTAAAAAGAGTCAGTCTTTTTATACATAAGTCGCCATTGTGCCATTTGTATTTATTTCCGATGCAATTTCTGTGTGTCATCGTCAATAAGAAGTTCCAAGGGAAACAGTACAACTGAAGTCAAGCATCGGAATCTATAACTAGTGTCACAGGAATGGTTCAATACATAGCCAGTAAGAAGAGTCAGTCATCTTGTACTTAAGTAAGCATTGTGGCGTTTCTATTTAATTCCGTTGGAATTTCTGTGTTTCAACGTCAATAAGAAGGTCAGATGGATACAGTAAACCTAAAGTGAAGCATCGGGATCTATAACTAGAGTCAAGGGAATGGTTCAAAACATAGTCAGTAAAAAGAGTCATTCTTCTTGTACTTAAGTCGGCATTGTACCTTTTGTATTTAATCCCGATGCAATTTCTGTATTTCATCGTCAATAAGAAGGTCCAAGGGATACAGTAAACCTAAAGTGAAGCATCGGAATCTATAAGTAGTGTCACAGGAATGGTTCAAAACATAGACAGTAAGAAGAGTCAGTCTTCTTGTACTTAAGTCGGTTTTGTGCCTTTTGTATTTAATTCTGATGCAGTTTCTGTGTTTCATCGTCAATAAGATGGTCAGAGGGATACAGTAAAACTGAAGTGAAGCATCGGAATCTATAACTAGTGTCACAGGAATGGTTCAAAACATAGATAGTAGGAAGAGTCAGTCTTCTAGTACTTACGTCGGCATTGTGCCTTTTGTATTTAATTCCGATGCAATTTCTGTGTTTCATCAACAATAAGAAGGTCAGAGGGATACAGTAAACCTGAAGTGAAGCATCGGAATCCAAAACTAGTGTCACAGGAATGGTTCAAGACATAGAGAGTAGGATGAGTCAGTCTTCTTGTACTTAAGTCGATATTGTGCATTTTGTATTTAATTCCTTTGCAATTTCAGTGTTTCATCGTCAATAACAAGGTCCAAGGTATACAGTAAACCTGAAGTGAAGCATCGCAATCTATAACTAGTGTCACAGGAATAGTTCAGAACATAGTCAGTAAGAAGAGTCAGTCTTCTTGTACTTAAGTCGGCATTGTGCTTTTTCTATTTAATTCCGATGCTATTTCTGTGTTTCATCGTCAATAAGAAGGTCAGAGGGATACAGTAAACCTGAAGTGAAGCATCGGAATCTATAGCTAGTGTCACAGGAATGGTTCAAAACATAGTCAGTAGGAGAAGTCAGTCTCTTTGTCCTTAAGTCGTTATTGTGCCTTTTGTATTTAGTTACGATGCAATTTCTGTGTTTCATCGTCAATAAGAAGGTTCAAGGGATACAGTAAACTTGGAGTGAAGCATCGGAATCTATAACTAGTGTCACAGGAATGGTTCAAAACATAGACAGTAAGGAGAGTCAGTCTTCTTGTACTTAAGTCGGCATTGTGCCTTTTGTATTTAATTCCGATGCAACTTCTCTGTTTCATCATCAATAAGAAGGTCCAAGGGAAGCAGTAAACCTGAAGTGAAGCATCGGAATCTAAAAGTCGTCTCACAGGAATGGTTCAAAACATAGTCTGTATGAAGTGTCAGCCTTATTGTGCTTAAGTCGGCATTGTGCCTTTTGTGTTTGATTCCGATGCAATCTCTGTGTTTCATCGTGAATACGAAGGTCCATGGGGTACAGTAAACCTGAGGTGAAGTATCGGAAACTAAAACTGGTCCCACAGGAGAGATTCAAAACATAGACAGTAAGAAGAGTCAGTCTTCTTCTACTTATGTCGGAATTGTGCCTTTTGTATTTAATTCCGATGCAATTTCTATGTATCTTCGTCAATAAGAATGTCCAAGGGATACTGTAAACCTGAAGTGAAGCATCGGAATCTAAAACTGGTCTCACAGGAAAGTTCAAAACATAGACAGTAAGAAGAGTCAGTCTTCTTGCACTTAAGTCAGCATTGTGCCTTTCGTATTTAATTCCGATGCAATTTATGTGTTTCATCGTCAATAAGTAGGTCCAGGGGACACAGTAAACCTGAAGTGAAGCATCGGAATCTATAACTAGTGTCACAGGAACGTTTCAAAACATAGACAGTAAAAAGAGTCAGTCTTCTTGTACTTAAGTCGGCATTACGCCTTTTGTATTTAATTCCGATGCAATTTCTGTGTTTCATCGTCTTTAAGGTCAGAGGGATACAGTAAACCTGAAGTGAAGCATAGCAATCTACAACTAGTGTCACAGGAATGGTTCAAAACATAGTCAGTAAGAAGAGTCAGTCTTCTTGTACTTAACTCGGCTTTGTGCCTTTTGTATTTAATTCCGATGCAATTTCTGTGTTTCATCGTCAATAAGAAGGTCAGAGGGACACAGTAACCCTGAAGTGAAGCATCAGAATCTATAACTAGTGTCACAGGAATGGTTCAAAACATAGAAAGTAAGAAGGGTCAGTCTTCTTTTAATTAAGTCGGCATTGTGCCTTTTCTATTTAAGTCCGATGCAATTTCTGTGTTTAATCGTCAATAAGAAGGTCCAAGGAATACAGTAAAACTGAAGTCAAGCATCGGAATCTATAACTAGTGTCACAGGAATGGTTCAAAACATAGACAGTAAGAAGAGTCAGTCTTCTTGTACTTAAGTAGGCATTGTGGCGTTTCTATTTAATTCTGATGCAATTTCTGTGTTTCATCGTCAATAAGAACGTCCAAGGGATACAGTAATTCTGAAGTGAAGCATCGGAATCTATAACTAGTGTCACAGGAATGGTTCAAAACATAGTCAGTAAAAAGAGTCGGTCTTCCTGTACCTAAGTCGGCATTGTGCCTTTTGTATTTAATTCCGATGCAATTTCTGTGTTTCATCGTCAATAAGAAGGACAGAGGGATACAGTAAGCCTGAAGTGAAGCATCGGAATCTATAACTAGTGTCACAGGAATGGTTCAAAACATAGTCAGTAAGAACAGTCAGTCTTTTTGTACTTAAGTCGGCATTGTGCCTTTTGTGTATAATTCCGATGCAATTACTGTGTTTCATTGTCAATAAGAAGGCCAAGGGATACAAATAACCTGAAGTGATGCATCGGAATCTATAACTAGTGTCACAGGAATGGTTCAAAGCATAGACAGTAGGAAGAGTCAGTCTTCTTGTACTTAAGTCGGCATTGTGCCTTTTGTATTTAATTCCGATGCAATTTCTGTGTTTCATCGTCAATAAGAAGGTCCAAGGTATACAGTAAACCTGAAGTGAAGCTTCGGAATTATAAACTGGTCTCACAGCAAAGCATCTAAACATAGACAGTAAGAGGAGTCAGTCTTCCTGTATTTAGGTCTTCATTGTGACTTCTGCATATAATTCCGATGCAATTTCTGTGTTTCATCGTCAATAAGAAGGTCCAAGGGAAACAGTAAACCTGAAGTGAAGCAACGGAATGTAAAAGTCGTCTCACAGGAAAGGTTCAAAACATAGACAGTAAGAAGTGTCAGCCTTATTGTACTTAAGTCGGCATTGTGCCTTTTGTGTTTGATTCAGATGCAATCTCTGTGTTTCATCGTGAATACGAAGGTCCAAGGGGTACAGTAAACCTGAAGTGAAGCATAGCAATCTACAACTAGTGTCACAGGAATGGCTCAAAACATAGTCAGTAAGAAGAGTCAGTCTTCTTGTACTTAAGTCGGCATTGTGCCTTTTCTCTTTAATTCCGATGCAATTTCTGTGTTTCATCGTGAATAAGAAGGTCAGAGGGATACAGTGAACCTGAAGTGAAGCATCCGAATCTATAACTAGTGTCACAGGAATGGTTCAAAACATAGTCAGTAAAAAGAGTCAGTCTTCTTGTACTTAAGTCGGCATTGTGCCTTTTGTATTTAATTCCGATGCAATTTCTGTGTTTCATCGTCAATAAGAAGGTCAGAGGGATACAGTAAATCTGAAGTGAAGCATCAGAATCTATAACTAGTGTCACAGGAATGGTTCTAATCATAGTCAGTAAGAAGAGTCAGTCTTTTTGTACTTAAGTCGGCATTGTGCCTTTTGTGTTTAATTCCGATGCAGTTTCTATGTTTCATCGTCGATAAGAAGGTCCAAGAGATACAGTAAACAAGAAGTGAAGCATCGGAATTATAAACTGGTCTCACAGCAAAGCATCTAAACATAGACAGTAAGAGGAGTCAGTCTTCCTGTATTTAGGTCTTCATTGTGACTTCTGCATATAATTCCGATGCAACTTCTGTGTTTCATCGTCAATAAGAAGGTCCAAGGGAAACAGTAAACCTGAAGTGAAGCAACGGAATGTAAAAGTCGTCTCACAGGAAAGGTTCAAAACATAGACAGTAAGAAGTGTCAGCCTTATTGTACTTAAGTCGGCATTGTGCCTTTTGTGTTTGATTCAGATGCAATCTCTGTGTTTCATCGTGTATACGAAGGTCCATGGGGTACAGTAAATCTGAGGTGAAGTATCGGAATCTAAAACTGGTCCCACAGGAGAGATTCAAAACATAGACAGTAAGAAGAGTCAGTCTTCTTCTACTTATGTCGGAATTGTACCTTTTGTATATAATTCCGATGCAACTTCTGTGTTTCATCGTCAATAAGAAGGTCCAAGGGATACTGTAAACCTGAAGTGATGCATCGGAATCTATAACTAGAGTCAAGGGAATGGGTCAAAACATAGTCAGTAAAAAGAGTCATTCTTCTTGTACTTAAGTCGGCATTGTACTTTTTGTATTTAATTCCGATGCAATTTCTGTGTTTCATCGTCAATAAGAAGGTCCAAGGGATACAGTAAACCTAAAGTGAAGCATCGGAATCTATAAGTAGTGTCACAGGAATGGTTCAAACATAGACAGTAAGAATAGTCAGTCTTCTTGTACTTAAGTCGGTATTGTGCCTTTTGTATTTAATTCTGATGCAGTTTCTATGTTTCATCGTCAATAAGAAGGTCAGAGGGATACAGTAAACCTGAAGTGAAGCATCGGAATCTATAACTAGTGTCACAGGAATGGTTCAAAACGTAGACAGTAAGAAGAGTCAGTCTTCTTGTACTTATGTCGGCATTGTGCCTTTTGTTTTTAATTCCGATGCAATTTCTGTGTTTCATCGTCAATAAGAAGGTCCAAGGGATACAGTAAACCTGAAGTGAAGCATCGGAATCTATAACTAGTGTCACAGGATGGGTTCAAAACAGACACAGTAAGAAGTGTCAGTCTTCTTGTACTTAAGTCTGCATTGTGCCTTTTGTATTTAATTCCGATGCAATATCTGTGTTTCATCGGCAATAAGAAGGTCAGAGGGATACAATAAACCTGAAGTCAAGCATCGGAATCTATAACTAGTGTCACAGGAATGGTTCAAAACATAGTCAGTAAAAAGAGTCAGTCTTCCTGTACCTAAGTCGGCATTGTGCCTTTTGTATTTAATTCCGATGCAATTTCTGTGTTTCATCGTCAATAAGAAGGACAGAGGGATACAGTAAGCCTGAAGTGAAGCATCGGAATCTATAACTAGTGTCACAGGAATGGTTCAAACATAGTCAGTAAGAACAGTCAGTCTTTTTGTACTTAAGTCGGCATTGTGCCTTTTGTGTATAATTCCGATGCAATTACTGTGTTTCATTGTCAATAAGAAGGCCAAGGGATACAGTAAACCTGAAGTGATGCATCGGAATCTATAACTAGTGTCACAGGAATGGTTCAAAGCATAGACAGTAGGAAGAGTCAGTCTTCTTGTACTTAAGTCGGCATTGTGCCTTTTGTATTTAATTCCGATGCAATTTCTGTGTTTCATCGTCAATAAGAAGATCCAAGGTATACAGTAAACCTGAAGTGAAGCATCGGAATTATAAACTGGTCTCACAGCAAAGCATCTAAACATAGACAGTAAGAGGAGTCAGTCTTCCTGTATTTAGGTCTTCATTGTGACTTCTGCATATAATTCCGATGCAACTTCTGTGTTTCATCGTCAATAAGAAGGTCCAAGGGAAACAGTAAACCTGAAGTGAAGCAACGGAATGTAAAAGTCGTCTCACAGGAAAGGTTCAAAACATAGACAGTAAGAAGTGTCAGCCTTATTGTACTTAAGTCGGCATTGTGCCTTTTGTGTTTGATTCAGATGCAATCTCTGTGTTTCATCGTGTATACGAAGGTCCATGGGGTACAGTAAATCTGAGGTGAAGTATCGGAATCTAAAACTGGTCCCACAGGAGAGATTCAAAACATAGACAGTAAGAAGAGTCAGTCTTCTTCTACTTATGTCGGAATTGTACCTTTTGTATATAATTCCGATGCAACTTCTGTGTTTCATCGTCAATAAGAAGGTCCAAGGGATACTGTAAAAATGACGTGAAGCATCGGAATCTAAAACTGGTCCCACAGGAAAGTTCAAAACACAGACAGTAAGAAGAGTCAGTCTTCTTGTACTTAAGACAGCGTTGTGCCTTTTGTATTTAATTCCGATGCAATTTCTGTGTTTCATCGTCAATAAGAAGGTCCAAGGAATACAGTAAAACTGAAGTCATGCATCGGAATCTATAACTAGTGTCACAGGAATGGTTCGAAACATAGACAGTAAGAAGAGTCAGTCTTCTTGTACTTAAGTAGGCATGGTGGCGTTTCTATTTCATTCCGATGCAATTTCTGTGTTTCATCGTCAATAAGAAGGTCAGAGGGATACAGTAAACATGAAGTGAAGCATCGGGATCTATAAGTTGAGTCACAGGAATGGTTCATAACATAGTCAGTAAGAAGAGTCAGTCTTCTTGAACTTAAGTCGGCATTGTGCCTTTTGTATTTAATTCCGGTGCAATTTCTGTGTTTCATCGTCAATAAGAAGGTCCAAGAGATACAGTAATTCTGAAGTGAAGCATCGGAATCTAAAACTAGTGTCACAGGAATGGTTCAAAGCATAGTCAGTAAAAAGAGTCAGTCTTCTTGTACTTAAGTCGGCATTGTGCCTTTTGTATTTAATTCCGATGCAATTTCTGTGTTTCATCGTCAATAAGAAGGTCAGAGGGATACAGTAAACCTGAAGTGAAGCATCGGAATCTATAACTAGTGTCACAGGAATGGTTCAAAACATAGTCGGTAAGAACAGTCAGTCTTTTTGTACTTAATTCGGCATTGTGCCTTTTGTGTTTAATTCCGATGCAATTACTGTGTTTCGTTGTCAATAAAAAGGTCCAAGGGATACAGTAAACCTGAAGTGAAGCATCGGAATCTATAACTAGTGTCACAGAAATGGTTCAAAGCATAGACAGTAGGAAGAGTCAGTCTTCTTGTACTTAAATCGGCATTGTGCCTTTTGTATTTAATTCCGATGCAATTTCTGATTTTCATCGTTAATAAGAAGGTCCAAGGGATACAGTAAACCTGAAGTGAAGCATCGGAATTATAAACTGGTCTCACAGGAAAGCATCAAAACATAGACAGTAAGATGAGACAGTCTTCTTGTATTTAGGACTTCATTGTGACTTTTGCATTTAATTCCGATGCAATTTCTGTGTTTCATCGTCAATAAGAAGGTCCAAGGGAAACAGTAAACCTGAAGTGAAGCATCGGAATCTAAAAGTCGTCTCACAGCAAAGTTTCAAAACATAGACAGTAAGAAGTGTCAGCCCTATTGTACTTAAGTCGGCATTGTGCCTTTTGTGTTTGATTCTGATGCAATCTCTGTGTTTCATCGTGAATACGAAGGTCCAAGGGGTACAGTAAACCTGAAGTGAAGCATAGCAATCTGCAACTAGTGTCACAGGAATGGCTCAAAACATAGTCAGTAAGAAGAGTCAGTCTTCTTGTACTTAAGTCGGCATTGTGCCTTTTGTATTTAATTCCGACGCAATTTCTGTATTTCATCGTCAATAAGAAGGTCAGAGGTATACAGTAAACCTGAAGTGAAGCATAGCAGTCTACAACTAGTGTCACAGGAATTTCTCAAATCTTAGTCAGTAAGAAGAGTCAGTCTTCTTGTATTTAAGTCGGCATTGTGCCTTTTGTATTTAATTCCGATGCAATTTCTGTGTTTCATCGTCAATAAGAAGGTCAGAGGGATACAGTAACCCACGAGTGAAGCATCGGAATCTATAACTAGTGTCACAGGAATGGTTCAAAACATAGACAGTGAGAAGGGTCAGTCTTCTTGTACTTAAGTTGGCATTGTGCCTTTCGTATTTAATTCCGATGCAATTTCTGTGTTTCATTGTCAATAAGAAGGTCCAAGGCATACAGTTAACCTGAAGTGAAGCATTGGAAACTAATACTGGTCCCACAGGAAAGGCTCAAAACATAGACAGTAAGAAGAGTCAGTCATCTTGTACTTAAGTCGGCATTGTGTCATTTGTATTTAAATCCGATGCGATTTCTGTGTTTCATCGTCAATAAGAAGGTCAGAGGGATACAGTAACCCTCGAGTGAAGCATCGGAATCTATAACTAGTGTCACAGGAATGCTTCAAGACATAGACAATAAGAAGAGTCAGTCTTCTTGCACTTAGGTCGGTATTGTGATTATGAATTTAATTCCGATGCAATTTCGGTGTTTCACCGTCAATAAGAAGGTCCAAGGGATACAGTAAACCTGAAGTGAAGCATCGGAATCTATAACTAGTGTCACAGGAATGGTTCAAAACATAGACAGTAAGAAGAGTCACTCTTCTTGTACTTAAGTCGGCTTTGTGCCTTTTCTATTTAATTCCGATGCAATTTCAGTGTTTCATCGTCAATAAGAAGGTCCAAGGGATACAGTAAACCTGAAGCGAAGCATCGGAATCTATAACTAGTGTCACAGGAATGGTTCAAACCATAGACAGTAAGAAGAGTCAGTCTTCTTGTACTTAAGTCGGCATTGTGCCTCTTCTATTTAATTCCGATGCAATTTCTGTGTTTCATCGTCAATAAGAAGGTCAGAGGGATACAGTAAACCTGAAGTGAAGCATCGGAATCTATAACTAGTGTCACAGGAATGGCTCAAAACAGAGTCTGTAAGAAGAGTCAGTCTTTTTGTACTTAAGTCGGCATTGAGCCTTTTGTGTTTAATTCCGATGCAATTTCTGTGTTTCAGCGTCAATAAGAAGGTCCAAGGGTTACAGCATACCTGAAGTGAAGCATCGGAATCTACAATTAGTGTCACAGGTATGGTTCAAAACATAGACAGTAAGATGAGTCAGTCTTCTTGTACTTAAGTCGACATTGTGCCTTTTGTATTTAATTCCGATGCCATTTCTGTGTTTCATCGTCAATAAGAAGATCAGAGGGATACAGTAAACCTGAAGTGAAGCATCGGAATCTATGACTAGTTTCACAGGAATGGTTCAAATCATTGGCAGTAGGAAAAGTCAGTCTTCTTGTACTTAAGACGGCATTGTGCCTTTTCTATTTACTTCCGATGCAATTTCTGTGTTTCATCGTCAATAAGAAGGTCCAAGGGATACAGTAAACCTGAAGTGAAGCATCGGAATCTATAACTAGTGTCACAGGAATGGTTCAAAACATAGCCAGTAAGAAGAGTCAGTCTTCTTGTACTTAAGTAGGCATTGTGCCTTTTATATATAATTCCGATGCAATTTCTGTGTTTCATCGTCAATAAGAAGGTCCAAGGGATACAGTAACCCTGGAGTGAAGCATCGGAATCTATAACTAGTGTCTCAGGAATGGTTTTAAACATAGACAGTAAGAAGGGTCAGTCTTCTTGTACTTAAGTCGGCATTGTGTCTTTTGTATTTAATTCCGATGCAATTTCTGTGTTTCATCGTCAATAAGAAGGTCCAAGGAATACAGTAAAACTGAAGTCATGCATCGGAATCTATAACTAGTGTCACAGGAATGGTTCAAAACATAGACAGTAAGAAGAGTCAGTCTTCTTGTACTTAAGTAGGCATTGTGGCGTTTCTATTTAATTCCGATGCAATTTCTGTGTTTCATCGTCAATAAGAAGGTCAGAGGGATACAGTAAACCTGAAGTGAAGCATCGGAATCTTTAACTAGTGTCACAGGAATGGTTCAAAACATAGTCGGTAAGAGAAGTCAGTCTCTTTGTCCTTAAGTCGGCATTGTGCCTTTTGTATTTAGTTACGATGCAAATTCTGTGTTTCATCGTCAATAAGAAGGTCCAAGGGAAACAGTAAACCTGAAGTGAAGCTTCGGAATCTAAAAGTCGTCTCACAGCAAAGGTTCAAAACATAGACAGTAAGAAGTGTCAGCCTTATTGTACTTAAGTCGGCATTGTGCCTTTTGTGTTTGATTCTGATGCAATCTCTGTGTTTCATCGTGAATACGAAGGTCCAAGGGGTACAGTAAACCTGAAGTGAAGCATAGCAATCTACAACTAGTGTCACAGGAATGGCTCAAAACATAGTCAGTAAGAAGAGTCAGTCTTCTTGTACTTAAGTCGGCATTGTGCCTTTTGTATTTAATTCCGACGCAATTTCTGTATTTCATCGTCAATAAGAAGGTCAGAGGGATACAGTAAACCTGAAGCGAAGCATCGGAATCTATAACTAGTGTCACAGGAATGGTTCAAACCATAGACAGTAAGAAGAGTCAGTCTTCTTGTACTTAAGTCGGCATTGTGCCTCTTCTATTTAATTCCGATGCAATTTCTGTGTTTCATCGTCAATAAGAAGGTCAGAGGGATACAGTAAACCTGAAGTGAAGCATCGGAATCTATAACTAGTGTCACAGGAATGGCTCAAAACAGAGTCTGTAAGAAGAGTCAGTCTTTTTGTACTTAAGTCGGCATTGAGCCTTTTGTGTTTAATTCCGATGCAATTTCTGTGTTTCAGCGTCAATAAGAAGGTCCAAGGGTTACAGCATACCTGAAGTGAAGCATCGGAATCTACAACTAGTGTCACAGGTATGGTTCAAAACATAGACAGTAAGATGAGTCAGTCTTCTTGTACTTAAGTCGACATTGTGCCTTTTGTATTTAATTCCGATGCAATTTCTGTGTTTCATCGTCAATAAGAAGATCAGAGGGATACAGTAAACCTGAAGTGAAGCATCGGAATCTATAACTAGTTTCACAGGAATGGTTCAAATCATTGGCAGTAGGAAAAGTCAGTCTTCTTGTATTTAAGACGGCATTGTGCCTTTTGTATTTACTTCCGATGCAATTTCTGTGTTTCATCGTCAATAAGAAGGTCCAAGGGATACAGTAAACCTGAAGTGAAGCATCGGAATCTATAACTAGTGTCACAGGAATGGTTCAAAACATAGCCAGTAAGAAGAGTCAGTCTTCTTGTACTTAAGTAGGCATTGTGCCTTTTATATATAATTCCGATGCAATTTCTGTGTTTCATCGTCAATAAGAAGGTCCAAGAGATACAGTAACCCTGGAGTGAAGCATCGGAATCTATAACTAGTGTCTCAGGAATGGTTTTAAACATAGACAGTAAGAAGGGTCAGTCTTCTTGTACTTATGTCGGCATTGTGTCTTTTCTATTTAATTCCGATGCAATTTCTGTGTTTCATCGTCAATAAGAAGGTCCAAGGGATACAGTAGACCTGAATTGAAGCATAGGAATCTATAACTAGTGTCACAGGAATGGTTTAAAACATAGACAGTAAGAAGAGTCAGTCTTCTTGTACTTAAGTCCGCATTGTGCTTTTTCTATTTAATTCCGATGCTATTTCTGAATTTCATCGTCAATAAGAAGGTCAGAGGGATACAGTAAACCTGAAGTGAAGCATCGGAATCTATAGCTAGTGTCACAGGAATGGTTCAAAACATAGTCAGTAAGAGAAGTCAGTCTCTTTGTCCTTAAGTCGGCATTGTGCCTTTTGTATTTAGTTACGATGCAAATTCTGTGTTTCATCGACAATAAGAAGGTTCAAGGGATACAGTAAACCTGGAGTGAAGCATCGGAATCTATAACTGGTGTCACAGGAATGGATCAAAACATAGACAGTAAGGAGAGTCAGTCTTCTTGTACTTAAGTCGGCATTGTGCCTTTTGTATTTAATTCCGATGCAACTTCTGTGTTTCATCATCAATAAGAAGGTCCAAGGGAAACAGTAAACCTGAAGTGAAGCATCGGAATCTAAAAGTTGTCTCACAGGAATGGTTCAAAACATAGTCTATAAGAAGTGTCAGCCTTATTGTGCTTAAGTCGGCATTGTGCCATTTGTGTTTGATTCCGATGCAATCTCTGTGTTTCATCGTGTATACGAAGGTCCATGGGGTACAGTAAACCTGAGGTGAAGTATCGGAATCCAAAACTGGTCCCACAGGAGAGATTCAAAACATAGACAGTAAGAAGAGTCAGTCTTCTTCTACTTATGTCGGAATTGTACCTTTTGTATTTAATTCCGATGCAACTTCTGTGTTTCATCGTCAATAAGAAGGTCCAACGGATACTGTAAACCTGACGTGAAGCATCGGAATCTAAAACTGGTCCCACAGGAAAGTTCAAAACGCAGACAGTAAGAAGAGTCAGTCTTCTTGTACTTAAGTCTGCATTGTGTCATTCGTATTTAATTCCGATGCGATATCAGTGTTTCATCGTCAATAAGAAGGTGCAAGGGACACAGTAAACCTGGAGTGAAGCATCGGAATCTATAACTGGTGTCACAGGAATGGATCAAAACATAGACAGTAAGGAGAGTCAGTCTTCTTGTACTTAAGTCGGCATTATGCCTTTTGTATTTAATTCCGATGCAATTTCTGTGTTTCATCGTCTTTAAGAAGGTCAGAGGGATACAGTAAACCTGAAGTGAAGCTTAGCAATCTACAGCTAGTGTCACAGGAATGGTTCAAACCATAGACAGTAAGAAGAGTCACTCTTCTTGTACTTAAGTCGGCTTTGTGCCTTTTCTATTTAATTCCGATGCAATTTCAGTGTTTCATCGTCAATAAGAAGGTCCAAGGGATACAGTAAACCTGAAGCGAAGCATCGGAATCTATAACTAGTGTCACAGGAATGGTTCAAACCATAGACAGTAAGAAGAGTCAGTCTTCTTGTACTTAAGTCGGCATTGTGCCTCTTCTATTTAATTCCGATGCAATTTCTGTGTTTCATCGTCAATAAGAAGGTCAGAGGGATACAGTAAACCTGAAGTGAAGCATCGGAATGTATAACTAGTGTCACAGGAATGGCTCAAAACAGAGTCTGTAAGAAGAGTCAGTCTTTTTGTACTTAAGTCGGCATTGAGCCTTTTGTGTTTAATTCCGATGCAATTTCTGTGTTTCAGCGTCAATAAGAAGGTCCAAGGGTTACAGCATACCTGAAGTGAAGCATCGGAATCTACAATTAGTGTCACAGGTATGGTTCAAAACATAGACAGTAAGATGAGTCAGTCTTCTTGTACTTAAGTCGACATTGTGCCTTTTGTATTTAATTCCGATGCAATTTCTGTGTTTCATCGTCAATAAGAAGATCAGAGGGATACAGTAAACCTGAAGTGAAGCATCGGAATCTATAACTAGTTTCACAGGAATGGTTCAAATCATTGGCAGTAGGAAAAGTCAGTCTTCTTGTACTTAAGACGGCATTGTGCCTTTTGTATTTACTTCCGATGCAATTTCTGTGTTTCATCGTCAATAAGAAGGTCCAAGGGATACAGTAAACCTGAAGTGAAGCATCGGAATCTATAACTAGTGTCATAGGAATGGTTCAAAACATAGCCAGTAAGAAGAGTCAGTCTTCTTGTACTTAAGTAGGCATTGTGCCTTTTATATATAATTCCGATGCAATTTCTGTGTTTCATCGTCAATAAGAAGGTCCAAGGGATACAGTAACCCTGGAGTGAAGCATCGGAATCTATAACTAGTGTCTCAGGAATGGTTTTAAACATAGACAGTAAGAAGGGTCAGTCTTCTTGTACTTAAGTCGGCATTGTGTCTTTTGTATTTAATTCCGATGCAATTTCTGTGTTTCATCGTCAATAAGAAGGTCCAAGGAATACAGTAAAACTGAAGTCATGCATCGGAATCTATAACTAGTGTCACAGGAATGGTTCAAAACATAGACAGTAAGAAGAGTCAGTCTTCTTGTACTTAAGTAGGCATTGTGGCGTTTCTATTTAATTCCGATGCAATTTCTGTGTTTCATCGTCAATAAGAAGGTCAGAGGGATACAGTAAACATGAAGTGAAGCATCGGGATCTATAAGTTGAGTCACAGGAATGGTTCATAACATAGTCAGTAAGAAGAGTCAGTCTTCTTGAACTTAAGTTGGCATTGTGCCTTTTGTATTTAATTCCGATGCAATTTCTGTGTTTCATCGTCAATAAGAAGGTCAGAGGGATACAGTAAACCTGAAGTGAAGCATCGGAATCTATAACTAGTGTCACAGGAATGGTTCAAAACATAGTCGGTAAGAACAGTCAGTCTTTTTGTACTTAATTCGGCATTGTGCCTTTTGTGTTTAATTCCGATGCAATTACTGTGTTTCGTTGTCAATAAAAAGGTCCAAGGGATACAGTAAACCTGAAGTGAAGCATCGGAATCTATAACTAGTGTCACAGGAATGGTTCAAAGCATAGACAGTAGGAAGAGTCAGTCTTCTTGTACTTAAATCGGCATTGTGCCTTTTGTATTTAATTCCGATGCAATTTCTGATTTTCATCGTTAATAAGAAGGTCCAAGGGATACAGTAAACCTGAAGTGAAGCATCGGAATTATAAACTGGTCTCACAGGAAAGCATCAAAACATAGACAGTAAGATGAGACAGTCTTCTTGTATTTAGGTCTTCATTGTGACTTTTGCATTTAATTCCGATGCAATTTCTGTGTTTCATCGTCAATAAGAAGGTCCAAGGGAAACAGTAAACCTGAAGTGAAGCTTCGGAATCTAAAAGTCGTCTCACAGCAAAGGTTCAAAACATAGACAGTAAGAAGTGTCAGCCTTATTGTACTTAAGTCGGCATTGTGCCTTTTGTGTTTAATTCTGATGCGATCTCTGTGTTTCATCGTGAATACGAAGGTCCAAGGGGTACAGTAAACCTGAAGTGAAGCATAGCAATCTACAACTAGTGTCACAGGAATAGCTCAAAACATAGTCAGTAAGAAGAGTCAGTCTTCTTGTACTTAAGTCGGCATTGTGCCTTTTGTATTTAATTCCGACGCAATTTCTGTATTTCATCGTCGATAAGAAGGTCAGAGGTATACAGAAAACCTGAAGTGAAGCACAGCAGTCTACAACTAGTGTCACAGGAATTTCTCAAATCTTAGTCAGTAAGAAGAGTCAGTCTTCTTGTACTTAAGTCGGCATTGTGCCTTTTGTATTTAATTCCGATGCAATTTCTGTGTTTCATCGTCAATAAGAAGGTCAGAGGGATACAGTAACCCTCGAGTGAAGCATCGGAATCTATAACTAGTGTCACAGGAATGGTTCAAAACATAGACAGTGAGAAGGGTCAGTCTTCTTGTACTTAAGTTGGCATTGTGCCTTTCGTATTTAATTCCGATGCAATTTCTGTGTTTCATTGTCAATAAGAAGGTCCAAGGGATACAGTTAACCTGAAGTGAAGCATTGGAAACTAATACTGGTCCCACAGGAAAGGCTCAAAACATAGACAGTAAGAAGAGTCAGTCATCTTGTACTTAAGTCGGCATTGTGTCATTTGTATTTAAATCCGATGCGATTTCTGTGTTTCATCGTCAATAAGAAGGTCAGAGGGATACAGTAACCCTCGAGTGAAGCATCGGAATCTATAACTAGTGTCACAGGAATGCTTCAAGACATAGACAATAAGAAGAGTCAGTCTTCTTGTACTTAGGTCGGTATTGTGATTTTGAATTTAATTCCGATGCAATTTCGGTGTTTCACCGTCAATAAGAAGGTTCAAGGGATACAGTAAACCTGAAGTGAAGCATCGGAATCTATAACTAGTGTCACAGGAATGGTTCAAAACATAGACAGTAAGAAGAGTCACTCTTCTTGTACTTAAGTCGGCTTTGTGCCTTTTCTATTTAATTCCGATGCAATTTCAGTGTTTCATCGTCAATAAGAAGGTCCAAGGGATACAGTAAACCTGAAGCGAAGCATCGGAATCTATAACTAGTGTCACAGGAATGGTTCAAACCATAGACAGTAAGAAGAGTCAGTCTTCTTGTACTTAAGTCGGCATTGTGCCTCTTCTATTTAATTCCGATGCAATTTCTGTGTTTCATCGTCAATAAGAAGGTCAGAGGGATACAGTAAACCTGAAGTGAAGCATCGGAATCTATAACTAGTGTCACAGGAATGGCTCAAAACAGAGTCTGTAAGAAGAGTCAGTCTTTTTGTACTTAAGTCGGCATTGAGCCTTTTGTGTTTAATTCCGATGCAATTTCTGTGTTTCAGCGTCAATAAGAAGGTCCAAGGGTTACAGCATACCTGAAGTGAAGCATCGGAATCTACAACTAGTGTCACAGGTATGGTTCAAAACATAGACAGTAAGATGAGTCAGTCTTCTTGTACTTAAGTCGACATTGTGCCTTTTGTATTTAATTCCGATGCAATTTCTGTGTTTCATCGTCAATAAGAAGATCAGAGGGATACAGTAAACCTGAAGTGAAGCATCGGAATCTATAACTAGTTTCACAGGAATGGTTCAAATCATTGGCAGTAGGAAAAGTCAGTCTTCTTGTATTTAAGACGGCATTGTGCCTTTTGTATTTACTTCCGATGCAATTTCTGTGTTTCATCGTCAATAAGAAGGTCCAAGGGATACAGTAAACCTGAAGTGAAGCATCGGAATCTATAACTAGTGTCACAGGAATGGTTCAAAACATAACCAGTAAGAAGAGTCAGTCTTCTTGTACTTAAGTAGGCATTGTGCCTTTTATATATAATTCCGATGCAATTTCTGTGTTTAATCGTCAATAAGAAGGTCCAAGAGATTCAGTAACCCTGGAGTGAAGCATCGGAATCTATAACTAGTGTCTCAGGAATGGTTTTAAACATAGACAGTAAGAAGGGTCAGTCTTCTTGTACTTATGTCGGCATTGTGTCTTTTCTATTTAATTCCGATGCAATTTCTGTGCTTCATCGTCAATAAGAAGGTCCAAGGGATACAGTAGACCTGAATTGAAGCATAGGAATCTATAACTAGTGTCACAGGAATGGTTTAAAACATAGACAGTAAGAAGAGTCAGTCTTCTTGTACTTAAGTCCGCATTGTGCTTTTTCTATTTAATTCCGATGCTATTTCTGAATTTCATCGTCAATAAGAAGGTCAGAGGGATACAGTAAACCTGAAGTGAAGCATCGGAATCTATAGCTAGTGTCACAGGAATGGTTCAAAACATAGTCAGTAAGAGAAGTCAGTCTCTTTGTCCTTAAGTCGGCATTGTGCCTTTTGTATTTAGTTACGATGCAAATTCTGTGTTTCATTGTCAATAAGAAGGTTCAAGGGATACAGTAAACCTGGAGTGAAGCATCGGAATCTATAACTGGTGTCACAGGAATGGTTCAAAACATAGACAGTAAGGAGAGTCAGTCTTCTTGTACTTAAGTTGGCATTGTGCCTTTTGTATTTAATTCCGATGCAACTTCTGTGTTTCATCATCAATAAGAAGGTCCAAGGGAAACAGTAAACCTGAAGTGAAGCATCGGAATCTAAAAGTTGTCTCACAGGAATGGTTCAAAACATAGTCTATAAGAAGTGTCAGCCTTATTGTGCTTAAGTCGGCATTGTGCCTTTTGTGTTTGATTCCGATGCAATCTCTGTGTTTCATCGTGTATACGACGGTCCATGGGGTACAGTAAACCTGAGGTGAAGTATCGGAATCCAAAACTGGTCCCACAGGAGAGATTCAAAACATAGACAGTAAGAAGAGTCAGTCTTCTTCTACTTATGTCGGAATTGTACCTTTTGTATTTAATCCCGATGCAACTTCTGTGTTTCATCGTCAATAAGAAGGTCCAACGGATACTGTAAACCTGACGTGAAGCATCGGAATCTAAAACTGGTCCCACAGGAAAGTTCAAAACGCAGACAGTAAGAAGAGTCAGTCTTCTTGTACTTAAGACAGCATTGTGCCTTTCGTATTTAATTCCGATTCAATTTCTGTGTTTCATCGTCAATAAGAAGGTCCAAGGGATACAGTTAACCTGAAGGGAAGCATTGGAATCTAATACTGGTCCCACAGGAAAGGTTCAAAACATACACAGTAAGAAGAGTCAGTCTTCTTGTACTTAAGTCTGCATTGTGTCATTCGTATTTAATTCCGATGCGATATCAGTGTTTCATCGTCAATAAGAAGGTGCAAGGGACACAGTAAACCTGAAGTGAAGCATCGGAATCTATAACTAGTGTCACAGGAACGGTTCAAAACATAGACAGTAAGAAGAGTCAGTCTTCTTGTACTTAAGTCGGCATTATGCCTTTTGTATTTAATTCCGATGCAATTTCTGTGTTTCATCGTCTTTAAGAAGGTCAGAGGGATACAGTAAACCTGAAGTGAAGCTTAGCAATCTACAGCTAGTGTCACAGGAATGGTTCAAACCATAGTCAGTAAGAAGAGTCAGTCTTCTTGTACTTAAGTTGGCTTTGTGCCTTTTGTATTTAATTCCGATGCAATTTCTGTGTTTCATCGTCAATAAGAAGGTTAGAGGGATACAGTAACCCTGAAGTGAAGCATCAGAATCTATAACTAGTGTCACAGGAATGGTTCAAAACATAGAAAGTAAGAAGGGTCAGTCTTCTTTTAATTAAGTCGGCATTGTGCCCTTTCTATTTAACTCCGATGCAATTTCTGTCTTTCATCGTCAATAAGAAGGTCCAAGGAATACAGTAAAACTGAAGTCATGCATCGGAATCTATAACTAGTGTCACAGGAATGGTTCAAAACATAGACAGTAAGAAGAGTCAGTCTTCTTGTACTTAAGTAGGCATTGTGGCGTTTCTATTTAATTCCGATGCAATTTCTGTGTTTCATCGTCAATAAGGTCAGAGGGATACAGTAAACATGAAGTGAAGCATCGGGATCTATAAGTTGAGTCACAGGAATGGTTCATCACATAGTCAGTAAGAAGAGTCCGTCTTCTTGAACTTAAGTCGCCATTGTGCATTTTGTATTTAATTCCGGTGCAATTTCTGTGTTTCATCGTCAATAAGAAGGTCCAAGGGATACAGTAATTCTGAAGTGAAGCATCGGAATCTAAAACTAGTGTCACAGGAATGGTTCAAAGCATAGTCAGTAAAAAGAGTCAGTCTTCTTGTACTTAAGTCGGCATTGTGCCTTTTGTATTTAATTCCGATGCAATTTTTGTGTTTCATCGTCAATAAGAAGGTCAGAGGGATACAGTAAACCTGAAGTGAAGCATCGGAATCTATAACTAGTGTCACAGGAATGGTTCAAAACATAGTCGGTAAGAACAGTCAGTCTTTTTGTACTTAATTCGGCATTGTGCCTTTTGTGTTTAATTCCGATGCAATTACTGTGTTTCGTTGTCAATAAGAAGGTCCATGGGATACAGTAAACCTGAAGTGAAGCATCAGAATCTATAGCTAGTGTCACAGGAATGGTTCAAAGCATAGACAGTAGGAAGAGTCAGTCTTCTTGTACTTAAATCGGCATTGTGCCTTTTGTATTTAATTCCGATGCAATTTCTGATTTTCATCGTTAATAAGAAGGTCCAAGGGATACAGTAAACCTGAAGTGAAGCATCGGAATTATAAACTGGTCTCACAGGAAAGCATCAAAACATAGACAGTAAGATGAGTCAGTCTTCTTGTATTTAGCTCTTCATTGTGACTTTTGCATTTAATTCCGATGCAATTTCTGTGTTTCATCGTCAATAAGAAGGTCCAAGGGAAACAGTAAACCTGAAGTGAAGCATCGGAATCTAAAAGTCGTCTCACAGCAAAGGTTCAAAGCATAGACAGTAAGAAGTGTCAGCCTTATTGTACTTAAGTCGGCATTGTGCCTTTTGTGTTTGATTCTGATGCAATCTCTGTGTTTCATCGTGAATACGAAGGTCCAAGGGGTACAGTAAACCTGAAGTGAAGCATAGCAATCTACAACTAGTGTCACAGGAATGGCTCAAACATAGTCTGTAAGAAGAGTCAGTCTTCTTGTACTTAAGTCGGCATTGTGCCTTATGTATTTAATTCCGACGCAATTTCTGTATTTCATCGTCAATAAGAAGGTCAGAGGTATACAGTAAACCTGAAGTGAAGCATAGCAATCTACAACTAGTGTCACAGGAATTTCTCAAATCTTAGTCAGTAAGAAGAGTCAGTCTTCTTGTACCTGAGTCGGCATTGTGCCTTTTGTATTTAATTCCGATGCAATTTCTGTGTTTCATCGTCAATAAGAAGGTCAGAGGGATACAGTAACCCTCGAGTGAAGCATCGGAATCTATAACTAGTGTCACAGGAATGGTTCAAAACATAGACAGTGAGAAGGGTCAGTCTTCTTGTACTTAAGTTGGCATTGTGCCTTTCGTATTTAATTCCGATGCAATTTCTGTGTTTCATTGTCAATAAGAAGGTCCAAGGGATACAGTTAACCTGAAGTGAAGCATTGGAATCTAATACTGGTCCCACAGGAAAGGCTCAAAACATAGACAGTAAGAAGAGTCAGTCTTCTTGTACTTAAGTCGGCATTGTGTCATTTGTATTTAAATCCGATGCGATTTCTGTGTTTCATCGTCAATAAGAAGGTCCGAGGGATACAGTAACCCTCGAGTGAAGCATCGGAATCTATAACTAGTGTCACAGGAATGCTTCAAGACATAGACAATAAGAAGAGTCAGTCTTCTTGTACTTAGGTCGGTATTGTGATTTTGAATTTAATTCCGATGCAATTTCGGTGTTTCACCGTCAATAAGAAGGTCCAAGAGATACAGTAAACCTGAAGTGAAGCATCGGAATCTATAACTAGTGTCACAGTAATGGTTCAAAACATAGACAGTAAGAAGAGTCACTCTTCTTGTACTTAAGTCGGCTTTGTGCCTTTTCTATTTAATTCCGATGCAATTTCAGTGTTTCATCGTCAATAAGAAGGTCCAAGGGATACAGTAAACCTGAAGCGAAGCATCGGAATCTATAACTAGTGTCACAGGAATGGTTCAAACCATAGACAGTAAGAAGAGTCAGTCTTCTTGTACTTAAGTCGGCATTGTGCCTCTTCTATTTAATTCCGATGCAATTTCTGTGTTTCATCGTCAATAAGAAGGTCAGAGGGATACAGTAAACCTGAAGTGAAGCATCGGAATCTATAACTAGTGTCACAGGAATGGCTCAAAACAGAGTCTGAAAGAAGAGTCAGTCTTTTTGTACTTATGTCGGCATTGAGCCTTTTGTGTTTAATTCCGATGCAATTTCTGTGTTTCAGCGTCAATAAGAAGATCCAAGGGTTACAGCATACCTGAAGTGAAGCATCGGAATCTACAACTAGTGTCACAGGTATGGTTCAAAACATAGACAGTAAGATGAGTCAGTCTTCTTGTACTTAAGTCGACATTGTGCCTTTTGTATTTAATTCCGATGCAATTTCTGTGTTTCATCGTCAATAAGAAGATCAGAGGGATACAGTAAACCCGAAGTGAAGCATCGGAATCTATAACTAGTGTCACAGGAATGGTTCAAATCATTGGCAGTAGGAAGAGTCAGTCTTCTTGTACTTAAGACGACATTGTGCCTTTTGTATTTACTTCCGATGCAATTTCTGTGTTTCATCGTCAATAAGAAGGTCCTAGGGATACAGTAAACCTGAAGTGAAGCATCGGAATCTATAACTAGTGTCACAGGAATGGTTCAAAACATAGACAGTAAGAAGAGTCAGTCTTCTTGTACGTAAGTCGGCATTGTGCCTTTTGTATTTAATTCCGATGCAATTTCTGTGTTTCATCGTCAATAAGAAGGTCAGAGGGATACCGTAAACATGAAGTGAAGCATCGGAATCTATAACTAGAGTCACAGGATTGGTTCAAATCTTAGACAGTAAGAAGAGTCAGTCTTCTTGAACTTAATTCGGCATTGTGCCTTTTGTATTCAATTCCGATGCAATTTCTGTGTTTCATCGTCAATAAGAAGGTCCAATGGATACAGTAACCCTGGAGTCAAGCATCGGAATCTATAACTAGTGTCTCAGGAATGGTTTTAAACATAGACAGTAAGAAGGGTCAGTCTTCTTGTACTTAAGTCGGCATTGTGTCTTTTGTATTTAATTCCGATGCAATTTCTGTGTTTCATCGTCAATAAGAAGGTCCAAGGAATACAGTAGACCTGAATTGAAGCATAGGAATCTATAACTAGTGTCACAGAAATGGTTTAAAACATAGAAAGTAAGAAGAGTCAGTCTTCTTGTACGTAATTCGGCATTGTGCCTTTTGTATTTAATTCCGATGCAATTTCTGTGTTTCACCGTCAAGAAGAAGGTCAGAGGGATACAGTAAACATGAAGTGAAGCATCGGAATCTATAACTAGAGTTACAGGATTGGGTCAAAACTTAGACAGTAAGAGGAGTCAGTCTCCTTGTACTTAAGTCGGCATTGTGCCTCTTGTATTTAATTCCGATGCAATTTCTGTGTTTCATCGTCAATAAGAAGGTCAGAGGGATACAGTAAACCTGAAAAGAAGCATCGGAATCTATAACTAGTGTCACAGGAATGCTTCAAAACATAGGCAGTAAGAAGAGTCAGTCTTCTTGTACTTAAGTCGGTATTGTGATTTTGTATTTAATTCCGATGCAATTTCTTTGTTTCATCGTCAATAACAAGGTCCAAGGGATACAGTAAACCTGAAGTGAAGCATCGGAATCTATAACTAGTGTCACAGGAGTGGTTCAAAACATAATCAGTAAGAAGAGTCAGTCTTCTTGTACGTAAGTCGGCATTGTGCATTTTGTATTTAATTCCGATGCAATTTCTGTGTTTCATCGTCAATAAGAAGGTCAGAGGGATACCGTAAACATGAAGTGAAGCATCGGAATCTATAACTAGAGTCACAGGATTGGTTCAAATCTTAGACAGTAAGAAGAGTCAGTCTTCTTGAACTTAATTCGGCATTGTGCCTTTTGTATTTAATTCCGATGCAATTTCTGTGTTTCATCGTAGATAAGAAGGTCCAAGGGATACAGTAGACCTGAATTGAAGCATCGGAATCTATAACTAGTGTCACAGGAATGGTTCAAATCATAGACAGTAAGAAGAGTCAGTCTTCTTGTACGTAAGTCGGCATTGTGCCTTTTGTATTTAATTCCGATGCAATTTCTGTGTTTCATCGTCAATAAGAAGGTCAGAGGGATACCGTAAACATGAAGTGAGGCATCGGAATCAATAACTAGAGTCACAGGATTGGTTCAAATCTTAGACAGTAAGAAGAGTCAGTCTTCTTGAACTTAATTCGGCATTGTGCCTTTTGTATTCAATTCCGATGCAATTTCTGTGTTTCATCGTCAATAAGATGGTTTAAGGGATACAGTAAACCTGAAGTGAAGCACCGGAATCCATAACTAGTGTCACAGGAAGGGTTCAAAACATAGTCAGTAAGAAGGGTCAGTCTTCTTGTACTTAAGTCAGCATTGTGCCTTTTGTACTTAATTCCGATGCAATTTCTGTGTTTCATCGTCAATAAGAAGGTCAGAGGGATACAGTAAACCTAAAGTGAAGCATCGGAATCTATAACTAGTGTCACAGGAATGGTTCAAAACATAGACAGTAGGAAGAGTCAGTCTTCTTGTACTTAAGTCGGCATTGTGCCTTTTGTATTTAATTCGGATGCAATTTCTGTGTTTCATCGTCAATAGGAAGGTCCAAGGGATACAGTAAACCTGAAGTGAAGCATTGGAATCTATAACTAGACTCACACGAATGGTTCAGAAGATAGACAGTAAAAAAAGTCTGTCGTCTTGTACTTAAGTCGGCATGGTGCCTTTTCTATTTAATTCCGATGCAGTTTCTGTCTATCATCGTCCATAAGAAGGTCAGAGGGATACAGTAAACCAGAAGTGAAGCATCGGAATCTATAACTAGTGTCACAGGAGTGGGTCAAAACATAGTCAGTAAAACGAGTCAGTCTTCTTGTACTTAAGTCGGCATTGTGCCTTTTGTATTTAATTCCGATGCAATTTCTGTGTTTCATTGTCAATAAGAAGGACAGAGGGATACAGTAAACCTGAAAAGAAGCATCGGAAACTATAACTAGTGTCAAAGGAATGTTTCAAAACATAGACAGTAGGAAGAGTCACTCTTCTTGTACTTAAGCCGGCATTGTGCCTTTTGTATTTAATTCCGATGCAATTTCTGTGTTTCATCGTTAATAAGAAGATCAGAGGGATACAGTAAACCTGAAGTAAAGCATCGGAATCTATTACAAGTGTCACAGGAATGGTTCAAAACATTGACAGTAGGAAGAGTCAGTCTTCTTGTACTTAAGTCGGCATTGTGCTTATTGTATTTTATTCCGATGCAATTTCTGTGTTTCATCGTCAATAAGAAGGGCCAAGGGATTCACTAAACCTGAAGTGAAACATCGGAATCTATAACTAGTGTCACAGGAATGCTTTAAAACATAGACAGTAAGAAGAGTCAGTCTTCTTGTACTTAAGTCGGTATTGTGATTTTGTATTTAATTCCGATGCAATTTCTGTGTTTCATCGTCAATAACAAGGTCCAAGGGATACAGTAAACCTGAAGTGAAGCATCGGAATCTATAACTAGTGACACAGGAATGCTTCAAAACATAGTCAGTAAGAAGAGTCAGTCTTCTTGTACTTAAGTCGGCATTGTGCCTTTTCTATATAATTCCGATGCAATTTCTGTGTTTCATCGTCAATAAGAAGGACCAAGGGATACAGTAACCCGGGAGTGAAGCATCGGAATCTATAACTAGTGTCTCAGGAATGGTTTTAACCATAGACAGTAAGAAGGGTCAGTCTTCTTGTACTTAAATCGGCATTGTGCCTTTTGTATTTAATTCCGATGCAATTTCTGGGTTTCATCGTCAATAAGAAGGTCCAACGGATACAGTAGACCTAAATTGAAGCATCGGAATCTATAACTAGTGTCACAGGAATGGTTCAAAACATAGACAGTAAGAAGAGTCAGTCTTCTTGTACGTAAGTTAGCATTGTGCCTTTTGTATTTAATTCCGATGCAATTTCTGTGTTTCATCGTCAATAAGAAGGTCAGAGGGATACAGTAAACATGAAGTGAGGCATCGGAATCTACAACTACTGTCACAGGATTGGTTCGAAACTTAGACAGTAAGAGGAGTCAGTCTTCTTGTACTTAAGTCGGCATTGTGCCTTTTGTATTTAATTCCGATGCAATTTCTGTGTTTCATCGTCAATTAGAAGGTCAGAGGGATACAGTAAACCAGAAGTGAAGCATCGGAATCTGTAACTAGTGTCACAGGAGTGGTTCAAAACATAGTCAGCAAAACGAGTCAGTCTTCTTGTACTTAAGTCGGTATTGTGCCTTTTGTATTTAATTCCGATGCAATTTCTGTGTTTCATCGTCAATAAGAAGGTCGGAGGGATACAGTAAACCTGAAGCGAAGCATCGGAATCTATAACTAGTGTCACAGGAATGGTTCAAACCATAGACAGTAAGAAGAGTCACTCTTCTTGTACTTAAGTCGGCTTTGTGCCTTTTCTATTTAATTCCGATGCAATTTCAGTGTTTCATCGTCAATAAGAAGGTCCAAGGGATACAGTAAACCTGAAGCGAAGCATCGGAATCTATAACTAGTGTCACAGGAATGGTTCAAACCATAGACAGTAAGAAGAGTCAGTCTTCTTGTACTTAAGTCGGCATTGTGCCTCTTCTATTTAATTCCGATGCAATTTCTGTGTTTCATCGTCAATAAGAAGGTCAGAGGGATACAGTAAACCTGAAGTGAAGCATCGGAATCTATAACTAGTGTCACAGGAATGGCTCAAAACAGAGTCTGAAAGAAGAGTCAGTCTTTTTGTACTTATGTCGGCATTGAGCCTTTTGTGTTTAATTCCGATGCAATTTCTGTGTTTCAGCGTCAATAAGAAGATCCAAGGGTTACAGCATACCTGAAGTGAAGCATCGGAATCTACAACTAGTGTCACAGGTATGGTTCAAAACATAGACAGTAAGATGAGTCAGTCTTCTTGTACTTAAGTCGACATTGTGCCTTTTGTATTTAATTCCGATGCAATTTCTGTGTTTCATCGTGAATAAGAAGATCAGAGGGATACAGTAAACCCGAAGTGAAGCATCGGAATCTATAACTAGTGTCACAGGAATGGTTCAAATCATTGGCAGTAGGAAGAGTCAGTCTTCTTGTACTTAAGACGACATTGTGCCTTTTGTATTTACTTCCGATGCAATTTCTGTGTTTCATCGTCAATAAGAAGGTCCAAGGGATACAGTAAACCTGAAGTGAAGCATCGGAATCTATAACTAGTGTCACAGGAATGGTTCAAAACATAGACAGTAAGAAGAGTCAGTCTTCTTGTACGTAAGTCGGCATTGTGCCTTTTGTATTTAATTCCGATGCAATTTCTGTGTTTCATCGTCAATAAGAAGGTCAGAGGGATACCGTAAACATGAAGTGAAGCATCGGAATCTATAACTAGAGTCACAGGATTGGTTCAAATCTTAGACAGTAAGAAGAGTCAGTCTTCTTGAACTTAATTCGGCATTGTGCCTTTTGTATTCAATTCCGATGCAATTTCTGTGTTTCATCGTCAATAAGAAGGTCCAATGGATACAGTAACCCTGGAGTCAAGCATCGGAATCTATAACTAGTGTCTCAGGAATGGTTTTAAACATAGACAGTAAGAAGGGTCAGTCTTCTTGTACTTAAGTCGGCATTGTGTCTTTTGTATTTAATTCCGATGCAATTTCTGTGTTTCATCGTCAATAAGAAGGTCCAAGGAATACAGTAGACCTGAATTGAAGCATAGGAATCTATAACTAGTGTCACAGAAATGGTTTAAAACATAGAAAGTAAGAAGAGTCAGTCTTCTTGTACGTAATTCGGCATTGTGCCTTTTGTATTTAATTCCGATGCAATTTCTGTGTTTCACCGTCAAGAAGAAGGTCAGAGGGATACAGTAAACATGAAGTGAAGCATCGGAATCTATAACTAGAGTTACAGGATTGGGTCAAAACTTAGACAGTAAGAGGAGTCAGTCTCCTTGTACTTAAGTCGGCATTGTGCCTCTTGTATTTAATTCCGATGCAATTTCTGTGTTTCATCGTCAATAAGAAGGTCAGAGGGATACAGTAAACCTGAAAAGAAGCATCGGAATCTATAACTAGTGTCACAGGAATGCTTCAAAACATAGGCAGTAAGAAGAGTCAGTCTTCTTGTACTTAAGTCGGTATTGTGATTTTGTATTTAATTCCGATGCAATTTCTTTGTTTCATCGTCAATAACAAGGTCCAAGGGATACAGTAAACCTGAAGTGAAGCATCGGAATCTATAACTAGTGTCACAGGAGTGGTTCAAAACATAGTCAGTAAGAAGAGTCAGTCTTCTTGTACGTAAGTCGGCATTGTGCATTTTGTATTTAATTCCGATGCAATTTCTGTGTTTCATCGTCAATAAGAAGGTCAGAGGGATACCGTAAACATGAAGTGAAGCATCGGAATCTATAACTAGAGTCACAGGATTGGTTCAAATCTTAGACAGTAAGAAGAGTCAGTCTTCTTGAACTTAATTCGGCATTGTGCCTTTTGTATTTAATTCCGATGCAATTTCTGTGTTTCATCGTAGATAAGAAGGTCCAAGGGATACAGTAGACCTGAATTGAAGCATCGGAATCTATAACTAGTGTCACAGGAATGGTTCAAATCATAGACAGTAAGAAGAGTCAGTCTTCTTGTACGTAAGTCGGCATTGTGCCTTTTGTATTTAATTCCGATGCAATTTCTGTGTTTCATCGTCAATAAGAAGGTCAGAGGGATACCGTAAACATGAAGTGAGGCATCGGAATCAATAACTAGAGTCACAGGATTGGTTCAAATCTTAGACAGTAAGAAGAGTCAGTCTTCTTGAACTTAATTCGGCATTGTGCCTTTTGTATTCAATTCCGATGCAATTTCTGTGTTTGATCGTCAATAAGATGGTTTAAGGGATACAGTAAACCTGAAGTGAAGCACCGGAATCCATAACTAGTGTCACAGGAAGGGTTCAAAACATAGTCAGTAAGAAGGGTCAGTCTTCTTGTACTTAAGTCAGCATTGTGCCTTTTGTACTTAATTCCGATGCAATTTCTGTGTTTCATCGTCAATAAGAAGGTCAGAGGGATACAGTAAACCTAAAGTGAAGCATCGGAATCTATAACTAGTGTCACAGGAATGGTTCAAAACATAGACAGTAGGAAGAGTCAGTCTTCTTGTACTTAAGTCGGCATTGTGCCTTTTGTATTTAATTCGGATGCAATTTCTGTGTTTCATCGTCAATAGGAAGGTCCAAGGGATACAGTAAACCTGAAGTGAAGCATTGGAATCTATAACTAGACTCACACGAATGGTTCAGAAGATAGACAGTAAAAAAAGTCTGTCGTCTTGTACTTAAGTCGGCATGGTGCCTTTTCTATTTAATTCCGATGCAGTTTCTGTCTATCATCGTCCATAAGAAGGTCAGAGGGATACAGTAAACCAGAAGTGAAGCATCGGAATCTATAACTAGTGTCACAGGAGTGGGTCAAAACATAGTCAGTAAAACGAGTCAGTCTTCTTGTACTTAAGTCGGCATTGTGCCTTTTGTATTTAATTCCGATGCAATTTCTGTGTTTCATTGTCAATAAGAAGGACAGAGGGATACAGTAAACCTGAAAAGAAGCATCGGAAACTATAACTAGTGTCAAAGGAATGTTTCAAAACATAGACAGTAGGAAGAGTCACTCTTCTTGTACTTAAGCCGGCATTGTGCCTTTTGTATTTAATTCCGATGCAATTTCTGTGTTTCATCGTTAATAAGAAGATCAGAGGGATACAGTAAACCTGAAGTAAAGCATCGGAATCTATTACAAGTGTCACAGGAATGGTTCAAAACATTGACAGTAGGAAGAGTCAGTCTTCTTGTACTTAAGTCGGCATTGTGCTTATTGTATTTTATTCCGATGCAATTTCTGTGTTTCATCGTCAATAAGAAGGGCCAAGGGATTCACTAAACCTGAAGTGAAACATCGGAATCTATAACTAGTGTCACAGGAATGCTTTAAAACATAGACAGTAAGAAGAGTCAGTCTTCTTGTACTTAAGTCGGTATTGTGATTTTGTATTTAATTCCGATGCAATTTCTGTGTTTCATCGTCAATAACAAGGTCCAAGGGATACAGTAAACCTGAAGTGAAGCATCGGAATCTATAACTAGTGACACAGGAATGCTTCAAAACATAGTCAGTAAGAAGAGTCAGTCTTCTTGTACTTAAGTCGGCATTGTGCCTTTTCTATATAATTCCGATGCAATTTCTGTGTTTCATCGTCAATAAGAAGGACCAAGGGATACAGTAACCCGGGAGTGAAGCATCGGAATCTATAACTAGTGTCTCAGGAATGGTTTTAACCATAGACAGTAAGAAGGGTCAGTCTTCTTGTACTTAAATCGGCATTGTGCCTTTTGTATTTAATTCCGATGCAATTTCTGGGTTTCATCGTCAATAAGAAGGTCCAACGGATACAGTAGACCTAAATTGAAGCATCGGAATCTATAACTAGTGTCACAGGAATGGTTCAAAACATAGACAGTAAGAAGAGTCAGTCTTCTTGTACGTAAGTTAGCATTGTGCCTTTTGTATTTAATTCCGATGCAATTTCTGTGTTTCATCGTCAATAAGAAGGTCAGAGGGATACAGTAAACATGAAGTGAGGCATCGGAATCTACAACTACTGTCACAGGATTGGTTCGAAACTTAGACAGTAAGAGGAGTCAGTCTTCTTGTACTTAAGTCGGCATTGTGCCTTTTGTATTTAATTCCGATGCAATTTCTGTGTTTCATCGTCAATTAGAAGGTCAGAGGGATACAGTAAACCAGAAGTGAAGCATCGGAATCTGTAACTAGTGTCACAGGAGTGGTTCAAAACATAGTCAGCAAAACGAGTCAGTCTTCTTGTACTTAAGTCGGTATTGTGCCTTTTGTATTTAATTCCGATGCAATTTCTGTGTTTCATCGTCAACAAGAAGGTCGGAGGGATACAGTAAACCTGAAGTGAAGCATCGGAATCTATAACTAGTGTCACAGGAATGGTTCAAAACATAGACAGTAGGAGGAGTCAGACTTCTTGTACTTAAGTCGGCATTGTGCCTTTTGCATTTAATTCGGATGCAATTTCTGTGTTTCATCGTCAACAGGAAGGTCCAAGGGATACACTAAACCTGAAGTGAAGCATCGGAATCTATAACTAGACTCACAGGAATGGTTCAAATGATAGACAGTAAGAAAAGTCTGTCGTCTTGTACTTAAGTCGGCATGGTGCCTTTTGTATTTAATTCCGATGCAATTTCTGTGTTTCATCGTCAATTAGAAGGTCAGAATGATACAGTAAACCAGAAGTGAAGCATCGGAATCTATAACTAGTGTCACAGGAATGCTTCAAAACATAGTCAGTAAGAAGAGTCAGTCTTCTTGTACTTAAGTCGGTATTGTGATTTTGTATTTAATTCCGATGCAATTTCTGTGTTTAATCGTCAATAAGCAGGTCCAAGGGATATAGTAACCCTGGAGTGAAGCATCGGAATCTATAACTAGTGTCTCAGGAATGGTTTTAAACATAGACAGTAAGAAGGGTCAGTCTTCTTGTACTTAAGTCGGCATTGTGCCTTTTGTATTTAATTCCGATGCAATTTCTGTGTTTCATCGTCAATAACAAGGTTTAAGGGATACAGTAAACCTGAAGTGAAGCATCGGAATCCATAACTAGTGTCGCAGGAATGGTTCAAACCATAGTCAGTAAGAAGGGTCAGTCTTCTTGTACTTAAGTCAGCATTGTGCCTTTTGTATTTAATTCCGATGCAATTTCTGTGTTTCATCGTCAATAAGAAGGTCACAGGGATACAGTAAACCTGAAGATAAGCATCGGAATCTATAACTAGTGTCACAGGAATGGTTCAAAACATAGACAGTAGGAAGAGTCAGTCTTCTTGTACTTAAGTCGGCATTGTGCCTTTTGTATTTTATTCGGATGCAATTTCTGTGTTTCATCGTCAATAGGAAGGTCAGAGGGATACAGTAAACCGGAAGTGAAGCATCGGAATCTATAACTAGTGTCACAGAAATGGTTCAAAACATAAACAGTGAGAAAAGTCAATCTTTTTTACTTAGGTCGGCATTGTGCCTTTTCTATTTAATTCCGATGCAATATCTGTTTTTCATTGTCAATAAGAAAGTCCAAGCGATCCAGTAAACCTGAAGTGAAGCATCGGAATGTGTAACTAGTGTCACAGGAATGGTTCAAGGCATAGTCAGTAAGAAGAGTCAGTCTTCTTGTAGTTAAGTCGGCATTGTGGCATTTGTATTTAATTCCAATGTAATTTCTGTGTTTCATCGTCAATAAGAAGGTCCAAGGGATACAGTAAACCTGAAGTGAAGCATCGGAATCTATAACATGTCTCACAGGAATGGTTCAAAGCATTCACAATAGGAAGAGTCAGTCTATATGTACTTAAGTCGGCATTGTGCCTTTTGTATTTAATTCCGATGCAACTTCTGTGTTTCATCGTCAATAAGAAGGTCAGAGGGATACAGTAAACCTGAAGTGAAGCATCGGAATCTATAACTAGAGTCACAGGAATGGTTCAAAACATAGACAGTAAGAAGAGTCAGTCTTCTTGTACTTAAGTCGGCATTGTGAGTTTTGTATTTAATTCCGGTGCAATTTCTGTGTTTCATCGTCAATAAGAAGGTTTAAGGGGTACAGAAAACCTGAAGTGAAGCATCGGAATCCATAACTAGTGTCACAGGGGTGGTTCAAAGCATAGTCAGTAAGAAGAGTCAGTCCTCTTGTACTTAAGTCAGCATTGTGCCTTTTGTATGTAATTCCGATGCAATTTCTGTGTCTCATCGTCGATAAGAAGGTCAGAGTGATACAGTAAACCTAAAGTGAAGCATCGGAATCTATAACTAGTGTCACAGGAATGGTTCAGAACATAGACAGTAAAGAAAGTCTGTCGTCTTGTACTTAAGTCGGCATTGTGCCTTTTGTATTTAATTCCGATGCAATTTCTTTGTTTCATCGTCAATAAGAAGGTCAGAGGGATACAGTAAACCCGAAAAGAAGCATCGGAATCTATAACTAGTGTCACAGGAATGGTTCAAAACATAGACAGAAAGAAGAGTCAGTCTTCTTTACTTAAGTCGGCATTGTGCTTTTTGTATTTAATTCCGATGCAATTTCTGTGATTCATCGTTAATAAGAAGATCAGAGGCATACAGTAAACCTGAAGTGAAGCATCGGAATCTATTACAAGTGTCACAGGAATGGTTCAAAACATTGACAGTAGGAAGAGTCAGTCTTCTTGTACATAAGTCCGCATTGTGCTTTTTGTATTACATTCCGATGCAATTTCCGTGTTTCATCGTCAATAAGAAGGGCCAAGGGATACAGTAAAATTGAAGTGAAGCATCTTAATCTATAACTAGTGTCACAGGAATGCTTCAAAACATAGACAGTAAGAAGAGTCAGTCTTCTTGTACTTAAGTCGGTATTGTGATTTTGTATTTAATTCCGATGCAATTTCTGTGTTTAATCGTCAATAAGCAGGTCCAAGGGATATAGTAACCCTGGAGTGAAGCATCGGAATCTATAACTAGTGTCTCAGGAATGGTTTTAAACATAGACAGTAAGAAGGGTCAGTCTTCTTGTACTTAAGTCGGCATTGTGCCTTTAGTATTTAATTCCGATGCAATTTCTGTGTTTCATCGTCAATAACAAGGTTTAAGGGATACAGTAAACCTGAAGTGAAGCATCGGAATCCATAACTAGTGTCACAGGAATGGTTCAAACCATAGTCAGTAAGAAGGGTCAGTCTTCTTGTACTTAAGTCAGCATTGTGCCTTTTGTATTTAATTCCGATGCAATTTCTGTGTTTCATCGTCAATAAGAGGGTCACAGGGATACAGTAAACCTGAAGTGAAGCATCGGAATCTATAACTAGTGTCACAGGAATGGTTCAAAACATAGACAGTAGGAAGAGTCAGTCTTCTTGTACTTAAGTCGGCATTGTGCCTTTTGTATTTAATTCCGATGCAATTTCTGTGTTTCATCGTCAATTAGAAGGTCAGAGGGATACAGTAAACCAGAAGTGAAGCATCGGAATCTATAACTAGTGTCACAGGAGTGGTTCAAAGCATTGTCAGTAAAACGAGTCAGTCTTCTTGTACTTAAGTCGGCATTGTGCCTTTTGTATTTAATTCCGATGCAATTTCTGTGTTTCATCGTCAATAAGAAGGTCAGAGGGATACAGTAAACCTGAAAAGAAGCATCGGAATCTATAACTAGTGTCACAGGAATGGTGCAAAACATAGACAGAAAGAAGAGTCAGTCTTCTTGTACTTAAGTCGGCATTGTGCTTTTGTATTTAATTCTGATGCAATTTCTGTGATTCATCGTTAATAAGAAGATCAGAGGCATACAGTAAACCTGAAGTGAAGCATCGGAATCTATTACAAGTGTCACAGGAATGGTTCAAAACTTTGACAGTAGGAAGAGTCAGTCTTCTTGTACATAAGTCGGCATTGTGCTTTTTGTATTTCATTCCGATGCAATTTCCGTGTTTCATCGTCAATAAGAAGGGCCAAGGGATACAGTAAAATTGAAGTGAAGCATCTTAATCTATAACTAGTGTCACAGGAATGCTTCAAATCATAGACAGTAAGAAGAGTCAGTCTTCTTGTACTTAAGTCGGTATTGTGATTTTGTATTTAATTCCGATGCAATTTCTGTGTTTCATCGTCAATAAGAAGGTCCAAGGGATATAGTAACCCTGGAGTGAAGCATCGGAATCTATAACTAGTGTCTTAGGAATGGTTTTAAACTTAGACAGTAAGAAGGGTCAGTCTTCTTGTACTTAAGTCGGCATTGTGCCTTTTGTATTTAATTCCGATGAAATTTCTGTGTTTCATCGAAAATAAGAGGGTCCAAGGGCGACAGTCGACCTGAATTGAAGCATCGGGATTTATAACTAGTGTCACAGGAATGGTTCAAAACATAGACAGTCTGAAGAGTCAGTCTTCTTGTACTTAAGTCGGCATTGTGCCTTTTGTATTTAATTCCGATGCAATTTCTGTGTTTCATCGTCAATAAGAAGGTCAGAGGGATACAGTAAACATGTAGTGAAGGATCGGAATTTATAACTAGAGTCACAGGAATGGTTCAAAACTTAGACAGTAAGAGGAGTCAGTCTTCTTGTACTTAAGTCGGCATTGTGCCTTTTGTATTTGATTCCGATGCAATTTCTGTGTTTCATCGTCAATAATAAGGTTTAAGGGATACAGTAAACCTGAAGTGAAGCATCGGAATCCATAACTAGTGTCATAGGAATGGTTCAAAACATAGTCAGTAAGAAGGGTCAGTCTTCTTGTACTTAAGTCAGCATTGTGCCTTTTGTATTTAATTCCGATGCAATTTCTGTGTTTCATCGTCAATAAGAAGGTCACAGGGATACAGTGAACCTGAAGTGAAGCATCGGAATCTATAACTAGTGTCACAGGAATGGTTCAAATCATAGACAGTAGGAAGAGTCAGTCTTCTTGTACTTAAGTCGGCATTGTGCCTTTTGTATTTAATTCGGATGCAATTTCTGTGTTTCGTCGTCAATAGGAAGGTCAGAGGGATACAGTAAACCGGAAGTGAAGCATCGGAATCTATAACTAGTGTCACAGGAATGGTTCAAAACATAAACAGTGAGAAAAGTCAGTCTTCTTGTACTTAAGTCGGCATTGTGCCTTTTCTATTTAATTCCGATGCAATATCTGTTTTTCATCGTCAATAAGAAGGTCCAAGCGATACAGTAAACCTGAAGTGAAGCATCGGAATCTGTAACTAGTGTCACAGGAATGGTTCAAGGCATAGTCAGTAATAAGAGTCAGTCTTCTTGTCGTTAAGTTGGCATTGTGGCATTTGTATTTAATTCCGATGCAAGTTCTGTGTTTCATCGTCAATAAGAAGGTCCAAGGGATACAGTAAACCTGAAGTGAAGCATCGGAATCTATAACATGTGTCACAGGAATGGTTCAAAGCATTCACAGTAGGAAGACTCAGTCTACATGTACTTAAGTCGGCATTGTGCTTTTTATTTAATTCCGATGCAACTTCTGTGTTTCATCGTCAATAAGAAGGTCAGAGGGATACAGTAAACCTGAAGTGAAGCATCGGAATCTATAACTAGAGTCACAGGAATGGTTCAAAACATAGACCTTAAGCAGAGTCAGTATCTTGTACTTAAGTCGGCATTGTGCCTTTTGTATTTAATTCCGATCCAATTTCAGTGTTTCATCGTCAATAAGAAGGTTTAAGGGATACAGTAAACCTGAAGTGAAGCATCGGAATCCATAACTAGTGTCACAGGAGTGGTTCAAAGCATAGTCAGTAAGATGAGTCATTCTTCTTGTACTTAAGTCAGCATTGTGCCTTTTGTATTTAATTCCGATGCAATTTCTGTGTCTCATCGTCGATAAGAAGGGCAGAGGGATACAGTAAACCTGAAGTGAAGCATCGGAATCTATAACTAGTGTCACAGGAATGGTTCAAAACATACACAGTAGGAAGAGTCAGTCTTCTTGTACTTAAGTCGGCATTGTGCCTTTTGTATTTAATTCGGATGCTATTTCTGTGTTTCATCGTCAATAAGAAGGTCCAAGGGATACAGTAAACCTGGAGTGAAGCATCGGAATCTACAACTAGTGTCACAGGAGTGGTTCATAGCATAGACAGTAAGAAGAGTCAGTCTTCTTGTACTTGATTCTCCATTGTGCCTTTCGAATTTAATTCCGATGCAATTTCTGTGTTTTATCGTCAATAAGAAGGTCCAAGGGATACAGTAAACCTGGAGTGAAGCACCGGAATCTATAACTAGTGTCACAGGAATGGTTCAAAACATAGACAGTAAGAAGAGTCAGTCTTCTTGTACTTAAGTCGGCATTTTGCCTTTTGTATTTAATTCCGATGAAATATCTGTGTTTCATCGTCAATAAGAAGGTCCAAAGGATACAGTAAACCTGGAGTGATGTATTGGAGTATATAACTAGTGTCTCAGGAATGGTTCAAAGCATAGACAGTAATAAGAGTCAGTCTTCTTGTACTTAATTCGGCATTGTGCCTTTTGTATTTAATTCCGATGCAATTTCTGTGTTTCATCGTCAATAAGAAGGTCAGAGGAATACAGTAAACCTGAAGTGAAGCATCGTAATCGATAACTAGAGTCAAAGGGGTTGTTCAAAACATAGTCAGTAAGAAGGGTCAGTCTTCTTGTACTTATGTCGGCATTGTGCCTTTTGTATTTATTTCCGATGCAATTTCTGTGTTTCATCGTCAATAAGAAGGTCAAAGGGATACATTAAATCTGGAGTGAAGCATCGGAATCTATAACTAGTGTCACAGGGACGGTTCAAAGCATAGACAGTAAGATGAGTCAGTATTCTTGAACTTAAGTCGGCATTCTGCCTTTTCTATTTAATTCCAATGCAATTTCTGTGTTTCATCGTCACCACGAAGGTCAGCGGGATACAGTAATCCTGAAGTTAAGCATCGAAATCTATAACTAGTGTCACAGGAATGGTTCAAGGCATAGTCAGTAAGAAGAGTCAGTCTTCTCGTAGTTAAGTCGGCATTGTGCCTTTTGTATTTAATTCCGATGCAATTTCTGTGTTTCATCATCAACAAGAAGGTCCAAGGGATACAGTGAACCTGAAGTGAAGCATCGGAATCTATAACATGTGTCACAGGAAAGGTTCATAACTTTCACAGTAGGATGAGTCAGTCTACATGTACTTAAGTCGGCATTGGGCCTTTTGTATTTAATTCCGATGCAATTTCTGTGTTTCATCGTCAATAGGAAGGTCAGAGGGATACAGTTACCCTGATGTGAAGCATCGGAATCTATAACTAGTGTCACAGGAATGGTTCAAAACATAGACAGTAAGAAGAGTCAGTCTTCTTGTACCTAAGTCGGCATTGTACCTTTTGTGTTTAATTCCGATCCAACTTCTGTGTTTCACCGTCAATAAGAAAGTTAGAGGGATACAGTAAACCTGAAGTGAAGCATCGGAATCTATAACTAGAGTCACAGGAATGGTTCAAAGCATAGACAGTAAGAAGAGTCAGTCTTCTTGTACTTAAGTCGGCATTGTGCCTTTTGTATTTCATTCCGATGCAATTTCTGTGTTTCATCGTCAATAAGAAGGTTTAAGAGATACAGTAAACCTGAAGTGAAGCATCGGAATCTATAGCTAGTGTCACAAGAATGGTTCAAAAACATAGTCAGTATGAAGAGTCAGTCTTCTTGTACTTAAGTCGGCATTGTGCCTTTTGTATTTAATTCCGATGCAATTTCTGTGTTTCATCGTCAATAAGAAGGTCAGAGGGATACAGTAAACCTGAAGCGAAGCATCGAAATCTATAACTAGTGTCACAGGAATGGTTCATATCAGAGTCAGTAAGAAGAGTCAGTCTTCTTGTACTTATGTCGGTATTGTGCACTTTCTATTAAATTCTGATGCAATTTCTGTGTTTCATCGTCAACAAGATGGTCCAAGGGATACAGTAAACCTGGAGTGAAGCATCGGAATCTATAACTAGTGTCACAGGAATGGTTCAAAACATTGACAGTAAGAAGTGTCAGACTTTTTTTACTTAAGTCGGCATTGTGCCTTTTGTATTTAATTCCGATGCAAATTCTGTGTTTCGTCGGCAATAAGAAAGTCCAAGGGATACAGTAGACCTGAATTGAAGCATCGAAATCTATAACTAGTGTCACAGGAACGGTTCAGAACATAGACAGTAAAAAGAGTCAGTCTTCTTGTACTTAAGTCGGCATTGTGCTTTTGTATTTAATTCCGATGCCACTTCTGTGTTTCATCGTCAATAAGAAGGTCAGAGGGAGACAGTAAACCTGAAGTGAAGCATCGGAAACTATAACTAGAGTCACAGGAATGGTTCAAAACATAGTAAGAAGAGTCAGTCTTCTTGTACTTAAGTCGGCAATGTGCCTTTTGTATTTAATTCCGATGCAATTTCTGTAATTCATCGTCAATGAGAAGGTTTAATTGATACAGTAAACCTGAAGCGAAGCATCGGAATCTATAGCTAGTGTCACAAGAATGGTTCAAATCATAGTCAGTATGAAAAGCTTGTCTTCTTGTACTTAAGTCGGCATTGTGCCTTTTGTATTTAATTCCGATGCAATTTCTGTGTTTCGTCGTCAATAAGAAGGTCAGAGGGATACAGTAAACCTGATGTGAAGCATAGGACTCTATAACTAGTGTCACAGGAATGGTTCAAAACATAGTAAGAAGAGTCAGTCTTCTTGTACTTAAGTCGGCATTGTGCTTTTTGTATTTGATTCCGATGCAAATTCTGTGTTTCGTCGGCAATAAGAAGGTCCAAGGGATACAGTAGACCTGAATAGAAGCATCGAAATCTATAACTAGTGTCACAGGAACGGTTCAGAACATAGACAGTAAAAAGAGTCAGTCTTCTTGTACTTAAGTCGGCATTGTGCTTTTGTATTTAATTCCGATGCAACTTCTGTGTTTCATCGTCAATAAGAAGGTCAGAGGGAGACAGTAAACCTGAAGTGAAGCATCGGAAACTATAACTAGAGTCACAGGAATGGTTCAAAACATAGACAGTAAGAAGAGTCAGTCTTCTTGTACTTAAGTCGGCAATGTGCCTTTCGTATTTAATTCCGATGCAATTTCTGTAATTCATCGTCAATGAGAAGGTTTAATTGATACAGTAAACCTGAAGTGAAGCATCGGAATCTATAGCTAGTGTTACAAGAATGGTTCAAATCATAGTCAGTATGAAGAGTCTGTCTTCTTGTACTTAAGTCGGCATTGTGCGTTTTGTATTTAATTCCGATGCAATTTCTGTGTTTCATCGTCAATAAAAAGGTCCAAGGGATACAGTAATACTGAAGTTAAGCATCGGAATCTATGACTAGTGTCACAGGAATAGTTCAAAAATAGTCAGTAAGAAGAGTCAGCATTCTTGTACTTGTGTCGGTATTGTGCATTTTGTATTTAATTCCGTTGCAATTTCTGTGTTTAATCGTCAACAAGAAGGTCTGAGGGATACAGTACACTTGGAGTGAAGCATCGGAGTCTGTAACTAGTGTCACAGGAACGGTTCAAAACATAGAAAGTAAGATGAGTCAGTATTCTAGTACTTAAGTCGGCATTGTGCCTTTTGTATATAATTCCGATGCAACTTCTGTGTTTCATCTTCATTAAGAAGGTCAGAGCGATACAGTAAACCTGAAGTGAAGCATCGGAATCTATAACTAGAGTCACAGGAATGGTTCAAAACATAGACAGTAAGAAGAGTCAGTCTTCTTGTACTTAAGTCGGCATTGTGCCTTTTGTATTTAATTCCGACGCAATTTCTTAGTTTCATCGTCAATAAGAAGGTCCAAGGGATACAGTATTCCTGAAGTTAAGCATCGGAATCTATGACTAGTGTCACAGGAATGTTTCAAAACATAGTCAGTAAGAACAGCCAGTATTCTTGTACTTATGTCGGTATTGTGCCTTTTGTATTTAATTCCGATGCAATTTCTGTGTTTCATCGTCAATAAGAAGGTCCAAGGGATACAGTAAACCTGGAGTGAGGCATCGGAATCTATAACTGGTGTCACAGGGACGGTTCAAAACATAGAAAGTAAGATGAGTCAGTATTTTTGTACTTAAGTCGGCATTGTGCCTTTTGTATTTAATTCCGATAAAATTTCAGTGTTTCATCGTCAATAGGAAGGTCCAAGGGATACAGTAAACCTGATGTGAAGCATCGGAATCTATAATTAGTGTCACAGGATTGGTTCACAACATAGTCAGTAAGAAGTGTCAGTCTTCTTGTACTTAAGTCATCACTGTGCATTTTCTATTTAATTCTGATGCAATTTCTGTGTTTCATCGTCGATAACAAGGTCCAAGGGATACAGTAAACCTGGAGTGAAGCATCGGAATCTATAACTAGTGTCACAGGAATGGTTCAAAACAATGACAGTAAGAAGAGTCAGACTTCTTTTACTTAAGTCGGCATTGTGCCTTTTGTAATTAATTCCGATGCAATTTCTGTGTTACATCGTCAATAAGAAGGTCCAAGGGATACAGTAAACTTGGAGTGACGCATCGGAGTCTATAACTAGTGTCACGGGAATGGTTCAAAGCATAAACAGAAAGAAGAATCAGTCTTCTTGTACTGAAGTCGGCATTCGGCCTTTTGTATTTAATTCCGATGCAATTTCTGTGTTTCATCGTCAATAAGAAGGTCCAAGGGATACAGTAAACCTGAAATGAACCATCGGAATCTATAACTAGTGTCACAGGAATGGTTCAAAACATAGACAGTAGGAAAAGTCAGTCTACATGTACTTAAGTCGGCATTGTGCCATTTGTATTTAATTCCGATGCTATTTCTGTGTCTCATCGTCAATAAGAAGGTTAGAGGGATACAGTAAACCTGAAGTGAAGCATCGGAATCTATAACTAGAGTCACAGGAGTGGTTCAAAACATAGACAGTAAGAAGAGTCAGTCTTCTTGTACTTAAGTCGGCATTGTGCCTTCTGTATTTAATTCCGATGCAATTTCTGTGTTTCATCGTCAATAAGAAGTTCCAAGGGATACAGTAAACCAGGAGTGAAGCATCGGAGTCTATAACTAGTGTCACAGAAATGGTTCAAAGCATAGACAGAAAGAAGAGTCAGTCTTCTTGTACTTAATTCGGCATTGTGCGTATTGTATTTATTTCCGATGCAATTCTGTGTTTCATCGTCAATAAGAAGGTCCAAGGGATACAGTAAACCTGAAGTGAAGCAACGGAATAAAAAACTAGTGTCACAGGAATGGTTCAAAACATAGACCGTAGGAAGAGTCAGTCTTCTTTTACTTAAGTCGGCATTGTGCCTTTTGTATTTAATTCCGAAGCAATTTCTGTGTTTCATCGTCGATAAGAAGGTCAGAGGGATACAGTAAACCTGGAGTGAAGCATCGGAGTCTATAACTAGTGTCACAGGAATGGTTCAACACATAGACAGTAAGAAGAGTCAGTCTTCTTGTACTGAATTCGGCATTTGCCTTTTGTATTTAATTCCAATGCAATTTCTGTGTTTCATCGTCAATAAGAAGGTCAGAGTTATACAGTATACCTGACGCGAAGCATCGTAATCTATAACTAGTGTCACAGGAATAGTTCAAAACATAGTCAGTAAGAAGAGTCAGTCTTCTTGTACTTAACTCGGCATTGTGCCTTTTGTATTTAATTCCGATGCAATTTCTGTGTTTCATCGTCAATAAGAAGGTCCAAGGAATACAGTAATCCTGAAGTTAAGCATCGGAATGTAAGACTAGTGTCACAGGAATGGTTCAAAATATAGTCAGGAATAAGAGTCAGTCTTCCTGCACTAAAGTCGGTGTTATGCCTTTTGTATTTAAATCCGATGCAATTTCTGTGTTTCATCGTCAATAAGAAGGTCCAAGGGATACAGTAAACCTGAAGTGAAGCAACGGAATAAAAAACTAGTGTCACAGGAATGGTTCAAAACATAGACCGTAGGAAGAGTCAGTCTTCTTTTACTTAAGTCGGCATTGTGCCTTTTGTATTTAATTCCGATGCAATTTCTGTAATTCATCGTCAATGAGAAGGTTTAATTGATACAGTAAACCTGAAGCGAAGCATCGGAATCTATAGCTAGTGTCACAAGAATGGTTCAAATCATAGTCAGTATGAAAAGCTTGTCTTCTTGTACTTAAGTCGGCATTGTGCCTTTTGTATTTAATTCCGATGCAATTTCTGTGTTTCGTCGTCAATAAGAAGGTCAGAGGGATACAGTAAACCTGATGTGAAGCATAGGACTCTATAACTAGTGTCACAGGAATGGTTCAAAACATAGTAAGAAGAGTCAGTCTTCTTGTACTTAAGTCGGCATTGTGCTTTTTGTATTTGATTCCGATGCAAATTCTGTGTTTCGTCGGCAATAAGAAGGTCCAAGGGATACAGTAGACCTGAATAGAAGCATCGAAATCTATAACTAGTGTCACAGGAACGGTTCAGAACATAGACAGTAAAAAGAGTCAGTCTTCTTGTACTTAAGTCGGCATTGTGCTTTTGTATTTAATTCCGATGCAACTTCTGTGTTTCATCGTCAATAAGAAGGTCAGAGGGAGACAGTAAACCTGAAGTGAAGCATCGGAAACTATAACTAGAGTCACAGGAATGGTTCAAAACATAGACAGTAAGAAGAGTCAGTCTTCTTGTACTTAAGTCGGCAATGTGCCTTTCGTATTTAATTCCGATGCAATTTCTGTAATTCATCGTCAATGAGAAGGTTTAATTGATACAGTAAACCTGAAGTGAAGCATCGGAATCTATAGCTAGTGTTACAAGAATGGTTCAAATCATAGTCAGTATGAAGAGTCTGTCTTCTTGTACTTAAGTCGGCATTGTGCGTTTTGTATTTAATTCCGATGCAATTTCTGTGTTTCATCGTCAATAAAAAGGTCCAAGGGATACAGTAATACTGAAGTTAAGCATCGGAATCTATGACTAGTGTCACAGGAATAGTTCAAAAATAGTCAGTAAGAAGAGTCAGCATTCTTGTACTTGTGTCGGTATTGTGCATTTTGTATTTAATTCCGTTGCAATTTCTGTGTTTAATCGTCAACAAGAAGGTCTGAGGGATACAGTACACTTGGAGTGAAGCATCGGAGTCTGTAACTAGTGTCACAGGAACGGTTCAAAACATAGAAAGTAAGATGAGTCAGTATTCTAGTACTTAAGTCGGCATTATGCCTTTTGTATATAATTCCGATGCAACTTCTGTGTTTCATCTTCATTAAGAAGGTCAGAGCGATACAGTAAACCTGAAGTGAAGCATCGGAATCTATAACTAGAGTCACAGGAATGGTTCAAAACATAGACAGTAAGAAGAGTCAGTCTTCTTGTACTTAAGTCGGCATTGTGCCTTTTGTATTTAATTCCGACGCAATTTCTTAGTTTCATTGTCAATAAGAAGGTCCAAGGGATACAGTAATCCTGAAGTTAAGCATCGGAATCTATGACTAGTGTCACAGGAATGTTTCAAAACATAGTCAGTAAGAACAGCCAGTATTCTTGTACTTATGTCGGTATTGTGCCTTTTGTATTTAATTCCGATGCAATTTCTGTGTTTCATCGTCAATAAGAAGGTCCAAGGGATACAGTAAACCTGGAGTGAGGCATCGGAATCTATAACTGGTGTCACAGGGACGGTTCAAAACATAGAAAGTAAGATGAGTCAGTATTTTTGTACTTAAGTCGGCATTGTGCCTTTTGTATTTAATTCCGATAAAATTTCAGTGTTTCATCGTCAATAGGAAGGTCCAAGGGATACAGTAAACCTGATGTGAAGCATCGGAATCTATAATTAGTGTCACAGGATTGGTTCACAACATAGTCAGTAAGAAGTGTCAGTCTTCTTGTACTTAAGTCATCACTGTGCATTTTCTATTTAATTCTGATGCAATTTCTGTGTTTCATCGTCGATAACAAGGTCCAAGGGATACAGTAAACCTGGAGTGAAGCATCGGAATCTATAACTAGTGTCACAGGAATGGTTCAAAACAATGACAGTAAGAAGAGTCAGACTTCTTTTACTTAAGTCGGCATTGTGCCTTTTGTAATTAATTCCGATGCAATTTCTGTGTTACATCGTCAATAAGAAGGTCCAAGGGATACAGTAAACTTGGAGTGACGCATCGGAGTCTATAACTAGTGTCACGGGAATGGTTCAAAGCATAAACAGAAAGAAGAATCAGTCTTCTTGTACTGAAGTCGGCATTCGGCCTTTTGTATTTAATTCCGATGCAATTTCTGTGTTTCATCGTCAATAAGAAGGTCCAAGGGATACAGTAAACCTGAAATGAACCATCGGAATCTATAACTAGTGTCACAGGAATGGTTCAAAACATAGACAGTAGGAAAAGTCAGTCTACATGTACTTAAGTCGGCATTGTGCCATTTGTATTTAATTCCGATGCTATTTCTGTGTCTCATCGTCAATAAGAAGGTTAGAGGGATACAGTAAACCTGAAGTGAAGCATCGGAATCTATAACTAGAGTCACAGGAGTGGTTCAAAACATAGACAGTAAGAAGAGTCAGTCTTCTTGTACTTAAGTCGGCATTGTGCCTTCTGTATTTAATTCCGATGCAATTTCTGTGTTTCATCGTCAATAAGAAGTTCCAAGGGATACAGTAAACCAGGAGTGAAGCATCGGAGTCTATAACTAGTGTCACAGAAATGGTTCAAAGCATAGACAGAAAGAAGAGTCAGTCTTCTTGTACTTAATTCGGCATTGTGCGTATTGTATTTATTTCCGATGCAATTCTGTGTTTCATCGTCAATAAGAAGGTCCAAGGGATACAGTAAACCTGAAGTGAAGCAACGGAATAAAAAACTAGTGTCACAGGAATGGTTCAAAACATAGACCGTAGGAAGAGTCAGTCTTCTTTTACTTAAGTCGGCATTGTGCCTTTTGTATTTAATTCCGAAGCAATTTCTGTGTTTCATCGTCGATAAGAAGGTCAGAGGGATACAGTAAACCTGGAGTGAAGCATCGGAGTCTATAACTAGTGTCACAGGAATGGTTCAACACATAGACAGTAAGAAGAGTCAGTCTTCTTGTACTGAATTCGGCATTTGCCTTTTGTATTTAATTCCAATGCAATTTCTGTGTTTCATCGTCAATAAGAAGGTCAGAGTTATACAGTATACCTGACGCGAAGCATCGTAATCTATAACTAGTGTCACAGGAATAGTTCAAAACATAGTCAGTACGAAGAGTCAGTCTTCTTGTACTTAACTCGGCATTGTGCCTTTTGTATTTAATTCCGATGCAATTTCTGTGTTTCATCGTCAATAAGAAGGTCCAAGGAATACAGTAATCCTGAAGTTACGCATCGGAATGTAAGACTAGTGTCACAGGAATGGTTCAAAATATAGTCAGGAATAAGAGTCAGTCTTCCTGCACTAAAGTCGGTGTTATGCCTTTTGTATTTAAATCCGATGCAATTTCTGTGTTTCATCGTCAATAAGAAGGTCCAAGGGATACAGTAAACCTGAAGTGAAGCAACGGAATAAAAAACTAGTGTCACAGGAATGGTTCAAAACATAGACCGTAGGAAGAGTCAGTCTTCTTTTACTTAAGTCGGCATTGTGCCTTTTGTATTTAATTCCGAAGCAATTTCTGTGTTTCATCGTCGATAAGAAGGTCAGAGGGATACAGTAAACCTGGAGTGAAGCATCGGAGTCTATAACTAGTGTCACAGGAATGGTTCAACACATAGACAGTAAGAAGAGTCAGTCTTCTTGTACTTAATTCGGCATTGTGCCTTTTGTATTTAATTCCAATGCAATTTCTGTGTTTCATCGTCAATAAGAAGGTCAGAGTTATACAGTAAACCTGACGCGAAGCATCGTAATCTATAACTAGTGTCACAGGAATAGTTCAAAACATAGTCAGTAAGAAGAGTCAGTCTTCTTGTACTTAACTCGGCATTGTGCCTTTTGTATTTGATTCCTATGCAATTTCTGTGTTTCATCGTCAATAAGAAGGTCCAAGGGATTCAGTAATTCTGGAGTGAAGCATCGGAATCTATAACTAGTGTCACAGGGACGGTTCAAAACATAGAAAGTAAGATGAGTCAGTATTCTTGTACTTAAGTCGGCATTGTGATTTTTCTATTTACTTCCGACGCAATTTCTGTGTTTCATCGTCAATAAGAAGGTCCAAGGGATACAGTAGACCTGAATTGAAGCATCGGAATCTATAACTAGTGTCACAGGAATGGATCAAAACATAGACAGTAAGAAGAGACAGTCTTCTTGTACTTAAGTCGGCATGTGGCATTTGTATTTGATTCCGATGCAATTTCTGTGTTTCATCGTCAATAAGAAGGTCAGAGGGATACAGTAAACCTGAAGTGAAGCATCGGAATCTATAACTAGAGTCACAGGAATGGTTCTATTCATAGACAGTAAGAAGAGTCAGTCTTCTTATATTTAATTCGGCATTGTGCCTTTTGTATTTAATTCCGATGCAATTTCTGTGTTCCATCGTCAATAAGAAGGTCCAAGGGATACAGTAAACTTGGAGTGACGCATCGGAGTCTATAACTAGTGTCACAGGAATGGTTCAAAGCATAAACAGAAAGAAGAATCAGTCTTCTTGTACTGAAGTCGGCATTCGGCCTTTTGTATTTAATTCCGATGCAATTTCTGTGTTTCATCGTCAATAAGAAGGTCCAAGGGATACAGTAAACCTGAAATGAACCATCGGAATCTATAACTAGTGTCACAGGAATGGTTCAAAACATAGACAGTAGGTAAAGTCAGTCTACATGTACTTAAGTCGGCATTGTGCCATTTGTATTTAATTCCGATGCTATTTCTGTGTCTCATCGTCAATAAGAAGGTTAGAGGGATACAGTAAACCTGAAGTGAAGCATCGGAATCTATAACTAGAGTCACAGGAGTGGTTCAAAACATAGACAGTAAGAAGAGTCAGTCTTCTTGTACTTAAGTCGGCATTGTGCCTTCTGTATTTAATTCCGATGCAATTTCTGTGTTTCATCGTCAATAAGAAGTTCCAAGGGATACAGTAAACCAGGAGTGAAGCATCGGAGTCTATAACTAGTGTCACAGAAATGGTTCAAAGCATAGACAGAAAGAAGAGTCAGTCTTCTTGTACTTAATTCGGCATTGTGCGTATTGTATTTAATTCCGATGCAATTCTGTGTTTCATCGTCAATAAGAATTCCAGAGGGATACAGTAAACCTGAAGTGAAGCATCGGAATCTATAACTAGTGTCACAGGAATCGTTCAAAGCTTAGTCAGTAAGAAGTGTCAGTCTTCTAGTACTTATGTCGGCATTGTGCCTTTTGTATTTAATTCCGATGCAATTTCTGTGTTTCATCGTCAATAAGAAGGTCCAAGGAATACAGTAATCCTGAAGTTAAGCATCGGAATGTAAGACTAGTGTCACAGGAATGGTTCAAAATATAGTCAGGAATAAGAGTCAGTCTTCCTGCACTTAAGTCGGTGTTATGCCTTTTGTATTTAAATCCGATGCAATTTCTGTGTTTCATCGTCAATAAGAAGGTCCAAGGGATACAGTAAACCTGAAGTGAAGCAACGGAATAAAAAACTAGTGTCACAGGAATGGTTCAAAACATAGACCGTAGGAAGAGTCAGTCTTCTTTTACTTAAGTCGGCATTGTGCCTTTTGTATTTAATTCCGATGCAATTTCTGTGTTTCATCGTCAATACGAAGGTCCAAGGGATACAGTAGACCTGAATTGAAGCATCGGAATCTATAACTAGAGTCACAGGAATGGTTCACAGCACAGACAGTAAGAAGAGTCAGTCTTCTTGTACTTAAGTCGGCATTGAGCCTTTTGTATTTAATTCCGATACAATTTCTGTGTTTCATCGTCAAGAAGAAGGTCCAAGGGATACAGTAAACCTGGAGTGAAGCATCGGAGTCTATAACTAGTGTCACAGGAAAGGTTCAAACATAGACAGTAAGAAGAGTCAGTCTTCTTGTACTTAATTCGGCATTGTGCCTTTTGTATATAATTCCGATGCAATTTCTGTGTTTCATCGTCAATAAGAAGGTCCAAGGGATACAGTAATCCTGAAGTTAAGCATCGGAATCTATGACTAGTGCCACAGGTATTGTTCAAAGCATAGTCAGTAAGAAGAGTCAGTCTTCTTGTACTTAAGTCGGTATTGTGCCTTTTGTATTTAATTCCGATACAATTTCTGTGTTTCATCGTCAATAAGAAGGTCAGAGGGATACAGTAAACCTGAAGTGAAGCATCGGAATCTATAACTAATGTTACAGGAATGGTTCAACCCATAGACAGTAAGAAGAGTCAGCCTTCTTGTACTTAATTCGGCATTGTGCCTTTTGTATTTAATTCCGATGCAATTTCTGTGTTTCATCGTCAATAAGAAGGTCAGAGGGATACTGTAAACCTGAACTGCAGCATCGGAATCTATAACTAGTGTCACAGAAATGGTTCAAAACATAGTCAGTAAGAAGAGTCAGTCTTCTTCTACTTAAGTCGGCGTTGTGCCTTTTGTATTTAATTCCGATGCAATGTCTGTGTTTCAACGTCAATAAGCAGGTCCAAGGGATACAGCAAACCTGGAGTGAAGCATCGGAATGTATAACTAGTGTCACAGAGACGGTTCAAAACATAGACAGTAAGATGAGTCAGTATTCCTATACTTCAGTCGGCATTGTGCCTTTTGTATTTAATTCCGATGCAATTTCTGTAATTCATCGTCAATGAGAAGGTTTCAGGGATACAGTAAACCTGAAGTGAAGCATCGGAATCTATGACTAGTCTCACAGGAATGGTTCAAAACATAGTCAGTAAGAAGAGTCAGTATTCATGTACTTATGTCGGTATTGTGCATTTTATATTTAATTCCGATGCAATTTCTGTGTTTCATCGTCAACAAGAAGGTGTGAGGGATACAGTAAACCTAAAGTGAAGCATCGGAGTCTATAACTAGTGTCACAGGAATGGTTCAAAACATAGACAGTAAGAAGAGTCAGTCTTCTTGTATTTAATTCGGCATTGTGCCTTTTGTATTTAATTCCGATGCAATTTCTGTGTTTCATCGTCAATAGGAAGGTCAGAGGGATACAGTAAACATGAAGTGAAGCATCGGAATCAATAACTAGTGTCACAGGAATGGTCCAAAATATAGTCAGTAAGAAGAGTCAGTCTTCTTGTACTTATGTCGGCACTGTGCCTTTTGTATTTAATTCCGATGCAATTTCTGTGTTTAATCGTCAATAAGAAGGTCCAAGGGATACAGTAATCCTGAAGTTAAGCATCGGAATCTATGACTAGTGCCACAGGTATTGTTCAAAGCATAGTCAGTAAGAAGAGTCAGTCTTCTTGTACTTAAGTCGGTATTGTGCCTTTTGTATTTAATTCCGATACAATTTCTGTGTTTCATCGTCAATAAGAAGGTCCAAGGGATACAGTAAACCTGAACTGAAGCATCGGAACCTATAACTAGTGTCACAGGAATGGTTCAAAACTTAGACAGTGGGAAGAGTCAGTCTTTTTTGTACTTAAGTCGGCATTGTGCCTATTGTTTTTAATTCCGATGCAATTTCTGTGTTTCATCGTCAATAAGAAGGTCCAAGGGACACAGTAAACCTGGAGTGAAGCATCGGAATCTATAACTAGTGTCACAGGAATGGTTCAAAGCATAGACATTCCGAAGAGTCAGTCTTCTTGCACTTAAGTCGGCATTGTGCCTTTTGTATTTAACTCCGATGCAATTTCTGTGTTTCATCGTCAATAAGAAGGTCAGAGGGATACAGTAAACCTGAAGTGAAGCATCGGAATCTATAACTAGTGTCACAGGAATGGTTCAACACATAGACAGTAAGATGAGTCAGTCTTCTTGTATTTAATTCGGCATTGTGCCTTTTGTATTTAATTCCGATGCAATTTCTGTGTTTCATCGTCAACAGGAAGGTAGAGGGATACAGTAAACCTGAAGCGAAGCATCGGAATCTATAACTAGTGTCACAGGAATGGCTCAAATCATAGTCAGTAAGAAGAGTTAGTCTTCTTGCACTTAAGTCGGCATTGTGCCTTTTGTATTTAGTTCCGATGCAATTTCTGTGTTTCATCGTCAATAAGAAAGTCCAAGGGATACAGTAAACCTGGTGTGAAGCATCGGAATCTATAACTAGTGTCACAGGGACGGTTCAAAACATAGAAAGTAAGATGAGTCAGTATTCTTGTACTTAAGTCGGCATTGTGCCTTTTGTGTTTAATTCCGATGCAATTTCTGTGTTTCATTGTCAATAAGAAGGTCCAAGGAAACAGTAAACCTGAAGTGAAGCATCGGAAACTATAATTAGTGTCTCAGGTTTGGTTCAAAACATAGTCGGTAAGATGAGTCAGTCTTCTTGTACTTAAGTCATCACTGTGCATTTTCTATTTAATTCTGATGCAATTTCTGTGTTTCATCGTCAATAAGAAGGTCCAAGGGATACAGTAAACCTGGAGTGAAGCATCGGAATCTATAACTAGTGTCACAGGAATGGTTCAAAACATTGACAGTAAGAAGAGTCAGACTTATTTTACTTAAGTCGGCATTGTGCCTTTTGTATTTAATTCTGATGCAATTTCTGTGTTTCATCGTCAATAAGAAGGTCAGAGCGATACAGTAAACCTGATGTGAAGCATCGGAATCTATAACGAGTGTCACAGGAATGGTTCAAACATAGTCAGTAAGAAGAGTCAGTCCTCTTGTGCTTTTTCTATTTAATTCCGATGAAATATCTGTTTCTCATCGTCAATAATAAGGTCCAAGTGATACAGTAGATCTGAATTGAAGCATCGGAATCTATAACTAGTGTCACAGGAATGGTTCAAGACATAGACAGTAAGAAGAGTCAATCTTCTTGTACTTAAGTTGACATTGTGCCTTTTGTATTTAATTCCGATGCAACTTCTGTGTTTCAGCGTCAATAAGAAAGTCAGAGCGATACAGTAAACCTGAAGTGAAGCATCGGAATCTATAACTAGAGTCACAGGAATGGTTCAAAACATAGACAGTAAGAAGAGTCAGTCTTCTTGTACTTAACACGGCATTGTGCCTTTTGTATTTAATTCCGATGCAATTTCCGTGTTTCATCGTCAATAAGAAGGTTTGAGGGATACAGTAAACCTGAAGTGAAGCATCGGAATCTATAGCTAGCGTCACAAGAATGGTTCAAAACATAGTCAGTATGAAGAGTCAGTCTTCTTGTACTTAAGTCGGCATTGTGCCTTTTGTATTTAATTCCGATGCAATTTCATAGTTTCATCGTCAATAAGAAGGTCCAAGGGATACAGTAATCCTGAAGTTAAGCATCGGAATCTATGACTAGTGTCACCGGAATGGTTCAAATCATAGTCAGTAGGAAGAGTCAGTATTCTTGTACTTATGTTGGTATTGTGCCTTTTGTATTTAATTCCGATGCAATTTCTGTGTTTCATCGTCAATAAGAAGGTCCAAGGGATACAGTAAACCTGGAGTGAAGCATCGGAATCTATAACTAGTGTCACAGGGACGGTTCAAAACATAGAAAGTAAGATGAGTCAGTATTCTTGTACTTAAGTCGGCATTGTGCCTTTTGTATTTAATTCCGATGCAATTTCTGTGTTTCATAGTCAATAAGAAGGTATAAGGGATACAGTAAACCTGATGTGAAGCATCGGAATCTATAATTAGTGTCACAGGATTGGTTCAAAACATAGTCAGTAAGAAGAGTCAGTCTTCTTGTACTTAAGTCATCACTTTGCATTTTCTACTTAATTCTGATGCCATTCCTGTGTTTCATGGTCGATAAGAAGGTCCAAGGTATACAGTAAACCTAGAGTGAAGCATCGGAATCTATAACTAGTGTCACAGGAATGGTTCAAACATTGACAGTAAGAAGAGTCAAACTTCTTTTACTAAGTCAGCATTGTGCTTTATGTATTTAATTCCGATGCAATTTCTGTCTTTCATCGTCAGTAAGAAGGTCCAAGGGATACAGTAGACCTGGACTGAAGCATCGGAATCTATAACTAGTGTCACAGGAATGGTTAAAAGCATAGACAGTAAGAAGAGTCAGTCTTCTTGTACTTAAGTCGGCATTGTGCCTTTTGTATTTGATTCCGATGCAATTTCTGTGTTTCATCGTCAATAAGAAGGTCAGAGGGATACAGTAAACCTGAAGTGAAGCATCGGAATCTATAACTAGAGTCACAGGAATGGTTCAAAACGTAAACAGTAAGAAGAGTCAGTCTACTTGTACTTAAATCGGCATTGTGCTTTTTGTATTTAATTCCGATGCAATTTCTGTGTTTGATCGTCAACAAGAAGGTCCAAGGGATTCAGTAAACCTGAAGTGAAGCGTCGGAATCTATAATTAGTGTCACAGGATTGTTTCAAAACATAGTCAGTAAGAAGAGTCAGTCTTCTTGTACTTAAGTCATCACCTTGCATTTTCTATTTAATTCTGATGCAATTTCTGTGTTTCATCGTCAATAATAAGGTCCAAGGGATACAGTAAACTTGGAGTGAAGCATCGGAATCCATAACTAGAGTCACAGGAATGGTTCTAATCATAGACAGTAAGAAGAGTCAGTCTTCTTGTACTTAATTCGGCATTGTGCCTTTTGTATTTAATTCCGATGCAATTTCTGTGTTTCATCGTCAATAAGAAGGTCCAAGGGATACAGTAAACCTAGAGTGACGCATCGGAGTCTATAACTAGTGTCACATGGAATGGTTCAAACATAGACAGAAAGAAGAGTCAGTCTTCTTGTACTTAAGTCGGCATTGTGCCTTTTGTATTTAATTCCGATGCAATTTCTCTGTTTCATCGTCAATAAGAAGGTCCACGGGACACAGTAAACCTGAAATGAACCATCGGAATCTATAACTAGTTTCACAGGAATGGTTCAAAACATAGACAGTACTAAAAGTCAGTCTACATGAAATGAAGCCGGCATTGTGCCATTTGTATTTAATTCCGATGCTATTTCTGTGTCTCATCGTCAATAAGAAGGTTAGAGGGATACAGTAAACCTGAAGTGAAGCATCGGAATCTATAACTAGAGTCACAGGAATGGTTCAAACATAGACAGTAAGAAGAGTCAGTCTTCTTGTACTTAAGTCGGCATTGTGCCTTTTGTATTTAATTCCGATGCAATTTCTGTGTTTCGTCGTCAATAAGAAGGTCCAAGGGATACAGTAAACCAGGAGTGAAGCATTGGAGTCTATAACTAGTGTCACAGGAATGGTTCAAAGCATAGGCAGAAAGAAGAGTCAGTTTTCTTGTACTTAATTCGGCATTGAGCCTTTTGTATTTAATTCCGATGCAATTCTGTGTTTTATCGTCAATAAAAAGGCCAGAGGGATACAGTAAACCTGAAGTGAAGCATCGGAAACTATAACTAGTGTCACAGGAATGGTTCAAAACTTAGTCAGTAAAAAGTGTCAGTCGTCTTGTACTTATGTCGGCATTGTGCCTTTTGTATTTAATTCCGATGCAATTTCTGTGTTTCATCGTCAATAAGAAGGTCACAGGGATACAGTAAACCTGAAGTGAAGCATCGGAATCTATAACTAGTGTCACAGGAATGGTTCAAAGCATAGACCGTAGGAAGAGTCAGTCTTCTTTTACTTAAGTTGGCATTGTGCCTTTTGTATTTAATTCTGAAGCAATTTCTGTGTTTCATCGTTAATAAGAGGGTCAGAGGGATACAGTAAACCTGGAGTGAAGCATCGGAGTCTAAAACTAGTGTCACAGGAATGGTTCAACACATAGACAGTAAGAAGAGTCAGTCTTCTTGTACTTAATTTGGCATTGTGCCTTTTGTATTTAATTCCGATGCAATTTCTGTGTTTCATCGTCAATAAGAAGGTCAGAGGGATACAGTAAACCTGAAGCGAAGCATCGGAATCTATAACTAGTGTCACAGGAATAGTTCAAAGCATAGTCAGTAAGAAGAGTCAGTCTTCTTGTACTTAAGTCGGCATTGTGCCTTTTGTATTTAATTCCGATGCAATTTCTGTCTTTCATCGTCAATAAGAAGGTCCAAGGGATACAGCAATTCTGGAGTGAAGCATCGGAATCTATAACTAGTGTCACAGGGACGGTTCAAAACATAGAAAGTAAGATGAGTCAGTATTCTTGTACTTAAGTCGGCATTGTGCCTCTTGTATTTACTTCTGATGCAATTTCTGTGCTTCATCGTCAATAAGAGGCTCCAATGGATACACTAAACCTGAAGTGAAGCATCGTAATCTATAACTAATGGCACAGGAATGGCAAAAAACATAGGCAGTTGGAAGAGTCAGACTTCTTGTACTTAAGTCGGCATTGTGCCTTTTGTATTTAATTCCGATGCAAAATCTGTGTTTCATCGTCAATAAGAAGGTCCAACGGATACAGTAGACCTGTATTGAAGCATCGGAATCTATAACTAGAGTCACAGGAATGGTTCAAACATTGACAGTAAGAAGAGTCAGTCTTCTTGTACTTAAGTCAGCATTGTGCCTTTTGTATATAGTTCCGATGCAATTTCTGTGTTTCATCGTCAATAAGAAGGTCCAAGGGATAAAGTAAACCAGGAGTGAAGCATCGGAGTCTATAACTAGTGTCACAGGAATGGTTCAAAGCATAGACAGAAAGAAGAGCCAATCTTCTTCGGCATTGTGCCTTTTGTATTTAATTCCGATGCAATTTCTGTGTTTCATCGTCAATAAGAAGGCCAGAGGGATACAATGAACCTGAAGTGAAGCATCGGAATCTAAAACTAGTGTCACAGGAACGGTTCAAAGCTTAGTCAGTAAGAAGTGTCAGTCTTTTGTACTTATGTCGGCATTGTGCCTTTTGTATTTAATTCCGATGCAATTACTGTGTTTCATCGTCAATAAGAAGGTCCAAGGGATGCAGTAATCCTGAAGTTAAGCATCGGAATCTATGACTAGTGGCACAGGAATGGTTCAAAATATAGTCAGGAATAAGAGTCAGTCTTCTTGTACTTAAGTCGGTATTATGCCTTTTGTATTTAATTCCGATGCATTTTCTGTTTTTCATCGTCAATAAGAAGGTCACAGGGATACAGTAAACCTGAAGTGAAGCCTCGGAATCTATAACTAGTGTCACAGGAATGGTTCAAAACATAGACCGTAGGAAGAGTCAGTCTTCTTTTACTTAAGTCGGCATTGCGCCTTTTGTACTTAATTCCTAAGCAATTTCTGTGTTTCATCGTCAATAAGAAGGTCAGAGGGATACAGTAAACCTGGAGTGAAGCATCGGAGTCTATAACTAGTGTCACATTAATGGTTCAACGCAAAGACAGTAAGAAGAGTCAGTCTTCTTGTACTTAATTCGGCATTGTGCCTTTTGTATTTAATTCCGATGCAATTTCTGTGTTTCATCGTCAATAAGAAGGTCAGAGGGATACAGTAATCCTGAAGCGAAGCATCGTAATCTATAACTAGTGTCACAGGAAGAGTTCAAAACATAGTCTGTAAGAAGAGTCAGTCTTCTTGTACTTAATTCTGCATTGTGCCTTTCGTATTAAATTCCGATGCAATTTCTGTGTTTCATCGTCAATAAGATGGTGCAAGGGATATAGTAATTCTGGAGTGAAGCATCGGAATCTATAACTAGTGTCACAGGGACGGTTCAAAACATAGAAAGTAAGATGAGCCAGTATTTCTGTACTTAAGTCGGCATTGTGCCTTTTGTATTTAATTCCGATGCAAAATCTGTGTTTCATCGTCAATAAGTAGGTCCAAGGGATACAGTAGATCTGAATTGAAGCATCGGAATCTATAACTAGTGTCACAGGAATGGTTCAAAACATAGTCAGTAAGAGGAGTCAGTCTTCTTGTACTTAAGTCGGCATTGTGCCGTTTGTATTTAATTCCGATGCAATTTCTGTGTTCCATCGTCAATAAGAAGGTCCAAGGGATACAGTAAACCAGAAGTGAAGCATCGGAATGTATAACTAGTGTCACAGGAATGGTTCAAAACGTAGACAGTGGGAAGAGTCAGTCTTCTTGTACTGAAGTCGGCATTGTGCCCATTGTATTTAATTCCGATGCAATTTCTGTGTTTCATCGTCAATAAGAAGGTCCAAGGGACACAGTAAACCTGGAGTGAAGCATCGGAATCTATAACTAGTGTCACAGGAATGGTTCAAAACATAGACAGTCGGAAGAGTCAGTCTTCTTGTACTTAAGTTGGCATTGTGCCTTTTGTATTTAATTCCGATGCAATTTCTGTGTTTCATCGTCAATAAGAAGGTCAGAGGGATACAGTAAACCTGAAGTGAAGCATCGGAATCTACAACTAGTGTCGCAGGAATGGTTCAACACATAGACAGTAAGAAGAGTCAGTCATCTTGTACTTAATTCGGCATTGTGCCTTTTGTATTTAATTCCGATGCAATTTCTGTGTTTCATCGTCAATAAGAAGGTCAGAGGGATACAGTATACCTGAAGTGCAGCATCGGAATCTATAACTAGTGTCGCAGGAATGGTTCGAAACATAGTCAGTAAGAAGACTCAGTCTTCTTGTACTTAAGTCGGCGTTGTGCCATTTGTATTTAATTCCGATGCAATGTCTGTGTTTCAACGTCAATAATAAGGTCCAAGGGATACTGCAAACCTGGAGTGAAACATCGGAATGTATAGTTAGTGTCACAGAGACGGTTCAAAACATAGACAGTAAGATGAGTCAGTTTTCCTGTACTTAAGTCGGCATTGTGCCTCTTCTATTTAATTCCGATGCAATATCTGTATTTCATCGGGATTAAGAAGGTCTGAGGGATACAGTAATTCTGAAGTTAAGCATCGGAATCTATGACTAGTGTCACAGGAGCAGTTCAAAACATAGACAGTAGGAACAGTCAGTCTTCTTGTACTTAAGTCGGCATTGTGCCTATTGTATTTAATTCCGATGCAATTTCTGTGTTTCATCGTGAATGAGAAGGTCATAGGGATAAAGTAAACCTGGAGTGAAGCATCGGAATCTATAACTAGTGTCACAGGGATGGTTCAAATCATAGACAGTAAGAAGAGTCAGTCTTCTTGTACTTAATTCAGCATTGCGCATTTTGTATTTAATTCCGATCCAATTTCTGTGTTTCATCGTCAATAAGAAGGTCCATGGGATACAGTAAACCAGGAGTGACGCATCGGAGTCTATAACTAGTGTCACAGGAATGGTTCAAAGCATAGACAGAAAGAAGAGTCAGTCTTCTTGTACTTAACTCGGCATTGTGACTTTTGTATTTAATTCCGATGCAATTTCTGTGTTTCATCGTCAACAAGAAGGTCCAAGGGATACAGTAAACCTGAAATGAACCATCGGAATCTATAACTAGTGTCACAGGAATGGTTCAAATCATAGACAGTAGGTACAGTCAGTCTACATGTACTTAAGTCGGCATTGTGCCATTTGTTTTTAATTCCGATGCTATTTCTGTGTCTCATCGTCAATACGAAGGTTAGAGGGATACAGTAAACCTGAAGTGAAGCATCGGAATCTATAACTAGAGCCACAGGAATGGTTCAAAACATAGACAGTAGGAAGTGTCAGTCTTCTTGTACTTAAGTCGGCATTGTGCCTTTTGTATTTAATTCCGATGCAATTTCTGTGTTTCATCGTCAATAAGAAGGTCCAAGGGATACAGTAAACCTGAAGTGCAGCATCGGAGTCTATAACTAGTGTCACAGGAATGGTTCGAAACATAGTCAGTAAGTTGACTCAGTCTTCTTGTACTTAAGTCGGCGTTGTGCCTTTTGTATTTAATTCCGATGCAATGTCTGTGTTTCAACGTCACTAATAAGGTCCAAGGGATACAGCAAACATGGAGTGAAACTTCGGAATGTATAATTAGTGTCACAGACACGGTTCAAAACATAGACAGTAACATGAGTCAGTATTCCTGTCCTTAAGTCGGCATTGTGCCTTTTCTATTTAATTCCGATGGAATTTATGTGTTTCATCGTCAATAGGAAGGTCCAAGGGATACAGTAAACCTGAAGTGAAGCATCGGAAGTTAAAACTAGTGTCACAGGAATGGTTCAAAACATAGACTGTCAGAAGAGTCAGTCTTCTTGTACTTTAGTCGGCATTGTGCCGTTTGTATTTAATTCCTATGCAATATCTGTGTTTCATCAGGAATAAGAAGGTCTGAGGGATACAGTAATTCTGAAGTCAAGCATCGGAATCTATGACTAGTGTCACAGGAATGGTTCAAACATAGACAGTAAGAAGAGTCAGTCTTCTTGTATTTAAGTCGGTATTGTGCCTTTTGTATTTAATTCCGATGCAATTTCTGTGTTTCATCGTCTATAAGAAGGTCCAAGGGATACAGTAAACCTGAAGTGAAGCATAGGAATCTATGACTAGTGTCACAGGAGCGGTTCAAAACATAGACAGTAGGAACTGTCAGTCTTCTTGTACTTAAGTCGGCATTGTGCCTATTGTATTTAATTCCGATGCAATTTCTGTGTTTCATCGTCAATGAGAAGGTCATAGGGATAAAGTAAACCTGGAGTGAAGCATCGGAATCTATAACTAGTGTCACAGGGATGGTTCAAATCATAGACAGTAAGAAGAGTCAGTCTTCTTGTACTTAATTCAGCATTGCGCATTTTGTATTTAATTCCGATTCGATTTCTGTGTTTCATCGTCAATAAGAAGGTCCTAGGGATACAGTAAACCAGGAGTGACGCATCGGAGTCTATAACTAGTGTCACAGGAATGGTTCAAAGCATAGACAGAAAGAAGAGTCAGTCTTCTTGTGCTTAACTCGGCATTGTGCCTTTTGTATTTAATTCCTATGCAATATCTGTGTTTCATCGGGAATAAGAAGGTCTGAGGGATACAGTAATTCTGAAGTTAAGCATCGGAATCTATGACTAGTGTCACAGGAATGGTTCAAACATAGTCAGTAAGAAGAGTCAGTCTTCTTGTATTGAAGTCGGTATTGTGCCTTTTGTATTTAATTCCGATGCAATTTCTGTGTTTCATCGTCTATAAGAAGGTCCAAGGGATACAGTAAACCTGAAGTGAAGCATCGGAATCTATGACTAGTGTCACAGGAGCGGTTCAAAACATAGACAGTAGGAACAGTCAGTCTTCTTGTACTTAAGTCGGCATTGTGCCTATTGTATTTACTTCCGATGCAATTTCTGTGTTTCATCGTCAATAGGAAGGTCCAAGGGATACAGTAAACCAGGAGTGACGCATCGGAGTCTATAACTAGTGTCACAGGAATGGTTCAAAGCATAGACAGAAAGAAGAGTCAGTCTTCTTGTACTTAACTCGGCATTGTGCCTTTTGTATTTAATTCCGATGCAATTTCTGTGTTTCATCGTCAACAAGAAGGTCCAAGGGATACAGTAAACCTGAAATGAACCATCGGAATCTATAACAAGTGTCACAGGAATGGTTCAAATCATAGACAGTAGGTACAGTCAGTCTACATGTACTTAAGTCGGCATTGTGCCATTTGTTTTTAATTCCGATGCTATTTCTGTGTCTCATCGTCAATACGAAGGTTAGAGGGATACAGTAAACCTGAAGTGAAGCATCGGAATCTATAACTAGAGTCACAGGAATGGTTCAAAACATAGACAGTAAGAAGTGTCAGTCTTCTTGTACTTAAGTCGGCATTGTGCCTTTTGTATTTAATTCCGATGCAATTTCTGTGTTTCATCGTCAATAAGAAGGTCCAAGGGATACAGTAAACCAGAAGTGAAGCATCGGAATCTATAACTAGTGTCACAGGAATGGTTCAAAACGTAGACAGTGGGAAGAGTCAGTCTTCTTGTACTTAAGTTGGCATTGTGCCTTTTGTATTTAATTCCGATGCAATTTCTGTGTTTCATCGTCAATAAGAAGGTCAGAGGGATACAGTAAACCTGAAGTGAAGCATCGGAATCTACAACTAGTGTCGCAGGAATGGTTCAACACATAGACAGTAAGAAGAGTCAGTCATCTTGTACTTAATTCGGCATTGTGCCTTTTGTATTTGATTCCGATGCAATTTTTGTGTTTCATCGTCAATAAGAAGGTCAGAGGGATACAGTAAACCTGAAGTGCAGCATCGGAGTCTATAACTAGTGTCACAGGAATGGTTCGAAACATAGTCAGTAAGAAGACTCAGTCTTCTTGTACTTAAGTCGGCGTTGTGCCTTTTGTATTTAATTCCGATGCAATGTCTGTGTTTCAACGTCACTAATAAGGTCCAAGGGATACAGCAAACCGGGAGTGAAACTTCGGAATGTATAATTAGTGTCACAGACACGGTTCAAAACATAGACAGTAACATGAGTCAGTATTCCTGTACTTAAGTCGGCATTGTGCCTTTTCTATTTAATTCCGATGCAATTTATGTGTTTCATCGTCAATAGGAAGGTCCAAGGGATACAGTAAACCTGAAGTGAAGCATCGGAAGTTAAAACTAGTGTCACAGGAATGGTTCAAAACATAGACAGTAGGTAAAGTCAGTCTACATGTACTTAAGTCGGCATTGTGCCATTTGTTTTTAATTCCGATGCTTTTTCTGTGTCTTATCGTCAATGAGAAGGTCATAGGGATAAAGTAAACCTGGAGTGAAGCATCGGAATCTATAACTAGTGTCACAGGGATGGTTCAAAACATAGACAGTAAGAAGAGTCAGTCTTCTTGTACTTAATTCGTCATTGTGCATTTTGTATTTAATTCCGATTCAATTTCTGTGTTTCATCGTCAGTAAGAAGGTCCAAGGGATACAGTAAACCAGGAGTGACGCATCGGAGTCTATAACTGGTGTCACAGGAATGGTTCAAAGCATAGACAGAAAGAAGAGTCAGTCTTCTTGTACTTAAGTCGGCATTGTGCCTTTTGTATTTAATTCCGATGCAATTTCTGTGTTTCATCGTCAACAAGAAGGTCCAAGGGACACAGTAAACCTGAAATGAACCATCGGCATCCATAACTAGTGTCACAGGAATGGTTCAAAACATAGACAGTAGGTAAAGTCAGTCTACATGTACTTCAGTCGGCATTGTGCCATTTGTTTTTAATTCCGATGCTATTTCTGTGTCTTATCGTCAATACGAAGGTTAGAGGGATACAGTAAACCTCAAGTGAAGCATCGGAATCTATAACTAGAGTCACAGGAATGGTTCAAAACATAGACAGTAAGAAGAGTCAGTCTTCTTGTACTTAAGTCGGCATTGTGACTTTTGTATTTAATTCCGATGCAATTTCTGTGTTTCATCGTCAATGAGAAGGTCCAAGGGATACAGTAAACCAGGTGTGAAGCATCGGAGTTCATAACTAGTGTCACAGGAATACTTCAAAGCATAGACAGAAAGAAGAGTCAGTCTTCGTGTACTTAATTCGGCATTGTGCCTTTTGTATTTAATTCCGACGCAATTCTGTGTTTCATCGTCAATAAGAAGGCCAAAGGGATACAGTAATCATGAAGTAAGCATCGGAATCTATGGCTAGTGTCACAGGAATGGTTCAAAATATAGTCAGGAATAAGAGTCAGTCTTCTTGTACTTAAGTCGGCATTGTGCCTTTTGTATTTAATTCCCAAGCAATTTCTGTGTTTCATCGTCAATAAGAAGGCCAGAGGGATACAGTTAACCTGGAGTAAAGCATCGGAGTCTATAACTAGTGTCACAGGAATGGTTCAACACATAGACAGTAAGAAGAGTCAGTCTTCTTGTACTTAATTCGGCATTGTGCCTTTTGTATTTAATTCCGATGCAATTTATGTCTTTCATCGTCAATAAGAAGGTCAGAGGGATACAGTAAACCTGAAGCGAAACATCGTAATCTATAACTAGTGTCACAGGAATAGTCCAAAACATAGTCAGTAAGAAGAGTCAGTCTTCTTGTACTTAAGTCGGCATTGTGCCTTTTGTATTTAATTCCGATGCAATTTCTGTGTTTCATCGTCAATAAGAAGGTAGAAGGGATACAGTAATTCTGGAATGAAGCATCGGAATCTATAACTAGTGTCACAGGGACGGTTCAAAGCATAGAATGTAAGATGAGTCAGTATTCTTGTACTTAAGTCGGCATTGTGCCTTTTGTATTTACTTCCGATTCAATTTCAGTGTTTCATCGTCAAAAAGATGGTCCAAGGGATACAGTACACCTTAAGTGAAGCATCGGATTCTATAACTAGTGGCACAGGAATGGTTTAAAGCATAGACAGTTGGAAGAGTCAGCCTTCTTGTACTTAATTCGGCATTGTGCCTTTTGTATTTAATTCCGATGCAAAATCTGTGTTTCATCGTCAATAAGATGGTCCAAAGGATACAGTAGACCTAAATTGAGGCATCGGAATCTATAACTAGTGTCACAGGAATGGTTCAAAACATAGACAGTAAGAAGAGTCAGTCTTCTTGTACTTAAGTCGGCATTGTGCCTTTTGTATGTAATTCCGATGCAATTTCTGTGTTTCATCGTCAATAAGAATGTCAGAGGGATACAGTAAACCTGAAGTGAAGCATCGGAATCTATAACTAGAGTCACAGGAATGGTTCAAAACATAGACAGCAAGAAGAGTTAGTCTTCTTGTACTTAAGTCGGCATTGTGCCTTTTGTATGTAATTCCGATGCAATTTCTGTGTTTCATCGTCAATAAGAAGGTCAGAGGGATGCAGTAAACCGGAAGTGAAGCATCGGAATCTATAACTAGTATCACAAGAATGGTTCAAAGCATAGCCCGTAGGAAGAGTCAGTCTTCTTTTACTTAAGTCGGCATTGTGACTTTTGTATTTAATTCCCAAGCAATTTCTGTGTTTCATCGTCAACAAGAAGGCCAGGGGGATACAGTAAACCTGGACTGAAGCATCGGAGTCTATAACTAGTGTCACAGGAATGGTTCAACACATAGACGGTAAGAAGAATCAGCCTTCTTGTACTTAATTCGGCATTGTGCCTTTTGTATTTAATTCAGTTGCAATTTATGTGTTTCATCGTCAATAAGAAGGTCAGAGGGATACAGTAAACCTGAAGCGAAGCATCGTAATCTATAACTAGTGTCACAGGAGTAGTTCAAAACATAGTCAGTAAGAAGAGTCAGTCTTCTTGTACTTAAGTCGGCATTGTGCCTTTTGTATTTAATTCCGATGCAATTCCTGTGTTTCATCGTCAATAAGAAGGTCCAAGGGATACAGTAATCCTGAAGTTAAGCATCGGAATCTATAACTAGTGTCACAAGGACGGTTCAAAACATAGAAAGTAAGATGAGTCAGTATTCTTGTACTTAAGTCGGCATTGTGCCTTTTGTATTTACTTCCGATTCAATTTCTGTGTTTCATCGTCAATAAGAAGGTCCAAGGGATACAGTACACCTGAAGTTAAGCATCGGATTCTATAACTAGTGGCACAGGAATGGTTTAAAACATAGACAGTTGGAAGAGTCAGCCTTCTTGTACTTAAGTCGGCATTGCGCCTTTTGTATTTAATTCCGATGCAAAATCTGTGTTTCATCGTCAATAAGAAGGTTTAAGGGAAACAGTAGACCTAAATTGAAGAATCGGAATCTATAACTAGTGTCACAGGAATGGTTCAAAACAGTAAGAAGTAAAACAGTAAGAAGAGTCAGTCTTCTTGTACTTAAGTCGGTATTGTGCCTTTTGTATTTAATTCCGATACAATTTCTGTGTTTTATCGTCAATAAGAAGGTCAGAGGGATACAGTAAACCTGAAGTGAAGCATCGGAATCTATAACTAGTGTCACAGGAATGGTTCAAAACTTAGACGGTGGGAAGAGTCAGTCTTCTTATACTTAAGTCGGCATTTAGCCTATTGTATTTTATTCCGATGCAATGTCTGTGCTTCATCGTCAATAAGAAGGTCCAAGGGACACAGTAAACCTGGAGTGAAGCATCGGAATCTATAACGAGTGTCACAGGAATGGTTCAAAGCATAGACAGTCGGAAGAGTCAGTCTTCTTGTATTTAAGTCGGCATTGTGCCTTTTGTATTTAATTCCGATGCAATTTCTGTGTTTCATCGTCAATAAGATGGTCAGAGGGATACAGTAAACCTGAAGTGAAGCATCGGAATCTATAACTAGTGTCACAGGATCGGTTCAAAACATTGACAGTAAGAAGAGTCAGTCTTCTTGTACTTAAGTCGGCGTTGTGCCTTTTGTATTTAATTCCGATGCAATGTCTGTGTTTCAACGTCAATAAGAAGGTCCAAGGGATACAGCAAACCTGGAGTGAAGCATCGGAATGTATAACTAGTGTCATAGAGACGGTTCAAAACATAGACAGTAAGATGAGTAAGTATTCCTGTACTTAAGTCGGCATTGTGCCTTTTCTATATAATTCCGATGCAATTTATGTGTTTCATCGTCAATAAGAAGGTCCAAGGGATACAGTAAACCTGAAGTGAAGCATCGGAAGCTAAAACTAGTGTCACAGGAATGGTTCAAACATAGACCGTCAGAAGAGTCAGTCTTCTTGTACTTTAGTCGGCATTTTGCCTTTTGTATTTAATTCCGATGCAATATCTGTCTTTCATCGGCAATAAGAAGGTCTGAGGGATACAGTACACCTGAAGTGAAGCATCGGATTCTATAACTAGTGGCACAGGAATGGTTTAAAACATAGACAGTTGGAAGAGTCAGCCTTCTTGTAATTAAGTCGGCATTGCGCCTTTTGTATTTAATTCCGATGCAATTTCTGTGTTTCATCGTCAATAAGAAGGTTAGAGGGATACAGTAAACCTGAATCGAAGCATCGTAATCTATAACTAGTGTCACAGGAATAGTTCAAACATAGTCAGTAAGAAGAGTCCGTCTTCTTGTGCCTTTTGTATTTACTTCCGATGCAATTTCTGTGTTTCATCGTCAATTAGAAGGTCCAAGGGATACAGTAATTCTGGAGTGAAGCATCGGAATCTATAACTAATGTCACAGGGACGGTTCAAAACATAGAAAGTAAGATGAGTCAGTATTCTTGTACTTAAGTCGGCATTGTGCCTTATGTATTTACTTCCGATGCAAATTCTGTGTTTCATCGTCAACAAGAAGGTCCAAGGGATACAGTAAACCTGAAGTGAAGCATCGGAATCTATAACTAGTGGCACAGGAATGGTTTGAAACATAGACAGTTGGAAGAGTCAGCCTTCTTATACTTAAGTCGGCATTGTGACTTTTGTATTTAATTCCGATGCAAAATCTGTGTTTCATCGTAAATAAGAAGGTCCACGGAATTCAGTAGACCTGAATTGAAGCATCGGAATCTATAACTAGTGTCACAGGAATGCTTCAAAATATAGACAGTAGGAACAGTCAGTCTTCTTGTACTTAAGTCGGCATTGTGCCTATTGTATTTAATTCCGATGCAATTTCTATGTTTCATCGTCAATAAGAAGGTCATAGGGATACAGTAAACCTCGAGTGATGCATCGGAATCTATAACTAGTGTCACAGGGATGGTACAAAACATAGACATTAAGAAGAGTCAGTCTTCTTGTACTTAATTCGGCATTGTGCCTTTTGTATTTAATTCCGGTGCAATTCTGTGTTTCATCGTCAATAAGAAGGTCCAAGGGATACAGTAAACCTGAAGTGAAGCATCGGAAGCTAAAACTAGTGTCACAGGAATGGTTCAAAACATAGCCTGTCAGAAGAGTCAGTCTTCTTGTACTTTGGTCGGCATTGTGCCTATTGTATTTAATTCCGATGCAATTTCTGTGTTTCATCGCCAATAAGACGGTCAGAGGGATACAGTAAACCTGAAGCGAAGCATCGTAATCTATAACTAGTTTCACAGGAATGGTTCAAAACATAGACAGTAAGAAGAGTCAGTCTTCTTGTACTTAAGTCGGCATTGTGCCTTTTGTATTTAATTTCGATGCAATTTCTGTGTTTCATCGTCAATAAGAAGGTCAGAGTGATACAGTAAACATGAAGTGAAGCATCGGAATCAATAACTAGTGTCACAGGAATGGTTCAAAACATAGTCAGTAAGAAGAGTCAGTCTTCTTGTACTTAAGTCGGCATTGTGCCTTTTGTATTTACTTCCGATGCAATTTCTGTGTTTCGTCGTCAATAAGAAGGTCCAAGGGATACAGTAATCCTGACGTTAAGCATCGGAATCTATGACTAGTGCCACAGGTATTGTTCAAAACATAGTCAGTAAGAAGAGTCAGTCTTCTTGTACTTAAGTCGGTATTGTGCTTTTTGTATTTAATTCCGGTACAATTTTTGTGTTTCATCGTCAATAAGAAGGTCCAAGGGATACAGTAAACCTGAAGTGATGCATCGGAATCTACAACTAGTGTCACAGGAGTGGTTCAAAACTTAGACAGTGGGAAGAGTCAGTCTTCTTGTACTTATGTCGGCATTGTGCCTATTGTGTTTAATTCCGATGCAATTTCTGTGTTTCATCGTCAACAAGATGGTCCAAGGGACACAGTAAACCTGGAGTGAAGCATCGGAATCTATAACTAGAGTCACAGGAATGGTTCAAAGCATAGACAGTCGGAAGAGTCAGTCATCTTGTCCTTAATTCGGCATTGTGCCTTTTGTATTTAATTCCGATGCAATTTCTGTGTTTCATCGTCAATACGAAGTTCAGAGACATGCAGTAAACCTGAGGTGAAGCATCGGAATCTATAACTAGTGTCATGGGAATGGTTCAACACATAGACAGTAAGAAGTGTCAGTCCTCTTGTACTTAATTCGGCATTGTGCCTTTTGTATTTAATTCCGATGCAATTTCTGTGTTTCATCGTCAATAAGAAGGTCAGAGGGATACAGTAAACCGGAAGTGCAGCATCGGAATCTATAACTAGTGTCACAGAAATGGTTTGAAACATAGTCAGTAAGAAGAGTCAGTCTTCTTGTACTTAAGTCGGCGTTGTGCCTTTTGTATGTAATTCCGATGCAATGTCTGTGTTTCAACGTCAATAAGAAGGTCCAAGGAATACAGCAAACCTGGAGTGAAGCATCGGAATGTATAACCAGTGACACAGAGACGGTTCAAATCATAGACAGTAAGATGAGTCAGTATTCCTGTACTTAAGTCGGCATTGTGCCTTTTCTTTTTAATTCCGATGCAATTTATGTGTTTCATCATCAATAAGAAGGTCCAAGGGATACAGTAAACCAGAAGTGAAGCATCGGAAGCTAAAACTAGTGCCACAGGAATGGTTCAAAACATAGACTGTCAGAAGAGTCAGTCTTCTTGTACTTTAGTCGGCATTGTGCCTTTTGTATTTCATTCCGATGCAATATCTGTGTTTCATCGGCAATCAGAAGGTCTGAGGGATACAGTAATTCTGAAGTTAAGCATCGGAATCTATGACTAGTGTCACAGGAATGGTTCAAAACATAGTCAGTAAGAAGAGTCAGTCTTCTTGTACTTAAGTCGGCATTGTGCCTATTGTATTTAATTCCGATGCAATTTCTGTGTTTCATCGTCCATTAGAAGGTCATAGGGAGACAGTAAACCTGGAGTGAAGCATCGGAATCTATAACTAGTGTCACAGGGATGGTTCAAAACATAGTCAGTAAGAAGGGTCAGTCTTCTTGTACTTATGTCGGTATTGTGCCTTTTGTATTTAATTCCGAAGCAATTTCTGTGTTTCATCGTCAATACGAAGGTCCAAGGGATACAGTAACCTGGAGTGAAGCATCGGAATCTATAACTAGTGTTACAGGGACGGTTCAAATCATAGACAGTAATATGAGTCAGTATTCTTGTACTTTAGTCGGCATTCTGCTTTTTGTATTTATTTCCGATTCAATTTCTGTGTTTCATCGTCACTAAGAAGGTCAGTGGGATACAGTAATCCTGAAGTTAAGCATCGGAATCTATAACTAGTGACACAGGAATGGTTCAAAACATTGTCAGTAATAAGAGTCGGTCTTCTTGTAGTCAAGTCGGCATTATGCCTTTTTCTATTTAATTCCATTGCAATTTCTGTGATTCATCGTCAAAAAGAAGGTCAGAGGGATACAGTAAACCTTAAGTGAAGCATCGGAATCTATAACTAGTGTTTCACGAATGGTTCAAAACATAGACAGTTGGAAGAGTCAGTCTTCTTGTACTTAAGTCGGCATTGTGAATTTTGTATTTAATTCCGATGCAATTTCTGTGTTTCATCGTCCATAAGAAGGTCCGAGGGATACAGTAAACCTCAAGTGAAGCATCTGAATAAAAAACTAGTGTCACAGAAATTGGTTGAAAACATAGACAGAAGGAAGAGTCAGTCTTCTTGTACTTAAGTCGGCATTGTGCCTTTTGTATTTACTTCCGATGCAATTTCTGTGTTTCATCGTCAATAAGAACGTCCAAGGGATACAGTAATCCTGAAGTTAAGCATCGGAATCTATAACAGTGTCACAGGAATGGTTCAAAACATAGTGAGTTGGAAGATTCAGTCTTCTTGTACTTATGTCGGCATTGTGCCTTTTCTATTTAATTCCGATCCATTTTCTCTGTTTCATCGTCAATAAGACGGTCAGAGGCATACAGTAGACCTGAAATGAAGCATCGGAATCTATAACTAGTGTCACAGGAATGGTTCAAATCATAGACAGTTGGAAGAGTCAGCCTTCTTGTACTTAAGTCGGCATTGTGCCTTTTGTATTTAATTCCGATGCAATTTCTGTGTTTCATCGTCAATAAGAAAGTCAGAGGGATACAGTAAACCTGAAGTGAAGCATCGGAATCTATAACTAGAGTCACAGGAATGGTTCAAAACATAGATAATAAGAAGAGTCAGTCTTCTTGTACTTAATTCGGCATTGTGCCTCTTGTATTTAATTCCGATGTAATTTCTGTGTTTCATCGTCAATAAGAAGGTCAGAGGGATACAGTAAACCTGAAGTGAAGCATCGGAATCTATAACTAGGGCACAGGAATGGTTTAAATCATAGACAGTAAGAAGATCAGTCTTCTTCTACTTAAGTCGGCATTGTGCCTTTTGTATTTAATTCCGATGCAATTTCTGTGTTTCATCGTCAATAAGAAGGTCAGAGGGACACAGTAAACCTAAAGTGAAGCATGGGAATCTATAACTAGAGTCAGAGGAATGGTTGAAAACATAGACAGTGAGAAGAGTCAGTCTTCTTGTACTTAAGTCGGAATTGTGCCTTTTGTATTTAATTCCGAAGCAATTTCTGTGTTTCATCGTCAAGAAGAATGTCCAAGGGATACAGGAAACCTGGAGTGAAGCATCGGAGTCTATAACTAGTGACACAGGCAAGGTTCAAACATAGACAGTAAGAAGAGTCAGCCTTCTTGTACTTAAGTCGGCATTGTGCCTTTTGTATTTACTTCCTATGCAATTTCTGTGTTTCATCGTCAATAAGAAGGTCCAAGGGATACAGTAATCCTGACGTTAAGCATCGGAATCTATGACTAGTGCCACAGGTATTGTTCAAAACATAGTCAGTAAGAAGAGTCAGTCTTCTTGTACTTAAGTCGGTATTGAGCTTTTTGTATTTAATTCCGGTACAATTTCTGTGTTTCATCGTCAATAAGAAGGTCCAAGGGATACAGTAAACCTGAAGTGATGCATCGGAATCTATAACTAGTGTCACAGGAATGGTTCAAAACTTAGACAGTGGGAAGAGTCAGTCTTCTTGTACTTAAGTCGGCATTGTGCCTATTGTGTTTAATTCCGATGCAATTTCTGTGTTTCATCGTCAATAAGAAGGTCCAAGGGACACAGTAAACCTGGAGTGAAGCATCGGAATCTATAACTAGAGTCACAGGAATGGTTCAAAGCATAGACAGTCGGAAGAGTCAGTCATCTTGTCCTTAAGTCGGCATTGTGCCTTTTGTATTTAATTCCGATGCAATTTCTGTGTTTCATCGTCAATACGAAGTTCAGAGACATGCAGTAAACCTGAAGTGAAGCATCGGAATCTATAACTAGTGTCATGGGAATGGTTCAACACATAGACAGTAAGAAGTGTCAGTCTTCTTGTACTTAATTCGGCATTGTGCCTTTTGTATTTAATTCCGATGCAATTTCTGTGTTTCATCGTCAATAAGAAGGTCAGAGGGATACAGTAAACCGGAAGTGCGGCATCGGAATCTATAACTAGTGTCACAGAAATGGTTTGAAACATAGTCAGTAAGAAGAGTCAGTCTTCTTGTACTTAAGTCGGCGTTGTGCCTTTTGTATGTAATTCCGATGCAATGTCTGTGTTTCAACGTCAATAAGAAGGTCCAAGGAATACAGCAAACCTGGAGTGAAGCATCGGAATGTATAACCAGTGTCACAGAGACGGTCCAAATCATAGACAGTAAGATGAGTCAGTATTCCTGTACTTAAGTCGGCATTGTGCCTTTTTTTTTACATTCCGATGCAATTTATGTGTTTCATCATCAATAAGAAGGTCCAAGGGATACAGTAAACCTGAAGTGAAGCATCGGAAGCTAAAACTAGTGTCACAGGAATGGTTCAAAACATAGACTGTCAGAAGAGTCAGTCTTCTTGTACTTTAGTCGGCATTGTGCCTTTTGTATTTCATTCCGATGCAATATCTGTGTTTCATCGGCAATCAGAAGGTCTGAGGGATACAGTAATTCTGAAGTTAAGCATCGGAATCTATGACTAGTGTCACAGGAATGGTTCAAAACATAGACAGTAAGAAGAGTCAGTCTTCTTGTACTTAAGTCGGCATTGTGCCTATTGTATTTAATTCCGATGCAATTTCTGTGTTTCATCGTCCATTAGAAGGTCATAGGGATACAGTAAACCTGGAGTGAAGCATCGGAATCTATAACTAGTGTCACAGGGATGGTTCAGAACATAGTCAGTAAGAAGGGTCAGTCTTCTTGTACTTATGTCGGTATTGTGCCTTTTGTATTTAATTCCGATGCAATTTCTGTGTTTCATCGTCAATACGAAGGTCCAAGGGATACAGTAACCTGGAGTGAAGCATCGGAATCTATAACTAGTGTTACAGGGACGGTTCAAAACATAGACAGTAATATGTGTCAGTATTCTTGTACTTTAGTCGGCATTCTGCTTTTTGTATTTATTTCCGATTCAATTTCTGTGTTTCATCGTCACTAAGAAGGTCAGTGGGATACAGTAATCCTGAAGTTAAGCATCGGAATCTATAACTAGTGACACAGGAATGGTTCAAAGCATTGTCAGTAATAAGAGTCGGTCTTCTTGTAGTTAAGTCGGCATTATGCCTTTTCTATTTAATTCCATTGCAATTTCTGTGATTCATCGTCAAAAAGAAGGTCAGAGGGATACAGTAAACCTTAAGTGAAGCATCGGAATCTATAAGTAGTGTTTCACGAATGGTTCAACACATAGACAGTTGGAAGAGTCAGTCTTCTTGTACTTAAGTCGGCATTGTGAATTTTGTATTTAATTCCGATGAAATTTCTGTGTTTCATCGTCAATAAGACGGTCCAAGGGATACAGTAATCCTGAAATGAACCATCGGAATCTATAACTAGTGTCACAGGAATGGTTCAAAACATAGTCAGTAAGAAGAGTCAGTCTTCTTGTACTTAAGTCGGCATTGTGCCTTTTGTGTATAATTCCGATGTAATTTGTGTGTTACATCGTCAATAAGAAGGTCCAAGGGATACAGTAAACCTGATGTCAAGCATCGGAATCTATAACTAGTGTCACAGGAATGGTTCAAAACATAGACAGTAGGAAGAGTCAGTCTTCTTGTACTTAAGTCGGTATTGTGCCTTTTCTATTTAATTCCGATTCAATTTCTGTGTTTCATCGTCTATAAGAAGGTCAGAGGGAGACAGTAAACCTGAACTGAAGCATCGGAATCTATAACTAGTGTCACAGGAATGGTTCAAAACATAGAGAGTTGGAAGATTCAGTCTTCTTATACTTAAGTCGGCATTGTGCCTTTTGTATTTCATTCCGATGCAATTTCTGTGTTTCATCGTCCATACGAAGGTCCGAGGGATACTGTAAACCTCAAGTGAAGCATCTGAATAAAAAACTAGTGTCACAGAAATTTGTTGAAAACATAGACAGAAGGAAGAGTCAGTCTTCTTGTACTTAAGTCGGCATTGTGCCTTTTGTATTTACTTCCTATGCAATTTCTGTGTTTCATCGTCAATAAGAACGTCCAAGGGATACAGTAATCCTGAAGTTAAGCATCGGAATCTATAACAGTGTCACAGGAATGGTTCAAAACATAGTGAGTTGGAAGATTCAGTCTTCTTGTACTTATGTCGGCATTGTGCCTTTTCTATTTAATTCCGATCCATTTTCTCTGTTTCATCGTCAATAAGACAGTCAGAGGCATACAGTAAACCTGAAGTGAAGCATCGGAATCTATGCCTAGTGTCACAGGAATGGTTCAAACATAGTCAGTAAGAAAAGTCAGTCTTCTTGTACTTAAGTCGGTATTGTGCCTTTTGTATTTAATTCCGATGCAATTTCTGTGTTTCATCGTCAATAGGAAGGTACAAGGGATACAGTAAACCTGAAGTGAATCATCGGAATCTATAACTAGTATCACAGGAATGGTTCAAACACAGTCAGTAAGAAGAGTCAGTCTTCTTGTACTTAAGTCATCATTGTGCCTTTTCTATTTAATTCTGATGCAATTTCTGTGTTTCATCTTCAATAAGAAGGTCTAAGGTATACAGTAAACCTGGAGTGAAGCATCGGAATCTATAACTAGTGTCACAGGAATGGTTCAAACCATAGACAGTATGAAGAGTCAGACTTCTTTTACTTAAGTCGGCATTGTGCCTTTTGTATTTAATTCCGATGCTATTTCTGTGTTTCATCGTCAACAAGAAGGTCCAAGGGATACAGTAAAACTAGAGTGAAGCATCGGAGTCTATAACTAGTGTCACAGTATTGGTTCAAAGCATAGACAGTAAGGAGAGTCAGTCTTCTTGTACTTAATTCGGCATTGTGCCTTTTGTATTGAATTCTGATGCAATTTCTGTGTTTTATTGTCATTAAGAAGGTCAGAGGGATACTGTAAACCTGAAGTGAAGCATTGGAACCTATAACTAGTGTAACAGGAATGGTTCAAAACATTGTCAGTAAGAAGAGTCAGTCTTCTTGTACTTAAGTCGGCATTGTGCTTTTTGTATTTATTTCCGATGCAATTTCTGTGTTTCATCGTCAATACGTAGGTCCAAAGGATACAGTAAACCTCAAGTGAAGCATCGGAATCTATAACTAGTGTAACAGGGACGGTTCAAATAATAGACAGTAAGATGAGTCTGTATTCTTGTATTTAAGTCATCATTGTGCTTTTTGTATTTAATTCTGATGCAATTTCTGTGTTTCATCGTCAATAAGGAGGTCCAAGGTATACAGTAAACCTGGAGTGAAGCATCGGAATCTACAACTAGTGTCACAGGAATGGTTCAAACCATAGACAGTAAGAAGAGTCAGACTTGTTTTACTTAAGTGGGCATTGTGCCTTTTGTATTTAATTCCGATGCTATTTCTGTGTTTCATCGTCAATAAGAAGGTCCAAGGGATACAGTAAACCTGGAGTGAGGCATCGGAGTCTATAACTAGTGTCACAGGAATGGTTCAAAACATGGACAGTAAGAAGAGTCAGTCTTCTTGTACTTAATTCGGCATTGAGCTTTTTCTATTTAATTCCGATGCAATTTCTGTGTTTCATCGTCAATAAGAAGGGCCAAGGGACACAGTAAACCTGAGGTAAAGCATCGGAATAAAAAACAAGTGTCACAGGAATGGTCCAAAACATAGACTGTAGGAAGAGTCAGTCTTCTTGTACTTAAGTCGGTATTGTGCCTTTCCAATTTAATTCTGATGCAATTTCTGTGTTTCATCGTCAATAAGAAGGTCAGAGGGATACAGTAAACCTGAAGTGAAGCATCCGAATCTATAACTAGTGTCACAGGAATGGTTCAAAACATAGAGAGTTGGAAGTTTCAGTCTTCTTGTACTGAAGTCGGCATTGTGCATTCTCTATTCAATTCCGATGCAATTTCTGTGTTTCGTCGTCAATAAGACGGTCGGAGTGATACAGTAAACCTGAAGTGAAGCATCGCAATCTGTGACTAGTGTCACAGGAATGGTTCAAAACATAGTCAGTAAGAAGAGTCAGTCATCTTGTACTTAAGTCGGTATTGCGCCTTTTGTATTTAATTCCGATGCAATTTCTGTGTTTCATCGTCAATACGAAGGTCCAATTGATACAGTAAACCTGAAGTGAAGCATCGGAATCTATGACTAGTGTCACAGGAATGGTTCAAACATAGACAGTAGGAAGAGTCAGTCTTCTTGTACTTAAGTCGGCAGTTTGCCTTTTGTATGTAATTCCGATGCAATTTCTGTGTTTCATCGTCAAGAAGAAGCGCCAAGGGATACAGTAAACCTGGAGTGAAGCATCGGAGTCTATAACTAGTGTCACAGGAAAGGTTCAAACATAGACAGTAAGAAGAGTCAGTCTTCTTGTACTTAATTCGGTATTGTGCCTTTTGTATTTAATTCCGATGCAATTTCTGTGTTTCATCGTCAATAAGAAGGTCAGAGGGATACAGTAAACATGAAATGAAGCATCGGAATCAATAACTAGTGTCACTGGAATGGTTCAAAACATAGTCAGTAAGAAGAGTCAGTCTTCTTGTACTTAAGTCGGCATTGTGCCTTTTGTATTTAATTCCGATGCAATTTCTGTGTCTCATCGTCAATAAGAAGGTCAGAGGGATACAGTAAACATGAAGTGAAGCGTCGGAATCAGTAACTAGTGTCATAGGAATGGTTCAAACCATAGTCAGTAAGAAGAGTCAGTCTTCTTGTACTTAAGTCGGCATTGTGCCTTTTGTATTTAATTCCGATGCAATTTCTGTGTTTCATCGTCAATAAGAAGGTCCAATGGATACAGTAATCCTGAAGTTAAGCATCGGAATCTATGACTAGTGCCACAGGTATTGTTCAAAACATAGTCAGTAAGAAGAGTCAGTCTTCTTGTACTTAAGTCGGCATTGTGCCTTTTGTATTTATTTCCGATGAAAATCTGTGTTTCATCGTAAATAAGATGGTCCAAGGGATACAGTAGACCTGAAATGAAGCATCGGAATCTATAACTAGTGTCACAGGAATGGTTCAAATCATAGGCATTTGGAAGAGTCAGCCTTCTTGTACTTAAGTCGGCATTGTGACTTTTGTATTTAATTCCGATGCAAAATCTGTGTTTCCTCGTAAATAAGAAGGTCCAAGGGATACAGTAGACCTGAATTGAAGCATCGGAATCTATAACTAGTGTCACAGGAATGGTTCAAAACATAGACAGTAAGAAGAGTCAGTCTTCTTGTACTTAAGTCGGCATTGTGCCTTTTGTATTTAATTCCGATGCAATTTCTGTGTTTCATCGTCAATAAGAAGGTCAGAGGGATACAGTAAACATGAAGTGAAGCATCGGAATCAATAACTAGTGTCACAGGAATGGTTCAAAACATAGTCAGTAAGAAGAGTCAGTCTTCTTGTACTTAAGTCGGCATTGTGCCTTTTGTATTTACTTCCGATGCAATTTCTGTGTTTCATCGTCAATAAGAAGGTCCAAGGGATACAGTAATCCTGAAGTTAAGCATCGGAATGTATGACTAGTGCCACAGGTATTGTTCATAACATAGTCAGTAAGAAGAGTCAGTCTTCTTGTACTTAAGTCGGTATTGTGCTTTTTGTATTTAATTCCGGTACAATTTCTGTGTTTCATCGTCAATAAGAAGGTCCAAGGGATACAGTAAACCTGAAGTGATGCATCGGAATCTATAACTAGTGTCACAGGAATGGTTCAAAACTTAGACAGTGGGAAGAGTCAGTCTTCTTGTACTTAAGTCGGCATTGTGCCTATTGTGTTTAATTCCGATGCAATTTCTGTGTTTCATCGTCAATAAGAAGGTCCAAGGGACACAGTAAACCTGGAGTGAAGCATCGGAATCTATAACTAGAGTCACAGGAATGGTTCAAAGCATAGACAGTCGGAAGAGTCAGTCATCTTGTCCTTAAGTCGGCATTGTGCCTTTTGTATTTAATTCCGATGCAATTTCTGTGTTTCATCGTCAATACGAAGTTCAGAGACATGCAGTAAACCTGAAGTGAAGCATCGGAATCTAAAACTAGTGTCATTGGAATGGTTCAACACATAGACAGTAAGAAGTGTCAGTCTTCTTGTACTTAATTCGGCATTGTGCCTTTTGTATTTAATTCCGATGCAATTTCTGTGTTTCATCGTCAATAAGAAGGTCAGAGGGATACAGTAAACCAGAAGTGCAGCATCGGAATCTATAACTAGTGTCACAGAAATGGTTTGAAACATAGTCAGTAAGAAGAGTCAGTCTTCTTGTACTTAAGTCGGCGTTGTTCCTTTTGTATGTAATTCCGATGCAATGTCTGTGTTTCAACGTCAATAAGAAGGTCCAAGGAATACAGCAAACCTGGAGTGAAGCATCGGAATGTATAACCAGTGTCACAGAGACGGTTCAAATCATAGACAGTAAGATGAGTCAGTATTCCTGTACTTAAGTCGGCATTGTGCCTTTTCTTTTTAATTCCGATGCAATTTATGTGTTTCATCATCAATAAGAAGGTCCAAGGGATACAGTAAAAGTGAAGTGAAGCATCGGAAGCTAAAACTAGTGTCACAGGAATGGTTCAAAACATAGACTGTCAGAAGAGTCAGTCTTCTTGTACTTTAGTCGGCATTGTGCCTTTTGTATTTCATTTCGATGCAATATCTGTGTTACATCGGCAATCAGAAGGTCTGAGGTATACAGTAATTCTGAAGTTAAGCATCGGAATCTATGACTAGTGTCACAGGAATGGTTCAAAACATAGTCAGTAAGAAGACTCAGTCTTCTTGTACTTAAGTCGGCATTGTGCCTATTGTATTTAATTCCGATGCAATTTCTGTGTTTCATCGTCGATTAGAAGGTCATAGGGATACAGTAAACCTGGAGTGAAGCATCGGAATCTATAACTAGTGTCACAGGGATGGTTCAAAACATAGTCAGTAAGAAGGGTCAGTCTTCTTGTACTTATGTCGGCATTGTGCCTTTTCTATTTAATTCCGATCCATTTTCTCTGTTTCATCGTCAATAAGACGGTCAGAGGCATACAGTAAACCTGAAGTGAAGCATCGGAATCTATGCCTAGTGTCACAGGAATGGTTCAAACATAGTCAGTAAGAAAAGTCAGTCTTCTTGTACTTAAGTCGGTATTGTGCCTTTTGAATTTAATTCCGATACAATTTCTGTGTTTCATCGTCAATAGGAAGGTACAAGGGATACAGTAAACCTGAAGTGAATCATCGGAATCTATAACTAGTATCACAGGAATGGTTCAAGCACAGTCAGTAAGAAGAGTCAGTCTTCTTGTACTTAAGTCATCATTGTGCCTTTTCTATTTAATTCTGATGCAATTTCTGTGTTTCATCGTCAATAAGAAGGTCTAAGGTATACAGTAAACCTTTAGTGAAGCATCGGAATCTATAACTAGTGTCACAGGAATGGTTCAAACCATAGACAGTATGAAGAGTCAGACTTCTTTTACTTAAGTCGGCATTGTGCCTTTTGTATTTAATTCCGATGCTATTTCTGTGTTTCATCGTCAACAAGAAGGTCCAAGGGATACAGTAAAACTAGAGTGAAGCATCGGAGTCTATAACTAGTGTCACAGGAATGGTTCAAAGCATAGACAGTAAGGAGAGTCAGTCTTCTTGTACTTAATTCGGCATTGTGCCTTTTGTATTGAATTCTGATGGAATTTCTGTGTTTTATTGTCATTAAGAAGGTCAGAGGGATACTGTAAACCTGAAGTGAAGCATTGGAATCTATAACTAGTGTAACAGGAATGGTTCAAAACATAGTCAGTAAGAAGAGTCAGTCTTCTTGTACTTAAGTCGGCATTGTGCTTTTTGTATTTATTTCCGATGCAATTTCTGTGTTTCATCGTCAATACGTAGGTCCAAGGGATACAGTAAACCTCAAGTGAAGCATCGGAATCTATAACTAGTGTAACAGGGACGGTTCAAATCATAGACAGTAAGATGAGTCTGTATTCTTGTATTTAAGTCATCATTGTGCTTTTTGTATTTAATTCTGATGCAATTTCTGTGTTTCATCGTCAATAAGGAGGTCCAAGGTATACAGTAAACCTGGAGTGAAGCATCGGAATCTACAACTAGTGTCACAGGAATGGTTCAAACCATAGACAGTAAGAAGAGTCAGACTTGTTTTACTTAAGTGGGCATTGTGCCTTTTGTATTTAATTCCGATGCTATTTCTGTGTTTCATCGTCAATAAGAAGGTCCAAGGGATACAGTAAACCTGGAGTGAAGCATCGGAGTCTATAACTAGTGTCACAGGAATGGTTCAAAACATGGACAGTAAGAAGAGTCAGTCTTCTTGTACTTAATTCGGCATTGAGCTTTTTCTATTTAATTCCGATGCAATTTCTGTGTTTCATCGTCAATAAGAAGGGCCAAGGGATACAGTAAACCTGAGGTAAAGCATCGGAATAAAAAACAAGTGTCACAGGAATGGTCCAAAACATAGACTGTAGGAAGAGTCAGTCTTCTTGTACTTAAGTCGGTATTGTGCCTTTCCAATTTAATTCTGATGCAATTTCTGTGTTTCATTGTCAATAAGAATGTCAGAGGGATACAGTAAACCTGAAGTGAAGCATCCGAATCTATAACTAGTGTCACAGGAATGGTTCAAAACATAGAGAGTTGGAAGTTTCAGTCTTCTTGTACTGAAGTCGGTATTGTGCATTCTCTATTCAATTCCGATGCAATTTCTGTGTTTCGTCGTCAATAAGACGGTCGGAGTGATACAGTAAACCTGAAGTGAAGCATCGCAATCTGTGACTAGTGTCACAGGAATGGTTCAAAACATAGTCAGTAAGAAGAGTCAGTCATCTTGTACTTAAGTCGGTATTGCACCTTTTGTATTTAATTCCGATGCAATTTCTGTGTTTCATCGTCAATACGAAGGTCCAATTGATACAGTAAACCTGAAGTGACGCATCGGAATCTATGACTAGTGTCACAGGAATGGTTCAAACATAGACAGTAGGAAGAGTCAGTCTTCTTGTACTTAAGTCGGCAGTTTGCCTTTTGTATGTAATTCCGATGCAATTTCTGTGTTTCATCGTCAAGAAGAAGCGCCAAGGGATACAGTAAACCTGGAGTGAAGCATCGGAGTCTATAACTAGTGTCACAGGAAAGGTTCAAACATAGACAGTAAGAAGAGTCAGTCTTCTTGTACTTAATTCGGCATTGTGCCTTTTGTATTTAATTCCGATGCAACTTCTGTGTTTCATCGTCAATAAGAAGGTCAGAGGGATACAGTAAACATGAAATGAAGCATCGGAATCAATAACTAGTGTCACAGGAATGGTTCAAAACATAGTCAGTAAGAAGAGTCAGTCTTCTTGTACTTAAGTCGGCATTGTGCCTTTTGTATTTAATTCCGATGCAATTTCTGTGTCTCATCGTCAATAAGAAGGTCAGAGGGATACAGTAAACATGAAGTGAAGCATCGGAATCAGTAACTAGTGTCATAGGAATGGTTCAAACCATAGTCAGTAAGAAAGTAAGAAGAGTCAGTCTTCTTGTACTTAAGTCGGCATTGTGCCTTTTGTATTTAATTCCGATGCAATTTCTGTGTTTCATCGTCAATAAGAAGGTCCAACTGGATACAGTAATCCTGAAGTTAGCATCGGAGTCTATGACTAGTGCCACAGGTATTGTTCAAAACATAGTCAGTAAGAAGAGTCAGTCTTCTTGTACTTAAGTCGGCATTGTGCCTTTTGTATTTAATTCCGATGAAAATCTGTGTTTCATCGTAAATAAGAAGGTCCAAGGGATACAGTAGACCTGAAATGAAGCATCGGAATCTATAACTAGTGTCACAGGAATGGTTCAAATCATAGGCATTTGGAAGAGTCAGCCTTCTTGTACTTAAGTCGGCATTGTGACTTTTGTATTTAATTCCGATGCAAAATCTGTGTTTCCTCGTAAATAAGAAGGTCCAAGGGGATACAGTAGACCTGAATTGAAGCATCGGAATCTATAACTAGTGTCACAGGAATGTTTCAAAACATAGACAGTAAGAAGAGTCAGTCTTCTTGTACTTAAGTCGGCATTGTGCCTTTTGTATTTAATTCCGATGCAATTTCTTTGTTTCATCGTCAATAAGAAGGTCAGAGGGATACAGTAAACATGAAGTTGAAGCATCGGAATCAATAACTAGTGTCACAGGAATGGTTCAAAACATAGTCAGTAAGAAGAGTCAGTCTTCTTGTACTTAAGTCGGCATTGTGCCTTTTGTATTTACTTCCGATGCAATTTCTGTGTTTCATCGTCAATAAGAAGGTCCAAGGGATACAGTAATCCTGAAGTTAAGCATCGGAATCTATGACTAGTGCCACAGGTATTGTTCATAACATAGTCAGTAAGAAGAGTCAGTCTTCTTGTACTTAAGTCGGTATTGTCTTTTTGTATTAAATTCCGGTACAATTTCTGTGTTTCATCGTCAATAAGAAGGTCCAAGGGATACAGTAAACCTGAAGTGATGCATCGGAATCTATAACTAGTGTCACAGGAATGGTAAAAAACTTAGACAGTGGGAAGAGTCAGTCTTCTTGTACTTAAGTCGGCGTTTGTGCCTATTGTGTTTAATTCCGATGCAATTTCTGTGTTTCATCGTCAATAAGAAGGTCCAAGGGACACAGTAAACCTGGAGTGAAGCATCGGTATCTATAACTAGAGTCACAGGAATGGTTCAAAGCATAGACATTCGGAAGAGTCAGTCATCTTGTCTATTAAGTCGGCATTGTGCCTTTTGTATTTAATTCCGATGCAATTTATGTGTTTCATCGTCAATACGAAGTTCAGAGACATGCAGTAAACCTGAAGTGAAGCATCGAATCTATAACTAGTGTCATTGGAATGGTTCAACACATAGACAGTAAGAAGTGTCAGTCTTCTTGTACTTAATTCGGCATTGTGCCTTTTGTATTTAATTCCGATGAGCAACTTTCTGTGTTTCATCGTCAATAAGAAGGTCAGAGGGATACAGTAAACCAGATGTGCAGCATCGGAATCTATAACTAGTGTCACAGAAATGGTTTGAAACATAGTCAGTAAGAAGAGTCAGTCTTCTTGTACTTAAGTCGGCGTTGTTCCTTTGTATGTAATTCCGATGCAATGTCTGTGTTTCAACGTCAATAAGAAGGTCAAGGAATACAGCAAACCTGGAGTGAAGCATCGGAATGTATAACCAGTGTCACAGAGACGGTTCAAATCATAGACAGTAAGATGAGTCAGTATTCTGTACTTAAGTCGGCATTGTGCCTTTTCTTTTTAATTCCGATGCAATTTATGTGTTTCATCATCAATAAGAAGGTCCAAGGGATACAGTAAACTGAAGTGAAGCATCGGAAGCTAAAACTAGTGTCACAGGAATTGTTCAAAACATAGACTGTCAGAAGAGTCAGTCTTCTTGTACTTAATTCGGCATTGTGCCTTTTGTATTTAATTCCGATGAAAATCTGTGTTCATCGTAAATAAGAAGGTCCCAAGGGATACAGTAAGACCTGAAATGAAGCATCGGAATCTATAACTAATGTCACAGGAATGGTTCAAATCATAGGCATTTGGAAGAGTCAGCCTTCTTGTACTTAAGTCGGCATTGTGACTTTTGTATTTAATTCCGATGCAAAATCTGTGTTTCCTCGTAAATAAGAAGGTCCAAGGGATACAGTAGACCTGAATTGAAGCATCGGAATCTATAACTAGTGTCACAGGAATGGTTCAAAACATAGACAGTAAGAAGAGTCAGTCTTCTTGTACTTAAGTCGGCATTGTGCCTTTTGTATTTAATTCCGATGCAATTTCTGTGTTTCATCGTCAATAAGAAGGTCAGAGGGATACAGTAAACATGAAGTGAAGCATCGGAATCAATAACTAGTGTCACAGGAATGGTTCAAAACATAGTCAGTAAGAAGAGTCAGTCTTCTTGTACTTAAGTCGGCATTGTGCCTTTTGTATTTACTTCCGATGCAATTTCTGTGTTTCATCGTCAATAAGAAGGTCCAAGGTATACAGTAATCCTGAAGTTAAGCATCGGAATCTATGACTAGTGCCACAGGTATTGTTCATAACATAGTCAGTAAGAAGAGTCGGTCTTCTTGTACTTAAGTCGGTATTGTGCTTTTTGTATTTAATTCCGGTACAATTTCTGTGTTTCATCGTCAATAAGAAGGTCCAAGGGATACAGTAAACCTGAAGTGATGCATCGGAATCTATAACTAGTGTCACAGGAATGGTTCAAAACTTAGACAGTGGGAAGAGTCAGTCTTCTTGTACTTAAGTCGGCATTGTGCCTATTGTGTTTAATTCCGATGCAATTTCTGTGTTTCATCGTCAATAAGAAGGTCCAAGGGACACAGTAAACCTGGAGTGAGGCATCGGAATCTATAACTAGAGTCACAGGAATGGTTCAAAGCATAGACAGTCGGAAGAGTCAGTCATCTTGTCCTTAAGTCGGCATTGTGCCTTTTGTATTTAATTCCGATGCAATTTCTGTGTTTCATCGTCAATACGAAGTTCAGAGACATGCAGTAAACCTGAAGTGAAGCATCGGAATCTATAACTAGTGTCATTGGAATGGTTCAACACATGGACAGTAAGAAGTGTCAGTCTTCTTGTACTTAATTCGGCATTGTGCCTTTTGTATTTAATTCCGATGCAATTTCTGTGTTTCATCGTCAATAAGAAGGTCAGAGGGGTACAGTAAACCAGAAGTGCAGCATCGGAATCTATAACTAGTGTCACAGAAATGGTTTGAAACATAGTCAGTAAGAAGAGTCAGTCTTCTTGTACTTAAGTCGGCGTTGTTCCTTTTGTATGTAATTCCGATGCAATGTCTGTGTTTCAACGTCAATAAGAAGGTCCAAGGAATACAGCAAACCTGGAGTGAAGCATCGGAATGTATAACCAGTGTCACAGAGACGGTTCAAATCATAGACAGTAAGATGAGTCAGTATTCCTGTACTTAAGTCGGCATTGTGCCTTTTCTTTTTAATTCCGATGCAATTTATGTGTTTCATCATCAATAAGAAGGTCCAAGGGATACAGTAAATTTGAAGTGAAGCATCGGAAGCTAAAACTAGTGTCACAGGAATGGTTCAAAACATAGACTGTCTGAAGAGTCAGTCTTCTTGTACTTTAGTCGGCATTGTGCCTTTTGTATTTCATTCCGATGCAATATCTGTGTTACATCGGCAATCAGAAGGTCTGAGGTATACAGTAATTCTGAAGTTAAGCATCGGAATCTATGACTAGTGTCACAGGAATGGTTCAAAACATAGTCAGTAAGAAGAGTCAGTCTTCTTGTACTTAAGTCGGCATTGTGCCTATTGTATTTAATTCCGATGCAATTTCTGTGTTTCATCGTCCATTAGAAGGTCATAGGGATACAGTAAACCTGGAGTGAAGCATCGGAATCTATAACTAGTGTCACAGGGATGGTTCAAAACATAGTCAGTAAGAAGGGTCAGTCTTCTTGTACTTATGTCGGTATTGTGCCTTTTGTATTTAATTCCGATGCAATTTCTGTGTTTCATCGTCAATACGAAGGTCCAAGGGATACAGTAACCTGGAGTGAAGCATCGGAATCTATAACTAGTGTTACAGGGACGGTTCAAAACATAGACAGTAGGAAGAGTCAGTCTTCTTGTACTTAAGTCGGTATTGTGCCTTTTCTATTTAATTCCGATGCAATTTCTGTGTTTCATCGTCTATAAGAAGGTCAGAGGGAGACAGTAAACCTGAACTCAAGCATCGGAATCTATAGCTAGTGTCACAGGAATGGTTCAAAACATAGAGAGTTGGATGATTCAGTCTTCTTATACTTAAGTCGGCATTGTGCCTTTTGTATTTCATTCCGATGGAATTTCTGTGTTTCATCGTCCATAAGAAGGTCCGAGGGATACAGAAAACCTCAAGTGAAGCATCTGAATAAAAAACTAGTGTCACAGGAATGGTTGAAAACATAGACAGAAGGAAGAGTCAGTCTTCTTGTACTTAAGTCGGCATTGTGCCTTTTGTATTTACTTCCGATGCAATTTCTGTGTTTTCATCGTCAATAAGAACGTCCAAGGGATACAGTAATCCTGAAGATAAGCATCGGAATCTATAACTAGTGTCACAGGAATGGTTCAAAACATAGTGAGTTGGAAGATTCAGTCTTGTTGTACTTATGTCGGCATTGTGCCTTTTCTATTTAATTCCGATCCATTTTCTCTGTTTCATCGTCAATAAGACGGTCAGAGGCATACAGTAAACCTGAAGTGAAGCATCGGAATCTATGCCTAGTGTCACAGGAATGGTTCAAACATAGTCAGTAAGAAAAGTCAGTCTTCTTGTACTTAAGTCGGTATTGTGCCTTTTGTATTTAATTCCGATGCAATTTCTGTGTTTCATCGTCAATAGGAAGGTACAAGGGATACAGTAAACCTGAAGTGAATCATCGGAATCTATAACTAGTATAACAGGAATGGTTCAAACACAGTCAGTAAGAAGAGTCAGCCTTCTTGTACTTAAGTCATCATTGTGCCTTTTCTATTTAATTCTGATGCAATTTCTGTGTTTCATCGTCAATAAGAAGGTCTAAGGTATACAGTAAACCTGGAGTGAAGCATCGGAATCTGTAACTAGTGTCACAGGAATGGTTCAAACCATAGACAGTATGAAGAGTCAGACTTCTTTTACTTAAGTCGGCATTGTGCCTTCTGTATTTAATTCCGATGCTATTTCTGTGTTTCATCGTCAACAAGAAGGTCCAAGGGATACAGTAAAACTAGAGTGAAGCATCAAAGTCTATAACTAGTGTCACAGGAATGGTTTTAAGCATAGACAGTAAGGAGAGTGAGTCTTCTTGTACTTAATTCGGCATTGTGCCTTTTGTATTCAATTCTGATGCAATTTCTGTGTTTCATTGTCATTAAGAAGGTCAGAGGGATACTGTAAACCTGAAGTGAAGCATTGGAATCTATAACTAGTGTAACAGGAATGGTTCAAAACATAGTCAGTAAGAAGAGTCAGTCTTCTTGTACTTAAGTCGGCATTGTGCTTTTTGTATTTATTTCCGATGCAATTTCTGTGTTTCATCGTCAATAAGTAGGTCCAAGGGATACAGTAAACTTCAAGTGAAGCATCGGAATCTATAACTAGTGTAACAGGGACGGTTCAAATCATAGACAGTAAGATGAGTCTGTATTCTTGTACTTAAGTCATCATTGTGCTTTTTGTATTTAATTCTGATGCAATTTCTGTGTTTCATCGTCAATAAGGAGGTCCAAGGTATACAATAAACCTGGAGTGAAGCATCGGAATCCTCAACTAGTGTCACAGGAATGGTTCAAACCATAGACAGTAAGAAGAGTCAGACTTGTTTTACTTAAGTGGGCATTGTGCCTTTTGTATTTAATTCCGATGCTATTTCTGTGTTTCATCGTCAATAAGAAGGTCCAAGGGATACAGTTAACCTGGAGTTAAGCATCGGAGTCTATAACTAGTGTCACAGGAATGGTTCAAATCATGGACAGTAAGAAGAGTCAGTCTTCTTGTACTTAATTCGGCATTGTGCATTTTCTATTTAATTCCGATGCAATTTCTGTGTTTCATCGTCAATAAGATGGGCCAAGGGATACAGTAAACATGAAGTAAAGCATCGGAATAAAAAACAAGTGTCACAGGAATGGTCCAAAACATAGGCTGTAGGAAGAGTCAGTCTTCTTGTACTTAAGTCGGTATTGTGCCTTTCCAATTTAATTCTGATGCAATTTCTGTGTTTCATCGTCAATAAGAAGGTCAGAGGGATACAGTAAACCTAAAGTGAAGCATCCGAATCTATAACTAGTGTCACAGGAATGGTTCAAAACATAGAGAGTTGGAAGTTTCAGTCTTCTTGTACTGAAGTCGGCATTGTGCATTCTCTATTTAATTCCGATGCAATTTCTGTGTTTCGTCGTCAATAAGACGGTCGGAGGGATACAGTAAACCTGAAGTGAAGCATCGGAATCTGTGACTAGTGTCACAGGAATGGTTCAAAACATAGTCAGTAAGAAGAGTCAGTCATCTTGTACTTAAGTCGGTATTGCGCCTTTTGTATTTAATTCCGATGCAATTTCTGTGTTTGATCGTCAATACGAAGGTCCAATTGATACAGTAAACCTGAAGTGAAGCATCGGAATCTATGACTAGTGTCACAGGAATGGTTCAAACATAGACAGTAGGAAGAGTCAGTATTCTTGTACTTAAGTTGGCAGTTTGCATTTTGTATGTAATTCCGATGCAATTTCTGTGTTTCATCGTCAAGAAGAAGCGCCAAGGGATACAGTAAACCTGGAGTGAAGCATCGGAGTCTATAACTAGTGTCACAGGAAAGGTTCAAACATAGACAGTAAGAGAAGTCAGTCTTCTTGTACTTAATTCGGCATTGTGCCTTTTGTATTTAATTCCGATGCAATTTCTGTGTTTCATCGTCAATAAGAAGGTCAGAGGGATACAGTAAACATGAAATGAAGCATCGGAATCAATAACTAGTGTCACAGGAATGGTTCAAAACATAGTCAGTAAGAAGAGTCAGTCTTCTTGTACTTAAGTCGGCATTGTGCCTTTTGTATTTAATTCCGATGAAATTTCTGTGTTTCATCGTCAATAGGAAGGTCCAAGGGATAGAGTAATCCTGAAGTTAAGCATTATAATCTATGACTAGTGCCACAGGTATTGTTCAAAACATAGTCAGTAAGAAGAGTCAGTCTTCTTGTACTTAAGTCGGTATTGTGCCTTTTGTATTTAATTCCGATACAATTTCTGTGTTTCATCGTCAATAAGAAGGTCCAAGGGATACAGTAAACCTGAAGTGAAGCATCGGAATCTATAACTAGTGTCACAGGAATGGTTCAACACATAGACAGTAAGAAGAGTGAGTCTTCTTGTACTTAATTCGGCATTGTGCATTCTCTATTTATTTCCGATGCAATTTCTGTGTTTCGTCGTCAATAAGACGGTCGGAGGGATTAGTAATCCTGAAGTTAAGCAACGGAATCTATAACTAGTGTCACAGGAATGGTTCAAAACATTGTCAGTAAGAAGAGTCAGTCTTCTTGTAGTTAAGACGGCATTGTGCCTTTTCTATTTAATTCCATTGCCATTTCTGTGATTCATCGTCAAAAAGAAGGTCAGAGGGATACAGTAAACCTTAAGTGAAGCATCGGAATCTATAACTAGTGTTTCACGAATGGTTCAAAACATAGACAGTTGGAAGAGTCAGTCTTCTTGTACTTAAGTCGGCATTGTGCCTTTTGTATTTAATTCCGATGTAATTTCTGTGTTTCATCGTCAATAAGAAGGTCCAAGGGATACAGTAAACCTGAAATGAACCATCGGAATCTATAACTAGTGTCACAGGAATGGTTTAAAGCATAGTCAGTAAGAAGAGTCGGTCTTCTTGCTTTTAAGTCGGCATTGTGTCTTTTGTATATAATTCCGATGCAATTTGTGTGTTACATCGTCAATAAGAAGGCCCAAGGGATACAGTAGACCTGACGTCAAGCATCGGAATCTATAACTAGTGTCACAGGAATGGTTCAAAACATAGACAGTAGGAAGAGTCAGTCTTCTTGTACTTAAGTCTGTATTGTGCCTTTTCTATTTAATTCCGATGCAATTTCTGTGTTTCATCGTCTATAAGAAGGTCAGAGGGATACAGTAAACCTGAACGAAGCATCGGAATCTATAACTAGTGTCACAGGAATGGTTCAAAACATAGACAGAAGGAAGAGTCAGTCTTCTTGTACTTAAGTCAGTATTGTGATTTTTCTATTTAATTCCGATGCAATTTCTGAGTTTCATCTTCAATAAGAAGGTCAGAGGGATACAATAAACCTGAAGTCAACCATCGGAATCTATAACTAGTGTCACAGGAATGGTTCAAAACATAGAGAGTTGGAAGATTCAGTCTTCTTGTACTTATGTCGGCATTGTGCCTTTTCTATTTAATTCCGATCCATTTTCTCTGTTTCATCGTCAATAAGACGGTCAGAGGCATTCAGTAAACCTGAAGTGAAGCATCGGAATCTATGCCTAGTGTCACAGGAATGGTTCAAACATAGTCAGTCAGAAAAGTCAGTCTTCTTGTACTTAAGTCGGTATGTGCCTTTTGTATTTAATTCCGATGCAATTTCTGTGTTTCATCGTCAATAGGAAGGTACAAGGGATACAGTAAACCTGAAGTGAATCATCGGAATCTATAACTAGTATCACAGGAATGGTTCAAACACAGTCAGTAAGAAGAGTCAGTCTTCTTGTACTTAAGTCATCATTGTGCCTTTTCTATTTAATTCTGATGCAATTTCTGTATTTCATCGTCAATAAGAAGGTCCAAGGTATACAGTAAACCTGGAGTGAATCATCGGAATCTATAACTAGTGTCACAGGAATGGTTCAAACCATAGACAGTAAGAAGAGTCAGACTTCTTTTGCTTAAGTCGGCAATGTGCCTTTTGTATTTAATTCCGATGCTATTTCTGTGTTTCATCGTCAACAAGAAGGTCCAAGGGATACAGTAAAACTGGAGTGAAGCATCGGAGTCTATAACTAGTGTCACAGGAATGGTTCAAAACATAGACAGTAAGGAGAGTCAGTCTTCTTGTACTTAATTCGGCATTGTGCCTTTTGTATTTAATTCCGATGCAATTTCTGTGTTTCATTGTCATTAAGAAGGTCAGAGGGATACTGTCAACCTGAAGTGAAGCATTGGAATCTATAACTAGTGAACAGGAATGGTTCATAACATAGTCAGTAAGAAGAGTCAGTCTTCTTGTACTTAAGTCGGCATTGTGCTTTTTGTATTTATTTCCGATGCAAGTTCTGTGTTTCATCGTCAATAAGTAGGTCCAAGGGATACAGTAAACCTCAAGTGAAGCATTGGAATCTATAACTAGTGTAACAGGGACGGTTCAAATCATAGACAGTAAGATGAGTCTGTATTCTTGTACTTAAGTCATCATTGTGCTTTTTGTATTTAATTCTGATGCAATATCTGTGTTTCATCGTCAATAGGAAGGTCCAAGGTATACAGTAAACCTGGAGTGAAGCTTTGGAATCTACAACTAGTGTCACAGGAATGGTTCAAACCATAGACAGTAAGAAGAATCAGACTTGTTTTACTTAAGTGGGCATTGTGCCTTTTGTATTTAATTCCGATGCTATTTCTGTGTTTCATCGTCAATAAGAAGGTCCAAGGGATACAGTAAACCTGGAGTGAAGCATCGGAGTCTATAACTAGAGTCACAGGAATGGTTCAAAACATGGACAGTAAGAAGAGTCAATCTTCTTGTACTTAATTCGGCATTGTGCTTTTTCTATTTAATTCCGATGCAATATCTGTGTTTCATGGTCAATAAGAAGGGCCAAGGGATACAGTAAACCTGAAGTAAAGCATCGGAATAAAAAACTAGTGTCACAGGAATGGTCCAAAACATAGACAGTAGGAAGAGTCAGTCTTCTTGTACTTAAGTCGGTATTGTGCCTTTCCACTTTAATTCTGATGCAATTTCTGTGTTTCATCGTCAATAAGAAGGTCAGAGGGATACAGTAAACCTGTAGTGAAGCATACGAATCTATAACTAGTGTCACAGGAATGGTTCAAAACATAGAGAGTGGGAAGTTTCAGTCTTCTTGTACTGAAGTCGGCATTGTGCATTCTCTATTTAATTCCGATGCAATTTCTGTGTGTCGTCGTTAATAAGACGGTCGGAGGGATACAGTAAACCTGAAGTGAAGCATCCGAATCTATAACTAGTGTCACAGGAATGGTTCCAAACATAGACAGTAGGAAGAGTCAGTCATCTTGTACTTAAGTCCGTATTGCGCCTTTTGTATTTAATTCCGATTCAATTTCTGTGTTTCATCGTCAATAAGAAGGTCCAATTGATACAGTAAACCTGAAGTGAAGCATCGGAATCTATGACTAGTGTCACAGGAATGGTTCAAACATAGACAGTAGGAAGAGTCAGTCTTCTTGTACTTAAGTCGGCAGTTTGCATTTTGTATGTAATTCCGATGCAATTTCTGTTTTTCATCGTCAAGAAGATGGTCCAAGGGATACAGTAAACCTAGAGTGAAGCATCGGAGTCTATAACTATTGTCACAGAAAAGGTTCAAACATAGACAGTAAGAAGAGTCAGTCGTCTTGTACTTAATTCGGCATTGTGCCTTTTGTATTTAATTCCGATGCAATTTTTGGGTTTCATCGTCAATAAGAAGGTCAGAGGAATACAGTAAACATGAAATGAAGCATCGGAATCAAAACCTAGTGTCACAGGAATGGTTCAAAACATAGTCAGTAAGAAGAGTCAGTCTTCTTGTACAGTCGGCATTGTGCCTTTTGTATTTAATTCCGATGAAATTTCTGTGTTTCATCGTCAATAAGAAGGTCCAAGGGATAGAGTAATCCTGAAGTTAAGCATCGGAATCTATGACTAGTGCCACAGGTATTGTTCAAAACATAGTCAGTAAGAAGAGTCAGTCTTCTTGTACTTAAGTCGGTATTGTGCCTTTTGTATTTAATTCCGATACAATTTCTGTGTTTCATCGTCAATAAGAAGGTCCAAGAATACAGTAAACCTGAAGTGAAGCATCGGAATCTATAACTAGTGTCACAGGAATGGTTCAAAACTTAGACAGTAAGAAGAGTCAGTCTTCTTGTAATTAAGTCGGCATTGTGCCTATTGTATTTAATTCCGATGCAATTTCTGTGTTTCATCGTCTATAAGAAGGTCCAAGGGACACAGTAAACCTGGAGTGAAGCATCAGAATCTATGACGAGTGTCACAGGATTGGTTCAAAACATAGACAGTCGGAAGAGTCAGTCTTCTTGTACTAAAGTCGGCATTGTGCCTTTTGTATTTAATTCCGATGCAATTTCTGTGTTTCATCGTCAATAAGAAGGTCAGAGGGATACAGTAAAGCTGAAGTGAAGCATCGGAATCTATAACTAGTATCACAGGAATGGTTCAACACATAGACAGTAACAAGAGTCAGTCTTCTTGTACTTAAATCGGCATTGTGCCTTTTGTATTTAATTCCGATGCAATTTCTGTGTTTCATCGTCTATAAGAAGGTCAGAGGGATACAGTAAACCTGAAGTGAAGCATCGGAATCTATGACTAGTGTCACAGGAATGGTTCAAAACATAGTCAGTAAGAAGAGTCAGTCATCTTGTACTTAAGTCGGTATTGCGCCTTTTGTGTTTAGTTCCGATGCAATTTCTGTGTTTTATCGTCAATAAGAAGGTCCAATTGATACAGTAAACCTGAAGTGAAGCATCGGAATCAATGACTAGTGTCACAGGAATGATTCAAACACAGACAGTAGGAAGAGTCAGTCTCCTTGTACTTAAGTTGGCAGTTTGCCTTTTGTATGTAATTCCGATGCAATTTCTGTGTTTCATCGTCAAGAAGAAGGTCCAAGGGATACAGTAAACCTGGAGTGAAACATCGGAGTCTATAACTAGTGTCACAGGAAAGGTTCAAACATAGACAGTAAGAGGAGTCAGTCTTCTTGTACTTAATTCGGCATTGTGCCTTTTGTATTTAATTCCGATGCAATATCTGTCTTTCATCGGCAATAAGAAGGTCTGAGGGATGGAGTAATTCTGAAGTAAGCATCGGAATCTATGACTAGTGTCACAGGAACGGTTCAAAACATAGTAAGAAGAGTCAGTCTTCTTGCACTTAATTCGGTATAGTACCTTTTGTATTTAATTCCGATTCAATTACTGTGTTTCATCGTCTATAAGAAGGTCCAAGGGATACAGTAAACCTGAAGTGAAGCATAGGAATCTATGACTAGTGTCACAGGAGTGGTTCAAAACATAGACGGTAGGAACAGTCAGTCTTCTTGTACTTAAGTCGGCATTGTGCCTATTGTTTTTAATTCCGATGCAATTTCTGTGTTTCATCGTCAATAAGAATGTCATAGGGATACAGTAAACCTGGAGTGATGCATCTGAATCAATAACTAGTGTCACAGGGATGGTTCAAAACATAGACAGTAAGAAGAGTCAGTCTTCTAGTACTTAATTCGGCATTGTGCCTTTTGTATTTAATTCCGGTGCAATTCTGTGTTTCATCGTCAATAAGAAGGCCAGAGGGATACAGTAAACCTGAATTGAAGCATCGGAATTTATAACTAGTGTCACAGGGATGGTTCAAAACATAGACAGTAAGAAGAGTCAGTCATCTTGTACTTAATTCGGCATTGTGCCTTTTGTATTTTAATTCCGATGCAATTTCTGTGTTTCATCGTCAATCAGAAGGTCCAAGGGATACAGTAAACCTGATGTCAAGCATCGGAATCTGTAACTAGTGTCACAGGAATGGTTCAAAGCATAGACAGTAGGAAGAGTCAGTCTTCTTGTACTTAAGTCGGCATTGTGCCCTTTGTATTTCATTCCGAAGCAATTTCTGTGTTTCATCGTCAATAAGAAGGTCAGAGGGATACAGTAAACTTGGAGTGAAGCATCGGAGTCTATAACTAGAGTCACAGCAATGGTTCAACACATTGACAGTAAGAAGAGTCAGTCTTCTTGTACTTAATTCGGCATTGTGCCTTTTGTATTTAATTCCGATGCAATTTCTGTGTTTCATCGTCAATAAGAAGGTCAGAGGGATACAGTAAACCTGAAGCGAAGCATCGTAATCTATAACTAGTGTCACAGGAATAGTTCAAAACATAGCCAGTAAGAAGAGTCAGTCTTCTTGTACTTAGGCCGGCATTGTGCCTTTTGTATTTAATTCCGATACAATTTCTGTGTTTCATCGTCAATAAGAAGGTCCAAGGGATACAGTAATTCTGGAGTGAAGCATCGGAATCTATAACTAGTGTCACAGGGACGGTTCAAAACATAGAAAGTAAGATGAGTCAGAATTCTTGTACTTAAGTCGGCATTGTGCCTTTTGTATTTACTTCCGATGCAATTTCTGTGTTTCATCGTCAACAAGAACTTCCAAGGGATACAGTAAACCTGAAGTGATGCATCGGAATCTATAACTAGTGTCACAGGAATGGTTCAAAACTTAGACAGTGGGAAGAGTCAGTCTTCTTGTACTTAAGTCGGCATTGTGCCTATTGTATTTAATTCCGATGCAATTTCTGTGTTTCATCGTCAATAAGAAGGTCCAAGGGACACAGTAAACCTGGAGTGAAGCATCGGAATCTATAACTAGTGTCACAGGAATGGTTCAAAGCATTGACAGTCGGAAGAGTCAGTCTTCTTGTACTTAAGTCGGCATGGTGTCTTTTGTATTTAATTCCGATGCAGTTTCTGTTTTTCATCGTCAATAAGAAGGTCGGAGGGATACAGTAAACCTGAAGTGAAGCATCGGAAGCTAAAACTAGTGTCACAAGAATGGTTCAAAACATAGACTGTCAGAAGAGTCAGTCTTCTTGTACTTAAGTCGGCATTGTGCCTTTTGTATTTAATCCCGATGCAATATCTGTGTTTCATCGGCAATAAGAAGGTCTGAGAGATACAGTAATTCTGAAGTTAAGCATCGGGATCTATGACTAGTGTCACAGGAATGGTTCAAAACATAGTCAGTAAGAAGAGTCAGTCTTCTTGTACTTATGTCGGTATTGTGCCTTTTGTATTTAATTCCGATTCAATTCCTGTGTTTCATCGTCAATGCGAAGGTCCAAGGGATACAGTAACCTGGAGTGAAGCATCGGAATCTATAACTAGTGTTACAGGGACGGTTCAAAACATAGACCCTAAGATGAGTCAGTATTGTTGTACTTTAGTCGGCATTCTGCTTTTTGTATTTTTTTCCGATACAATTTCTATGTCTCATCGTCACTAAGAAGATCAGTGGGATACAGTAATCCTTAAGTTAAGCATCGTAATCTATAACTAGTGTCACAGGAATGGTTCAAAACATAGTCAGTAAGAAGAGTCAGTCTTCTTGTACTTAAGTCGGCAATGTGCCTTTTGTATATAATTCCGATGCAATTTGTGTGTTACGCCGTCAATAAGAAGGTCCAAGGGATACAATAAACCAGATGTCAAGCATCGGAATCTAGAACTAGTGTCACAGGAATGGTTCAAAACATAGACAGTAGGAAGAGTCAGTCTTCTTGTACTTAAGTCGGTATTGTGCCTTTTCTATTTAATTTCGATGAAATTTCTGTGTTTCATCGTCTATAAGAAGGTCAGAGGGATACAGTAAACCTGAACGGAAGCATCGGAATCTATAACTAGTGTCACAGGAATGGTTCAAATCATAGAGAGTTGGAAGATTCAGTCTTCTTGCACTTAAGTCGGCTTTGTGCCTTTTGTATTTAATTCCGATGCAATTTCTGTGTTTCATCGTCCATAAGAAGGTCCGAGGGATACAGTAAACCTCAAGTGAAGCATCTGAATAAAAAACTAGTGTCACAGGAATGGTTGAAAACATAGACAGAAGGAAGAGTCAGTCTTCTTGTACTTAAGTCGGTATTGTGACTTTTCTATTTAATTTCGATGCAATTTCTGTGTTTCATCGTCAATAAGAAGGTCAGAGGGATACAGTAAACCTGGAGTGATGCATCAGAATCAATAACTAGTGTCACAGGGATGGTTCAAAACATAGACAGTAAGAAGAGGCAGTCTTCTAGTACTTAATTCGGCATTGTGCCTTTTGTATTTAATTCCGATGCAATTCTGAGTTTCATCGTCAATAAGAAGGCCAGAGGGATACAGTAAACCTGAAGTGAAGCATCGGAATCTATAACTAGTGTCACAGGAATGGTTCAAAACTTAGTCAGTAAGAAGTGTCAGTCTTTTTGTACTTGTGTCGGCATTGTGCCTTTTGTATTTAAATCCGATGCAATTTCTGTGTTTCATCGTCAACAAGAAGGTCCAAGGGATACAGTAATCCTGAAGTTAAGCATCGGAATCTATGACTAGTGTCACAGGAATGGATCAATATTTAGTCAGGAATAAGAGTCAGTCTTCTTGTACTTAAGTCGGTATTATGCCTTTTGTATTTAATTCTGATGCAATTTCTGTGTTTCATCGTCAATAAGAAGGTCACAGGGATACAGTATTACCTGAAGTGAGGCATCGGAATCTATAACTAGTGTCACAGGAATGGTTCAAAACATAGACCGTAGGAAGAGTCAGTCTTCTTTTACTTAAGTCGGCATTGTGCCTTTTGTATTTAATTCCGAAGCAATTTCTGTGTTTCATCGTCAATAAGAAGGTCAAAGGGATACAGTAAACTTGGAGGGAAGCATCGGAGACTATAACTAGTGCCACAGCAATGGTTCAACACATTGACAGTAAGAAGAGTCAGTCTTCTTGTACATAACTCGGCTTTGTGACTTTTGTATTTAATTCCGATGCAATTTCTGTGTTTCATCGTCAATAAGAAGGTCAGAGGGATACAGTAAACCTGAAGCGAAGCATCGTAATCTATAACTAGTGTCACAGGAATAGTTCAAAACATAGTCAGTAAGAAGAGTCAGTCTTCTTGTACTTAGGCCGGCATTGTGCCTTTTGTATTTAATTCCGATGCAATTTCTGTGTTTCATCGTCAATAAGAAGGTCCAAGGGATACAGTAATTCTGGAGTGAAGCATCGGAATCTATAACTAGTGTCACAGGGACGGTTCAAAGCATAGAAAGTAAGATGAGTCAGTATTTGTGTACTTAAGTCGGCATTGTGCCTTTTGTATTTACTTCCGATGCAATTTCTGTGTTTCATCGTCAACAAGAAGGTCCAAGGGATACAGTAAACGTGAAGTGAAGCATCGGAATCTATAACTAGTGGCACAGGAATGGTTTAAAACATAGACAGTTGGAAGAGTCAACCTTCTTGTACTTAAGTCGGCATTGTGCCTTTTGTATTTAATTCCGATGCAATTTCTGTGTTTCATCGTCAATAAGAAGGTCAGAGGGATACAGTAAACCTGAAGTGAAGCATCGGAATCTATAACTAGAGTCACAGGAATGGTTCAAAACATAGACAGTAAGAAGAGTCAGTCTTCTTGTACTTAAGTCGGCATTGTGCTTTTGTATTTAATTGCGATGCAATTTCTGTGTTTCATAGTGAATAAGAAGGTCCAAGGTATACAGTAAACCTGGAGTGAAGCATCAGAATCTACAACTAGTGTCACAGGAATGGTTCAAACCATAGACAGTAAGAAGAGTCAGACTTGTTTTACTTAAGTGGGCATTGTGCCTTTTGTATTTAATTCCGATGCAATTTCTGTGTTTCATCGTCAATAAGAAGGTCCAAGGGATACAGTAAACCTGATGTCAAGCATCGGAATCTATAACTAGTGTCACAGGAATGGTTCAAAACATAGACAGTAGGAAGAGTCAGTCTTCTTGTACTTAAGTCGGCATTGTGCCTTTTGTATTTCATTCCGAAGCAATTTCTGTGTTTCATCGTCAAGAAGAAGGTCAGAGGAATACAGTAAACTTGGAGTGAAGCATCGGAGTCTATAACTAGTGTCACAGCAATGGTTCAACACATTGACAGTAAGAAGAGTCAGTCTTCTTGTACTTAATTCGGCATTGTGCCTTTTGTATTTAATTCCGATGCAATTTCTGTGTTTCATCGTCAATAAGAAGGTCAGAGGGATACAGTAAACCTGAAGCGAAGCATCGTAATCTATAACTAGTGTCACAGGAATAGTTCAAAACATAGCAAGTAAGAAGAGTCAGTCTTCTTGTACTTAGGCCGGCATTGTGCCTTTCGTATTTAATTCCGATACAATTTCTGTGTTTCATCGTCAATAAGATGGTCCAAGGGATACAGTAAATCTGGAGTGAAGCATCGGAATCTATAACTAGTGTCACAGGGACGGTTCAAACATAGAAAGTAAGATGAGTCAGTATTCTTGTAATTAAGTCGGCATTGTGCCTATTGTATTTAATTCCGATGCAATTTCTGTGTTTCATCGTCAATAAGAAGGTCCAAGGGACACAGTAAACCTGGAGTGAAGCATCGGAATCTATAACTAGTGTCACAGGAATGGTTCAAAGCATTGACAGTCGGAAGAGTCAGTCTTCTTGTACTTAAGTCGGTATTGTGCCTTTTCTATTTAATTTCGATGAAATTTCTGTGTTTCATCGTCTATAAGAAGGTCAGAGGGATACAGTAAACCTGAACGGAAGCATCGGAATCTATAACTAGTGTCACAGGAATGGTTCAAATCATAGAGAGTTGGAAGATTCAGTCTTCTTGCACTTAAGTCGGCTTTGTGCCTTTTGTATTTAATTCCGATGCAATTTCTGTGTTTCATCGTCCATAAGAAGGTCCGAGGGATACAGTAAACCTCAAGTGAAGCATCTGAATAAAAAACTAGTGTCACAGGAATGGTTGAAAACATAGACAGAAGGAAGAGTCAGTCTTCTTGTACTTAAGTCGGTATTGTGACTTTTCTATTTAATTCCGATGCAATTTCTGTGTTTCATCGTCAATAAGAAGGTCAGAGGGATACAGTAAACCTGGAGTGATGCATCAGAATCAATAACTAGTGTCACAGGGATGGTTCAAAACATAGACAGTAAGAAGAGGCAGTCTTCTAGTACTTAATTCGGCATTGTGCCTTTTGTATTTAATTCCGATGCAATTCTTAGTTTTATCGTCAATAAGAAGGCCAGAGGGATGCAGTAAACCTGAAATGAAGCATCGGAATCTATAACTAGTGTCACAGGAATGGTTCAAAACTTAGTCAGTAAGAAGTGTCGGTCTTTTTGTACTTATGTCGGCATTGTGCCTTTTGTATTTAAATCCGATGCAATTTCTGTGTTTCATCGTCAACAAGAAGGTCCAAGGGATACAGTAATCCTGAAGTTAAGCATCGGAATCTATGACTAGTGTCACAGGAATGCATCAATATTTAGTCAGGAATAAGAGTCAGTCTTCTTGTACTTAAGTCGGTATTATGCCTTTTGTATTTAATTCTGATGCAATTTCTGTGTTTCATCGTCAATAAGAAGGTCACAGGGATACAGTATTACCTGAAGTGAGGCATCGGAATCTATAACTAGTGTCACAGGAATGGTTCAAAACATAGACCGTAGGAAGAGTCAGTCTTCTTTTCTTAAGTCGGCATTGTGCCTTTTGTATTTAATTCCTAAGCAATTTCTGTGTTTCATCGTCAATAAGAAGGTCAAAGGGATACAGTAAACTTGGAGGGAAGCATTGGAGTCTATAACTAGTGCCACAGCAATGGTTCAACACATTGACAGTAAGAAGAGTCAGTCTTCTTGTACTTAACTCGGCTTTGTGCCTTTTGCATTTAATTCCGATGCAATTTCTGTGTTTCATCGTCAATAAGAAGGTCAGAGGGATACAGTAAACCTGAAGTGAAGCATCGTTATCTATAACTAGTGTCACAGGAATAGTTCAAAACATAGTCAGTAAGAAGAGTCAGTCTTCTTGTACTTAGGCCGGCATTGTGCCTTTTGTATTTAATTCCGATGCAATTTCTGTGTTTCATCGTCAATAAGAAGGTCCAAGGGATACAGTAATTCTGGAGGGAAGCATCGGAATCTATAACTAGTGTCACAGGGACGGTTCAAAACATAGATAGTAAGATGAGTCAGTATTCGTGTACTTAAGTCGGCATTGTGCCTTTTGTATTTACTTCCGATGCAATTTCTGTGTTTCATCGTCAACAAGAAGGTCCAAGGGATACAGTAAACGTGAAGTGAAGCATCGGAATCTATAACTAGTGGCACAGGAATGGTTTAAAACATAGACAGTTGGAAGAGTCAGCCTTCTTGTACTTAAGTCGGCATTGTGCCTTTTGTAATTAATTCCGATGCAATTTCTGTGTTTCATCGTCAATAAGAAGGTCGGAGGGATACAGTAAACCTGAAGTGAAGCATTGGAATCTATAACTAGAGTCACAGGAATGGTTCAAAACATAGACAGTAAGAAGAGTCAGTCTTCTTGTACTTAAGTCGGCATTGTGCCTTTTGTATTTAATTCCGATGCAATTTCTGTGTTTCATAGTGAATAAGAATGTCCAAGGTATACAGTAAACCTGGAGTGAAGCATCAGAATCTACAACTAGTGTCACAGGAATGGTTCAAACCATAGACAGTAAGAAGAGTCAGACTTGTTTTACTGAAGTGGGCATTGTGCCTTTTGTATTTAATTCCGATGCAATTACTGTTTCATCGTCAATAAGAAGGTCCCATTGATACAGTAAAACTGAAGTGAAGCATCGGAATCTATAACTAGTGTCACAGGGACGGTTCAAAACATAGACAGTAAGATGAGTCAGTATTCTTGTACTTTAGTCGGCATTGTGCTTTTTGTATTTATTTCCGATTCAATTTCTGTGTTTCATCGTCACTAAGAAGATCAGTGGGATACAGTAATCCTGAAGTTAAGCATCGTAATCTATAACTAGTGTCACAGGAATGGTTCAAAGCATAGTCAGTAAGAAGAGTCAGTCTTCTTGTACTTAAGTCGGCAATGTGCCTTTTGTATATAATTCCGATGCAATTTGTGTGCTACATCGTCAATAAGAAGGTCCAAGGGATACAGTAAACCTGATGTCAAACATCGGAATCTATAACTAGTGTCACAGGAATGGTTCAAAACATAGACAGTAGGAAGAGTCAGTCTTCTTGTACTTAAGTCGGCTTTGTGCCTTTTGTATTTAATTCCGAAGCAATTACAGTGTTTCATCGTCAATAAGAAGGTCAGAGGGATACAGTAAACTTGGAGTGAAGCATCGGAGTCTATAACTAGTGTCACAGCAATGGTTCAACACATTGACAGTAAGAAGAGTCAGTCTTCTTGTACTTAATTCGGCATTGTGCCTTTTGTATTTAATTCCGATGCAATTTCTGTGTTTCATCGTCAATAAGAAGGTCAGAGGGATACAGTAAACCTGAAGCGAAGCATCGTAATCTATAACTAGTGTCACAGGAATAGTTCAAAACATAGCCAGTAAGAAGAGTCAGTCTTCTTGTACTTAGGCCGGCATTGTGCCTTTTGTATTTAATTCCGATACAATTTCTGTGTTTCATCGTCAATAAGAAGGTCCAAGGGATACAGTAATTCTGGAGTGAAGCATCGGAATCTATAACTAGTGTCACAGGGACGGTTCAATACATAGAAAGTAAGATGAGTCAGTATTCTTGTACTTAAGTCGGCATTGTGCCTTTTGTATTTACTTCCGATGCCATTTCTGTGTTTCATTGTCAACAAGAAGGTCCAAGGGATACAGTAAACCTGAAGTGATGCATCGGAATCTATAACTAGTGTCACAGGAATGGTTCAAACCTTAGAGAGTGGGTGGAGTCAGTCTTCTTGTACTTAAGTCGGCATTGTGCCTATTGTATTTAATTCCGATGCAATTTCTGTGTTTCATCGTCAATAAGAAGGTCCAAGGGACACAGTAAACCTGGAGTGAAGCGTCGGAATCTATAACTAGTGTCACAGGAATGGTTCAAAACATAGACAGTCGGAGGAGACAGTCTTCTTGTACTTAAGTCGGCATGGTGTCTTTTGTATTTAATTCCGATGCAATTTCTGTTTTTCATCGTCAATAAGAAGGTCGGAGGGATACAGTAAACCTGAAGTGAAGCATCGGAATCTATAACTAGTGTCACTGGAATGGTTCAACACATAGACAGTAAGAAGAGTCAGTCTTCTTGTACTTAAGTCGGCGTTGTGCCTTTTGTATTTAATCCGATGCAATGTCTGTGTTTCAACGTCAATAAAAAGTTCCAAGGGATACAGCAAACCTGGAGTGAACCATCGGAATGTATAACTAGAGTCACAGAGACGGTTGAAAACATAGACAGTAAGATGAGTCAGAATTCCTGTACTTAAGTCGGCATTGTGCCTTTTCTATTTAATTCCGATGCAATTTATGTGTTTCATCGTCAATAAGAGGGACCAAGGGATACAGTAAACATGACGTGAAGCATCGGAAGCTAAAACTAGTGTCACAGGAATGGTTCAAAACATAGACTGTCAGAAGAGTCAGTCTTCTTGTACTATAGTCGGCATTGTGACTTTTGTATTTAATTCCGATGCAATTTCTGAGTTTCATCGTCTATAAGAAGGTCCAAGGGATACAGTAAACCTGTAGTGAAGCATCGGAATCTATGACTAGTGTCACAGGAGTGGTTCAAATCATAGACAGTAGGAACAGTCAGTCTTCTTGTAGTTAAGTCGGCATTGTGCCTATTGTATTATTTCCGATGCAATTTCTGTGTTTCATCGTCCATAAGAAGGTCATAGGGATACATTAAACCTAGAGTGAAGCGTCGGAATCTATAACTAGTGTCACAGGGATGGTTCAAAACATAGACAGTAAGAAGAGTCAGTCTTCTTGTAGTTTAGTCGGCATTGTGCATTTTGTATTTAATTCCGATGCAATTTCTGTGTTTCATCGTCAATAAGAATGTCCAAGGGATACAGTAAACCTGGAGTGAAGCATCGGAGTCTATAACTAGTGTCACATGAATGGTTCAAAACATAGACAGTAGGAAGAGTCAGTCTTCTTGTACTTAAGTCGGCATTGTGCCTATTGTATTTAATTCCGATGCTACTTCTGTGTTTCATCGTCAATAAGAAGGTCCAAGGGATACAGTAGACCTGAATTGAAGCATCGGAATCTATAACTAGTGTCACAGGAATGGTTCAAAACATAGACAGTAAGAATAGTCAGTCCTCTTGTACTTTAGTCGGCATTCTGCTTTTTGTATTTATTTCCGATACAATTTCTGTGTCTCATCGTCACTAAGAAGATCAGTGGGATACAGTAATCCTTAAGTTAAGCATCGTAATCTATAACTAGTGTCACAGGAATGGTTCAAACATAGTCAGTAAGAAGAGTCAGACTTCTTGTACTTAAGTCGGCAATGTGCCCTTTGTATATAATTCCGATGCAATTTGTGTGTTACATCGTCAATAAGAAGGTCCAAGGGATACAATAAACCTGATGTCAAGCATCGGAATCTATAACTAGATTCACAGGAATGGTTCAAAGCATAGACAGTAGGAAGAGTCAGTCTTCTTGTACTTACGTCGGTATTGTGTCTTTTCTATTTAATTCCGATGAAATTTCTGTGTTTCATCGTCTATACGACGGTCAGAGGGATACAGTAAACCTGAAGTGAAGCTTCGGAATCTATGCCTAGTGTCACAGGAATGGTTCAAACACAGTCAGTATGAAAATTCAGTCTTCTTGTACTTAAGTCGGTATTGTGCCTTTTGTATTTAATTCCGATGCAATTTCTGTGTTTCATCGTCATTAAGAAGGTACAAGGGATACAGTAAACCTGAAGTGAATCATCGGAATCTATAACTAGTATCACAAGAATGGTTCAAACACAGTCAGTAAGAAGAGTCAGTCTTCTTGTACTTAAGTCATCATTGTGCCTTTTCTATTTAATTCTGATGCAATTTCTGTGTTTCATCGTCAATAAGAAGGTCCAAGGTATACAGTAAACCTGGAGTGAAGCATCGGAATCTATAACTAGTGTCACAGCAATGGTTCAAACCATAGACCGTAAGAAGAGTCGTACTTCTTTTACTTAAGTCGGCATTGTGCCTTTTGTATTTAATTCCGATGCAATTTCTGTGTATCATCGTCATTAAGAAGGGCCAAGGGATACAGTAAACCTGAAGTGAAGCATCGGAATAAAAAACTAGTGTCACAGGAATGGTTCAAAACATAGACAGTAGGAAGAGTCAGTCTTCTTGTACTTAAGTCGGTATTGTGCCATTCCAATTTAATTCTGATGCAATTTCTGTGTTTCATCGTCAATAAGAAGGTCAGAGGGATACAGTAAACCTGAAGTGCAACATCGGAATCTATAACTAATGTCACAGGAATGGTTCAAAACAAAGAGAGTTGGAAGATTCAGTCTTCTTGTACTTAAGTCGGCATTGTGCATTCTCTATTTAATTCCGATGCAATTTCTGTGTTTCGTCGTCAATAAGACGGTCGGAGGAATACAGTAAACCTGAAGTGAAGCATCGGAGTCTATGACTAGTGTCACAGGAATGGTTTAAAACATAGTCAGTAAGAAGAGTCAGTCATCTTGTACTTAAGTCGGTATTGCGCCTTTTGTATTTAATTCCGATGCAATTTCTCTGTTTCTTCGTCAATAAGAAGGTCCAATTGATACAGTAAACCTGAAGTGAAGCATCGGAATCTGTGACTAGTGTCACAGGAATGGTTCATACATAGACACTAGTAAGAGTCAGTCTTCTTGTACTTAAGTCGGCAGTTTGCCTTTTGTATGTAACTCCGATGCAATTTCTGTGTTTCATCGTCAAGAAGAAGGTCCAAGGGATACAGTAAACCTGGAGTGAAGCATCGGAGACCATAACTAGTGTCATAGGAAAGGTTCAAACATAGACAGTAAGAAGAGTCAGTCTTCTTGTACTTAATTCGGCATTGTGCCTTTTGTATTTAATTCCGATGCAATTTCTGTGTTTCATCGTCAATAAGAAGGTCAGAGGGATACAGTATACATGAAATGAAGCATCGGAATCAATAACTAGTGTCACAGGAATGGTTCAAAACATAGTCAGTAAGAAGAGTCAGTCTTCTAGTACCTTAGTCGGCATTGTGCCTTTTGTGTTTAATTCCGATGCAATTTCTGTGTTTCATCGTCAATACGAAGGTCAGAGGGATACAGTAAACCTGGAGTGAAGCATCGGAATCTATAATTAGTGTCACAGGAATGGTTCAAACCATAGACAGTAAGAAGAGTCGGACTTCTTTTACTTAAGTCGGCATTGTGCCTTTTGTATTTAATTCCGATGCTAATTCTGTGTTTCATCGTCAACAAGAAGGTCCAAGGGATACAGTAAAACTGGAGTGAAGCATTGGAGTCTATAACTAGTGTCACAGGAATGGTTCAAAACATAGACAGTAAGGAGAGTCAGTCTTATTGTACTTAATTCGGCATTGTGCCTTTTGCATTTAATTCTGATGCAATTTCTGTGTTTCATCGCCATTAAGAAGGTCTGAGGGATACTGTAAACCTGAAGTGAAGCATTGGAATCTGTAACTAGTGTAACAGGAATGGTTCAAAACATAGTCAGTAAGAAGAGTCAGTCTTCTTGTACTTAAGTCGGCATTGTGCTTTTTGTATTTATTTCCGATGCAATTTCTGAGTTTCATCGTCAATAAGAAGGGCCAAGGGATACAGTAAACCTCAAGTGAAGCTTCGGAATCTATAACTAGTGTCATAGAGTCGGTTCAAAGCATAGACAGTAAGATGAGTCTGTATGCTTGTACTTAAGTCATCATTGTGCCTTTTGTATTTAATTCTGATGCAATATCTGTGTTTCATCGTCAATAAGACGATCCAAGGTATACAGTAAACCTGGAGTGAAGCATCGGAATCTGTAACTAGTGTCACAGCAATGGTACAAACCATAGACAGTAAGAAGAGTCGTACTTCTTTTACTTAAGACGGCATTGTGCCTTTTGTATTTAATTCCGATGCTATTTCTGTGTTTCATCGTCAACAAGAAGGTCCAAGGGATATAGTAAAACTGGAGTGAAGCATTGGAGTCTATAACTAGTGTCACAGGAATGGTTCAAAACATAGACAGTAAGGAGAGTCAGTCTTCTTGTACTTAATTCGGCATTGTGCCTTTTGCATTTAATTCTGATGCAATTTCTGTGTTTCATCGTCATTAAGAAGGTCAGAGGGATACTGTAAACCTGAAGTGAAGCATTGGAATCTATAACTAGTGTAACAGGAATGGTTCAAAACATAGTCAGTAAGAAGAGTCAGTCTTCTTGTACTTAAGTCGGCATTGTGCTTCTTGTATTTATTTCCGATGCAATTTCTGTGTTTCATCGTCAATAAGTAGGTCCAAGGGATACAGTAAACCTCAAGTGAAGCATCGGAATCTATAACTAGTGTCACAGAGACGGTTCAAAACATAGACAGTAAGATGAGTCTGTATGCTTGTACTTAAGTCATCATTGTGCCTTTTGTATTTAATTCTGATGCAATTTCTGTGTTTCATGGTCAATAAGAAGGTCCAAGGTATACAGTAAACATGGAGTGAAGCATCGGAATCTACAACTAGTGTCACAGGAATGGTTCAAACCATAGACAGTAAGAGGAGTCAGACTTCTTTTACTTAAGTGGGCATTGTGCCTTTTGTATTTCATTCCGATGCTATTTCTGTGTTTCATCGTCAATAAGAAGGTCCAAGGGATACAGTAAACCTGCAGTGAAGCATCGGAGTCTATAACTAGTGTCACAGGAATGGTTCAAAACATAGACAGTAAGAAGAGTCAGTCTTCTTGTACTTAATTCGGCATTGTGCTTTTTCTATTTAATTCCGATGCAATTTCTGTGTTTCATCGTCATTAAGAAGGGCCAAGGGATACAGTAAATCTGAAGTGAAGCATCGGAATAAAAAACTAGTGTCACAGGAATGGTTCAAAACATAGACAGTAGGAAGAGTCAGTCTTCTTGTACTTACGTCGGTATTGTGCCATTCCAATTTAATTCTGATGCAATTTCTGTGTTTCATCGTCAATAAGAAGGTCAGAGGGATACAGTAAACCTGAAGTGCAACATGGGAATCTATAACAAATGTCACAGGAATGGTTCAAAACATAGAGAGTTGGAAGATTCCGTCTTCTTGTACTTAAGTCGGCATTGTGCATTCTCTATTTAATTCCGATGCAATTTCTGTGTTTCGTCGTCAATAAGACGGTCGGAGGAATACAGTAAACCTGAAGTGAAGCATCGGAGTCTATGACTAGTGTCACAGGAATGGTTTAAAACATAGTCAGTAAGAAGAGTCAGTCATCTTGTACTTAAGTCGGTACTGCGCCTTTTGTATTTAATTCCGATGCAATTTCTCTGTTTCATCGTCAATAAGAAGGTCCAATTGATACAGTAAACCTGAAGTGAAGCATCGGAATCTATGACTAGTGTCACAGGAATGGTTCATACATAGACACTAGTAAGAGTCAGTCTTCTTGTACTTAAGTCGGCAGTTTGCCTTTTGTATGTAATTCCGATGCAATTTCTGTGTTTCATCGTCAAGAAGAAGGTCCAAGGGATACAGTAAACCTGGAGTGAAGCATCGGAGTCCATAACTAGTGTCATAGGAAAGGTTCAAACATAGACAGTAAGAAGAGTCAGTCTTCTTGTACTTAATTCGGCATTGTGCCTTTTGTATTTAATTCCGAATGCAATTTCTGTGTTTCATCGTCAATAAGAAGGTCAGAGGGATACAGTAAACATGAAATGAAGCATCGGAATCAATAACTAGTGTCACAGGAATGGGTTCAAAACATAGTCAGTAAGAAGAGTCAGTCTTCTAGTACCTAAGTCGGCATTGTGCCTTTTGTATTTAATTCCGATGCAATTTCTGTGTTTTATCGTCAATAAGAAGGTCAGAGGGATACAGTAAACCTGGAGTGAAGCATCGGAATCTATAATTAGTGTCACAGGAATGGTTCAAACCATAGACAGTAAGAAGAGTCGGACTTCTTTTACTTAAGTCGGCAATTGTGCCTTTTGTATTTAATTCGATGCTATTCCTGTGTTTCATCGTCAACAAGAGGTCCAAGGGATACAGTAAAACTGGAGTGAAGCATTGGAGTCTATAACTAGTGTCACAGGAATGGTTCAAATTATAGACAGTAAGGAGAGTCAGTCTTCTTGTACTTAATTCGGCATTGTGGCCTTTTTGCATTTAATTCTGATGCAATTTCTGTGTTTCATCGTCATTAAGAAGGTCTGAGGGATACTGTAAACCTGAAGTGAAGCATTGGAATCTGTAACTAGTGTAACAGGAATGGTTCAAAACATAGTCAGTAAGAAGAGTCAGTCTTCTTGTACTTAAGTCGGCATTGTGCTTTTTGTATTTATTTCCGATGCAATTTCTGAGTTTCATCGTCAATAAGTAGGTCCAAGGGATACAGTAAACCTCAAGTGAAGCATCGGAATCTATAACTAGTGTCACAGAGACGGTTCAAAACATAGACAGTAAGATGAGTCTGTATGCTTGTACTTAAGTCATCATTGTGCCTTGTGTATTTAATTCTGATGCAATTTCTGTGTTTCATGGTCAATAAGAAGGTCCAAGGTATACAGTAAACCTGGAGTGAAGCATCGGAATCTACAACTAGTGTCACAGGAATGGTTCAAACCATAGACAGTAAGAGGAGTCAGACTTCTTTCACTTAAGTGGGCATTGTGCCTTTTGTATTTCATTCCGATGCTATTTCTGTGTTTCATCGTCAATAAGAAGGTCCAAGGGATACAGTAAACCTGCAGTGAAGCATCGGAGTCTATAACTAGTGTCACAGGAATGGTTCAAAACATAGACAGTAAGAAGAGTCAGTCTTCTTGTACTTAATTCGGCATTGTGCTTTTTCTATTTAATTCCGATGCAATTTCTGTGTTTCATCGTCATTAAGAAGGGCCAAGGGATACAGTAAATCTGAAGTGAAGCATCGGAATAAAAAAGTAGTGTCACAGGAATGGTTCAAAACATAGACAGTAGGAAGAGTCAGTCTTCTTGTACTTACGTCGGTATTGTGCCATTCCAATTTAATTCTGATGCAATTTCTGTGTTTCATCGTCAATAAGAAGGTCAGAGGGATACAGTAAACCTGAAGTGCAACATGGGAATCTATAACAAATGTCACAGGAAATGGTTCAAAACATAGAGAGTTGGAAGATTCCCGTCTTCTTGTACTTAAGTCGGCATTGTGCATTCTCTATTTAATTCCGATGCAATTTTCTGTGTTTCGTCGTCAATAAGACGGTCGGAGGAATACAGTAAACCTGAAGTGAAGCATCGGAGTCTATGACTAGTGTCACAGGAATGGTTTAAAACATAGTCAGTAAGAAGAGTCAGTCCATCTTGTACTTAAGTCGGTATTGCGCCTTTTGTATTTAATTCCGATGCAATTTTCTCTGTTTCATCGTCAATAAGAATGTCCAATTGATACAGTAAACATGAAGTGTGAAGCATCGGAATCTATGACTAGTGTCACAGGAATGGTTCATACATAGACACTAGTAAGAGTCAGTCTTCCTTGTACCTAAGTCGGCAGTTTGCCATTTGTATGTAATTCCGATGCAATTTCTGTGTTTCATCGTCAAGAAGAAGGTCCAAGGGATACAGTAAACCTGGAGTGAAGCATCGGAGTCCATAACTAGTGTCATAGGAAAGGTTCAAACATAGACAGTAAGAAGAGGTCAGTCTTCTTGTACTTAATTCGGCATTTGTGCCTTTTGTATTTAATTCCGATGCAATTTCTGTGTTTCATCGTCAATAAGAAGGTCAGAGGGATACAGTAAACATGAAATGAAGCATCGCTAGTGTCACAGGAATGGTTCAAAACATAGTCAGTAAGAAGAGTCAGTCTTCTAGTACCTAAGTCGGCATTGTGCCTTTTGTATTTAATTCCGATGCAATTTCTGTGTTTCATCGTGAATAAGAAGGTCAGAGGGATACAGTAAACCTGGAGTGAAGCATCGGAATCTATAATTAGTGTCACAGGAATGGTTCAAACCATAGACAGTAAGAAGAGTCGGACTTCTTTTACTTAAGTCGGCATTGTGCCTTTTGTATTTAATTCCGATGCTATTCCTGTGTTTCATCGTCAACAAGAAGGTCCAAGGGATACAGTAAAACTGGAGTGAAGCATTGGAGTCTATAACTAGTGTCACAGGAATGGTTCAAAACATAGACAGTAAGGAGAGTCAGTCTTCTTGTACTTAATTCGGCATTGTGCCTTTTGCATTTAATTCTGATGCAATTTCTGTGTTTCATCGTCATTAAGAAGGTCTGAGGGATACTGTAAACCTGAAGTGAAGCGTTGGAATCTGTAACCTATGTAACAGGAATGGTTCAAAACATAGTCAGTAAGAAGAGTCAGTCTTCTTGTACTTAAGTCGGCATTGTGCTTTTTGTATTTATTTCCGATGCAATTTCTGAGTTTCATCGTCAATAAGACGGTCCAAGGTATACAGTAAACCTGGAGTGAAGCATTGGAATCTACAACTAGTGTCAAAGGAATGGTTCAAACCATAGACAGTAAGAAGAGTCAGACTTGTTTTACTTAAGTGGGCATTGTGCCTTTTGTATTTAATTCCGATGCTATTTCTGTGTTTCATCGTCAATAAGAAGGTCCAAGGGATACAGTAAACCTGGAGTGAAGCATCGGAGTCTATAACTAGTGTCACAGGAATGGTTCAAAACATAGACAGTAAGAAGAGTCAGTCTTTTTGTACTTAATTCGGCATTGTGCTTTTTCTATTTAATTCCGATGCAATTTCTGTGTTTCATCGTCAATAAGAAGGGCCAAGGGATACAGTAAACCTGAAGTGAAGCATCGGAATAAAAAACTAGTGTCACAGGAATGGTTCAAAACATAGACAGTAGGAAGAGTCAGTCTTCTTGTACTTAAGTCGGTATTGTGCCATTCCAATTTAATTCTGATGCAATTTCTGTGTTTCATCGTCAATAAGAAGGTCAGAGGGATACAGTATTCCTGAAGTGAAACATCGGAATCTATAACTAATGTCACAGGAATTGTTCAAAACATAGAGAGTTGGAAGATTCAGTCTTCTTGTACTTAAGTCGGCATTGTGCATTCTCTATTTAATTCCGATGAAATTTCTCTGTTTCATCGTCAATAAGAAGGTCCAATTGATACAGTAAACCTGAAGTGAAGCATCGGAATCTATGACTAGTGTCACAGGAATGGTTCATACATAGATACTAGTAAGAGTCAGTCTTCTTGTACTTATGTCGGCAGTTTGCCTTTTGTATGCAATTCCGATGCAATTTCTGTGTTTCATCGTCAAGAAGAAGGTCCAAGGGATACAGTAAACCTGGAGTGAAGCATCGGAGTCCATAACTAGTGTCATAGGAAAGGTTCAAACATAGACAGTAAGAAGAGTCAGTCTTCTTGTACTTAATTCGGCATTGTGCCTTTTGTATTTAATTCCGATGCAATTTCTGTGTTTCATCGTCAATAAGAAGGTCAGAGGGATACAGTAAACATGAAATGAAGCATTGGAATCAATAACTAGTGTCACAGGAATGGTTCTAAACATAGTCAGTAAGAAGAGTCAGTCTTCTAGTACTTAAGTCGGCATTGCGCCTTTTGTATTTAATTCCGATGCAATTTCTGTGTTTCATCGTCAATAAGAAGGTCAGAGGGATACAGTAAACCTGATGTGAAGCATCGGAATCTATAACTAGTGTCACTGGAATGGTTCAAAACATAGTCAGTAAGAAGAGTCAGTCTTCTTGTACTTATGTCGGTGTTGTGCCTTTTGTATTTAATTCCGATGCAATTCCTGTGTTTCATCGTCAATACCAAGGTCCAAGGGATACAGTAACCTGGAGTGAACCATCGGAATCTATAACTAGTGTCACAGGGACGGTTGAAAACATAGACAGTAAGATGAGTCAGTATTCTTGTACTTTAGTCGGCATTCTGCTTATTGTATTTATTTCCGATTCAATTTCTGTGTTTCATCGTCACTAAGAAGATCAGTGGGATACAGTAATCCTGAAGTTAAGCATCGTTGTCTATAACTAGTGTCACAGGAATGGTTCAAAACATAGTCAGTAAGAAGAGTCAGTCTTCTTGTACTTAAGTCGGCAATGTGCCTTTTGTATATAATTCCGATGCAATTTGTGTGTTACATCGTCAATAAGAAGGTCGAAGGGATACAATAAACCTGATGTCAAGCATCGGAATCGATAACTAGTGTCACAGGAATGGTTCAAATCATAGACAGTAGGAAGAGTCAGTCTTCTTGTACTTAAGTCGGTATTGTACCTTTTCTATTTAATTCCGATGCAATTTATGTGTTTCATCGTCTATTAGAAGGTCAGAGGGATACAGTAAACCTGAACGGAAGCATCGGAATCTATAACTAGTGTCACAGGAATGGTTCAAAACATAGAGAGCTGTATGATTCAGTCTTCTTGCACTTAAGTCAGCATTGTGCCTTTTGTATTTAATTCCGATGCAATTTCTGTGTTTCATCGTCCATAAGAAGGTCCGAGGGATACAGTAAACCTCAAGTGAAGCACCTGAATAAAAAACTAGTGTCACAGGAATGGTTGAAAGCATAGACAGAAGGAAGAGTCAGTCTTCTTGTACTTAAGTCGGTATTGTGCCTTTTCTATTTAATTCTGATGCAATATCTGTGTTTCATCGTCAATAAGACGGTCAGAGGGATACAGTAAACCTGAAGTGAAGCATCGGAATCTATGCCTAGTGTCACAGGAATGGTTCAAACATAGTCAGTATGAAAAGTCAGTCTTCTTGTACTTAAGTCGGTATTGTGCCTTTTGTATTTAATTCCGACGCAATTTCTGTGTTTCATCGTCATTAAGAAGGTACAAGGGATACAGTAAACCTGAAGTGAAGCATCGGAATCTATAACTAGTATCACAAGAATGGTTCAAACACAGTCAGTAAGAAGAGTCAGTCTTCTTGTACTTAAGTCATCATTGTGCCTTTTCTATTTAATTCTGATGCAATTTCTGTGTTTCATCGTCAATAAGAAGGTCCAAGGTATACAGTAAACCTGGAGTGAAGCATCGGAATCTATAACTAGTGTCACAGGAATGGTTCAAACCATAGTCAGTAAGAAGAGTCAGACTTCTTTTACTTAAGTCGGCATTGTGCCTTTTGTATTTAATTCCGATGCTATTTCTGTGTTTCATCGTCAACAAGAAGGTCCAAGGGATACAGTAAAACTGGAGTGAAGCATTGGAGTCTATAACTAGTGTCACAGGAATGGTTCAAAACATAGACAGTAAGGAGAGTCAGTCTTCTTGTACTTAATTCGGCATTGTGCCTTTTGTATTTAATTCTGATGCAATTTCTGTGTTTCATCGTCATTAAGAATGTCAGAGGGATACTGTAAACCTGAAGTGAAGCATTGGAATCTATAACTAGTGTAACAGGAATGGTTCAAAACATAGTCAGTAAGAAGAGTCAGTCTTCTTGTACTTAAGTCGGCATTGTGCTTTTTGTATTTATTTCCGATGCAATTTCTGTGTTTCATCGTCAATAAGTAGGTCCAAGGGATACAGTAAACCTCAAGTGAAGCATCGGAATCTATAACCAGTGTCACAGGGACGGTTCAAAACATAGACAGTAAGATGAGTCTGTATGCTTGTACTTAAGTCATCATTGTGCCTTTTGTATTTAATTCTGATGCAATTTCTGTGTTTCATCGTCAATAAGGAGGTCCAAGGTATACAGTAAACCTGGAGTGAAGCACCGGAATCCACAACTAGTGTCACAGGAATGGTTCAAACCATAGACAGTAAGAAGAGTCAGACTTGTTTTACTTAAGTGGGCATTGTGCCTTTTGTATTTAATTCCGATGCTATTTCTGTGTTTCATCGTCAATAAGAAGGTCCAAGGGATACAGTAAGCCTGGAGTGAAGCATCGGAGTCTATAACTAGTGTCACAGGAATGGTTCAAAGCATAGACAGTAAGAAGAGTCAGTCTTCTTGTACTTAATTCGGCATTGTGCTTTTTCTATTTAATTCCGATGCCATTGCTGTGTTTCATCGTCAATAAGAAGGGCCAAGGGATACAGTAAACCTGAAGTGAAGCATCGGAATAAAAAACTAGTGTCACAGGAATGGTTCAAATCATAGACAGTAGGAAAAGTCAGTCTTCTTGTACTTAAGTCGGTATTGTGCCATTCCAATTTAATTCTGATGCAATTTGTGTGTTTCATCGTCAATAAGAAGGTCAGAGGGATACAGTAAACCTGAAGTGAAACATCGGAATCTATAACTAATGTCACAGGAATGGTTCAAAACATAGAGAGTTGGAAGATACAGTCTTCTTGTACTTAAGTCGGCATTGTGCATTCTCTATTTAATTCCGATGCAATTTCTGTGTTTCGTCGTCAATAAGACGGTCGGAGGAATACAGTAAACCTGAAGTGAAGCATCGGAGTCTATGACTAGTGTCACAGGAATGGTTTAAAACATAGTCAGTAAGAAGAGTCAGTCATCTTGTACTTAAGTCGGTATTGCGCCTTTTGTATTTAATTCCGATGCAATTTCTCTGTTTCATCGTCAATAAGAAGGTCCACTTGATACAGTAAACCTGAAGTGAAGCATCGGAATCTACAACTAGTGTCACAGGAATGGTTCAAAACATAGACACTAGTAAGAGTCAGTCTTCTTGTACTTAATTCGGCAGTTTGCCTTTTGTATGTAATTCCGATGCAATTTCTGTGTTTCATCGTCAAGAAGAAGGTCCAAGGGATACAGTAAACCTGGAGTGAAGCATCGGAGTCTATAACTAGTGTCACAGGAAAGGTTCAAACATAGACAGTAAGAAGAGTCAGTCTTCTTGTACTTAATTCGGCATTGTGCCTTTTGTATTTAATTCCGATGCAATTTCTGTGTTTCATCGTCAATAAGAAGGTCAGAGGGATAAAGTAAACATGAAATGAAGCATCGGAATCAATAACTAGTGTCACAGGAATGGTTCAAAGCATAGTCAGTTAGAAGAGTCAGTCTTCTTGTACTTAAGTCGGCATTGTGCCTTTTGTATTTAATTCCGATGCAATTTCTGTGTTTCATCGTCAATAAGAAGGTCCAAGGGATACAGTAATCCTGAAGTTAAGCATCGGAATCTATGACTAGTGCCACAGGTATTGTTCAAAACATAGTCAGTAAGTAGAGTCAGTCTTCTTGTACTTAAGTCGGTATTGTGCCTTTTGTATTTAATTCCGATACAATTGCTGTGTTTCATCGTCAATAAGACGGTCCAAGGGATACAGTAAACCTGAAGTGAAGCATCGGAATCTATAACTAGAGTCACAGGAATGGTTCAAAACTTAGACAGTGGGAAGTGTCAGTCTTCTTGTACTTAAGTCGGCATTGTGCCTATTGTATTTATTTCCGATGCTATTTCTGTGTTTCGTCGTCAATAAGAAGGTCCAAGGGACACAGTATACCTGGAGTGAAGCATCGAAATCTATATCGAGTGTCACAGGAATGGTTCAAAACATAGACAGTCGGAAGAGTCAGTCTTCTTGTACTTAAGTCGGCATTGTGAATTTTGTATTTAATTCCGATGCAATTTCTGTGTTTCATCGTCAATAAGAAGGTCAGAGGGATACAGTAAACCTGAAGTGCAGCATCGGAATCTATAACTAGTGTCACAGAAATGGTTCAAATCATAGTCAGTAAAAAGAGTCTGTCTTCTTGTACTAAAGTCGGCGTTGTGCGTTTTGTAGTTAATTACGATGGAATGTCTGTGTTTCAACGTCAATAAGAAGGTCCAAGGGAAACAGCACACCTGGAGTGAAGCATCGGAATGTATAACTAGTGTCACAGAGACGGTTCAAAACATAGACAGTAAGATGAGTCACTATTCCTGTACTTAAGTCGGCATTGTGCCTTTTCTATATAATTCATATGCAATTTATGTGTTTCATCGTCAATAAGAAGGTCCAAGGGATACAGTAAAGCTGAAGTGAAGCATCGGAAGCTAAAAGTAGTGTCACAGGAATGGTTCAAACATAGACTGTCAGAAGAGTCAGTCTTCTTGTACTTTAGTCGGCATTGTGCCTTTTGTATTTAATTCCGATGCAATATCTGTCTTTCATCGGCAATAAGAAGGTCTGAGGGATACAGTAATTCTGAAGTTAAGCATCGGAATCTATGACTAGTGTCACAGGAATGGTTCAAAACATAGTAAGAAGAGTCAGTCTTCTTGTACTTAAGTCGGTATTGTGCCTTTTGTATTTAATTCCGATGCAATTTCTGTGTTTCATCGTCTATAAGAAGGTCCAAGGCATACAGTAAACCTGAAGTGAAGCATCGGAATCTATGACTAGTGTCACAGGAGTGGTTCAAAACATAGACAGTAGGAACAGTCAGTCTTCTTGTACTTAAGTCGGCATTGTGCCTATTGTATTTAATTCCGATGCAATTACGTGTTTCATCGTCAATAAGAAGGTCTTAGGGATACAGTAAACCTGGAGTGATGTATCGGAATCTATAACTAGTGTCACAGGGTTGGTTCAAAACATATCCAGTAAGAAGAGTCAGTCTTCTTGCACTTAATTCGGCATTGTGCCTTTTGTATTTAATTCCGGTGCAATTCTGTGTTTCATCGTCAATAAGAAGGCCAGAGGGATACAGTAAACCTGAAGTGAAGCATCGGAATCTATAACTAGTGTCACAGGAATGGTTCAAAACTTAGTCAGTAAGAAGTGTCAGTCTTCTTGTACTTATGTCGGCATTGTGCCTTTTGTATCTAATTCCGATGCAATTTCTGTGTTTCATCGTCAATAAGGAGGTCCAAGGGATACAGTAAACCTGAAGTGAAGCATCGGAATCTACAACTAGTGTCAGAGGAATGGTTCAAAACATAGACACTAGTAAGAGTCAGTCTTCTTGTACTTAATTCGGCAGTTTGCCTTTTGTATGTAATTCCGATGCAATTTCTGTGTTTCATCGTCAAGAAGAAGGTCCAAGGGATACAGTAAACCTGGAGTGAAGCATCGGAGTCTATAACTAGTGTCACAGGAAAGGTTCAAACATAGACAGTAAGAAGAGTCAGTCTTCTTGTACTTAATTCGGCATTGTGCCTTTTGTATTTAATTCCGATGCAATTACTGTGTTTCATCGTCAATAAGAAGGTCCAAGGGACACAGTATACCTGGAGTGAAGCATTGAAATCTATATCGAGTGTCACAGGAATGGTTCAAAACATAGACAGTCGGAAGAGTCAGTCTCCTTGTACTTAAGTCGGCATTGTGCCTTTTGTATTTAATTCCGACGCAATTTCTGTGTTTCATCGTCAATAAGAAGGTCAGAGGGATACAGTAAACCTGAAGTGAAGCATCGGAATCTATAACTAGTGTCACAGGAATGGTTCAACACATAGACAGTAAGAAGAGTCAGTCTTCTTGTACTTAATTCGGCATTGTGCCTTTTGTATTTAATTCCGATGCAATTTCTGTGTTTCATCGTCAATAAGAAGGTCAGAGGGATACAGTAAACCTGAAGTGCAGCATCGGAATCTATAACTAGTGTCACAGAAATGGTTCTAAACATAGTCAGTAAAAAGAGTCAGTCTTCTTGTACTAAAGTCGTCGTTGTGCGTTTTGTAGTTAATTACGATGGAATGTCTGTGTTTCAACGTCAATAAGAAGGTCCAAGGGATACAGCACACCTGGAGTGAAGCATCGGAATGTATAACTAGTGTCACAGAGACGGTTCAAAACATAGACAGTAAGATGAGTCAGTATTCCTGTACTTAATTCGGCATTGTGCCTTTTGTATCTAATGCCGATGCAATTTCTGTGTTTCATCGTCAATAAGAAGTTCAGAGGGATACAGTAAACCTGAAGCGAAGCATCGTAATCTATAAGTAGTGTCACAGGAATGGTTTAAAGCATAGGCAGTTGGAAGAGTCAGCCTTCTTGTACTTAAGTCGGCATTGTGCCTTTTGTATTTAATTCCGATGCAATTTCTGTGTTTCATCGTCAATAAGAAGGTCCAAAGGACACAGTAAACCTGGAGTAAAGCATCGGAATCTATAACTAGTGTCACAGGAATGGTTCAAAACATAGACAGTCGGAAGAGTCAGTCTTCTTGTACTTAAGTCGGCATTGTGCCTTTTGTATTTAATTCCGATGCAATTTCTGTGTTTCATCGTCAATAAGAAGGTCAGAGGGATACAGTAAACCTGAAGTGAAGCATCGGAATCTATAACTAGTGTCACGGGAATGGTTCAACACATAGACAGTTAGAAGAGTCAGCCTTCTTGTACTTAATTCGGCATTGTGCCATTTGTATTTAATTCCGATGAAATTTCTGTGCTTCATCGTCAATAAGAAGGTCAGAGGGAGACAGTAAACCTGAAGTGCAGCATCGGAATCTATAACTAGTGTCACAGAAATGGTTCAAACTATAGACAGTAAGAAGAGTCTGTCTTCTTGTACTTAAGTCGGCGTTGTGAGTTTTGTATTTAATTCCGATGCAATGTCTGTGTTACAACGTCAATAAGAAGGTCCAAGGGATACAGCCATCCTGGAGTGAAGCATCGGAATGTATAACTAGTGTGACAAAGATGGTTCAAAACATAGACAGTAAGATGAGTAAGTATTCCTGTACTTAAGTCGGCATTGTGCCTTTTCTATTTAATTCCGATGCAATTTATGTGTTTCATCGTCAACAAGAAGGTCCAAGGGACACAGTAAACCTGAAGTGCAGCATCGGAATCTATAACTAGTGTCACAGAAATGGTTCAATTCATAGACAGTAAGAAGGGTCAGTCTTCTTGTACTTAAGTCGGCGTTGTGCCTTTTGTATTTAGTTCCGATGCAATGTCTGTGTTTCAACGTCAATAAGAAGCTCCAAGGGATACAGTAATTCTGGAGTGAAGCATCGGAATCTATAACTAGTGTCACAGGGACGGTTCAAAACATAGAAAATAAGATGAGTCACTATTCTTCTACTTAAGTCGGCATTGTGCCTTTTGTATTTACTTCCGATGCAATTTCTGTGTTTCATCGTCAACAAGAAGGTCCAAGGGATACAGTAAACCTGAAGTGAAGCATCGGAATCTATAACTAGTGGCACAGGAGTGGTTTAAAACCTAGAGAGTTGTAAGAGTCAGGCTTCTTTTACTTAAGACGGCATTGTGCCTTTTGTACTTAATTCCGATGCAATATCTGTGTTTCATCGTCAATAAGAAGGTCCAAGGGACACAGTAAACCTGGAGTGAAGCATCGGAATCTATAACTAGTGTCACAGGAATGGTTCAAACGTAGACAGTAGGAAGAGTCAGTCTTCTTGTACTTAAGTCGGCATTGTGCCATTTGTATTTAATTCCGATGCAATTTCTGTGTTTCATCGTCAATAAGAAGGTCCAAGGGATACAGTAGACCTGAAATGAACCATCGGAATCTATAACTAGTGTCACAGGAATGAGTCAAATGATAGTCAGTAAGAAGAGTCAGGCTTCTTGTACTTAAGTCGGCATTGTGCCTTTTGTATATAATTCCGATGCAAATTGTGTGTTACATCGTCAATAAGAAGGTTCAAGGGATACAGTAAACCTGATGTCAAGCATCGGAATCTATAATTAGTGTCACAGGAATGGTTCAAAACATAGACAGTAGTAAGAGTCAGTCCTCTTGTACTTAAATCGGTATTGTGCTTTATCTATTTAATTCCGAAGCAATTTCTGTGTTTCATCGTCTATAAGAAGGTCAGAGGGATACAGTAAACCTGAAGTGAAACATCGGAATCTATAACTAATGTCACAGGAATGGTTCAAAACGTAGAGAGTTGGAAGATTCAGTCTTCTTGTACTTAAGTCGGCATTGTGCATTCTCTATTTAATTCCGATGCAATTTCTGTGTTTCGTCGTCAATAAGACGGTCGGAGGAATACAGTAAACCTGAAGTGAAGCATCGGAGTCTATGACTAGTGTCACACGAATGGTTTAAAACATAGTCAGTAAGAAGAGTCAGTCTTCTTGTACTTAAGTCGGTATTGCGCCTTTTGTATTTAATTCCGATGCAATTTCTCTGTTTCATCGTCAATAAGAAGGTCCAATTGATACAGTAAACCTGAAGTGAAGCATCGGAATCTGTGACTAGTGTCACAGGAATGGTTCAAAACATAGACACTAGTAAGAGTCAGTCTTCTTGTACTTAAGTCGGCAGTTTGCCTTTTGTATGTAATTCCGATGCAATTTCTGTGTTTCATCGTCAAGAAGAATGTCCAAGGGATACAGTAAACCTGGAGTGAAGCATCGGAGTCTATAACTAGTGTCACAGGAAAGGTTCAAACATAGACAGTAAGAAGAGTCAGTCTTCTTGTACTTAATTCGGCATTGTGCCTTTTGTATTTAATTCCGATGCAATTTCTGTGTTTCATCGTCAATAAGAAGGTCAGAGGGATACAGTAAACATGAAATGAAGCATCGGAATCAATAACTAGTGTCACAGGAATGGTTCAAAACATAGTCAGTTAGAAGAGTCAGTCTTCTTGTACTTAAGTCGGCATTGTGCCTTTTGTATTTAATTCCGATGCAATTTCTGTGTTTCATCGTCAATAAGAAGGTCCAAGGGATACAGTAATCCTGAAGTTAAGCATCGGAATCTATGACTAGTGCCACAGGTATTGTTCAAACATAATCAGTAAGTAGAGTCAGTCTTCTTGTACTTAAATCGGCATTGTGCTCATTGTATTTAATTCCGATGCAATTTCTGTGTTTCATAGTCAATAAGAAGGTAAAAGGGATACAGTAAACCAGGAGTGAAGCATCGGAATCTATAACTAGTGTCACAGGGACGGTTCAAAACATAGACAGTAATAAGAGTCAGTATTCTTGTACTTAAGTCGGCATTGTGCCTTTTGTATTTAATTCCGACGCAATTTCTGTGTTTCATCGTCAATAAGAAGGTCAGAGGGATACAGTAAACCTGAAGTGAAGCATCGGAATCTATAACTAGTGTCACAGGAATGGTTCAACACATAGACAGTAAGAAGAGTCAGTCTTCTTGTACTTAATTCGGCATTGTGCCTTTTGTATTTAATTCCGATGCAATTTCTGTGGTTCATAGTCAATAAGAAGGTAAAAGGGATACAGTAAACCAGGAGTGAAGCATCGGAATCTATAACTAGTGTCACAGGGACGGTTCAAAACATAGACAGTAATAAGAGTCAGTATTCTTGTACTTAAGTCGGCATTGTGCCTTTTGTATTTAATTCCGACACAATTTCTGTGTTTCATCGTCAATAAGAAGGTCAGAGGGATACAGTAATCCTGAAGTTAAGCATCGGAATCTATAACTAGTGTCACAGGAATGGTTCAAACCATAGTCAGTAAGAAGAGTCAGTCTTCTTGTAGTTAAGTCGGCATTGTGCCTTTTTTATTTAATTCCAATGCAATTTCTGTGATTCATCGTCAATAAGAAGGTCAGAGGGATACAGTAAACCTTAAGTGAAGCATCGGAATCTATAACTAGTGTTTCACGAATGGTTCAAAACATAGAGAGTTGGAAGAGTCAATCTTCTTGTACTTAAGTCGGCATTGTGCCTTTTGTATTTAATTCCGATGCAATTTCTGTGTTTCATCGTCAATAAGAAGGTCCAAGGGATACAGTAAACCTGAAATGAACCATCGGAATCTATAACTAGTGTCACCGGAATGAGTCAAAAGATAGTCAGTAAGAAGAGTCAGGCTTCTTGTGCTTAAGTCGGCATTGTGCCTTCTGTATATAATTCCGATGCAATTTGTGTGTTACATCGTCAATAAGAAGGTCCAAGGGATACAGTAAACCTGATGTCAAGCATCGGAATCTATAATTAGTGTCACAGGAATGGTTCAAAACATAGACAGTAGGAAGAGTCAGCCTTCTTGTACTTAAGTCGGTATTGTGCCTTTTCTATTTAATTCCGAAGCAATTTCTGTGTTTCATCGTCTATAAGAAGGTCAGAGGGATACAGTAAACCTGAACTGAAGCATCGGAATCTATAACTAGTGTCACAGGAATGGTTCAAAACATAGAGAGTTGGAAGATTCAGACTTCTTTTACTTAAGTGGGCATTGTGCCTTTTGTATTTAATTCCGATGCTATTTCTGTGTTTCATCGTCAATAAGAAGGTCCAAGGGATACAGTAAACCTGGAGTGAAGCATCGGAGTCTATAGCTAGTGTCACAGGAATGGTTCAAAACAAAGACAGTAAAAACAGTCAGTCTTCTTGTACTTAATTCGGCATTGTGCTTTTTCTATTTAATTCCGATGCAATTTCTGTGTTTCATCGTCAATAAGAAGGGCCAAGGGATACAGTAAACCTGAAGTGAAGCATCGGAATAAAAAACTAGTGTCACAGGAATGGTTCAAAGCATAGACCGTAGGGAAAGTCAGTCTTCTTGTACTTAAGTCGGTATTGTGTGTTTCCAATTTAATTCTGATGCAATTTCTGTGTTTCATTGTCAATAAGAAGGTCAGAGGGATACAGCAAACCTGGAGTGAAGCATCGGAGTCTATAACTAGTGTCACAGGAATGGTTCAAAACATAGACAGTAAGAAGAGTCAGTCTACTTGTACTTAATTCGGCATTGTGCTTTTTCTATTTAATTCCGATGCAATTTCTGTGTTTCATCGTCAATAAGAAGGGCCAAGGGATACAGTAAACCTGAAGTGAAGCATCGGAATAAAAAACAAGTGTCACAGGAACGGTTCAAATCATAGACAGTAGGAAAAGTCTGTCTTCTTGTACTTAAGTCGGTATTGTGCCATTCCAATTTAATTCTCATGCAATTTCTGTGTTTCATCGTCAATATGAAGGTCAGAGGGATACAGTAATCCTGAAGTTAAGCATCGGAATCTATGACTAGTGCCACAGGTATTGTTCAAAACATAGTCAGTAAGTAGAGTCAGTCTTCTTGTACTTAAGTCGGTATTGTGCCTATTGTATTTAATTCCGATGCTATTTCTTTGTTTCATCATCAATAAGAAGGTCCAAGGGACACAGTAAACCTGGAGTGAAGCATCGAAATCTATATCGAGTGTCACAGGAATGGTTCAAAACATAGACAGTCGGAAGAGTCAGTCTTCTGGTACTTAAGTCGGCATTGTGCATTTTGTATTTAATTCCGACGCAATTTCTATGTTTCATCGTCAATAAGAAGGTCAGAGGGATACAGTAAACCTGAAGTGAAGCATCGGAATCTATAACTAGTGTCACAGGAATGGTTCAACACATAGACAGTAAGAAGAGTCAGTCTTCTTGTACTTATGTCGGTATTGTGCCTATTGTATTTCATTCCGATGCAATTGCTGTGTTTCGTCGTCAATACGAAGGTCCAAGGGATTCAGTAACCTGGAGTGAAGCACCGGAATCTATAACTAGTGTCATAGGGACGTTTCAAATCATAGACAGTAAGATGAGTCAGTATTCTTGTACTTTAGTCGGCATTCTGCTTTTTGTATTTATTTCCGATTCAATTTCTGTGTTTCATCGTCACTAAGAAGGTCAGTGGGATACAGTAATCCGGAAGTTAAGCATCGGAATCTATAACTAGTGTCACAGGAATGGTTCAAACCATAGTCAGTAAGAAGAGTCAGTCTTCTTGTAGTTAAGTCGGCATTGTGAATTTTTTATTTAATACCAATGCAATTTCTGTGATTCATCGTCAATAAGAAGGTCAGAGGGATACAGTAAACCTGAACTGAAGCATCGGAATCTATATCTAGTGTCACAGGAATGGTTCAAAGCATAGAGAGTTGGAAGATTCAGTCTTCTTGTACTTAAGTCGGCATTGTGCCTTTTGTATTTCATTCCGATGCAATTTCTGTGTTTCATCGTCAATAAGAAGGTACAAGAGGTACAGTAAACCTGAAGTGAGTCATCGGAATCTATAACTAGTATCACAGGAATGGTTCAAACATAGTCAGTAAGAAGAGTCAGTCTTCTTGTACTTAAGTCATCATTGTGCCACTGCTATTTAATTCTGATGAAATTTCTGTGTTTCATCGTCAATAAAAAGGTCCAAGGTATACAGTAAACCTGAAGTGAAGCATCGGAATCTACAACTAGTGTCACAGGAGTGGTTCAAACCATACACAGTAAGAAGAGTCAGACTTCTTTTACTTAAGTGGGCATTGTTCCTTTTGTATATAATTCCGATGCTATTTCTGTGTTCATCGTCAATAAGAAGGTCCAAGGGATACAGTAAACCTGGTGTGAAGCATCGGAGTCTATAGCTAGTGTCACAGGAATGGTTCAAAACATAGACAGTAAAAAGAGTCAGTCTTCTTGTACTTAATTCGGCATTGTGCTTTTTCTATTTAATTCCGATGCAATTTCTGTGTTTCATCGTCAATAAGAAGGGCCAAGGGATACAGTAAACCTGAAGTGAGGCATCGGAATAAAAAACTAGTGTCACAGGAATGGTTCAAAGCATAGACCGTAGGATGAGTCAGTCTTCTTGTACTTAAGTCGGTATTGTGCGTTTCCAATTTAATTCTGATGCAATTTCTGTGTTTCATCGTCAATAAGAAGGTCAGAGGGATACAGTAAACCTGAAGTGCAGCATCGGAATCTATAACTAGTGTCACAGAAATGGTTCAAAGCATAGTCAGTAAGAAGAGTCAGTCTTCTTGTACTTAAGTCGGCGTTGTGCGTTTTGTATTTAATTCCGATGCAATGTCTGTGTTTCAACGTCAATAAGAAGGTCCAAGGGGTACAGCAAACCTGGAGTGAAGCATCGGAATGTATAACTAGTGTCACAGAGACGGTTCAAAACATAGACAGTAAGATGAGTCAGTATTCCTGTACTTAAGTCGGCATTGTGCCTTTTCTATATAATTCCGATGCAATTTATGTGTTTCATCGTCAATAAGAAGGTCGAAGGGATACAGTAAAGCTGAAGTGAAGCAACGGAAGCTAAAAGTAGTGTCACAGGAATGGTTCAAACATAGACTGTCAGATGAGTCAGTCTTGTTGTACTTTAGTCGGCATTGTGCCTTTTGTATTTAATTCCGATGCAATATCTGTCTTTCATCGGCAATAAGAAGGTCAGAGGGATACAGTAAACCTGGAGTGAAGCATCGGAGTCTATTACTAGTGTCACAGGAATGGTTCAACGCATAGACAGTAAGAAGAGTCAGTCTTCTTGTACTTAATTCGGCATTGTGCCTTTTGTATTTAATTCCGATGCAATTTCTGTGTTTCATCGTCAATAAGTAGGTCAGAGGGATACAGTAAACCTGAAGCGAAGCATCGTAATCTGTAACTAGTGTCACAGAAATGGTTCAATTCATAGACAGTAAGAAGAGTCAGTCTTATTGTACTTAAGTCGGCGTTGTGCCTTTTGTATTTATATTCCGATGCAATGTCTGTGATTCAACGTCAATAAGAAGGTCCAAGGGATACAGTAATTCTGGAGTGAAGCATTGGAATCTATAACTAGTGTCACAGGGACGGTTCAAAACATTGAAAGTAAGATGAGTCAGTATTCTTGTACTTAAGTCGGCATTGTGCCTTTTGTATTTACTTCCGATGCAATTTCTGTGTTTCATCGTCAACAAGAAGGTCCAAGGGATACAGTAAACCTGACGTGAAGCATCGGAATCTATAACTAGTGGCACAGGAGTGGTTTAAAACATAGAGAGTTGTAAGAGTCAGACTTCTTGTACATAAGACGGCATTGTGCCTTTTGTATTTAATTCCGATGCAATTTCTGTGTTTCATCGTCAATAAGAAGGTCAGAGGGGTACAGTAAACCTGAAGTGAAGCATCGGAATCTATAACTAGTGTCACGGGAGTGGTTCAACACATAGACAGTAAGAAGAGTCAGCCTTCTTGTACCTAATTCGGCGTTGTGCCATTTGTATTTAATTCCGATGAAATTTCTGTCTTTCATCGTCAATAAGAAGGTCAGAGATATACAGTAAACCTGAAGTGCAGCATCGGAATCTATAACTAGTGTCACAGGAATGGTTCAAAACATAGTCAGTAAGAAGAGTCAGTCTTCTTGTACTTAAGTCGGTATTGTGCCTTTTGTATTTAATTCCGATGCAATTTCTGTGTTTCATCGTCAATACGAAGGTCCAAGGGACACGGTAAACCTGGAGTGAAGCATCGGAATCTATAACTAGTGTCACAGGGTTGGTTCAAAACATAGACAGTAAGAAGTGTCAGTCTTCTTGTACTTAATTCGGCATTGTGCCTTTTGTATTTAATTCCGATGCAATTTCTGTGTTTCTTCGTCATTAAGAAGGTCAGAGGGATACAGTAAACCTGATGTGAAGCATCGGAATCTATAACTAGTGTCACTGGAATGGTTCAAAACATAGTCAGTAAGAAGAGTCAGTCTTCTTGTACTTATGTCGGTATTGTGCCTATTGTATTTCATTCCGATGCAATTTCTGTGTTTCATCGTCAACAAGAAGGTCCAAGGGATACAGTAAACCTGACGTGAAGCATCGGAATCTATAACTAGTGGCACAGGAGTGGTTTAAAACATAGAGAGTTGTAAGAGTCAGACTTCTTGTACATAAGACGGCATTGTGCCTTTTGTATTTAATTCCGATGCAATTTCTGTGTTTCATCGTCAATAAGAAGGTCAGAGGGGTACAGTAAACCTGAAGTGAAGCATCGGAATCTATAACTAGTGTCACGGGAGTGGTTCAACACATAGACAGTAAGAAGAGTCAGCCTTCTTGTACCTAATTCGGCGTTGTGCCATTTGTATTTAATTCCGATGAAATTTCTGTGTTTCATCGTCAATAAGAAGGTCAGAGATATACAGTAAACCTGAAGTGCAGCATCGGAATCTATAACTAGTGTCACAGGAATGGTTCAAAACATAGTCAGTAAGAAGAGTCAGTCTTCTTGTACTTAAGTCGGTATTGTGCCTTTTGTATTTAATTCCAATGCAATTTCTGTGATTCATCGTCAATAAGAAGGTCAGAGGGATACAGCAAACCTTAAGTGAAGCATCGGAATCTATAACTAGTGTTTCACGAATGGTTCAAAACATAGAGAGTTGGAAGAGTCAGTCTTCTTGTACTTAAGTTGACATTGTGCCTTTTGTATTTAATTCCGATGCAATTTCTGTGTTTCATCACCAATAAGAAGGTCCAAGGGATACAGTAAACCTGAAATGAAACGTCGGAATCTATAACTAGTGTCACAGGAATGAGTCAAAAGATAGTCAGTAAGAAGAGTCAGGCTTCTTGTACTTAAGTCGGCGATGTGCCTTTTGTATATAATTCCGATGCAATTTGTGTGTTACATCGTCAATAAGAAGGTCCAAGGGATGCAGTAAACCTGATGTCAAGCATCGGAATCTATAATTAGTGTCACAGGAATGGTTCAAAACATAGACAGTAGGAAGAGTCAGTCTTCTTGTACTTAAGTCGGTATTGTGCCTTTTCTATTTAATTCCGAAGCAATTTCTGTGTTTCATCGTCTATAAGAAGGTCAGAGGGATACAGTAAACCTGAACTGAAGCATCGGAATCTATAACTAGTGTCACAGGGACGTTTCAAATCATAGACAGTAAGATGAGTCAGTATTCTTGTACTTTAGTCGGCATTCTGCTTTTTGTAATTATTTCCGGTTCAATTTCTGTGTTTCATCGTCACTAAGAAGGTCAGTGGGATGCAGTAATCCTGATGTTAAGCATCGGAATCTATAACTAGTGTCACAGGAATGGTTCAAACCATAGTCAGTAAGAAGAGTCAGTCTTCTTGTAGTTAAGTCGGCATTGTGCTTTTTTATTTAATTCCAATGCAATTTCTGTGATTCATCGTCAATAAGAAGGTCAGAGGGATACAGCAAACCTTAAGTGAAGCATCGGAATCTATAACTAGTGTTTCACGAATGGTTCAAAACATAGAGAGTTGGAAGAGTCAGTCTTCTTGTACTTAAGTCGGCATTGTGCCTTTTGTATTTAATTCCGATGCAATTTCTGTGTTTCATCACCAATAAGTAGGTCCAAGGGATACAGTAAACCTGAAATGAAACATCGGAATCTATAACTAGTGTCACAGGAATAAGTCAAAAGATAGTCAGTAAGAAGAGTCAGGCTTCTTGTACTTAAGTCGGCGATGATCCTTTTGTATATAATTCCGATGCAATTTGTGTGTTACATCGTCTATAAGATGGTCCAAGGAATACAGTAAACCTGATGTCAAGCATCGGAATCTATAATTAGTGTCACAGGAATGGTTCAAAACATAGTTAGTAGGAAGAGTCAGTCTTCTTGTACTTAAGTCGGTATTGTGCCTTTTCTATTTAATTCCGAAGCAATTTCTGTGTTTCATCGTCTATAAGAAGGTCAGAGGGATACAGTAAACCTGAACTGAAGCATCGGAATCTATAACTAGTGTCACAGGAATGGTTCAAAACATAGAGAGTTGGAAGATTCAGTCTTCTTGTACTTAAGTCGGCATTGTGCCTTTTGTATTTCATTCCGATGCAATTTCTGTGTTTCATCGTCCATAAGAAGGTCCGAGGGATACAGTAAACCGTAAGTGAAGCATCTGACAAAAAACTAGTGTCACAGGAATGGTTGAAAACATAGACAGTGGGAAGAGTCAATCTTCTTGTACTTAAGTCGGTATTGTGCCTTTGTATTTAATTCCGATGCAATTTCTGTGTTTCATCGTCAATAAGAAGGTACAAGGGATACAGTAAACCTGAAGTGAATCATCGGAATCTATAACTAGTATCACAGGAATGGTTCAAGCATAGTCAGTAAGAAGAGTCAGTCTTCTTGTACTTAAGTCATCATTGTGCCTTTTCTATTTAATTCTGATGCAATTTCTGTGTTTCATCGTCAATAAGAAGGTCCAAGGTATACAGTAAACCTGAAGTGAAGCATCGGAATCTACAACTAGTGTCACAGGAATGGTTCAAACCATAGACAGTAAGAAGAGTCAGACTTCTTTTACTTAAGTGTGCATTGTGCCTTTTGTATTTAATTCCGATGCTATATCTGTGTTTCATCGTCAATAAGAAGGTCCAAGGGATACAGTAAACCTGGAGTGAAGCATCGGAGTCTATAGCTAGTGTCACAGGAATGGTTCAAAACATAGACAGTAAAAAGAGTCAGTCTTCTTGTACTTAATTCGGCATTGTGCTTTTTCTATTTAATTCTGATGCAATTTCTGTGTTTCATCGTCAATAAGAAGGGCCAAGGGATACAGCAAACCTGAAGTGAAGCATCGGAATAAAAATCTAGTGTCACAGGAATGGTTCAAAGCATAGACCGTAGGAAGAGTCAGTCTTCTTGTACTTAAGTCGGTATTGTGCTTTTCCAATTTAATTCTGATGCAATTTCTGTGTTTCATCGTCAATAAGGAGGTCAGAGGGATACAGTAAGCCTGAAGTGAAGCATCGGAATCTATAACTAGTTTCACAGGAATGGTTAAAACATAGACAGTAGAAAGAGTCAGTCTTCTTGTACTTTAGTCGGCAGTTTGCCTATTGTATTTAATTCTGATGCAATTTCTGTGTTTCATCGTCAATAAGAAGGTCCAAGGGATACAGTAAACCTGGAGTGAAGCATCGGAATTTATAACTAGTGTCACAGGAATGGTTCAAAACATAGACAGTAAGAAGAGTCAGACATCTTTTACTTAAGTCGGCATTGTGCCTTTTGTATGTAATTCCGATGCAATTTCTGTGATTCATCGGCAATAAGAACGTCCAAGGGATACAGTAAACCTGGAGTGAAGCTTCGAGGTCTATAACTAGTGTCACAGGAATGGTTCAAAACATAGACAGTAAGAAGAGTTAGTCTTCTTGTACTTAATTCGGTATTGTGTCTTTTGTATTTAATTCTGATGCAATTTCTGTGATTCATTGTCAATAAGAAAGTCAGAGGGATACAGTAAACCTGATGTGAAGCATCGGAATCTATAACTAGTGTCACAGGGACGTTTCAAAACATAGACAGTAAGATGAGTCAGTATTCTTGTACTTTAGTCGGCATTCTGCTTTTTGTATTTATTTCCGATTCAATTTCTGTGTTTCATCGTCACTAAGAAGGTCAGTGGGATACAGTAATCCTGAAGTTAAGCATCGGAATCTATAACTAGTGTCACAGGAATGGTTCAAACCATAGTCAGTAAGAAGAGTCAGTCTTCTTGTAGTTAAGTCAGCATTGTGCCTTTTTTATTTAATTCCAATGCAATTTCTGTGATTCAACGTCAATAAGAAGGTCAGAGGGATACAGTAAACCTTAAGTGAAGCATCGGAATCTATAACTAGTGTTTCACGAATGGTTCAAAACATAGACAGTTGGAAGAGTCAGTCTTCTTGTACTTCAGTCGGCATTGTGCCTTTTGTATTGAATTCCGATGCAATTTCTGTGTTTCATCGTCAATAAGAAGGTCCAAGGGATACAGTAAACCTGAAATGAACCATCGGAATCTATAACTAGTGTCACAGGAATGGTTCAAAACATAGTCAGTAAGAAGAGTCAGGCTTCTTGTCCTTAAGTCGGCATTGTGCCTTTTGTATATTATTCCGTTGCAATTTGTGTGTTACATCGTCAATAAGAAGGTCCAAGGGATACAGTAAACCTGATGTCAAGCATCGGAATCTATGATTAGTGTCACAGGAATGGTTCAAAACATAGACAGTAGGAAGAGTCAGTCTTCTTGTACTTAAGTCGGTATTGTGCCTTTTCTATTTAATTCCGATGCAACTTCTGTGTTTCATCGTCTATAAGAAGGTCAGAGGGATACAGTAGACCTGAACTGAAGCATCGGAATCTATAACTAGTGTCACAGGAATGGTTCAAAACATAGAGAGTTGGAAGATTCAGTCTTCTTGTACTTAAGTCGGCATTGTGCCTTTATGTATTTCATTCCGCTGCAATTTCTGTGTTTCATCGTCCATAAGAAGGTCCGAGGGATACAGTAAACCTTAAGTGAAGCATCTGAATAAAAAACTAGTGTCACTGGAATGGTTGAAAACATAGACAGTAGGAAGAGTCAGTCTTCTTGTACTTAAGTCGGTATTGTGCCTTTGTATTTAATTCCGATGCAATTTCTGTGTTTCATCGTCAATAAGAAGGTACAAGGGATACAGTAAACCTGAAGTGAATCATCGGAATCTATAACTAGTATCACAGGAATGGTTCAAACATAGTCAGTAAGAAGAGTCAGTCTTCTTGTTATTAAGTCATCATTGTGCCTTTTCTATTTAATTCTGATGCAATTTCTGTGTTTCATCGTCAATAAGAAGGTCCAAGGTAAACCTGAAGTGAAGCATCGGAATCTACAACTAGTGTCACAGGAATGGTTCAAATCATAGACAGTAAGAGAAGTCAGACTTCTTTTACTTATGTGGGCATTGTGCCTTTTGTATTTAATTCCGATGCTATTTCTGGGTTTCATCGTCAATAAGAAGGTCCAAGGGATACAGTAAACCTGGAGTGAAGCATCGGAGTCTATAGCTAGTGTCACAGGAATGGTTCAAAATATAGAGAGTTGGAAGATTCAATCTTATTGTACTTAAGTCGGCATTGTGCATCCTCTATTTAATTCCGATGCAACTTCTGTGTTTCGTCGTCAATAAGACGGTCGGAGGGATACAGTAAACCTGAAGTGAAGCATCGGAATCTATGACTGGTGTCACAGGAATGGTTGAAAACATAGTCAGTAAGAAGAGTCAGTCATCTTGTACTTAAGTCGGTATTGTGCCTTTTGTATTTAATTCCGATGCAATTACTGTGTTTCACCGTCAATAAGAAGATCCCATTGATACAGTAAACCTGAAGTGAAGCATCAGAATCTATGACTAGTGTCACAGGAATGGTTCAAAACATAGACAGTAGGAAGAGTCAGTCTTCTTGTACTTAAGTCGGCAGTTTGCCTATTGTATTTAATTCTGATGCAATTTCTGTGTTTCATCGTCAATAAGAAGGTCCAAGGGATACAGTAAACCTGGAGTGAAGCATCGGAATCTATAACTAGTGTCACAGGAGTGGTTCAAAGCATAGACTGTAAGAAGAGTCAGACATCTTTTACTTAAGTCGGCATTTTGCCTTTTGTATGTAATTCCGATGCAACTTCTGTGTCTCAGCGGCAATAAGAAGGTCCAAGGGATACAATAAACCTGGAGTGAAGCTTCGAAGTCTATAACTAGTGTCACAGGAATGGTTCAAAACATAGACAGTAAGAAGAGTTAGTCTTCTTGTACTTAATTCGGCATTGTGCCTTTTGTATTTAATTCTGATGCAATTTCTGTGTTTCATCGTCAATAAGAAGGTCAGAGGGATACAGTAAACCTGAAGTGAAGCATCGGAATCTATAACTAGTGTCACAGGAATGGTTCAAAGCATAGTCAGTAAGAAGAGTCAGTTTTCTTGTACTTAAGTCGGCACTGTGCTTTTTGTATTTAATTCCGATGCAATTTTTGTGTTTCATCGTCAATAAGTTGGTCCAACGGACACAGGAAACCTGGAGTGAAGCATCGGAATCTATAACCAGTGTCACAGGGACGGCTCAAAACGTAGACAGTAAGATGAGTCAGTTTTCTTGTACTTAAGTCGGCATTGTGCCTTTTCTATTTAATTCCGACGCCATTTCTGTGTTTCATCGTCAATAAGAAGGTCCAAGGGATACAGTAATCCTGAAGTGAAGCATTGGAATCTATGACTAGTGTCACAGGAATGGTTTAAAACATAGTCAGTAAGAAGAGTCAGTCTTCTTGTACTTAAGTCGGTATTGTGCCTTTTGTATTTAATTCCGATGCAATTTCTGTGTTTCATCGTCAATAAGAAGGTCCAAGGGATACAGTTAACCTGAAGTGAATCATCGGAATCTATAACTAGTGTCACAGGTATGATTCAAATCATAGGCAGTAAGAAGAGTCAGTCTTCTTGTACTTAAGTCATCATTGTGCCCTTTCTATTTATTTCTGATGCAATTTCTGTGTTTTATCGTCAATAAGAAGGTCCAAGGGATACAGTAAACCTAGAGTGAAGCATCGGAATCCATAACTAGTTTCACAGGAATGGTTCAAACCAAGGCAGTAAAAAAGAGTCAGACTTATTTTACTTAAGTCGGCATTGTGCCTCTTGTATTTAATTCCGATGCAATTTCTGTGTTTCATCGTCAATTAGAGGGTCAGAAGGATACAGTATACCTGAGGTGAAGCATCGGAATCTATAACTAGTGTCACAGGAATGGTTCAAAACATAGTCAGTAAGACGAGTCAGTCTTCTTGTACTTAAGTTGGCATTGTGCTTGTTGTATTTAATTCCGATGCAATTTCTGTGTTTCATCGTCAATAAGAAGGTCCAAGGGATACAGTAAACCTGGAGTGAAGCACCGGAATCTATAACTAGTGTCACAGGAATGGTTCAAAACACAGACAGTAAGAAGAGTCATACTTCTTTTACTTAAGTCGGCATTGTGCCTTTTGTATTTAATTCCGATGCTATTTCTGTATTTCATCGTCAATAAGAAGTTTCAAGGGATACAGTAAACCTGCAGTGAAGCATCAGAGTCTATAACTAGTGTCACAGGAATGGTTCAAAACATAGACAGTAAGAAGAGTCAGTCTTCTTGTACTTAATTCAGCATTGAGTCTTTGTATTTAATTCCGATGCAATTTCTGTGTTTCATCGTCAATAAGGTCAAAGGGATACAGTAATCCTGAAGTTAAGCATCGGAATCTATAACTAGTGTCACAGGAATGGTTCAAATCATAGTAAGAAGAGTCAGTCTTCTCGTAGTTAAGTCGGCATTGTGCCTTTTGTATTTAATTATGATGTAATTTCTGTGTTTCATCGTCAATGAGAAGGTCAGAGGGATACAGAAAATCTGATCTGAAGCATCGGAATCTATAATTAGTGTCAAAGGAATAGTTCAAAGCATAGTGAGTAAGAAGAGTCAGTCTTCGTGTATTTAGGTCCGCGTTGTGCCTATTGTATTTAATTCCGATGCAATTTCTGTGTTTCATCGTCAATAAGAAGGTCCAAGGAATACTGTAAACCTGGAGTGAAACATCGGAATCTATAACAAGTGTCACAGGAATGGTTCAAAACATAGACAGTAGGAAGAGTCAGTCTTCTAGTACTTAAGTCGGCATTGTGCCTTTTCTATTTAATTTCGATGCTATTTATGTGTTTCATCGTCTATGAGACGGTCAGAGGGATACAGTAAACCTGAAGTGAAACATCGGAATCTATAACTAGTGGCACAGGAATGGTTCAAAACATAGACAGTTGGAAGAGTCAGTCTTCTTGTACTTAAGTCGGCATTGTGCCCTTTGTATTTAATTCCGATGCAATATATGTGTTTCATCGTCAATAAGAAGGTCCAAGGGATACAGTAAACCTGAAATGAACGATCGGAATACATAACTAGTGTCACAGGAATGGTTCAAAACATAGAAAGTAAGAAGAGTCAGTCTCCTTGTACTTAACTCGGCATTGTGCCTTTTGTATTTAATTCCGATGCAATATCTGTGTTTCATCGTCAATAAGAAGGTCCAAGGGATACAGTTAACCTGAAGTAAATCGTCGGAATCTATAACTAGTGTCACAGCAATGGTTCAAATCATAGTCAGTAAGAAGAGTCAGTCTTCTTGTACTTAAGTCATCATTGTGCCTTTTCTATTTAATTCTGATACAATTTCTGTGTTTCATCGTCAATAAGAAGGTCCAAGGGATACAGTAAACCTAGAGTGAAGCATCGGAATCCATAACTAGTGGCACAGGAATGGTTCAAACCGTAGACAGTAAGAAGAGTTAGACTTCTTTTACTTAAGTCGGCATTGTGCCTCTTGTATTAATTCCGATGCAATTTTTGTGTTTCATCGTCAATAAGAAGGTCAGAGGGATACAGTAAACCTGAAGTGAAGCATCGGAATCTATAACTAGTGTCACAGGAATGGTTCAAAACATAGTCAGTAAGAAGATTCAGTCTTCTTGTACTTAAGTCGGCATTGTGCTTTTTGTATTTAATTCCGATGCAATATCTGTGTTTCATCGCCAATAAGAAGGTCCAAGGGATACAGTAAACCTGGAGTGAAGCAACGGAATTTATAACTAGTTTCACAGGGACAGTTCAAAACATAGACAGTAAGATGAGTCAGTATTCCTGTACTTAAGTCGGCATTGTGCCTTTTCTATATAATTCCGATGCAATTTCTGTGTTTCATCGTCAATAAGAAGGTCCAAGGGATACAGTAAACCTGAAATGATACATCGTTATCTATAACTAGTGTCACAGGAATGGTTCATAACATTGACAGAAAGAAGAGTCAGTCTTCATTTACTTAAGTTATCATTGTGAATTTTCTATTTAATTCTGATGCAATTTCTGTGTTTCATCGTCAATAAGTTGGTCCAAGGGATACAGTAAACCTAGAGTGCAGCATCGGAACCTATAACTAGTGTCACAGGATTGGTTAAAAGCACAGACAGTAAGAAGAGTCAGACTTCTTTTACTTAAGTCGGCATTGTGCCTTTTTTATTTAATTCCGATGCAATTTCTGTGTTTCACCGTCAATAAGAAGGTCCAAGGGATACAGTAATCCTGAAGTTAAGCATCGGATTCTATAACTAGTGTCACAGGAATGGTTCAAATCATAGTCAGTAAGAAGAGTCAGTCTTCTTGTAGTTTAGTCGGCATTGTGCATTTTGTATTTAATTCCGATGCAATTTCTGTGTTTCATCGTCAATAAGAAGGTCCAAGGGATACAGTAAACCTGAAATGAACCATCGGAATCTATAACTAGTGTCACAGGAATGGTTCAAAACATAGACAGTAGGAAAAGTCAGTCTACATGTACTTAAGTCGGCATTGTGCCTTTTGTATTTAATTCCGATGCAATTTCTGTGTTTCATCGTCAATAAGAAGGTCCAAGGGATACAGTAAACCTAGAGTGAAGCATCGGAGTCTATAACTAGTGTCACATGAATGGTTCAAAACATAGACAGTAAGAAGAGTCAGTCTTCTTGTACTTAAGTCGGCATTGTGCCTATTGTAATTAATTCCGATGCTACTTCTGTGTTTCATCGTCAATAAGAAGGTCCAAGGGATACAGTAGACCTGAATTGAAGCATCGGAATCTATAACTAGTGTCACAGGAATGGTTCAAAACATAGACAGTAAGAAGAGTCAGTCTTCTTGTACTTAACTCGGCATTCTGCCTTTTGTATTTAATTCCGATGCAATTTCTGTGTTTCATCGTCAATAGGACGGTCAGAGGGATACAGTAAACCTGAAGTGAAACATCGGAATCAATAACTAGTGGCACAGGAATGGTTCTAAACATAGACAGTTGGAAGAGTCAGTCTTCTTGTACTTAAATCGGGATTGCGCATTTTGTATTTAATTCCGATGCAATTTCTGTGTTTCATCGTCAATAAGAGGGTCCAAGGGATACAGTAAACCCGAAATGAACGATCGGAATCCATAATTAGTGTCACAGGAATGGTTCAAAAAATGGACAGTAAGAAGAGTCAGTCTTCTTGTACTTAATTCGGCATTGTGCCTTTTGTATTTAATTCTGATGCAATTTCCGTGTTTCATCGCCAATAAGAAGGTCCAAGGGATACAGTAAACCTGGAGTGAAGCATCGGAGTCTATAACTAGTGTCACATGAATGGTTCAAAACATAGACAGTAAGACGAGTCAGATTTCTTGTACTTAATTCGGCATTGAGCCTTTTGTTTCTAATTCCGATGCAATTTCTGTGTTTCATCGTCAATAAGAAGGTCCAAGGGATACAGTAATCCTGAAGTTAAGCATCGGAATCTATAACTAGTGTCACAGGAATAGTTCAAAGCATAGTGAGTAAGAAGAGTCAGTCTTCGTGTATGTAATTCGGCATTGTGCCTATTGTATTTAATTCCGATGCAATTTCTGTGTTTCATCGTCAATAAGAAGGTCCAAGGAATACAGTAAACCTGGAGTGAAGCATCGGAATCTATAACTAGTGTCACAGGAATGGTTCAAAACACAGACAGTAGGAAGAGTCAGTCTTCTAGTACATAAGTCGGCATTGTGCCTTTTCTATTTCATTTCGATGCAATTCATGTGTTTCATCGTCTATGAGACGGTCAGAGGGATACAGTAAACCTGAAGTGAAACATCGGAATCTATAACTAGTGGCACAGGTATGGTTCTAAACATAGGCAGTTGGAAGAGTCAGTCTTCTCGCACTTAAATCGGCATTGTGCATTTTGTATTTAATTCCGATGCAATATCTGTGTTTCATCGTTAATAAGAGGGTCCAAGGGATACAGTAAACCTGAAATGAACGATCGGAATACATAACTAGTGTCACAGGAATGGTTCAAAACATAGACAGTAAGAAGAGTCAGTCTCCTTGTACTTAACTCGGCATTGTGCCTTTTGTATTTAATTCCGATGCAATATCTGTGTTTCATCGTCAATAAGAAGGTCCAAGGGATACAGTAAACCTGAAATGATACATCGTTATCTATAACTAGTGTCACAGGAATGGTTCATAACATTGACAGAAAGAAGAGTCAGTCTTCATTTACTTAAGTTATCATTGTGAATTTTCTATTTAATTCTGATGCAATTTCTGTGTTTCATCGTCAATAAGAAGGTCCAAGGGATACAGTAAACCTAGAGTGCAGCATCGGAATCTATAACTAGTGTCACAGGATTGGTTAAAAGCACAGACAGTAAGAAGAGTCAGACTTCTTTTACTTAAGTCGGCATTGTGCCTTTTTTATTTAATTCCGATGCAATTTCTGTGTTTCACCGTCAATAAGAAGGTCCAAGGGATACAGTAATCCTGAAGTTAAGCATCGGATTCTATAACTAGTGTCACAGGAATGGTTCAAAACATAGTCAGTAAGAAGAGTCAGTCTTCTTGTAGTTTAGTCGGCATTGTGCATTTTGTATTTAATTCCGATGCAATTTCTGTGTTTCATCGTCAATAAGAAGGTCCAAGGGATACAGTAAACCTGAAATGAACCATCGGAATCTATAACTAGTGTCACAGGAATGGTTCAAAACATAGATAGTAGGATAAGTCAGTCTACATGTACTTAAGTCGGCATTGTGCCTTTTGTATTTAATTCCGATGCAATTTCTGTGTTTCATCGTCAATAAGAAGGTCCAAGGGATACAGTAAACCTGGAGGGAAGCATCGGAGTCTATAACTAGTGTCACATGAATGGTTCAAAACATAGACAGTAAGAAGAGTCAGTCTTCTTGTACTTAAGTCGGCATTGTGCCTATTGTATTTAATTCCGATGCTACTTCTGTGTTTCATCGTCAATAAGAAGGTCCAAGGGATACAGTAGACCTGAATTGAAGCATCGGAATCTATAACTAGTGTCACAGGAATGGTTCAAAACATAGACAGTAAGAAGAGTCAGTCCTCTTGTACTTAAGTCGGCATTCTGCATTTTGTATTTAATTCCGATGCAATTTCTGTGTTTCATCGTCAATAGGACGGTCAGAGGGATACAGTAAACCTGAAGTGAAACATCGGAATCTATAACTAGTGGCACAGGAATGGTTCTAAACATAGACAGTTGGAAGAGTCAGTCTTCTTGTACTTAAATCGGGATTGTGCATTTTGTATTTAATTCCGATGCAATATCTGTGTTTCATCGTCAATAAGAGGGTCCAAGGGATACAGTAAACCCGAAATGAACGATCGGAATCCATAACTAGTGTCACAGGAATGGTTCAAAACATGGACAGTAAGAAGAGTCAGTCTTCTTGTACTTAATTCGGCATTGTGCTTTTGTATTTAATTCTGATGCAATTTCCGTGTTTCATCGTCAATAAGAAGGTCCAAGGGATACAGTAAACCTGGAGTGAAGCATCGGAGTCTATAACTAGTGTCACATGAATGGTTCAAATCATAGACAGTAAGACGAGTCAGATTTCTTGTACTTAATTCGGCATTGAGCCTTTTGTTTCTAATTCCGATGCAATTTCTGTGTTTCATCGTCAATAAGAAGGTCCAAGGGATACAGTAATCCTGAAGTTAAGCATCGGAATCTATAACTAGTGTCACAGGAATAGTTCAAAGCATAGTGAGTAAGAAGAGTCAGTCTTCGTGTATTGAAGTCGGCATTGTGCCTATTGTATTTAATTCCGATGCAATTTCTGTGTTTCATCGTTAATAAGAAGGTCCAAGGAATACAGTAAACCTGGAGTGAAGCATCGGAATCTATAACTAGTGTCACAGGAATGGTTCAAAACACAGACAGTAGGAAGAGTCAGTCTTCTAGTAACATAAGTCGGCATTGTGCCTTTTCTATTTAATTTCGATGCAATTCATGTGTTTCATCGTCTATGAGACGGTCAGAGGGATACAGTAAACCTGAAGTGAAACATCGGAATCTATAACTAGTGGCACAGGTATGGTTCTAAACATAGGCAGTTGGAAGAGTCAGTCTTCTCGCACTTAAATCGGCATTGTGCATTTTGTATTTAATTCCGATGCAATATCTGTGTTTCATCGTCAATAAGAGGGCCCAAGGGATACAGTAAACCTGAAATGAACGATCGGAATACATAACTAGTGTCACAGGAATGGTTCAAAACATAGACAGTAAGAAGAGTCAGTCTCCTTGTACTTAACTCGGCATTGTGCCTTTTGTATTTAATTCCGATGCAATATCTGTGTTTCATCGTCAATAAGAAGGTCCAAGGGAAACAGTAAACCTGAAATGATACATCGTTATCTATAACTAGTGTCACAGGAATGGTTCATAACATTGTCAGAAAGAAGAGTCAGTCTCCATTTACTTAAGTTATCATTGTGAATTTTCTATTTAATTCTGATGAAATTTCTGTGTTTCATCGTCAATAAGAAGGTCCAAGGGATACAGTAAATCTAGAGTGAAGCATCGGAATCCATAACTAGTGGCACAGGAATGGTTCAAACCATAGACAGTAAGAAGAGTCAGTCTTCTTGTAGTTTAGTCGGCATTGTGCATTTTGTATTTAATTCCGATGCAATTTCTGTGTTTCATCGTCAATAAGAAGGTCCAAGGGATACAGTAAACCTGGAGTGAAGCATCGGAGTCTATAACTAGTGTCACATGAATGGTTCAAAACATAGACAGTAGGAAGAGTCAGTCTTCTTGTACTTAAGTCGGCATTGTGCCTATTGTATTTAATTCCGATGCTACTTCTGTGTTTCATCGTCAATAAGAAGGTCCAAGGGATACAGTAGACCTGAATTGAAGCATCGGAATCTATAACTAGTGTCACAGGAATGGTTCAAAACATAGACAGTAAGAAGAGTCAGTCTTCTTGTACTTAAGTCGGCATTCTGCCTTTTGTATTTAATTCCGATGCTATTTCTGTGTTTCATCGTCAATAAGGAGGTCAGAGGGATACAGTAAGCCTGAAGTGAAGCATCGGAATCTATAACTAGTGTCACAGGAATGGTTCAAACCATAGAGAGTTGGAAGATTCAGTCTTCTTGTACTTATATCGGCATTGTGCATTCTCTATTTAATTCCGATGCAATTTCTGTGTTTCGTCGTCAATAAGACGGTCGGAGGGATACAGTAAACCTGAAGTGAAGCATCGGAATCTATGACTAGTGTCACAGGAATGGTTCAAAACATAGTCAGTAGGAAGAGTCAGTCATCTTGTACTTAAGTCGGTATTGTGCCTTTTGTATTTAATTCCGATGCAATTACTGTGTTTCATCGTCAATAAGAAGGTCCCATTGATACAGTAAACCTGAAGTGAAGCATCGGAATCTATGACTAGTTTCACAGGAATGGTTAAAACATAGACAGTAGGAAGAGTCAGTCTTCTTGTACTTTAGTCGGCAGTTTGCCTATTGTATTTAATTCTGATGCAATTTCTGTGTTTCATCGTCAATAAGAAGGTCCAAGGGATACAGTAAACCTGGAGTGAAGCATCGGAATTTATAACTGGTGTCACAGGAATGGTTCAAAGCATAGACAGTAAGAAGAGTCAGACATCTTTTACTTAAGTCGGCATTGTGCCTTTTGCATGTAATTCCGATGCAATTTCTGTGATTCATCGGCAATAAGAACGTCCAAGGGATACAGTAAACCTGGAGTGAAGCTTCGAAGTCTATAACTAGTGTCACAGGAATGGTTCAAAACATAGACAGTAAGAAGAGTTAGTCTTCTTGTACTTAATTCGGTATTGTGCCTTTTGTATTTAATTCTGATGCAATTTCTGTGTTTCATCGTCAATGAGAATGTCAGAGGGATACAGTAAACCTGAAGTAAAGCATCGGAATCTATAACTAGTGTCACAGGAATGGTGTAAAGCATAGTCAGTAAGAAGAGTCAGTTTTCTTGTACTTAAGTCGGCACTGTGCTTTTTGTATTTAATTCCGATGCAATTTCTCTGTTTCATCGTCAATAAGTTGGTCCAAGGGACTCAGCAAACCTGGAGTGAAGCATCGGAATCTATAACCAGTGTCACAGGGACGGTTCAAAACATAGACAGTAAGATGAGTCAGTTTTCTTGTACTTAAGTCGGTATTGTGCCTTTTGTATTTAATTCCGATGCAATTTCTATGTTTCATCGTCAATAAGAAGGCCCAAGGGATACAGTTAACCTGAAGTGAATCATCGGAATCTATAACTAGTGTCACAGGTATGATTCAAATCATAGGCAGTAAGAAGAGTCAGTCTTCTTGTACTTAAGTCATCATTGTGCCCTTTCTATTTATTTCTGATGCAATTTCTGTGTTTTATCGTCAATAAGAAGGTCCAAGGGATACAGTAAACCTAGAGGGAAGCATCGGAATCTATAACTAGTGGCACAGGAGTGGTTTAAAACATAGTGATTTGGAAGAGTCAGACTTCTTGTACTTATGACGGCATTGTGCCTTTTGTATTTAATTCCGATGCAATTTCTGTGTTTCATTGTCAATAAGAAAGTCAGAGGGATACAGTAAACCTGATGTGAAGCATCGGAATCTATAACTAGTGTCACAGGGACGTTTCAAACATAGACAGTAAGATGAGTCAGTATTCTTGTACTTTAGTCGGCATTCTGCTTTTTATATTTATTTCCGATTCAATTTCTGTGTTTCATCGTCACTAAGAAGGTCAGTGGGAAACAGTAATCCTGAAGTTAAGCATCGGAATCTATAACTAGTGTCACAGGAATGTTTCAAACCATAGTCAGTAAGAAGAGTCAGTCTTCTTGTAGTTAAGTCAGCATTGTGCCTTTTTTATTTAATTCCAATGCAATTTCTGTGATTCATCGTCAATAAGAAGGTCAGAGGGATACAGTAAACCTTAAGTGAAGCATCGGAATCTATAACTAGTGTTTCACGAATGTTTCAAAACATAGACAGTTGGAAGAGTCAGTCTTCTTGTACTTCAGTCGGCATTGTGCCTTTTGTATTGAATTCCGATGCAATTTCTGTGTTTCATCGTCAATAAGAAGGTCCAAGGGATACAGTAAACCTGAAATGAACCATCGGAATCTATAACTAGTGTCACAGGAATGGTTCAAAACATAGTCAGTAAGAAGAGTCAGGCTTCTTGTCCTTAAGTCGGCATTGTGCCTTTTGTATATAATTCCGATGCAATTTGTGTGTTACATCGTCAATAAGAAGGTCCAAGGGATACAGTAAACCTGATGTCAAGCATCGGAATCTATGATTAGTGTCACAGGAATGGTTCAAAACATAGACAGTAGGAGGAGTCAGTCTTCTTGTACTTAAGTCGGTATTGTGCCTTTTCTATTTAATTCCGATGCAACTTCTGTGTTTCATCGTCTATAAGAAGGTCAGAGGGATACAGTAGACCTGAACTGAAGCATCGGAATCTATAACTAGTGTCACAGGAATGGTTCAAAACATAGAGAGTTGGAAGATTCAGTCTTCTTGTACTTAAGTCGGCACTGTGCTTTTTGTATTTAATTCCGATGCAATTTTTGTGTTTCATCGTCAATAAGTTGGTCCAACGGACACAGGAAACGTGGAGTGAAGCATCGGAATCTATAACCAGTGTCACAGGGACGGTTCAAAACGTAGACAGTAAGATGAGTCAGTTTTCTTGTACTTAAGTCGGCATTGTCCCTTTTTTATTTAATTCCGACGCCATTTCTGTGTTTCATCGTCAATAAGAAGGTCCAAGGGATACAGTAATCCTGAAGTGAAGCATTGGAATCTATGACTAGTGTCACAGGAATGGTTTAAAACATAGTCAGTAAGAAGAGTCAGTCTTCTTGTACTTAAGTCGGTATTGTGCCTTTTGTATTAAATTCCGATGCAATTTCTGTGTTTCATCGTCAATAAGAAGGTCCAAGGGATACAGTTAACCTGAAGTGAATCATCGGAATCTATAACTAGTGTCACAGGTATGATTCAAATCATAGGCAGTAAGAAGAGTCAGTCTTCTTGTACTTAAGTCATCATTGTGCCCTTTCTATTTATTTCTGATGCAATTTCTGTGTTTTATCGTCAATAAGAAGGTCCAAGGGATACAGTAAACCTAGAGTGAAGCATCGGAATCCATAACTAGTTTCACAGGAATGGTTCAAACCAAGGCAGTAAGAAAGAGTGAGACTTATTTTACTTAAGTCGGCATTGTGCCTCTTGTATTTAATTCCGATGCAATTTCTGTGTTTCATCGTCAATTAGAGGGTCAGAAGGATACAGTATACCTGAGGTGAAGCATCGGAATGTATAACTAGTGTCACAGGAATGGTTCAAAAACATAGTCAGTAAGACGAGTCAGTCTTCTTGTACTTAATTCGGCATTGAGTCTTTGTATTTAATTCCGATGCAATTTCTGTGTTTCATCGTCAATAAGAAGGTCCAAGGGATACAGTAATCCTGAAGTTAAGCATCGGAATCTATAACTAGTGTCACAGCAATGGTTCAAATCATAGTAAGAAGAGTCAGTCTTCTCGTAGTTAAGTCGGCATTGTGCCTTTTGTATTTAATTATGATGTAATTTCTGTGTTTCATCGTCAATGAGAAGGTCAGAGGGATACAGAAAATCTGATCTGAAGCATCGGAATCTATAATTAGTGTCACAGGAATAGTTCAAAGCATAGTGAGTAAGAAGAGTCAGTCTTCGTGTATTTAAGTCCGCGTTGTGCCTATTGTATTTAATTCCGATGCAATTTCTGTGTTTCATCGTCAATAAGAAGGTCCAAGGAATACTGTAAACCTGGAGTGAAACATCGGAATCTATAACTAGTGTCACAGGAATGGTTCAAAACATAGACAGTAGGAAGAGTCAGTCTTCTAGTACTTAAGTCGGCATTGTGCCTTTTCTATTTAATTTCGATGCAATTTATGTGTTTCATCGTCTATGAGACGGTCAGAGGGATACAGTAAACCTGAAGTGAAACATCGGAACCTATAACTAGTGGCACAGGAATGGTTCAAAACATAGACAGTTGGAAGAGTCAGTCTTCTTGTACTTAAGTCGGCATTGTGCGCTTTGTATTTAATTCCGATGCAATATATGTGTTTCATCGTCAATAAGATGGTCCAAGGGATACAGTAAACCTGAAATGAACGATCGGAATACATAACTAGTGTCACAGGAATCGTTCAAATCATAGACAGTAAGAAGAGTCAGTCTCCTTGTACTTAACTCGGCATTGTGCCTTTTGTATTTAATTCCGATGCAATATCTGTGTTTCATCGTCAATAAGAAGGTCCAAGGGATACAGTTAACCTGAAGTGAATCGTCGGAATCTATAACTAGTGTCACAGGAATGGTTCAAATCATAGTCAGTAAGAAGAGTCAGTCTTCTTGTACTTAAGTCATCATTGTGCCTTTTCTATTTAATTCTGATGCAATTTCTGTGTTTCATCGTCAATAAGAAGGTCCAAGGGATACAGTAAACCTAGAGTGAAGCATCGGAAACCATAACTAGTGGCACAGGAATGGTTCAAACCATAGACAGTAAGAAGAGTCAGAGTTCTTTTACTTAAGTCGGCATTGTGCCTCTTGTATTTAATTCCGATGCAATTTTTGTGTTTCATCGTCAATAAGAAGGTCAGAGGGATACAGTAAACCTGAAGTGAAGCATCGGAATCTATAACTAGTGTCACAGGAATGGTTCAAAACATAGTCAGTAAGAAGAGTCAGTCTTCTTGTAGTTTAGTCGGCATTGTGCCTTTTGTATTTAATTCCGATGCAATTTCTGTGTTTCACCGTCAATAAGAAGGTCCAAGGGATACAGTAATCCTGAAGTTAAGCATCGGATTCTATAACTAGTGTCACAGGAATGGTTCAAAACATAGTCAGTAAGAAGAGTCAGTCTTCTTGTAGTTTAGTCGGCATTGTGCATTTTGTATTTAATTCCGATGCAATTTCTGTGTTTCATCGTCAATAAGAAGGTCCAAGGGATACAGTAAACCTGAAATGAACCATCGGAATCTATAACTAGTGTCACAGGAATGGTTCAAAACATAGACAGTAGGAAAAGTCAGTCTACATGTACTTAAGTCGGCATTGTGCCTTTTGTATTTAATTCCGATGCAATTTCTGTGTTTCATCGTCAATAAGAAGGTCCAAGGGATACAGTAAACCTGGAGTGAAGCATCGGAGTCTATAACTAGTGTCACATGAATGGTTCAAAACATAGACAGTAAGAAGAGTCAGTCTTCTTGTACTTAAGTCGGCATTGTGCCTATTGTATTTAATTCCGATGCTACTTCTGTGTTTCATCGTCAATAAGAAGGTCCAAGGGATACAGTAGACCTGAATTGAAGGATCGGAATCTATAACTAGTGTCACAGGAATGGTTCAAAACATAGACAGTAAGAAGAGTCAGTCTTCTTGTACTTAAGTCGGCATTCTGCCTTTTGTATTTAATTCCGATGCAATTTCTGTGTTTCATCGTCTATAGGACGGTCAGAGGGATACAGTAAACCTGAAGTGAAACATCGGAATCTATAACTAGTGGCACAGGAATGGTTCTAAACATAGACAGTTGGAAGAGTCAGTCTTCTTGTACTTAAATCGGGATTGTGCATTTTGTATTTAATTCCGATGCAATATCTGTGTTTCATCGTCAATAAGAGGGTCCAAGGGATACAGTAAACCCGAAATGAACGATCGGAATCCATAACTAGTGTCACAGGAATGGTTCAAAACATGGACAGTAAGAAGAGTCAGTCTTCTTGTACTTAATTCGGCATTGTGCCTTTTGTATTTAATTCTGATGCAATTTCCGTGTTTCATCGTCAATAAGAAGGTCCAAGGGATACAGTAAACCTGGAGTGAAGCATCGGAGTCTATAACTAGTGACACATGAATGGTTCAAAACATAGACAGTAAGACGAGTCAGATTTCTTGTACTTAATTCGGCATTGAGCCTTTTGTTTCTAATTCCGATGCAATTTCTGTGTTTCATCGTCAATAAGAAGGTCCAAGGGATACAGTAATCCTGAAGTTAAGCATCGGAATCTATAACTAGTGTCACAGGAATAGTTCAAAGCATAGTGAGTAAGAAGAGTCAGTCTTCGTTTATTGAAGTCGGCATTGTGCCTATTGTATTTAATTCCGATGCAATTTCTGTGTTTCATCGTCAATAAGAAGGTCCAAGGAATACAGTAAACCTGGAGTGAAGCATCGGAATCTATAACTAGTGTCACAGGAATGGTTCAAAACATAGACAGTAGGAAGAGTCAGTCTTCTAGTACATAAGTCGGCATTGTGCCTTTTCTATTTAATTTCGATGCAATTCATGTGTTTCATCGTCTATGAGACGGTCAGAGGGATACAGTAAACCTGAAGTGAAACATCGGAATCTATAACTAGTGGCACAGGTATGGTTCTAAACATAGGCAGTTGGAAGAGTCAGTCTTCTTGCACTTCAATCGGCATTGTGCATTTTGTATTTAATTCCGATGCAATATCTGTGTTTCATCGTCAATAAGAAGGTCCAAGGGATACAGTAAACCTGAAATGATACATCGTTATCTATAACTAGTGTCACAGGAATGGTTCATAACATTGTCAGAAAGAAGAGTCAGTCTTCATTTACTTAAGTTATCATAGTGAATTTTCTATTTAATTCTGATGCAATTTCTGTGTTTCATCGTCAATAAGAAGGTCCAAGGGATACAGTAAACCTAGAGTGAAGCATCGGAATCCATAACTAGTGGCACAGGAATGGTTCAAACCATAGACAGTAAGAAGAGTCAGACTTCTTTTACTTAAGTCGGCATTGTGCCTCTTGTATTTAATTCCGATGCAATTTTTGTGTTTCATCGTCAATAGGAAGGTCAGAGGGATACAGTAAACCTGAAGTGAAGCATCGGAATCTATAACTAGTGTCACAGGAATGGTTCAAAACATAGTCAGTGAGAAGATTCAGTCTTCTTGTACTTAAGTCGGCATTGTGCTTTTTGTATTTAATTCCGATGCAATATCTGTGTTTCATCGCCAATAAGAAGGTCCAAGGGATACAGTAAACCTAGAGTGAAGCATCGGAATCTATAACTAGTCTCACAGGATTAGTTAAAAGCACAGACAGTAAGAAGAGTCAGACTTCTTTTACTTAAGTCGGCATTGTGCCTTTTTTATTTCATTCCGATGCAATTTCTATGTTTCATTGTCAATAAGAAGGTCCAAGGGATACAGTAAACCTGGAGTGAAGCATCAGAGTCTATAATTAGTGTCACAGGAATGGTTCAAAACATAGACAGTAAGAAGAGTCAGTCTTCTTGTAGTTTAGTCGGCATTGTCCCTTTTGTATTTAATTCCGATGCAATTTCTGTGTTTCACCGTCAATAAGAAGGTCCAAGGGATACAGTAATCCTGAAGTTAAGCATCGGATTCTATAACTAGTGTCACAGGAATGGTTCAAAACATAGTCAGTAAGAAGAGTCAGTCTTCTTGTAGTTTAGTCGGCATTGTGCATTTTGTATTTAATTCCGATGCAATTTCTGTGTTTCATCGTCAATAAGAAGGTCCAAGGGATACAGTAAACCTGAAATGAACCATCGGAATCTATAACTAGTGTCACAGGAATGGTTCAAAACATAGACAGTAGGAAAAGTCAGTCTACATGTACTCAAGTCGGCATTGTGCCTTTTGTATTTAATTCCGATGCAATTTCTGTGTTTCATCGTCAATAAGAAAGTCCAAGGGATACAGTAAACCTGGAGTGAAGCATCGGAGTCTATAACTAGTGTCACATGAATGGTTCAAAACATAGACAGTAAGAAGAGTCAGTCTTCTTGTACTTAAGTCGGCATTGTGCCTATTGTATTTAATTCCGATGCTACTTCTGTGTTTCATCGTCAATAAGAAGGTCCAAGGGATACAGTAGACCTGAATTGAAGCATCGGAATCTATAACTAGTGTCACAGGAATGGTTCAAAACATAGACAGTAAGAAGAGTCAGTCTTCTTGTACTTAATTCGGCATTCTGCCTTTTGTATTTAATTCCGATTCAATTTCTGTGTTCCATCGTCAATAAGACGGTCAGAGGGATACAGTAAACCTGAAGTGAAACATCGGAATCTATAACTAGTGGCACAGGAATGGTTCTAAACATAGACAGTTGGAAGAGTCAGTCTTCTTGTACTTAAATCGGGATTGTGCATTTTGTATTTAATTCCGATGCAATATCTGTGTTTCATCGTCAATAAGAGGGTAAAAGGGATACAGTAAACCCGAAATGAACGATCGGAATCCATAACTAGTGTCACAGGAATGGTTCAAAACATGGACAGTAAGAAGAGTCAGATTTCTTGTACTTAATTCGGCATTGAGCCTTTTGTTTCTAATTCCGATGCAATTTCTGTGTTTCATCGTGAATAAGAAGGTCCAAGGGATACAGTAATCCTGAAGTTAAGCATCGGAATCTATAACTAGTGTCACAGGAATAGTTCAAAGCATAGTGAGTAAGAAGAGTCAGTCTTCGTGTATTTAAGTCGGCATTGTGCCTATTGTATTTAATTCCGATGCAATTTCTGTGTTTCATCGTCAATAAGAAGGTCCAAGGAATACAGTAAACCTGGAGGGAAGCATCGGAATCTATAACTAGTGTCACAGGAATGGTTCAAAACATAGACAGTAGGAAGAGTCAGTCTTCTAGTACTTAAGTCGGCATTGTGCCTTATCTATTTAATTTCGATGCCATTCATGTGTTTCATCGTCTATGAGACGGTCAGAGGGATACAGTAAACCTGAAGTGAAACATCGGATCTATAACTAGTGGCACAGGTATGGTTCTAAACATAGGCAGTTGGAAGAGTCAGTCTTCTTGCACTTAAATCGGCATTGTGCATTTTGTATTTAATTCCGATGCAATATCTGTGTTTCATCGTCAATAAGAGGGTCCAAGGGATACAGTAAACCTGAAATGAACGATCGGAATCCATAACTAGTGTCACAGGAATGGTTCAAAACATGGACAGTAAGAAGAGTCAGTCTTCGTGTATTTAAGTCGGCCTTGTGCCTATTGTATTTAATTCCGATGCAATTTCTGTGTTTCATCGTCAATAAGAAGTGCCAAGGAATACAGTTAACCTGAAGTGAATCATGGGAATCTATAACTAGTGTCACAGGTATGATTCAAATTATAGGCAGTAAGAAGAGTCAGTCTTCTTGTACTTAAGTTGGCATTGTGCTTTTTGTATTTAATTCCGATGCAATTTCTGTGTTTCATCGTCAATAAGAAGGTCCAAGGGATACAGTAAACCTGGTGTGAAGCACCGGAATCTATAACTAGTGTCACAGGAATGGTTCAAAACACAGACAGTAAGAAGAGTCATACTTCTTTTACTTAAGTCGGCATTGTGCCTTTTGTATTTAATTCCGATGCTATTTCTGTATTTCATCGTCAATAAGAAGTTTCAAGGGATACAGTAAACCTGGAGTGAAGCATCAGAGTCTATAACTAGTGTCACAGGAATGGTTCCAAACATAGACAGTAAGAAGAGTCAGTCTTCTTGTACTTAATTCGGCATTGAGTCTTTGTATTTAATTCCGATGCAATTTCTGTGTTTCATCGTCAATAAGAAGGTCCAAGGGATACAGTAATCCTGAAGTTAAGCATCAGAATCTATAACTAGTGTCACAGGAATGGTTCAAATCATAGTAAGAAGAGTCAGTCTTCTCGTAGTTAAGTCGGCATTGTGCTTTTTGTATTTAATTCCGATGCAATTTCTGTGTTTCATCGTCAATAAGAAGGTCCAAGGGATACAGTAAACCTGGAGAGGCATCGGAACCTATAACTAGTGTCACAGGGACGGTTCAAAACATAGACAGTAAGATGAGTCAGTATTCTTGTACTAAAGTCGGCATTGTGCCTTTTGTATTTAATTTCTATGCAATTTCTGTGTTTCATAGTCGATAAGAAGGTCCAAGGGATACTGTAAACCTGATATGAACCATCGGAATCTACAACTAGGGTCACAGGAATGGTTCAAAACATAGACAGTAGGAAAAGTCAGACTACATGTACTTAAGTCGGCATTGTGCCTTTTGTATTTAATTCCGATGCAATTTCTGTGTTTCATTGTCAATAAGAAGGTCAGAGGGATACAGTAAATATGATTTGAAGCATCGGAATCTATTTTTGTGTCACAGGAATAGTTCAATTCATAGACAGTAAGAAGGGTAAGTCTTCTTGTACTTAATTCGGCATTGTGCCTTTTGTATTTAATTCTGATGCAATTTCTGTGTTTCATCGTCAATAAGAAGGTCCAAGGGATACAGTAAACCTGGAGTGAAGCATCGGAGTCTATAACTAGTGTCACATGAATGGTTCAAAACATAGACAGTAAGACGAGTCAGATTTCTTGTACTTAATTCGGCATTGAGCCTTTTGTTTCTAATTCCGATGCAATTTCTGTGTTTCATCGTCAATACGAAGGTCCAAGGGATTCAGTAATCCTGAAGTTAAGCATCGGAATCTATAACTAGTGTCACAGGAATAGTTCAAAGCATAGTGAGTAAGAAGAGTCAGTCTTCGTGTATTTAAGTCGGCATTGTGCCTATTGTATTTAATTCCGATGCAAATTCTGTGTTTCATCGTCAATAAGAAGGTCCAAGGAATACAGTAAACCTGGAGTGAAGCATCGGAATCTATAACTAGTGTCACAGGAATGGTTCAAAACATAGACAGTAGGAAGAGTCAGTCTTCTAGTTCTTAAGTCGGCATTGTGCCTTTTCTATTTAATTTCGATGCAATTCATGTGTTTCATCGTCTATGAGACGGTCAGAGGGATACCGTAAACCTGAAGTGAAACATCGGAATCTATAACTAGTGGCACAGGAATGGTTCTAAACATAGGCAGTTGGAAGAGTCAGTCTTCTTGCACTTAAATCGGCATTGTGCATTTTGTATTTAATTCCGATGCAATATCTGTGTTTCATCGTCAATAAGAGGGTCCAAGGGATACAGTAAACCTGAAATGAACGATCGGAATCCATAACTAGTGTCACAGGAATGGTTCAAAACATGGACAGTAAGAAGAGTCAATCTTCTTGTACTTAATTCGGCATTGTGCATTTTGTATTTAATTCCAATGCAATTTCTGTGTATCATCGTCAATAAGAAGGTCCAAGGGATACAGTAAACCTGAAGTGGGGCATCGGAATCTATAACTAGCATCACAGGAATGGTTAAAAACATAGACAGGAAGAAGAGTCAGTCTTCTTGTACTTAAGTCGGCATTGTGCCTATTGTATTTAAATCCGATGCAATTTCTGTGTTTCAGCGTCAATAAGAAGTGCCAAGGGATACAGTAAACCTGGAGTGAAGCATCGGAATCTATAACTAGTGTCCCAGGGATGGTTCAAAACATAGACAGTAAGAAGAGTCAGTCATCTTATACTTAAGTCAGCATTGTGCCTTTTGTAATTAATTCCGATGCAATTTCTGGGTTTCATCGTCAATAAGAAGGTCAGAGGGATACAGTAAACCTGAAGTGAAGCATCGGAATCTATAACTAGTGGCACAGGAGTGGTTCAAAACATAGTCAGTAAGAAGAGTCAGTCTTCTAGTACTTAAGTCGGCATTGTGCTTTTTGTATTTAATTCCGATGCAATTTCTGTGTTTCATCGTCAATAAGAAGGTCCAAGGGATACAGTAAACCTGGAGAGGCATCGGAACCTATAACTAGTGTCACAGGGACGGTTCAAAATATAGACAGTAAGATGAGTCAGTATTCTTGTACTTAAGTCGGCATTGTGCTTTTGTATTTAATTTCTATGCAATTTATGTGTTTCATAGTCGATAAGAAGGTCCAAGGGATACAGTAAACCTGATATGAACCATCGGAATCTACAACTAGGGTCACAGGAATGGTTCAAAGCATAGACAGTAGGAAAAGTCAGTCTACATGTATTTAAGTCGGCATTGTGCCTTTTGTATTTAAATCCGATGCAATTTCTGTGTTTCATTGTCAATAAGAAGGTCAGAGGGATACAGTAAACCTGAATTGAAGCATCGGAATCTATAACTAGTGTCTCAGGAATGGTTCAAACCATAGAGAGTAAGAAGAGTCAGTCCTCTTGTACTTAAGTCGGCATTCTGCCTTTTGTATTTAATTCCGATGCAATTTCTGTGTTTCATCGTCAATAAGACGGTCAGAGGGATACAGTAAACCTGAAGTGAAACATCGGAATCTTTAACTAGTGGCACAGGAATGGTTCTAAACGTAGACAGTTGGAAGAGTCAGTCTTCTTGTACTTAAATCGGGTTTGTGCATTTTGTATTTAATTCCGATGCATTATCTGTGTTTCATCGTCAATAAGAGGGTCCAAGGGATACAGTAAACCCGAAATGAACGATCGGAATCCATAACTAGTGTCACAGGAATGGTTCAAAACATGGACAGTAAGAAGAGTCAGTCTTCTTGTACTTAATTCAGCATTGTGCCTTTTGTATTTAATTCTGATGCAATTTCTGTGTTTCATCGTCAATAAGGAGGTCCAAGGGATAAACTAAACCTGGAGTGAAGCATCGGAGTCTATAACTAGTGTCACAGGAATGGTTCAAAACATAGACAGTAAGAAGTGTTTAGGGTTCTTGTACTTAATTCGGCATTGTGCCTTTTGTATTTAATTCTGATGCAATTTCTGTGTTTCATCGTCAATACGTAGGTCCAAGGGATACAGTAAACCTGGAGTGAATCATCGGAATCTATAACTAGTGTCACAGGAATGGTTCAAATCCCAGACAGTAAGAAGAGTCAGACTTCTTTTACTGAAGTCTTCATTGTGCCTTTTCTATTTAATTCCGATGCAATTTCTGTGTTTCATCGTCAATAACAAGGTCCAAGGGATACAGTAAACCTGAAATGAACGATCGGAATCCATAACTAGTGTCACAGGAATGGTTCAAAACATGGACAGTAAGAAGAGTCAGTCTTCTTGTACTTAATTCGGCATTGTGCCTTTTGTATTTAATTCCGATGCAATTTCAGTGTTTCATTGTCAATAAGAAGGTCCAAGGGATACAGTAATCCTGAAGTTAAGCATCGGAATCTATAACTAGTGTCACAGGAATGGTTCAAACACAGACTGTCGGAAGAGTCAGTCTTCTTGTGCACTAGTCGGCATGGTGCACTTTGTATTTAATTCTGATGCAATTTCTGTGTTTCATCGTCAATAACAAGGTCCAAGGAATACATTAAACCTGGAGTGAAGCATCGGAATCTATAACTAGTGTCACAGGAATGGTTCAAATCATAGACAGTAGGAAGAGTCAGTCTTCTAGTACTTAAGTCGGCATTGTGCCTTTTCTATCTAATTCCGATGCAATTTCTGTGTTTCATCGTCAATAAGACGGTCAGAGGGATACAGTAAACCTGAAGTGAAGCATCGGTATCTATAACTAGTGGCACAGGAATGGTTCTAAACATAGACAGTTGGAAGAGTCAGTCTTCTTGTACTTAAATCGGCATTGTGCATTTTGTATTTAATTCCGATGCAATATCTGTGTTTCATCGTCAATAAGAAGGTCCAAGGGATACAGTAAACCTGAAATGAACGATCGGAATCCATAACTAGTGTCACAGGAATGGTTCAAAACATGGACAGTAAGAAGAGTCAGTGTTCTTGTATTTAATTCGGCATTGTGCCTTTTGTATTAATTCTGATGCAATTTCTGTGTTTCATTGTCAACAAGAAGGTCCAAGGGATACAGTAAACCTGGAGTGAAGCATCGGAGTCTATAACTAGTGTCACAGGAATGGTTCAAAACATAGACAGTAAGAAGTGTTTAGTCTTCTTGTACTTAATTCGGCATTGTGCCTTTTGTATTTAATTCTGATGCAATTTCTGTGTTTCATCGTCAATGAGAAGGTCAGAGGGATACAGTAAACCTTAAGTGAGGCATCGGAATCTATAACTAGTGTCACAGGAATGGTTAAAAACATAGACAGGAAGAAGAGTCAGTCTTCTTGTACTTAAGTCGGCATTGTGCCTATTGTATTTAATTCCGATGCAATTTCTGTGTTTCATCGTCAATAAGAAGGTCCAAGGGATACAGTAAACCTGGAGTGGAGCATCGGAATCTATAACTAGTGTCCCAGGATGGTTCGAAACATAGACAGTAAGAAGAGTCAGTCATCTTATACTTAAGTCAGCATTGTGCCTTTTGTAATTAATTCCGATGCAATTTCTGTGTTTCATCTTCAATAAGAAGGTCAGAGGGATACAGTAAACCTGGAGCGAAGCATCGGAACCTATAACTAGTGTCTCAGGGACGGTTCAAACATAGACAGTAAGATGAGTCAGTATTCTTGTACTTAAGTCGGCATTGTGCCCTTTTCTATTTTATTCCCATGCAATTTCTGTGTTACATCGTCAATAAGAAGGTTCAAGGGATACAGTAATCCTGAAGTTAAGCATCGCAATCAATAACTAGAGTCACAGGAATGGTTCAAAACATAGTCAGTAAGAAGAGTCAGTTTTTCTTGTACTTAAGGCGGCATTGTGCCTTTTATATTTAATTCCGATGCAATTTCTGTGTTTCATCGTCAATACGAAGGTCCAAGGGATACAGTAAACCTGGAGTGAAGCGCCGGAAACTATAACTAGTGTCACAGGAATGGTTCAAAACATAGACTGTCGGGAAGAGTCTGTCTTCTTGTACATTAGTCAGCATTGTGCCTTTTGTATTTACTTTCGATGCAATTTCTGTGTTTCATCGTCAATAAGAAGGTCCAAGGGATACAGTAAACCTGAGTGAAGCTTCGGAAACTATAACTAGTGTCACAGGAATGGTTCAAAACATAGACACTAGGAAGACACAGTCTTCTAGTACTTAAGTCGGCATTGTGCCTTTTCCATTTAATTCCAATGCAATATCTGTGTTTCATCGTCAATAAGAAGGTCCAAGGGATACAGTAAACCTGAAATGAACGTTCGGAATCCATAACTAGTGCCACAGGATTGGTTCAAATAATAGACAGTAGGAAAAGTCTGTCTACATGTACTTAAGTCGGCATTGTGCCCATTGTATTTAATTCCGATGCAATTTCTGTGTTTCATCGTCAATAAGAAAGTCATAGGGATACAGTATACATCGAGTGAAGAATCGGACTCTATAACTAGTGTCACAGGGATGGTTCAAAACATAGACAGTAAGAAGAGTCAGTCTTCTTGTACTTAAGTCGGCATTGTGCCTTTTGTATTTAATTCCGATGCAATTTCTGTGTTTCATCGTCAATAAGAAGGTCAGAGGGATACAGTAATCCTGAAGTGAAGCATCGGAATTTGTGACTAGTGTCACGGGAATGGTTCAAAACATAGACAGTAGGAAGAGTCAGTCTCTTGTACTTAAGTCGGCATTGTGCCTTTTGTATTTAATTCCGATGCAATTTCTGTGTTTCATCGTCAATAAGACGGTCAGAGGGATACAGTAGACCTAAATTGAAGCATCGTAATCTATAACTAGTGTCACAGGAATGGTTCAAAACATAGACAGTAAGAAGAGTCAGTCTTCTTGTACTTAAGTCGGTATTGAGCCTTTTCTATTTAATTCTGATGCAATATCTGTGTTTCATCGTCCTATAAGAAGGTCAGAGGGATACAGTAAACCTGAACTGAAGCATCGGAATCTATAAGTAGTGTCACAAGAATGGTTCAAAGCATAGACAGTAAGAAGAGTCAGTCTTCTTGTACTTAAGTCGGTATTGAGCCTTTTCTATTTAATTCCGATGCAATATCTGTGTTTCATCGTCAATAAGAAGGTCCAAGGTATACAGTAAACCTGGAGTGAAGCATCGGAATCTATAACTTGAGTCACAGGAATGGTTCAAACCATAGACAGTAAGAAGAGTCAGACTTCTTTTACTTAAGTCGGCATTGTGCCTTTTGTATTTAATTCCGATGCTATTTCTGTGTTTCATCGTCAACAAGAAGGTCCAAGGGATACAGTAAAACTGGAGTGAAGCATCGGAGTCTATAACTAGTGTCACAGGAATGGTTCAAATCATAGACAGTAAGGAGAGTAAGTCTTCTTGTACTTCATTCGGCATTGTGCCTTTTGTATTTGATTCTGATGCAATTTCTGTGTTTCATTGTCATTAAGAAGGTCAGAGGGATACTGTAAACCTGAAGTGAAGCATAGGAATCTATAACTAGTGTAACAGGAATGGTTCCAAACATAGTCAGTAAGAAGAGTCAGACTTGTTTTACTTAAGTGGGCATTGTGCCTTTTGTATTTAATTCCGATGCTATTTCTATGTTTCATCGTCAATAAGAAGGTCCAAGGGATACAGTAAACCTGGAGTGCAGCATCGGAGTCTATAACTAGTGTCACAGGAATGGTTCAAAACATAGACAGTAGGAAGAGTCAGTCTTCTTGTACTTAATTCGGCATTGTGCTTTTTCTATTTAATTCCGATGCAATTTCTGTGTTTCATCGTCAATAAGAAGGGCCAAGGGATACAGTAAACCTGAAGTGAAGCATCGCATTAAAAAACTAGTGTCACAGGAATGGTTCAAACATAGTCAGTAAGAAGAGTCAGTCATCTTGTACTTAATTCGGTATTGCGCCTTTTGTATTTAATTGCGATGCAATTTCTGTGTTTCATTGTCAATAAGAAGGTCCAATTGATACAGTAAACCTGAAGTGAATCATCGGAATTTATGACTAGTGTCACAGGAATGGTTCAAAAATAGACACTAGGGAGAGTCAGTCTTCTTGTACTTGAGTCGGCAATTTGCATTTTGTATGTAATTCCGATGCAATTTCTGTGTTTCATCGTCAAGAAGAAGGTCCAAGGGATACAGTAAACCTGGAGTGAAGCATCGGAGTCTATAACTAGTGTCACAGGAAAGGTTCAAACATAGACAGTAAGAAGAGTCAGTCTTCTTGTTCTTAATTCGGCATTGGGCCTTTTGTATGTAATTCCGATGCAATTTCTGTGTTTCATCGTCAATAAGAAGGTCAGAGGGATACAGTAAACATGAAATGAAGCATCGGAATCTATAAGTAGTGTCACAGGAATGGTTCAAAACATAGTCAGTAAGAAGCGTCAGCCTTCTTGTACTTAAGTCGGCACTGTGCTTTTTGTATTTAATTCCGATGCAATTTCTGTGTTTCATCGTCAACAAGTAGGTCCAAGGGATACAGTAAACCTGGAGTGAAGCATCGGAATCTATAACTAGTCTCACAGGGACGGTTCAAATCACAGACAGTAAGATGAGTCAGTCTTCTTGTACTTAATTCGGCATTGTGCCTTTTGTATGTAATTCCGATGCAATTTCTGTGTTTCATCGTCAATAAGAAGGTCAGAGGGATACAGTAAACATGAAATGAAGCATCGGAATCTATAAGTAGTGTCACAGGAATGGTTCAAATCATAGACAGCAAGAAGAGTCAGTCATCTTATACTTAAGTCAGCATTGTGCCTTTTGTAATTAATACCGATGCAATTTCTGTGTTTCATCGTCAATAAGAAGGTCAGTGGGATACAGTAAACCTGAAGTGAAGCATCGGAATCTATAACTAGTGGCACAGGAATGGTTCAAAACATAGTCAGTAAGAAGAGTCAGTCTTCTAGTACTTAAGACGCCATTGTGCTTTTTGTATTTAATTCCGATGCAATTTCTGTGTTTCATCGTCAATATGAAGGTCCAAGGGATACAGTAAACCTGGAGCGAAGCATCGGAACCTATAACTAGTGTCTCAGGGACGGTTCAAACATAGACAGTAAGATGAGTCAGTATTCTTGTACTTAAGTCGGCATTGTGCCTTTTCTATTTTATTCCGATGCAATATCTGTGTCACATCGTCAATAAGAAGGTCCAAGGGGTACAGTAATCCTGAAGTTAAGCATCGCAATCTATAACTAGTGTCACAGGAATGGTTCAAAACATAGTCAGTAAGAAGAGTCAGTCTTCTTGTAGTTAAGTCGACATTGTGCCTTTTGTATTTAATTTCTATGCAATTTCTGTGTTTCATAGTCGATAAGAAGGTCCAAGGGATGCAGTAAACCTGATATGAACCATCGGAATCTACAACTAGTGTCACAGGAATGGTTCAAAACATAGACAGTAGGAAAAGTCAGTCTACATGTACTTAAGACGGCATTGTGCCTTTTGTATTTAATTCCGATGCAATTTCTGTGTTTCATCGTCAATAAGAAGGTCAGAGGGATACAGTAAATCTGATGTGAACCATCGGAATCTATAACTAGTGTCACAGGAATAGTTCCAAACATAGTCAGTAAGAAGAGTCAGTTTTCGTGTACTGAAGTCGGCATTGTGCCTATTGTATTTAATTCCGATCCCATTTCTGTATTTCATCGTCAATAAGATGGTCCAAGGGATGCAGTAGACCTGAATTGAAGCATCGGAATCTATAACTAGAGTCACAGAAATGGTTCAACACATAGACTGTAAGAAGAGTCAGTTTTCTTGTACTTAAGGCGGCATTGTGCCTTATATATTTAATTCCGATGCAAATTTCTGTGTTTCATCGTCAATAAGAAAGTCCAAGGGATACAGTAAACCTTGAGTGAAGCACCGGAATCTATAACTAGTGTCACAGGAACGGTTCAAAACATAGACTGTCGGAAGAGTCAGTCTTCTTGTACATTAGTCGGCATTGTGCCTTTTGTATTTAATTCCGATGCAATGTCTGTGTTTCATCGTCAATAAGAAGGTCCAAGGGATACAGTAAACCTGGAGTGAAGCATCGGAATCTCTAACTAGTGTCACAGCAATGGTTCAAATCAAAGACAGTAGGAAGAGTCAGTCTTCTAGTACTTAAGTCGACGTTGCGCCTTTTCTATGTAATTCCGATGCAATTTCTGTGTGTCATCGTCAATAAGACGGTCAGAGGGATACAGTAAACCTGAAGTGAAGCATCGGAATCTCTAACTAGTGGCACAGGAATGGTTTAAAGCATAGACAGTTGGGAAGAGTCAGCCTTCTTGTACTTAAGTCGGCATTGTGCCTTTTGTATTTAATTCCAATGCAATATCTGTGTTTCATCGTCAATAAGAAGGTCCAAGGGATACAGTAAACCTGAAATCATAGACAGTAGGAAAGTCAGTCTACATGTACTTAAGTCGGCATTGTGCCTTTTGTATTTATTCCGATGCAATTTCTGTGTTTCATCGTCGATAAGAAGGTCAGAGGGATACATAAACCTGATGTGAAGCATCGGAATCTATAACTAGTGTCACAGGAATGGTTCCAACACAGACTGTAAGAAGAGTCAGTCTTCTTGTACTTAAGTCGGTATTGTGCATTTTGAATTTAATTCCGAAGCAATTTCTGTGTTTCATCGTCTATAAGAAGGTCAGAGGGATACAGTAAACCTGAAGTGAAGCATCGGAATCTATAACTAGAGTCACAGGAATGGTTCAAAACATAGACAGTAAGAAGAGTCAGTTTTCTTGTACTTAAGGGCGGCATTGTGCCTTTTATATTTAATTCCGATTCAGTTTCTGTGTTTCATCGTCAATACGAAGGTGCAAGGGATACAGTAAACCTGGAGTAAAGCGCTGGAAACTATAACTAGTGTCACAGGAATGGTTCAATACATAGACTGTCGGAAGAGTCAGTCTTCTTGTACATTAGTCCAGCATTGTGCCTTTTGTATTTAATTTCGATGCAATTTATGTGTTTCATCGTCAATAAGAGGTCCAAGGGATACAGTAAACCTCGAGTGAAGCTTCGGAATCTTTAACTAGTGTCACAGGAATGGTTTAAACCATAGACAGTAGGAAGACACAATCTTCTAGTACTTAAGTCGGCATTGTGCCTTTTCCATTTTATTCCGATGCAATTTCTGTGTTTCATCGTCAACAAGACGGTCAGAGGGATACAGTAAACCTGAAGTGGCGCATCGGAATCTATAACTAGTGGCACAGGAATGGTTTAAAACATAGACAGTTGGAAGAGTCAGCCTTCTTGTACTTAAGCCGCATTGTGCCTTTTGTATTTAATTCCGATGCAATATCTGTGTTTCATCGTCAATAAGAAGGTCCAAGGGATACAGTAAACCTGAAATGAACGTTGGGAATCCATAACTAGTGTCACAGGATTGGTTCAAATTATAGACAGTAGGAAAAGTCAGTCTACATGTACTTAAGTCGGCATTGTGCCCTTTGTATTTAATTCCGATGCAATTTCTGTGTTTCATCGTCAAAAGAAGGTCATAGGGATACAGTATACCTGGAGTGAAGAATCGGACTCTATAACTAGTGTCACAGGGATGGTTCAAAACATAGGCAGTAAGAAGAGTCAGTCTTCTTGTACTTAAGTCGGGCATTGTGCCTTTTGTATTTAATTCCGATGCAATTTCTGTGTTTCATCGTCAATAAGAAGGTCAGAGGGATACAGTAATCCTGAAGTGAAGCAACGGAATTTGCGACTAGTGTCACGGGAATGGTTCAAAACATAGACAGTAGGAAGAGTCAGTCTTCTTGTACTTAAGTCGGCATTGTGCCTTTTGTATTTAATTCCGATGCAATTTCTGTGTTTCATCGTCAATAAGACGGTCAGAGGGATACAGTAGACCTGAATTGAAGCACCGGAAACTATAACTAGTGTCACAGGAATGGTTCAAAACATAGACAGTAAGAAGAGTCAGTCTTCTTGTACTTAAGTCGGTATTGTGCCTTTTGTATTTAATTCCGATGCAATGTCTGTGTTTCATCGTCAATAAGACGGTCAGAGGGATACAGTAAACCTGGAGTGAAGCACCAGAATCTATAACTAGTGTCACAGGAATGGTTCAAAACATAGACAGTAGGAGAGTCAGCTTGCTTGTACTTGAGTCGGCATTGTGCTTTTGTATTTAATTCCGATGCAATATCTGTGTTTCATCGTCAATAAGAAGGTCCAAGGGATACAGTAAACCTGAAATGAACTATCGGAATCCATAACTAGTGTCACAGGAATGGTTCAAATCATAGACAGTAGGAAAAGTTAGCCTACATGTACTTAAGTCGGCATTGTGCTTTTTGTATTTAATTCCGATGCAATTTCTGTGTTTCATCGACAATAAGAAGGACAGTCAGAGGGATACATAAACCTGATGTGAAGCATCGGAATCTATAACTAGTGTCACAGGAATGGTTCAAAACATAGACAGTAAGAAGAGTCAGTCTACTTGTACTTAAGTGGGTATTGAGCCTTTTCTATTTAATTCCGATGCAATTTCTGTGTTTCATCGTCTATAAGAAGGTCAGAGGGATACAGTAAACCTGAAGTCAAGCATCGGAATCTATAACTAGTGTCACAGGAATGGTTCAAAACATAGAGAGTTGGAAGATTCAGTCTTCTTGTACTTATGTCTGCATTGTGCCTTTTCTATTTAATTCCGATGCATTTTCTCTGTTTCATCGTCAATAAGACGGTCAGAGGGATACAGTAAACCTGAAGTGAAGCATCGAAATCTATGCCTAGTGTCACAGGAATGGTTCAAACATAGACAGTAAGAAAAGTCAGTCTTCTTGTACTTAAGTCGGTATTGTGCCTTTTGTATTTAATTCCGATGCAATTTCTGTGTTTCATCGTCAATAGGAAGGTACAAGGGATACAGTAAACCTGAAGTGAATCATCGGAATCTATAACTAGTATCACAAAAATGGTTCAAACACAGTCAGTAAGAAGAGTGAGCCTTCTTGTACTTAAGTCATCATTGTGCCTTTTCTGTTTAATTCTGATGCAATTTCTGTGTTTCATCGTCAATAAGAAGGTCCAAGGTATACAGTAAACCTGGAGTGAAGCATCGGAATCTATAACTAGTGTCACAGGAATGGTTCAAACCATAGACACTAAGGAGAGTCAGACTTGTTTTACTTAAGTGGGCATTGTGCCTTTTGTACTTAATTCCGATGCTATTTCTATGTTTCATCGTCAATAAGAAGGTCCAAGGGATACAGTAAACCTGGAGTGAAGCATCGGAGTCTATAACTAGTGTCACAGGAATGGTTCAAATCATAGACAGTAGGAAGAGTCAGTCTTCTTGTACTTAATTCGGCATTGTGCTTTTTCTATTTAATTCCGATGCAATTTCTGTGTTTCATCGTCAATAAGAAGGGGCCAAGGGATACAGTAAACCTGAAGTGAAGCATCGCAATAAAAAACTAGTGTCACAGGAATTGTTCAAAACATAGTCAGTAAGAAGAGTCAGTCATCTTGTACTTAATTCGGTATTGCGCCTTTTGGATTTATCTGCGATGCAATTTCTGTGTTTCATTGTCAATAAGAAAGTCCAATTGATAAAGTAAACCTGAAGTGAATCATCGGAATCTATGACTAGTGTCACAGGAATGGTTCAAAAATAGATACTAGGAAGAGTCAGTCCTCTTGTACTTAAGTCGGCAATTTGCATTTTGTATGTAATTCCGATGCAATTTCTGTGTTTCATGGTCAAGAAGAAGGTCCAAGGGATACAGTAAACCTGGAGTGAAGCATCGGAGTCTATAACTAGTGTCACAGGAAAGGTTCAAACATAGACAGTAAGGAGAGTCAGTCTTCTTGTACTTAATTCGGCATTGTGCATTTTGTATGTAATTCCGATGCAATTTCTGTGTTTCATCGTCAATAAGAAGGTCAGAGGGATACAGTAAAAATGAAATGAAGCATCGGAATCAATAACTAGTGTCACAGGAATGTTTCAAAACATAGTCAGTAAGAAGAGTCAGTCTTCTTGTACTTAAGTCGGCATTGTGCCTTTTGTATTTAATTCTGATGCAATTTCTGTGTTTCATGGTCAATAAGAAGGTCCAAGGGATACAGTAATCCTGAAGTTAAGCATCGGAATCTATGACTAGTGCCACAGGTATTGATCATAACATAGTTAGTAAGAAGAGTCAGTCTTCTTGTACTTAAGTCGGTATTGTGCCTTTTGTATTTAATTCCGATACAATTTCTGTGTTTCATCGTCAATAAGAAGGTCCAAGGGATACAGTAAACCTGAAGTGAAGCATCGGTATCTATAACCAGTGTCACAGGAATGGTTCAAAACTTAGACAGTGGTAAGAGTCAGTGTTCTTGTACTTAAGTCGGCATTGTGCCTATTGTATTTAATTCCTATGCAATTTCTGTGTTTTCATCGTCAATAAGAAGGTCAGAGGGATACAGTAAACCTGAAGTGCAGCATCGGAATCTATAACTAGTGTCACAGAAATGGTTCAAAACATAGTCAGTAAGAGGAGTCAGTTTTCTTGTACTTAAGCCGCGTTGTGCCTTTTGTATTTACTTCCGACGCAATGTCTGTGTTTCAACGTCAATAAGAAGGTCCAAGGGATACAGCAAACCTGGAGTGAAGCATCGGAATGTATAACTAGTGTCACAGAGACGGTTCAAACATAGTCAGTAAGAGGAGTCAGTTTTCTTGTACTTAAGTCCACGTTGTGCCTTTTGTATTTACTTCCGATACAATTTCTGTGTTTCATCGTCAACAAGAAGGTCCAAGGGATACAGTAAACCTGAAGTGAAGCATCGGAATCTATAACTTGTGGCACAGGAATGGTTTACATCATAGACAGTTGGAAGAGTCAGCCTTCTTGTACTTAAGTCGGCATTGTGCCTTTTGTATTTAATTCCGATGGAATTTCTGTGTTTCATCGTCAATAAGAAGGTCAGAGGGATACAGTAAACCTGAAGTGAAGCATCGGAATCTATAACTAGAGTCACAGGAATGGTTCAAAACATAGACAGTTAGAAGAGTCAGTCTTCTTGTACTTAAGTCGGCATTGTGCCTTTTGTATTTAATTCCGATGCAGTTGCTGTGTTTCATCGTCAATAACAAGGTCCAAGGGATACAGTAATCCTGAAGTTAAGCATCGGAATCTATGACTAGTGCCACAGGTATTGTTCAAAACATAGTCAGTAAAAAGAGTCTGTCTTCTTGTACTTAAGTCGGTATTGTGCCTTTTGAATTCAATTCCGAAACAATTTCTGTGTTTCATCGTCAATACGAAGGTCTAAGGGATACAGTAAACCTGAAGTGATGCATCGGAATCTATAACTAATGTCACAGGAGTGGTTCAAAACTTAGACAGTGGGAGGTGTCAGTCTTCTTGTACTTAAGTCGGCATTGTGCCTATTGTATTTAATTCCGATGCAATTTCTGTGTTTCATCGTCAATAAGAAGAAAAAGGGACACAGTAAACCTGGAGTGAAGCATCGGAATCTATAACTAGTGTCACAGGAATGGTTCAAAACATAGACAGTCGGAAAAGTCAGTCTTCTTGTACTTAAGTCGGCATTGTGCATTTTGTATTTAATTCCGATGCAATGTCTGTGTTTCAACGTCAATAAGAAGGTCGAAGGGATACAGCATACCTGGAGTGAAGCATCGGAATGTATAACTAGTGTCACAGAGACGGTTGAAAACATAGACAGTAAGATGAGTCAGTATTCCTGTGCTTAAGTCGGCATTGTGCCTTTTCTATTTAATTCCGATGCAATTTATGTGTTTCATCGTCAATAAGAGGGTCCGGGGGATACAGTAACCCTGAAGTGAAGCATCGGAAACTAAAACTAGTGTCACAGGAATGGTTCAAAACATAGACTGTCAGAAGAGTCAGTCTTCTTGTACTTTAGTCGGCTTGTGCCTTTTGTATTTAATTCCGATGCAATATCTGTGTTTCATCGGCAATAGGCAAGTCTGAGGAATACAGTAATTCTGAAGTTAAGCATCGGGATCTGTGACTAGTGTCACAGGAATGGTTCAAAACATAGTCAGTAAGAAGAGTCAGTCTTCTTGTACTTAAGTCGGTATTGTGCCTTTTGTATTTAATTACGATGCAATTTCTGTGTTTCATCGTCTATAAGATTGTCCAAGGGATACAGTAAACCTGAAGTGAAGCATCGGAATCTATGACTGGTGTCACAGGAGTGGTTCAAAACATAGACAGTAGGAACAGTCAGTCTTCTTGTAGTTAAGTCGGCATTGTGCCAATTGTATTTAACTCCGATGCAATTTCTGTGTATCATCGTCCATAAGAAGGTCATAGGGATACAGTAAAACCTGGAGTGAAGCATCGGAATCTGTAACTAGTGTCACAGGGGTGGTTCAAAACATAGACAGTAAGAAGAGTCAGTCTTCTTGTACTTAATTCGGCATTGTGCCTTTTTGTATTTAATTCCGATGCAATTTCTGTGTTTCATCGTCAATAAGAAGGTCAGAGGGATACAGTAAAATTGATATGAAGCATCGGAATCTATAACTAGTGTCACTGGAATGGTTCAAAGCATAGTCAGTAAGAAGAGTCAGTCTTCTTGTACTTATGTCGGTATTGTGCCTTTTGTATTTAATTCCGATACAATTTCTGTGTTTCATCGTCTACAAGAAGGTCCAAGGGATACAGTAAACCTGAAGTGAAGCATCGGAATCTATGACTAGTGTCACAGGAGTGGTTCAAAACATAGACAGCAGGAACAGTCAGTCTGCTTGTAGTTAAGTCGGCATTGTGCCTATTGTATTTAACTCCGATGCAATTTCTGTGTCTCATCGTCCATAAGAAGGTCATAGGGATACAGTAAAACCTGGAGTGAAGCATCGGAATCTGTAACTAGTGTCACAGGGATGGTTCAAAACATAGACAGTAAGAAGAGTCAGGCTTCTTGTAGTTAAGTCGGCATTGTGCCTTTTCTATTCAATTCCAATGCAATTTCTGTGATTCATCGTCAATACGAAGGTCAGAGGGATACAGTAAACCTTAAGTGAAGCATCGGAATCCATAACTAGTGTTTCACGAATGGTTCAAAACATAGACAGTTGGAAGAGTCAGTTTTCTTGTACTTAAGTCGGCCGTGTGCCTTTTGTATTTAATTCCGATGCAATTTCTGTGTTTCATCGTCAATAAGAAGGTCCAAGGGATACAGTAAACCTGAAATGAACCATCGGAATCTATAACTAGTGTCACAGGAATGGTTCAAAACATAGTCAGTAAGAAGAGTCAGTCTTCTTGTACTTAAGTCGGCATTGTGGCTTTTGTATATAATTCCGATGCAATTTGTGTGTTACATCGTCAATAAGAAGGTCCAAGGGATACAGTAAACCTGATGTCAAGCATCGGAATCTATAACTAGTGTCACAGGAATGGTTCAAAACATAGACAGTAGGAAGAGTCAGTCTTCTTGTACTTAAGTCGGTATTGTGCCTTTTCTATTTAATTCCGATGCAATTTCTGTGTTTCATCGTCTATAAGAAGGTCAGAGGGATACAGTAAACCTGAACTGAAGCATCGGAATCTATAACTAGTGTCACAGGAATGATTCAAAACATAGAGAGTAGGAAGATTCAGTTTTCTTGCACTTAAGTCGGCATTGTGCCTATTGTATTTCATTCCGATGCAATTTCTGTGTTTCATCGTCCATAAAAAGGTCCGAGGGATACAGTAAACCTCAAGTGAAGCATCTGAATAAAAAACTAGTGTCACAGGAATGGTTCAACACATACACAGTAAGAAGAGCCAGTCTTCTTGTACTTAATTCGGCATTGTGCCTTTTGTATTTAATTCCGATGCAATTTCTGTGTTTCATCGTCAATAAGAAGGTCACAATGATACAGTAAACCTGAAATGCAGCATCGGAATCTATAACTAGTGTCACAGGAATGGTTCAAAACATAGTCAGTAAGAGGAGTCAGTCTTCTTGTACTTAAGTCGGCGTTGTGCCTTTTGTATTTAATTCCGATGCAATGTCTGTGTTTCAACGTCAATAAGAAGGTCCAAGCGATACAGCAAACCTGGAGTGAAGCATCGGAATGTATAACTAGTGTCACAGAGACGGTTCAAAACATAGACAGTAAGATGAGTCAGTATTCCTGTACTTAAGTCGGCATGGTGCCTTTTCTATAAAATTCCGATGCAATTTATGTGTTTCATCGTCAATAAGAAGGTCCAAGGGATACAGTAAACCTGAAGTGAAGCATCGGAAGCTAAAACTAGTGTCACAGGAATGGTTCAAAACATAGACTGTCAGAAGAGTCAGTCTTCTCGTACTTAAGTCGGTATTGTGCCTTTTGTATTTAATTCCGATGCAATTTCTGTGTTTCATCGTCTATAAGAAGGTCCAAGGGATACAGTAAACCTGAAGTGATGCATCGAAATCTATGACTAGTGTCACAGGTGTGGTTCAAAACATAGACGGTAGGAACAGTCAGTCTTCTTGTACTTAAGTCGGCATTGTGCCTATTGTTTTTATTTCCGATGCAATATCTGTGTTTCATCGTCAATAAGAAGGTCATAGGGATACAGTAAACCTGGAGTGATGCATCGGAATCAATAACTAGTGTCACAGGGATGGTTCAAAACATAGACAGTAAGAAGAGTCAGTCTTCTAGTACTTAATTCGGCATTGTGCCTTTTGTATTTAATTCCGGTGGAATTCTGTGATTCATCGTCAATAAGAAGGCCATAGGGATACAGTAAACCTGAAGTGAAGCATCGGAATCTATAACTAGTGTCACAGGAATGGTTCAACACATTGACAGTAAGTAGAGTCAGTCTTCTTGTACTTAATTCGGCATTGTGCCTTTTGTATTTAATTCCGATGCAATTTCTGTGTTTCATCGTCAATAAGAAGGTCCAAGGGATACAGTAGTTCTGGAGTGAAGCATCGGAATCTATAACTAGTGTCACACGGACGGTTCAAATCATAGAAAGTAAGATGAGTCAGTATTCTTGTACTTAAGTCGGCATTGTGCCTTTTGTATTTACTTCCGATGCAATTTCTGTGTTTCATCGTCAACAAGAAGGTCCAAGGGATACAGTAAACCTGAAGTGAAGCATCGGAATCTATAACTAGTGGCACAGGAATGGTTTAAATGATAGACAGTTGGAAGAGTCAGCCTTCTTGTACTTAAGTCGGCATTGTGCCTTTTGTATTTAATTCCGATGTAATTTCTGTGTTTCATCGTCAATAAGAAGGTCAGAGGGATACAGTAAACCTGAAGTGAAGCATCGGAATCTATAACTAGAGTCACAGGAATGGTTCAAAACATAGACAGTGAGAAGAGTCAGTCTTCTTGTACTTAAGTCGGCATTGTGCCTTTTGTATTTAATTCCGATGCAATTGCTGTGTTTCATCGTCAATAACAAGGTCCAAGGGATACAGTAATCCTGAAGTTAAGCATCGGAATCTATGACTAGTGCCACAGGCATTGTTCAAAACATAGTCAGTAAGAAGAGTCTGTCTTCTTGTACTTAAGTCGGTATTGTGCCTTTTGTAATCAATTCCGATACAATTTCTGTGTTTCATCGTCAATACGAAGGTCCAAGGGATACAGTAAACCTGAAGTGATGCATCGGAATCTATAACTAGTGTCACAGGAATGGTTCAAAACCTAGACAGTGGGAAGTGTCAGTCTTCTTGTACTTAAGTCGGCATTGTGCCTATTGTATTTCATTCCGATGCAATTTCTGTGTTTCATCGTCAATAAGAAGGTCCAAGGGACACAGTAAACCTGGAGTGAAGCATCGGAATCTATAACTAGTGTCACAGGAATGGTTCAAAACATAGACAGTCGGAAAAGTCAGTCTTCTTGTACTTAAGTCGGCATTGTGCCTTTTGTATTTAGTTCCGATGCAATGTCTGTGTTTCATCGTCAATAAGAAGGTCGGAGGGATACAGTAAACCTGAAGTTAAGCATCGGAATCTATAACTAGTGTCACGGGAATGGTTCAACACATAGACAGTAAGAAGAGTCAGTCTTCTTGTACTTAATTCGGCATTGTGCCTTTTGTATTTAATTCCGATGAAATTTCTGTGTTTCATCGTCAATAATAAGGTCAGAGGGATACAGTAAACCTGAAGTGCAGCATCGGAATCTATAACTAGTGTCACAGAAATGGTTCAAAACATAGTCAGCAGGAAGAGTCAGTCTTCTTGTACTTAAGTCGGCGTTGTGCCTTTTGTATTTAATTCCGATGCAATGTCTGTGTTTCAACGTCAATAAGAGGGTCCAAGGGATACAGCAATCCAGGAGTGAAGCATCGGAATGTATAACTAGTGTCACAGAGACGGTTGAAAACATAGACAGTAAGATGAGTCAGCTTTCCTGTACTTAAGTCGGCATTGTGCCTTTTCTATTTAATTCCGATGCAATTTATGTGTTTCATCGTCAATAAGAGGGTCCGAGGGATACAGTAAACATGAAGTGAAGCATCGGAAGCTAAAACTAGTGTCACAGGAATGGTTCAAAACATAGACTGTCAGAAGAGTCAGTCTTCTTGTACTTTAGTCGGCTTGTGCCTTTTGCATTTAATTCCGATGCAATATCTGTGTTTCATGGGCAATAGGAAGGTCTGAGGAATACAGTAATTCTGAAGTTAAGCATCGGGGTCTGTGACTAGTGTCACAGGAATGGTTCAAAACATAGTCAGTAAGAAGAGTCAGTCTTCTTTTACTTAAGTCGGTATTGTGCCTTTTGTATTTAATTCCGGTGCAATTTCTGTGTTTCATCGTCTATAAGAAGGTCCAAGGGATACAGTAAACGTGAAGTGAAGCATCGGAATCTATGACTAGTGTCACAGGAGTGGTTCAAAACATAGACAGTAGGAACAGTCACTCTTCTTGTTGTTAAGTCGGCATTGTGCCAATTGTATTTAACTCCGATGCAATTTCTGTGTCTCATCGTCCATAAGAAGGTCAGAGGGATACAGTAAAATTGATGTGAAGCATCGGAATCTATAACTAGTGTCACTGGAATGGTTCAAAACATAGTCAGTAAGAAGAGTCAGTCTTCTTGTACTTATGTCGGAATTGTGCCTTTTGTATTTAATTCCGATGCAATTCCTGTGTTTCATCGTCAACACGAAGGTCCAAGGGATACAGTAACCTGGAGTGAAGCATCGGAATCTATAACTAGTGTCACAGGGACGGTTCAAAACATAGACAGTAAGATGAGTCAGTATTCTTGTACTTTAGTCGGCATTCTGCTTTTTGTATTTATTTCCAATTCAATTTCTGTGTTTCATCGTCAGTAAGAAGGTCAGTGGGATACAGTAATCCTGAAGTTAAGCATCGGAATCTATAACTAGTGTCACAGGAAAGGTTCAAAACATAGTCAGTAAGAAGAGTCAGTCTTCTTGTAGTTAAGTCGGCATTGTGCCTTTTCTATTCAATTCCAATGCAATTTCTGTGATTCATCGTCAATACGAAGGTCAGAGGGATACAGTAAACCTTAAGTGAAGCATCGGAATCCATAACTAGTGTTTCACGAATGGTTCAAAACATAGACAGTTGGAAGAGTCAGTTTTCTTGTACTTAAGTCGGCCGTGAGCCTTTTGTATTTAATTCCGATGCAATTTCTGTGTTTCATCGTCAATAAGAAGATCCAAGGGATACAGTAAACCTGAAATGAACCATCGGAATCTATAACTAGTGTCACAGGAATGGTTCAAAACATAGTCAGTAAGAAGAGTCAGTCTTCTTGTACTTATGTCGGAATTGTGCCTTTTGTATATAATTCCGATGCAATTTGTGTGTTACATCGTCAATAAGAAGGTCCGAGGGATACAGTAAACCTGATGTCAAGCTTCGGAATCTATAACTAGTGTCACAGGAATGGTTCATAACATAGACAGTAGGAAGAGACAGTCTTCTTGTACTTAAGTCGGTATTGTGCCTTTTCTATTTAATTCCGATGCAATTTCTGTGTTTCATCGTCTATAAGAAGGTCAGAGGGATACAGTAAACCTGAACTGAAGCATCGGAATCTATAACTAGTGTCACAGGAATGGTTCAAAACATAGAGAGTTGGAAGATTCAGTTTTCTTGCACTTAAGTCGGCATTGTGCCTTTTGTATTTCATTCCGATGCAATATCTGTGTTTCATCGTCCATAAGAAGGTCCGAGGGATACAGCAAACCTCAAGTGAAGCATCTGAATAAAAAACTAGTGTCACAGGAATGGTTGAGAACATAGACAGAAGGAAGAGTCAGTCTTCTTGTACTTAAGTCGGTATTGTGCCTTTTCTATTTAATTCCGATGCAATTTCTGTGATTTCATCGTCAATAAGAAGGTCAGAGGGATACGGTAAACCTGAAGTGAAGCATCGGAATCTATAACTAGTGTCACAAGAATGGTTCAAAACATAGAGAGTTGGAAGATTCAGTCTTCTTGTACTTATGTCGGCATTGTGCCTTTTCTATTTAATTCCGATGCATTTTCTCTGTTCATCGTCAATAAGACGGTCAGAGGGATACAGAAAACCTGGTGTGAAGCATCGGAATCTATGCCTAGTGTCACAGGAATGGTTCAAACATAGTCAGTAAGAAAAGTCAGTCCTTCTTGTACTTAAGTCGGTATTATGCCTTTTGTATTTAATTCCGATGCAATTTCTGTGTTTCATCGTCATTAAGAAGGTACAAGAGATACAGTAAACCTGAAGTGAATCATCGGAATCTATAACTAGTATCACAGGAATGGTTCAAACACAGTCAGTAAGAAGAGTCAGTCTTCTGGTACTTAAGTCATCATTGTGCCTTTTCTATTTAATTCTGATGCAATTTCTGTGTTTCATCGTCAATAAGAAGGTCCAAGGCATACAGTAAACCTGGAGTGAAGCATCGGAGTCTATATCTCGTGTCACAGGAATGGTTCAAAACATAGACAGTAAGGAGAGTCAGTCTTCTTGTACATAATTCGGCATTGTGCCTTTTGAATTTAATTCTGATTGTATTTCTGTGTTTCATCGTCATTAAGAAGGTCAGAGGGATACTGTAAACCTGAAGTGAAGCATTGGAATCTACAACTAGTGTAACAGGAATGGTTCAAATCATAGTCAGTAAGAAGAGTCAGTCTTCTTGTACTTAAGTCGGCATTGTGATTTTTGTATTTATTTCCGATGCAATTTCTGTGTTTCATCGTCAATAAGAAGGTCCAAGGGATACAGTAAACCTGGAGTGAAGCATCGGAGTCCATAACTAGTGTCACATTAATGGTTCAAAACATAGACAGTAAGAAGAGTCAGTCTTCTTGTACTTAATTCGGCATTGTGCTTTTACTATTTAATTCCAATGCAATTTCTGTGTTTCATCGTCAATAAGAAGGGCCAAGGGATACAGTAAACCTGAAGTGAAGCATCGGAATCTATAACTAATGTCACAGAAATGGTTCAAAACATAGAGATTTGGAAGATTCAGTCTTCTTGTACTTAAGTCGGCATTGTGCATTCTCTATTTAATTCCGATGCAATTTCTGTGTTTCGTCGTCAATAAGACGGTCGGAGAAATACAGTAAACCTGAAGTGAAGCATCGGAGTCTATGACTAGTGTCACAGGAATGGTTCAAAACATAGTCAGTAGGAAGAGTCAGTCATCTTGTACTTATGTCGGTATTGCGCCTTTTGTATTTAATTCCGATGCAATTTCTGTTTTTCATCGTCAATACGAAGGTCCAATTGATACAGTAAACCTGAAGTGAAGCATCGGAATCTATGAATAGTGTCACAGGAATGGTTCAAAACATAGACAGTAGGAAGAGTCAGTCTTCTTGTACTTAAGTCGGCAGTTTGCCTTTTGTATGTAATTGCGATGCAATTTCTGTGTTTCATCGTCAAGAAGAAGGTCCAAGGGATACAGTCAACCTGGAGTGAAGCATCGGAGTCTATAACTAGTGTCACAGGAAAGCTTCAAACATAGACAGTAGGAAGAGTCAGTCTTCTTGTACTTAATTCGGCATTGTGGCTTTCGTATTTAATTCCGATGCAATTTCTGTGTTTCATCGTGAATAAGAAGGTCAGAGGGATACAGTAAACATGAAATGAAGCATCGGAATCAATAACTAGTGTCACAGGAATGGTTCAAAACATAGTCAGTAAGAAGAGTCAGTCTTCTTGTACTTAAGTCGGCATTGTGCCTTTTGTATTTAATTCCGATGCAATTTCTGTGTTTCATCGTCAATAAGAAGGTCCAAGGGAAGCAGTAATCCTGAAGTTAAGCATCGGAATCTATGACTAGTGCCACAGGTATTGTTCAAAACATAGTCAGTAAGAAGAGTCAGTCTTCTTGTACTTAAGTCGATATTGTGCCTTTAGTATTTAATTCCGATACAATTTCTGTGTTTCATCGTCAATAAGAAGGTCCAAGGGATACAGTAAACCTGAAGTGAAGCATCGGAATCTATAACTAGTGTCACTGGAATGGTTCAAAACTTAGACAGTGGGAAGAGTCAGTCTTCTTGTACTTAAGTCGGCATTGTGCCTATTGTATTTAATTCCGATGCTATTTCTGTGTTTCATCGTCAATAAGAAGGTCAGAGGGATACAGTAAACCTGAAGTGCAGCATCGGAATCTATAACTAGTGTCACAGAAATGGTTCAAAACATAGTCAGCAGGAAGAGTCAGTCTTCTTGTACTTAAATCGGCGTTGTGCCTTTTGTATTTAATTCCGATGCAATGTCTGTGTTTCAACGTCAATAAGAGGGTCCAAGGGATACAGCAAACCTGGAGTGAAGCATCGGAATGTATAACTAGTGTCACAGAGACGGTTGAAAACATAGACAGTAAGATGAGTCAGTATTCCTGTACTTAAGTCGGCATTGTGCCTTTTCTATTTAATTCCGATGCAATTTATGTGTTTCATCGTCAATAAGAGGGTCCGAGGGATACAGTAAACCTGAAGTGAAGCATCGGAAGCTAAAACTAGTGTCACAGGAATGGTTCAAAACATAGACTGTCAGAAGAGTCAGTCTTCTTGTACTTTAGTCGGCTTGTGCTTTTTGCATTTAATTCCGATGCAATTCCTGTGTTTCATCGTCAACACGAAGGTCCAAGGGATACAGTAACCTGGAGTGAAGCATCGGAATCTATAACTAGGGTCACAGGGACGGTTCAAAACATAGACAGTAAGATGAGTCAATATTCTTGTACTTTAGTCGGCATTCTGCTTTTTGTATTTATTTCCGATTCAATTTCTGTGTTTCATGGTCAGTAAGAAGGTCAGTGGGATACAGTAATCCTGAAGTTAAGCATCGGAATCTATAACTAGTGTCACAGGAAAGGTTCAAAACATAGTAAGAAGAGTCAGTCTTCTTGTAGTTAAGTCGGCATTGTGCCTTTTCTATTCAATTCCAATGCAATCTCTGTGATTCATCGTCAATACGAAGGTCAGAGGGACACAGTAAACCTTAAGTGAAGCATCGGAATCCATAACTAGTGTTTCACGAATGGTTCAAAACATAGACAGTTGGAAGAGTCAGTTTCCTTCTACTTAAGTCGGCCGTGTGCCTTTTGTATTTAATTCCGATGCAATTTCTGTGTTTCATCGTCAATAAGAAAGTCCAAGACATACAGTAAACCTGGAGTGAAGCATCGGAATCTATAACTAGTGTCACAGGAAAGGTTCAAACCATAGACAGTAAGAAGAGTCAGACTTCTTTTACTTAAGTCGGCATTGTGCCTCTTGTATTTAATTCCGATGCTATTTCTGTGTTTCATCGTCAACAAGAAGGTCCAAGGGATACAGCAAACCTGGAGTGAAGCATCGGAATGTATAACTAGTGTCACAGAGACGGTTGAAAACATAGACAGTAAGATGAGTCAGTATTCCTGTACTTAAGTCGGCATTGTGCCTATTGTATTTAATTCCGATGCTATTTCTGTGCTTCATCGTCAATAAGAAGGTCCAAGGGACACAGCAAACCTGGAGTGAAGCATCGGAATCTATATCGAGTGTCACAGGAATGGTTCAAAACATAGACAGTCGGAAGAGTCAGTTTTCTTGTTCTTAAGTCGGCATTGTGCCTTTTGTATTTAGTTCCGATGCAATGTCTGTGTTTCATCGTCAATAAGAAGGTCGGAGGGATACAGTAAACCTGAAGTTAAGCATCGGAATCTATAACTAGTGTCACGGGAATGGTTCAACACATAGACAGTAAGAAGTGTCAGTCTTCTTGTACTTAATTCGGCATTGTGCCTTTTGTATTTAATTCCGATGAAATTTCTGTGTTTCATCGTCAATAAGAAGGTCAGAGGGATACAGTAAACCTGAAGTGCAGCATCGGAATCTATAACTAGTGTCACAGAAATGGTTCAAAACATAGTCAGCAGGAAGAGTCAGCCTTCTTGTACTTAAGTCGGCGTTGTGCCTTTTGTATTTAATTCCGATGCAATGTCTGTGTTTCAACGTCAATAAGAGGGTCCAAGGGATACAGCAAACCTGGAGTGAAGCATCGGAATGTATAACTAGTGTCACAGAGACGGTTGAAAACATAGACAGTAAGATGAGTCAGTATTCCTGTACTTAAGTCGGCATTGTGCCTTTTCTATTTAATTCCGATGCAATTTATGTGTTTCATCGTCAATAAGAGGGTCCGAGGGATACAGTAAACCTGAAGTGAAGCATCGGAAGCTAAAACTAGTGTCACAGGAATGGTTCAAAACATAGACGGTCAGAAGAGTCAGTCTTCTTGTACTTTAGTCGGCTTGTGCCTGTTGCATTTAATTCCGATGCAATATCTGTGTTTCATCGGCAATAGGAAGGTCTGAGGAATACAGTAATTCTGAAGTTAAGCATCGGGATCTGTGACTAGTGTCACAGGATTGGTTCAAAACATAGTCAGTAAGAAGAGTCAGTCTTCTTGTACTTAAGTCGGTATTGTGCCTTTTGTATTTATTTCCGATGCAATTTCTGTGTTTCATCGTCTATAAGAAGGTCCAAGGGATACAGTAAACCTGAAGTGAAGCATCGGAATCTAAGACTAGTGTCACAGGAGTGGTTCAAAACATAGACAGTAGGAACAGTCAGTCTTCTTGTAGTTAAGTCGGCATTGTGCCTATTGTATTTAACTCCGATGCAATTTCTGTGTCTCATCGTCCATAAGAAGGTCAGAGGGATACAGTAAAATTGATGTGAAGCATCGGAATCTATAACTAGTGTCACTGGAATGGTTCAAAACATAGTCAGTAAGAAGAGTCAGTCTTCTTGTACTTATGTCGGAAATGTGCCTTTTGTATTTAATTCCGATGCAATTCCTGTGTTTCATCGTCAACACGAAGGTCCAAGGGATACAGTAACCTGGAGTGAAGCATCGGAATCTATAACTAGTGTCACAGGGACGGTTCAAAACATAGACAGTAAGATGAGTCAATATTCTTGTTCTTTAGTCGGCATTCTGCTTTTTGTATTTATTTCCGATTCAATTTCTGTGTTTCATCGTCAGTAAGAAGGTCAGTGGGATACAGTAATCCTGAAGTTAAGCATCGGAATCTATAACTAGTGTCACAGGAAAGGTTCAAAACATAGTAAGAAGAGTCAGTCTTCTTGTAGTTAAGTGCCTTTTCTATTTAATTCTGATGCAATTTCTGTGTTTCATCGTCAACAAGAAGGTCCAAGGCATACAGTAAACCTGGAGTGAAGCATCGGAATGTATAACTAGTGTCACAGAGACGGTTGAAAACATAGACAGTAAGATGAGTCAGTATTCCTGTACTTAAGTCGGCATTGTGCCTATTGTATTTAATTCCGATGCTATTTCTGTGCTTCATCGTCAATAAGAAGGTCCAAGGGACACAGCAAACCTGGAGTGAAGCATCGGAATCTATATCGAGTGTCACAGGAATGGTTCAAAACATAGACAGTCGGAAGAGTCAGTTTTCTTGTTCTTAAGTCGGCATTGTGCCTTTTGTATTTAGTTCCGATGCAATGTCTGTGTTTCATCGTCAATAAGAAGGTCGGAGGGATACAGTAAACCTGAAGTTAAGCATCGGAATCTATAACTAGTGTCACGGGAATGGTTCAACACATAGACAGTAAGAAGTGTCAGTCTTCTTGTACTTAATTCGGCATTGTGCCTTTTGTATTTAATTCCGATGAAATTTCTGTGTTTCATCGTCAATAAGAAGGTCAGAGGGATACAGTAAACCTGAAGTGCAGCATCGGAATCTATAACTAGTGTCACAGAAATGGTTCAAAACATAGTCAGCAGGAAGAGTCAGCCTTCTTGTACTTAAGTCGGCGTTGTGCCTTTTGTATTTAATTCCGATGCAATGTCTGTGTTTCAACGTCAATAAGAGGGTCCAAGGGATACAGCAAACCTGGAGTGAAGCATCGGAATGTATAACTAGTGTCACAGAGACGGTTGAAAACATAGACAGTAAGATGAGTCAGTATTCCTGTACTTAAGTCGGCATTGTGCCTTTTCTATTTAATTCCGATGCAATTTATGTGTTTCATCGTCAATAAGAGGGTCCGAGGGATACAGTAAACCTGAAGTGAAGCATCGGAAGCTAAAACTAGTGTCACAGGAATGGTTCAAAACATAGACGGTCAGAAGAGTCAGTCTTCTTGTACTTTAGTCGGCTTGTGCCTGTTGCATTTAATTCCGATGCAATATCTGTGTTTCATCGGCAATAGGAAGGTCTGAGGAATACAGTAATTCTGAAGTTAAGCATCGGGATCTGTGACTAGTGTCACAGGATTGGTTCAAAACATAGTCAGTAAGAAGAGTCAGTCTTCTTGTACTTAAGTCGGTATTGTGCCTTTTGTATTTATTTCCGATGCAATTTCTGTGTTTCATCGTCTATAAGAAGGTCCAAGGGATACAGTAAACCTGAAGTGAAGCATCGGAATCTATGACTAGTGTCACAGGAGTGGTTCAAAACATAGACAGTAGGAACAGTCAGTCTTCTTGTAGTTAAGTCGGCATTGTGCCTATTGTATTTAACTCCGATGCAATTTCTGTGTCTCATCGTCCATAAGAAGGTCAGAGGGATACAGTAAAATTGATGTGAAGCATCGGAATCTATAACTAGTGTCATTGGAATGGTTCAAAACATAGTCAGTAAGAAGAGTCAGTCTTCTTGTACTTATGTCGGAAATGTGCCTTTTGTATTTAATTCCGATGCAATTCCTGTGTTTCATCGTCAACACGAAGGTCCAAGGGATACAGTAACCTGGAGTGAAGCATCGGAATCTATAACTAGTGTCACAGGGACGGTTCAAAACATAGACAGTAAGATGAGTCAATATTCTTGTTCTTTAGTCGGCATTCTGCTTTTTGTATTTATTTCCGATTCAATTTCTGTGTTTCATCGTCAGTAAGAAGGTCAGTGGGATACAGTAATCCTGAAGTTAAGCATCGGAATCTATAACTAGTGTCACAGGAAAGGTTCAAAACATAGTAAGAAGAGTCAGTCTTCTTGTAGTTAAGTCGGCATTGTGCCTTTTCTATTTAATTCTGATGCAATTTCTGTGTTTCATCGTCAATAAGAAGGTCCAAGGCATACAGTAAACCTGGAGTGAAGCATCGGAATCTATAACTAGTGTCACAAGAAAGGTTCAAACCATAGACAGTAAGAAGAGTCAGACTTCATTTACTTAAGTCGGCAGTGTGCCTTTTGTATTTAATTCCGATGCTATTTCTGTGTTTCATCGTCAACAAGAATGTCCAAGGGATAGAGTCAACCTGGAGTGAAGCATCGGAATCTATATCGAGTGTCACAGGAATGGTTCAAAGCATAGACAGTCGGAAGAGTCAGTCTTCTTGTACTTAAGTCGGCAGTTTGCCTTTTGTATGTAATTGCGATGCAATTTCTGTGTTTCATCGTCACGAAGAAGGTCCAAGGGATACAGTCAACCTGGAGTGAAGCATCGGAGTCTATATCGAGTGTCACAGGAATGGTTCAAAACATAGACAGTCGGAAGAGTCAGTCTTCTTGTACTTAATTCGGCATTGTGCCTTTTGTATTTAATTCCGATGCAATTTCTGTGTTTCATCGTCAATAAGAAGGTCAGAGGGACACAGTAAACCTGAAGTGCAGCATCGGAATCTATAACTAGTGTCACAGAAATGGTTCAAAACATAGTCAGTAAGAAGAGTCAGTCTTCTTGTACTTAAGTCGGCGTTGTGACTTTTGTATTTAATTCCGATGCAATGTCTGTCTTTCAACGTCAATAAGAAGGTCAAAGGGATACAGCAAACATGGAGGAAAGCATCGGAATGTATAACTAGTGTCACAGAGACGGTTCAAAACATAGACAGTAAGATGAGTCAGTATTCCTGTACTTAAGTCGGCATTGTGCCTTTTCTATATAATTCCGATGCAATTTATGTGTTTCATCTTCAATAAGAAGGTCCAAGGGACACAGTATAGCTGAAGTGAAGCATCGGAAGCTAAAAGTAGTGTCACAGGAATGGTTCAAACATAGACTGTCAGAAGAGTCAGTCTTTTTGTACTTTAGTCGGCATTGTGCCTTTTGTATTTATTTCCGTTCCAATATTTGTCCTTCATCGGCAATAAGAAGGTCTGAGGGATACAGTAATTCTGAAGTTAAGCATCGGAATCTATGACTAGTGTCACAGGAATGGTTCAAAACATAGTAAGAAGAGTCAGTCTTCTTGTACTTAAGTCGGCATTGTGCCTATTGTATTTAATTCCGATGCAATTTCTGTGTTTCATCGTCAATAAGAAGGTCATAGGGATACAGTAAACCTGGAGTGATGCATCGGAATCTATAACTAGTGTCACAGGGTTGGTTCAAAACATAGACAGTAAGAAGAGTCAGTCTTCTTGTACTTAATTCGGCATTGTGCCTCTTGTATTTAATTCCGATGCTATTTCTGTGTTTCATCGTCAATAAGAAGGTCCAAGGGACACAGTAAACCTGGAGGGAAGCATCGTAATCTATATCGAGTGTCACAGGAATGGTTCAAAACATAGACAGTCGGAAGAGTCAGTCTTCTTGTTCTTAAGTCGGCATTGTGCCTTTTGTATTTAATTCCGATGCAATTTCTGTGTTTCATCGTCAATAAGAAGGTCAGAGGGATACAGTAAACCTGAAGTGAAGCATCGGAATCTATAACTAGTGTCACAGGAATGGTTCAACACATAGAGAGTAAGAAGAGTCAGTCTTCTTGTACTTAATTCGGCATTGTGCCTTTTGTATTTAATTCCGATGCAATTTCTGTGTTTCATCGACAATAAGAAGGTCAGAGGGACACAGTAAACCCGAAGTGCAGCATCGGAATCTATAACTAGTGTCACAGAAATGGTTCAAAACATAGTCAGTAAGAAGAGTCAGTCTTCTTGTACTTAAGTCAGCGTTGTGCCTTTTGTATTTAATTCCGATGCAATGTCTGTGTTTCAACGTCAATAAGAAGGTCCAAGGGATACAGAAAACCTGGAGTAAAGCATCGGAATGTATAACTAGTGTCACAGAGACGGTTCAAAACATTGACAGTAAGATGAGTCAGTATTCCTGTACTTAAGTCGGCATTGTGCCTTTTCTATATAATTCCGATGCAATTTATGTGTTTCATCGTCAATAAGAAGGGCAAGGGATACAGTAAAGCTGAAGTGAAGCATCGGAAGCTAAAAGTAGTGTCACAGGAATGGTTCAAACATAGACTGTCAGAAGAGTCAGTCTTCTTGTACTTTAGTCGGCATTGTGCCTTTTGTATTTAATTCCGATGCAATATCTGTCTTTCATCGGCAATAAGAAGGTCTGAGGGATACAGTAATTCTGAAGTTAAGCATCGGAATCTATGACTAGTGTCACAGGAGTGGATCAAAACATAGACAGTAGGAACACTCAGTCTTCTTGTACTTAAGTCGGCATTGTGCCTATTGTCTTAAATTCCGATGCAATTTCTGTGTTTCATTGTCAATAAGAAGGTCATAGGGATACAGTAAACCTGGAGTGATGCATCGGAATCTATAACTAGTGTCACAGGGTTGGTTCAAAACATAGACAGTAAGAAGAGTCAGTCATCTTGTACTTAATTCGGCATTGTGCCTCATGTATTTAATTCCGGTGCAATTCTGTGTTTCATCGTCAATAAGAAGGCCAGAGGGATACAGGAAACCTGAAGTGAAGCATTGGAATCTATAACTAGTGTCACAGGAATGGTTCAAAACTTAGTCAGTAAGAAGTGTCAGTCTTCTTGTACTTATATCGGCATTGTGCCTTTTGTATTTAATTCCGACGCAATTTCTGTGTCTCATCGTCAATAAGAAGGTCCAAGGGATACAGTAATCCTGAAGTTAAGCATCGGAATCTATGATTAGTGTCACAAGAATGGTTCAACATATAGTCATGAATAAGAGTCAGTCTTCTTGTACTTAAGTCGGTATTATGCCTTTTGTATTTAATTCTGATGCAATTTCTGTGTTTCATCGTCAATAAGAAGGTCACAGGGATACAGTAAACCTGAAGTGAAGCATCGGAATCTATAACTAGTGTCACAGGAAAGGTTCAAAACATAGACCGTAGGAAGAGTCAGTCTTCTTTTACTTAAGTCGGCATTGTGCCTTTTGTATTTAATTCCGAAGCAATTTCTGTGTTTCATCGTCAATAAGAAGGTCAGAGGGATACAGTAAACCTGGAGTGAAGCATCGGAGTCTATAACTAGTGTCAAAGGAATGGTTCAACACATAGACAGTAAGAAGAGTCAGTGTTCTTGTACTTAATTAGGCACTGTGCCTTTTGTATTTAATTCCGATGCAATTTCTGTGTTTCATCGCCAATAAGAAGGTCAGAGGGATACAGTACACCTGAAGCGAAGCATCGTAATCTATAACTAGTGTCACAGGAATAGTGCAAAGCATTGTCAGTAAGAAGAGTCAGTCTTCTTGTACTTAAGTCGGCATTGTGCCTTTTGTATTTAATTCCGATGCAATATCTGTGTTTCATCGTCAATAAGAAGGTCAAAGGGATACAGTAATTCTGGAGTGATGCATCGGAATCTATAACTAGTGTCACAGGGACGGTTCAAAACATAGAAAGTAAGATGAGTCAGTATTCTTGTACTTATGTCGGCATTGTGCCTCTTGTATTTACTTCCGATGCAATATCTGTGTTTCATCGTCAACAAGAAGGTCCAAGGGATACAGTAAACCTGAAGTGAAGCATCGGAATCTATAACTAGTGGCACAGGAATGGTTTAAAACATAGACAGTTGGAAGAGTCAGCCTTCTTGTACTGAAGTCGGCATTGTGCCTTTTGTATTTAATTCCGATGCAATTTCTGTGTTTCATCGTCAATAAGAAGGTTAGAGGGATACAGTAAACCTGAAGTGAAGCATCGGAATCTATAACTAGTGTCACGGGAATGGTTCAACACATAGACTTAATTCGGCATTGTGCCATTTGTATTTAATTCCGATGAAATTTCTGTGTTTCATCGTCAATAAGAAGGTCCAAGGTATACAGTAATTCTGGAGTGAAGTATCGGAATCTATAACTAGTGTCACAGGGTCGGTTCAAAACATAGAAAGTAAGATGAGTACTTATGTCGGCATTGTGCCTTTTTTATTTACTTCCGATGCAATTTCTGTGTTTCATCGTCAACAAGAAGGTCCAAGGGACACATTAAACCTGGAGAGACGCATCGGAATCTATAACTAGTGTCACAGGAATGGTTCAAAACATAGACAGTCGGAAGAGTCAGTCTTCCTGTACTTAAGTCGGCATTGTGCCTTTTGTATTTAATTCCGATGCAATTTCTGTGTTTCATCGTCAATAAGAAGGTCCAAGGGACACAGTAAACCTGGAGTGAAGCATCGGAATGTATAACTAGTGTCACAGAGACGGTTCAAAACATAGACAGTAAGATGAGTCAGTATTCCTGTACTTAAGTCGGCATTGTGCCTTTTCTATTTAATTCCGATGCAATTTATGTGTTTCATAGTCAACAAGAAGGTCCAAGGGATACAATAAACCTGAAGTGAAGCATCGGAAGCTAAAACTAGTGCCACATTAATGGTTCAAAACATAGACTGTCAGAAGAGTCAGTCTTCTTGTACTTAATTCGGCTTTGTGCCTTTTGTATTTAATTCCGATGCAATACCTGTGTTTCATCGTCAATAAGAAGGTCAGAGGGATACAGTAAACCTGATGTGAAGCATCGGAATCTATAACTAGTGTCACTGGAATGGTTCAAAACATAGTCAGTAAGAAGAGTCAGTCTTCTTGTACTTATGTCGGTGTTGTGCCTTTTGTATTTCATTCCGATGCAATTTCTGTGTTTCATCGTCAATACGAAGGTCCATGGGATACAGTAACCTGGAGTGAAGCATCGGAATCTATAACTAGTGTCACAGGGACGTTTCAAGTCATAGACAGTAAGATGAGTCAGTATTCTTGTACTTTAGTCGGCATTCTGCTTTTTGTATTTATTTCCGTTTCAATTTCTGTGTTTCATCGTCACTAAGAAGGTCAGTGGGATACTGTAATCCTGAGGTTAAGCATCGGAATCTATAACTAGTGTCACAGGAATGGTTCAAACCATAGTCAGTAAGAAGAGTCAGTCTTCTTGTAGTTAAGTCGGTATTGTGCATTTGTATTTAATTCCGACGCATTTTCTGTGTTTCATCGTCAATAAGAAGGGCCATGGGATACAGTAAACCTGAAGTGAAGCATCGGAATAAAAAACTAGTGTCACAGGAATGGTTCAAAGCATAGACAGTAGGAAGAGTCAGTCTTCTTGTACTTGAGTCGGTATTGTGCCTTTCCAATTTAATTCTGATGCAATTTCTGTGTTTCATCGTCAATAAGAAGGTCAGAGGGATACAGTAAACCTGAAGTGAAGCATCGGAATCTATAACTAGTGTCACAGGAATGGTTCAAAACATAGAGAGTTGGAAGATTCAGTCTTCTTGTACTTAAGTCGGCATTGTGCATTCTCTATTTAATTCCGATGCAATTTCTGTGTTTCGTCGTCAATAAGACGGTCGGCGGGATACAGTAAACCTGAAGTGAAGCATCGGAATCTATGACTAGTGTCACAGGAATGGTTCAAAACATAGACAGTAGGAAGAGTCAGTCTTCTTGTACTTAAGTCGGCAGTTTGCCTATTGTATTTAATTCTGATGCAATTTCTGTGTTTCATCGTCAATAAGAAGGTCCAAGGGATACAGTAAACCTGGAGTGAAGCATCGGAATCTATAATTAGTGTCAAAGGATTGGTTCAAAACATAGACAGTAAGAAGAGTCAGACATCTTTTACTTAAGTCGGCATTGTGCCTTTTGTATGTAATTCCGATGCAATTTCTGTGTTTCATCGGCAATAAGAAGGTCCTAGGGATACAGTAAACCTGGAGTGAAGCTTCGAAGTCTATAACTAGTGTCACAGGAATGGTTCAAATCATAGACAGTAAGAAGAGTCAGTCTTCTTGTACTTAATTCGGCATTGTCCCTTTTGTATTTAATTCTGATGCAATTTCTGTGTTTCATCGTCAATAAGACAGTCAGAGGGATACAGTAAACCTGAAGTGAGGCATCGGAATCTATAACTAGAGTCACACGAATGGTTCAAAGCATAGACAGTAATAAGAGTCAGTTTTCTTGTGCTTAAGGCGGCATTGTGCATTTTATATTTAATTCCGATGCAATTTCTGTGTTTCATCGTCAATAAGAAGGTCCAAGGGATACAGAAATCCTGGAGTGATGCACCCGAATCTATAACTAGTGTCACAGGAATGGTTCTAACCAAGGCAGTAAGAAAGAGTCAGACTTATTTTACTTAAGTCGCCATTTTGCCTCTTGTATTTAATTCCGATGCAATTTCTGTGTTTCATCGTCATTAAGAAGGTCAGAAGGATACAGTAAACCTGAGGTGAAGCATCGGAATCTATAACTAGTGTCACAGGAATAATTCAAAACATAGACAGTAGGAAAAGTCAGTCTACATGTACTTAAGTCGGCATTGTGCCTTTTGTATTTAATTCCAATGCAATTTCTGTGTATCATCGTCAATAAGAAGGTCAGAGGGATACAGTAAATATGATGTGAAGCATCGGAATCTATATTTAGTGTCACAGGAATAGTTCAAAACATAGTCAGTAAGAAGAGTCAGTCTTCTTGTACTTAGGTCGGCATTGTGATTATTGTATTTCATTCCGATGCTACTTCTGTGTTTCATCGTCAATAAGAAGGTCCAAGGGATACAGTAGACCTGAATTGAAGCATCGGAATCTACAACTAGTGTCACAGGAATGGTTCAAAACATAGACAGTAAGAAGAGTCAGTCTTCTTGTACTTAAGTCGGCATTCTGCCTTTTGTATTTAATTCCGATGCAATTTCTGTGTTTCATCGTCAATAAGACAGTCAGAGGGATACAGTAAACCTGAAGTGAGGCATCGGAATCTATAACTAGAGTCACACGAATGGTTCAAAGCATAGACAGTAATAAGAGTCAGTTTTCTTGTGCTTAAGGCGGCATTGTGCATTTTATATTTAATTCCGATGCAATTTCTGTGTTTCATCGTCAATAAGAAGGTCCAAGGGATACAGAAATCCTGGAGTGATGCACCGGAATCTATAACTAGTGTCACAGGAATGGTTCAAACATAGACTGTCGGAAGAGTCAGTCTTCTTATACATTAGTCGGCATTGTGCCCTTTGTATTCAATTCCGATGCAATCTCTGTGTTTCATCGTCAATAAGATGGTCCAAGGAATACAGAAAACCTGGAGTGAAGCATCGGAATCTATAACTAGTGGCACAGAAATGGTTCTAAGCATAGACAGTTATAAGAGTCAGTCTTCTTGTACTTAAATCGGCATTGTGCATTTTGCATTTAATTCCGATGCAATTTCTGTGTTTCATCGTCAATAAGAAGGTCCAAGGGATACAGTAAACCTGGAGAGAAGCATCGGAACCTATAACTAGTGTCACAGGGACGGTTCAAAACATAGACAGTAAGATGAGTCAGTATTCTTGTACTTAAGTCGGCATTGTGCCTTTTCTATTTAATTCCGATGAAATTTCTGTGTTACATCGTCAATAAGAAGGTCCAAGGGATACAGTAAACCTGAAGTGAAGCATCTGAATATATAACTAGTGTCACAGTAATGTTTCAAAACCCAGACAGTATGAAGAGTCAGACTTCTTTTACTGAAGTCGGCAATTGTGCCTATTGTATTTAATTCCGATGCAATTTCTGTGTTTCATCGTCAATAAGAAGGTCCAAGGGATACGGTAAACCTGGATTAAAGCATCAGAGTCTATAACTAGTGTCACATGAATGGTTCAAAACATAGACAGTAAGACGAGTCAGACGTCTTGTACTTAATTCGGCATTGAGCCTTTTGTTTTTAATTCCGATGCAATTTCTGTGTTTCATCGTCAATAAGAAGGTCCAAGGGATACAGTAATCCTGAAGTTAAGCATCGGAATCAATAACTAGTGTCACAGGAATGGTTCATAATATAGACTGTCGGAAGAGTCAGTCTTCTTGTACATAAGTCGGCATTGTGCCCTTTGTATTTAATTCCGATGCAATTTCTGTGTTTCATCTTCAATAAGGAGGTCCAAGGAATACAGTAAACCGGGAGTGAAGCATCGGAATCAATAACTAGTGTCACAGGAATGGTTCAAACATAGACAGTAGGAAGAGTCAGTCATCTAGTACTTAAGTCGGCATTGTGCCTTTTCTATTTAATTCCGATGCAATTTCTGTGTTTCAGCGTCAATAAGACGGTCAGAGGGATACAGTAAACCTGAAGTGAAACATCGGAATCTATAACTAGTGGCACAGGAATGGTTCTAAACATAGACAGTTGGAAGAGTCAGTCCTCTTGTACTTAAATCGGCATTGTGCATTTTGTATTTAATTCCGATGCAATATCTGTGTTTCATCGTCAATAAGAAGGTCCAAGGGATACAGTAAACCTGAAATGAACGATCGGAATCCATAACTAGTGTCACAGGAATGGTTCAAAACATGGACAGTAAGAAGAGTCAGTCTTCTTGTACATAATTCGGCATTGTGCCTTTTGTATTTAATTCTGATGCAATTTCTGTGTTTCATCGTCAATAAGAAGGTCCAAGGGATACAGTAAACCTGGAGTGAAGCATCGGAGTCTATAACTAGTGTCACAGGAATGGTTCCAAACATAGACAGAAAGAAGTGTTTAGTCTTCTTGTACTTAATTCGGCATTGTGCCTTTTGTACTTAATTCTGATGCAATTTCTGTGTTTCATCGTCAATAAGAAGGTCAGAGGGATACAGTAAACCTGATGTGAAGCATCGGAATCTATAACTAGTGTCACAGGAATGGTTCTAAACCTAGTCAGTAAGAAGCGTCAGTCTTCTTCTACTTAAGTCGGAACTGTGTTTTATGTATTGAATTCCGATGCAATTTCTGTGTTTCATCGTCAATAAGAAGGTCCAAGGGATACAGTAAACCTGGAGAGAAGCATCGGAACCTATAACTAGTGTCACAGGGACGGTTCAAAACATAGACAGTAAGATGAGTCAGTATTCTTGTACTTAAGTCGGCATTGTGCCTTTTCTATTTAATTCCGATGCAATTTCTGTGTTACATCGTCAATAAGAAGGTCCAAGGGATACAGTAAACCTGAAGTGAAGCATCTGAATATATAACTAGTGTCACAGTAATGGTTCAAAACCCAGACAGTAAGAAGAGTCAGACTTCTCTTACTGAAGTCGGCATTGTGCCTTTTGTATTTAATTCCGATGCAATTTCTGTGTTTCGTCGTCAATAAGAAGGTCCAAGGGATTCGGTAAACCTGGAGTGAAGCATCATAATCTATAACTAATGTCACATGAATGGTTCAAAACATAGACAGTAAGACGAGTCAGACTTCTTGTACTTCATTCGGCTTTGAGCCTTTTGTTTTTAATTCCGATGCAATTTCTGTGTTTTATCGTCAATAAGAAGATCCAAGGGATACAGTAATCCTGAAGTTAAGCATCGGAATCTATAACTAGTGTCACAGCAATGGTTCAAAACATAGACTGTCGGAAGAGTCAGTCTTCTTGTACAATAGTCGGCATTGTGCCCTTTGTATTTAATTCCGATGCAATTTCTGTGTTTCATCGTCAATAAGAAGGTCCAAGGAATACAGTAAACCTGGAGTGAAGCATCGGAATCTATAACTAGTGTCACAGGAATGGTTCAAAACATAGACAGTAAGAAGAGTCAGTCTTCTTGTACTTAAGTCGATATTGTGCCTTTTGTATTTCATTCCGATGCAATTTCTGTGTTTCATCGTCAATAGGAAGGTCAGAGGGATACAGTAAACCTGAAGTGAAGCATCGGAATCTATAACTAGAGTCACAGGAATGGTTCAAAACATAGACTGTAAGAAGAGTCAGTTTTCTTGTACTTAAGGCGGCATTGTGCCTTTTATATTTAATTCCGATGCAATTTCTGTGTTTCATCGTCAATAAGACGGTCAGAGGGATACAGTAAACCTGAAGTGAAGCATCGGAATCTATAATTAGTGTCACAGGTATGGTTCAAAGCATAGACAGTAAGAAGAGTCAGTCTTCTTGTACTTAAGTCGGTATTGTGCCTTTTGTATTTCATTCCGATGCAATTTCTGTGTTTCATCGTCAATAGGAAGGTCAGAGGGATACAGTAAACCTGAAGTGAAGCATCGGAATCTATAACTAGAGTCACAGGAATGGTTCAAAACATAGACTGTAAGAAGAGTCAGTTTTCTTGTACTTAAGGCGGCATTGTGCCTTTTATATTTAATTCCGATGCAATTTCTGTGTTTCATCGTCAATAAGAAGGTCCAAGGGATACAGTAAGCCTGGAGTGAAGCATCGGAATCTGTAACTAGTGTCACAGGAATGGTTCAAAACATAGACAGTAGGAAGAGTCAGTCATCTAGTACTTAAGTCGGCATTGTGCCTTTTGTATTTAATTCCGATGCAATTTCTGTGTTTCATCGTCAATAAGAAGGTCAGAGGGATACATAAACCATATGTGAAGCATCGGAATGTATAACTAGTGTCACAGGAATGGTTCAAAACATAGACAGCAAGAAGAGTCAGTCTTCTTGTACTTAAGTCGGCATTGTACCTTTCGTATTCATTTCCGATGCAATTTCTGTGTTTCATCGTCAATAGGAAGGTCCAAGGGATACAGTAAACCTGGAGTGAAGCACCGGAATCTATAACTAGTGTCACGGGAATGGTTCAAAACATAGACTGTCGGAAGAGTCAGTCTTCTTGTACATTAGCGGCATTGTGCCTTTTGTATTTAATTCCGATGCAATTTCTGTGTTTCATCGTCAATACGAAGGTCCAAGGGATACAGTAAACGTGGAGTGAAGCATCGGAATCTATAACTAGTGTCACAGGAATGGTTCAAAACATAGACAGTAGGAAGAGTCAGCTTTCTTGTGCTTGAGTCGGCATTGTGCCTTTTGTATTTAATTCCGATGCAATATCTGTGTTTCATCGTCAATAAGAAGGTCCAAGGCATACAGTAAACCTGAAATGAACTATCGGAATCCATAACTAGTGTCACAGGAATGTTTCAAATCATAGACAGTAGGAAAGTCAGTCTACATGTACTTAAGTCGGCATCGTGCTTTTTGTATTTAATTCCGATGCAATTTCTGTGTTTCATCGTCAATAAGAAGGTCAGTCAGAGGGATACATAAACCTCATGTGAAGCATCGGAATCTATAACTAGTGTCACAGGAACGGTTCAAAACATAGACAGTAAGAAGAGTCAGTCTTCTTGTACTTAAGTCGGTATTGCGCCTTTTGTATTTAATTCCGATGCCGTTTCTGTGTTTCATCGTCAATAACAAGGTCAGAGGGATACAGTAAACCTGAAGTGAGGCATCGGAATCTATAACTAGTGGCACAGGAACGATTCAAAACATTGTCAGTAAGAAGAGTCAGTCTTCTAGTACTTAAGTCGGCATGGTGCTTTTAGTATTTAATTCCGATGCAATTTCTGTGTTTCGTCGTCAATAAGAAGGTCCAAGGGATACAGTAAACCTGGAGAGAAGCATCGGAACCTATAACTAGTGTCACAGGGACGGTTCAAAACATAGACAGCATAGACAGCATGAGTCAGTATTCTTGTACTTAAGTCGGCATTGTGCCTTTTCTATTTATTTCCGATGAAATTTCTGTGTTACATCGTCAATAAGAAGGTCCAAGGGATACAGTAAACCTGAAGTGAAGCATCTGAATATATAACTAGTGTCACAGTAATGTTTCAAAACCCAGACAGTATGAAGAGTCAGACTTCTTTTACTGAAGTCGGCAATTGTGCCTATTGTATTTAATTCCGATGCAATTTCTGTGTTTCATCGTCAATAAGAAGGTCCAAGGGATACGGTGAACCTGGATTGAAGCATCAGAGTCTATAACTAGTGTCACATGAATGGTTCAAAACATAGACAGTAAGACGAGTCAGACGTCTTGTACTTAATTCGGCATTGAGCCTTTTGTTTTTAATTCCGATGCAATTTCTGTGTTTCATCGTCAATAAGAAGGTCCAAGGGATAGAGTAATCCTGAAGTTAAGCATCGGAATCTATAACTAGTGTCACAGGAATGGTTCATAATATAGACTGTCGGAAGAGTCAGTCTTCTTGTACATAAGTCGGCATTGTGCCCTTTGTATTTAATTCCGATGCAATTTCTGTGTTTCATCTTCAATAAGGAGGTCCAAGGAATACAGTAAACCGGGAGTGAAGCATCGGAATCAATAACTAGTGTCACAGGAATGGTTCAAACATAGACAGTAGGAAGAGTCAGTCATCTAGTACTTAAGTCGGCATTGTGCCTTTTCTATTTAATTCCGATGCAATTTCTGTGTTTCAGCGTCAATAAGACGGTCAGAGGGATACAGTAAACCTGAAGTGAAACATCGGAATCTATAACTAGTGGCACTGGAATGTTTCTAAACATAGACAGTTGGAAGAGTCAGTCCTCTTGTACTTAAATCGGCATTGTGCATTTTGTATTTAATTCCGATGCAATATCTGTGTTTCATCGTCAATAAGAAGGTCCAAGGGATACAGTAAACCTGAAATGAACGATCGGAATCCATAACTAGTGTCACAGGAATGGTTCAAAACATGGACAGTAAGAAGAGTCAGTCTTCTTGTACATAATTCGGCATTGTGCCTTTTGTATTTAATTCTGATGCAATTTCTGTGTTTCATCGTCAATAAGAAGGTCCAAGGGATACAGTAAACCTGGAGTGAAGCATCGGAGTCTATAACTAGTGTCACAGGAATGGTTCCAAACATAGACAGAAAGAAGTGTTTAGTCTTCTTGTACTTAATTCGGCATTGTGCCTTTTGTACTTAATTCTGATGCAATTTCTGTGTTTCATCGTCAATAAGAAGGTCAGAGGGATACAGTAAACCTGATGTGAAGCATCGGAATCTATAACTAGTGTCACAGGAATGGTTCAAAACCTAGTCAGTAAGAAGCGTCAGTCTTCTTGTACTTAAGTCGGAACTGTGTTTTTGTATTGAATTCCGATGCAATTTCTGTGTTACATCGTCAATAAGAAGGTCCAAGGGATACAGTAAACCTGGAGAGAAGCATCGGAACCTATAACTAGTGTCACAGGGACGGTTCATAACATAGACAGTAAGATGAGTCAGTATTCTTGTACTTAAGTCGGCATTGTGCCTTTTCTATTTAATTCCGATGCAATTTCTGTGTTACATCGTCAATAAGAAGGTCCAAGGGATACAGTAAACCTGAAGTGAAGCATCTGAATATATAACTAGTGTCACAGTAATGGTTCAAAACCCAGACAGTAAGAAGAGTCAGACTTCTCTTACTGAAGTCGGCATTGTGCCTTTTGTATTTAATTCCGATGCAATTTCTGTGTTTCGTCGTCAATAAGAAGGTCCAAGGGATTCGGTAAACCTGGAGTGAAGCATCATAATCTATAACTAGTGTCACATGAATGGTTCAAAACATAGACAGTAAGACGAGTCAGACTTCTTGTACTTCATTCGGCTTTGAGCCTTTTGTTTTTAATTCCGATGCAATTTCTGTGTTTTATCGTCAATAAGAAGATCCAAGGGATACAGTAATCCTGAAGTTAAGCATCGGAATCTATAACTAGTGTCACAGCAATGGTTCAAAACATAGACTGTCGGAAGAGTCAGTCTTCTTGTACATTAGTCGGCATTGTGCCCTTTGTATTTAATTCCGATGCAATTTCTGTGTTTCATCGTCAATAAGAAGGTCCAAGGAATACAGTAAACCTGGAGTGAAGCATCGGAATCTATAACTAGTGTCACAGGAATGGTTCAAAACATAGACAGTAAGAAGAGTCAGTCTTCTTGTACTTAAGTCGATATTGTGCCTTTTGTATTTCATTCCGATGCAATTTCTGTGTTTCATCGTCAATAGGAAGGTCAGAGGGATACAGTAAACCTGAAGTGAAGCATCGGAATCTATAACTAGAGTCACAGGAATGGTTCAAAACATAGACTGTAAGAAGAGTCAGTTTTCTTGTACTTGAGGCGGCATTGTGCCTTTTATATTTAATTCCGATGCAATTTCTGTGTTTCATCGTCAATAAGACGGTCAGAGGGATACAGTAAACCTGAAGTGAAGCATCGGAATCTATAATTAGTGTCACAGGAATGGTTCAAAGCATAGACAGTAAGAAGAGTCAGTCTTCTTGTACTTAAGTCGATATTGTGCCTTTTGTATTTCATTCCGATGCAATTTCTGTGTTTCATCGTCAATAGGAAGGTCAGAGGGATACAGTAAACCTGACGTGAAGCATCGGAATCTATAACTAGAGTCACAGGAATGGTTCAAAAGATAGACTGTAAGAAGAGTCAGTTTTCTTGTACTTAAGGCGGCATTGTGCCTTTTATATTTAATTCCGATGCAATTTCTGTGTTTCATCGTCAATAAGAAGGTCCAAGGGATACAGTAAGCCTGGAGTGAAGCATCGGAATCTGTAACTAGTGTCACAGGAATGGTTCAAAACATAGACAGTAGGAAGAGTCAGTCATCTAGTACTTAAGTCGGCATTGTGCCTTTTGTATTTAATTCCGATGCAATTTCTGTGTTTCATCGTCAATAAGAAGGTCAGAGGGACACATAAACCTTATGTGAAGCATCGGAATGTATAACTAGTGTCACAGGAATGGTTCAAAACATAGACAGCAAGAAGAGTCAGTCTTCTTGTACTTAAGTCGGCATTGTACCTTTCGTATTTATTTCCGATGCAATTTCTGTGTTTCATCGTCAATAGGAAGGTCCAAGGGATACAGTAAACCTGGAGTGAAGCACCGGAATCTATAACTAGTGTCACGGGAATGGTTCAAAACATAGACTGTCGGAAGAGTCAGTCTTCTTGTACATTAGCGGCATTGTGCCTTTTGTATTTAATTCCGATGCAATTTCTGTGTTTCATCGTCAATACGAAGGTCCAAGGGATACAGTAAACCTGGAGTGAAGCATCGGAATCTATAACTAGTGTCACAGGAATGGTTCAAACCATAGACAGTAGGAAGAGTCAGCTTTCTTGTGCTTGTGTCGGCATTGTGCCTTTTGTATTTAATTCCGATGCAATATCTGTGTTTCATCGTCAATAAGAAGGTCCAAGGGATACAGTAAACCTGAAATGAACTATCGGAATCCATAACTAGTGTCACAAAAATGGTTCAAATCATAGACAGTAGGAAAGTCAGTCTACATGTACTTAAGTCGGCATTGTGCTTTTTGTATTTAATTCCGATGCAATTTCTGTGTTTCATCGTCAATAAGAAGGTCAGTCAGAGGGTTACATAAACCTCATGTGAAGCATCGGAATCTATAACTAGTGTCACAGGAACGGTTCAAAACATAGACAGTAAGAAGAGTCAGTCTTCTTGTACTTAAGTCGGTATTGTGCCTTTTGTATTTAATTCCGATGCCGTTTCTGTGTTTCATCGTCAACAAGAAGGTCAGAGGGATACAGTAAACCTGAAGTGAAGCATCGGAATCTATAACTAGAGTCACAGGAATGGTTCAAAACATAGACAGTAAGAGGAGTCAGTCTTCTTGTACTTAAGTCGGTATTGAGCCTTTTGTATTTAATTCCGATGCAATTTCAGTGTTTCATCGTCAATAAGAAGGTCAGAGGGATACAGTAAACCTGAAGTGAAGCATCGGAATCTATAACTAGAGTCACAGGAACGGTTCAAACATAGACTGTCGGAAGAGTCAGTCTTCTTGTACATTAGTCGGCATTGTGCCTTTTGTATTTAATTCCGATGCAATTTCTGTGTTTCATCGACAATAAGAAGGTCCAAGGGATACAGTAAACCTGGAGTGAAGCATCGGAATCTGTAACTAGTGTCACAGGAATGGTTCAAAACATAGACACTAGGAAGAGTCAGTCATCTAGTACTTAAGTCGGCATTGTGCCTTTTCTATTTAATTCCGATGCAATTTCTGTGTTTCATCGTCAATAAGAAGGTCAGAGGGATACATAAACCTTATGTGAAGCATCGGAATGTATAACTAATGTCACAGGAATGGTTCAAAACATAGACAGCAAGAAGAGTCAGTCTTCTTGTACATAAGTCGGCATTGTACCTTTTGTATTTATTTCCGATGCAATTTCTGTGTTTCATCGTCAGTTAGATGGTCCAAGGGATACAGTAAACCTGGAGTGTAGCACCGGAATCTATAACTAGTGTCACAGGAATGGTTTAATACATAGACTGTCAGAAGAGTCAGTCTTCTTGTACTTTAGTCGGCATTGTGCCTTTTGTATTTAATTCCAATGCAATTTCTGTGTTTCATCGTCAATAAGAAGGTCAGAGGGATACAGTAATCCTGAAGTTAAGCATCGGAATCTATGACTAGGGTCATAGGAATGGTTCAAAACATACTCAGTAAGACGAGTCAGTCCTCTTGTACTTAAGTCGGTATTGTGCCTTTTGTATTTAATTCAGATGCAATTTCTGTGTTTCATTGTCAATAACAAGGTCAGAGGGATACAGTAATACTGAAGTGAAGCATCGGAATTTATGACTAGAGTTACAGGAATGGTTCAAAACATAGACAGTAGTAAGAGTCAGTCTTCTTGTACTTAAGTCGGCATTGTGCCTTTTCTATTTAATTACGATGCAATTTCTGTGTTTCATCGTCAATAAGAAGGTCATAGGGATACAGTATACCTGACGTGAAGCATCGGAATCTATAACTAGAGTCACAGGAATGGTTCAAATCATAGACTGTAAGAAGAGTCATTTTTCTTGAACTTAAGGCGGCATTGTGCCTTTTATATTTAATTCCGATGCAATTTCTGTGTTTCATCGTCAATAAGGAGGTCCAAGGGATACTGTAAACCTGGAGTGAAGCACCGGAATCTATAACTAGTGTCACAGGAATGGTTCAAAACATAGACTGTCGGAAGAGTCAGTCTTCTTGTACATTAGTCGGCATTGTGCCATTTGTATTTAATTCCGAAGCAATTTCTGTGCTTCATCGTCAATAAGAAGGTCCAAGGGATACAGTAAACCTGGAGTGAAGCATCGGAATCTATAACTAGTGTCACAGGAAAGGTTCAAATCATAGGCAGTAAGAAGAGTCAGTCTTCTAGTATTTAAGTCGGCATTGCCCCTTTTCCCTTTAATTCCGATGCAATTTCAGTGTTTCATCGTCAATAAGACGGTCAGAGGGATACAGTAATTCTGAAGTTAAGCATCGGAATGTATGACTAGTGTCACAGGAATGGTTCATAGCAAAGTCAGTAAGAACAGTCAGTCCTCCTGTACTTACGTTGGTATTGTGCCTTTTGTATTTAATTCCGATGCAATTTCTGTGTTTCATCGTCAATAAGAAAGTCCAAGGGATACAGTAAACCTGAAGTGAAGCATCGTAATCTATGACTAGTGTCTCAGGAATGGTTCAAAACATAGACAGTAGGAAGAGTCAGTCGTCTTGTACTTAAGTCGGCATTGTGCCATTTGTATTTAATTCCGATGCAATTTCTGTGCTTCATCGTCAATAAGAAGGCCCAAGGGATACAGTAATCCTGGAGTGAAGCATCGGAATCAATAACTAGTGGCACAGGAAAGGTTCAAATCATAGGCAGTAAGAAGAGTCAGTCTTCTAGTATTTAAGTCGGCATTGCGCATTTTCTCTTTAATTCCGATGCAATTTCTGTGTTTCATCGTCAATAAGACGGTCAGAGGGATACAGTGAACCTGAAGTGAAGCATCGGAATCTATAACTAGTGGCATAGGAATGGTTTAAAACATAGACAGTTGGAAGAGTCAGCCTTCTTGTACATAAGACGGCATTGTGCCTTTTGTATTTAATTCCGTTGCAATATCTGTGTTTCATCGTCAATAAGAATGTCCAAGGGATACAGTAAACCTGAAAAGAACGATCGGAATCCTTAACTAGTGTTACAGGAATGGTTCAAATCATTGACAGTACGAAAAGTTAGTCTACATGAACTTAAGTCGGCATTGTGCTTTTTGTATTTAATTCCGATGCAATTTCTGTGTTTCATCGTCAATAAGAAGGTCAGAGGGATACATAAACCTGATGTTAAGCATCGGAATCTATAACTGGTGTCACAGGAATGGTTCAAAACATAGACAGTAAGAAGAGTCAGTCTTCTTGTACTTAAGTCGGCATTGTGCCTTTTGTATTTATTTCCGACGCAATTTCTGTGTTTCATCGTCAGTAATATGGTCCAAGCGATACAGTAAACTTGGAGTGTAGCACCGGAATCTATAACTAGTGTCACAGGAATGGTTTAAAACATAGACTGACAGAAGAGTCAGTCTTCTTGTACTTTAGTCGGCATTGTGCCTTTTGTATTTAATTCCGATGCAATTTCTGTGATTCATCGCCAATAAGAAGGTCAGAGGGATACAGTAATCCTGAAGTGAAGCATCGGAATTTGTGACTAGTGTCACAGGAATGATTCAAAACATAGTCAGTAAGAAGAGACAGTCTTCTTGTACTTAAGTCGGTATTGTGACTTTTCTATTTAATTCTGATGCAATCTCTGTGTTTCATCGTCAATTAGAAGGTCCAAGGGATACAGTAAACCTGGAGAGAAGCATCGGAATCTATAACCAGTGTCACAGGAATGGTTCAAAACATAGACAGTAAGAAGACTCAGACTTCTTTTACTTAAGTCGGCATTGTGCTTTTTGTATTTAATTCCGATGCAATTTCTGTGTTTCATCGTCAATGAGGAGGTCCAAGGGATACAGCAAACCTGGAGTGATCATCGGAGTCTATAAGTAGTGTCACAGGAATGGTTTAAAACATAGACAGTTGGAAGAGTCAGCCTTCTTGTATATAAGACGGCATTGTGCCTTTTGTATTTAATTCCGATGCAATTTCTGTGTTTGATCGCCAATAAGAGGGTCAGTGGGATACAGTAATCCTGAAGTTAAGCATCAGAATCTATGACTAGTGTCACAGGAATGGTTCAAAACATAGTCAGTAATAACAGTCAGTCCTCTTTTACTTATGTCGGTATTGTGCCTTTTGTATTTAATTCCGATGCAATTTCTGAGTTTCATCGTCAATAAGAAAGTCCAAGGGATACAGTAAACCTGAAGTGAGGCATCGTAATCTATGACTAGTGTCTCAGGAATGGTTCAAATCATAGACAGTAGGAAGAGTCAGTCTTCTTGTACTTAAGACGGCATTGTGCCTATTGTATTTAATCCCGAAGCAATTTCTGTGTTTCATCGTCAATACGAAGTTCATAGGGATACAGTATACCTTGAGTGAAGCATCAGAATCCATAACTAGTGTCACAGGGATGGTTCAAAACATAGACAGTAAGAAGAGTCAGTCTTCTTGTACTTAAAATGGTATTGTGCATTTTGTATTTAATTCCGATGCAATTTCTGTGTTTCATCGTCAATAAGAAGGTCAGAGGGATACAGTAATCCTGAAGTGAAGCATCGGAATTTATGACTAGTGTCACAGGAATGGTTCAAAGGACAGTCAGTAAGAAGAGACAGTCTTCTTGTACTTAAGTCGGTATTGTGCCTTTTGTATTTAATTCCGATGCAATGTCTGTGTTCATCGTCAATAAGAAAGTCCAAGGGATACAGTAAACCTGAAGTGAAGCATCGGAATCTATAACTAGTGTCACAGGAATGGTTCAAAACATAGACTGTCGGAAGAGTCAGTCCTCTTGTACATTAGTCGGCAATGTGCCTTTTGTATTTATTTCCGATGCAATTTCTGTGTTTCATCGTCAATGAGGAGGTCCAAGGGATACAGTAAACCTGGAGTGATCATCGGAGTCTATAACTAGTGTCACAGGAATGGTTTAAAACATAGACAGTTGGAAGAGTCAGTCTTCTTGTACTCATCGTCAATAAGAAGGTCCAAGGGATACAGTAAACCTAGAGTGAAGCATCAGAGTCTATAACAAGTGTCACAGGAATGGTTCAAAGCATTGACAGTAAGAAGAGTCAGACTTCTTGTACTTAATTCGGCATTGAGCCTTTTGTAATTAATTCCGATGCAATTTCTGTGTTTCATTGTCAATAAGAAGGTCCAAGGGATACAGTAATCCTGAAGTTAGGCATCGGAATCTATAACTAGTGTCACAGGAATGGTTCAAAACATAGTCAGTAAGAAGAGTCAGTCTTCTTGTAGTTAAGTCGGCAATGTGCCTTTTCTATTTAATTCCGATGCAATTTCTGTGTTTCATCGTCAATAAGAAGGTCCAAGGGATACAGTAAACCTGAAATGAACCATCGGAATCTATAACTAGTGTTACAGGAATGGTTCAAATCATAGACAGTAGGAAAAGTCAGTCTACATGTACTTAAGTCGGCATTGTGCCTTTTGTATTTAATTCCGATGCAATTTCTCTGTTTCATCGTCAATAAGAAGGTCCAAGGGATACAGTAGGCCTGAATCGTAGCATCGGAATCTATAACTAGTGTCACAAGAATGGTTCAAAACATAGACAGTAAGAAGAGTCAGTCTTCTTCTACTTACGTCGGCATTGGGCTTTTTGTATTTAATTCCGATGCAATTTCTGTGTTTCATCGTCAATAAGAAGGTCAGAGGGATACAGTAAACCTGAAGTGAAGCATCGGAATCTATAACTAGAGTCACAGGAATGGTTCAAATCATAGACAGTAAGAAGAGTCAGTTTTCTTGTACTTAAGGCGGCATTGTGCCTTTTATATTTAATTCCGATGCAATTTCTGTGTTTCATCGTCAATAAGAAGGTCCAAGGGATACAGTAAACCTGGAGTGAAGCACCGGAATCTATAACTAGTGTCACAGGAATGGTTCAACACATAGACTGTCGGAAGAGTCAGTCCTCTTGTACATTAGCCGGCAATGTGCCTTTTGTATTTAATTCCGATGCAATTTCTGTGTTTCATCTTCAATAAGAAGGTGCAAGGGATACAGTAAACCTGGAGTGAAGCATCGGAATCTATAACTAGTGTCACAGGAATGGTTCATAACATAGACAGTAGGAAGAGTAAGTCTTCTAGTTCTTAAGTCGGCATTGTGCCTTTTCTATTTAATTCCGATGCAATATCTGCGTTTTATCGTCAATAAGAAGGTCCAAGGGATACAGTAAAGCTGAAATGAACGACCGGAATCCATAACTAGTGTCACAGGAATGTTTCAAAACATAGACAGTAAGAAGAGTCAGTCTTCTTGTACTTAATTCGGCATTGTGTCTTTCGTATTTAATTCCGATGCAATATCTGTGTTTCATCGTCAATAAGAAGGTCTAAGGGATACAGTAAACATGGAGTGAAGCATCGGAGTCTCTAAGTAGTGTCACAGGAATGGTTCAAAACATAGACAGTAAGAAGAGTCAGTCTTCTTGTACTTAATTCGGCATTGTGCCTTTTGTATTTAATTCTGATGCAATTTCTGTGTTTCATCGTCAATAAGAAGATCAGAGGGATACAGTAAACCTGAAGTGAAGCATCGGAATCTCTAACTAGTGTCTCAGGAATGATTCAAAACATAGTCAGTAAGAAGAGTCAGTCTTCTTGTACTTAAGTCGGCACTGTGCCTTTTGTATTTAATTCCGAAGCAATTTCTGTGTTTCATCGTCAATAAGTAGGTCCAAGGGATACAGTAAACCTGGAGTGAAGCATCGGAACCTGTAACTAGTGTCACAGTGACGGTTCAAAACATAGACAGTAAGATGAGTCAGTCTTCTTGTACTTAAGTCGGCATTGTGCCTTTTCTATTTAATTCCGAAGCAATTTCTGTGTTACATCGTCAATAAGAAGGTCCAAGGGATACAGTAAACCTGAAGTGAAGCATCACAAACAATAACTAGTGTCACAGGAATGGTTCAAAACACAGACAGTAAGAAGAGTCAGACTTCTTTTACTGAAGTCGGCATTGTGCCTTTTGTATTTAATTCCGATGCAATTTCTGTGTTTCATCGTCAATAAGAAGGTCCTAGGGATACAGTAAACCTGGAGTGAAGCATCAGAGTCTATAACTAGTGTCACAGGAATGGTACAAAACATTGACAGTAAGAAGAGTCAGACTTCTTGTACTTAATTCGGCATTGAGCCTTTTGTATTTAATTCCGATGCAATTTCTGTGTTTCATCGTCAATAAGAAGGTCAGAGGGATACAGTAAAGCTGATGTGAAGCATCGGAATCTATAACTGGAGTCGCAGGAATGGTTCAAATCATAGACAGTAAGAAGAGTCAGCTTTCTTGTACTTAAGGCGTCATTGTGCCTTTTATATTTAATTCCGATGCAATTTCTGTGTTTCATCGTCAATAAGAGGGTCCAAGGGATACAGTAAACCTGGAGTGAAGCACCGGAATCTATAACTGGTGTCACAGGAATGGTTCAACACATAGACTGTCGGAAGAGTCAGTCTTCTTGTACATTAGTCGGCAATGTGCCTATTGTATTTAATTCCGATACAATTTCTGTGTTTCATTGTCAATAAAAAGGTCCAAGGCATACAGTATAGCTGAAATGAACGACCGGAATCCATAACTAGTGTAACAGGATTGTTTCAAAACATAGACAGTAAGAAGAGTCAGTCTTCTTGTACTTAATTCGGCATTGTGTCTTTCGTATTTAATTCCGACGCAATATCTGTGTTTCATCGTCAATAAGACGGTCTAAGAGATACAGTAAACCTGGAGTGAAGCATCAGAGTCCATAACTAGTGTCACAGGAATGGTTCAAAACATTGACAGTAAGAAGAGTCAGACTTCTTGTACTTAATTCGGCATTGAGCCTTTTGTATTTAATTCCGATGCAATTTCTGTGTTTCATCGTCAATAAGATGGTGCAAGGGATACAGTAATCCTGAAGTTAGGCATCGGAATCTATAACTAGTGTCACAGGAATGGTTCAGAACATAGTCAGTAAAAAGAGTCAGTCTTCTTGTAGTTAAATCGGCATTGTGCCATTTCTGTTTAATTCCGATGCAATTTCTGTGTTTCATCGTCAATAAGAAGGTCCAAGGGATACAGTAAACCTGAAATGAACCATCGGAATCTGTAACTAGTGTCACAGGAATGGTTCAAAACATAAACAGTAGGAGAAGTCAGTCTACATGTACTTAAGTCGGCATTGTGCCTTTTGTATTTAATTCCGATGCAATTTCTGTGTTTCATCGTAAATAGGAAGGTCAGAGGGATACAGTAAATCTGATGTGAAGCATCGGAATCTATAACTAGTGTCACAGGAATGGTTCATTACATAGACAGTAGGAAGAGTAAGTCTTCTAGTTCTTAAGTCGGCATTGTGCCTTTTCTATTTAATTCCGAAGCAATTTCTGTGTTTCATCGTCAATAAGTAGGTCCAAGGGATACAGTAAACCTGGAGTGAAGCATCGGAACCTGTAACTAGTGTCACAGTGACGGTTCAAAACATAGACAGTAAGATGAGTCAGTCTTCTTGTACTTAAGTCGGCATTGTGCCTTTTCTATTTAATTCCGAAGCAATTTCTGTGTTACATCGTCAATAAGAAGGTCCAAGGGATACAGTAAAGCTGAAATGAACGACCGGAATCCATAACTAGTGTCACAGGAAAGTTTCAAAGCATAAACAGTAAGAAGAGTCAGTCTTCTTGTACTTAATTCGGCATTGTGTCTTTCGTATTTAATTCCGATGCAATATCTGTGTTTCATCGTCAATAAGAAGGTCTAAGAGATACAGTAAACATGGAGTGAAGCATCGGAGTCTATAAGTAGTGTCACAGGAATGGTTCAAAAAATAGACAGTAAGAAGAGTCAGTCTTTTATGTACTTAATTCGGCATTGTGCCTTTTGTATTTAATTCTGATGCAATTTCTGTGTTTTATCGTCGATAAGAAGGTCAGAGGGATACAGTAAACCTGAAGTGAAGCATCGGAATCTCTAACTAGTGTCACAGGAATGATTCAAAACATAGTCAGTAAGAAGAGTCAGTCTTCTTGTACTTAAGTCGGCACTGTGCCTTTTGTATTTAATTCCGAAGCAATTTCTGTGTTTCATCGTCAATAAGTAGGTCCAAGGGATACAGTAAACCTGGAGTGAAGCATCGGAACCTGTAACTAGTGTCACAGTGACGGTTCAAAACATAGACAGTAAGATGAGTCAGTCTTCTTGTACTTAAGTCGGCATTGTGCCTTTTCTATTTAATTCCGAAGCAATTTCTGTGTTACATCGTCAATAAGAAGGTCCAAGAGATACAGTAAACCTGAAGTGAAGCATCACAAACTATAACTAGTGTCACAGCAATGGTTCAAAAAACAGACAGTAAGAAGAGTCAGACTTCTTTTACTGAAGTCGGCATTGTGCCTTTTGTATTTAATTCCGGTGCAATTTCTGTGTTTCATCGTCAATAAGAAGGTCCTAGGTATACAGTAAACCTGGAGTGAAGCATCAGAGTCTATAACTAGTGTCACAGGAATGGTTCAAAACATTGACAGTAAGAAGAGTCAGACTTCTTGTACTTAATTCGGCATTGAGCCTTTTGTATTTAATTCCGATGCAATTTCTGTGTTTCATCGTCAATAAGAAGGTCCAAGGGATTCAGTAAACCTGAAATGAACCATCGGAATCTATAACTATTGTCACAGGAATGGTTCAAAACATAGACAGTAGGAGAAGTCAGTCTACATGTACTTAAGTCGGCATTGTGCCTTTTGTATTTAATTCCGATGCAATTTCTGTGTTTCATCGTCAATAAGAAGGTCAGAGGGACACAGTAAATCTGATGTGAAGCATCGGAATCTATAACTAGTGTCACACGAATAGTTCAAAACATAGTCAGTAAGAAGGGTCAGTCTTCTTGTACTTAAGTCTGCATTGTGCCTATTGTATTTAATTCCGATGCAATTTCTGTGTTTCATCGTCAATAAGAAGGTTCAAGGGATACAATAGACCTGAATTGATGCATCGGAATCTATAACTAGTGTCACAGGAATGGTTCAAAGCATAGACAGTAGGAGAAGTCAGTCTACATGTACTTAAGTCGGCATTGTGCCTTTTGTATTTAATTCCGATGCAATTTCTGTGTTTCATCGTCAATGGGGAGGTCCAAGGGATACAGTAAACCTGGAGTGATCATCGGAGTCTATAACTAGTGTCACAGGAATGGTTTAAAACATAGACAGTTGGAAGAATCAGTCTTCTTGTACTCATCGTCAATAAGAAGGTCCAAGGGAGACAGTAAACCTAGAGTGAAGCATCAGAGTCTATAACTAGTGTCACAGGAATGGTTCAAAACATAGTCAGTAAGAAGAGTCAGTCTTCTTGTAGTTAAGTCGGCATTGTGCCTTTTCTATTTAATTCCGATGCAATTTCTGTGTTTCATCGTCAATAAGAAGGTCCAAGGGATACAGTAATCCTGAAATGAACCATCGTAATCTATAACTAGTGTCACAGGAATGTTTCAAAGCATAGACAGTAGGAGAAGTCAGTCTACTTGTACTTAAGTCGGCATTGTGCCTTTTGTATTTAATTCCGCTGCAATTTCTGTGTTTCATCGTCAATAAGAAGGTCCAAGGGATACAGTAAACCTGAAATGAACCATCGGAATCTGTAACTAGTGTTACAGGAATCGTTCAAAATATAGACAGTAGGAAAAGTCAGTCTACATGTAGTTAAGTCAGCATTGTGCCTTATGTATTTAATTCCGATGCAATTTCTGTGTTTCATCGTCAATAAGAAGGTCAGAGGGATACAGTAAAGCTGATGTGGAGCATCGGAATCTATAACAAGAGTCACAGGCATGGTTCAAAACATAGACAGTAAGAAGAGTCAGTCTTCTTGTACTTAATTCGGCATTGTGTCTTTCGTATTTAATTCCGACGCAATATCTGTGTTTCATCGTCAATAAGACGGTGTAAGAGATACAGTAAACCTGGAGTGAAGCATCAGAGTCTGCAACTAGTGTCACAGGAATGGTTCAAAACATTGACAGTAAGAAGAGTCAGACTTCTTGTACTTAATTCGGCATTGAGCCTTTTGTATTTAATTCCGATGCAATTTCTGTGTTTCATCGTCAATAAGAAGGTGCAAGGGATACAGTAATCCTGAAGTTAGGCATCGGAATCTATAACTAGTGTCACAGGAAAGGTTCAGAACATAGTCAGTAAAAAGAGTCAGTCTTCTTGTAGTTAAATCGGCATTGTGCCTTTTCTGTTTAATTCCGATGCAATTTCTGTGTTTCATCGTCAATAAGAAGGTCCAAGGGATACAGTAAACCTGAAATGAACCATCGGAATCTGTAACTAGTGTCACAGGAATGGTTCAAAACATAGACAGTAGGAGAAGTCTGTCTACATGTACTTAAGTCGGCATTGTGCCTTTTGTATTTAATTCCGATGCAATTTCTGTGTTTCATCGTCAATAGGAAGGTCAGAGGGATACAGTAAATCTGATGTGAAGCATCGGAATCTATAACTAGTGTCACACGAATAGTTCAAAACATAGTCAGTAAGAAGAGTCAGTCTTCTTGTACTTAAGTCTGAATTGTGCCTATTGTATTTAATTCCGATGCAATTTCTGTGTTTCATCGTCAATAAGAAGTTCCAAGGTATACAGTAGACCTGAATTGAAGCATCGGAATCTATAACTAGTGTCACAGGAATGGTTCAAACATAGACAGTAAGAAGAGTCAGTCTTCTTGTACTTAAGTCGGCATTGTGCCTATTGTATTTAAATCCGATGCAATTTCTGTGTTTCATCGTCAATAAGAAGCCAGAGGGATACAGTAAACCTGAAGTGAAGCATCGGAAACTATAACTAGAGCCACAGGCATGGTTCAAAACATAGACAGTAAGAAGAGTCAGTCTTCTTGTACTTAAGTCATCATTGTGCCTTTTCTATTTAATTCTGATGCAAGTTCTGTGTTTCATCGTCAATAAGAAGGTCCAAGGGATACAGTAAACCTGGAGTGAAGCACCGGAATCTATAACTAGTGTCATAGGAATGGTTCTAAACATAGACTGTCGGATGAGTCAGTCTCTTTGTACATTAGTCGGCATTGTGAATTTTGTATTTAATTCCGATGCAATTTCTGTGTTTCATCGTCAATAAGAAGGTCCAAGGGAACAGTAAACCTGGAGTGAAGCATTGGAATCTATAACTAGTGTCACAGGAATGGTTCAAATCATAGACAGTAGGAAGAGTCCGTCTTCTAGTACTTAAGTCACCATTGTGCCTATTCTTATTAATTCCGATGCTATTTCTGTGTTTCATTGTCAATAAGACAGTCAGAGGGATACAGTAAACCTGAAGTGAAGCATCGGAATCTATAACTAGTGGCACAGGAATGGTTCAAAACATTGACAGTAAGATGAGTGAGTATTCTTTTACTTAAGTCGGCATTGTGCCTTTTCTATATAATTCCGATGCAATTTCTGTGTTTCATCGTCAATAAGAAGGTCCAAGGGATACAGTAAACCTGGAGTGAAGCACCGGAATCTATAACTAGTGTCATAGGAATGGTTCTAAACATAGACTGTCGGATGAGTCAGTCTCTTTGTACATTAGTCGGCATTGTGAATTTTGTATTTAATTCCGATGCAATTTCTGTGTTTCATCGTCAATAAGAAGGTCCAAGGGAACAGTAAACCTGGAGTGAAGCATTGGAATCTATAACTAGTGTCACAGGAATGGTTCAAATCATAGACAGTAGGAAGAGTCCGTCTTCTAGTACTTAAGTCACCATTGTGCCTATTCTTATTAATTCCGATGCTATTTCTGTGTTTCATCGTCAATAAGAATGTCAGAGGGATACAGTAAACCTGAAGTGAAGCATCGGAATCTATAACTAGAGTCACAGGAATGGTTCAAATCATAGACAGTAAGAAGAATCAGTTTTCTTGTACTTAAGGCGGCATTGTGCCTTTTGTATTTAAATCCGATGCAATTTCTGTGTTTCATCGTCAATAAGAAGGTCCAAGGGATACAGTAAACATGGAGTGAAGCACCGTAATCTATAACTAGTGTCACAGGAATGGTTCAACACATAGACTGTCGGAAGAGTCAGTCTTCTTGTTCATTAGTCGGCATTGTGCCTTTTCTATTTAATTCCGATGCAATATCTGTGTTTCATCCTCAATAAGAAGGTCCAACGGATACAGTAAAGCTGAAATGAACGACCGGAATCCATAACTAGTGTCACAGGAATGGTTCAAAACATAGACAGTAAGAAGAGTCAGTCTTCTTGTACTTATGTCGGCATTGTGCCTTTTGTATTTAATTCTGATGCAATTTCTGTGTTTCAACGTCAATAAGAAGGTGAGAGGGATACAGTAAACCTGAAGTGAAGCATCGGAATCTCTAACAAGTGTCACAGGAATGGTTCAAAGCATAGTCAGTAAGAAGAGTCAGTCTTCTTGTACTTAAGTCGGCACTGTGCCTTTTGTATTTAATTCCGAAGCAATTTCTGTGTTTCATCGTCAATAAGTAGGTCCAAGGGATACAGTAATCCTGGAGTGAAACATCGGAATCTGTAACTAGTGTCACAGGGACGGTTCAAAACATAGACAGTAACATGAGTCAGTATCCTTGTACTTAAGGCGGCATTGTGCCTATTATATTTAAATCCGATGCAATTTCTGTGTTTCATCGTCAATAAGAAGGTCCAAGGGATACAGTAAACCTGGAGTGAAGCATCAGAGTCTATAACTAGTGTCACAGGAATAGTTCAAAACATAGTCAGTAAGAAGAGTCAGTCTTCATGTACTTATGTCGTCATTGTGCCTTTTGTATTTAATTCTGATGCAATTTCTGTGTTCCAACGTCAATAAGAAGGTGAGAGGGATACAGTAAACCTGAAGTGAAGCATCGGAATCTCTAACAAGTGTCACAGGAATGGTTCAAAACATAGTCAGTAAGAAGAGTCAGTCTTCTTGTACTTAAGTCGGCACTGTGCCTATTGTATTTAATTCCCATGCAATTTCTGTGTTTCATCGTCAATAAGAAGGTCCAAGGGATACAGTAAACCTGAACTGAAGCATCGGAATCTATAACTAGTGTCACAGGAATGGTTCAAAACATAGACAGTAAGAAGAGTCAGTCTTCTTGTACTTAAGTCGGCATTGTGCCTATTGTATTTAATTCCGATGCAATTTCTGTGTTTCATTGTCAATAAGAAGCCAGAGGGATACAGTAAACCTGAAGTGAAGCATCGGAATATATAACTAGCGCCACAGGAATGGTTCAAAACATAGGCAGTAAGAAGAGTCTGTCTTCTTGTACTTAAGTCATCATTGTGCCTTTTCTATTTAATTCTGATGCAATTTCTGTGTTTCATCGTCAATAAGAAGGTCCCAGGGATATAGTAAACCTGGAGTGAAGCACCGGAATCTATAACTAGTGTCACAGGAATGGTTCTAAACATAGACTGTCGGATGAGTCAGTCTCCATGTACATTAGTCGGCATTGTGCCTTTTGTATTTAATTCCGATGCAATTTCTGTGTTTCATCGTCAATAAGAAGGTCCAAGGGATACAGTAAACCTGAAGTGAAGCATCGGAATCTATAACTAGTGGCACAGGAATGGTTCAAAACATTGACAGTAAGATGAGTCAGTATTCTTGTACTTAAGTCGGCATTGTGCCTTTTGTAATTACTTCCGATGCAATTTCTGTGTTTCATCGTCAGTAAGAAGGTCCAAGGGATACAGTAAACCTGGAGTGTAGCACCGGAATCTATAACTAGTGTCACAGGAATGGTTCAAAACATAGACTGTCAGAAGAGTCAGTCTTCTTGTACTTTGGTCGGCATTGTGCCTTTTGTATTTAATTCCGATGCAATTTCTGTGTTTCATCGTCAATAAGAGGGTCAGAGGGATACAGTAATCCTGAAGTTAAGCATCGGAATCTATGACTAGTGTCACAGGAATGGATCAAAACATAGACAGTAAGAAGAGTCAGTATTCTTGTACTTAAGTCGGTATTGTGCCTTTTGGATTCAATTCCGATGCAATTTCTGTGTTTCATCGTCATTAAGACGGTCCAAGGGATACAGTAAACCTGAAGTGAAGCATCGGAATCTATGACTATTGTCACAGGAATCGTTCAAAACATAGACAGTAGGAAGACTCAGTCTTCTTGTACTTCAGTCGGCATTGTGCCTATTGTATTTAATTCCGATGCAATTTCTGTGTTTCATCATCAATAAGAAGGTCATAGGGTTACAGTAAACCTGGAGTGAAGCATCGGAATCTATAACTAGTGACACAGGGATGGTTCAAAACATAGACAGCACGAAGAATCAGTCTTCTTGTACATAAGTCGGCATTGTGCCTTTTGTATTTAATTCCGATGCAATTTCTGTGTTTCATCGTCAATACGAAAGTCAGAGGGATACAGTAAACCTGAAGTGAAGCATCGGAATCTATAACTAGAGTCACAGGAATGGTTCAAATCATAGATAGTAAGAAGAATCAGTTTTCTTGTACTTAAGGCAGCATTGTGCCTTTTATATTTAATTGCGATGCAATTTCTGTGTTTCATCGTCAATAAGAAGGTCCAAGGGATACAGTAAACCTGGAGTGAAGCACCGGAATCTATAACAAGTGTCACAGGATTGGATCAACACATAGACTGTCGGAAGAGTCATTCTTCTTGTACATTAGTCGCCAATGTGCCTTTTGTATTTAATTCCGATGCAATTTCTGTGTTTCATCTTCAATAAGAAGGTCCAAGGGATACAGTAAACCTGGAGTGAAGCATCGGAATCTATAACTAGTGTCACAGGAATGGTTTATAACATAGACTGTAGGAAGAGTAAGTCTTCTAGTTCTTAAGTCGGCATTGTGCCTTTTCTATTTAATTCCGATGCAATATCTGTATTTCATCGTCAATAAGAAGGTCCAAGGGATACAGTAAAGCTGAGATGAACGACCGGAATCCATAACTAGTGTCACAGTAATGCTTCAAAACATAGACAGTAAGAAGAGTCAGTCTTCTTGTACTTAATTCGGCATTGTGTCTTTCGTATTTAATTCCGATGCAATATCTGTGTTTCATCGTCAATAAGATGGTCTAAGAGATACAGTAAACCTGGAGTGAAGCATCGGAGTCTATAAGTAGTGTCACAGGAATGGTTCAAAACATAGACAGTAAGAAGAGTCAGTCTTTTTTGTACTTAATTCGGCAGTGTGCCTTTGTATTTAATTCTGATTCAATTTCTGTATTTCAACGACAATAAGAAGGTCAGAGGGATACAGTAAACCTGAAGTGAAGCATCGGAATCTCTAACTAGTGTCACAGGAATGGATCAAAACATAGTCAGTAAGAAGAGTCAGTCTTCTTTTACTGAAGTCGGCATTGTGTATTTTGTATTTAATTCCGATGCAATTTCTGTGTTTCATCGTCAATAAGAAGTTCCAAGGGATACAGTAAACCTGGAGTGAAGCTTCAGAGTCTATAACTAGTGTCACAGGAATGGTTCAAAACATTGACAGTAAGAAGAGTCAGACTTCTTGTACTTAATTCGGCATTGAGCCTTTTGTATTTAATTCCGATGCAATTTCTGTGTTTCATCGTCAATACGAAGGTCCAAGGGATACAGTAATCCTGAAGTTAGGCATCGGAATCTATAACTAGTGTCACAGGAATGGTTCAAAGCATAGTCAGTAAGAGGAGTCAGTCTTCTTGTAGTTATGTCGGCATTGTGCCTATTGTATTTAATTCCGATGCAATTTCTGTGTTTCATCGTCAATAAGAAGGTCAGAGGGATACAGTAAATCTGATGTGAAGCACCGGAATCTATAACTAGTGTCACACGAATAGTTCAAAACATAGTCAGTAATAAGAGTCAGTCTTCTTGTAATTAAGTCTGCATTGTGCCTATTGTATTTAATTCCGATGTAATTTCTGTGTTTCATCGTCAATAAGAAGGTCCAAGGGATACAGTAGACCTGAATTGAAGCATCGGAATCTATAACTAGTGTCACAGGAATGGTTCAAAACATAGACAGTAAGAAGAGTCAGTCTTCTTGTACTTATGGCGGCAATGTGCCTATTGTATTTAATTCCGATGCAATTTCTGTCTTTCATCGTCAATAGGAAGCCAGAGGGGTACAGTAAACCTGAAGTGAAGCATCGGAATCTATAACTAGAGCCACAGGAATGGTTCAAAACATAGACGGTAAGAAGAGTCAGTCTTCTTGTACTTCAGTCATCATTGTGCCTTTTCTATTTAATTCTGATGCAATTTCTGTGTTTCATCGTCAATAAGAAGGTCCCAGGGATACAGTAAACCTGGAGTGAAGCACCGGAATCTATAACTAGTGTCACAGGAATGATTCTAAACATAGACTGTCGGATGAGTCAGTCTCCTTGTACATTAGTCGGCATTGTGCCTTTTGTATTTAATTCCGATGCAATTTCTGTGTTTCATCGTCAATAAGAAGGTCCAAGGGATACAGTAAACCTGAAGTGAAGCATCGGAATCTATAACTAGTGGCACAGGAATGGTTCAAAACATTGACAGTAAGATGAGTCAGTATTCTTGTACTTAAGTCGGCATTGTGCCTTTTCTATTTAATTCCGATGCAATTTCTGTGTTTCATCGTCAATAAGAAGGTCAGAGGGATACAGTAAATCTGATGTGAAGCATCGGAATCTATAACTAGTGTCACAGGAATAGTTCAAAACATAGTCAGTAAGAAAAGTCAGTCTTCTTGTACTGAAGTCGGCATTGTGCCTATTGTATTTAATTCCGATGCAATTTCTGTGTTTCATCGTCAATAAGAAGGTCCAAGGGATACAGAAAACCTGGAGTAAAGCACTGGAATGTACAACTAGTGTCACAGGAATGGTTCAACACATAGACTGTCGGAAGAGTCAGTCTTCTTGTACATTAGTCGGCAATGTGCCTTTTGTATTTAATTCCGATACAATTTCTGTGTTTCATCTTCAATAAGATGTTCCAAGGGATACAGTAAACCTGGAGTGAAGCATCGGAATCTATAACTAGTGTCACAGGAATGGTTCATAACATAGACAATAGGAAGAGTAAGTCTTCTAGCTCTTAAGTCGGCATTGTGCCTTTTGTATTTAATTCCGATGCGATTTCTGTGTTACATCGTCAATAAGAAGGTCCAAGGGATGCAGTAATCCTGAAGTTAAGAATCGGAATCTATAACTAGTGTCACAGGAATGGTTCAAAACATAGTCAGCAAGAAGAGTAAGTCTTCTTGTACTTAAGTCGGCATTGTGCCTTTTCAATTTAATTCCGATGCAATTTTTGTGTTTCATCGTCAATAAGAAGGTCCAAGGGATACAGTCAACCTGAAATGAACCATCGGAATCTATAACTAGTGTCACAGGAATGGTTCAAAACATAGACAGTAGGAAAAGTCAGTCTACATGTACTTAAGTCGGCATTATGCCTTTTGTATTTAATTCGGATGCAATTTCTGTGTTTCATCGTTAATAAGAAGGTCAGAGGGATACAGTAAAACTGATGTGAAGCATCGGAATCTATAACTAGCATCACAGAAATAGTTCAACGCATAGTCATTAAGAAGAGTCAGTCTTCTTGTACTTAAGTCAGCATTGTGCCTATTGTATATAGTTCCGATGCAATTTCTGTGTTTCATCGTCAATAACAAGGTCCAAGGGATTCAGTAGACCTGAATGGAAGCATCGGAATCTATAACTAGTGTCACAGGAATGGTTCAAAACATAGACAGTAAGAAGAGTCAGTCTTCTGGTACTTAAGTCGGCATTGTGCCTTTTGTATTTAAATCCGATGCGATTTCTGTGTTTCATCGTCAATAAGAAGGTCAGAGGGATACAGTAAACTTGAAGTGAAGCATCGGAAACTATAACTAGAGTCACAGGAATGGTTCAAAACAGAGACAGTAAGAAGAGTCAGTCTTCTTGTACTTAAGTCATCATTGTGCCTTTTCTATTAAATTCTGATGCAATTTCTGTGTTTCATCGTCAATAAGAAGGTCCAAGGGATACAGTAAACCTGGAGTGAAGCACCGGAATCTATAACTAGTGTCACAGGAATGGTTCTAAACATAGACTGTCGGGAGAGTCAGTCTTCTTGTACATTAGTCGGCATTGTGCCTTTTGTATTTAATTCCGATGCAATTTCTGTGTTTCATCGTCAATAAGAAGGTCCAAGGGATACAGTAAACCTGGAGTGAAGCATCGGAATCTATAACTAGTGTCACAGGAATGGTTCAAAAAATAGACAGTTGGAAGAGTCAGCCTTCTTGTACTTAAGTCGGCATTGTGTCCTTTGTATTTAATTGCGATGCAATATCTGTGTTTCATCGTCAATACGAAGGTCCAAGGGATACAGTAAACCTGAAATGAACGTTCGGAATCCATAACTAGTGTCACAGGAATGGTTGAAATCATAGACAGTAGGAAAAGTCAGTCTACATGTACTTAAGTCGGCATTGTGCCTTTTGTATTTAATTCCGAAGCAATTTCTGTGTTTCATCGTCAATCAGAAGGTCAGACGGATACAGTAAACCTGGAGTGTAGCACCGGAATCTATAACTAGTGTCACAGGAATGGTTCAAAACATAGACAGTAAGAAGAGTCAGTCTTCTTGTACTTAAGTCGGCATTGTGCCTTTTGTATTTAAATCCGATGCAATTTCTGTGTTTCATCGTCAATAAGAGGGTCAGAGGGATACAGTAATCCTGAAGTTAAGCATCGGAATCTATGACTAGTGTCACAGGAATGGTTCAAAACATAGTCAGTAAGAAGAGACAGTATTCTTGTACGTAAGTCGGTATTGTGCCTTTTGTATTCAATTCCGATGCAATTTCTGTGTTTCATCGTCAGTAAGACGGTCCAAGGGATACAGTAAACCTGAAGTGAAGCATCGGAATCTATAACTAGTGACACAGGGATGGTTCAAAACATAGACAGTAAGAAGTATCAGTCTTCTTGTACTTAAGTCGGCATTGTGCCTTTTGTATTTAATTCCGATGCAATTTCTGTGTTTCATCGTCAATAAGAAGGTCTGAGGCATACAGTAATCCTGAAGTGAAGCATCGAAATCTATGACTAGTGTCACAGGAATGATTCAAAACATAGTCAGTAAGAAGAGACAGTCTTCTTGTACATAGGTCGGTATTGTGCATTTTGTATTTAAATCCGATGCAATTTCCGTGTTTCATCGTCAATAACAAGGTCCAAGGGATACAGTAAACCTGAAATGAACCATCGGAATCTATAACTAGTGTCACAGGAATGGTTCAAAACATAGACAGTAGGAAAAGTCAGTCTACATGTACTTAAGTCGGCATTATGCCTTTTGTATTTAATTCGGATGCAATTTCTGTGTTTCATCGTCAACAAGAAGGTCAGAGGCATATCGTAATCCTGAAGTGAAGCATCGGAATCTATGCCTAGTGTCACAGGAATGGTTCAAAACATTGTCTGTAAGAAGAGACAGTCTTCTTGTACATAAGTCGGTATTGTGATTTTTGTATTTAATTCCGATTCAATTTCTGTGTTTCATCGTCACTAAGAAGGTCAGTGGGATACAGTAAACCTGGAGTGAAGCATCGGAATCTATAACTAGTGTCACAGGGACGGTTCAAAACATAGACAGTGAGATGAGTCAGTATTCTTGTACTTATGTCGGCATTGTGCCTTTTCTATTTAATTCCGATGCAATTTCTGTGTTTCATCGTCAATAAGAAGGTTCAAGGGATACAGTAAACCTGGAGTGAAGCATCGGAATCTATAACTAGTGTCACAGGAATGGTTCAAAACACAGACAGTAAGAAGAGTCAGACTTCTTTTACTTAAGTCGGTATTGTGCGTTTTGTATTTAATTCCGATTCAATTTCTGTGTTTCATCGTCAATAAAAAGGTCCAAGGGATACAGTAAACCTGGAGTGAAGCATCGGAGGCTATAACTAGTGTCACAGGAATGGTTCAAATCATAGACAGTAAGGAGAGTCAGTCTTCTTGTACTTAGTTCGGCATTGTGCCTTTTGTATTTAATTCCGATGCAATTTCTGTGTCTCATCGTCAATAACAACGTCAGAGGGATACAGTAAACCTGATGTGAAGCATCGGAATTTATAACTAGTGTCACAGGAATGGTTCAAAACATAGTCAGTATGAAGAGTCCGTCTTCCTGTACTTAAGTCGGTATTGTGCCTTATGAATTTAATTCCGATGCAATTTCTGTGTCTAATCGTCAATAACAACGTCAGAGGGATACAGTAAACCTGATGTGAAGCATCGGTATTTATAACTAGTGTCACAGGAATGGTTCAAAACATAGACAGTAGGAGAAGTCAGTCTACATGTACTTAAGTCGGCATTATGCCTTTTGTATTTTATTCGGATGCAATTTCTGTGTTTCATCGTTAATGAGAAGGTCAGAGGGATACAGTAAAACTGATGTGAAGCATCGGAATCTATAACTAGCGTCACAGAAATAGTTCAACGCATAGTCATTAAGAAGAGTCAGTCTTCTTGTACTTAAGTCAGCATTGTGACTATTTTATATAATTCCGATGCAATTTCTGTGTTTCATCGTCAATAAGAAGGTCCAAGGGATTCAGTAGACCTGAATGGAAGCATCGGAATCTATAACTAGTGTCACAGGAATGGTTCAAAACATAGACAGTAAGAAGAGTCAGTCTTCTTGTATATAAGTCGGCATTGTGCCTTTTGTATTTAAATCCGATGCGATTTCTGTGTTTCATCGTCAATAAGAAGGTCAGAGGGATACAGTAAACCTGGAGTGAAGCACCGGAATCTATAACTAGTGTCACAGGAATGGTTCTAAACATAGACTGTCGGGAGAGTCAGTCTTCTTGTACATTAGTCGGCATTGTGCCTTTTGTATTTAATTCCGATGCAATTTCTGTGTTTCATCGTCAATAAGAAGGTCCAAGGGATACAGTAAACCTGGAGTGAAGCATCGGAATCTATAACTAGTGTCACAGGAATGGTTCAAAAGATAGACAGTAGGAAGAGGCAGTCTTCTAGTACTTAAGTCGGCATTGTGCCTTTTCCATTTAATTCCGATGCAATTTCAGTGTTTCATTGTCAATAAGACGGTCAGAGGGATACAGTAAACCTGAAGTGAAGCATCGGAATCTATAACTAGTGGCACAGGAATCGTTCAAAACATAGAGAGTTGCAAGAGTCAGCCTTCTTGTACTTAAGTCGGCATTGTGTCCTTTGTATTTAATTGCGATGCAATATCTGTGTTTCATCGTCAATAAGAAGGTCCAAGGGTTACAGTAAACCTGAAATGAACGATCGGAATCCATAACTAGTGTCACAGGAATGGTTCAAATCATAGACAGTAGGAAAAGTCAGTCTACATGTACTTAAGTCGGCATTTTGCCTTTTGTATTTAATTCCGAAGCAATTTCTGTGTTTCATCGTCAATCAGAAGGTCAGAGGGATACATAAACCAGATGTGAAGCATCAGAATCTATAACTAGTGTCACAGGAATAGTTCAAAACATAGACAGTAAGAAGAGTCAGTTTTCTTGTACTTAAGTCGGCATTGTGCCTTTTGTATTTATTTCCGATGCAATTTCTGTGTTTCATCGTCAGTAAGAAGGTCCAAGGGATACAGTAAACCTGGAGTGTAGCACCGGAATCTATAACTAGTGTCACAGGAATGGTTCAAAACATAGACTGTCAGAAGAGTCAGTCTTCTTGTACTTTAGTCGGCATTGTGCCTTTTGTATTTAATTCCGATGCAATTTCTGTGTTTCATCGTCAATAAGAGGGTCAGAGAGATACAGTTATCCTGAAGTTAAGCATCGGAATCTATGACTAGTGTCACAGGAATGGTTCAAAACATAGTCAGTAAGAAGAGACAGTATTGTTGTACGTAAGTCGGTATTGTGCCTTTTGTATTCAATTCCGATGCAATTTCTGTGTTTCATCGTCAGTAAGACGGTCCAAGGGATACAGTAAACCTGAAGTGAAGCATCGGAATCTATGACTAGTGTCACAGGAATCGTTCAAAACATAGACAGTAGGAAGAGTCAGTCTTCTTGTACTTCAGTCGGCATTGTTCCTATTGTTTTTAATTCCGATGCAATTTCTGAGTTTCATCGTCAATAAGAAGGTTCAAGGGATACAGTAAACCTGGAGTGAAGCATCGGAATCTATAACTAGTGTCACAGGAATGGTTCAAAACACAGACAGTAAGAAGAGTCAGACTTCTTTTACTTAAGTCGGTATTGTGCGTTTTGTATTTAATTCCGATTCAATTTCTGTGTTTCGTCTTCAATAAAAAGTTCCAAGGGATACAGTAAACCTGGAGTGAAGCATCGGAGGCTATAACTAGTGTCACAGGAATGGTTCACAACATAGACAGTAAGAAGAGGCAGTCTTCTTGTACTTAGTTCGGCATTGCGCCTTTTGTATTTAATTCCGATGCAATTTCTGTGTCTCATCGTCAATAAGAACGTCAGAGGGATACAGTAAACCTGATGTGAAGCATCGGAATTTATAACTAGTGTCACAGGAATGGTTCAAAACATAGTCAGTATGAAGAGTCCGTCTTCCTGTACTTAAGTCGGTATTGTGCCTTATGAATTTAATTCCGATGCAATTTGTGTGTTTTATTGTCAATAAGAAGGTCCAACGGATACAGTAAACCTGAAGTGAAGCATCGGAATCTATAACTAGTGTCACAGGAATGGTTCAAAACATAGACAGTAAGAAGAGTCAGTCTTCTTGTACTTAAGTCGGCATTGTGCCTTTTGTATTTAATTCCGATGCGATTTCTGTGTTTCATCGTCAATAAGAAGGTATGAGGGATACAGTAAACCTGAAGTGAAGCATCGGAATCTATAACTAGAGTCACAGGAATGGTTCAAAACAGAGACAGTAAGAAGAGTCAGTCTTGTTGTACGTAAGTCATGATTGTGCCTTTTCAATTTAATTCTGATGCAATTTCTGTGTTTCATCGTCAATAAGAAGGTCTAAGGGATACAGTAAACCTGCAGTGAAGCACCGGAATCTATAACTAGTGTCACAGGAATGGTTCTAAACATAGACTGTCGGAAGGGTCAGTCTTCTTGTGCATTAGTCGGCATTGTGCCTTTTGTATTTAATTCCGATGCCATTTCTGTGTTTCATCGTCAATAAGAAGGTCCAAGGGATACAGTAAACCTGGAGTGAAGCATCGGAATCTATGACTAGTGTCACAGGAATCGTTCAAAACATAGACAGTTGGAAGAGTCAGCCTTCTTGTACTTAAGTCTGCATTGTGCCTATTGTATTTAATTCCGATGCAATTTCTGTGTATCATTGTCAATAAGAAGGTCCAAGGGATACAGTAGACCTGAATGGAAGCATCGGAATCTACAGCTAGTGTCACAGGAATGGTTCAAGACATAGACAGTAAGAAGAGTCAGTCTTCTTGTACTTATGTCGGCATTGTGCCTTTTGTATTTAATTCCGATGCGATTTCTGTGTTTTATCGTCAATAAGAAGGTATGAGGGATACAGTAAACCTGAAGTGAAGCATCGGAATCTATAACTAGAGTCACAGGAATGGTTCAAAACAGTGACAGTAAGAAGAGTCAGTCTTGTTGTACATAAGTCATGATTGTGCCTTTTCTATTTAATTCTGATGCAATTTCTGTGTTTCATCGTCAATAACAAGGTCCAAGGGATACAGTAAACCTGAAATGAACGATCGGAATCCATAACTAGTGTCACAGGAATGGTTCAAATCATAGACAGTAGGAAAAGTCAGACTACATGTACTTAATTCGGCATTGTGCCTCTTATATTTAATTCCGAAGCAATTTCTGTGTTTCATCGTCAATAAGAAGGTCAGAGGGATACATAAACCAGATGTGAAGCATCGGAATCAATAACTAGTGTCACAGCAATTGTTCAAAACATAGACAGTAAGAAGAGTCATTTTTTTTGTACTTGAGTCGGCATTGTGCCTTTTGTATTTATTTCCGATGCAATTTCTGTGTTTCATCGTCAGTAAGAGGGTCCAAGGGATACAGTAAACCTGGAGTGTAGCACCGGAATCTATACCTAGTGTCACAGGAATGGTTCAAAACATAGACAGTAAGAAGAATCAGTCTTCTTGTACTTAAGTCGGCATTGTGCCCTTTGTATTTAATTCCGATGCAATTTCTGTGTATCATCGTCAATAACAAGGTCTGAGGCATACAGTAATCCTGAAGTGAAGCAACGAAATCTATGACTAGTGTCACAGGAATGATTCAAATATAGTCAGTAAGAAGAGACAGTCTGCTTGTACATAAGTCGGTATTGTGTATTTTGTATTTGAATCCGATGCAATTTCCGTGTTTCATCGTCAATAAGAAGGTCCAAGCGATACAGTAAACCTTAAATGAACCATCGGAATCTATAACTAGTGTCACAGGAATGGTTCAAAACACAGACAGTAGGAAAAGTCAGTCTACATGTACTTAAGTCGGCATTGTGCCTTTTGTGTTTAATTCCGATGCAATTTCTGTGTTTCATCGTCAATGAGATGGTCAGAGGGATACAGTAAACCTGAAGCGAAGCATCGGAATTTATAACTAGTGTTACAGGAATGGTTCAAATCATAGTCAGTAAGAAGAGTCAGTCTTCTTGTACTTAAGTCGGCATTGTGCATTTTGTATTTAATTCCGTTGCAATTTGTGTGTTTCTTCGTCAATAAGAAGATCCAAGGGATACAGTAAACCTGAAGTGAAACATCGGAATCTATAACTAGTGTCACAGGAACGGTTCAAAACATAGACAGTAAGAAGAGTCAGACTTCTTTTACTTAAGTCGTTCTGTGTTTCATCGTCAATAAGAAGGTCCTAGGGATACAGTAAAATTGGAGTATTCATCGGAGTCTATAACTAGTGTCACAGGAATTGTTCAAAACATAGACAGTAAGAAGAGTCAGTCTTGTTGTACATAATTCGGCATTGTGCATTTTGTATTTAATTCTGATGCAATTTCTGTGTTTCATCGTCAATAAGAAGGTCAGAGGGATACAGTAAACCTGAAGTGAAGCATCGGAAACTATAAATAGTGTCACAGGAATAATTTAAAACATAGTCAGTAAGAAGAGTCAGTCTTCTTGTACTTAAGTCGGTATTGTGCCTTTTGCATTTAATTCCGATACAATTTCTGTGTTTCATCGTCACTAAGAAGGTCCAAGGGATACAGTAAACCTGGAGTGTGGCATCGGAATCTATAACTAGTGTCACAGGAATGGTTCAAATCATAGACAGTAAGAAGAGTCAGAGGTCTTGTACTTAATTCGGCATTGTGCCTTTTGTATTTAATTCTGGTGCAATTTCTGTGTTTCGTCGTCAATAAGAAGGTCCGAGGGATACAGTAAACCTAAAGTGAAGCATCGGAATCTACAACTAGTGTCACAGGAATGGTTCAAATCATAGTCAGTAAGAAGAGTCAGTCTTCTTGTACATAAGTCGGCATTGTGCTTTTTGTATTTAATTCCGATGCAATTTCTGTGTTTCATCGTCAATAAGAAGGTCCAAGGGATACAGTAAACCTGGAGTGAAGCATCGGAATCTATAACTAGTGTCACAGGGACGGTTTAAAACATAGACAGTAAGATGAGTCTGTATTCTTGTACTTAAGTCGGCATTATGCCATTTCTATTTAATTCCGATGCAATATCTGTGTTTCATCGGCAATAAGAAGGTAAAAGGGATACACTAAACCTGAAGTGAAGCATCTGAATCTATAACTAGTGTCACAGGAATGGTTAAAACATAGACAGTAGGAAGAGTCAGTCATCTTGTGCTTAAGTTGGCATTGTGCCTATTTTATTTAATTCCGATGGAATTTCTGTGTTTCATCGCCTATAAGAAGGTCCAAGGGATACAGTAAACCTGGAGTGATGCACCGGAATATATAAATAGTGTCCCAGGGATGGTTCAAAACATAGACAGTAAGAAGAGTCAGCCTTCTTGTACGTAAGCTGGCATTGTGCTTTTTGTATTTAATTCCGATGCAATTTCTGTGTTTCATCGTCAATAAGAAGGTCAGAGGGATACAGTAATCCTTTAGTGAAGCATCGGAATCTATGACTAGTGGCACAGGAATGGTTCAAACATAGTCAGTAAGAAGAGTCAGTCTCCTTGTACTTAAGTCGGTATTGTGCCTTTTGTACTTAATTCCGATGCAATATCTGTGTTTCATCGTCAATAAGAAGGTCCAAGGGATACAGTAAACCTGAAGTGAAGCATCGGAATCTATAACTAGTGTCACTCGAATGGTTCAAGACATAGACAGTTGGAAGAATCAGTCTTCTTGTACTTAAGTCGGCATTGTGCGTTTTGTATTTAATTCCGGTGCATTTTCTGTGTTTCATCGTCAATAAGAAGGTCCAAGGTATACAGTAAACCAGAAATGAACCATCGGAATCTATAACTAGTGTCACAGGTATGGTTCAAAGCATAGACAGTAGGAAAAGTCAGTCTACATGTACTTAAATCGGCATTGTGCCTTTTCTGTTTAATTCCGATGCAATTTCTGTGTTTCATCGTCAATAAGAAGGTACAAGGTATACAGTAAACCTGAAATGAACCATCGGAATCTATAACTAGTGTCACAGGAATGGTTCAAAACATAGACAGTAGGGAAAGTCAGTCTACATGTACTTAAGTCGGCATTGTGCCTTTTGTGTTTAATTCCGATGCAATTTCTGTGTTTCATCGTCAATGAGATGGTCAGAGGGATACAGTAAACCTGAAGCGAAGCATCGGAATTTATAACTAGTGTCACAGGAATGGTTCAAATCATAGTCAGTAAGAAGAGTCAGTCTTCTTGTACTTAAGTCGGCATTGTGCATTTTGTATTTAGTTCCCATGCAATTTGTGTGTTTCTTCGTCAATAAGAAGATCCAAGGGATACAGTAAACCTGACGTGAAACATCGGAATCTATAACTAGTGTCACAGGAATGGTTCAAAACATAGACAGTAAGAAGAGTCAGACTACTTTTACTTAAGTCGTACTGTGTTTCATCGTCAATAAGAAGGTCCAAGGGATACAGTACACCTGGAGTGATCATCGGAGTCTATAACTAGTGTCACAGGAATAGTTCAAAACATAGACAGTAAGAAGAGTCAGTCTTGTTGTACATAATTCGGCATTGTGCATTTTGTATTTAATTCTGATGCAATTTCTGTGTTTCTTCGTCAATAAGAAGGTCAGAGGGATACAGTAAACCTGAAGTGAAGCTTCGGAAACTATAACTAGTGTCGCAGGAATAATTTAAAACATAGTCAGTAAGAAGAGTCAGTCTTCTTGTACTTAAGTCGGTATTGTGCCTTTTGCATTTAATTCCGATACAATTTCTGTGTTTCTTCGTCACTAAGAAGGTCCTAGGGATACAGTAAACCTGGAGTGTGGCATCGGCATCTATAACTACTGTCACAGGAATGGTTCAAATCATAGACATTAAGAAGAGTCAGACTTCTTGTACTTAATTCGGCATTGTGCCTTTTGTATTTAATTCTGATGCAATTTATGTGTTTCGTCGTCAATAAGAAGGTCAGAGGGATACAGTAAACCTAAAGTGAAACATCGGAATCTATAACTAGTGTCACAGGAATGGTTCAAATCATAGTCAGTAAGAAGAGTCAGTCTTCATGTACTTAAGTCGGCATTGTGCTTTTTGTATTAAATTCCGATGCAATTTCTGAGTTTCATCGTCAATAAGAGGGTCCAAGGGATACAGTAAACCTGGAGTGAAGCATCGGAATCTATAACTAGTGTCACAGGGGCGGTATGAAACATAGGCAGTAAGATGAGTCTGTATTCTTGTACTTAAGTCGGCATTATGCCTTTTCTATTTAATTCCGATGCCATATCTGTGTTTCATCGGCAATAAGAAGGTCCAAGGGATACAGTAAACCTGAAGTGAAGCATCGGAATCTATAACTGGAGTCACAGGAATGGTTAAAACATAGACAGTAGGAAGAGTCTGTTATCTTGTGCTTAAGTCGGCATTGTGCCTATTTTATTTTATTCCGAAGGAATTTCTGTGTTTCATCGCCAATAAGAAGGTCCAAGGGATACAGTAAACCTGGAGTGAAGCATCGGAATGTATAAATAGTGTCCCAGGGATGGTTCAAAACGTAGACAGTAAGAAGAGTCAGAATTCTTGTACGTAAGTCGGCATTGTGCCTTTTGTATTTAATTCCGATGCAATTTCTGTGTTTCATCGTCAATAAGAAGGTCAGACGGATACAGTAATATTTTAGTGAAGCATCGGAATCTATGACTAGTGTCACAGGAATGGTTCAAAACATAGTCAGTAAGAAGAGTCAGTCTTCTTGTACTTAAGTCGGTATTGTGCCTTTTGTATTTAATTCAGATGCAATATCTGTGTTTCATCGTCAATAAGAAGGTCCAAGGGATACAGTAAACCTGAAGTGAAGGATCGGAATCTATAACTAGTGTCACTCGAATGGTTCAAAACATAGACAGTTGGAAGAATCAGTCTTCTTGTACTAAAGTCGGCATTGTGCGTTTTGTATTTAATTCCGATGCAATTTCTGTGTTTCATCGTCAATAAGAAGGTCCAAGGTATACAGTATACCTGAAATGAACCATCGGAATCTATAACTAGTGTCACAGGAATGGTTCAAAACATAGACAGTAGGAAAAGTCAGTCTACATGTACTTAAGTCGGCATTGTGCCTTTTGTGTTTAATTCCGATGCAATTTCTGTGTTTCATCGTCAATAAGAAGGTCCAAGGGATACAGTAGACCTGAATGAAAGCATCAGAATCTATAGCTAGTGTCACAGGAATGGTTCAAAACATTGACAGTAAGAAGAGTCAGTCTTCTTGTACTTAAGTCGAAATTGTGCCTTTTGTATTTAATTCGGATGCGTTTTCTGTGTTTCATCGTCAATAAGAAGGTCAGAGGGATACAGTAAACCTGAAGTGAAGCTTCGGAAACTATAGCTAGTGTCACAGGAATAATTCAAATCATAGTTAGTAACAAGAGTCAGTCTTCTTGTACTTAAATCGGCATTGTGCTCATTGTATTTAATTCCGATGCAATTTCTGTGTTTCATAGTCAATAATAAGGTAAAAGGGATACAGTAAACCAGGAGTGAAGCATCGGAATCTATAACTAGTGTCACAGGGACGGTTCAAAACATAGACAGTAATAAGAGTCAGTATTCTTGTACTTAAGTCGGCATTGTGCCTTTTCTATTTAATTCCGATGCAATTTCTGTGTTTCATCGTCAATAAGAAGGTCCAAGGGATACAGTAAACCTGAAGTGAAGCATCGGAATCTATAACTAGTGTCACAGGAATGGTTTATAACATAGTCAGTAAGAAGAGTCAGTCTTCTTGTACTTAAGTCTGCATTGTGCATATTGTATTTAATTCCGATGCAATTTCTGTGTTTCATCGTCAATAAGAAGGTCCAAGGGATACAGTAGACCTGAATGGAAGTATCAGAATCTATAGCTAGTGTCACAGGAATGGTTCAAAACATAGACAGTAAGAAGAGTCAGTCTTCTTGTACTCAAGTCGGCATTGTGCCTTTTGTATTTAATTCCGAAGCAATTTCTGTGTTTCATCGTCAATAAGAAGGTCAGAGGGATACAGTAAACCTGAAGTGAAGCATCGGAATCTATACCTAGAGTCACAGGAATGGTTCAAAACAGAGACAGTAAGAAGAGTCAGTCTTGTTGTACGTAAGTCATCATTGTGCCTTTTCTATTTAATTCTGATGCAATTTCTGTGTTTCATCGTCAATAAGAAGGTCCAAGGGATACAGTAAACCTGCAGTGAAGCACCGGAATCTATAACTAGTGTCACAGGAGTGGTTCCAAACATAGACTGTCGGAAGAGTCAGTCTTCATGTACATTAGTCGGCATTGGGCCTTTTGTATTTAATTCCGAAGCAATTTCTGTGTTTCATCGTCAATAAGAAGGTCAGAGGGATACATAAACCTGATGTGAAGCATCGGAATCCATAACTAGTGTCACAGGAATAGTTCAAAACATAGACAGTAAGAACAGTCAGTTTTTTTGTACTTTAGTCGGCATTGTGCCTTTTGTATTTATTTTCGATGCAATTTCTGTGTTTCATCGTCAGTAAGTGGGTCCAAGGGATACAGTAAACCTGGAGTGTCGCACCGGAATCTATACCTAGTGTCACAGGAATGGTTCAAAACATAGACTGTCAGAAGAGTCAGTCTTCTTGTACTTTAGTCGGCATTGTGCCTTTTGTATTTAATTCCGATGCAATTTCTGTGTTTCATCGTCCATAAGAGGGTCAGAGGGATACAGAAATCCTGAAGTTAAGCATCGGAATCTATGACTAGTGTCACAGGAATCGTTCAAAACATAGACAGTAGGAAGAGTCAGTCTTCTTGTACTTCAGTCGGCATTGTGCCTATTGTGTTTAATTCCGATGCAATTTCTGTGTTTCATCGTCAATAAGACGGTCATAGGGATACAGTAAACCTGAAGCGAAGCATCGGAATTTATAACTAGTGTCACAGGAATGGTTCAAATCATAGTCAGTAAGAAGAGTCAGTCTTCTTGTACTTAAGTCGGCATTGTGCATTTTGTATTTAATTGCGATGCAATTTGTGTGTTTCTTCGTCAATAAGAAGATCCAAGGGATACAGTAAACCTGAAGTGAAACATCGGAATCTATAACTAGTGTCACAGGAATTGTTCAAAACATAGACAGTAAGAAGAGTAAGTCTTGTTGTACATAATTCGGCATTGTGCATTTTGTAATTAATTCTGATGCAATTTCTGTGTTTCATCGTCAATAAGAAGGTCAGAGGGATACAGTAAATCTGAAGTGAAGCTTCGGAAACTATAACTAGTGTCACAGGAATAATTAAAAGCATAGTCAGTAAGAAGGGTCAGTCTTCTTGTACTTAAGTCGGTATTGTGGCTTTTGCATTTAATTCCGATACAATTTCTGTGTTTCATCGTCACTAAGAAGGTCCAAGGGATACAGTAAGCCTGGAGTGTGGCATCGGAGTCTATAACTAGTGTCACAGGAATGGTTCAAATCATAGACAGTAAGAAGAGTCAGACTTCGTGTACTTAATTCGGCATTGTGCCTTTTGTATTTAATTGTGATGCAATTTCTGTGTTTCGTCGTCGATAAGAGGGTCAGAGGGATACAGTAAACCTAAAGTGAAGCATCGGAATCTATATCTAGTGTCACAGGAATGGTTAAAACATAGACAGTAGGAAGAGTCAGTCATCTTGTACTTAAGTCGGCATTGTGCCTATTTTATTTAATTCCGATGGAATTTCTGTGTTTCATCATCAAGAAGAAGGTCCAAGGGATACAGTAAACCTGGAGTGAAGCATCGGAATATATAAATAGTGTCCCAGGGATGGTTCAAAACATAGACAGTAAGAAGAGTCAGCCTTCTTGTACGTAAGTCGGCATTGTGCCTTTTGTATTTAATTCCGATGCAATTTCTGTTTTTTCATCGTCAATAAGAAGGTCAGAGGGATACAGTAATCTTTTAGTGAAGCATCGGAATCTATGACTAGTGTCACAGGAATGGTTCAAAGCATAGTCAGTAAGAAGAGTCAGTCTTCTTGTACTTAAGTGGTATTGTGCCTTTTGTATTTAATTCCGATGCAATATCTGTGTTTCATCGTCAATAAGATGGTCCAAGGGATACAGTAAACCTGGAGTGAAGCATCGGAATCTATAACTAGTGTCACAGGGACGGTTTAAAACATAGACAGTAAGATGAGTCTGTATTCTTGTACTTAAGTCGTCATTATGCCTTTTCTATTTAATTCCGATGCAATATCTGTGTTTCATCGGCAGTAAGAAGGTCCAAGGGATACAGTAAACCTGAAGTGAAGCATCGGAATCTATAACTAGTGTCACAGGAATGGTTCAAATCATAGTCTGTAAGAAGAGTCAGTCTTCTTGTACTTAAGTCTTCATTCTGCCTTTTCTATTTAATTCTGATGCAATTTCTGTGTTTCATCGTCAATAAGAAGGTCCAAGGGATACCGTAAACCTGGAGTGAAGCATCGGAATTTATAACTAGTGTCACAGGAATGGTTCAAACCATAGACAGTGAGAAGAGTCAGACTTCTTTTACTTAAGTCGGCAATGTGCCTTTTGTATTTAATTCCTATCCTATTTCTGTGTTTCATCGTCAATAAGAAGGTCCAAGGGATACAGTAAACCTGGAGTAAAGCATCGGAGTCTATAACTAGTGTCACAGGAAAGGTTCAAAACATCGACAGTAAGAACAGTCAGACTTCTTTTACTTAAGTCGGCATTGTGCCATTTCTATTTAATTCCGATGCAATTTCTGTGTTTCATCGTCAATAAGAAGGTCCAAGGGATACAGTAAACGTGAGGTGAAGCATCGGAATAAAAAACTAGTGTCACAGGAATGGTTCAAAACATAGACAGTAGGAAGAGTCAGTCTTCTTGTACGTAAGTCGGTATTGTGCCTTTTCTATATAATTCCGATGCAATTTCTATGTTTCACCGGCAATACGTAGGTCAGAGGGATACAGTAAACCTGGAATGAATCATCGGAAACTACAACTAGTGTCGCAGGAATGGTTCAAAACATAGACAGTAGGAAGAGTCAGTCTTCTTGTACTTAAGTCGGCATTTTGCCTATTGTATTTAATTCCGATGCAATTTTTGTGTTTCATCGTCAATAAGACGGTCAGAGGGATACAGTAAACCTGAAGTGGAACATCGGAATTTATGACTAGTTTCACAGGAATGGTTCAGAACATAGTCAGTAAGAAGAGTCAGTCTTCTTGTACTTAAGTCGGTATTGTGCCTTCTGTATTTAATTCCGATGCAATTGCTGTGTTTCATCGTCAATAAGAAGGTCAGAGGGATACAGTAATCATGAAGTGAACCATCGGAATCTATGACTAGAGGCACAGGAATGGTTCAAAGCATAGTCAGTAAGAAGAGTCAGTCTTCTTGTACTTAAGTCGGTATTGTGCCTTTTGTATCTAATTCCGATGCAATTTCGGTGTTTCAATGTCAATAAGAAGGTCCAAGGGATACAGTAAACCTGATGTGAAGCATCGGAATCTGTAACTATTGTCACAGGAATGGTTCAAAGCATAGACAGTAAGAAGAGTCAGACCTCTTTTACTTAAGACGGCATTGTGCCTTTTATATTTAATTCCGATGCAATTTCTGTGTTTCATCGTCAATAAGAAGGTCCAAGGGATACAGTAAACCTGAAGTGAAGCATCGGAATCTATAACTAGTGTCACAGGAATGGTTCAAATCATAGTCAGTAAGAAGAGTCAGTCTTCTTGTACTTAAGACATCATTGTGCTTTTTCTATTTAATTCTGATGCAATTTCAGTGTGTCATCGTCAATAAGAAGGTCCAAGGGATACAGTAAACCTGGAGGGAAGCATCGGAATCTATAACTAGTGTCACAGGAATGGTTCAAAACATAGACAGTAAGAAGAGTCAGACTTCTTTTACTTAAGTCGGCATTGTGCCTTTTGTATTTAATTCCGATGCAATTTCTGTGTTTCATCGTCAATAAGAAGGTCCAAAGGATACAGTACACCTGAAGTGAAGCATCGGAATCTATAACTAGTGTCACAGGAATGGTTCAAATCATAGTCAGTAAGAAGAGTCAGTCTTCTTGTACTTAAGACATCATTGTGCCTTTTCTATTTAATTATGATGGAATTTCTGTGTTTCATCGTCAATAAGAAGGTCCAAGGGATACAGTAAACCTGGAGTGAAGCATCGGAATCTATAACTATTGTCACAGGAATGGTTCAAAGCATAGACAGTAAGAAGAGACAGACTTCTTTTACTTAAGTCGGCATTGTGCCTTTTCTATTTCATTCCGATGCAATTTCTGTGTTTCAGCGTCAATAAGAAAGTCCAAGGGATACAGTAAACCTTAGGTGAAGCATCGGAATCTATAACTAGTGTCACAGGAATGGTTCAAAACATAGACAATAAGAAGAGTCAGTCTTCTTGTACTTAAGTCGGTATTGTGCCTTTTGTATTTAATTCCGTTGCAATTTCTGTATTTTATCGTCAATAAGAATGTCCAAGGGATACAGTAAATCTGACGTGAATCATCGGAATCTATAACTAGTGTCACAGGAATGGTTTAAATCATAGTCAGTGAGGAGAGTCAGTCTTCTTGTACTTAAGTCATCATTGTGCCTTTTCTATTTGATACTTATGCAATTTCTGTGTTTCATCGTCAATAACAAGGTCCAAGGGATACAGTAAACCTGGAGTAAAGCATCGGAGTCTATAACTAGTGTCACAGGAATGGTTCAAACCATAGACAGTAAGAAGAGTCAGACTTCTTTTACTTAAGTCCGCATTGTGCCATCTCTATTTAATTCCGATGCAATTTCTGTGTTTCATCGTCAATAAGAAGGTCCAAGGGATACAGTAAACCTGAAGTGAAGCATCGGAATAAAAAACTAGTGTCACAGGAATGGTTCAAAACATAGTCAGTAGGAAGATTCAGTCTTCTTGTACTTAAGTCGGTATTGTGCCTTTTTCTATTTAATTCCGATGCAATTTCTGTGTTTCATCGTCAATAAGAAGGTCAGAGGGATACAGTAAACCTGAGGTGAAGCATCGGAATCAATGACTAGTGTCACAGGAATGGTTCAAAGCATAGACAGTAGGAAGAGTCAGTCTTCTTGTATTTACGTCGGCATTTTGCCTATTGTATTTAATTCCGTTGCAATTTCTGTGTTTCATCGTCAATAAGAAGGTCCAAGGGATACAGTAAACCAGAAGTGAAGCATCGGAATAAAAAACTAGTGTCACAGGAATGGTTCGAAACATAGTCAGTAAGAAGAGTGAGTCTTCTTGTACTTAAGTCGGCATTGTGCTTTTTGTATTTAATTCCGATGCAATTTCTGTGTTTCAACGTCAATCAGAAAGTCCAAGGGATACAGTAAACCTGGAGTGAAGCGTCGAAATCTATAACTAGTGTCACAGGGACGGTTCAAAACATAGAGAGTAAGATGAGTCAGTATTCTTGTACTTAAGTCGGCATTGTGCATCTTCTATGTAATTCCGATGCCATCTCTGTGTTTCATCGTCAATAGGAAGGTCCAAGGGATACAGTAAACCTGGGGTGGAGCATGGGAATCTGTAACTAGTGTCCCAGGGATGGGTCAAAACACAGACAGTAAGAAGAGTCAGTCGTCTTGTACTTAAGTCGGCATTGTGCCTTTTGTGTATAATTCCAGTGCAATAACTGTGGTTCATCGCCAATAAGATGGTCTGAGGGATACAGTAATCCTGAAGTGAAGCATCGTAATCTATGACTAGTGTCACAGGTATTGTTCAAACATAGTCAGTAAGAAGAGTCAGTATTCTTGTACTTAAGTCGGTTTTGTGCCTTTTGTATTTAATTCTGATGTAATTTCTGTGTTTCATCGTCAATAAGAAGGTCCAAGGGATACAGTAAACCTAAAGGGAATCATCGAAATCTATAACTAGTGTCACAGGAATGGTTCAAAACTTAGTCAGTAAGATGAGTCAGTATTCTTGTACTTAAGTCGGCATTGTGCCTTTTCCATTTAATTCCGATGCAATTTCTGTGTTTCATCGTCAATAAGAAGGTCCAAGGGATACAGTAAACCTGGGGTGAAGCATGGGAATCCATAACTAGTGTCCCAGGGATGGTTCAAATCTTAGACAGTAAGAAGAGTCAGTCTTCTTGTACTTAAGTCGGCATTGTGCCTTTTGTATATAATTCCTGTGCAATAACTGTGTTTCATCGTAAATAAGATGGTCAGAGGGATACAGTAATCCTGAAGTGAAGCATCGGAATCTATGACTAGTGTCACAGGAATGGTTCAACCATAGTCAGTAAGAAGAGTCGGTCTTCTTGTACTTAAGTCGGTTTTGTGCCTTTTGTGTTTAATTCTGATGCCATTTCTGTGTTTCATCGTCAATAAGAAGGTCCAAGGGATACAGCAAACCTGAAGGGAATCATCGGAATCTAAAACTAGTGTCACAGGAATGGTTCAAACATAGTCAGTAAGAAGAGTCAGTCTTCTTGTGCTTAAGTCAACATTGTGCTTTTTCTATTTAATACTGATGCGATTTCTGTGTTTCATCGTCAATAAGAAGGTCCAAAGGATACTGTAAACATGGAGTGAAGCATCGGAGTCTATAACTAGTGTCACAGGAATGGTTCAAAGCACAGACAGTAAGAAGAGTCAGTCTTCTTGTACTTAATACGGCATTGTGCCTTTTGTATTTAATTCTGATGCAATTTCTGTGTTTCATCGTCAATAAGAAGGTCAGAGGGCTACAGTGAACCTGAAGTGAAGCATCGGAATCTATAACTAGTGCCACAGGAATGGTTCAAAACATAGTCAGTAAGAAGGGTCAGTCTTCTTGTACTTAAGTCGGCATTGTGCTTTTTGTATTTAATTCCGATGCAACTTCTGTGTTTCAATGTCAATAAGAAGGTCCTAGGGATACAGTAAACCTGAAGTGAAGCATCGGAATCTATAACTAGCGTCACAGGAATGGTTCAAATCATAGTCAGTAAGAAGAGTCAGTCATCTTGTACTTAAGTCATCATTGTGCCTTTTCTATTTAATTCTGATGCAATTTCTGTGTTTCATCGTAAATAAGAAGGTCAAAGGGATACAGTAAACCTGGAGTGAAGCATCGGAATCTATAAATAGTGTTACAGGAACGATTCAAAACATAGACAGTAAGAACAGTCAGACTTCTTTTACTTAAGTCTGCATTGTGCCTTTTGTATTTATTTCCGATGCAATTTCTGTGTTTCATCGTCAATAAGAAGGTCCAAGGGATACAGGAAACCTGGAGTGAAGCATCGGAGTCTATAACTAGTGTCACAGGAATGGTTCAAAGCATAGACAGTAAGAAGAGTTAGTCTTCTTGTACTTAAGTCGGCATTGTGCCTTTTGTATTTAATACCGATGCAATTTCTGTGTTTCATCGTCAATAAGAAGGTCAGAGGGATATAGTAATCCTGACGTGATGCATCGGAATCTATGACTAGTGTCACAGGAATGGTTCAAAACATAGTCAGTAAGAAGAGTCAGTCTTCTTGTACTTAAGTCGGTATTGTGCCTTTTGTATTTAATTCCGTTGCAATTTCTGTATTTTATCGTCAACAAGAAGGTCCAAGGGATACAGTAAATCTGAAGTGAATCATCGGAATCTATAACTAGTGTCACAGGAATGGTTTAAATCATAGTCAGTGAGGAGAGTCAGTCTCCTTGTACTTAAGTCTTCATTGTGCCTTTTCTATTTAATTCTGATGCAATTTCTGTGTTTCATCGTCAATAAGAAGGTCCAAGGGATACAGTAAACCTGGAGTAAAGCATCGGAGTCTATAACTAGTGTCACAGGAATGGTTCAAACCATAGACAGTAAGAAGAATCAGACTTCTTTTACTTAAGTCCGCATTGTGCCATTTCTATTTAATTCCGATGCAATTTCTGTGTTTCATCGTCAATAAGAAGGTCCAAGGGATACAGTAAACCTGAAGTGAAGCATCGGAATAAAAAACTAGTGTCACAGGAATGGTTCAAAACATAGTCAGTAGGAAGAGTCAGTCTTCTTGTACTTAAGTCGGCATTGTGCCTTTTGTATATAATTCCTGTGCAATAACTGTGTTTCATCGTCAATAAGATGGTCAGAGGGATACAGTAATCCTGAAGTGAAGCATCGGAATCTATGACTAGTGAACAGGAATGGTTCAAACATAGTCAGTAAGAAGAGTCAGTCTACTTGTACTTATGTCGGTTTTGTGCCTTTTGTATTTAATTCTGATGCCATTTCTGTGTTTCATCGTCAATAAGAAGGTCCAAGGGATACAGTAAACCTAGAGTGAAACATCGGAATCTATACCTAGTGTCCCAGGGATGGTTCAAAACATAGACAGTGAGAAGAGTCGGGCTTCTTGTACTTAAGTCGGCATTGTGCCTTTTGTAATTATTTCCGATGCAATTTCTGTGTTTCATCGTCAATAAGAAGGTCAGAGGGATACAGTAACCCTGAAGTGAAGCATCGAAATCAATGACTAGTGTCACAGGAATGGTTCAACACATAGACAGTAAGAAGAGTCAGTCTTCTTGTACTTAAGTCGGCATTTTGCCTATTGTATTTAATTCCGATGCAATTTCTGTGTTTCATCGTCAATAAAAAGGTCCAAGGGATACAGTAAACCTAGAGTGAAGCATCGGAATCTAAACTAGTGTCCCAGGGATGTTTCAAAACATAGACAGTAAGAAAAGTCGGTCCTTTTGTACTTAAGTCGGCGTTGTGCCTATTGTAATTAATAAAGATGCAATTTCTGTGTTTCATCGTCAATAAGAAGGTCAGAGGGATACAGTAATCCTGAAGTGAAGCATCGAAATCTATGACTAGTGTCACAGGAATGGTTCAATACATAGTCAGTAAGAAGAATCAGTCTTCCTGTTCCTAAGACAATATTGTGCCTTTTGTATTTAATTCCGACGCAAATTTTGTGTTTCATCGTCAATAAGGAGGTAAGAGGGATACAGTAAATCTGAAATGAAGCATCGGAATCTATAACTAGTGTCACAGGAATGGTTCAAATCATAGTCTGTAAAAAGAGTCAGTCTTCTTGTACTTAAGTCATCATTGTGCCTTTTGTATTTAATTCCGATGCAATTTCTGTGTTTCATCGTCAATAAGAAGGTCGAAGGGATACAGTAAACCTGGGGTGAAGCATCGGAGTCTATAACTAGTGTCCAGGAATGGTTCAAAACATAGTCAGTAAGAAGAGTCAGTCTTCTTGTACTTAACTCGGTATTGTGCCTTTTGTATTTTATTCTGATGCAATTTCTGTGTTTCATCGTCAATAAGAAGGTCAGAGGGATACAGTAAACCTGAAGTGAAGCATCGGAATCTACTACTAGTGTAACAGGAATGGTTCAAAACATAGTCAGAAAGAAGAGTCAGTCTTCTTGTACATATGTCGGCATTGTGCCTTTTGTATTTAATACCGGTGCAATTTCTGTGTTTCATCGTCAATAAGAAGGTCACAGGGATACAGTAATCCTGAAGTTAAGCATCGGAATCTATGACTAGTGTCACTGGAAAGGTTCAAAACATAGTCAGTAAGAAGAGTCAGTCTTCTTGTACTTAACTCGGTATTGTGCCTTTTGTATTTAATTCCGATGCAATTTCTGTGTTTCATCGTCAATAAGAAGGTCGAAGGGATACAGTAAACCTGGGGTGAAGCATCGGAGTCTATAACTAGTGTCCAGGAATGGTTCAAAACATAATCAGTAAGAAGAGTCAGTCTTCTTGTACTTAACTCGGTATTGTGCCTTTTGTATTTAATTCTGATGCAATTTCTGTGTTTCAACGTCAATAAGAAGGTCAGAGGGATACAGTAATCCTGAAGTGAAGCATCGGAATCTATGCCTAGTGTCACAGGAATGGTTCAAAGCATAGTCAGTAAGAAGAGTCAGTCTTCATGTACTTAAGCCGATATTGTGCCTTTTGCATTTAATTCCGATGCAATTTCTGTGTTTCAATGTCAATAAGAAGGTCCACGGGATACAGCAAACCTGAAGTGAAGCATCGGATTCTATAACTAGTGTCACAGGAATGGTTCAAACCATAGTCAGTAAGAAGAGTCAGTCATCTTGTACTTAAATCATCATTGTGCCTTTTCTATTTCATTCTGATGCAATTTCTGTGTTTCATCGTAAATAAGAAGGTCCAAGGGATACAGTAAATCTGGAGTGAAGCATCGGAATCTATAACTAGTGTCACAGGAATGGTTCAAAACATAGACAGTAAGAAGAGTCAGTCTTCTTGTACTTATTTCGCCATTGTGCCTTTTGTATTTAATTCTGATGCAATTTCTGTGTTTCATCGTCAATAAGAAGGTCTGAGGGATACAGTAAACCTGAAGTGAAGCATCGGAATCTATAACTAGTGTCACAGGAATGGTTCAAATCATAGTCATTAAGAAGAGTCAGTCTTCTTGTACTTAAGTCGGCATTGTGCTATTTGAATTTACTTCCGATGCAATTTTTGTGTTTCATCGTCAATAAGAAGGTCCAAAGGATACAGTAAACCTGGAGTGAGGCATCGAAATCTATAACTAGTGTCACAGGGACGGTTCAAAACAGAGACAGTAAGATGAGTCAGTATTCTTGTACTTAAGTCGGCATTGTGCCTTTTCTATTTAATTCTGATGCAATTTCTGTGTTTCATCGTCAATAAGAAGGTCCAAGGTATACAGTAAACCTGGAGTGAAGCATCGGAATCTACAGCTAGTGTCACAGGAATGGTTCAAACCATATACAGTAAGAAGAGTCAGACTTCTTTTACTTAAGTCGGAATTGTGCCTTTTGTATTTAATTCCGATGAAATTTCTGTGTTTCGTCGTCAGTAAGAAGGTCAGAGGGAAACAGTAATCCTGAAGTGAAGCATCGAAATCTATGACTAGTGTCACAGGAATGGTTCAAAACATAGACCGCATTAAAAGTCAGTCTATATGTACTTATGTCGGCATTGTGCCTTTTGTATTTAATTCAGATGCAATTTCTGTGTTTCATCGTCAATAAGAAGGTCAGAAGGATACAGTAATCATGATGTGATGTATCGGAATCTATAACTAGTGTCACAGGAATGGTTCAAAACATAGACAGTAAGAAGAGTACGTCTTCTTGTACTTAAGTCGGCATTGTGCCTTTTGTATTTAATTCCGATGCAATTTCAGTGTTTCATCGTCAATAAAAAGGTCCAAGGGATACAGTAAACCTGGAGTGAAGCATCGGAATCTATAACTAGTGTCACAGGAATGGTCCAAAACATAGACAGTAGGAAGAGTCAGTCTTCTTGTACTTAAGTCGGCATTTTGCCTATTGTATTTAATTCCGACCTAATTTCTGTGTTTCATCGTCAATAAGAAGGTCCAAGGGATACAGTAAACCTAGAGTGAAGCATCGGAATCTATAACTAGTGTCCCAGGGATGGTTCAAAACATAGACAGTAAGAAGAGTCGGTGTTCTTGTACTTAAGTCGGCATTGCGCCTTTTGTAATTAATTCCGATGCATTTTCTATGTTTCATCGTCAATAAGAAGGTCAGAGGGATACAGTAATCCTGAAGTGAAGCATCGAAATCTATGACTAGTGTCACAGGAATGGTTCAAAACATAGTCAGTAAGAAGAGTCAGTCTTCCTGTACTTAAGTCGGTATTGTGCCTTTTGTATTTAATTCCGATGCAATTTCTGTGTTTCATCGTCAATAAGAAGGTCCAAGGCATACAGTAAACCTGAAGTGAAGCATCGGAATCTATAACTAGTGTCACAGGAATGGTTCAAAACATAGTCAGTGAAAAGAGTCAGTCTTCTTGTACTTAAGACATCATTGTGCCTTTTCTATTTAATTCTGATGCAATTTCTGTATTTCATCGTCAATAAGAAGGTCAGAGGGATACAGTAAACGTGAAGTGAAGCATCGGAATTTATAACTAGTGTCACAGGAATGGTTCAAAACATAGTCAGTAAGAAGAGTCAGTCTTCTTGTACTTAAGTCGGCATTGTGCTTTTTTTATATAATTCCGATGCAATTCCTGTGTTTCATCGTCAATAAGAAGGTCCAAGGGATACAGTAAACCTGAAGTGAAGCATCGGAATCTATAACTAGTGTCACAGGAATGGTTCAAAACATAGACAGTAGGAAGAGTCAGTCTTTTTGTACTTAATTCGGCATTGTGAGTATTGTATTTAATTCCGATGCAATCTCTGTGTTTCATCGTCAATAAGAAGGACCAAGGGATACAGTAAACCTGAAGTGAAGCATCGGAATCTATAACTAGTGTCACAGGAATGGTTCAAATCATAGTCAGTAAGAAGAGTCAGTCTTCTTGTACTTAAGTCGGCATTGTGCTATTTCAATTTACTTCCGATGCAATTTTTGTGTTTCATCGTCAATAAGAAGGTCCAAAGGATACAGTAAACCTGAAGTGAGGCATCGGAATCTATAACTAGTGTCACAGGAATGGTTCAAAACATAGTCAGTAAAAAGAGACAGTTTTCTTGTACTTAAGTCATCTTTGTGCCTTTTCTATTTAATTCTGATGCCATTTCTGTGTTTCATCGTCAATAAGAAGGTCCAAGGGATACAGTAAACCTGGAGTGAAGCATCGGAATCTATAACTAGTGTCACAGGAATGGTTCAAATCATAGACAGTAAAAAGAGTCAGTCTTCTTGTACTTAAGTCATCATTGTGCCTTTTGTATTTAATTCCGATGCAATTTCTGTGTTTCATCGTCAATAAGAAGGTCCAAGGGATACAGTTAACCTGGAGTGAAGCATCGGAGTCTATAACTAGTGTCCAGGAATGGTTGAAAACATAGACAGTAAGAAGAGTCAGTCTTCGTGTACTTAAGTCGGCATTGTGCCTTTTGTATTTAATTCCGATACAATTTCTGTGTTTCATCGTCAATAAGATGGTCCAAGGGATACAGTAAACCTGTAGTGAAGCATCGGAATTTGTAACTAGTGTCACAGGGATGGTTCAAAACATAGACAGTAAGAAGAGTTAGTCTTCTTGTACTTAAGTCGGCATTGTGCCTTTTGTATTTAATTCCGATGCAATTTCTGTGTTTCATCTTCAATAAGAAGATCAGAGGGATACAGTAATCCTGATGTTAAGCATCGGAATCTATGACAAGTGTCACAGGAATGGTTCAAAACATAGTCAGTAAGAAGAGTCAGTCTTCTTGTACTTAAGTCGGTATTGTGCCTTTTGTATTTAATTCCGATGCAATTTCTGTGTTTCATCGTCAATAAGAAGGTCCAAGGGATACAGTAAAACTGAAGTGAAGCATCGGAATCTATGACTAGTGTCACAGGAATGGATGAAGACATAGACAGTAGGAAGAGTCAGTCTTCTTGTACTTAAGTCGGCATATATCCTATTGTATTTAATTCCGATGCAATTTCTGTGTTTCATCGTCAATAAAAAGGTCCAAGGGATACAGTAAACCTAGAGTGAAGCATCGGAATCTATAACTAGTGTGCCAGGGATGTTTCAAAACATAGACAGTAAGAAAAGTCGGTCCTTTTGTACTTAAGTCGGCGTTGTGCCTATTGTAATTAATTAAGATGCAATTTCTGTGTTTCATCGTCAATAAGAAGGTCAGAGGGATACAGTAATCCTGAAGTGAAGCATCGAAATCTGTGACTAGTGTCACAGGAATGGTTCAATACATAGTCAGTAAGAAGAATCAGTCTTCCTGTTCCTAAGTCAATATTGTGCCTTTTGTATTTAATTCCGACGCAAATTTTGTGTTTCATCGTCAATAAGAAGGTAAGAGGGATACAGTAAACCTGAAGTGAAGCACCGGAATCTATAGCTAGTGTCACAGGAATGGTTCAAATCATAGTCTGTAAAAAGAGTCAGTCTTCTTGTACTTAAGTCATCATTGTGCCTTTTGTATTTAATTCCGATGCAATTTCTGTGTTTCATCGTCAATAAGAAGGTCGAAGGGATACAGTAAAGCTGGGGTGAAGCATCGGAGTCTATAACTAGTGTCCAGGAATGGTTCAAAACATAGTCAGTAAGAAGAGTCAGTCTTCTTGTACTTAATTCGGTATTGTGCCTTTTGTATTTAAATCTGATGCAATTTCTGTGTTTCATCGTCAATAAGAAGGTCAGAGGGATACAGTTAACCTGAAGTGAAGCATCGGAATCTACTACTAGTGTAACAGGAATGGTTCAAAACATAGTCAGAAAGAAGAGTCAGTCTTCTTGTACATATGTCGGCATTGTGCCTTTTGTATTTAATACCGGTGCAATTTCTGTGTTTCATCGTCAATAAGAAGGTCACAGGGATACAGTAATCCTGAAGTTAAGCATCGGAATCTATGACTAGTGTCACTGGAAAGGTTCAAAACATAGTCAGTAAGAAGAGTCAGTCTTCATGTACATAAGCCGGTATTGTGCCTTTTGTATTTAATTCCGATGCAATTTCTGTGTTTCAATGTCAATAAGAAGGTCCACGGGATACAGTAAACCTGAAGTGAAGCATCGGATTCTATAACTAGTGTCACAGGAATGGTTCAAACCATAGTCAGTAAGAAGAGTCAGTCATCTTGTACTTAAATCATCATTGTGCCTTTTCTATTTCATTCTGATGCAATTTCTGTGTTTCATCGTAAATAAGAAGGTCCAAGGGATACAGTAAATCTGGAGTGAAGCATCGGAATCTATAACTAGTGTCACAGGAATGGTTCAAAACATAGACAGTAAGAAGAGTCAGACTTCTTTTACTTAAGTCGGCATTGTGCCTTTTGTATTTAATTCCGATGCAATTTCTATGTTTCATCGTCAATAAGAAGGTCTGAGGGATACAGTAAACCTGAAGTGAAGCATCGGAATCTATAACTAGTGTCACAGGAATGGTTCAAATCATAGTCAGTAAGAAGAGTCAGTCTTCTTGTACTTAAGTCGGCATTGTGCTATTTGAATTTACTTCCGATGCAATTTTTGTGTTTCATCGTCAATAAGAAGGTCCAAAGGATACAGTAAACCTGGAGTGAGGCATCGAAATCTATAACTAGTGTCACAGGGACGGTTCAAAACAGAGACAGTAAGATGAGTCAGTATTCTTGTACTTAAGTCGGCATTGTGCCTTTTCAATTTAATTCTGATGCAATTTCTGTGTTTCATCGTCAATAAGAAGGTCCAAGGGATACAGTAAACCTGGAGTGAAGCATCGGAATCTACAACTAGTGTCACAGGAATGGTTCAAACCATATACAGTAAGAAGAGTCAGACTTCTTTTACTTAAGTCGGTATTGTGCCTTTTGTATTTAATTCCGATGAAATTTCTGTGTTTCGTCGTCAGTAAGAAGGTCAGAGGGAAACAGTAATCCTGAAGTGAGGCATCGAAATCTATGACTAGTGTCACAGGAATGGTTCAAAACATAGACAGTAAGAAGAGTACGTCTTCTTGTACTTAAGTCGGCATTGTGCCTTTTGTATTTAATTCCGATGCAATTTCAGTGTTTCATCGTCAATAAAAAGGTCCAAGGGATACAGTAAACCTGGAGTGAAGCATCGGAATCTATAACTAGTGTCACAGGAATGGTCCAAAACATAGACAGTAGGAAGAGTCAGTCTTCTTGTACTTAAGTCGGCATTTTGCCTATTGTATTTAATTCCGACCTATTTTCTGTGTTTCATCGTCAATAAGAAGGTCCAAGGGATACAGTAAACCTAGAGTGAAGCATCGGAATCTATAACTAGTGTCCCAGGGATGGTTCAAAACATAGACAGTAAGAAGAGTCGGTGTTCTTGTACTTAAGTCGGCATTGCGCCTTTTGTAATTGATTCCGATGCATTTTCTATGTTTCATCGTCAATAAGAAGGTCAGAGGGATACAGCAATCCTGAAGTGAAGCATCGAAATCTATGACTAGTGTCACAGGAATGGTTCAAAACATAGTCAGTAAGAAGAGTCAGTCTTCCTGTACTTAAGTCGGTATTGTGCCTTTTGTATTTAATTCCGATGCAATTTCTGTGTTTCATCGTCAATAAGAAGGTCCAAGGCATACAGTAAACCTGAAGTGAAGCATCGGAATCTATAACTAGTGTCACAGGAATGGTTCAAAACATAGTCAGTGAAAAGAGTCAGTCTTCTTGTACTTAAAGAATCATTGTGCCTTTTCTATTTAATTCTGATGCAATTTCTGTATTTCATCGTCAATAAGAAGGTCAGAGGGATACAGTAAACGTGAAGTGAAGCATCGGAATTTATAACTAGTGTCACAGGAATGGTTCAAAACATAGTCAGTAAGAAGAGTCAGTCTTCTTGTACTTAAGTCGGCATTGTGCTTTTTTTATTTAATTCCGATGCAATTCCTGTGTTTCATCGTCAATAAGAAGGTCCAAGGGATATAGTAAACCTGGAGTGAAGCTTCAGAATCTATAACTAGTGTCACAGGAACGGTTCAAAGCATAGACAGTAAGATGAGTCAGTATTCTTGTACTTAAGTCGGCATTGTGCCTTTTCTATTTAATTCCGATGCAATTTCAGTGTTTCATCGTCAATAAGAAGGTCCAAGGGATACAGTAAACCTGAAGTGAAGCATCGGAATCTATAACTAGTGTCACAGGAATGGTTCAAAACATAGACAGTAGGAAGAGTCAGTCTTCTTGTACTTAATTCGGCATTGTGAGTATTGTATTTAATTCCGATGCAATCTCTGTGTTTCATCGTCAATAAGAAGGGCCAAGGGATACAGTAAACCTGAAGTGAAGCATCGAAATCTATGACTAGTGTCACAGGAATAGTTCAAAACATAGACCGCGTTAAAAGTCAGTCTATATGTACTTATGTCGGCATTGTGCCTTTTGTATTTAATTCCGATGCAATTTCTGTGTTTCATCGTCAATAAGAAGGTCAGAAGGATACAGTAATCATGATGTGATGTATCGGAATCTATAACTAGTGTCACAGGAATGGTTCAAAACATAGACAGTAAGAAGAGTACGTCTTCTTGTACTTAAGTCGGCATTGTGCCTTTTGTATTTAATTTCGATGCAATTTCAGTGTTTCATCGTCAATAAAAAGGTCCAAGGGATACAGTAAACCTGGAGTGAAGCATCGGAATCTGTAACTAGTGTCACAGGTATGGTCCAAAACATAGACAGTAGGAAGAGTCAGTCTTCTTGTACTTAAGTCGGCATTTTGCCTATTGTATTTAATTCCGACCTAATTTCTGTGTTTCATCGTCAATAAGAAGGTCCAAGGGATACAGTAAACCTAGAGTGAAGCATCGGAATCTATAACTAGTGTCACAGGAATGGTTCAAAACATAGTCAGTGAAAAGAGTCAGTCTTCTTGTACTTAAGACATCATTGTGCCTTTTCTATTTAATTCTGATGCAATTTCTGTATTTCATCGTCAATAAGAAGGTCAGAGGGATACAGTAAACCTGAAGTGAAGCATCGGAATTTATAACTAGTGTCACAGGAATGGTTCAAAACATAGTCAGTAAGAAGAGTCAGTCTTCTTGTACTTAAGTCGGCATTGTGCTTTTTTTATTTAATTCCGATGCAATTCCTGTGTTTCATCGTCAATAAGAAGGTCCAACGGATATAGTAAACCTGGAGTGAAGCTTCAGAATCTATAACTAGTGTCACAGGAACGGTTCAAAACATAGACAGTAAGATGAGTCAGTATTCTTGTACTTAAGTCGGCATTGTGCGTTTTCTATTGAATTCCGATGCTATTTCAGTGTTTCACCGTCATTAAGAAGGTCCAAGGTATACAGTAAACCTGAAGTGAAGCATCGGAATCTATAACTAGTGTCACAGGAATGGTTCAAAACATAGACAGTAGGAAGAGTCAGTCTTCTTGTACTTAATTCGGCATTGTGAGTATTGTATTTAATTCCGATGCAATCTCTGTGTTTCATCGTCAATAAGAAGGACCAAGGGATGCAGTAAACATGGAGTGAAGCATAGGAATCTATAACTAGTGTACCAGGGATGGTTCAAAGCATAGACAGTAAGAAGAGTCAGTCTTCTTGTACTTAATTCGGCATTGTGCCTTTTGTATTTAATTCTGATGCAATTTGTGTGTTTCATCGTCAATAAGAAGGTCAGAGGGATACAGTAAACCTGACGTGAAGCATCGGAATCCATAACTATCGTCACAGGAACGGTTCAAAACATAGTCAGTAAGAAGAGTCAGTCTTCTTGTATTTTAGTCGGCATTGTGCTTTTTGTAACTAATTCCGATGCAATTTCTGTGTTTCATCGTCAACAAGAAGGACGAAGGGATACAGTAGACCTGGAGTGAAGCATCGGAATCTATAACTAGTGTCACAGGAATGGTTCAAAACATAGTCAGTAGGAGGAGTAAGTCTTCTTGTACTTAAGTCGGCAATGTGCCTTTTGTATTTAATTCCGATGCAATTTCTGTGTGTAATCGTCAATAAGAAGGTCAGAGGGATACAGTAATCCTTAAGTGAAGCATCGGAATCTATGACTAGTGTCACAGGAATTTTTCAAAACATAGTCAGTAAGAAGAGTCAGTCTACTTCTACTTAAGTCGGTATTGTGCCTTTTGTATTTAATTCCGATGCAATTTCTGTGTTTCATCGTCAATAAGAAGGTCGAAGGGATACAGTAAACCTGAAGTGAAGCATCGGAATCTATAACTAGTGTCACAGGAATGGTTCAAAACATAGTCAGTAAGAAGAGTCAGTCTTCTTGTAGTTACGTTTGGCATTGTGCCTTTTCTATTTAATTCCGATGCAATGTCTGTGTTTCATCGTCTATAAGAAGGTCAGAGGGATACAGTAAACCTCAAGTGAAGCATCGGAATCTATAACTAGTGTCACAGGAATGTTTCAAACATAGACAGTGGAAAGAGTCAGTCTTCTTGTACTAAAGTCGGCTCTGTGCCTTTTGTATTTAGTTCCGATGCAATTTCTGTGTTTCATCGTCAATAAGAAGGTCCGAGGGATACAGTATACCTCAAGTGAAGCATCGGAATCTATAACTAGTGTCACAGGAATGGTTCAAACATAGTCAGTAATAAGAGTCCGTCTTCTTGTACTTAAGTCGGCATTGTGCCTCTTCTATTTAACTCCGATGCAATTTCTGTGTTTCATCGTCAATAAGAAGGTCCAAGCGATACAGTAAACCTGGAGTGAAGCATCGGAATCTATAACTAATGACACAGGAATGGTTCAAAACATGGACAGTAAGAAAGGTCTGTCTTCTTGTACATGATTTGGCATTGTGCCTTTTGTATTTAATTTGGATGTAATTTCTGTGTTTTATCGTCAATAAGAAGGTCAGAGGGAAACAGTAAACCTGAAGTGAGGCATCGGAATCTATAACTAGTTTCGCAGGAATGGTTCAAAACATAGTCAGTAAGAACTGTCCGTCTTCTTGTACTTAAGTCGACATTGTGCTTTTGTATTTAATTCCGATCAAATTTCTGTGTTTCATCGTCAATAAGAAGGTCCAAGGTGTACAGTACACCTGGACTGAAGCATCAGAATCTATAACTAGTGTCACAGGAATGGTTCAAAACATAGACAGTAAGAGGAGTCAGTCCTCTTGTACGTAATTCGGCATTGTGCTTTTGTATTTCATTCCGACGCATTTTCTGTGTTTCATCGTCAACAAGAACCTCAGAGGGATACAGTAAATCTGAAGTGAAGCATCGGAATCCATAACTAGTGGCACAGGAATGGATCAAAAGATAGACAGTAAGAACAGTCAGTCTTCTTGTACTTAAGTCGGCATTGTGCCTTTTGTATTTAATTCCGATGGAATTTCTGTGTTTCATCGTCAATAGGAAGGTCAGAGGGATACAGTAAACGTGAAGTGAGGCATCGGAATCTATAACTAGTGTCGCAGGAATGGTTCAAAACATAGTCATCAAGAAGAGTCCGTCTTCTTGTACTTAAGTCGGCATTGTGCTTTTTTATTTAATGCCGATGCAATTTCTGTGTTTCATCGTCAATAAGAAGGTCCAAGGTATACAGTGAACCTGGAGTGAAGCATCGGAATGAAAAACTAGTGTCACAGGAATGGTTCAAAACATAGTCTGTGAGAAGAGTCAGTTTTCTTGTACTTAAGTCGGCATTGTGCCTCTTCTATTTAACTCCGATGCAATTTCTGTGTTTCATCGTCAATAAGAAGGTCCAAGTGATACAGTAAACCTGGAGTGAAGCATCGGAATCCATAACTAGTGTCACAGGAATGGTTCAAAACATAGAAAGTAAGAAGAGTAAGTTTTCTTGTACTTAAGTCGGCATTGTGCCTTTCGTATTTAATTCCGATGCAATTTCTGTGCTTTATCTTCAGTAAGTAGATTAGAGGGATACAGTAAATCTGAATTGAAGCTTCGGAATCCATAACTAGTGTCACAGGAATGGTTCAATACATAGTCAGTATGAAGAGTCCGTCTTCTCGTACCTAAGTCGGCATTGTTATTTTGTACCTCATTCCGATGCAATTTCTGTTTCATCGTCAATAAGAAGGTCCAAGGTTTACAATAAACCTGGATTGAAGCATCGGAATCTATAACTAGTGTCACAGGAATAGTTCAAACATAGACAGGAAGAGGAGTCAGTCTTCTTGTACGTAATTCGGCATTGTGCCTTTTGTATTTCATTCCGACGCAATTTCTGTGTTTCATCGTCAATAAGAACGTCAGAGGGATACAGTAAATCTGAAGTGAAGCATCGGAATCCTTAACTAGTGTCACAGGAATGGTTCAAAACTTAGACAGTAAGAAGAGTCGTTCTTCCTGTAGTTAAGTCGGTATTGTGCCCTTTCTATTTAATTCCGATGCAATTTCTGTGTTTCATCGTCAATAAGGAGGTCCAGGCGATACAGTAAACCTGGAGTGAAGCATCGGAATCTATAACTAGTGACACAGGAATGGTTCAAAACATGGACAGTAAGAAAGGTCTGTCTTCTTGTACTTGAGTCGGCATTGTGCCTTTTGTATTTAATTTCGATGCAATTTCTGTGTTTTATCGTCAATAAGAAGGTCAGAGGGAAACAGTAAACCTAAAGTGAGGCATCGGAATAAAAAAAATAGTGTCACAGGAATGGTTCAAAACATAGAGAGCAGGAATAGGCAGTCTTCTTGTACTTAAGTCGTCCTTGTGCCTTTTCTATTTAATTCCGATGCGATTTCTGTGTCTCAGTGTCAATTGGAAGGTCCAAGGGATACAGTAAACCTGAAGTGAAGCATCGGAATCTATAACCAGTGTCACAGGAATGGTTCAAAACATAGTCAGTAAGAAGAGTCCGTCTTCTTGTACTTATGTCGGCATTGTGCCTCTTCTATTTAACTCCGATGCAATTTCTGTGTTTCATCGTCAATAAGAAGGTCCAAGCGATACAGTAAACCTGGAGTGAAGCATCGGAATCTATAACTAGTGTCACAAGAATGGTTCAAAGCATAGTCAGTAAGAAGAGTCAGTCTTCCTGTAGTTAAGTCGGTATTGTGCCTTTTCTATTTAATTCCGATGCAATTTCTGTGTTTCATCGTCAATAAGAAGGTCCGAGGGATACAGTAACCTCAAGTGAAGCATCGGAATAAAAAACTAGTGTCACAGGAATGGTTCAAAACATAGAGAGTAGGAAGAGTCAGTCTTCTTGCACTTATGTCGGCATTGTGCTGTTTCTGTTTAATTCCGATGCGATTTCTGTGTCTCATTGTCAATAGGAAGGTCCAAGGAATACAGTAAACCTGAAGTGAAGCATCGGAATCTATAACTAGTGTCACAGGAATGGATCAAAACATAGTCAGTAAGAAGAGTCCGTCTTCTTGTACTTAAGTCGATATTGTGCTTTTGTATTTAATTTCCATGCAATTTCTGTGTTTCATCGTCAATAAGAAGGTCTAAGGTATACAGTGAACCTGGAGTGAAGCATCGGAATAAAAAACTAGTGTCACAGAAATGGTTCAAAACATAGAGAGTAGGAAGAGGCAGGCTTCTTTTACTTAAGTCAACATTGTGCCTTTTCTTTTTAATTCCGATGCGATTTCTGTGCCTCATTGTCAATAGGAAGGTCCAAGGGATACAGTAAACCCGAAGTGAAGCATCGGAATCTATAACTAGTGTCACAGGAATGGTTCAAAGCATAGTCTGTAAGAAGAGTCAGTTTTCTTGTACTTAAGTCGGCATTGTGCCTCTTCTACTTAATTCCGATGCAATTTCTGTGTTTCATCGTCAATAGGAAGGTCCAAGTGATACAATAAACCTGGAGTGAGGCATCGGAATCTATAACTAGTGTCACAGGAATGGATCAAAACATAGACAGTAAGAAGAGTCAGTCTTCTTGTACTTAAGTCGGCATTGTGCCTTTTGTATTTAATTCCGATTTAATTTCTGTGTTTTATCTTCAGTAAGTAGATTAATGGGATACAGTAAATCTGAAGTGAAGCATCGGAATCCATAACTAGTGTCACAGGAATGGTTCAAAACATAGTCAGTATGAAGAGTCCGTCTTCTTGTACCTAAGTCGGCATTGTGATTTTGTACCTAATTCCGATGCAATTTCTGTTTCATCGTCAATAAGAAGGTCAGTGGGATACAGTAATCCTGAAGTTAAGCATTGGAATCTATAACTAGTGTCACAAGAATGGTTCAAAACATAGTCAGTAAGAAGAGTCAGTCTTCCTGTAGTTAAGTCGGTATTGTGCCTTTTCTATTTAATTCCGATGCAATTTCTGTGTTTCATCGTGAATAAGAAGGTCCGAGGGATACAGTAACCTCAAGTGAAGCATCGGAATAAAAAACTATTGTCACAGGAATGGTTCAAAACATAGAGAGTAGGAAGAGTCAGTCTTCCTGTACTTATGTCGGCATTGTGCTGTTTCTATTTCATTCCGATGCGATTTCTGTGTCTCATTGTCAATAGGAAGGTCCAAGGGATACAGTAAACCTGAAGTGAAGCATCGGAATCTATAACTAGTGTCACAGGACTGGTTCAAAACATAGTCAGTAAGAAGAGTCCGTCTTCTTGTACTTAAGTCGATATTGTGATTTTTTTTTAATTCCCATGCAATTTCTGTGTTTCATCGTCAATAAGAAGGTCCAAGGTATACAGTAAACCTATAGTCAAGCATCGGAATCCATAACTAGTGTCACAGGAATGGTTCAAAACATAGACAGTAAGATGAGTCCTTCTTCTTGTACATAAGTCAGCATTGTGCCTTTTGTATTTAATTCCGATGCAATTTCTGTGTTTCATCGTCAATAAGAAGGTCCAAGGGACACAGTAAACCTGAAGTAAAGCATCGAAATCTATAACTAGTATCACAGGAATGGTTCAAAACATTGACAGTAAGCAGAGTCAGTCTTCTTGTACTTAAGTCGACATTGTGCTTTTTTTATTTAATTCCGATGCTATTTCTGTGTTTCATCGTCAATAAGAAGGTCCAAGGTATACAGTAAACCTGGAGTGAAGCATCGGAATAAAAAACTAGTGTCACAGGAATGGTTCAAATATAGAGTGTAGGAAGAGGCAGTCTTCTTGTACTTAAGTCGGCATTGTGCCTTTTGTATTTAATTCCGATGCGATTTCTGTGTCTCATTGTCAATAGGAAGGTCCAAGGGATACAATAAACCTGAAGTGAAGCATCGGAATCTATAACTAGTGTCACAGGAATGGTTCAAAACATAGTCAGTAAGAAGAGTCAGTCTTCTTGTACTTAAGTCGGCATTGTGCCTTTTCTATTTAACTCCGATGCAATTTCTGTGTTTCATCGTCAATAAGAAGGTCCAAGCGATACAATAAACCTGGAGTGTAGCATCGGAATCTATAACTAGTGTCACAGGAATGGTTCAAAATATAGACAGTAAGAAGAGTCAGTCTTCTTGCACTTAAGTCGGCATTGTGCCTTTTATATTTAATTCCCATGCAATTTCTGTGTTCCATCGTCAGTAAGAAGTTCCAAGGGACACAGAAAACCTGAAGTAAAGCATCGAAATCTATAACTAGTATCACAGGAATGGTTCAAAACATTGACGGTGAGCAGAGTCAGTCGTCTTGTACTTAAGTCGACATTGTGCTTTTTTTATTTAATTCCGATGCAATTTCTGTGTTTCATCGTCAATAAGAAGGTCCAAGGGAGACAGTTAACCTGAAGTAAAGCATCGAAATCTATAACTAGTATCACAGGAATGGTTCAAAACATTGACGGTGAGCAGAGTCCGTCTTCTTGTACTTAAGTCGGCATTGTGCTATTGTATTTAATTCCGATGCAATTTCTGTGTTTCATCGTCAATATGAAGGTCCAAGGCATACAGTAAACCTGGAGTGAAGCATCGGAATCTATAACTAGTGTCACAGGAATGGTTCAAAACATAGACAGTAAGAGGAGTCAGTCTTCTTGTACGTAATTCGGCATTGTGCCTTTTGTATTTAATTCCGACGCAATTTCTGTGTTTCATCGTCAATAAGAACGTCGGAGGGACGCAGTAAATCTGCAATGAAGCATCGGAATCCATAACTAGTGTCACAGGAATGGTTCAAAGCATACACAGTAAGAAGAGTCAGTCTTCTTGTACTTAAGTCGGCATTGTGCCTTTTGTATTTAATTCCGATGTAATTACTGTGTTTTATCGTCAATAAGAAGGTCAGACGGATACAGTAAACATGAAGTGAGGCATCGGAATCTATAACTAGTGTCGCAGGAATGGTTCAAAACATAGTCAGTAAGAAGAGTCCGTCTTCTTGTACTTAAGTCGGCATTGTGCTTTTGTATTTAATTCCGATGCTATTTCTGTGTTTTATCGTCAATAAGAAGGTCAGAGGGATACAGTAAACCTGAAGTGAGGCATCGGAATCTATAACTAGTGTCGCAGGAACGGTTCAAAACATAGTAAGAAGAGTCCGTCGTCTTGCACCTAAGTCGGCATTGTGCTTTTGTATCTAATTCCAATGCAATTCCTGTGTTTCATCGTCAATATGAAGGTCCAAGGTATACAGTAAACCTGGAGTGAAGCATCGGAATCAATAACTAGTGTCACAGGGATGGTTCAAAACATAGACAGTAAGAGGAGTCAGTCTTCTTGTACGTAATTCGGCATTGTTAATTTTGTATTTCATTCCGACGCAATTTCTGTGTTTCATCGTCAATAAGAACGTCAGAGGGATACAGTAAATCTGAAGTGAAGCATCGGTATCCATAACTAGTGTCACAAGAATCGTTCAAAACATAGACAGTAAGAAGCGTCAGTCTTCTTGTACTCAAGTCGGCATTGTGTCTTTTGTATCTAATTCCGATGTAATTTCTATGTTTTATCGTCAATAAGAAGGTCAGAGGGATACTGTAAACCTGAAATGAAACATCGGAATCTATAACTAGTGTCACAGGAATGGTTCAAAACATAGTCAGTAAGAAAAGTCAGTCTACTTCTATTTAAGTCGGCATTGGGCCTTTTGTATTTAATTCCGATGCAATTTGTGTGTTTCATCGTCACTAAGAAGGTCAGTGGGATACAGTGATCCTGAAGTTAAGCATCGGAAACTATAACTAGTGTCACAGGAATGGTTCAAAACATAGTCAGTAAGAAGAGTCAGTCTTCTTGTAGTTAAGTCGGTATTGTGAATTTTCTATTTAATTCCGATGCAATTTCTGTGTTTCATCGTCAATAAGAAAGTCAGAGGGATACAGTAAACTTGAAGTGAAGCATCGGAATCTATAACTAGTGTCACAGGAATGGTTCAAAACATAAACATTTGGAAGAGTCAGTCTTCTTGTACTTAAGTCGGCATTGTGCCTTTTATATTTAATTCCGGTGCAATTTCTATGTTTCATCGTAAACAAGAAGGTCCAAGTGATACAGTAAACCTGAAATGGACCATCGGAATCTATAACTAGTGTCACAGGAATGGTTCAAACCATAGACAGTAGGAGAAGTCAGTCTACACGTACTTAAGTCGACATTGTGCCTTTTGTATTCAATTCCGATGCAATGTCTGTGATTCACCGTCAATAAGAAGGTCAGAGGGATTCAGTAAACCTGAAGTGAAGCATCGGAATCTATAACTAGTGTCACAGGAATGGTTCAAAAACATTGACAGTAAGCAGAGTCAGTCTTCTTGTACTTAAGTCGACATTGTGCTTTTTTTATTTAATTCCGATGCAATTTCTGTGTTTCATCGTCAATAAGAAGGTCCAAGGGAGACAGTATACCGGGAGTGAAACATCGCAATCTATAACTAGTGTCACAGGAATAGTTCAAAACAGAGACAGTAAGAACAGTCAGACTTCTTTTACTTAAGTCGGCATTGTGCCTTTTGTATTTAATTCCGATGCAATTTCTGTATTTCATCGTCAATAAGAGGGTCCACGGGATACAGTAAACCTGGAGTGAAGCATCAGAGTCTATAACTAGTGTCACAGGAATGGTTCAAAACAAAGACAGTAAGAAGAGTCAGTCTTCTTGTACTTAATTCGGCATTGTGCCTTTTGTATTTAATTCCGATGCAATTTCTGTGTTTCATCGTCAGTAAGAAGGTCCGAGGGATACAGTAAAGCTCAAGAGAAACATCAGAATAAAAAAATTGTGTCACAGGAATGGTTCAAAGCATGGAGACTAGGAAGTGGCAGTCTTCTTGTACTTAAGTCGGCATTGTGCCTTTTGTATTTAATTCCGATGCAATTTCTGTGTTTTATCGTCAATACGAAGGTCAGGCGGATACAGTAAACCTGAAGTGAGGCATCGGAATCTATAACTAGTGTCGCAGGAATGGTTCAAAACATAGTCAGCAAGAAGAGTCCGTCTTCTTGTACTTAAGTCGGGATTGTGCTTTTGTATTTAATTCCGATGCAATTTCTGTGTTTCATCGTCAATAAGAAGGTCCAAGGTATACAGTAAACCTGGAGTGAAGCATCGGAATAAAAAACTAGTGCCACAGGAATGGTTCAAAACATAGAGAGTGGGAAGAGGCAGTCTGCTTGTACTTAAGTCGGCATTGTGCCTTTTGTATTTAATTCCGATGCGATTTCTGTGTCTCATTGTCAATAGGAAGGTCCAAGGGATACAATAAACCTGAAGTGAAGCATCGGAATCTATAACTAGTGTCACAGGAATGGTTCAAAACATAGTCAGTAAGAAGAGTCAGTCTTCTTGTACTTATGTCGGCATTGTGCCTCTTCTATTTAACTCCGATGCAATTTCTGTGTATCATCGTCAATAAGAAGGTTCAAGCGATACAGTAAACCTGGAGTGTAGCATCGGAATCTATAACTAGTGTCGCAGGAATGGTTCAAAACATAGTCAGCAAGGAGAGTCCGTCTTCTTGTAATTAAGTCGGCATTGTGCTTTTGTATTTAATTCCGATGCAATTCCTGTGTTTCATCGTCAATAAGAAGGTCCAAGGTATACAGTAAACCTGGAGTGAAGCATCGGAATCTATAACTAGTGTCACAGGGATGGTTCAAAACATAGTAAGAGGAGTCATTCTTCTTGTACGTAATTCGGCATTGTTAGTTTTGTATTTCATTCCGACGCAATTTCTGTTTTTCATCGTCAATAAGAACGTCAGAGGGATACAGTAAATCTGAAGTGAAGCATCGTAATCCATAACTAGTGTCACAAGAATGGTTCAAAACATATACAGTAAGAAGCGTCAGTCTTCTTGTACTCAAGTCGGCATTGTGTATTTTCTATTTAATTCCGATGGAATTTCTGTGTTTCATCGTCAATAAGAGGGTCAGAGGGATACAGTAAACCTAGAGTGAAGCATCGGAATCTATAACGAGTGTCACAGGAATGGTTTAAAACAATGACAGTAAGAAGAGTCAGTCTTCTTGTACTTAATTTGGCATTGTGCCTTTTGTATTTAATTCGGATGTAATTTCTGTGTTTTGTCGTCAATAAGAAGGTCAGAGGGATACAGTAAACCTGAAGTGAAGCATCAGAATCTATAACTAGTGTCACAGGAATGGTTCAAAACATAGTCAGCGAGAACAGTCTGTCTTCTTGTACTTATGTCAGCATTGTGCCTTTTGTATTTATGTCCGATGCAATTTCTGTGTTTCATCGCCAAAAGGAAGGTCCAAGGGATACAGTGAACCTGAAGTGAAGCATCAGAACCTATAACTAGTGTCACAGGAATTTTTCAAACATAGTCAATAAGAAGAGTCAGTCTTCTTGTACTTAAGTCGGCATTGTGCCTTTTGTATTTAATTCCGATGCAATTTCTGTGTTTCATCGTCAATAAGAAAGTCAGAGGGATACAGTAAACCTGAAGTGAAGCATCGGAACCTATAACTAGTGTCACAGGAATGGTTCAAAACATAGACAGTTGGAAGAGTTATTCCTCTTGTTCTTAAGTCGGCATTGTGCCTTTTGTGTTTGATTCTGATGCAATTTCTGTGTTTCATCGTCAATAAGAAGGTCCGAGGGATACAGAAAACCTCAAGTGAAGCATCGGAATAAAAAGCTAGTGTCACAGGAATGGCTCAAAACATAGAGAGTAGGAAGAGTCAGTCTTCTTGTACTTAAGTCGGCACTGTGCCTTTTCTATTTAATTCCGATGCAATTTCTGTGTTTCATCGTCAATAAGAAGTTCCAAGGTATACAGCAAACCTGGAGTGTAGCATCGGAATCAATAACTAGTGTCATAGGAATGGTTCAGAACATAGACAGTAAGATGAGTGAGTCTTCTTGTACTTAAGTCGGCATTGTGCCTTTTGTATTTAATTCCGACGCAATTTCTGTGTTTCATCGTCAATAAGAAGGTCCAAGGGATACAGTAAACCTGAAGTGAAGCATCCGAATCTATAACTAGTATCACAGGAATGGTTCAAAACATTGACGGTGAGCAGAGTCAGTCGTCTTGTACTTAAGTCGACATTGTGCTTTTTTTATTTAATTCCGATGCAATTTCTGTGTTTCATCGTCAATAAGAAGGTCCAAGGGAGACAGTTAACCTGAAGTAAAGCATCGAAATCTATAACTAGTATCACAGGAATGGTTCAAAACAATGACGGTGAGCAGAGTCCGTCTTCTTGTACTTAAGTCGGCATTGTGCTTTTGTATTTAATTCCGATGCAATTTCTGTGTTTCATCGTCAATATGAAGGTCCAAGGCATACAGTAAACCTGGAGTGAAGCATCGGAATCTATAACTAGTGTCACTGGAATGGTTCAAAACATAGACAGTAAGAGGAGTCAGTCTTCTTGTACGTAATTCGGCATTGTGCCTTTTGTATTTAATTCCGACGCAATTTCTGTGTTTCATCGTCAATAAGAACGTCGGAGGGACGCAGTAAATCTGCAATGAAGCATCGGAATCCATAACTAGTGTCACAGGAATGGTTCAAAGCATACACAGTAAGAAGAGTCAGTCTTCTTGTACTTAAGTCGGCATTGTGCCTTTTGTATTTAATTCCGATGTAATTACTGTGTTTTATCGTCAATAAGAAGGTCAGACGGATACAGTAAACATGAAGTGAGGCATCGGAATCTATAACTAGTGTCGCAGGAATGGTTCAAAACATAGTCAGTAAGAAGAGTCCGTCTTCTTGTACTTAAGTCGGCATTGTGCTTTTGTATTTAATTCCGATGCTATTTCTGTGTTTTATCGTCAATAAGAAGGTCAGAGGGATACAGTAAACCTGAAGTGAGGCATCGGAATCTATAACTAGTGTCGCAGGAACGGTTCAAAACATAGTAAGAAGAGTCCGTCGTCTTGCACCTAAGTCGGCATTGTGCTTTTGTATCTAATTCCAATGCAATTCCTGTGTTTCATCGTCAATATGAAGGTCCAAGGTATACAGTAAACCTGGAGTGAAGCATCGGAATCAATAACTAGTGTCACAGGGATGGTTCAAAACATAGACAGTAAGAGGAGTCAGTCTTCTTGTACGTAATTCGGCATTGTTAATTTTGTATTTCATTCCGACGCAATTTCTGTGTTTCATCGTCAATAAGAACGTCAGAGGGATACAGTAAATCTGAAGTGAAGCATCGGTATCCACAACTAGTGTCACAAGAATGGTTCAAAACATAGACAGTAAGAAGCGTCAGTCTTCTTGTACTCAAGTCGGCATTGTGTCTTTTGTATCTAATTCCGATGTAATTTCTATGTTTTATCGTCAATAAGAAGGTCAGAGGGATACTGTAAACCTGAAATGAAACATCGGAATCTATAACTAGTGTCACAGGAATGGTTCAAAACATAGTCAGTAAGAAAAGTCGGTCTACTTCTATTTAAGTCGGCATTGGGCCTTTTGTATTTAATTCCGATGCAATTTGTGTGTTTCATCGTCACTAAGAAGGTCAGTGGGATACAGTGATCCTGAAGTTAAACATCGGAAACTATAACTAGTGTCACAGGAATGGTTCAAAACATAGTCAGTAAGAAGAGTCAGTCTTCTTGTAGTTAAGTCGGTATTGTGAATTTTCTATTTAATTCCGATGCAATTTCTGTGTTTCATCGTCAATAAGAAAGTCAGAGGGATACAGTAATCTTGAAGTGAAGCATCGGAATCTATAACTAGTGTCACAGGAATGGTTCAAAGCATAAACATTTGGAAGAGTCAGTCTTCTTGTACTTAAGTCGGCATTGTGCCTTTTATATTTAATTCCGGTGCAATTTCTATGTTTCATCGTAAACAAGAAGGTCCAAGGGATACAGTAAACCTGAAATGAACCATCGGAATCTATAACTAGTGTCACAGGAATGGTTCAAACCATAGACAGTAGGACAAGTCAGTCTACACGTACTTAAGTCGACATTGTGCCTTTTGTATTCAATTCCGATGCAATTTCTGTGATTCACCGTCAATAAGAAGGTCAGAGGGATTCAGTAAACCTGAAGTGAAGCATCGGAATCTATAACTAGTGTCACAGGAATGGTTCAAAACATAGTCAGTAAGAAGAGTCAGTCTTCTTGTACTTATGTCGGCATTGTGCCTCTTCTATTTAACTCCGATGCAATTTCTGTGTTTCATCGTCAATAGGAAGGTCCAAGTGATACAATAAACCTGGAGTGAAGCATCGGAATCTAAAACTATTGTCACAGGAATGGTTCAAAACATAGACAGTAAGAAGAGTCATTCTTCTTGTACTTAAGTCGGCATTGTGCCTTTTGTATTTAATTCCGATTTAATTTCTGTGTTTTATCTTCAGTAAGTAGATTAATGGGATACAGTAAATCTGAAGTGAAGCATCGGAATCCAAACTAGTGTCACAGGAATGGTTCAATACATAGTCAGTATGAAGAGTCCGTCTTGTTGTACCTAAGTCGGCATTGTGATTTTGTACCTAATTCCGATGCAATTTCTGTTTCATCGTCAATAAGAAGGTCCAAGGTTTACAATAAACCTGGAGTGAAGCATCGGAATCTATAACTAGTGTCACAGGAATGGTTCAAAGCATAGACAGGAAGAGGAGTCAGTCTTATTGTACGTAATTCGGCATTGTGCCTTTTGTGTTTCATTCCGACGCAATTTCTGTGTTTCATCGTCAATAAGAACGTCAGAGGGATACAGTATATCGGAAGTGAAGCATCGGAATCCTTAACTAGTGTCACAGGGATGGTTCAAAACTTAGACAGTAAGAAGAGTCAGGCTTCTTGTACTTAAGTCGGCATTGTGCCTTTTGTAATTAATTCCGATGTAATTTCTGTGTTTTGTCGTCAATAAGATGGTCAGAGGGATACTGTAAACCTGAAATGAAACATCGGATCTATAACTAGTGGCACAGGAAAGGTTCAAAACATAGTCAGTAAGAAGAGTCAGTCTTCTTGTACTTATGTCGGCATTGTGCCTTTTGTATTTAATTCCGATGCAATTTCTGTGTTTCATCGTCACTAAGAAGGTCAGTGGGATACAGTAATCCTGAAGTTAAGCATTGGAATCTATAACTAGTGTCACAAGAATGGTTCAAAACATAGTCAGTAAGAAGAGTCAGTCTTCCTGTAGTTAAGTCGGTATTGTGCCTTTTCTATTCAATTCCGATGCAATTTCTGTGTTTCATCGTGAATAAGAAGGTCCGAGGGATACAGTAACCTCAAGTGAAGCATCGGAATAAAAAACTAGTGTCACAGGAATGGTTCAAAACATAGAGAGTAGGAAGAGTCAGTCTTCCTGTACATATGTTGGCATTGTGCTGTTTCTATTTCATTCCGATGCGATTTCTGTGTCTCATTGTCAATAGGAAGGTCCAAGGGATACAGTAAACCTGAAGTGAAGCATCGGAATCTATAACTAGTGTCACAGGAATGGTTCAAACATAGTCAGTAAGAAGAGTCCGTCTTCTTGTACTTAAGTCGATATTGTGATTTTTTTTTAATTCCCTTGCAATTTCTGTGTTTCATCGTCAATAAGAAGGTCCAAGGTATACAGTAAACCTGGAGTCAAGCATCGGAATCCATAACTAGTGTCACAGGAATGGTTCAAAACATAGACAGTAAGATGAGTCCTTCTTCTTGTACATAAGTCAGCATTGTGCCTTTTGTATTTAATTCCGATGCAATTTCTGTGTTTCATCGTCAATAAGAAGGTCCAAGGGACATAGTAAACCTGAAGTAAAGCATCGAAATCTATAACTAGTATCACAGGAATGGTTCAAAACATTGACAGTAAGCAGAGTCAGTCTTCTTGTACTTAAGTCGACATTGTGCTTTTTTTATTTAATTTCGATGCTATTTCTGTGTTTCATCGTCAATAAGAAGGTCCAAGGTATACAGTAAACCTGGAGTGAAGCATCGGAATAAAGAACTAGTGTCACAGGAATGGTTCAAATATAGAGTGTAGGAAGAGGCAGTCTTCTTGTACTTAAGTCGGCATTGTGCCTTTTGTATTTAATTCCGATGCGATTTCTGTGTCTCATTGTCAATAGGAAGGTCCAAGGGATACAATAAACCTGAAGTGAAGCATCGGAATCTATAACTAGTGTCACAGGAATGGTTCAAAACATAGTCAGTAAGAAGAGTCAGTTTTCTTGTACTTAAGTCGGCATTGTGCCTCTTCTATTTAACTCCGATGCAATTTCTGTGTTTCATCGTCAATAAGAAGGTCCAAGTGATACAGTAAACCTGGAGTGAAGCATCGGAATCTATAACTAGTGTCACAGGAATGGTTCAAAACATAGAAAGTAAGAAGAGTCAGTTTTCTTGTACTTAAGTCGGCATTGTGCCTTTTGTATTTAATTCCGATGCAATTTCTGTGTTTTATCTTCAGTAAGTAGATTAGAGGGATACAGTAAATCTGAAGTGAAGCTTCGGAATCCATAACTAGTGTCACAGGAATGGTTCAATACATAGTCAGTATGAAGAGTCCGTCTTCTTGTACCTAAGTCGGCATTGTGATTTTGTACCTAATTCCGATGCAATTTCTGTTTCATCGTCAATAAGAAGGTCCAAGGTTTACAATAAACCTGGAGTGAAGCATCGGAATCTATAACTAGTGTCACAGGAATAGTTCAAACATAGACAGGAAGAGGAGTCAGTCTTCTTGTACGTAATTCGGCATTGTGCCTTTTGTATTTCATTCCGACGCAATTTCTGTGTTTCATCGTCAATAAGAACGTCAGAGGGATACAGTAAATCTGAAGTGAAGCATCGGAATCCTTAACTAGTGTCACAGGAATGGTTCAAAACTTAGACAGTAAGAAGAGTCGTTCTTCCTGTAGTTAAGTCGGTATTGTGCCCTTTCTATTTAATTCCGATGCAATTTCTGTGTTTCATCGTCAATAAGAAGGTCCAGGCGATACAGTAAACCTGGAGTGAACCATCGGAATCTATAACTAGTGACACAGGAATGGTTCAAAACATGGACAGTAAGAAAGGTCTGTCGTCTTGTACTTGAGTCGGCATTGTGCCTTTTGTATTTAATTTCGATGCAATTTCTGTGCTTTATCGTCAATAAGAAGGTCAGAGGGAAACAGTAAACCTAAAGTGAGGCATCGGAATAAAAAAAATAGTGTCACAGGAATGGTTCAAAACATAGAGAGCAGGAATAGGCAGTCTTCTTGTACTTAAGTCGTCCTTGTGCCTTTTCTATTTAATTCCGATGCAATTTCTGTGTCTCAGTGTCAATTGGAAGGTCCAAGGGATACAGTAAACCTGAAGTGAAGCATCGGAATCTATAACCAGTGTCACAGGAATGGTTCAAAACATAGTCAGTAAGAAGAGTCCGTCTTCTTGTACTTAAGTCGGCATTGTGCCTCTTCTATTTAACTCCGATGCAATTACTGTGTTTCATCGTCAATAAGAAGGTCCAAGCGATACAGTAAACCTGGAGTGAAGCGTCGGAATCTATAACTAGTGTCACAAGAATGGTTCAAAACATAGTCAGTAAGAAGAGTCAGTCTTCCTGTAGTTAAGTCGGTATTGTGCCTTTTCTATTTAATTCCGATGCAATTTCTGTGTTTCATCGTCTATAAGAAGGTCCGAGGGATACAGTAACCTCAAGTGAAGCATCGGAATAAGAAACTAGTGTCACAGGAATGGTTAAAAACATAGAGAGTAGGAAGAGTCAGTCTTCTTGCACTTATGTCGGCATTGTGCTGTTTCTATTTAATTCCGATGCGATTTCTGTGTCTCATTGTCATTAGGAAGGTCCAAGGAATACAGTAAACCTGAAGTGAAGCATCGGAATCTATAACTAGTGTCACAGGAATGGATCAAAACATAGTCAGTAAGAAGAGTCCGTCTTCTTGTACTTAAGTCGATATTGTGCTTTTGTATTTAATTTCCATGCAATTTCTGTGTTTCATCGTCAATAAGAAGGTCCAAGGTATACAGTAAACCTGGAGTGAAGCATCGGAATAAAGAACTAGTGTCACAGGAATGGTTCAAATATAGAGTGTAGGAAGAGGCAGTCTTCTTGTACTTAAGTCGGCATTGTGCCTTTTGTATTTAATTCCGATGAGATTTCTGTGTCTCATTGTCAATAGGAAGGTCCAAGGGATACAATAAACCTGAAGTGAAGCATCGGAATCTATAACTAGTGTCACAGGAATGGTTCAAAACATAGTCAGTAAGAAGAGTCAGTCTTCTTGTACTTAAGTCGGCATTGTGCCTTTTCTATTTAACTCCGATGCAATTTCTGTGTTTCATCGTCAATAAGAAGGTCCAAGCGATACAATAAACCTGGAGTGTAGCATCGGAATCTATAACTAGTGTCACAGGAATGGTTCAAAATATAGACAGTAAGAAGAGTCAGTCTTCTTGCACTTAAGTCGGCATTGTGCCTTTTGTATTTAATTCCGTTGCAATTTCTGTGTTTTATCTTCAGTAAGTAGATTAGAGGGATACAGTAAATCTGAAGTGAAGCATCGGAATCCATAACTAGTGTCACAGGAATGGTTCAATACATAGTCAGTATGGAGAGTCCGTCCTCTTGTACCTAAGTCGGCATTGTGATTTTGTACCTAATTCCGATGCAATTTCTGTTTCATCGTCAATAAGAAGGTCCAAGGTTTACAATAAACCTGGAGTGAAGCATCGGAATCTATAACTAGTGTCACAGGAATGGATCAAAGCATGGACAGGAAGAGGAGTCAGTCTTCTTGTACGTAATTCGGCATTGTGCCTTTTGTATTTTATTCCGACGCAATTTCTGTGTTTCATCGTCAATACGAACGTCAGAGGGATACAGTAAATCTGAAGTGAAGCATCGGAATCCTTAACTAGTTTCACAGGAATGGTTCAAAACTTAAACAGTAAGAAGAGTCAGGCTTCTTGTACTTAAGTCGGCATTGTGCATTTTGTAATCAATTCCGATGTAATTTCTGTGTTTTATCGTCAATAAGATGGTCTGAGGGATACTGTAAACCTGAAATGAAACATCGGAATCTATAACTAGTGGCACAGGAATGGTTAAAAACATAGTCAGCAAGAAGAGTCCGTCTTCTTGTACTTAAGTCGGCATTGTGCTTTTGTATTTAATTCCGATGCAATGCCTGTGTTTCATCGTCAATAAGAAGGTCCAAGGTATACAGTAAACCTGGAGTGAAGCATCGGAATCTATAACTAGTGTCACAGGGATGATTCAAAACATAGTAAGAGGAGTCATTCTTCTTGTACGTAATTCGGCGTTGTTAGTTTTGTATTTCATTCCGACGCAATTTCTGTTTTTCATCGTCAATAAGAACGTCAGAGGGATACAGTAAATCTGAAGTGAAGCATCGTAATCCATAACTAGTGTCACAAGAATGGTTCAAATCATATACAGTAAGAAGCGTCAGTCTTCTTGTACTCAAGTCGGCATTGTGTCTTTTGTATCTAATTCCGATGTAATTTCTATGTTTTATCGTCAATAAGAAGGTCAGAGGGATACTGTAAACCTGAAATGAAACATCGGAATCTATAAGTAGTGTCACAGGAATGGTTCAAAACATAGTCAGTAAGAAGAGTCAGTCTACTTCTATTTAAGTCGGCTTTGCGCTTTTTGTTTTTAATTCCGATGCAATTTGTGTGTTTCATGGTCACTAAGAAGGTCAGTGGGATACAGTGATCCTGAAGTTAAGCTTCGGAAACTATAACTAGTGTCACAGGAATGGTTCAAAACATAGTCAGTAAGAAGAGTCAGTCTTCTTGTAGTTAAGTCGGTATTGTGAATTTTCTATTTAATTCCGATGCAATTTCTGTGTTTCATCGTCAATAAGAAAGTCAGAGGGATACAGTAAACCTGAAGTGAAGCATCGAAATCTATAACTAGTGTCACAGGAATGGTTCAAAACATAAACAGTTGGAAGAATCAGTCTTCTTGTACTTAAGTCGGCATTGTGCCTTTTATATTTAATTCCGGTGCAATTTCTGTGTTTCATCGTAAATATGAAGGTCCAAGGGATACAGTAAACGTGAAATGAACCATCGGAATCTATAACTAGTGTCACAGGAATGATTCAAACTATAGACAGTAGGAGAAGTCAGTCTACACGTACTTAAGTTGGCATTGTGCCTTTTGTATTCAATTCCGATGCAATTTCTGTGTTTCACCGTCAATAAGAGGGTCAGAGGGATACAGTAAACCTGAAGTGAAGCATCGGAATCTATAACTAGTGTCACAGGAAAATTTCAAATCATTGACAGTAGGAAGATTCAGTCTTCTTGTACTTAAGTCGGTATTGTGTCTTTTCTATTTAATTCCGATGGAATTTCTGTGTTTCATCGTCAATAAGAGGGTCAGAGGGATACAGTAAACCTAGAGTGAAGCATCGGAATCTATAACTAGTGTCACAGGAATGGTTCAAAACAAAGACAGTAAGAAGAGTCAGTCTTCTTGTACTTAATTCGGCATTGTGCGTTCTGTATTTCATTTCGACGCAATTTCTGTGTTTCATCGTCAATAAGAACGTCAGAGGGATACAGTAAATCTGAAGTGAAGCATCGGAATCTATAACTAGTGTCACAGGAATGGTTCAAAACATAGACGGTAAGAAGAGTCAGTCTTCTTGTACTTAATTTGGCATTGTGCCTTTTGTATTTAATTCGGATGTAATTTCTGTGTTTTGTCGTCAATAAGAAGGTCAGAGGGATACAGTAAACCTGAAGTGAAGCATCAGAATCTATAACTAGTGTCACAGGAATGGTTCAAAACATAGTCAGCGAGAACAGTCTGTCTTCTTGTACTTATGTCAGCATTGTGCCTTTTGTATTTATGTCCGATGCAATTTCTGTGTTTCATCGCCAAAAGGAAGGTCCAAGCGATACAGTGAACCTGAAGTGAAGCATCAGAACCTATAACTAGTGTCACAGGAATGGTTCAAACATAGTCAATAAGAAGAGCCAGTCTTCTTGTACTTAAGTCGGCATTGTGCCTTTTGTATTTAATTCCGATGCAATTTCTGTGTTTCATCGTCAATAAGAAAGTCAGAGGGATACAGTAAACCTGAAGTGAAGCATCGGAACCTATAACTAGTGTCACAGGAATGGTTCAAAACATAGACCGTTGGAAGAGTCATTCCTCTTGTACTTAAGTCGGCATTGTGCCTTTTGTGTTTGATTCTGATGCAATTTCTGTGTTTCATCGTCAATAAGAAGGTCCGAGGGATACAGTAAACCTCAAGTGAAGCATCGGAATAAAAAGCTAGTGTCACAGGAATGGCTCAAAACATAGAGAGTAGGAAGAGTCAGTCTTCTTGTACTTAAGTCGGCACTGTGCCTTTTCTATTTCATTCCGATGCAATTTCTGTGTTTCATCGTCAATAAAAAGGTCCAACGTATACAGCAAACCTGGAGTGTAGCATCGGAATCTATAACTAGTGTCACAGAAATGGTTCAAAGCATACACAGTAAGAAGAGTCAGTCTTCTTGTACTTAAGTCGTCATTGTGGCTTTTGTATATAATTCCGAAGCAATTTGTGTGTTTCATCGTCAATAAGAAGGTCCAAGGGATACAGTAAACCTGAAGTGAAGCATCGGAATCTATAACTAGTGTCACAGAAATGGTTCAAAGCATACACAGTAAGAAGAGTCAGTCTTCTTGTACTTAAGTCGTCATTGTGGCTTTTGTATATAATTCCGAAGCAATTTGTGTGTTTCATCGTCAATAAGAAGGTCCAAGGGGTATAGTAAACCTGAAGTGAAGCATCGGAATCTAAAACTAGTGTCACAGGAATGGTTCAAAACATAGACAGTAGGAGGAATCAGTCCTCTTGTACTTAAGGCGGTATTGTGCCTTTTCTATTTAATTAGGATTCAATTTGAGTTTCATCGTCAATAAGCAGGTCAGAGGGATACAGTAACTCTGAAGTGAAGCATCGGAATCTATAACTAGTGTCACAGGAATGGTTCAAAACATAAAGAGTTGGAAGAGTCAGTCTTCTTAGACTAAGGTCGGAATTGTGCCTTTTGTATTTCATTCCTATGCAATTTCTGTGTTTCATCGTCCATAAGAAGGTCCGAGGGATACAGTAAACCTCAAGTGAAGCATTGGAATAAAAAACTAGTGTCACAGGAATGGTTCAAAACATAGAGAGTAGGAAGAGTCAGTCTTCTTGTACTTAAGTCGGCATTGTGCTTTATCTATTTAATTCCGATTCGATTTCTCTGTCTCATCGTCAATAGGAAGGTCCAAAGGATACAGTAAACCTGACGTGAAGCGTCGGAATTTATAACTAGTGTCACAGGAATGGTTGAAAACATACACAGTAGGAAGAGTCAGTCTTCTTGTACTTAAGTCGGCATTGTGCCTATTATATTTAATTCCGATGCAATTTCAGTGTTTCATCGTCAATAAGAAGGTCCAAGGGATACAGTAAACCTGGAGTGAAGCATCGGAATCTATAACTAGTGTCACAGGGATGGTTCAATACATAGACAGTAAGAAGAGTCTGTCTTCTTGTACTTAAATCGGCATTGTGCCTTTTGTATTTAATTCCGATGCAATTTCTGTGTTTCATCGTCAATAAGAAGGTCCGAGGTATACAGTAATCCTGAAGTAAGGCATCGGAATCTATGACTAGTGTCACTGGAATGGTTCAAAACATAGTCAGTAAGAAGAGTCAGTCTTCTTGTACTTAAGTCGGTATTGTGCCTTTGTATTTAATTCCGATGCAATTTCTGTGTTTCATCGTCAATAAGAAGGTCCCAGGGATACAGTAAACGTGAAGTGAAGCATCGGAATCTATTACTAGTGTCACAGGAATGGTTCAAAACATAGTCAGTAAGAAGAGTCAGTCTTCTTGTACTTAAGTCTTCATTGTGAATTTTTTTTTTAATTCTGATGCAATTTCCGTGATTCATTGTTAATAAGAGGGTCCAAGCGATACAGTACACCTGGAGTGAAGCATCGGAAATTATAACTATTGTCACAGGAATGGTTCAAAACATAGACAGTAAGAAGTGTCAGACTTCTTTTACTTAAGACGGCATTGTGCCTTTTGTATTTAATTCCGATGCAATTTCAGTGTTTCATCGTCAATAAGAATTTCAGAGGGATACGATAAACCTGAAGTGACGCATCGGAATCTATAACTAGTGTCACAGGAATGGTTATAACATAGACAGTAAGAAGAGTCAGTCTTCTTGTACTTAATTCGGGATTGTGCTTTTTGTATTTTATTCCGATGCAATTTCTGTGTTTCATCGTCACTAAGAAGGTCAGTGGGATACAATAATCCTAAAGTTAAGCATCGGAATCTATAACTAGTGTCACATGAATGGTTCAAAACATAGTCAGTAAGAAGAGTCAGTCTTCTTGTACTTAAGTCGGTATTATGCCTTTTCTATTTAATTCCGACGCAATTTCTGTGTTTCATCGTCAATAAGGAAGTCAGAGGGATACAGTAAACCTGAAGTGAAGCATCGGAATCTATAACTAGTGTCACAGGAATGCTTCAAATCGCAGACAGCTGGAAGAGTCATTCCTCTTGTACTTAAGTCGGCATTGTGCCTTTTGTATTTGATTCCGATGCAATTTCTGTGTTTCATCGCCAATAAGAAGGTCCGAGGGATACAGTAAACCTCAAGTGAAGCATCGGAATAAATAGCTAGTGTCACAGGAATGGCTCTAAGCATAGAGAGTAGGAAGAGGCAGTCTTCTTGTACTTAAGTCGGCCTTGTGCCTTTTCTATTTAATTCCGATGCGATTTCTGTGTCTCATTGTCAATTGGAAGGTCCAAGGGATACAGTAAACCTGAAGTGAAGCATCGGAATCTATAACTAGTGTCACAGGAATGGTTCAAAACATAGTCAGTAAGAAGAGACCGTCTTCTTGTACTTACGTCGGTATTGTGCCTCTTCTATTTAACTCCGATGCAATTTCTGTGTTTCATCGTCAATAAGAAGGTCCAAGCGATACAGTAAACCTGGAGTGAAGCATCGGAATCTATAACTAGTGCCACAGGAATGGTTAAAAACATGGACAGTAAGAAGAGTCAGTCTTCTTGTACTTGAGTCGGCATTGTGCATTTTGTATTTAATTTCGATGCAATTTCTGTGTTTTATCGTCAATAAGAGGGTCAGAGGGAAACAGTAAACCTGAAGTGAGGCATCGGAATCTATAACTAGTGTCGCAGGAATGGTTCAAAACATAGTCATCAAGAAGAGTCCGTCTTCTTGTACTTAAGTCGGCATTGTGCTTTTTTATTTAATTCCGATGCAATTTCTGTGTTTCATCGTCACTAAGAAGGTCAGTGGGATACAGTAATCCTGAAGTTAAGCATTGGAATCTATAACTACTGTCACAAGAATGGTTCAAAACATAGTCAGTAAGAAGAGTCGGTATTGTGCCTTTTCTATTTAATTCCGATGCAATTTCTGTGTTTCATCGTGAATAAGAAGGTCCGAGGGATACAGTAACCTCAAGTGAAGCATCGGAATAAAAAACTAGTGTCACAGGAATGGTTCAAAACATAGAGAGTAGGAAGAGTCAGTCTTCCTGTACATATGTCGGCATTGTGCTGTTTCTATTTCATTCCGATGCGATTTCTGTGTCTCATTGTCAATAGGAAGGTCCAAGGGATACAGTAAACCTGAAGTGAAGCATCGGAATCTATAACTAGTGTCACAGGAATGGTTCAAAACATAGTCAGTAAGAAGAGTCCGTCTTCTTATACTTAAGTCGATATTGTGATTTTTTTTTTAATTCCCTTGCAATTTCTGTGTTTCATCGTCAATAAGAAGGTCCAAGGTATACAGTAAACCTGGAGTCAAGCATCGGAATCCATAACTAGTGTCACAGGAATGGTTCAAAACATAGACAGTAAGATGAGTCCTTCTTCTTGTACATAAGTCAGCATTGTGCCTTTTGTATTTAATTCCGATGCAATTTCTGTGTTTCATCGTCAATAAGAAGGTCCAAGGGACACAGTAAACCTGAAGTAAAGCATCGAAATCTATAACTAGTATCACAGGAATGGTTCAAAACATTGACAGTAAGCAGAGTCAGTCTTCTTGTACTTAAGTCGACATTGTGCTTTTTTTATTTAATTCCGATGCTATTTCTGTGTTTCATCGTCAATAAGAAGGTCCAAGGTATACAGTAAACCTGGAGTGAAGCATCGGAATAAAGAACTAGTGTCACAGGAATGGTTCAAATATAGAGTGTAGGAAGAGGCAGTCTTCTTGTACTTAAGTCGGCATTGTGCCTTTTGTATTTAATTCCGATGCGATTTCTGTGTCTCATTGCCAATAGGAAGGTCCAAGGGATACAATAAACCTGAAGTGAAGCATCGGAATCTATAACTAGTGTCACAGGAATGGTTCAAAACATAGTCAGTAAGAAGAGTCAGTCTTCTTGTACTTAAGTCGGCATTGTGCCTTTTCTATTTAACTCCGATGCAATTTCTGTGTTTCATCGTCAATAAGAAGGTCCAAGCGATACAATAAACCTGGAGTGTAGCATCGGAATCTATAACTAGTGTCACAGGAATGGTTCAAAGTATAGACAGTAAGAAGAGTCAGTCTTCTTGCACTTAAGTCGGCATTGTGCCTTTTGTATTTAATTCCGGTGCAATTTCTGTGTTTTATCTTCAGTAAGTAGATTAGAGGGATACAGTAAATCTGAAGTGAAGCATCGGAATCCATAACTAGTGTCACAGGAATGGTTCAATACATAGTCAGTATGGAGAGTCCGTCTTCTTGTACCTAAGTCGGCATTGTGATTTTGTACCTAATTCCGATGCAATTTCTGTTTCATCGTCAATAAGAAGGTCCAAGGTTTACAATAAACCTGGAGTGAAGCATCGGAATCTATAACTAGTGTCACAGGAATGGTTCAAAGCATAGACAGGAAGAGGAGTCAGTCTTCTTGTACGTAATTCGGCATTGTGCCTTTCGTATTTTATTCCGACGCAATTTCTGGGTTTCATCGTCAATACGAACGTCAGAGGGATACAGTAAATCTGAAGTGAAGCATCGGAATCCTTAACTAGTTTCACGGGAATGGTTCAAAACTTAGACAGTAAGAAGAGTCAGGCTTCTTGTACTTAAGTCGGCATTGTGCCTTTTGTAATTAATTCCGATGTAATTTCTGTGTTTTATCGTCAATAAGATGGTCAGAGGGATACTGTAAACCTGAAATGAAACATCGGAATCTATAACTAGTGGCACAGGAATGGTTAAAAACATAGTCAGTAAGAAGAGTCCATCTTCTTGTACTTAAGTCGATATTGTGCCTTTATATTTAATTCCCATGCAATATCTGTGTTTCATCGTCAATAAGAAGGTCCAAGGTATACAGTAAACCTGGAGTCAAGCATCGGAATCCATAACTAGTGTCACAGCAATGGTTCAAATCATAGACAGTAAGATGAGTCCTTCTTCTTGTACATAAGTCAGCATTGTGCCTTTTGTATTTATTTCCGATGCAATTTCTGTGTTTCATCGTCAATACGAAGGTCCAAGGGACACAGTAAACCTGAAGTAAAGCATCGAAATCTATAACTAGTATCACAGGAATGGTTCAAAACATTGACGGTGAGCAGAGTCAGTCGTCTTGTACTTAAGTCGACATTGTGCTTTTTTTATTTAATTCCGATGCAATTTCTGTGTTTCATCGTCAATAAGAAGGTTCAAGGGAGACAGTAAACCTGAAGTAAAGCATCGGAATCTATAACTAGTGTCACAGGAATGGTTCAAAACATAGACATTAAGAGGAGTCAGTCTTCTTGTACGTAATTCGGCATTGTGCCTTTTGTATTTCATTCCGATGTAATTACTGTGTTTTATCGTCAATAAGAAGGTCAGACGGATACAGTAAACATGAAGTGAGGCATCGGAATCTATAACTAGTGTCGCAGGAATGGTTCAAAACATAGTCAGTAAGAAGAGTCCGTCTTCTTGTACTTAAGTCGGCATTGTGCTTTTGTATTTAATTCCGATGCTATTTCTGTGTTTCATCGTCAATAAGAAGGTCCAAGGTATACAGTAAACATGGAGTGAAGCATCGGAATAAAAAACTAGTGTCACAGGAATTTTTCAAATATAGAGAGTAGGAAGAGGCAGTCTTCTTGTACTTAAGTCGGCATTGTGCCTTTTCTATTTAACTCCGATGCAATACCTGTGTTTCATCGTCAATATGAAGGTCCACGGTATACAGTAAACCTGGAGTGAAGCATCGGAATCTATAACTAGTGTCACAGGGATGGTTCAAAACATAGACAGTAAGAGGAGTCAGTCTTCTTGTACGTAATTCGGCATTGTTAGTTTTGTATTTCATTCCGACGCAATTTCTGTGTTTCATCGTCAATAAGAACGTCAGAGGGATACAGTAAATCTGAAGTGAAGCATCGGTATCCATAACTAGTGTCACAAGAATGGTTCAAAACATAGTCAGTAAGAAGCGTCAGTCTTCTTGTACTCAAGTCGGCATTGTGTCTTTTGTATCTAATTCCGATGTAATTTCTATGTTTCATCGTCAATAAGAAGGTCAGAGGGATACTGTGAACCTGAAATGAAGCATCGGAAACTATAACTAGTGTCACAGGAATGGTTCAAATCATAGTCAGTAAGAAAAGCCAGTCTACTTCTATTTAAGTCGGCATTGGGCCTTTTGTATTTAATTCCGATGCAATTTGTGTGTTTCATCGTCACTAAGAAGGTCAGTGTGATACAGTGATCCTGAAGTTAAGCATCGGAAACTATAACTAGTGTCACAGGAATGGTTCAAAACATAGTCAGTAAGAAGAGTCAGTCTTCTTGTAGTTAAGTCGGTATTGTGAATTTTCTATTTAATTCCGATGCAATTTCTGTGTTTCATCGTCAATAAGAAAGTCAGAGGGATACAGTAAACCTGAAGTGAAGCATCGGAATCTATAACTAGTGTCACAGGAATGGTTCAAAACATAAACAGTTGGAAGAGTCAGTCTTCTTGTACTTAAGTCGGCATTGTGCCTTTTATATTTAATTCCGGTGCAATTTCTATGTTTCATCGTAAATAAGAAGGTCCAAGGGATACAGTAAACCTGAAATGAACCATCGGAATCTATAACTAGTGTCACAGGAATGGTTCAAACCATAGACAGTAGGAGAAGTCAGTCTACACGTACTTAAGTCGACATTGTGCCTTTTGTATTCAATTCCGATGCAATGTCTGTGATTCACCGTCAATAAGAAGGTCAGAGGGATTCAGTAAACCTAAAGTGAAGCATCGGAATCTATAACTAGTGTCACAGGAATGGTTCAAACATAGTCAGTAAGTAGAGTCAGTCTTCTTGTACTTAAGTAGGCATTGTGCATTTTGTATTTAATTCCGATGCAATTTGTGTGTTTCATCGTCAATAAGAAGGTCCAAGGGATACAGTAAACCTGAAGTCAAGCATCGGAATCTATAACTAGTGTCACAGAAAAATTTCAAAACATTGACAGTAGGAAGATTCAGTCTTCTTGTACTTATGTCGGCATTGTGCTGTTTCTATTTAATTCCGATGCGATTTCTGTGTCTCATTGTCAATAGGAAGGTCCAAGGGATACAGTAAACCTGGAGTGAAGCATCGGAATAAAAAACTAGTGCCACAGGAATGGTTCAAAACATAGAGAGTAGGAAGAGGCAGTCTTCTTGTACTTAAGCCGGCATTGTGCCTTTTATATTTAATTCCGATGCGATTTCTGTGTCTCATTGTCAATAGGAAGGTCCAAGGGATACAATAAACCTGAAGTGAAGCATCGGAATCTGTAACTAGTGTCACAGGAATGGTTCAAAACATAGTCAGTAAGAAGAGTCAGTCTTCTTGTACTTATGTCGGCATTGTGCCGCTTCTATTTAACTCCGATGCAATTTCTGTGTATCATCGTCAATAAGAAGGTCCAAGCGATACAGTAAACCTGGAGTGTAGCATCGGAATCTATAACTAGTGTCACAGGAATGGTTCAAAGCATAGACAGTAAGAAGAGTCAGTGTTCTTGTACTTAAGTCGGCATTGTGCCTTTTGTATTTAATTCCGATGCAATTTCTGTGTTTTATCGTCAATAAGAAGGTCAGAGGGATACAGTAAACCTGAAGTGAGGCATCGGAATCTATAACTAGTGTCGCAGGAATGGTTCAAAACATAGACTGTAAGAAGAGTCAGTCTTCTTGTACTTAATTTGGCATTGTGCCTTTTGTATTTAATTCGGATGTAATTTCTGTGTTTTGTCGTCAATAAGAAGGTCAGAGGGATACAGTAAACCTGAAGTGAAGCATCAGAATCTATAACTAGTGTCACAGGAATGGTTCAAAACATAGTCAGCGAGAACAGTCTGTCTTCTTGTACTTATGTCAGCATTGTGCCTTTTGTATTTATGTCCGATGCAATTTCTGTGCTTCATCGCCAAAAGGAAGGTCCAAGCGATACAGTGAACCTGAAGTGAAGCATCAGAACCTATAACTAGTGTCACAGGAATGGTTCAAACATAGTCAATAAGAAGAGTCAGTCTTCTTGTACTTAACTCGGCATTGTGCCTTTTGTATTTAATTCCGATGCAATTTCTGTGTTTCATCGTCAATAAGAAAGTCAGAGGGATACAGTAAACCTGAAGTGAAGCATCGGAACCGATAACTAGTGTCACAGGAATGGTTCAAAACATAGACAGTTGGAAGAGTCATTCCTCTTGTACTTAAGTCGGCATTGTGCCTTTTGTGTTTGATTCTGATGCAATTTCTGTGTTTCATCGTCAATAAGAAGGTCCGAGGGATACAGTAAACCTCAAGTGAAGCATCGGAATAAAAAGCTAGTGTCACAGGAATGGCTCAAAACATAGAGAGTAGGAAGAGTCAGTCTTCTTGTACTTAAGTCGGCACTGTGCCTTTTCTATTTAATTCCGATGCAATTTCTGTGTTTCATCGTCAATAAGAAGGTCCAACGTATACAGCAAACCTGGAGTGTAGCATCGGAATCAATAACTAGTGTCATAGGAATGGTTCAGAACATAGACAGTAAGATGAGTGAGTCTTCTTGTACTTAAGTCGGCATTGTGCCTTTTGTATTTAAGTCCGACGCAATTTCTGTGTTTCATCGTCAATAAGAAGGTCCAAGGGATACAGTAAACCTGAAGTGAAGCATCCGAATCTATAACTAGTGTCACAGGAATGGTTCAAAACATAGTCAGTAAGAAGAGTTAGACTTCTTGTACTTAAGTCGGGATTGTGCCTTTTGTATTTAATGCCGATGCAATTTCTGTGTTTCATCGTCAATATGACGGTCTAAGGGATACGATAAACCTGGAGTGAAGCATCGGAATCTATAACTAGTGTCACAGAAATGGTTCAAAGCATACACAGTCAGAAGAGTCAGTCTTCTTGTACTTAAGTCGTCATTGTGGCTTTTGTATATAATTCCGAAGCAATTTGTGTGTTTCATCGTCAATAAGAAGGTCCAAGGGGTATAGTAAACCTGAAGTGAAGCATCGGAATCTAAAACTAGTGTCACAGGAATGGTTCAAAACATAGACAGTAGGAGGAATCAGTCCTCTTGTACTTAAGGCGGTATTGTGCCTTTTCTATTTAATTAGGATTCAATTTCTGAGTTTCATCGTCAATAAGCAGGTCAGAGGGATACAGTAACTCTGAAGTGAAGCATCGGAATCTATAACTAGTGTCACAGGAATGGTTCAAAACATAAAGAGTTGGAAGAGTCAGTCTTCTTAGACTTAGGTCGGAATTGTGCCTTTTGTATTTCATTCCTATGCAATTTCTGTGTTTCATCGTCCATAAGAAGGTCCGAGGGATACAGTAAACCTCAAGTGAAGCATTGGAATAAAAAACTAGTGTCACAGGAATGGTTCAAAGCATAGAGAGTAGGAAGAGTCAGTCTTCTTGTACTTAAGTCGGCATTGTGCTTTATCTATTTAATTCCGATTCGATTTCTCTGTCTCATCGTCAATAGGAAGGTCCAAAGGATACAGTAAACCTGACGTGAAGCGTCGGAATTTATAACTAGTGTCACAGGAATGGTTGAAAACATACACAGTAGGAAGAGTCAGTCTTCTTGTACTTAAGTCGGCATTGTGCCTATTATATTTAATTCCGATGAAATTTCAGTGTTTCATCGTCAATAAGAATGTCCAAGGGATACAGTAAACCTGGAGTGAAGCATCGGAATCTATAACTAGTGTCACAGGGATGGTTCAATACATAGACAGTAAGAAGAGTCTGTCTTCTTGTACTTAAATCGGCATTGTGCCTTTTGTATTTAATTCCGATGCAATTTCTGTGTTTCATCGTCAATAAGAAGGTCCGAGGTACACAGTAATCCTGAAGTAAAGCATCGGAATCTATGACTAGTGTCCCTGGAATGGTTCAAAACATAGTCAGTAAGAAGAGTCAGTCTTCTTGTACTTAAGTCTTCATTGTGAATTTTTTTTTTAATTCTGATGCAATTTCCGTGATTCATTGTTAATAAGAGGGTCCAAGCGATACAGTACACCTGGAGTGAAGCATCGGAATTTATAACTATTGTCACAGGAATGGTTCAAAACATAGACAGTAAGAAGTGTCAGACTTCTTTTACTTAAGACGGCATTGTGCCTTTTGTATTTAATTCCGATGCAATTTCAGTGTTTCATCGTCAATAAGAATTTCAGAGGGATACAATAAACCTGAAGTGACGCATCGGAATCTATAACTAGTGTCACAGGAATGGTTATAACATAGACAGTAAGAAGAGTCAGTCTTCTTGTACTTAATTCGGGATTGTGCTTTTTGTATTTTATTCCGATGCAATTTCTGTGTTTCATCGTCACTAAGAAGGTCAGTGGGATACAATAATCCTAAAGTTAAGCATCGGAATCTATAACTAGTGTCACATGAATGGTTCAAAACATAGTCAGTAAGAAGAGTCAGTCTTCTTGTACTTAAGTCGGTATTATGCCTTTTCTATTTAATTCCGACGCAATTTCTGTGTTTCATCGTCAATAAGGAAGTCAGAGGGATACAGTAAACCTGAAGTGAAGCATCGGAATCTATAACTAGTGTCACAGGAATGCTTCAAATCGCAGACAGCTGGAAGAGTCATTCCTCTTGTACTTAAGTCGGCATTGTGCCTTTTGTATTTGATTCCGATGCAATTTCTGTGTTTCATCGCCAATAAGAAGGTCCGAGGGATACAGTAAACCTCAAGTGAAGCATCGGAATAAATAGCTAGTGTCACAGGAATGGCTCTAAGCATAGAGAGTAGGAAGAGGCAGTCTTCTTGTACTTAAGTCGGCCTTGTGCCTTTTCTATTTAATTCCGATGCGATTTCTGTGTCTCATTGTCAATTGGAAGGTCCAAGGGATACAGTAAACCTGAAGTGAAGCATCGGAATCTATAACTAGTGTCACAGGAATGGTTCAAAACATAGTCAGTAAGAAGAGACCGTCTTCTTGTACTTACGTCGGTATTGTGCCTCTTCTATTTAACTCCGATGCAATTTCTGTGTTTCATCGTCAATAAGAAGGTCCAAGCGATACAGTAAACCTGGAGTGAAGCATCGGAATCTATAACTAGTGCCACAGGAATGGTTAAAAACATGGACAGTAAGAAGAGTCAGTCTTCTTGTACTTGAGTCGGCATTGTGCATTTTGTATTTAATTTCGATGCAATTTCTGTGTTTTATCGTCAATAAGAGGGTCAGAGGGAAACAGTAAACCTGAAGTGAGGCATCGGAATCTATAACTAGTGTCGCAGGAATGGTTCAAAACATAGTCATCAAGAAGAGTCCGTCTTCTTGTACTTAAGTCGGCATTGTGCTTTTTTATTTAATTCCGATGCAATTTCTGTGTTTCATCGTCACTAAGAAGGTCAGTGGGATACAGTAATCCGGAAGTTAAGCATTGGAATCTATAACTAGTGTCACAAGAATGGTTCAAAACATAGTCAGTAAGAAGAGTCAGTCTTCCTGTAGTTAAGTCGGTATTGTGCCTTTTCTATTTAATTCCGATGCAATTTCTGTGTTTCATCGTCAATAAGAAGGTCCGAGGGATACAGTAACCTCAAGTGAAGCATCGGAATAAAAAACTAGTGTCACAGGAATGGTTCAAAACATAGAGAGTAGGAAGAGTCAGTCTTCCTGTACATATGTCGGCATTGTGCTGTTTCTATTTCATTCCGATGCGATTTCTGTGTCTCATTGTCAATAGGAAGGTCCAAGGGATACAGTAAACCTGAAGTGAAGCATCGGAATCTATAACTAGTGTCACAGGAATGGTTCAAAACATAGTCAGTAAGAAGAGTCCGTCTTCTTGTACTTAAGTCGATATTGTGATTTTTTTTTTAATTCCCTTGCAATTTCTGTGTTTCATCGTCAATAAGAAGGTCCAAGGTATACAGTAAACCTGGAGTCAAGCATCGGAATCCATAACTAGTGTCACAGGAATGGTTCAAAACATAGACAGTAAGATGAGTCCTTCTTCTTGTACATAAGTCAGCATTGTGCCTTTTGTATTTAATTCCGATGCAATTTCTGTGTTTCATCGTCAATAAGAAGGTCCAAGGGACACAGTAAACCTGAAGTAAAGCATCGAAATCTATAACTAGTATCACAGGAATGGTTCAAAACATTGACAGTAAGCAGAGTCAGTCTTCTTGTACTTAAGTCGACATTGTGCTTTTTTTATTTAATTCCGATGCTATTTCTGTGTTTCATCGTCAATAAGAAGGTCCAAGGTATACAGTAAACCTGGAGTGAAGCATCGGAATAAAGAACTAGTGTCACAGGAATGGTTCAAATATAGAGTGTAGGAAGAGGCAGTCTTCTTGTACTTAAGTCGGCATTGTGCCTTTTGTATTTAATTCCGATGCGATTTCTGTGTCTCATTGTCAATAGGAAGGTCCAAGGGATACAATAAACCTGAAGTGAAGCATCGGAATCTATAACTAGTGTCACAGGAATGGTTCAAAACATAGTCAGTAAGAAGAGTCAGTCTTCTTGTACTTAAGTCGGCATTGTGCCTTTTCTATTTAACTCCGATGCAATTTCTGTGTTTCATCGTCAATAAGAAGGTCCAAGCGATACAATAAACCTGGAGTGTAGCATCGGAATCTATAACTAGTGTCACAGGAATGGTTCAAAGTATAGACAGTAAGAAGAGTCAGTCTTCTTGCACTTAAGTCGGCATTGTGCCTTTTGTATTTAATTCCGGTGCAATTTCTGTGTTTTATCTTCAGTAAGTAGATTAGAGGGATACAGTAAATCTGAAGTGAAGCATCGGAATCCATAACTAGTGTCACAGGAATGGTTCAATACATAGTCAGTATGGAGAGTCCGTCTTCTTGTACCTAAGTCGGCATTGTGATTTTGTACCTAATTCCGATGCAATTTCTGTTTCATCGTCAATAAGAAGGTCCAAGGTTTACAATAAACCTGGAGTGAAGCATCGGAATCTATAACTAGTGTCACAGGAATGGTTCAAAGCATAGACAGGAAGAGGAGTCAGTCTTCTTGTACGCAATTCGGCATTGTGCCTTTCGTATTTTATTCCGACGCAATTTCTGGGTTTCATCGTCAATACGAACGTCAGAGGGATACAGTAAATCTGAAGTGAAGCATCGGAATCCTTAACTAGTTTCACGGGAATGGTTCAAAACTTAGACAGTAAGAAGAGTCAGGCTTCTTGTACTTAAGTCGGCATTGTGCCTTTTGTAATTAATTCCGATGTAATTTCTGTGTTTTATCGTCAATAAGATGGTCAGAGGGATACTGTAAACCTGAAATGAAACATCGGAATCCATAACTAGTGGCACAGGAATGGTTAAAAACATAGTCAGTAAGAAGAGTCAGTCTTCTTGTACTTATGTCGGCATTGTGCCTTTTGTATTTAATTCCGATGCAATTTCTGTGTTTCATCGTCACTAAGAAGGTCAGTGGGATACAGTAATCGTGAAGTTAAGCATTGGAATCTATAACTAGTGTCACAAGAATGGTTCAAAACATAGTCAGTAAGAAGAGTCAGTCTTCCTGTAGTTAAGTCGGTATTGTGCCTTTTCTATTTAATTCCGATGCAAATTCTGTGTTTCATCGTGAATAAGAAGGTCCGAGGGATACAGGAACCTCAAGTAAAGCATCGGAATAAAAAACTAGTGTCACAGGAATGGTTCAAAACATAGAGAGTAGGAAGAGTCAGTCTTCTTGTACTTATGTCGGCATTGTGCTGTTTCTATTTCATTCCGATGCGATTTCTGTGTCTCATTGTCAATAGGAAGGTCCAAGGGATACAGTAAACCTGAAGTGAAGCATCGGAATATATAACTAGTGTCACAGGAATGGTTCAAAACATAGTCAGTAAGAAGAGTCCATCTTCTTGTACTTAAGTCGATATTGTGCCTTTATATTTAATTCCCATGCAATATCTGTGTTTCATCGTCAATAAGAAGGTCCAAGTTATACAGTAAACCTGGAGTCAAGCATCGGAATCCATAACTAGTGTCACAGCAATGGTTCAAATCATAGACAGTAAGATGAGTCCTTCTTCTTGTACATAAGTCAGCATTGTGCCTTTTGTATTTATTTCCGATGCAATTTCTGTGTTTCATCGTCAATAAGAAGGTCCAAGGGACACAATAAACCTGAAGTAAAGCATCGAAATCTATAAGTAGTATCACAGGAATGGTTCAAAACATTGACGGTGAGCAGAGTCAGTCGTCTTGTACTTAAGTCGACATTGTGCTTTTTTTATTTAATTCCGATGCAATTTCTGTGTTTCATCGTCAATAAGAAGGTCCAAGGGAGACAGTAAACCTGAAGTAAAGCATCGAAATCTATAACTAGTATCACAGGGATGGTTCAAAACATTGACGGTGAGCAGAGTCCGTCTTCTTGTACTTAAGTCGGCATTGTGCTTTTGTATTTAATTCCGATGCAATTTCTGTGTTTCATCGTCAATAAGAAGGTCCAAGGCATACAGTAAACCTGGAGTGAAGCATCGGAATCTACAACTAGTGTCACAGGAATGGTTCAAAACATAGACATTAAGAGGAGTCAGTCTTCTTGTACGTAATTCGGCATTGTGCCTTTTGTATTTCATTCCGACGCAAGTTCTGTGTTTCATCGTCAATAAGAACGTCGGAGGGACACTGTAAATGTGCAATGAAGCATCGGAATCCATAACTAGTGTCACAGGAATGGTTCAAAACATAGACAGTAAGAAGAGTCAGTCTTCTTGTACTTAAGTCGGCATTGTGCCTTTTGTATTTAATTCCGATGTAATTACTGTGTTTTATCGTCAATAAGAAGGTCAGACGGATACAGTAAACATGAAGTGAGGCATCGGAATCTATAACTAGTGTCGCAGGAATGGTTCAAAACATCGTCAGTAAGAAGAGTCCGTCTTCTTGTACTTAAGTCGGCATTGTGCTTTTGTATTTAATTCCGATGCTATTTCTGTGTTTCATCGTCAATAAGAAGGTCCAAGGTATACAGTAAACATGGAGTGAAGCATCGGAATAAAAAACTAGTGTCACAGGAATGGTTCAAAACATAGTCAGTAAGAAGAGTCAGTCTTCTTGTACTTATGTCGGCATTGTGCCTCTTCTATTTAACTCCGATGCAATTTCTGTGTATCATCGTCAATAAGAAGGTCCAAGCGATACAGTAAACCTGGAGTGTAGCATCGGAATCTATAACTAGTGTCACAGGAATGGTTCAAAGCATAGACAGTAAGAAGAGTCAGTGTTCTTGTACTTAAGTCGGCATTGTGCCTTTTGTATTTAATTCCGATGCAATTTCTGTGTTTTATCGTCAATAAGAAGGTCAGAGGGATACAGTAAACCTGAAGTGAGGCATCGGAATCTATAACTAGTGTCGCAGGAATGGTTCAAAACATAGTCAGTAAGAAGAGTCCAACGTCTTGCACCTAAGTCAGCATTGTGCTTTCGTATCTAATTCCGATGCAATTCCTGTGTTTCATCGTCAATAGGAAGGTCCAAGGTATACAGTAAACCTTGAGTGAAGCATCGGAATCTATAACTAGTGTCACAGGGATGGTTCAAAACATAGTAAGAGGAGTCATTCTTCTTGTACGTAATTCAGCATTGTTAGTTTTGTATTTCATTCCGTCGCAATTTCTGTTTTTCATCGTCAATAAGAACGTCAGAGGGATACAGTAAATCTGAAGTGAAGCATCGTAATCCATAACTAGTGTCACAAGAATGGTTCAAAACATATACAGTAAGAAGCGTCAGTCTTCTTGTACTCAAGTCGGCATTGTGTCTTTTGTATCTAATTCCGATGTAATTTCTATGTTTTATCGTCAATAAGAAGGTCAGAGGGATACTGTAAACCTGAAATGAAACATCGGAATCTATAACTAGTGTCACAGGAATGGTTCAAAACATAGTCAGTAAGAAGAGTCAGTCTACTTCTATTTAAGTCGGCATTGCGCTTTTTGTATTTAATTCCGATGCAATTTGTGTGTTTCATCGTCACTAAGAACGTCAGTGGGATACAGTGATCCTGAAGTTAAGCTTCGGAAACTATAACTAGTGTCACAGGAATGGTTCAAAACATAGTCAGTAAGAAGAGTCAGTCTTCTTGTAGTTAAGTCGGTATTGTGAATTTTCTATTTAATTCCGATGCAATTTCTGTGTTTCATCGTCAATAAGAAAGTCAGAGGGATACAGTAAACCTGAAGTGAAGCATCGGAATCTATAACTAGTGTCACAGGAATGGTTCAAAACATAAACAGTTGGAAGAATCAGTCTTCTTGTACTTAAGTCGGCATTGTGCCTTTTATATTTAATTCCGGTGCAATTTCTGTGTTTCATCGTAAATATGAAGGTCCAAGGGATACAGTAAACCTGAAATGAACCATCGGAATCTATAACTAGTGTCACAGGAATGATTCAAACCATAGACAGTAGGAGAAGTCAGTCTACACGTACTTAAGTTGGCATTGTGCCTTTTGTATTCAATTCCGATGCAATTTCTGTGTTTAATCGTCAATAAGAAGGTCAGAGGGATACAGTAAACCTGAAGTGAGGCATCGGAATCTATAACTAGTGTCGCAGGAACGGTTCAAAACATAGTAAGAAGAGTTCGTCGTCTTGCACCTAAGTCGGCATTGTGCTTTTGTATCTAATTCCGATGCAATTCCTGTGTTTCATCGTCAATATGAAGGTCCAAGGTATACAGTAAACCTGGAGTGAAGCATCGGAATCTATAACTAGTGTCACAGGGATGGTTCAAAACATAGACAGTAAGAGGAGTCAGTCTTCTTGTACGTAATTCGGCATTGTTAGTTTTGTATTTCATTCCGACGCAATTTCTGTGTTTCATCGTCAATAAGAACGTCAGAGGGATACAGTAAATCTGAAGTGAAGCATCGGTATCCGTAACTAGTGTCACAAGAATGGTTCAAAACATAGACAGTAAGAAGCGTCAGTCTTCTTGTACTCAAGTCGGCATTGTATCTTTTGTATTTAATTCCGATGTAATTTCTATGTTTTATCGTCAATAAGAAGGTCAGAGGGATACTGTAAACCTGAAATGAAGCATCGGAATCTATAACTAGTGTCACAGGAATGGTTCAAAACATAGTCAGTAAGAAAAGTCAGTCTACTTCTATTTAAGTCGGCATTGGGCCTTTTGTATTTAATTCCGATGCAATTTGTGTGTTTCATCGTCACTAAGAAGGTCAGTGGGATACAGTGATCCTGAAGTTAAGCATCGGAAACTATAACTAGTGTCACACCAATGGTTCAAAACATAGTCAGTAAGAAGAGTCAGTCTTCTTGTAGTTAAGTCGTTATTGTGAATTTTCTATTTAATTCCGATGCAATTTCTGTGTTTCATCGTCAATAAGAAAGTCAGAGGGATACAGTAAACCTGAAGTGAAGCATCGGAATCTATAACTAGTGTCACAGGAATGGTTCAAAACATAAACAGTTGGAAGAGTCAGTCTTCTTGTACTTAAGTCGGCATTGTGCCTTTTATATTTAATTCCGGTGCAATTTCTATGTTTCATCGTAAATAAGAAGGTCCAAGGGATACAGTAAACCTGAAATGAACCATCGGAATCTATAACTAGTGTCACAGGAATGGTTCAAACCATAGACAGTAGGAGAAGTCAGTCTACACGTACTTAAGTCGACATTGTGCCTTTTGTATTCAATTCCGATGCAATGTCTGTGATTCACCTTCAATAAGAAGGTCAGAGGGATTCAGTAAACCTGAAGTGAAGCATCGGAATCTATAACTAGTGTCACAGGAATGGTTCAAACATAGTCAGTAAGTAGAGTCAGTCTTCTTGTACTTAAGTAGGCATTGTGCATTTTGTATTTAATTCCGATGCAATTTGTGTGTTTCATCGTCAATAAGAAGGTCCAAGGGATACAGTAAACCTGAAGTGAAGCATCGGAATCTATAACTAGTGTCACAGAAAAATTTCAAAACATTGACAGTAGGAAGATTCAGTCTTCTTGTACTTATGTCGGCATTGTGCTGTTTCTATTTAATTCCGATGCGATTTCTGTGTCTCATTGTCAATAGGAAGGTCCAAGGGATACAGTAAACCTGAAGTAAAGAATCGAAATCTATAACTAGAATCACAGGAATGGTTCAAAAGCATAGACAGTAAGATGAGTCCTTCTTCCTGTACATAAGTCAGCATTGTGCCTTTTGTATTTAATTCCGATGCAATTTCTGTGTTTCATCGTCAATAAGAAGGTCCAAGGGATACAGTAAACCTGAAGTAAAGCATCGAAATCTATAACTAGTATCACAGGAATGGTTCAAAACATTGACAGTAAGCAGAGTCAGTCTTCTTGTACTTAAGTCGACATTGTGCTTTTTTTATTTAATTCCGATGCAATTTCTGTGTTTTATCGTCAATACGAAGGTCAGACGGATACAATAAACCTGAAGTGAGGCATCGGAATCTATAACTAGTGTCGCAGGAATGGTTCAAAACATAGTCAGTAAGAAGAGTCCGTCTTCTTGTACTTAAGTCGGCATTGTGCTTTTGTATTTAATTCCGATGCTATTTCTGTGTTTCATCGTCAATAAGAAGGTCCAAGGTATACAGTAAACCTGGAGTGAAGCATCGGAATAAAAAACTAGTGCCACAGGAGTGGTTCAAAACATAGAGAGTAGGAAGAGGCAGTCTTCTTGTACTTAAGCCGGCATTGTGCCTTTTATATTTAATTCCGATGCGATTTCTGTGTCTCATTGTCAATAGGAAGGTCCAAGGGATACAATAAACCTGAAGTGAAGCATCGGAATCTGTAACTAGTGTCACAGGAATGGTTCAAAACATAGTCAGTAAGAAGAGTCAGTCTTCTTGTACTTATGTCGGCATTGTGCCTCTTCTATTTAACTCCGATGCAATTTCTGTGTATCATCGTCAATAAGAAGGTCCAAGCGATACAGTAAACCTGGAGTGTAGCATCGGAATCTATAACTAGTGTCACAGGAATGGTTCAAAGCATAGACAGTAAGAAGAGTCAGTGTTCTTGTACTTAAGTCGGCATGTGCCTTTTGTATTTAATTCCGATGCAATTTCTGTGTTTTATCGTCAATAAGAAGGTCAGAGGGATACAGTAAACCTGAAGTGAGGCATCGGAATCTATAACTAGTGTCGCAGGAATGGTTCAAAACATAGTCAGTAAGAAGAGTCCGTCGTCTTGCACCTAAGTCAGCATTGTGCTTTTGTATCTAATTCCGATGGAATTCCTGTGTTTCATCGTCAATAAGAAGGTCCAAGGTATACAGTAAACCTGGAGTGAAGCATCGGAATCTATAACTAGTGTCACAGGGATGGTTCAAAACATAGTAAGAGGAGTCATTCTTCTTGTACGTAATTCAGCATTGTTAGTTTTGTATTTCATTCCGACGCAATTTCTGTTTTTCATCGTCAATAAGAACGTCAGAGGGATACAGTAAATCTGAAGTGAAGCATCGTAATCCATAACTAGTGTCACAAGAATGGTTCAAAACATGTACAGTAAGAAGCGTCAGTCTTCTTGTACTCAAGTCGGCATTGTGTCTTTTGTATCTAATTCCGATGTAATTTCTATGTTTTATCGTCAATAAGAAGGTCAGAGGGATACTGTAAACCTGAAATGAAACATCGGAATCTATAACTAGTGTCACAGGAATGGTTCAAAACATAGTCAGTAAGAAGAGTCAGTCTACTTCTATTTAAGTCGGCATTGCGCTTTTTGTATTTAATTCCGATGCAATTTGTGTGTTTCATCGTCACTAAGAACGTCAGTGGGATACAGTGATCCTGAAGTTAAGCTTCGGAAACTATAACTAGTGTCACAGGAATGGTTCAAAACATAGTCAGTAAGAAGAGTCAGTCTTCTTGTAGTTAAGTCGGTATTGTGAATTTTCTATTTAATTCCGATGCAATTTCTGTGTTTCATCGTCAATAAGAAAGTCAGAGGGATACAGTAAACCTGAAGTGAAGCATCGGAATCTATAACTAGTGTCACACGAAGGGTTCAAAGCATAAACAGTTGGAAGAATCAGTCTTCTTGTACTTAAGTCGGCATTGTGCCTTTTATATTTAATTCCGGTGCAATTTCTGTGTTTCATCGTAAATATGAAGGTCCAAGGGATACAGTAAACCTGAAATGAACCATCGGAATCTATAACTAGTGTCACAGGAATGATTCAAACCATAGACAGTAGGAGAAGTCAGTCTACACGTACTTAAGTTGGCATTGTGCCTTTTGTATTCAATTCCGATGCAATTTCTGTGTTTAATCGTCAATAAGAAGGTCAGAGGGATACAGTAAACCTGAAGTGAGGCATCGGAATCCATAACTAGTGTCGCAGGAACGGTTCAAAACATAGTAAGAAGAGTTCGTCGTCTTGCACCTAAGTCGGCATTGTGCTTTTGTATCTAATTCCGATGCAATTCCTGTGTTTCATCGTCAATATGAAGGTCCAAGGTATACAGTAAACCTGGAGTGAAGCATCGGAATCTATAACTAGTGTCACAGGGATGGTTCAAAACATAGAGAGTAAGAGGAGTCAGTCTTCTTGTACGTAATTCGGCATTGTTAGTTTTGTATTTCATTCCGACGCAATTTCTGTGTATCATCGTCAATAAGAACGTCAGAGGGATACAGTAAATCTGAAGTGAAGCATCGGTATCCATAACTAGAGTCACAAGAGTGGTTCAAAACATAGGCAGTAAGAAGCGTCAGTCTTCTTGTACTCAAGTCGGCATTGTGTCTTTTGTATCTAATTCCGATGTAATTTCTATGTTTTATCGTCAATAAGAAGGTCAGAGGGATACTGTAAACCTGAAATGAAACTTCGGAATCTATAACTAGTGTCACAGGAATGGTTCAAAACATAGTCAGTAAGAAAAGTCAGTCTACTTCTATTTAAGTCGGCATTGGGCCTTTTGTATTTAATTCCGATGCAATTTGTGTGTTTCATCGTCACTAAGAAGGTCAGTGGGATACAGTGATCCTGAAGTTAAGCATCGGAAACTATAACTAGTGTCACAGGAATGGTTCAAAACATAGTCAGTAAGAAGAGTCAGTCTTCTTGTAGTTAAGTCGGTATTGTGAATTTTCTATTTAATTCCGATGCAATTTCTGTGTTTCATCGTCAATAAGAAAGTCAGAGGGATACAGTAAACCTGAAGTGAAGCATCGGAATCTATAACTAGTGTCACAGGAATGGTTCAAAACATAAACAGTTGGAAGAGTCAGTCTTCTTGTACTTAAGTCGGCATTGTGCCTTTTATATTTAATTCCGGTGCAATTTCTATGTTTCATCGTAAATACGAAGGTCCAAGGGATACAGTAAACCTGAAATGAACCATCGGAATCTATAACTAGTGTCACAGGAATGGTTCAAACCATAGACAGTAGGAGAAGTCAGTCTACACGTACTTAAGTCGACATTGTGCCTTTTGTATTCAATTCCGATGCAATGTCTGTGATTCACCGTCAATAAGAAGGTCAGGGGGATTCAGTAAACCTGAAGTGAAGCATCGGAATCTATAACTAGTGTCTCAGGAATGGTTCAAACATAGTCAGTAAGTAGAGTCAGTCTTCTTGTACTTAAGTAGGCATTGTGCATTTTGTATTTAATTCCGATGCAATTTGTGTGTTTCATCGTCAATAAGAAGGTCCAAGGGATACAGTAAACCTGAAGTGAAGCATCGGAATCTATAACTAGTGTCACAGGAAAATTTCAAAACATTGACAGTAGGAAGATTCAGTCTTCTTGTACTTATGTCGGCATTGTGCTGTTTCTATTTAATTCCGATGCGATTTCTGTGTCTCATTGTCAATAGGAAGATCCAAGGGATACAGTAAACCTGAAGTAAAGAATCGAAATCTATAACTAGAATCACAGGAATGGTTCAAAACATAGACAGTAAGATGAGTCCTTCTTCTTGTACGTAAGTCAGCATTGTGCCTTTTGTATTTAATTCCGATGCAATTTCTGTGTTTCATCGTCAATAAGAAGGTCCAAGGGATACAGTAAACCTGAAGTAAAGCATCGAAATCTATAACTAGTATCACAGGAATGGTTCAAAACATTGACAGTAAGCAGAGTCAGTCTTCTTGTACTTAAGTCGACATTGTGCTTTTTTTATTTAATTCCGATGCAATTTCTGTGTTTCATCGTCAATAAGAAGGTCCAAGGGAGACAGTATACCTGGAGTGAAACATCGCAATCTATAACTAGTGTCACAGGAATGGTTCAAAACAGAGACAGTAAGAACAGTCAGACTTCTTTTACTTAAGTCGGCATTGTGCCTTTTGTATTTAATTCCAATGCAATTTCTGTGTTTCATCGTCAATAAGAGGGTCCACGGGATACAGTAAACCTGGAGTGAAGCATCAGAGTCTATAACTAGTGTCACAGGAATGGTTCAAAACATAGACAGTAGGAGAAGTCAGTCTACACGTACTTAAGTCGACATTGTGCCTTTTGTATTCAATTCCGATGCAATGTCTGTGATTCACCTTCAATAAGAAGGTCAGAGGGATTCAGTAAACCTGAAGTGAAGCATCGGAATCTATAACTAGTGTCACAGGAATGGTTCAAACATAGTCAGTAAGTAGAGTCAGTCTTCTTGTACTTAAGTAGGCATTGTGCATTTTGTATTTAATTCCGATGCAATTTGTGTGTTTCATCGTCAATAAGAAGGTCCAAGGGATACAGTAAACCTGAAGTGAAGCATCGCAATCTATAACTAGTGTCACAGAAAAATTTCAAAACATTGACAGTAGGAAGATTCAGTCTTCTTGTACTTATGTCGGCATTGTGCTGTTTCTATTTAATTCCGATGCGATTTCTGTGTCTCATTGTCAACAGGAAGGTCCAAGGGATACAGTAAACCTGAAGTAAAGAATCGAAATCTATAACTAGAATCACAGGAATGGTTCAAAAGCATAGACAGTAAGATGAGTCCTTCTTCCTGTACATAAGTCAGCATTGTGCCTTTTGTATTTAATTCCGATGCAATTTCTGTGTTTTATCGTCAATACGAAGGTCAGACGGATACAATAAACCTGAAGTGAGGCATCGGAATCTATAACTAGTGTCGCAGGAATGGTTCAAAACATAGTCAGTAAGAAGAGTCCGTCTTCTTGTACTTAAGTCGGCATTGTGCTTTTGTATTTAATTCCGATGCTATTTCTGTGTTTCATCGTCAATAAGAAGGTCCAAGGTATACAGTAAACCTGGAGTGAAGCATCGGAATAAAAAACTAGTGCCACAGGAATGGTTCAAAACATAGAGAGTAGGAAGAGGCAGTCTTCTTGTACTTAAGCCGGCATTGTGCCTTTTATATTTAATTCCGATGCGATTTCTGTGTCTCATTGTCAATAGGAAGGTCCAATTGATACAATAAACCTGAAGTGAAGCATCGGAATCTGTAACTAGTGTCACAGGAATGGTTCAAAACATAGTCAGTAAGAAGAGTCAGTCTTCTTGTACTTATGTCGGCATTGTGCCTCTTCTATTTAACTCCGATGCAATTTCTGTGTATCATCGTCAATAAGAAGGTCCAAGCGATACAGTAAACCTGGAGTGTAGCATCGGAATCTATAACTAGTGTCACAGGAATGGTTCAAAGCATAGACAGTAAGAAGAGTCAGTGTTCTTGTACTTAAGTCGGCATGTGCCTTTTGTATTTAATTCCGATGCAATTTCTGTGTTTTATCGTCAATAAGAAGGTCAGAGGGATACAGTAAACCTGAAGTGAGGCATCGGAATCTATAACTAGTGTCGCAGGAATGGTTCAAAACATAGTCAGTAAGAAGAGTCCGTCGTCTTGCACCTAAGTCAGCATTGTGCTTTTGTATCTAATTCCGATGCAATTCCTGTGTTTCATCGTCAATAAGAAGGTCCAAGGTATTCAGTAAACCTGGAGTGAAGCATCGGAATCTATAACTAGTGTCACAGGGATGGTTCAAAACATAGTAAGAGAAGTCATTCTTCTTGTACGTAATTCAGCATTGTTAGTTTTGTATTTCATTCCGACGCAATTTCTGTTTTTCATCGTCAATAAGAACGTCAGAGGGATACAGTAAATCTGAAGTGAAGCATCGTAATCCATAACTAGTGTCACAAGAATGGTTCAAAACATATACAGTAAGAAGCGTCAGTCTTCTTGTACTCAAGTCGGCATTGTGTCTTTTGTATCTAATTCCGATGTAATTTCTATGTTTTATCGTCAATAAGAAGGTCAGAGGGATACTGTAAACCTGAAATGAAACATCGGAATCTATAATTAGTGTCACAGGAATGGTTCAAAACATAGTCAGTAAGAAGAGTCAGTCTACTTCTATTTAAGTCGGCATTGCGCTTTTTGTATTTAATTCCGATGCAATTTGTGTGTTTCATCGTCACTAAGAACGTCAGTGGGATACAGTGATCCTGAAGTTAAGCTTCGGAAACTATAACTAGTGTCACAGGTATGGTTCAAAACATAGTCAGTAAGAAGAGTCAGTCTTCTTGTAGTTAAGTCGGTATTGTGAATTTTCTATTTAATTCCGATGCAATTTCTGTGTTTCATCGTCAATAAGAAAGTCAGAGGGATACAGTAAACCTGAAGTGAAGCATCGGAATCTATAACTAGTGTCACAGGAATGGTTCAAAACATAAACAGTTGGAAGAATCAGTCTTCTTGTACTTAAGTCGGCATTGTGCCTTTTATATTTAATTCCGGTGCAATTTCTGTGTTTCATCGTAAATATGAAGGTCCAAGGGATACAGTAAACCTGAAATGAACCATCGGAATCTATAACTAGTGTCACAGGAATGATTCAAACCATAGACAGTAGGAGAAGTCAGTCTACACGTACTTAAGTTGGCATTGTGCCTTTTGTATTCAATTCCGATGCAATTTCTGTGTTTAATCGTCAATAAGAAGGTCAGAGGGATACAGTAAACCTGAAGTGAGGCATCGGAATCTATAACTAGTGTCGCAGGAACGGTTCAAAACATAGTAAGAAGAGTCCGTCGTCTTGCACCTAAGTCGGCATTGTGCTTTTGTATCTAATTCCGATGCAATTCCTGTGTTTCATCGTCAATATGAAGGTCCAAGGTATACAGTAAACCTGGAGTGAAGCATCGGAATCTATAACTAGTGTCACAGGGATGGTTCAAAACATAGACAGTAAGAGGAGTCAGTCTTCTTGTACGTAATTCGGCATTGTTAGTTTTGTATTTCATTCCGACGCAATTTCTGTGTTTCATCGTCAATAAGAACGTCAGAGGGATACAGTAAATCTGAAGTGAAGCATCGGTATCCATAACTAGAGTCACAAGAATGGTTCAAAACATAGGCAGTAAGAAGCGTCAGTCTTCTTGTACTCAAGTCGGCATTGTGTCTTTTGTATCTAATTCCGATGTAATTTCTATGTTTTATCGTCAATAAGAAGGTCAGAGGGATACTGTAAACCTGAAATGAAACATCGGAATCTATAACTAGTGTCACAGGAATGGTTCAAAACATAGTCAGTAAGAAAAGTCAGTCTACTTCTATTTAAGTCGGCATTGGGCCTTTTGTATTTAATTCCGATGCAATTTGTGTGTTTCATCGTCACTAAGAAGGTCAGTGGGATACAGTGATCCTGAAGTTAAGCATCGGAAACTATAACTAGTGTCACAGGAATGGTTCAAAACATAGTCAGTAAGAAGTGTCAGTCTTCTTGTAGTTAAGTCGGTATTGTGAATTTTCTATTTAATTCCGATGCAATTTCTGTGTTTCATCGTCAATAAGAAAGTCAGAGGGATACAGTAAACCTGAAGTGAAGCATCGGAATCTATAACTAGTGTCACAGGAATGGTTCAAAACATAAACAGTTGGAAGAGTCAGTCTTCTTGTACTTAAGTCGGCATTGTGCCTTTTATATTTAATTCCGGTGCAATTTCTATGTTTCATCGTAAATACGAAGGTCCAAGGGATACAGTAAACCTGAAATGAACCATCGGAATCTATAACTAGTGTCACAGGAATGGTTCAAACCATAGACAGTAGGAGAAGTCAGTCTACACGTACTTAAGTCGACATTGTGCCTTTTGTATTCAATTCCGATGCAATGTCTGTGATTCACCGTCAATAAGAAGGTCAGGGGGATTCAGTAAACCTGAAGTGAAGCATCGGAATCTATAACTAGTGTCACAGGAATGGTTCAAACATAGTCAGTAAGTAGAGTCAGTCTTCTTGTACTTAAGTAGGCATTGTGCATTTTGTATTTAATTCCGATGCAATTTGTGTGTTTCATCGTCAATAAGAAGGTCCAAGGGATACAGTAAACCTGAAGTGAAGCATCGGAATCTATAACTAGTGTCACAGGAAAATTTCAAAACATTGACAGTAGGAAGATTCAGTCTTCTCGTACTTATGTCGGCATTGTGCTGTTTCTATTTAATTCCGATGCGATTTCTGTGTCTCATTGTCAATAGGAAGATCCAAGGGATACAGTAAACCTGAAGTAAAGAATCGAAATCTATAACTAGAATCACAGGAATGGTTCAAAACATAGACAGTAAGATGAGTCCTTCTTCTTGTACGTAAGTCAGCATTGTGCCTTTTGTATTTAATTCCGATGCAATTTCTGTGTTTCATCGTCAATAAGAAGGTCCAAGGGATACAGTAAACCTGAAGTAAAGCATCGAAATCTATAACTAGTATCACAGGAATGGTTCAAAACATTGACAGTAAGCAGAGTCAGTCTTCTTGTACTTAAGTCGACATTGTGCTTTTTTTATTTAATTCCGATGCAATTTCTGTGTTTCATCGTCAATAAGAAGGTCCAAGGGAGACAGTATACCTGGAGTGAAACATCGCAATCTATAACTAGTGTCACAGGAATGGTTCAAAACAGAGACAGTAAGAACAGTCAGACTTCTTTTACTTAAGTCGGCATTGTGCCTTTTGTATTTAATTCCGATGCAATTTCTGTGTTTCATCGTCAATAAGAGGGTCCACGGGATACGGTAAACCTGGAGTGAAGCATCAGAGTCTATAACTAGTGTCACAGGAATGGTTCAAAACATAGACAGTAAGAAGAGTCAGTCTTCTTGTACTTAAATCGGCATTGTGCCTTTTGTATTTAATTCCGATGCAATTTCTGTGTTTCATCGTCAGTAAGAAGGTCCGAGGGATACAGTAAAGCTCAAGAGAAACATCAGAATAAAAAAATTGTGTCACAGGAATGGTTCAAAGCATGGAGAGTAGGAAGTGGCAGTCTTCTTGTACTTAAGTCGGCATTGTGCCTTTTGTATTTAATTCCGATGCAATTTCTCTGTTTTATCGTCAATACGAAGGTCAGACGGATACAGTAAACCTGAAGTGAGACATCGGAATCTATAACTAGTGTCGCAGGAATGGTTCAAAACATAGTCAGTAAGAAGAGTCCGTCTTCTTGTACTTAAGTCGGCATTGTGCTTTTGTATTTAATTCCGATGCAATTTCTGTGTTTCATCGTCAATAAGAAGGTCCAAGGTATACAGTAAACCTGGAGTGAAGCATCGGAATAAAAAACTAGTGCCACAGGAATGGTTCAAAACATAGAGAGTAGGAAGAGGCAGTCTTCTTGTACTGAAGTCGGCATTGTGCCTTTTGTATTTAATTCCGATGCGATTTCTGTGTCTCATTGTCAATAGGAAGGTCCAAGGGATACAATAAACCTCAAGTGAAGCATCGGAATCTATAAATAGTGTCACAGGAATGGTTCAAAACATAGTCAGTAAGAAGAGTCAGTCTTCTTGTACTTATGTCGGCATTGTGCCTCTTCTATTTAACTCCGATGCAATTTCTGTGTATCATCGTCAATAAGAAGGTCCAAGCGATACAGTAAACCTGGAGTGTAGCATCGGAATCTATAACTAGTGTCACAGGAATGGTTCAAAGCATAGACAGTAAGAAGAGTCAGTGTTCTTGTACTTAAGTCGGCATTGTGCCTTTTGTATTTAATTCCGATGCAATTTCTGTGTTTTATCGTCAATAACAAGGTCAGAGGGATACAGTAAACCTGAAGTGAGGCATCGGAATCTATAACTAGTGTCGCAGGAATGGTTCAAAACATAGTCAGTAAGAAGAGTCCGTCGTCTTGCACCTAAGTCAGCATTGTGCTTTTGTATGTAATTCCGATGCAATTCCTCTGTTTCATCGTCAATAAGAAGGTCCAAGGTATACAGTAAACCTGGAGTGAAGCATCGGAATCTATAACTAGTGTCACAGGAATGGTTCAAAACATAGACAGTAGGAGGAGTCAGTCCTCTTGTACTTAAGGCGGTATTGTGCCTTTTCTATTTAATTAGGATTCAATTTCTGAGTTTCATCGTCAATAAGCAGGTCAGAGGGATACAGTAACTCTGAAGTGAAGCATCGGAATCTATAACTAGTGTCACAGGAATGGTTCAAAACATAAAGAGTTGGAAGAGTCAGTCTTCTTAGACTTAGGTCGGAATTGTGCCTTTTGTATTTCATTCCGATCCAATTTCTGTGTTTCATCGTCCATAAGAAGGTCCGAGGGATACAGTAAACCTGGAGTGAAGCATCGGAATAAAAAACTAGTGCCACAGGAATGGTTCAAAACATAGAGAGTAGGAAGAGTCAGTCTTCTTGTACTTAAGTCGGCATTGTGCTTTATCTATTTAATTCCGATTCGATTTCTGTGTCTCATCGTCAATAGGAAGGTCCAAAGGATGTAGTAAACGTGACGTGAAGCGTCGGAATTTATAACTAGTGTCACAGGAATGGTTGAAAACATACACAGTAGGAAGAGTCAGTCTTCTTGTACTTAAGTCGGCATTGTGCTTATTGTATTTAACTCCGATGCAATTTCTGTGTATCATCGTCAATAAGAAGGTCCAAGCGATACAGTAAACCTGGAGTGTAGCATCGGAATCTATAACTAGTGTCACAGGAATGGTTCAAAGCATAGACAGTAAGAAGAGTCAGTGTTCTTGTACTTAAGTCGGCATGTGCCTTTTGTATTTAATTCCGATGCAATTTCTGTGTTTTATCGTCAATAAGAAGGTCAGAGGGATACAGTAAACCTGAAGTGAGGCATCGGAATCTATAACTAGTGTCGCAGGAATGGTTCAAAACATAGTCAGTAAGAAGAGTCCGTCGTCTTGCACCTAAGTCAGCATTGTGCTTTTGTATCTAATTCCGATGGAATTCCTGTGTTTCATCGTCAATAAGAAGGTCCAAGGTATACAGTAAACCTGGAGTGAAGCATCGGAATCTATAACTAGTGTCACAGGGATGGTTCAAAACATAGTAAGAGGAGTCATTCTTCTTGTACGTAATTCAGCCTTGTTAGTTTTGTATTTCATTCCGACGCAATTTCTGTTTTTCATCGTCAATAAGAACGTCAGAGGGATACAGTAAATCTGAAGTGAAGCATCGTAATCCATAACTAGTGTCACAAGAATGGTTCAAAACATGTACAGTAAGAAGCGTCAGTCTTCTTGTACTCAAGTCGGCATTGTGTCTTTTGTATCTAATTCCGATGTAATTTCTATGTTTTATCGTCAATAAGAAGGTCAGAGGGATACTGTAAACCTGAAATGAAACATCGGAATCTATAACTAGTGTCACAGGAATGGTTCAAAACATAGTCAGTAAGAAGAGTCAGTCTACTTCTATTTAAGTCGGCATTGCGCTTTTTGTATTTAATTCCGATGCAATTTGTGTGTTTCATCGTCACTAAGAACGTCAGTGGGATACAGTGATCCTGAAGTTAAGCTTCGGAAACTATAACTAGTGTCACAGGAATGGTTCAAAACATAGTCAGTAAGAAGAGTCAGTCTTCTTGTAGTTAAGTCGGTATTGTGAATTTTCTATTTAATTCCGATGCAATTTCTGTGTTTCATCGTCAATAAGAAAGTCAGAGGGATACAGTAAACCTGAAGTGAAGCATCGGAATCTATAACTAGTGTCACAGGAATGGTTCAAAACATAAACAGTTGGAAGAATCAGTCTTCTTGTACTTAAGTCGGCATTGTGCCTTTTATATTTAATTCCGGTGCAATTTCTGTGTTTCATCGTAAATATGAAGGTCCAAGGGATACAGTAAACCTGAAATGAACCATCGGAATCTATAACTAGTGTCACAGGAATGATTCAAACCATAGACAGTAGGAGAAGTCAGTCTACACGTACTTAAGTTGGCATTGTGCCTTTTGTATTCAATTCCGATGCAATTTCTGTGTTTAATCGTCAATAAGAAGGTCAGAGGGATACAGTAAACCTGAAGTGAGGCATCGGAATCTATAACTAGTGTCGCAGGAACGGTTCAAAACATAGTAAGAAGAGTTCGTCGTCTTGCACCTAAGTCGGCATTGTGCTTTTGTATCTAATTCCGATGCAATTCCTGTGTTTCATCGTCAATATGAAGGTCCAAGGTATACAGTAAACCTGGAGTGAAGCATCGGAATCTATAACTAGTGTCACAGGGATGGTTCAAAACATAGAGAGTAAGAGGAGTCAGTCTTCTTGTACGTAATTCGGCATTGTTAGTTTTGTATTTCATTCCGACGCAATTTCTGTGTTTCATCGTCAATAAGAACGTCAGAGGGATACAGTAAATCTGAAGTGAAGCATCGGTATCCATAACTAGAGTCACAAGAATGGTTCAAAACATAGGCAGTAAGAAGCGTCAGTCTTCTTGTACTCAAGTCGGCATTGTGTCTTTTGTATCTAGTTCCGATGTAATTTCTATGTTTTATCGTCAATAAGAAGGTCAGAGGGATACTGTAAACCTGAAATGAAACATCGGAATCTATAACTAGTGTCACAGGAATGGTTCAAATCATAGTCAGTAAGAAAAGTCAGTCTACTTCTATTTAAGTCGGCATTGGGCCTTTTGTATTTAATTCCGATGCAATTTGTGTGTTTCATCGTCACTAAGAAGGTCAGTGGGATACAGTGATCCTGAAGTTAAGCATCGGAAACTATAACTAGTGTCACAGGAATGGTTCAAAACATAGTCAGTAAGAAGAGTCAGTCTTCTTGTAGTTAAGTCGGTATTGTGAATTTTCTATTTAATTCCGATGCAATTTCTGTGTTTCATCGTCAATAAGAAAGTCAGAGGGATACAGTAAACCTGAAGTGAAGCATCGGAATCTATAACTAGTGTCACAGGAATGGTTCAAAACATAAACAGTTGGAAGAGTCAGTCTTCTTGTACTTAAGTCGGCATTGTGCCTTTTATATTTAATTCCTGTGCAATTTCTATGTTTCATCGTAAATACGAAGGTCCAAGGGATACAGTAAACCTGAAATGAACCATCGGAATCTATAATTAGTGTCACAGGAATGGTTCAAACCATAGACAGTAGGAGAAGTCAGTCTACACGTACTTAAGTCGACATTGTGGCTTTTGTATTCAATTCCGATGCAATGTCTGTGATTCACCGTCAATAAGAAGGTCAGGGGGATTCAGTAAACCTGAAGTGAAGCATCGGAATCTATAACTAGTGTCACAGGAATGGTTCAAACATAGTCAGTAAGTAGAGTCAGTCTTCTTGTACTTAAGTAGGCATTGTGCATTTTGTATTTAATTCCGATGCAATTTGTGTGTTTCATCGTCAATAAGAAGGTCCAAGGGATACAGTAAACCTGAAGTGAAGCATCGGAATCTATAACTAGTGTCACAGGAAAATTTCAAAACATTGACAGTAGGAAGATTCAGTCTTCTTGTACTTATGTCGGCATTGTGCTGTTTCTATTTAATTCCGATGCGATTTCTGTGTCTCATTGTCAATAGGAAGATCCAAGGGATACAGTAAACCTGAAGTAAAGAATCGAAATCTATAACTAGAATCACAGGAATGGTTCAAAACATAGACAGTAAGATGAGTCCTTCTTCTTGTACGTAAGTCAGCATTGTGCCTTTTGTATTTAATTCCGATGCAATTTCTGTGTTTCATCGTCAATAAGAAGGTCCAAGGGATACAGTAAACCTGAAGTAAAGCATCGAAATCTATAACTAGTATCACAGGAATGGTTCAAAACATTGACAGTAAGCAGAGTCAGTCTTCTTGTACTTAAGTCGACATTGTGCTTTTTTTATTTAATTCCGATGCAATTTCTGTGTTTCATCGTCAATAAGAAGGTCCAAGGGAGACAGTATACCTGGAGTGAAACATCGCAATCTATAACTAGTGTCACAGGAATGGTTCAAAGCAGAGACAGTAAGAACAGTCAGACTTCTTTTACTTAAGTCGGCATTGTGCCTTTTGTATTTAATTCCAATGCAATTTCTGTGTTTCATCGTCAATAAGAGGGTCCACGGGATACAGTAAACCTGGAGTGAAGCATCAGAGTCTATAACTAGTGTCACAGGAATGGTTCAAAACATAGACAGTAGGAGAAGTCAGTCTACACGTACTTAAGTCGACATTGTGCCTTTTGTATTCAATTCCGATGCAATGTCTGTGATTCACCTTCAATAAGAAGGTCAGAGGGATTCAGTAAACCTGAAGTGAAGCATCGGAATCTATAACTAGTGTCACAGGAATGGTTCAAACATAGTCAGTAAGTAGAGTCAGTCTTCTTGTACTTAAGTAGGCATTGTGCATTTTGTATTTAATTCCGATGCAATTTGTGTGTTTCATCGTCAATAAGAAGGTCCAAGGGATACAGTAAACCTGAAGTGAAGCATCGCAATCTATAACTAGTGTCACAGAAAAATTTCAAAACATTGACAGTAGGAAGATTCAGTCTTCTTGTACTTATGTCGGCATTGTGCTGTTTCTATTTAATTCCGATGCGATTTCTGTGTCTCATTGTCAATAGGAAGGTCCAAGGGATACAGTAAACCTGAAGTAAAGAATCGAAATCTATAACTAGAATCACAGGAATGGTTCAAAAGCATAGACAGTAAGATGAGTCCTTCTTCCTGTACATAAGTCAGCATTGTGCCTTTTGTATTTAATTCCGATGCAATTTCTGTGTTTTATCGTCAATACGAAGGTCAGACGGATACAATAAACCTGAAGTGAGGCATCGGAATCTATAACTAGTGTCGCAGGAATGGTTCAAAACATAGTCAGTAAGAAGAGTCCGTCTTCTTGTACTTAAGTCGGCATTGTGCTTTTGTATTTAATTCCGATGCTATTTCTGTGTTTCATCGTCAATAAGAAGGTCCAAGGTATACAGTAAACCTGGAGTGAAGCATCGGAATAAAAAACTAGTGCCACAGGAATGGTTCAAAACATAGAGAGTAGGAAGAGGCAGTCTTCTTGTACTTAAGCCGGCATTGTGCCTTTTATATTTAATTCCGATGCGATTTCTGTGTCTCATTGTCAATAGGAAGGTCCAAGGGATACAATAAACCTGAAGTGAAGCATCGGAATCTGTAACTAGTGTCACAGGAATGGTTCAAAACATAGTCAGTAAGAAGAGTCAGTCTTCTTGTACTTATGTCGGCATTGTGCCTCTTCTATTTAACTCCGATGCAATTTCTGTGTATCATCGTCAATAAGAAGGTCCAAGCGATACAGTAAACCTGGAGTGTAGCATCGGAATCTATAACTAGTGTCACAGGAATGGTTCAAAGCATAGACAGTAAGAAGAGTCAGTGTTCTTGTACTTAAGTCGGCATGTGCCTTTTGTATTTAATTCCGATGCAATTTCTGTGTTTTATCGTCAATAAGAAGGTCAGAGGGATACAGTAAACCTGAAGTGAGGCATCGGAATCTATAACTAGTGTCGCAGGAATGGTTCAAAACATAGTCAGTAAGAAGAGTCCGTCGTCTTGCACCTAAGTCAGCATTGTGCTTTTGTATCTAATTCCGATGCAATTCCTGTGTTTCATCGTCAATAAGAAGGTCCAAGGTATACAGTAAACCTGGAGTGAAGCATCGGAATCTATAACTAGTGTCACAGGGATGGTTCAAAACATAGTAAGAGGAGTCATTCTTCTTGTACGTAATTCAGCATTGTTAGTTTTGTATTTCATTCCGACGCAATTTCTGTTTTTCATCGTCAATAAGAACGTCAGAGGGATACAGTAAATCTGAAGTGAAGCATCGTAATCCATAACTAGTGTCACAAGAATGGTTCAAAACATATACAGTAAGAAGCGTCAGTCTTCTTGTACTCAAGTCGGCATTGTGTCTTTTGTATCTAATTCCGATGTAATTTCTATGTTTTATCGTCAATAAGAAGGTCAGAGGGATACTGTAAACCTGAAATGAAACATCGGAATCTATAACTAGTGTCACAGGAATGGTTCAAAACATAGTCAGTAAGAAGAGTCAGTCTACTTCTATTTAAGTCGGCATTGCGCTTTTTGTATTTAATTCCGATGCAATTTGTGTGTTTCATCGTCACTAAGAACGTCAGTGGGATACAGTGATCCTGAAGTTAAGCTTCGGAAACTATAACTAGTGTCACAGGAATGGTTCAAAACATAGTCAGTAAGAAGAGTCAGTCTTCTTGTAGTTAAGTCGGTATTGTGAATTTTCTATTTAATTCCGATGCAATTTCTGTGTTTCATCGTCAATAAGAAAGTCAGAGGGATACAGTAAACCTGAAGTGAAGCATCGGAATCTATAACTAGTGTCACAGGAATGGTTCAAAACATAAACAGTTGGAAGAATCAGTCTTCTTGTACTTAAGTCGGCATTGTGCCTTTTATATTTAATTCCTGTGCAATTTCTGTGTTTCATCGTAAATATGAAGGTCCAAGGGATACAGTAAACCTGAAATGAACCATCGGAATCTATAACTAGTGTCACAGGAATGATTCAAACCATAGACAGTAGGAGAAGTCAGTCTACACGTACTTAAGTTGGCATTGTGCCTTTTGTATTCAATTCCGATGCAATTTCTGTGTTTAATCGTCAATAAGAAGGTCAGAGGGATACAGTAAACCTGAAGTGAGGCATCGGAATCTATAACTAGTGTCGCAGGAACGGTTCAAAACATAGTAAGAAGAGTCCGTCGTCTTGCACCTAAGTCGGCATTGTGCTTTTGTATCTAATTCCGATGCAATTCCTGTGTTTCATCGTCAATATGAAGGTCCAAGGTATACAGTAAACCTGGAGTGAAGCATCGGAATCTATAACTAGTGTCACAGGGATGGTTCAAAACATAGACAGTAAGAGGAGTCAGTCTTCTTGTACGTAATTCGGCATTGTTAGTTTTGTATTTCATTCCGACGCAATTTCTGTGTTTCATCGTCAATAAGAACGTCAGAGGGATACAGTAAATCTGAAGTGAAGCATCGGTATCCATAACTAGAGTCACAAGAATGGTTCAAAACATAGGCAGTAAGAAGCGTCAGTCTTCTTGTACTCAAGTCGGCATTGTGTCTTTTGTATCTAATTTCGATGTAATTTCTATGTTTTATCGTCAATAAGAAGGTCAGAGGGATACTGTAAACCTGAAATGAAACATCGGAATCTATAACTAGTGTCACAGGAATGGTTCAAAACATAGTCAGTAAGAAAAGTCAGTCTACTTCTATTTAAGTCGGCATTGGGCCTTTTGTATTTAATTCCGATGCAATTTGTGTGTTTCATCGTCACTAAGAAGGTCAGTGGGATACAGTGATCCTGAAGTTAAGCATCGGAAACTATAACTAGTGTCACAGGAATGGTTCAAAACATAGTCAGTAAGAAGTGTCAGTCTTCTTGTAGTTAAGTCGGTATTGTGAATTTTCTATTTAATTCCGATGCAATTTCTGTGTTTCATCGTCAATAAGAAAGTCAGAGGGATACAGTAAACCTGAAGTGAAGCATCGGAATCTATAACTAGTGTCACAGGAATGGTTCAAAACATAAACAGTTGGAAGAGTCAGTCTTCTTGTACTTAAGTCGGCATTGTGCCTTTTATATTTAATTCCGGTGCAATTTCTATGTTTCATCGTAAATACGAAGGTCCAAGGGATACAGTAAACCTGAAATGAACCATCGGAATCTATAACTAGTGTCACAGGAATGGTTCAAACCATAGACAGTAGGAGAAGTCAGTCTACACGTACTTAAGTCGACATTGTGCCTTTTGTATTCAATTCCGATGCAATGTCTGTGATTCACCGTCAATAAGAAGGTCAGGGGGATTCAGTAAACCTGAAGTGAAGCATCGGAATCTATAACTAGTGTCACAGGAATGGTTCAAACATAGTCAGTAAGTAGAGTCAGTCTTCTTGTACTTAAGTAGGCATTGTGCATTTTGTATTTAATTCCGATGCAATTTGTGTGTTTCATCGTCAATAAGAAGGTCCAAGGGATACAGTAAACCTGAAGTGAAGCATCGGAATCTATAACTAGTGTCACAGGAAAATTTCAAAACATTGACAGTAGGAAGATTCAGTCTTCTTGTACTTATGTCGGCATTGTGCTGTTTCTATTTAATTCCGATGCGATTTCTGTGTCTCATTGTCAATAGGAAGATCCAAGGGATACAGTAAACCTGAAGTAAAGAATCGAAATCTATAACTAGAATCACAGGAATGGTTCAAAACATAGACAGTAAGATGAGTCCTTCTTCTTGTACGTAAGTCAGCATTGTGCCTTTTGTATTTAATTCCGATGCAATTTCTGTGTTTCATCGTCAATAAGAAGGTCCAAGGGATACAGTAAACCTGAAGTAAAGCATCGAAATCTATAACTAGTATCACAGGAATGGTTCAAAACATTGACAGTAAGCAGAGTCAGTCTTCTTGTACTTAAGTCGACATTGTGCTTTTTTTATTTAATTCCGATGCAATTTCTGTGTTTCATCGTCAATAAGAAGGTCCAAGGGAGACAGTATACCTGGAGTGAAACATCGCAATCTATAACTAGTGTCACAGGAATGGTTCAAAACAGAGACAGTAAGAACAGTCAGACTTCTTTTACTTAAGTCGGCATTGTGCCTTTTGTATTTAATTCCGATGCAATTTCTGTGTTTCATCGTCAATAAGAGGGTCCACGGGATACGGTAAACCTGGAGTGAAGCATCAGAGTCTATAACTAGTGTCACAGGAATGGTTCTAAACATAGACAGTAAGAAGAGTCAGTCTTCTTGTACTTAAATCGGCATTGTGCCTTTTGTATTTAATTCCGATGCAATTTCTGTGTTTCATCGTCAGTAAGAAGGTCCGAGGGATACAGTAAAGCTCAAGAGAAACATCAGAAAAATTGTGTCACAGGAATGGTTCAAAGCATGGAGAGTAGGAAGTGGCAGTCTTCTTGTACTTAAGTCGGCATTGTGCCTTTTGTATTTAATTCCGATGCAATTTCTCTGTTTTATCGTCAATACGAAGGTCAGACGGATACAGTAAACCTGAAGTGAGACATCGGAATCTATAACTAGTGTCGCAGGAATGGTTCAAAACATAGTCAGTAAGAAGAGTCCGTCTTCTTGTACTTAAGTCGGCATTGTGCTTTTGTATTTAATTCCGATGCAATTTCTGTGTTTCATCGTCAATAAGAAGGTCCAAGGTATACAGTAAACCTGGAGTGAAGCATCGGAATAAAAAACTAGTGCCACAGGAATGGTTCAAAACATAGAGAGTAGGAAGAGGCAGTCTTCTTGTACTGAAGTCGGCATTGTGCCTTTTGTATTTAATTCCGATGCGATTTCTGTGTCTCATTGTCAATAGGAAGGTCCAAGGGATACAATAAACCTCAAGTGAAGCATCGGAATCTATAAATAGTGTCACAGGAATGGTTCAAAACATAGTCAGTAAGAAGAGTCAGTCTTCTTGTACTTATGTCGGCATTGTGCCTCTTCTATTTAACTCCGATGCAATTTCTGTGTATCATCGTCAATAAGAAGGTCCAAGCGATACAGTAAACCTGGAGTGTAGCATCGGAATCTATAACTAGTGTCACAGGAATGGTTCAAAGCATAGACAGTAAGAAGAGTCAGTGTTCTTGTACTTAAGTCGGCATTGTGCCTTTTGTATTTAATTCCGATGCAATTTCTGTGTTTTATCGTCAATAACAAGGTCAGAGGGATACAGTAAACCTGAAGTGAGGCATCGGAATCTATAACTAGTGTCGCAGGAATGGTTCAAAACATAGTCAGTAAGAAGAGTCCGTCGTCTTGCACCTAAGTCAGCATTGTGCTTTTGTATGTAATTCCGATGCAATTCCTCTGTTTCATCGTCAATAAGAAGGTCCAAGGTATACAGTAAACCTGGAGTGAAGCATCGGAATCTATAACTAGTGTCACAGGAATGGTTCAAAACATAGACAGTAGGAGGAGTCAGTCCTCTTGTACTTAAGGCGGTATTGTGCCTTTTCTATTTAATTAGGATTCAATTTCTGAGTTTCATCGTCAATAAGCAGGTCAGAGGGATACAGTAACTCTGAAGTGAAGCATCGGAATCTATAACTAGTGTCACAGGAATGGTTCAAAACATAAAGAGTTGGAAGAGTCAGTCTTCTTAGACTTAGGTCGGAATTGTGCCTTTTGTATTTCATTCCGATCCAATTTCTGTGTTTCATCGTCCATAAGAATGTCCGAGGGATACAGTAAACCTCAAGTGAAGCATTGGAATAAAAAACTAGTGTCACAGGAATGGTTCAAAACATAGAGAGTAGGAAGAGTCAGTCTTCTTGTACTTAAGTCGGCATTGTGCTTTATCTATTTAATTCCGATTCGATTTCTGTGTCTCATCGTCAATAGGAAGGTCCAAAGGATGTAGTAAACGTGACGTGAAGCGTCGGAATTTATAACTAGTGTCACAGGAATGGTTGAAAACATACACAGTAGGAAGAGTCAGTCTTCTTGTACTTAAGTCGGCATTGTGCCTATTGTATTTAACTCCGATGCAATTTCAGTGTTTCATCGTCAATAAGAAGGTCCAAGGGATACAGTAAACCTGGAGTGAAGCATCGGAATCTATAACTAGTGTAACAGGGATGGTTCAATACATAGACAGTAAGAAGAGTCTGTCTTCTTGTACTTAAATCGGCATTGTGCCTTTTGTATTTAATTCCGATGCAATTTCTGTGTTTCATCGTCAATAAGAAGGTCCGAGGTATACAGTAATCCTGAAGTAAAGCATCGGAATCTATGACTAGTGTCACTGGAATGGTTCAAAACATAGTCAGTAAGAAGAGTCAGTCTTCTTGTACTTAAGTCGGTATTGTGCCTTTGTATTTAATTCCGATGCAATTTCTGTGTTTCATCGTCAATAAGAAGGTCCCAGGGATACAGTAAACGTGAAGTGAAGCATCGGAATCTATTACTAGTGTCACAGGAATGGTTCAAAACATAGTCAGCAAGAAGAGTCAGTCTTCTTGTACTTAAGTCTTCATTGTGAATTTTCTTTTTAATTCTGATGCAATTTCCGTGATTCATTGTTAATAAGAGGGTCCAAGGGATACAGTAAACCTGGAGTGAAGCATCGGAATTTATAACTATTGTCACAGGAATGGTTCAAAACATAGACAGTAACAAGTGTCAGACTTCTTTGACTTAAGACGGCATTGTGCCTTTTGTATTTCATTCCGATGCAATTTCAGTGTTTCATCGTCAATAAGAATTTCAGAGGGATACAATAAACCTGAAGTGACGCATCGGAATCTATAACTGGTGTCACAGGAATGGTTATAACATAGACAGTAAGAAGAGTCAGTCTTCTTGTACTTAATTCGGGATTGTGCTTTTTGTATTTTATTCCGATGCAATTTCTGTGTTTCATCGTCACTAAGAAGGTCAGTGGGATTCAGTAATCCTAAAGTTAAGCATCGGAATCTATAACTAGTGTCACATGAATGGTTCAAAACATAGTCAGTAAGAAGAGTCAGTCTTCTTGTACTTAAGTCGGTATTATGCCTTTTCTATTTAATTCCGACGCAATTTCTGTGTTTCATCGTCAATAAGGAAGTCAGAGGGATACAGTAAACCTGAAGTGAAGCATCGGAATCTATAACTAGTGTCACAGGAATGCTTCAAATCGCAGACAGTTGGTTGAGTCATTCCTCTTGTACTTAAGTCGGCATTGTGCCTTTTGTATTTGATTCCGATGCAATTTCTGTGTTTCATCGCCAATAAGAAGGTCCGAGGGATACAGTAAACCTCAAGTGAAGCATCGGAATAAAAAGCTAGTGTCACAGGAATGGCTCTAAGCATAGAGAGTAGGAAGAGGCAGTCTTCTTGTCCCTAAGTCGGCCTTGTGCCTTTTCTATTTAATTCCGATGCGATTTCTGTGTCTCATTGTCAATTGGAAGGTCCAAGGGATACAGTAAACCTGAAGTGAAGCATCGGAATCTATAACTAGTGTCACAGGAATGGTTCAAAACATAGTCAGTAAGAAGAGACCGTCTTCTTGTACTTACGTCGGTATTGTGCCTCTTCTATGTAACTCCGATGCAATTTCTGTGTTTCATCGTCAATAAGAAGGTCCAAGCGATACAGTAAACCTGGAGTGAAGCATCGGAATCTATAACTAGTGACACAGGAATGGTTCAAAACATGGACAGTAAGAAGAGTCTGTCTTCTTGTCCTTGAGTCGGCATTGTGCATTTTGTATTTAATTTCGATGCAATTTCTGTGTTTTATCGTCAATAAGGGGGTCAGAGGGAAACAGTAAACCTGAAGTGAGGCATCGGAATCTATAACTAGTGTCGCAGGAATGGTTCACAACATAGTCAGTAAGAAGAGTCCGTCTTCTTGTACTTAAGTCGGCATTGTGCTTTTGTATTTAATTCCGATGAAATTTCTGTGTTTCATCGTCAATAAGAAGGTCCAAGGTATACAGTACACCTGGAGTGAAGCATCAGAATCTATAACTAGTGTCACAGGAATGGTTCAAAACATAGACAGTAAGAGGAGTCAGTCTTCTTGTACGTAATTCGGCATTGTGCCTTTTGTATTTCATTCCGACGCATTTTCTGTGTTTCATCGTCAATAAGAACGTCAGAGGGATACAGTAAATCTGAAGTGAAGCATCGGAATCCATAACTAGTTTCACAGGAATGGTTCAAATGATAGACAGTAAGAAGAGTCAGTCTTCTTGTACTTAAGTCGGCATTGTGCCTTTTGTATTTAATTCCGATGTAATTTTTGTTTCATCGTCAATAGGAAGGTCAGAGGGATACAGTAAACGTGAAGTGAGGCATCGGAATCTATAAGTAGTGTCGCAGGAATGGTTCAAAACATAGTCAGTAAGAAGAGTCCGTCTTCTTGTACTCAAGTCGGCATTGTGCTTTTTTATTTAATTCCGATGCTATTTCTGTGTTTCATCGTCAATAAGAAGGTCCAAGGTATACAGTGAACCTGGAGTGAAGCACCGGAATAAAAAACTAGTGTCACAGAAATTTTTCAAAACATAGAGAGTAGGAAGAGGCAGGCTTCTTTTACTTAAGTCAACATTGTGCCTTTTCTATTTAATTCCGATGCGATTTCTGTGTCTCATTGTCAATAGGAAGGTCCAAGGGATACAGTAAACCTGAAGTGAAGGATCGGAATCTATAACTAGTGTCACAGGAATCTTTCAAAACATAATCAGTAAGAAGAGTCAGTTTTCTTGTACTTAAGTCGGCATTGTGCCTCTTCTATTTAGCTCCGATGCAATTTCTGTGTTTCATCGTCAATAACAAGGTCCAAGGGATACAGTACACCTGGAGTGAAGCATCAGAATCTATAACTAGTGTCACAGGAATAGTTCAAAACATAGACAGTAAGAGGAGTCAGTCTTCTTGTACGTAATTCGGCATTGTGCCTTTTGTATTTCATTCCGACGCATTTTCTGTGTTTCATCGTCAAAAAGAACGTCAGAGGGATACAGTAAATCTGAAGTGAAGCATCGGAATCCATAACTAGTTTCACAGGAATGGTTCAAATGATAGACAGTAAGAAGAGTCAGTCTTCTTGTACTTAAGTCGGCATTATGCCTTTTGTATTTAATTCAGATGCAATTTCTGTGTTTCATCGTCACTAAGAAGGTCAGTGGGATACAGTAATCCTGAAGTTAAGCATTGGAATCTATAACTAGTGTCACAAGAATGGTTCAAAGCATACTCAGTAAGAAGAGTCAGTCTTCCTGTAGTTAAGTCGGTATTGTGCCTTTTCTATTTAATTCCGATGCAATTTCTGTGTTTCATCGTCAATAAGAAGGTCCGAGGGATACAGTAACCTCAAGTGAAGATCGGAATAAAAAACTAATGTCACAGGAATGGTTCAAAACGTAGAGAGTAGGAAGAGTTAGTCTTCTTGTACTTATGTCGGCATTGTGCTGTTTCTATTTAATTCCGATGCGATTTCTGTGTCTCATTGTCAATAGGAAGGTCCAAGGGATACAGTAAACCTGAAGTGAAGCATCGGAATCTATAACTAGTGTCACAGGAATGATTCAAAACATAGTCAGTAAGAAGAGTCCGTCTTCTTGTACTTAAGTCGATATTGTGCTTTTGTATTTAATTCCCATGCAATTTCTGTGTTTCATCGTCAATAAGAAGGTCAAGGTATACAGAAAACCTGGAGTCAAGCATCGGAATCCATAACTAGTGTCACAGGAAAGGTTCAAAACATTGACAGTAAGCAGAGTCAGTCTTCTTGTACTTAAGTCGACATTGTGCTTTTTTTTATTTAATTCCGATGCAATTTCCGTGTTTCATCGTCAATAAGAAGGTCCAAGGGAGACAGTATACCTGGAGTGAAGCATCGCAATCTTAAACTAGTGTCACAGGAATGGTTCAAAACACAGACAGTAAGAAGAGTCAGACTTCTTTTACTTAAGTCGGCTTTGTTCCTTTTGTATTTAATTCCGATGCAATTTCTGTGTTTCATCGTCAGTAAGAGGGTCCACGGGATACAGTAAACCTGGAGTGAAGCATCAGAGTCTATAACTAGTGTCACAGGAATTATTCAAAACATAGACAGTAAGAAGAGTCAGTCTTCTCGTACTTCATTCGGCATTGTGCCTTTTGTATTTAATTCCGATGCAATTTCTGTGTTTCATCGTCAATAACAAGTTCCAAGGGATACAGTAATCCTGAAGGTAAGCATCGGAATCTATAACTAGTGTCACAGGAGTGGTTCAAAGAATGGACAGTAGGAAGAGTCAGTCTTCATGTAGTTAATTCGGTATTGTGCATTTCTGTTTAATTCCGATGCATTTCTGTGTTTCATCGTCAATAAGAAGGTCAGAGGGATACAGTAAACCTGAAGTGAAGCATCGGAATCTATAACTAGTGTCACAGGAATGGTTCAAAACATAGACTGTTGGAAGAGTCAGTCTTCTTGTACTTAAGTCGGCATTGTGCCTTTTGTATTTAATTCCGATGCAATTTCTGTGTTTCATCGTCAATAAGAAGGTCCGAGGGATACAATAAACCTCAAGAGAAACTTCAGAATAAAAAAATTGTGTCACAGGAATGGTTCAAAGCATAGAGAGTAGGAAGTGGCAGTCTTCTTGTACTTAAGTCGGCATTGTGCCTTTTGTATTTAATTCCGATGCAATTTCTGTGTTTTATCGTCAATACGAAGGTCAGACTGATACAGTAAACCTGAAGTGAGGCATCGGAATCTATAACTAGTGTCACAGGAATGGTTCAAATGATAGACAGTAAGAAGAGTCAGTCTTCTTGTACTTAAGTCGGCATTGTGCCTTTTGTATTTAATTCCGATGTAATTTCTGTTTCATCGTCAATAGGAAGGTCAGAGGGAAACAGTAAACGTGAAGTGAGGCATCGGAATCTATAAGTAGTGTCGCAGGAATGGTTCAAAACATAGAGAGTAGGAAGAGGCAGGCTTCTTTTACTTAAGTCGGCATTGTGCCTCTTCTATTTAACTCCGATGCAATTTCTGTGTTTCATCGTCAATAAGAAGGTCCAAGTGATACAGTAAACCTGGAGTGAAGCATCGGAATCTATAACTAGTGTCACAGGAATGGTTCAAAGCATAGACAGGAAGAGGAGTCAGTCTTCTTGTACGTAATTCGGCATTGTGCCTTTTGTATCTCATTCCGACGCAATTTCTGTGTTTCATCGTCAATAAGAACGTCAGAGGGATACAGTAAATCTGAAGTGAAGCATCGGAATCCATAACTAGCGTCACAGGAATGGTTCAAAACTTAGACAGTAAGAAGAGTCAGGCTTCTTGTACTTAAGTCGGCATTGTGACTTTTGTCATTAATTCCGATGTAATTTCTGTGTTTTATCGTAAATAAGATGGTCAGAGGGATACTGTAAACCTGAAATGAAACATTGGAATCTATAACTAGTGTCACAGGAATGGTTCAAAACATAGTCAGTAAGAAGAGTCCGTCTTCTTGTACTTAAGTCGATATTGTGCTTTTGTATTTAATTCCCATGCAATTTCTGTGTTTCATCGTCAATAAGAAGGTCAAGGTATACAGTAAACCTGGAGTCAAGCATCGGAATCCATAAGTAGTGTCACAGGAATGGCTCAAAACATAGACAGTAAGATGAGTCCTTCTTCTTGTACATAAGTCAGCATTGTGCCTTTTGTATTTAATTCCGATGCAATTTCTGTGTTTCATCGTCAATAAGAAGGTCCAAGGGATACAGTAAACCTGTAGTAAAGCATCGAAATCTATAACTAGTATCACAGGAATGGTTCAAAACATTGACAGTAAGCAGAGTCAGTCTTCTTGTACTTAAGTCGACATTGTGCTTTTTTTATTTAATTCCGATGAAATTTCTGTGTTTCATCGTCAATAAGAAGGTCCAAGGGAGACAGTATACCTGGAGTGAAGCATCGCAATCTATAACTAGTGTCACAGGAATGGTTCAAAACACAGACAGTAAGAAGAGTCAGACTTCTTTTACTTAAGTCGGCTTTGTTCCTTTTGTATTTAATTCCGATGCAATTTCTGTGTTTCATCGTCAATAAGAAGGTCCAAGGGATACAGTAATCCTGAAGGTAAGCATCGGAATCTATAACTAGTGTCACAGGAATGGTTCAAAACATAGTCAGTAAGAAGAGTCCGTCTTCTTGTACTTAAGTCGGCATCGTGCTTTTGTATTTAATTCCGATGCAATTAGTTTGTTTCATCGTTAATAAGAAAGTCCAAGGGATACAGTAAACCTGAAGTGAGGCATCGGAATCTATAACTAGTGTCACAGGAATGGTTTAAAGAATGGACAGTAGGAAGAGTCAGTCTTCTTGTAGTTAATTCGGTATTGTGCCATTTCATTTTAATTCTGATGCATTTCTGTGTTTCATCGTCAATAAGAAGGTCAGAGGGATACTGTGAACCTGAAATGAAGCATCGGAAACTATAACTAGTGTCACAGGAATGGTTCAAATCATAGTCAGTAAGAAAAGTCAGTCTACTTCTATTTAAGTCGGCATTGGGCCTTTTGTATTTAATTCCGATGCAATTTGTGTGTTTCATCGTCACTAAGAAGGTCAGTGGGATATAGTGATCCTGAAGTTAAGCATCGGAAACTATAACTAGTGTCACAGGAATGGTTCAAAACATAGTCAGTAAGAAGAGTCAGTCTTCTTGTAGTTAAGTCGGTATTGTGAATTTTCTATTTAATTCCGATGCAATTTCTGTGTTTCATCGTCAATAAGAAAGTCAGAGGGATACAGTAAACCTGAAGTGAAGCATCGGAATCTATAACTAGTGTCACAGGAATGGTTCAAAACATAAACAGTTGGAAGAGTCAGTCTTCTTGTACTTAAGTCGGCATTGTGCCTTTTATATTTAATTCCGGTGCAATTTCTATGTTTCATCGTAAATACGAAGGTCCAAGGGATACAGTAAACCTGAAATGAACTATGGGAATCTATAACTAGTGTCACAGGAATGGTTCAAACCATAGACAGTAGGAGAAGTCAGTCTACACGTACTTAAGTCGACATTGTGGCTTTTGTATTCAATTCCGATGCAATGTCTGTGATTCACCGTCAATAAGAAGGTCAGGGGGATTCAGTAAACCTGAAGTGAAGCATCGGAATCTATAACTAGTGTCACAGGAATGGTTCAAACATAGTCAGTAAGTAGAGTCAGTCTTCTTGTACTTAAGTAGGCATTGTGCATTTTGTATTTAATTCCGATGCAATTTGTGTGTTTCATCGTCAATAAGAAGGTCCAAGGGATACAGTAAACCTGAAGTGAAGCATCGGAATCTATAACTAGTGTCACAGGAAAATTTCAAAACATTGACAGTAGGAAGATTCAGTCTTCTTGTACTTATGTCGGCATTGTGCTGTTTCTATTTAATTCCGATGCGATTTCTGTGTCTCATTGTCAATAGGAAGATCCAAGGGATACAGTAAACCTGAAGTAAAGAATCGAAATCTATAACTAGAATCACAGGAATGGTTCAAAACATAGACAGTAAGATGAGTCCTTCTTCTTGTACGTAAGTCAGCATTGTGCCTTTTGTATTTAATTCCGATGCAATTTCTGTGTTTCATCGTCAATAAGAAGGTCCAAGGGATACAGTAAACCTGAAGTAAAGCATCGAAATCTATAACTAGTATCACAGGAATGGTTCAAAACATTGACAGTAAGCAGAGTCAGTCTTCTTGTACTTAAGTCGACATTGTGCTTTTTTTATTTAATTCCGATGCAATTTCTGTGTTTCATCGTCAATAAGAAGGTCCAAGGGAGACAGTATACCTGGAGTGAAACATCGCAATCTATAACTAGTGTCACAGGAATGGTTCAAAACAGAGACAGTAAGAACAGTCAGACTTCTTTTACTTAAGTCGGCATTGTGCCTTTTGTATTTAATTCCAATGCAATTTCTGTGTTTCATCGTCAATAAGAGGGTCCACGGGATACAGTAAACCTGGAGTGAAGCATCAGAGTCTATAACTAGTGTCACAGGAATGGTTCAAAACATAGACAGTAGGAGAAGTCAGTCTACACGTACTTAAGTCGACATTGTGCCTTTTGTATTCAATTCCGATGCAATGTCTGTGATTCACCTTCAATAAGAAGGTCAGAGGGATTCAGTAAACCTGAAGTGAAGCATCGGAATCTATAACTAGTGTCACAGGAATGGTTCAAACATAGTCAGTAAGTAGAGTCAGTCTTCTTGTACTTAAGTAGGCATTGTGCATTTTGTATTTAATTCCGATGCAATTTGTGTGTTTCATCGTCAATAAGAAGGTCCAAGGGATACAGTAAACCTTAAGTGAAGCATCGCAATCTATAACTAGTGTCACAGAAAAATTTCAAAACATTGACAGTAGGAAGATTCAGTCTTCTTGTACTTATGTCGGCATTGTGCTGTTTCTATTTAATTCCGATGCGATTTCTGTGTCTCATTGTCAATAGGAAGGTCCAAGGGATACAGTAAACCTGAAGTAAAGAATCGAAATCTATAACTAGAATCACAGGAATGGTTCAAAAGCATAGACAGTAAGATGAGTCCTTCTTCCTGTACATAAGTCAGCATTGTGCCTTTTGTATTTAATTCCGATGCAATTTCTGTGTTTTATCGTCAATACGAAGGTCAGACGGATACAATAAACCTGAAGTGAGGCATCGGAATCTATAACTAGTGTCGCAGGAATGGTTCAAAACATAGTCAGTAAGAAGAGTCCGTCTTCTTGTACTTAAGTCGGCATTGTGCTTTTGTATTTAATTCCGATGCTATTTCTGTGTTTCATCGTCAATAAGAAGGTCCAAGGTATACAGTAAACCTGGAATGAAGCATCGGAATAAAAAACTAGTGCCACAGGAATGGTTCAAAACATAGAGAGTAGGAAGAGGCAGTCTTCTTGTACTTAAGCCGGCATTGTGCCTTTTATATTTAATTCCGATGCGATTTCTGTGTCTCATTGTCAATAGGAAGGTCCAAGGGATACAATAAACCTGAAGTGAAGCATCGGAATCTGTAACTAGTGTCACAGGAATGGTTCAAAACATAGTCAGTAAGAAGAGTCAGTCTTCTTGTACTTATGTCGGCATTGTGCCTCTTCTATTTAACTCCGATGCAATTTCTGTGTATCATCGTCAATAAGAAGGTCCAAGCGATACAGTAAACCTGGAGTGTAGCATCGGAATCTATAACTAGTGTCACAGGAATGGTTCAAAGCATAGACAGTAAGAAGAGTCAGTGTTCTTGTACTTAAGTCGGCATGTGCCTTTTGTATTTAATTCCGATGCAATTTCTGTGTTTTATCGTCAATAAGAAGGTCAGAGGGATACAGTAAACCTGAAGTGAGGCATCGGAATCTATAACTAGTGTCGCAGGAATGGTTCAAAACATAGTCAGTAAGAAGAGTCCGTCGTCTTGCACCTAAGTCAGCATTGTGCTTTTGTATCTAATTCCGATGCAATTCCTGTGTTTCATCGTCAATAAGAAGGTCCAAGGTATACAGTAAACCTGGAGTGAAGCATCGGAATCTATAACTAGTGTCACAGGGATGGTTCAAAACATAGTAAGAGGAGTCATTCTTCTTGTACGTAATTCAGCATTGTTAGTTTTGTATTTCATTCCGACGCAATTTCTGTTTTTCATCGTCAATAAGAACGTCAGAGGGATACAGTAAATCTGAAGTGAAGCATCGTAATCCATAACTAGTGTCACAAGAATGGTTCAAAACATATACAGTAAGAAGCGTCAGTCTTCTTGTACTCAAGTCGGCATTGTGTCTTTTGTATCTAATTCCGATGTAATTTCTATGTTTTATCGTCAATAAGAAGGTCAGAGGGATACTGTAAACCTGAAATGAAACATCGGAATCTATAACTAGTGTCACAGGAATGGTTCAAAACATAGTCAGTAAGAAGAGTCAGTCTACTTCTATTTAAGTCGGCATTGCGCTTTTTGTATTTAATTCCGATGCAATTTGTGTGTTTCATCGTCACTAAGAACGTCAGTGGGATACAGTGATCCTGAAGTTAAGCTTCGGAAACTATAACTAGTGTCACAGGAATGGTTCAAAACATAGTCAGTAAGAAGAGTCAGTCTTCTTGTAGTTAAGTCGGTATTGTGAATTTTCTATTTAATTCCGATGCAATTTCTGTGTTTCATCGTCAATAAGAAAGTCAGAGGGATACAGTAAACCTGAAGTGAAGCATCGGAATCTATAACTAGTGTCACAGGAATGGTTCAAAACATAAACAGTTGGAAGAATCAGTCTTCTTGTACTTAAGTCGGCATTGTGCCTTTTATATTTAATTCCGGTGCAATTTCTGTGTTTCATCGTAAATATGAAGGTCCAAGGGATACAGTAAACCTGAAATGAACCATCGGAATCTATAACTAGTGTCACAGGAATGATTCAAACCATAGACAGTAGGAGAAGTCAGTCTACACGTACTTAAGTTGGCATTGTGCCTTTTGTATTCAATTCCGATGCAATTTCTGTGTTTAATCGTCAATAAGAAGGTCAGAGGGATACAGTAAACCTGAAGTGAGGCATCGGAATCTATAACTAGTGTCGCAGGAACGGTTCAAAACATAGTAAGAAGAGTCCGTCGTCTTGCACCTAAGTCGGCATTGTGCTTTTGTATCTAATTCCGATGCAATTCCTGTGTTTCATCGTCAATATGAAGGTCCAAGGTATACAGTAAACCTGGAGTGAAGCATCGGAATCTATAACTAGTGTCACAGGGATGGTTCAAAACATAGACAGTAAGAGGAGTCAGTCTTCTTGTACGTAATTCGGCATTGTTAGTTTTGTATTTCATTCCGACGCAATTTCTGTGTTTCATCGTCATAAGAACGTCAGAGGGATACAGTAAATCTGAAGTGAAGCATCGGTATCCATAACTAGAGTCACAAGAATGGTTCAAAACATAGGCAGTAAGAAGCGTCAGTCTTCTTGTACTCAAGTCGGCATTGTGTCTTTTGTATCTAATTCCGATGTAATTTCTATGTTTTATCGTCAATAAGAAGGTCAGAGGGATACTGTAAACCTGAAATGAAACATCGGAATCTATAACTAGTGTCACAGGAATGGTTCAAAACATAGTCAGTAAGAAAAGTCAGTCTACTTCTATTTAAGTCGGCATTGGGCCTTTTGTATTTAATTCCGATGCAATTTGTGTGTTTCATCGTCACTAAGAAGGTCAGTGGGATACAGTGATCCTGAAGTTAAGCATCGGAAACTATAACTAGTGTCACAGGAATGGTTCAAAACATAGTCAGTAAGAAGTGTCAGTCTTCTTGTAGTTAAGTCGGTATTGTGAATTTTCTATTTAATTCCGATGCAATTTCTGTGTTTCATCGTCAATAAGAAAGTCAGAGGGATACAGTAAACCTGAAGTGAAGCATCGGAATCTATAACTAGTGTCACAGGAATGGTTCAAAACATAAACAGTTGGAAGAGTCAGTCTTCTTGTACTTAAGTCGGCATTGTGCCTTTTATATTTAATTCCGGTGCAATTTCTATGTTTCATCGTAAATACGAAGGTCCAAGGGATACAGTAAACCTGAAATGAACCATCGGAATCTATAACTAGTGTCACAGGAATGGTTCAAACCATAGACAGTAGGAGAAGTCAGTCTACACGTACTTAAGTCGACATTGTGCCTTTTGTATTCAATTCCGATGCAATGTCTGTGATTCACCGTCAATAAGAAGGTCAGGGGGATTCAGTAAACCTGAAGTGAAGCATCGGAATCTATAACTAGTGTCACAGGAATGGTTCAAACATAGTCAGTAAGTAGAGTCAGTCTTCTTGTACTTAAGTAGGCATTGTGCATTTTGTATTTAATTCCGATGCAATTTGTGTGTTTCATCGTCAATAAGAAGGTCCAAGGGATACAGTAAACCTGAAGTGAAGCATCGGAATCTATAACTAGTGTCACAGGAAAATTTCAAAACATTGACAGTAGGAAGATTCAGTCTTCTTGTACTTATGTCGGCATTGTGCTGTTTCTATTTAATTCCGATGCGATTTCTGTGTCTCATTGTCAATAGGAAGATCCAAGGGATACAGTAAACCTGAAGTAAAGAATCGAAATCTATAACTAGAATCACAGGAATGGTTCAAAACATAGACAGTAAGATGAGTCCTTCTTCTTGTACGTAAGTCAGCATTGTGCCTTTTCTATTTAATTCCGATGCAATTTCTGTGTTTCATCGTCAAATAAGAAGGTCCAAGGGATACAGTAAACCTGAAGTAAAGCATCGAAATCTATAACTAGTATCACAGGAATGGTTTCAAAACATTGACAGTAAGCAGAGTCAGTCTTCTTGTACTTAAGTCGACATTGTGCTTTTTTTATTTAATTCCGATGCAATTTCTGTGTTTCATCGTCAATAAGAAGGTCCAAGGGAGACAGTATACCTGGAGTGAAACATCGCAATCTATAACTAGTGTCACAGGAATGGTTCAAAACAGAGACAGTAAGAACAGTCAGACTTCTTTTACTTAAGTCGGCATTGTGCCTTTTGTATTTAATTCCGATGCAATTTCTGTGTTTCATCGTCAATAAGAGGGTCCACGGGATACGGTAAACCTGGAGTGAAGCATCAGAGTCTATAACTAGTGTCACAGGAATGGTTCAAAACATAGACAGTAAGAAGAGTCAGTCTTCTTGTACTTAAATCGGCATTGTGCCTTTTGTATTTAATTCCGATGCAATTTCTGTGTTTCATCGTCAGTAAGAAGGTCCGAGGGATACAGTAAAGCTCAAGAGAAACATCAGAATAAAAAAATTGTGTCACAGGAATGGTTCAAAGCATGGAGAGTAGGAAGTGGCAGTCTTCTTGTACTTAAGTCGGCATTGTGCCTTTTGTATTTAATTCCGATGCAATTTCTCTGTTTTATCGTCAATACGAAGGTCAGACGGATACAGTAAACCTGAAGTGAGACATCGGAATCTATAACTAGTGTCGCAGGAATGGTTCAAAACATAGTCAGTAAGAAGAGTCCGTCTTCTTGTACTTAAGTCGGCATTGTGCTTTTGTATTTAATTCCGATGCAATTTCTGTGTTTCATCGTCAATAAGAAGGTCCAAGGTATACAGTAAACCTGGAGTGAAGCATCGGAATAAAAAACTAGTGCCACAGGAATGGTTCAAAACATAGAGAGTAGGAAGAGGCAGTCTTCTTGTACTGAAGTCGGCATTGTGCCTTTTGTATTTAATTCCGATGCGATTTCTGTGTCTCATTGTCAATAGGAAGGTCCAAGGGATACAATAAACCTCAAGTGAAGCATCGGAATCTATAAATAGTGTCACAGGAATGGTTCAAAACATAGTCAGTAAGAAGAGTCAGTCTTCTTGTACTTATGTCGGCATTGCGCCTCTTCTATTTAACTCCGATGCAATTTCTGTGTATCATCGTCAATAAGAAGGTCCAAGCGATACAGTAAACCTGGAGTGTAGCATCGGAATCTATAACTAGTGTCACAGGAATGGTTCAAAGCATAGACAGTAAGAAGAGTCAGTGTTCTTGTACTTAAGTCGGCATTGTGCCTTTTGTATTTAATTCCGATGCAATTTCTGTGTTTTATCGTCAATAACAAGGTCAGAGGGATACAGTAAACCTGAAGTGAGGCATCGGAATCTATAAATAGTGTCGCAGGAATGGTTCAAAACATAGTCAGTAAGAAGAGTCCGTCGTCTTGCACCTAAGTCAGCATTGTGCTTTTGTATGTAATTCCGATGCAATTCCTCTGTTTCATCGTCAATAAGAAGGTCCAAGGTATACAGTAAACCTGGAGTGAAGCATCGGAATCTATAACTAGTGTCACAGGAATGGTTCAAAACATAGACAGTAGGAGGAGTCAGTCCTCTTGTACTTAAGGCGGTATTGTGCCTTTTCTATTTAATTAGGATTCAATTTCTGAGTTTCATCGTCAATAAGCAGGTCAGAGGGATACAGTAACTCTGAAGTGAAGCATCGGAATCTATAACTAGTGTCACAGGAATGGTTCAAAACATAAAGAGTTGGAAGAGTCAGTCTTCTTAGACTTAGGTCGGAATTGTGCCTTTTGTATTTCATTCCGATCCAATTTCTGTGTTTCATCGTCCATAAGAAGGTCCGAGGGATACAGTAAACCTCAAGTGAAGCATTGGAATAAAAAACTAGTGTCACAGGAATGGTTCAAAACATAGAGAGTAGGAAGAGTCAGTCTTCTTGTACTTAAGTCGGCATTGTGCTTTATCTATTTAATTCCGATTCGATTTCTGTGTCTCATCGTCAATAGGAAGGTCCAAAGGATGTAGTAAACGTGACGTGAAGCGTCGGAATTTATAACTAGTGTCACAGGAATGGTTGAAAACATACACAGTAGGAAGAGTCAGTCTTCTTGTACTTAAGTCGGCATTGTGCCTATTGTATTTAACTCCGATGCAATTTCAGTGTTTCATCGTCAATAAGAAGGTCCAAGGGATACAGTAAACCTGGAGTGAAGCATCGGAATCTATAACTAGCGTAACAGGGATGGTTCAATACATAGACAGTAAGAAGAGTCTGTCTTCTTGTACTTAAATCGGCATTGTGCCTTTTGTATTTAATTCCGATGCAATTTCTGTGTTTCATCGTCAATACGAAGGTCCGAGGTATACAGTAATCCTGAAGTAAAGCATCGGAATCTATGACTAGTGTCACTGGAATGGTTCAAAACATAGTCAGTAAGAAGAGTCAGTCTTCTTGTACTTAAGTCGGTATTGTGCCTTTGTATTTAATTCCGATGCAATTTCTGTGTTTCATCGTCAATAAGAAGGTCCCAGGGATACAGTAAACGTGAAGTGAAGCATCGGAATCTATTACTAGTGTCACAGGAATGGTTCAAAACATAGTCAGCAAGAAGAGTCAGTCTTCTTGTACTTAAGTCTTCATTGTGAATTTTCTTTTTAATTCTGATGCAATTTCCGTGATTCATTGTTAATAAGAGGGTCCAAGGGATACAGTAAACCTGGAGTGAAGCATCGGAATTTATAACTATTGTCACAGGAATGGTTCAAAACATAGACAGTAACAAGTGTCAGACTTCTTTTACTTAAGGCGGCATTGTGCCTTTTGTATTTCATTCCGATGCAATTTCAGTGTTTCATCGTCAATAAGAATTTCAGAGGGATACAATAAACCTGAAGTGACGCATCGGAATCTATAACTGGTGTCACAGGAATGGTTATAACATAGACAGTAAGAAGAGTCAGTCTTCTTGTACTTAATTCGGGATTGTGCTTTTTGTATTTTATTCCGATGCAATTTCTGTGTTTCATCGTCACTAAGAAGGTCAGTGGGATACAGTAATCCTAAAGTTAAGCATCGGAATCTATAACTAGTGTCACATGAATGGTTCAAAACATAGTCAGTAAGAAGAGTCAGTCTTCTTGTACTTAAGTCGGTATTATGCCTTTTCTATTTAATTCCGACGCAATTTCTGTGTTTCTTCGTCAATAAGGAAGTCAGAGGGATACAGTAAACCTGAAGTGAAGCATCGGAATCTATAACTAGTGTCACAGGAATGCTTCAAATCGCAGACAGTTGGTTGAGTCATTCCTCTTGTACTTAAGTCGGCATTGTGCCTTTTGTATTTGATTCCGATGCAATTTCTGTGTTTCATCGCCAATAAGAAGGTCCGAGGGATACAGTAAACCTCAAGTGAAGCATCGGAATAAAAAGCTAGTGTCACAGGAATGGCTCAAAGCATAGAGAGTAGGAAGAGGCAGTCTTCTTGTCCCTAAGTCGGCCTTGTGCCTTTTCTATTTAATTCCGATGCGATTTCTGTGTCTCATTGTCAATTGGAAGGTCCAAGGGATACAGTAAACCTGAAGTGAAGCATCGGAATCTATAACTAGTGTCACAGGAATGGTTCAAAACATAGTCAGTAAGAAGAGACCGTCTTCTTGTACTTACGTCGGTATTGTGCCTCTTCTATGTAACTCCGATGCAATTTCTGTGTTTCATCGTCAATAAGAAGGTCCAAGCGATACAGTAAACCTGGAGTGAAGCATCGGAATCTATAACTAGTGACACAGGAATGGTTCAAAACATGGACAGTAAGAAGAGTCTGTCTTCTTGTCCTTGAGTCGGCATTGTGCATTTTGTATTTAATTTCGATGCAATTTCTGTGTTTTATCGTCAATAAGGGGGTCAGAGGGAAACAGTAAACCTGAAGTGAGGCATCGGAATCTATAACTAGTGTCGCAGGAATGGTTCACAACATAGTCAGTAAGAAGAGTCCGTCTTCTTGTACTTAAGTCGGCATTGTGCTTTTGTATTTAATTCCGATGAAATTTCTGTGTTTCATCGTCAATAAGAAGGTCCAAGGTATACAGTACACCTGGAGTGAAGCATCAGAATCTATAACTAGTGTCACAGGAATGGTTCAAAACATAGACAGTAAGAGGAGTCAGTCTTCTTGTACGTAATTCGGCATTGTGCCTTTTGTATTTCATTCCGACGCATTTTCTGTGTTTCATCGTCAATAAGAACGTCAGAGGGATACAGTAAATCTGAAGTGAAGCATCGGAATCCATAACTAGTTTCACAGGAATGGTTCAAATGATAGACAGTAAGAAGAGTCAGTCTTCTTGTACTTAAGTCGGCATTGTGCCTTTTGTATTTAATTCCGATGTAATTTTTGTTTCATCGTCAATAGGAAGGTCAGAGGGATACAGTAAACGTGAAGTGAGGCATCGGAATCTATAAGTAGTGTCGCAGGAATGGTTCAAAACATAGTCAGTAAGAAGAGTCCGTCTTCTTGTACTCAAGTCGGCATTGTGCTTTTTTATTTAATTCCGATGCTATTTCTGTTTTCATCGTCAATAAGAAGGTCCAAGGTATACAGTGAACCTGGAGTGAAGCACCGGAATAAAAAACTAGTGTCACAGAAATTTTTCAAAACATAGAGAGTAGGAAGAGGCAGGCTTCTTTTACTTAAGTCAACATTGTGCCTTTTCTATTTAATTCCGATGCGATTTCTGTGTCTCATTGTCAATAGGAAGGTCCAAGGGATACAGTAAACCTGAAGTGAAGGATCGGAATCTATAACTAGTGTCACAGGAATCTTTCAAAACATAATCAGTAAGAAGAGTCAGTTTTCTTGTACTTAAGTCGGCATTGTGCCTCTTCTATTTAGCTCCGATGCAATTTCTGTGATTCATCGTCAATAACAAGGTCCAAGGGATACAGTACACCTGGAGTGAAGCATCAGAATCTATAACTAGTGTCACAGGAATAGTTCAAAACATAGACAGTAAGAGGAGTCAGTCTTCTTGTACGTAATTCGGCATTGTGCCTTTTGTATTTCATTCCGACGCATTTTCTGTGTTTCATCGTCAAAAAGAACGTCAGAGGGATACAGTAAATCTGAAGTGAAGCATCGGAATCCATAACTAGTTTCACAGGAATGGTTCAAATGATAGACAGTAAGAAGAGTCAGTCTTCTTGTACTTAAGTCGGCATTATGCCTTTTGTATTTAATTCAGATGCAATTTCTGTGTTTCATCGTCACTAAGAAGGTCAGTGGGATACAGTAATCCTGAAGTTAAGCATTGGAATCTATAACTAGTGTCACAAGAATGGTTCAAAGCATACTCAGTAAGAAGAGTCAGTCTTCCTGTAGTTAAGTCGGTATTGTGCCTTTTCTATTTAATTCCGATGCAATTTCTGTGTTTCATCGTCAATAAGAAGGTCCGAGGGATACAGTAACCTCAAGTGAAGATCGGAATAAAAAACTAATGTCACAGGAATGGTTCAAAACGTAGAGAGTAGGAAGAGTCAGTCTTCTTGTACTTATGTCGGCATTGTGCTGTTTCTATTTAATTCCGATGCGATTTCTGTGTCTCATTGTCAATAGGAAGGTCCAAGGGATACAGTAAACCTGAAGTGAAGCATCGGAATCTATAACTAGTGTCACAGGAATGATTCAAAACATAGTCAGTAAGAAGAGTCCGTCTTCTTGTACTTAAGTCGATATTGTGCTTTTGTATTTAATTCCCATGCAATTTCTGTGTTTCATCGTCAATAAGAAGGTCAAGGTATACAGAAAACCTGGAGTCAAGCATCGGAATCCATAACTAGTGTCACAGGAAAGGTTCAAAACATTGACAGTAAGCAGAGTCAGTCTTCTTGTACTTAAGTCGACATTGTGCTTTTTTTTATTTAATTCCGATGCAATTTCCGTGTTTCATCGTCAATAAGAAGGTCCAAGGGAGACAGTATACCTGGAGTGAAGCATCGCAATCTTAAACTAGTGTCACAGGAATGGTTCAAAACACAGACAGTAAGAAGAGTCAGACTTCTTTTACTTAAGTCGGCTTTGTTCCTTTTGTATTTAATTCCGATGCAATTTCTGTGTTTCATCGTCAGTAAGAGGGTCCACGGGATACAGTAAACCTGGAGTGAAGCATCAGAGTCTATAACTAGTGTCACAGGAATTATTCAAAACATAGACAGTAAGAAGAGTCAGTCTTCTCGTACTTCATTCGGCATTGTGCCTTTTGTATTTAATTCCGATGCAATTTCTGTGTTTCATCGTCAATAACAAGTTCCAAGGGATACAGTAATCCTGAAGGTAAGCATCGGAATCTATAACTAGTGTCACAGGAGTGGTTCAAAGAATGGACAGTAGGAAGAGTCAGTCTTCATGTAGTTAATTCGGTATTGTGCATTTCTGTTTAATTCCGATGCATTTCTGTGTTTCATCGTCAATAAGAAGGTCAGAGGGATACAGTAAACCTGAAGTGAAGCATCGGAATCTATAACTAGTGTCACAGGAATGGTTCAAAACATAGACTGTTGGAAGAGTCAGTCTTCTTGTACTTAAGTCGGCATTGTGCCTTTTGTATTTAATTCCGATGCAATTTCTGTGTTTCATCGTCAATAAGAAGGTCCGAGGGATACAATAAACCTCAAGAGAAACTTCAGAATAAAAAAATTGTGTCACAGGAATGGTTCAAAGCATAGAGAGTAGGAAGTGGCAGTCTTCTTGTACTTAAGTCGGCATTGTGCCTTTTGTATTTAATTCCGATGCAATTTCTGTGTTTTATCGTCAATACGAAGGTCAGACGGATACAGTAAACCTGAAGTGAGGCATCGGAATCTATAACTAGTGTCACAGGAATGGTTCAAAACATAGTCAGTAAGAAGAGTCAGTCTTCTTGTAGTTAAGTTTGGCATTGTGCCTTTTCTATTTAATTCCGATGCAATTTCTGTGTTTCATCGTCTATAAGAAGGTCAGAGGGATACAGTAAACCTCAAGAGAAGCATCGGAATCTATAACTAGTGTCACAGGAATGGTTCAAATGATAGACAGTAAGAAGAGTCAGTCTTCTTGTACTTAAGTCGGCATTGTGCCTTTTGTATTTAATTCCGATGTAATTTCTGTTTCATCGTCAATAGGAAGGTCAGAGGGAAACAGTAAACGTGAAGTGAGGCATCGGAATCTATAAGTAGTGTCGCAGGAATGGTTCAAAACATAGAGAGTAGGAAGAGGCAGGCTTCTTTTACTTAAGTCGGCATTGTGCCTCTTCTATTTAACTCCGATGCAATTTCTGTGTTTCATCGTCAATAAGAAGGTCCAAGTGATACAGTAAACCTGGAGTGAAGCATCGGAATCTATAACTAGTGTCACAGGAATGGTTCAAAGCATAGACAGGAAGAGGAGTCAGTCTTCTTGTACGTAATTCGGCATTGTGCCTTTTGTATCTCATTCCGACGCAATTTCTGTGTTTCATCGTCAATAAGAACGTCAGAGGGATACAGTAAATCTGAAGTGAAGCATCGGAATCCATAACTAGCGTCACAGGAATGGTTCAAAACTTAGACAGTAAGAAGAGTCAGGCTTCTTGTACTTAAGTCGGCATTGTGACTTTTGTAATTAATTCCGATGTAATTTCTGTGTTTTATCGTAAATAAGATGGTCAGAGGGATACTGTAAACCTGAAATGAAACATTGGAATCTATAACTAGTGTCACAGGAATGGTTCAAAACATAGTCAGTAAGAAGAGTCCGTCTTCTTGTACTTAAGTCGATATTGTGCTTTTGTATTTAATTCCCATGCAATTTCTGTGTTTCATCGTCAATAAGAAGGTCAAGGTATACAGTAAACCTGGAGTCAAGCATCGGAATCCATAAGTAGTGTCACAGGAATGGCTCAAAACATAGACAGTAAGATGAGTCCTTCTTCTTGTACATAAGTCAGCATTGTGCCTTTTGTATTTAATTCCGATGCAATTTCTGTGTTTCATCGTCAATAAGAAGGTCCAAGGGATACAGTAAACCTGTAGTAAAGCATCGAAATCTATAACTAGTATCACAGGAATGGTTCAAAACATTGACAGTAAGCAGAGTCAGTCTTCTTGTACTTAAGTCGACATTGTGCTTTTTTTATTTAATTCCGATGAAATTTCTGTGTTTCATCGTCAATAAGAAGGTCCAAGGGAGACAGTATACCTGGAGTGAAGCATCGCAATCTATAACTAGTGTCACAGGAATGGTTCAAAACACAGACAGTAAGAAGAGTCAGACTTCTTTTACTTAAGTCGGCTTTGTTCCTTTTGTATTTAATTCCGATGCAATTTCTGTGTTTCATCGTCAATAAGAAGGTCCAAGGGATACAGTAATCCTGAAGGTAAGCATCGGAATCTATAACTAGTGTCACAGGAATGGTTCAAAACATAGTCAGTAAGAAGAGTCCGTCTTCTTGTACTTAAGTCGGCATCGTGCTTTTGTATTTAATTCCGATGCAATTAGTTTGTTTCATCGTTAATAAGAAAGTCCAAGGGATACAGTAAACCTGAAGTGAGGCATCGGAATCTATAACTAGTGTCACAGGAATGGTTTAAAGAATGGACAGTAGGAAGAGTCAGTCTTCTTGTAGTTAATTCGGTATTGTGCCATTTCATTTTAATTCTGATGCATTTCTGTGTTTCATCGTCAATAAGAAGGGCAGAGGGATACAGTAAACCTGAAGTGAAGCTTCGGAATCTATAACTAGTGTCACAGGAATGGTTCAAAACATAGACAGTTGGAAGAGTCAGTCTTCTTGTACTTAAGTCGGCATTGTGCCTTTTGTATTTAATTCCGATGCAATTTCTGTGTTTCATCGTCAATAAGAAGGTCCGAGGGATACAGTAAACCTCAAGGGAAACATCAGAATAAAAAAATTGTGTCACAGGAATGGTTCAAAGCATAGAGAGTAGGAAGTGGCAGTCTTCTTGTACTTAAGTCGGCATTGTGCCTTTTGTATTTAATTCCGATGCAATTTCTGTGTTTTATCGTCAATACGAAGGTCAGACGGATACAGTAAACCTGAAGTGAGGCATCGGAATCTATAACTAGTGTCGCAGGAATAGTTCAAAACATTGTCAGTAAGAAGAGTCCGTCTTCTTGTACTTAAGTCGGCATCGTGCTTTTGTATTTAATTCCGATGCAATTTCTGTGTTTGATCGTCAATAAGAAGGTCCAAGGCATACAGTAAACCTGGAGTGAAGCATCGGAATCTATAACTAGTGTCACAGGAATCGTTCAAAACATAGACAGTAAGAGGAGTCAGTCTTCTTGTACGTAATTCGGCATTGTGCCTTTTGTATTTCATTCCGACGCAATTTCTGTGTTTCATCGTCAATAAGAAGGTCCAAGGCATACAGTAAACCTGGAGTGAAGCATCGGAATAAAAAACTAGTGTCACAGGAATGGTTCAAAACATAGAGAGTAGGAAGAGGCAGTCTTCTTGTACTTAAGTCGGCATTGTGCCTTTTCTATTTAATTCCGATGCGATTTCTGTGTCTCATTGTCAATAGGAAGGTCCAAGGGATACAATAAACGTGTAGTGAAGCATCGGAATCTATAACTAGTGTCACAGGAATGGTTCAAAACATAGTCAGTAAGTAGAGTCAGTCTTCTTGTACTTAAGTCGGAATTGTGCCTCTTCTATTGAACTCCGATGCAGTTTCTGTGTTTCATCGTCAATAAGAAGGTCCAAGCGATACAGTAAACCTGGAGTGTAGCATCGGAATCTATAACTAGTGTCACAGGAATGGATCAAAACATAGACAGTAAGAAGAGTCAGTCTTCTTGTACTTAAGTCGGTATTGTGAATTTTCTATTTAATTCCGATGCAATTTCTGTGTTTCATCGTCAATAAGAAAGTCAGAGGGATACAGTAAAAATGAAGTGAAGCATCGGAAACTATAACTAGTGTCACAGGAATGGTTCAAAACATAAACAGTTGGAAGAGTCAGTCTTCTTGTACTTAAGTCGGCATTGTGCCTTATATATTGAATTCCGGTGCAATTTCTGTGTTTCATCGTAAATAAGAAGGTCCAAGGGATACAGTAAACCTGAAATGAACCATCGGAATCTATAAGTAGTGTCACAGGAATGGTTCAAACCATAGACAGTAGGAGAAGTCAGCCTACACGTACTTAAGTCGGCATTGTGCCTTTTGTATTCAATTCCGATGCAATTTCTGTGTTTCACCGTCAATAAGAAGGTCAGAGGGATACAGTAAACCTGAAGTGAAGCATCGGAATCTATAACTAGTGTCACAGGAATGGTTCAAACATAGTCAGTAAGTAGAGACAGTCTTCTTGTACTTAAGTCGGCATTGTGCCTTTTGTATTTAATTCCGATGCAATTTCCGTTTCATCGTCAATAAGAAGGTCCAAGGGATACAGTAAACCTGAAGCGAAGCATCGGAATCTATAACTAGTGTCACAGGAAAGGTTTAAAACATTGACAGTAGGAAGATTCAGTCTTCTTGTACTTAAGTCGGTATTGTGCCTTTTCTATTTAATTCCGATGGAATTTCTGTGTTTCAACGTCAATAAGAGGGTCAGATGGATACAGTAAACCTAGAGTGAAGCATCGGAATCTATAACTATTGTCACAGGAATGGTTCAAAACAGAGACAGTAAGCAGAGTCAGTCATTTTGTACTTAAGTCGGCATTGTGCTTTTTTTATTTAATTCCGATGCAATTTCTGTGTATCCTCGTCAGTAATAAGTTCCAAAGGATACAGTAGACCTAGAGTGAAGCATCGGGATCTATAACTAGTGTCACAGGAATGGTTCAAAACATAGTCAGTAAGAAGAGACCGTCTTCTTGTACTTAATTCGCCTTTGCGCATTTGTACTTAATTCCGATGAAATTTCTGTGTTTCATCGGCAATAAGAAGGTCCAAGGTATACAGTAAACCTGGAGTGTAGCATTGGAATCAATAACTAGTGTCATAGGAATGGTTCAGAACATAGACAGTAAGATGAGTGTGTCTTCTTGTACTTAAGTCGGCATTGTGCCTTTTGTATTTAATTCCGACGCAATTTCTGTGTTTCATCGTCAATAAGAAGGTCCAAGGGATACAGTAAACCTGAAGTGAAGCATCCGAATCTATAACTAGTGTCACAGGAATGGTTCAAAACATAGTCAGTAAGAAGAGTCAAACGTCTTGTACTTTAGTCGGGATTGTGCCTTTTGTATTTAATTCCGATGCAATTTCTGTGTTTCATCGTCAATATGAAGGGCTAAGGGATACGGTAAACCTATAGTGAAGCATCGGAATCTATAACTAGTGTCACAGGAATGGTTCAAAGCATACACAGTAAGAAGAGTCAGTCTTCTTGTACTTAAGTCGTCATTGTGCCTTTTGTATTTAATTCCGATGCAATTTGTGTGTTTCATCGTCAATAAGAAGGTCCAAGGGATACAGTAAACCTGAAGTGAAGCATCAGAATCTGAAACTAGTGTCACAGGAATGGTTCAAAACATAGACAGTTGGAGGAGTCAGTCCTCTTGTACTTAAGTCGGTATTGTGCCTTTTCTATTTAATTAGGATTCAATTTCTGAGTTTCATCGTCAATAAGAAGGTCAGAGGGATACAGTAACTCTGAAGTGAAGCATCGGAATCTATAACTAGTGTCACAGGAATGGTTCAAAACATAAAGAGTTGGAAGAGTCAGTCTTCTTAGACTTAGGTCGGAATTGTGCCTTTTGTATTTCGTTCCGATGCAATTTCTGTGTTTCATCGTCCATAAGAAGGACCAAGGGAGACAGTATACCTGGAGTGAAGCATCGCAATCTATAACTACTATCACAGGAATGGTTAAAAGCACAGACAGTAAGAAGAGTCAGACTTCTTTTACTTAAGTCGGCTTTGTTCCCTTTGTATTTAATTCCGATGCAATTTCAGTGTTTCATCGTCAATAAGAAGGTCCAAGGGATACAGTAATCCTGAAGGTAAGCATCGGAATCTATAACTAGTGTCACAGGAATGCTTCAAAACATAGTCAGTAAGAAGAGTCCGTCTTCTTGTACTTAAGTCGGCATCGTGCTTTTGTATTTAATTCCGATGCAATTAGTTTGTTTCATCGTTAATAAGAAAGTCCAAGGGATACAGTAAACCTGAAGTGAGGCATCGGAATCTACAACTAGTGTCACAGGAATGGTTTAAAGAATGGACAGTAGGAAGAGTCAGTCTTCTTGTAGTTAATTCGGTATTGTGCCATTTCTGTTTAATTCCGATGCATTTCTGTGTTTCATCGTCAATAAGAAGGTCAGAGGGATACAGTAAACGTGAAGTGAAGCATCGGAATCTATAACTAGTGTCACAGGAATGGTTCAAAACATAGTCAGTAAGTAGAGTCAGTCTTCTTGTACTTAAGTCGGAATTGTGCCTCTTCTATTGAACTCCGATGCAGTTTCTGTGTTTCATCGTCAATAAGAAGGTCCAAGCGATACAGTAAACCTGGAGTGTAGCATCGGAATCTATAACTAGTGTCACAGGAATGGTTGAAAACATAGACAGTAAGAAGAGTCAGTCTTCTGGTACTTAAGTCGGTATTGTGAATTTTCTATTTAATTCCGATGCAATTTCTGTGTTTCATCGTCAATAAGAAAGTCAGAGGGATACAGTAAACCTGAGGTGAAGCATCGGAATCTATAACTAGTGTCACAGGAATGGTTCAAAACATAAACAGTTGGAAGAGTCAGTCTTCTTGTACTTAAGTCGGCATTGTGCCTTATATATTGAATTCCGGTGCAATTTCTGTGTTTCATCGTAACTAAGAAGGTCCAAGGGATACAGTAAACCTGAAATGAACCATCGGAAACTATAGGTAGTGTCACAGGAATGGTTCAAACCATAGACAGTAGGAGAAGTCAGTCTACACGTACTTAAGTCGGCATTGTGCCTTTTGTATTCAATTCCGATGCATTTTCTGTGTTTCACCGTCAATAAGAAGGTCAGAGGGATACAGTAAACCTGAAGTGAAGCATCGGAATCTATAACTAGTGTCACAGGAATGGTTCAAACATAGTCAGTAAGTAGAGACACTTTTCTTGTACTTAAGTCGGCATTGTGCCTTTTGTATTTAATTCCGATGCAATATCCGTTTCATCGTCAATAAGAAGGTCCAAGGGATGCAGTAAACCTGAAGTGAAGCATAGGAATCTATAACTAGTGTCACAGGAAAGGTTTAAAACATTGACAGTAGGAAGATTCAGTCTTCTTGTACTTAAGTCGGTATTGTGCCTTTTCTATTTAATTCCGATGGAATTTCTGTGTTTCAACGTCAATAAGAGGGTCAGAGGGATACAGTAAACCTAGAGTGATGCATCGGAATCTATAACTAGTGTCACAGGAATGGTTCACAACAGAGACAGTAAGAAGAGTCAGGCTTCTTGTACTTAAGTCGGCATTGTGCCTTTTGTAATTAATTCCGATGTAATTTCTGTGTTTTATCGTCAATAAGATGGTCAGAGGGATACTGTAAACCTGAAATGAAACATCGGAATCTATAACTAGTGTCACAGGAATGGTTCAAAACATAGTCAGTAAGAAGAGTCAGTCTTCTTGTACTTGTGTCGGCATTATGCCTTTTGTATTTAATTCCGATGCAATTTCTGTGTTTCATCGTCACTAAGAAGGTCAGTGGGATACAGTAATCCTGAAGTTAAGCATTGGAATCTATAACTAGTGTCACAAGAATGGTTCAAAGCATAGTCAGTAAGAACAGTCAGTCTTCCTGTAGTTAAGTCGGTATTGTGCCTTTTCTATTTAATTCCGATGCAATTTCTGTGTTTCATCGTCAATAAGACGGTCCGAGGGATACCGTAACCTCAAGTGAAGATCGGAATAAAAAACTAGTGTCAAAGGAATGGTTCAAAACGTAGAGAGTAGGAAGAGTCAGTCTTCTAGTACTTATGTCGGCATTGTGCTGTTTCTATTTCATTCCGATGCGATTTCTGTGTCTCATTGTCAATAGGAAGGTCCAAGGGTTACAGTAAACCTGATGTGAAGCATCGGAATCTATAACTAGTGTCACAGGAATGGTTCAAAACATAGTCAGTAAGAAGAGTCCGTCTCCTTGTACTTAAGTCGATATTGTGCTTTTGTATTTAATTCCCATGCAATTTCTGTGTTTCATCGTCAATAAGAAGGTCAAGGTATACAGTAAACCTGGAGTCAAGCATCGGAATCCATAAGTAGTGTCACAGGAATGGTTCAAAACATAGACAGTAAGATGAGTCCTTCTTCTTGTACATAAGTCAGCATTGTGCCTTTTGTATTTAATTCCGATGCAATTTCTGTGTTTCATCGTCAATAAGAAGGTCCAAGGGATACAGTAAACCTGTAGTAAAGCATCGAAATCTATAACTAGTATCACAGGAATGGTTCAAAACATTGACAGTAAGCAGAGTCAGTCTTCTTGTACTTAAGTCGGCATCGTGCTTTTGTATTTAATTCCGATGCAATTAGTTTGTTTCATCGTTAATAAGAAAGTCCAAGGGATACAGTAAACCTGAAGTGAGGCATCGGAATCTATAACTAGTGTCACAGGAATGGTTTAAAGAATGGACAGTAGGAAGAGTCAGTCTTCTTGTAGGTAATTCGGTATTGTGCCATTTCAGTTTAATTCTGATGCATTACTGTGTTTCATCGTCAATAAGAAGGTCAGAGGGATACAGTAAACCTGAAGTGAAGCTTCGGAATCTATAACTAGTGTCACAGGAATGGTTCAAAACATAGACAGTTGGAAGAGTCAGTCTTCTTGTACTTAAGTCGGCATTGTGCCTTTTGTATTTAATTCCGATGCAATTTCTGTGTTTTATCGTCAATACGAAGGTCAGACGGATACAGTAAACCTGAAGTGAGGCATCGGAATCTATAACTAGTGTCGCAGGAATAGTTCAAAACATTGTCAGTAAGAAGAGTCCGTCTTCTTGTACTTAAGTCGGCATCGTGCTTTTGTATTTAATTCCGATGCAATTTCTGTGTTTGATCGTCAATAAGAAGGTCCAAGGCATACAGTAAACCTGGAGTGAAGCATCGGAATCTATAACTAGTGTCACAGGAATGGTTCAAAACATAGTCAGTAAGTAGAGTCAGTCTTCTTGTACTTAAGTCGGAATTGTGCCTCTTCTATTGAACTCCGATGCAGTTTCTGTGTTTCATCGTCAATAAGAAGGTCCAAGGCATACAGTAAACCTGGAGTGAAGCATCGGAATAAAAAACTAGTGTCACAGGAATGGTTCAAAACATAGAGAGTAGGAAGAGGCAGTCTTCTTGTACTTAAGTCGGCATTGTGCCTTTTCTATTTAATTCCGATGCGATTTCTGTGTCTCATTGTCAATAGGAAGGTCCAAGGGATACAATAAACGTGAAGTGAAGCATCGGAATCTATAACTAGTGTCACAGGAATGGTTCAAAACATAGTCAGTAAGTAGAGTCAGTCTTCTTGTACTTAAGTCGGAATTGTGCCTCTTCTATTGAACTCCGATGCAGTTTCTGTGTTTCATCGTCAATAAGAAGGTCCAAGCGATACAGTAAAACTGGAGTGTAGCATCGGAATCTATAACTAGTGTCACAGGAATGGTTCAAAACATAGACAGTAAGAAGAGTCAGTCTTCTTGTACTTAAGTCGGTATTGTGAATTTTCTATTTAATTCCGATGCAATTTCTGTGTTTCATCGTCAATAAGAATGTCAGAGGGATACAGTAAACCTGAAGTGAAGCATCGGAATCTATAACTAGTGTCACAGGAATGGTTCAAACATAGTCAGTAAGTAGAGACAGTCTTCTTGTACTTAAGTCGGCATTGTGCCTTTTGTATTTAATTCCGATGCAATTTCCGTTTCATCGTCAATACGAAGGTCCAAGGGATACAGTAAACCTGAAGTGAAGCATCGGAATCTATAACTAGTGTCACAGGAAAGGTTTAAAACATTGACAGTAGGAAGATTCAGTCTTCTTGTACTTAAGTCGGTATTGTGCCTTTTCTATTTAATTCCGATGGAATTTCTGTGTTTCAACGTCAATAAGAGGGTCAGAGGGATACAGTAAACCTAGAGTGAAGCATCGGAATCTATAACTAGTGTCACAGGAATGGTTCAAAACAGAGACAGTAAGAAGAGTCAGTCTTCTTGTACTTAATTCGGCATTGTGCCTTCTGTATTTCATTCCGACGCAATTTCTGTGTTTCATCGTCAATAAGAACGTCAGAGGGATACAGTAAATCTGAAGTGAAGCATCGGAATCTATAACTAGTGTCACAGGAATGGTTCAAAACATAGACAGTAAGAAGAGTCAGTCTTCTTGTACTTAATTTGGCATTGTGCCTTTTGTATTTAATTCGGATGTAATTTCTGTGTTTTGTCGTCAATAAGAAGGTCAGAGGGATACAGTAAACATGAAGTGAAGCATCAGAATCTATAACTAGTGTCACAGGAATGGTTCAAAAATAGTCAGCGAGAAGAGTCTGCCTCCTTGTACTTATGTCAGCATTGTGCTTTATATTTAATTCCGATGCAATTTCTGTGTTTCGTCGTCAATATGAAGGTCTAAGAGATACAGTAAACCTGGAGTGAAGCATCGGAATCTATAACTAGCGTCACAGGAATGGTTCAAAGCATAGACAGTAAGATGAGTCAGTCTACTTGTACTTAAGTCGTCATTGTGACTTTTGTATTTAATTCCGATGCAATTTCTGTCTTTCATCGCCAAAAGGAAGGTCCAAGGGATACAGTAAACCTGAAGTGTAGCATCGGAATCTATAACTAGTGCCACAGGAATGGCTCAAAACATAGAGAGTAGGAAGAGTAAGTCTTCTTGTACTTAAGTCGGCACTGTGCCTTTTCTATTTAATTCCGATGCAATCTCTGTGTTTCATCGTCAAGAAGAAATTCCAAGGGATACAGTAAACCTGGGGTGAAGCATCGGAATCTATAACTAATGTTACAGGAATGGTTCAAAACATAGACAGTAAGCAGAGTCAGTCATTTTGTACTTAAGTCGGCATTGTGCTTTTTTTATTTAAATCCGATGCAATTTCTGTGTTTCCTCGTCAGTAATAAGTTCCAAAGAATACAGTAGACCTAGAGTGAAGCATCGGGATCTATAACTAGTGTCACGGGAATGGTTCAAAACATAGTCAGTAAGAAGAGACCGTCTTCTTGTACTTAATTCGCCTTTGCGCATTTGTATTTAATTCCGATGTAATTTCTGTGTTTCATCGTCAATAAGAAGGTCCAAGGGATACAGTAAACCTGAAGTGAAGCATCCGAATCTATAACTAGTGTCACAGGAATGGTTCAAAGCATAGTCAGTAAGAAGAGTCAAACGTCCTGTACTTTAGTCGGGATTGTGCCTTTTGTATTTAATTCCGATGCAATTTCTGTGTTTCATCGTCAATATGAAGGGCTAAGGGATACGGTAAACCTGGAGTGAAGCATCGGAATCTATAACTAGTGTCACAGGAATGGTTCAAAGCATACACAGTAAGAAGAGTCAGTCTTCTTGTACTTAAGTCGTCATTGTGCCTTTTGTATTTAATTCCGAAGCAATTTGTGTGTTTCATCGTCAATAAGAAGGTCCAAGGGATACAGTAATCCTGAAGGTAAGCATCGGAATCTATAACTAGTGTCACAGGAATGGTTCAAAACATAGTCAGTAAGAAGAGTCCGTCTTCTTGTACTTAAGTCGGCATCGTGCTTTTGTATTTAATTCCGATGCAATTAGTTTGTTTCATCGTTAATAAGAAAGTCAAAGGGATACAGTAAACCTGAAGTGAGGCATCGGAATCTATAACTAGTGTCACAGGAATGGTTTAAAGAATGGACAGTAGGAAGAGTCAGTCTTCTTGTAGTTAATTCGGTATTGTGCCATTTCTGTTTAATTCCGATGCATTTCTGTGTTTCATCGTCAATAAGAAGGTCAGAGGGATACAGTAAACCTGAAGTGAAGCATCGGAATCTATAACTAGTGTCACAGGAATGGTTCAAAACATAAACAGTTGGAAGAGTCAGTCTTCTAGTACTTAAGTCGGCATTGTGCCTTTTGTATTTAATTCCGATGCAATTTCTGTGTTTCATCGTCAATAAGAAGGTCCGAGGGATACAGTAAACCTCAAGAGAAACATCAGAATAAAAAAATTGTGTCACAGGAATGGTTCAAAGCATAGAGAGTGGGAAGTGGCAGTCTTCTTGTACTTAAGTCGGCATTGTGCCTTTTGTATTTAATTCCGATGCAATTTCTGTGTTTTATTGTCAATACGAAGGTCAGACGGATTCAGTAAACCTGAAGTGAGGCATCGGAATCTATAACTAGTGTCGCAGGAATAGTTCAAAACATTGTCAGTAAGAAGAGTCCGTCTTCTTGCACTTAAGTCGGCATCGTGCTTTTGTATTTAATTCCGATGCAATTTCTGTGTTTGATCGTCAATAAGAAGGTCCAAGGCATACAGTAAACCTGGAGTGAAGGATCGGAATCTATAACTAGTGTCACACAAATCGTTCAAAACATAGACAGTAAGAGGAGTCAGTCTTCTTGTACGTAATTTGGCATTGTGCCTTTTGTATTTCATTCCGACGCAATTTCTGTGTTTCATCGTCAATAAGAAGGTCCATGGCATACAGTAAACCTGGAGTGAAGCATCGGAATAAGAAACTAGTGTCACAGGAATGGTTCAAAACATAGAGAGTAGGGAGAGGCAGTCTTCTTGTACTTAAGTCGGCATTGTGCCTTTTCTATTTAATTCCGATGCGATTTCTGTGTCTATTGTCAATAGGAAGGTCCAAGGGATACAATAAACGTGAAGTGAAGCATCGGAATCTATAACTAGTGTCACAGGTATGGTTCAAAACATAGTCAGTAAGTAGAGTCAGTCTTCTTGTACTTAAGTCGGAATTGTGTCTCTTCTATTGAACTCCGATGCAGTTTCTGTGTTTCATCGTCAATAAGAAGGTCCAAGCGATACAGTAAACCTGGAGTGTAGCATCGGAATCTATAACTAGTGTCACAGGAATGGTTGAAAACATAGACAGTAAGAAGAGTCAGTCTTCTTGTACTTAAGTCGGTATTGTGAATTTTCTATTTAATTCCGATGTAATTTCTGTGTTTCATCGTCAATAAGAAAGTCAGAGGGATACAGTAAACCTGAAGTGAAGCATCGGAATCTATAACTAGTGTCACAGGAATGGTTCAAAACATAAACAGTTGGAAGAGTCAGTCTTCTTGTACTTAAGTCGGCATTGTGCCTTTTCTATTTAATTCCGATGCGATTTCTGTGTCTATTGTCAATAGGAAGGTCCAAGGGATACAATAAACGTGAAGTGAAGCATCGGAATCTATAACTAGTGTCACAGGTATGGTTCAAAACATAGTCAGTAAGTAGAGTCAGTCTTCTTGTACTTAAGTCGGAATTGTGCCTCTTCTATTGAACTCCGATGCAGTTTCTGTGTTTCATCGTCAATAAGAAGGTCCAAGCGATACAGTAAACCTGGAGTGTAGCATCGGAATCTATAACTAGTGTCACAGGAATGGTTGAAAACATAGACAGTAAGAAGAGTCAGTCTTCTTGTACTTAAGTCGGTATTGTGAATTTTCTATTTAATTCCGATGCAATTTCTGTGTTTCATCGTCAATAAGAAAGTCAGAGGGATACAGTAAACCTGAAGTGAAGCATCGGAATCTATAACTAGTGTCACAGGAATGGTTCAAAACATAAACAGTTGGAAGAGTCAGTCTTCTTGTACTTAAGTCGGCATTGTGCCTTATATATTGAATTCCGGTGCAATTTCTGTGTTTCATCGTAAATAAGAAGGTCCAAGGGATACAGTAAACCTGAAATGAACCATCGGAATCTATAAGTAGTGTCACAGGAATGGTTCAAACCATAGACAGTAGGAGAAGTCAGTCTACACGTACTTAAGTCGGCATTGTGCCTTTTGTATTCAATTCCGATGCAATTCTTGTGTGTTTCACCGTCAATAAGAAGGTCAGAGGGATACAGTAAACCTGAAGTGAAGCATAGGAATCTATAACTAGTGTCACAGGAAAGGTTTAAAACATTGACAGTAGGAAGATTCAGTCCTCTTGTACTTAAGTCGGTATTGTGCCTTTTCTATTTAATTCCGATGGAATTTCTGTGTTTCAACGTCAATAAGAGGGTCAGAGGGATACAGTAAACCTAGAGTGATGCATCGGAATCTATAACTAGTGTCACAGGAATGGTTCACAACAGAGACAGTAAGAAGAGTCAGTCTTCTTGTACTTAATTCGGCATTGTGCCTTCTGTATTTCATTCCGACGCAATTTCTGTGTTTCATCGTCAATAAGAACGTCAGAGGGATACAGTAAATCTGAAGTGAAGCATCGGAATCTATAACTAGTGTCACAGGAATGGTTCAAAACATAGACAGTTGGAAGAGTCAGTCTTCTTGTACTTAAGTCGGCATTGTGCCTTTTGTATTTAATTCCGATGCAATTTCTGTGTTTCATCGTCAATAAGAAGGTCCGAGGGATACAGTAAACCTCAAGAGAAACATCAGAATAAAAAAATTGTGTCACAGGAATGGTTCAAAGCATAGAGAGTGGGAAGTGGCAGTCTTCTTGTACTTAAGTCGGCATTGTGCCTTTTGTATTTAATTCCGATGCAATTTCTGTGTTTTTTTGTCAATACGAAGGTCAGACGGATTCAGTAAACCTGAAGTGAGGCATCGGAATCTATAACTAGTGTCGCAGGAATAGTTCAAAACATTGTCAGTAAGAAGAGTCCGTCTTCTTGCACTTAAGTCGGCATCGTGCTTTTGTATTTAATTCCGATGCAATTTCTGTGTTTGATCGTCAATAAGAAGGTCCAAGGCATACAGTAAACCTGGAGTGAAGCATCGGAATCTATAACTAGTGTCACACAAATCGTTCAAAACATAGACAGTAAGAGGAGTCAGTCTTCTTGTACGTAATTCGGCATTGTGCCTTTTGTATTTCATTCCGACGCAATTTCTGTGTTTCATCGTCAATAAGAAGGTCCATGGCATACAGTAAACCTGGAGTGAAGCATCGGAATAAGAAACTAGTGTCACAGGAATGGTTCAGAACATAGAGAGTAGGGAGAGGCAGTCTTCTTGTACCTAAGTCGGCATTGTGCCTTTTCTATTTAATTCCGATGCGATTTCTGTGTCTATTGTCAATAGGAAGGTCCAAGGGATACAATAAACGTGAAGTGAAGCATCGGAATCTATAACTAGTGTCACAGGTATGGTTCAAAACATAGTCAGTAAGTAGAGTCAGTCTTCTTGTACTTAAGTCGGAATTGTGTCTCTTCTATTGAACTCCGATGCAGTTTCTGTGTTTCATCGTCAATAAGAAGGTCCAAGCGATACAGTAAACCTGGAGTGTAGCATCGGAATCTATAACTAGTGTCACAGGAATGGTTGAAAACATAGACAGTAAGAAGAGTCAGTCTTCTTGTACTTAAGTCGGTATTGTGAATTTTCTATTTAATTCCGATGTAATTTCTGTGTTTCATCGTCAATAAGAAAGTCAGAGGGATACAGTAAACCTGAAGTTAAGCATCGGAATCTATAACTAGTGTCACAGGAATGGTTCAAAACATAAACAGTTGGAAGAGTCAGTCTTCTTGTACTTAAGTCGGCATTGTGCCTTTTCTATTTAATTCCGATGCGATTTCTGTGTCTATTGTCAATAGGAAGGTCCAAGGGATACAATAAACGTGAAGTGAAGCATCGGAATCTATAACTAGTGTCACAGGTATGGTTCAAAACATAGTCAGTAAGTAGAGTCAGTCTTCTTGTACTTAAGTCGGAATTGTGCCTCTTCTATTGAACTCCGATGCAGTTTCTGTGTTTCATCGTCAATAAGAAGGTCCAAGCGATACAGTAAACCTGGAGTGTAGCATCGGAATCTATAACTAGTGTCACAGGAATGGTTGAAAACATAGACAGTAAGAAGAGTCAGTCTTCTTGTACTTAAGTCGGTATTGTGAATTTTCTATTTAATTCCGATGCAATTTCTGTGTTTCATCGTCAATAAGAAAGTCAGAGGGATACAGTAAACCTGAAGTGAAGCATCGGAATCTATAACTAGTGTCACAGGAATGGTTCAAAACATAAACAGTTGGAAGAGTCAGTCTTCTTGTACTTAAGTCGGCATTGTGCCTTATATATTGAATTCCGGTGCAATTTCTGTGTTTCATCGTAAATAAGAAGGTCCAAGGGATACAGTAAACCTGAAATGAACCATCGGAATCTATAAGTAGTGTCACAGGAATGGTTCAAACCATAGACAGTAGGAGAAGTCAGTCTACACGTACTTAAGTCGGCATTGTGCCTTTTGTATTCAATTCCGATGCAATTCCTGTGTTTCACCGTCAATAAGAAGGTCAGAGGGATACAGTAAACCAGAAGTGAAGCATAGGAATCTATAACTAGTGTCACAGGAAAGGTTTAAAACATTGACAGTAGGAAGATTCAGTCTTCTTGTACTTAAGTCGGTATTGTGCCTTTTCTATTTAATTCCGATGGAATTTCTGTGTTTCAACGTCAATAAGAGGGTCAGAGGGATACAGTAAACCTAGAGTGATGCATCGGAATCTATAACTAGTGTCACAGGAATGGTTCACAACAGAGACAGTAAGAAGAGTCAGTCTTCTTGTACTTAATTCGGCATTGTGCCTTCTGTATTTCATTCCGACGCAATTTCTGTGTTTCATCGTCAATAAGAACGTCAGAGGGATACAGTAAATCTGAAGTGAAGCATCGGAATCTATAACTAGTGTCACAGGAATGGTTCAAAACATAGACAGTAAGAAGAGTCAGTCTTCTTGTACTTAATTTGGCATTGTGCCTTTTGTATTTAATTCGGATGTAATTTCTGTGTTTTGTCGTCAATAAGAAGGTCAGAGGGATACAGTAAACCTGAAGTGAAGCATCAGAATCTATAACTAGTGTCACAGGAATGGTTCAAAAATAGTCAGCGAGAAGAGTCTGCCTCCTTGTACTTATGTCAGCATTGTGCTTTATATTTAATTCCGATGCAATTTATGTCTTTCGTCGTCAATATGAAGGTCCAAGGGATACAGTAAACCTGAAGTGAAGCATCAGAATCTAAAACTAGTGTCACAGGAATGGTTCAAAACATAGACAGTAGGAGGAGTCAGTCCTCTTGTACTTAAGTCGGTATTGTGCCTTTTCTATTTAATTAGGATTCAATTTCTGAGTTTCATCGTCAATAAGAAGGTCAGAGGGATACAGTAACTCTGAAGTGAAGCATCGGAATCTATAACTAGTGTCACAGGAATGGTTCAAACATAAAGAGTTGGAAGAGTCAGTCTTCTTAGACTTAGGTCGGAATTGTGCCTTTTGTATTTTGTTCCGATGCAATTTCTGTGTTTCATCGTCCATAAGAAGGTCCAAGGGAGACAGTATACCTGGAGTGAAGCATCGCAATCTATAACTAGTGTCACAGGAATGGTTCAAAACACAGACAGTAAGAAGAGTCAGACTTCTTTTACTTAAGTCGGCTTTGTTCCTTTTGTATTTAATTCCGATGCAATTTCTGTGTTTCATCGTCAATAAGAAGGTCCAAGGGATACAGTAATCCTGAAGGTAAGCATCGGAATCTATAACTAGTGTCACAGGAATGGTTCAAAACATAGTCAGTAAGAAGAGTCCGTCTTCTTGTACTTAAGTCGGCATCGTGCTTTTGTATTTAATTCCGATGCAATTAGTTTGTTTCATCGTTAATAAGAAAGTCCAAGGGATACAGTAAACCTGAAGTGAGGCATCGGAATCTATAACTAGTGTCACAGGAATGGTTTAAAGAATGGACAATAGGAAGAGTCAGTCTTCTTGTAGTTAATTCGGTATTGTGCCATTTCTGTTTAATTCCGATGCATTTCTGTGTTTCATCGTCAATAAGAAGGTCAGAGGGTTACAGTAAACCTGAAGTGAAGCATCGGAATCTATAACTAGTGTCACAGGAATGGTTCAAAACATAGACAGTTGGAAGACTCAGTCTTCTTGTACTTAAGTCGGCATTGTGCCTTTTGTATTTAATTCCGATGCAATTTCTGTGTTTCATCGTCAATAAGAAGGTCCGAGGGATACAGTAAACCTCAAGAGAAACATCAGAATAAAAAAATTGTGTCACAGGAATGGTTCAAAGCATAGAGAGTGGGAAGTGGCAGTCTTCTTGTACTTAAGTCGGCATTGTGCCTTTTGTATTTAATTCCGATGCAATTTCTGTGTTTTATCGTCAATACGAAGGTCAGACGGATACAGTAAACCTGAAGTGAGGCATCGGAATCTATAACTAGTGTCGCAGGAATAGTTCAAAAGATTGTCAGTAAGAAGAGTCCGTCTTCTTGCACTTAAGTCGGCATCGTGCTTTTGTATTTAATTCCGATGCAATTTCTGTGTTTGATCGTCAATAAGAAGGTCCAAGGCATACAGTAAACCTGGAGTGAAGCATCGGAATCTATAACTAGTGTCACAGGAATCGTTCAAAACATAGACAGTAAGAGGAGTCAGTCTTCTTGTACGTAATTCGGCATTGTGCCTTTTGTATTTCATTCCGACGCAATTTCTGTGTTTCATCGTCAATAAGAAGGTCCAAGGCATACAGTAAACCTGGAGTGAAGCATCGGAATAAGAAACTAGTGTCACAGGAATGGTTCAAAACATAGAGAGTAGGAAGAGGCAGTCTTCTTGTACTTAAGTCGGCATTGTGCCTTTTGTATTTAATTCCGATGCAATTTCCGTTTCATCGTCAATAAGAAGGTCCAAGGGATACAGTAAACCTGAAGTGAAGCATCGCAATCTATAACTAGTGTCACAGGAAAGGTTTAAAACATTGACAGTTGGAAGATTCTGTCTTCTTGTACTTAAGTCGGTATTGTGCCTTTTCTATTTAATTCCGATGGAATTTCTGTGTTTCAACGTCAATAAGAGGGTCAGAGGGATACAGTAAACCTAGAGTGAAGCATCGGAATCTATAACTAGTGTCACAGGAATGGTTCAAAACAGAGACAGTAAGAAGAGTCAGTCTTCTTGTACTTAATTCGGCATTGTGCCTTCTGTATTTCATTCCGACGCAATTTCTGTGTTTCATCGTCAATAAGAACGTCAGAGGGATACAGTAAATCTGAAGTGAAGCATCGGAATCTACAACTAGTGTCACAGGAATGGTTCAAAACATAGACAGTAAGAAGAGTCAGTCTTCTTGTACTTAATTTGGCATTGTGCCTTTTGTATTTAATTCGGATGTAATTTCTGTGTTTTGTCGTCAATAAGAAGGTCAGAGGGATACAGTAAACCTGAAGTGAAGCATCAGAATCTATAACTAGTGTCACAGGAATGGTTCAAAAATAGTCAGCGAGAAGAGTCTGCCTCCTTGTACTTATGTCAGCATTGTGCTTTATATTTAATTCCGATGCAATTTCTGTGTTTCGTCGTCAATATGAAGGTCTAAGGGATACAGTAAACCTGGAGTGATGCATCGGAATCTATAACTAGCATCACAGGAATGGTTCAAAGCATAGACAGTAAGATGAGTCAGTCTACTTGTACTTAAGTCGTCATTGTGCCTTTTGTATTTAATTCCGATGCAATTTCTGTCTTTCATCGCCAAAAGGAAGGTCCAAGGGATACAGTAAACCTGAAGTGTAGCATCGGAATCTATAACTAGTGCCACAGGAATGGCTCAAAACATAGAGAGTAGGAAAAGTCAGTCTTCTTGTACTTAAGTCGGCACTGTGCCTTTTCTATTTAATTCCGATGCAATCTCTGTGTTTCATCGTCAATAAGAAATTCCAAGGGATACAGTAAACCTGGGGTGAAGCATCGGAATCTATAACTAGTGTTACAGGAATGGTTCAAAACATATACAGTAAGCAGAGTCAGTCATTTTGTACTTAAGTCGGCATTGTGTTTTTTTTATTTAATTCCGATGCAATTTCTGTGTTTCCTCGTCAGTAATAAGTTCCAAAGGATACAGTAGACCTAGAGGGAAGCATCGGGATCTATAACTAGTGTCACAGGAATGGTTCAAAACATAGTCAGTAAGAAGAGACCGTCTTCTTGTACTTAATTCGCCTTTGCGCATTTGTATTTAATTCCGATGAAATTTCTGTGTTTCATCGTCAATAAGAAGGTCCAAGGTATACAGTAAACCTGGAGTGTAGCATTGGAATCAATAACTAGTGACATAGGAATGGTTCAGAACATAGACAGTAAGATGAGTGTGTCTTCTTGTACTTAAGTCGGCATTGTGCCTTTTGTATTTAATTCCGACGCAATTTCTGTGTTTCATCGTCAATAAGAAGGTCCAAGGGATACAGTAAACCTGAAGTGAAGCATCCGAATCTATAACTAGTGTCACAGGAATGGTTCAAAACATAGTCAGTAAGAATAGTCAAACGTCTTGTACTTTAGTCGGGATTGTGCCTTTTGTATTTAATTCCGATGCAATTTCTGTGTTTCATCGTCAATATGAAGGGCTAAGGGAACGCTAAACCTGGAGTGAAGCATCGGAATCTATAACTAGTGTCACAGGAATGGTTCAAAGCATACACAGTAAGAAGAGTCAGTCTTCTTGTACTTAAGTCGTCATTGTGCCTTTTGTATTTAATTCCGAAGCAATTTGTGTGTTTCATCGTCAATAAGATGGTCCAAGGGATACTGTAAACCTGAAGTGAAGCATCAGAATCTAAAACTAGTGTCACAGGAATGGTTCAAAACATAGACAGTAGGAGGAGTCAGTCCTCTTGTACTTAAGTCGGTATTGTGCCTTTTCTATTTAATTAGGATTCAATTTCTGAGTTTCATCGTCAATAAGAAGGTCAGAGGGATACAGTAACTCTGAAGTGAAGCATCGGAATCTATAACTAGTGTCACAGGAATGGTTCAAAACATAAAGAGTTGGAAGAGTCAGTCTTCTTAGACTTAGGTCGGAATTGTGCCTTTTGTATTTCGTTCCGGTGCAATTTCTGTGTTTCATCGTCCATAAGAAGGTCCAAGGGTGACAGTATACCTGGAGTGAAGCATCGCAATCTATAACTTGTGTCACAGGAATGGTTCAAAACACAGACAGTAAGAAGAGTCAGACTTCTTTTACTTAAGTCGGCTTTGTTCCTTTTGTATTTAATTCCGATGCAATTTCTGTGTTTCATCGTCAATAAGAAGGTCCAAGGGATACAGTAATCCTGAAGGTAAGCATCGGAATCTATAACTAGTGTCACAGGAATGGTTCAAAACATAGTCAGTAAGAAGAGTCCGTCTTCTTGTACTAAGTCGGCATCCTGCTTTTGTATTTAATTCCGATGCAATTAGTTGGTTTCATCGTTAATAAGAAAGTCCAAGGGATACAGTAAACCTGAAGTGAGGCATCGGAATCTATAACTAGTGTCACAGGAATGGTTTAAAGAATGGACAGTAGGAAGAGTCAGTCTTCTTGTAGTTAATTCGGTATTGTGCCATTTCTGTTTAATTCCGATGCATTTCTGTGTTTCATCGTCAATAAGAAGGTCAGAGGGATACAGTAAACCTGAAGTGAAGCATCGGAATCTATAACTAGGGTCACAGGAATGGTTCAAAACATAGCCAGTTGGAAGAGTCAGATTCTTGTACTTAAGTCGGCATTGTGCCTTTTGTATTTAATTCCGATGCAATTTCTGTGTTTCATCGTCAATAAGAAGGTCCGAGGGATACAGTAAACCTCAAGAGAAACATCAGAATAAAAAAATTGTGTCACAGGAATGGTTCAAAGCATAGAGAGTGGGAAGTGGCAGTCTTCTTGTACTTAAGTCGGCATTGTGCCTTTTGTATTTAATTCCGATGCAATTTCTGTGTTTTATCGTCAATACGAAGGTCAGACGGATACAGTAAACCTGAAGTGAGGCATCGGAATCTATAACTAGTGTCGCAGGAATAGTTCAAAACATTGTCAGTAAGAAGAGTCCGTCTTCTTGCACTTAAGTCGGCATCGCGCTTTTGTATTTAATTCCGATGAAATTTCTGTGTTTGATCGTCAATAAGAAGGTCCAAGGCATACAGTAAACCTGGAGTGAAGCATCGGAATCTATAACTAGTGTCACAGGAATCGTTCAAAGCATAGACAGTAAGAGGAGTCAGTCTTCTTGTACGTAATTCATCATTGTGCCTATTGTATTTCATTCCGACGCAATTTCTGTGTTTCATCGTCAATAAGAAGGTCCAAGGCATACAGTAAACCTGGAGTGAAGCATCGGAATAAGAAACTAGTGTCACAGGAATGGTTCAAAACATAGAGAGTGGGAAGAGGCAGTCTTCTTGTACTTAAGTCGGCATTGTGCCTTTTCTATTTAATTCCGATGCGATTTCTGTGTCTATTGTCAATAGGAAGGTCCAAGGGATACAATAAACGTGAAGTGAAGCATCGGAATCTATAACTAGTGTAACAGGAATGGTTCAAAACATAGTCAGTAAGTAGAGTCAGTCTTCTTGTACTTAAGTCGGAATTGTGCCTCTTCTATTGAACTCCGATGCAGTTTCTGTGTTTCATCGTCAATAAGAAGGTCCAAGCGATACATTAAACCTGGAGTGAAGCATCGGAATCTATAACTAGTGTCACAGGAATCGTTCAAAGCATAGACAGTAAGAGGAGTCAGTCTTCTTGTACGTAATTCGGCATTGTGCCTTTTGTATTTCATTCCGACGCAATTTCTGTGTTTCATCGTCAATAAGAAGGTCCAAGGCATACAGTAAACCTGGAGTGAAGCATCGGAATAAGAAACTAGTGTCACAGGAATGGTTCAAAACATAGAGAGTAGGAAGAGGCAGTCTTCTTGTACTTAAGTCGGCATTGTGCCTTTTCTATTTAATTCCGATGCGATTTCTGTGTCTATTGTCAATAGGAAGGTCCAAGGGATACAATAAACGTGAAGTGAAGCATCGGAATCTATAACTAGTGTCACAGGAATGGTTCAAAACATAGACAGTAAGAAGAGTCAGTCTTCTTGTACTTAAGTCGGTATGGTGAATTTTCTATTTAATTCCGATGCAATTTCTGTGTTTCATCGTCAATAAGAAAGTCAGAGGCATACAGTAAACCTGAAGTGAAGCATCGGAATCTATAACTAGTGTCACAGGAATGGTTCAAAACATAAACAGTTGGAAGAGTCAGTCTTCTTGTACTTAAGTCGGCATTGTGCCTTATATATTGAATTCCGGTGCAATTTCTGTGTTTCATCGTAAATAAGAAGGTCCAAGGGATACAGTAAACCTGAAATGAACCATCGGAATCTATAAGTAGTGTCACAGTAATGGTTCAAACCATAGTCAGTAGGAGAAGTCAGTCTACACGTACTTAAGTCGGCATTGTGCTTTTGTATTCAATTCCGATGCAATTTCTGTGTTTCACCGTCAATAAGAAGGTCAGAGGAATACAGTAAACCTGAAGTGAAGCATCGGAATCTATAACTAGTGTCACAGGAATGGTTCAAACATAGTCAGTAAGTAGAGACACTCTTCTTGTACTTAAGTCGGCATTGTGCCTTTTGTATTTAATTCCGATGCAATATCCGTTTCATCGTCAATAAGAAGGTCCAAGGGATACAGTAAACCTGAAGTGAAGTATAGGAATCTATAACTAGTGTCACAGGAAAGGTTTAAAACATTGACAGTAGGAAGATTCAGTCTTCTTGTACTTAAGTCGGTATTGTGCCTTTTCTATTTAATTCCTATGGAATTTCTGTGTTTCAACGTCAATAAGAGGGTCAGAGGGATACAGTAAACCTAGAGTGAAGCATCGGAATCTATAACTAGTGTCACAGGAATGGTTCAAAACAGAGACAGTAAGAAGAGTCAGTCTTCTTGTACTTAATACGGCATTGTGCCTTCTGTATTTCATTCCGACGCAATTTCTATGTTTCATCGTCAATAAGAACGTCAGAGGGATACAGTAAATCTGAAGTGAAGCATCGGAATCTATAACTAGTGTCACAGGAATGGTTCAAAACATAGACAGTAAGAAGTGTCAGTCTTCTTGTACTTAATTTGGCATTGAGCCTTTTGTATTTAATTCGGATGTAATTTCTGTGTTTTGTCGTCAATAAGAAGGTCAGAGGGATACAGTAAACCTGGAGTGTAGCATCGGAATCTATAACTAGTGCCACAGGAATGGCTCAAAACATAGAGAGAAGGAAGAGTCAGTCTTCTTGTACTTAAGTCGGCACTGTGCCTTTTCTATTTAATTCCGATGCAATCTCTGTGTTTCATCGTCAATAAGAAATTCCAAGGGATACAGTAAACCTGGGGTGAAGCATCGGAATCTATAACTAGTGTTACAGGAATGGTTCAAAACATAGACAGTAAGCAGAGTCAGTCATTTTGTACTTCAGTCGGCACTGTGCTTTTTTTATTTAATTCCGATGCAATTTCTGTGTTTCCTCGTCAGTAATAAGTTCCAAAGGATACAGTAGACCTAGAGTGAAGCATCGGGATCTATAACTAGTGTCACAGGAATGGTTCAAAACATAGTCAGTAAGAAGAGACCGTCTTCTTGTACTTAATTCGGCTTTGCGCATTTGTATTTAATTCCGATGAAATTTCTGTGTTTCATCGTCAATAAGAAGGTCCAAGGTATACAGTAAACCTGGAGTGTAGCATTGGAATGAATAACTAGTGTCATAGGAATGGTTCAGAACATAGACAGTAAGATGAGTGTGTCTTCTTGTACTTAAGTCGGCATTGTGCCTTTTGTATTTAATTCCGACGCAATTTCTGTGTTTCATCGTCAATAAGAAGGTCCAAGGGATACAGTAAACCTGAAGTGAAGCATCCGAATCTATAACTAGTGTCACAGGAATGGTTCAAAACATAGTCAGTAAGAAGAGTCAAACGTCTTGTACTTTAGTCGGGATTGTGCCTTTTGTATTTAATTCCGATGCAATTTCAGTGTTTCATCGTCAATTTGAAGGGCTAAGGGATACGGTAAACCTGGAGTGAAGAATCGGAATCTATAACTAGTGTCACAGGAATGGTTCAAAGCATACACAGTAAGAAGAGTCAGTCTTCTTGTACTTAAGTCGTCATTGTGCCTTTTGTATTTAATTCCGAAGCAATTTGTGTGTTTCATCGTCAATAACAAGGTCCAAGGGATACAGTAAACCTGAAGTGAAGCATCAGAATCTAAAACTAGTGTCACAGGAATGGTTCAAAACATAGACAGTAGGAGGAGTCAGTCCTCTTGTACTTAAGTCGGTATTGTGCCTTTTCTATTTAATTAGGATTCAATTTCTGAGTTTCATCGTCAATAAGAAGGTCAGAGGGATACAGTAATTCTGAAGTGAAGCATCGGAATCTATAACTAGTGTCACAGGAATGGTTCAAAACATAAAGAGTTGGAGGAGTCAGTTTTCTTAGACTTAGGTCGGAATTGTGCCTTTTGTATTTCGTTCCGATGCAATTTCTGTGTTTCATCGTCCATAAGAAGGTCCGAGGGATACAGTAAACCTCAAGTGTAGCATTGGAATAAAAAACTAATGTAACAGGAATGGTTCAAAACATAGAGAGTAGGAAGAGTCAGTCTTCTTGTACTTAAGTCAGCATTGTGCTTTATCTATTTAATTCCGATTCGATTTCTGTGTCTCATCGTCAATAGGAAGGTCCAAAGGATACAGTAAACCTGACGTGAGGCGTCGGAATTTATAACTAGTGTCACAGGAATGGTTCAAAACATAGTCAGTAAGAAGAGTCAGTCTTCTTGTACTTAAGTCATCATTGTGAATTTTGTTTTTGATTCCGATGCAATTTCTGTGTATCATCGTCAATATGAAGGTATAAGGGATACGGTAAACCTGGAGTGAAGCATCGGAATTTATAACTAGTGTCACAGGAATGGTTCAAAACATAGACAGTAAGAAGTGTCAGTCTTCTTGTACTTAATTCGGAATTGTGCCTTTTGTATTTAATTCTGAAGCAATTTCTGTGTTTCATCGTCAATAAGAAGGTCAGAGGGATACAGCAAACCTGAAGTGACGCATCGGAATCTATAACTAGTGTCACAGGAATGGTTCAAACATAGACAGTAAGAAGAGTCAGTCATCTTGTACTTAATTCGGGATTGTGCTTTTTCTATTTTATTCCGATGCAATTTCTGTGTTTCATCGTCACTAAGAAGGTCAGTGGGATACAGTAATCCTCAAGTTAGGCATCGGAATCTATAACTAGTGTCACATGAATGGTTCAAAATATAGTCAGTAAGAAGAGTCAGTCTTCTTGTACTTAAGTCGGTATTGTGCCTTTTCTATTTAATTCCGATGCAGTTTCTGTGTTTCATCGTCAATATGAAAGTCAGAGGGATACAGTAAACCTGAAGTGAAGCATCGGAATCCATAACTAGTGTCACAGGAAAGGTTCGAACATAGTCAGTAAGACGATTCAGTCTTCTTGTACTTAAGTCGGCACTGTGCCTTTTCTATTTAATTCCGATGCAATCTCTGTATTTCATCGTCAATAAGAAATTCCAAGGGATACAGTAAACCTGGGGTGAAGCATCGGAATCTATAACTAGTGTTACAGTAATGGTTCAAAACATAGACAGTAAGAAGGGTCAGTCTTCTTGTACGTAAGTCGGCTTTGCGCTTTTGTATTTAATTCCGATGCAATTTCTGTGTTTCATCGTCAATAAGAAGGTCCAAGGTATACAGTAAACCTGGAGTGAAGCATCGGAATCAATAACTAGAGTCATAGGAATGGTTCAGAACGTAGACAGTAAGATGAGTGAGTCTTCTTGTACTTAAGTCGGCATTGTGCATTTTGTATTTAATTCCGAAGCAATTTCTGTGTTTCATCGTCAATATGAAGGTCCAAGGGATACAGTAAACCTGAAGTAAAGCGTCGAAATCTATAACTAGTATCACAGGAATGGTTCAAAGCGTAGACAGTAAGCAGAGTCAGTCATTTTGTACTTAAGTCGGCATTGTGCTTTTTTTATTTAATTCCGATGCAATTTCTGTGTTTCATCGTCAGTAATAAGTTCCAAAGGATACAGTAGATCTAGAGTGAAGCATCGGGATCTATAACTAGTGTCACAGGAATGGTCCAAAACATAGACAGTGGGAAGAGTCAGTCTTCTTGTACTTAAGTCCGCATTGTGCCTTTTGTATTTAATTCCGATGCAATTTCTGTGTTTCATCATCAATAGGAAGGTCCAAGGGATAGAGTAAACCTGAAATGAACCATCGGAATCTATAACTAGTGTCACAGGAATGGTACAAAGCATAGACGGTAGCAAAAGTCAGTCTACACGTACTTATGTCGGCATTGTGCCTTTGGTATTTAATTCCGATGCCATTTCTATGTTTCATCGTCAATAAGAAGTTCAGAGGGACACAGTAAACCTGAAGTGAAGCATCGGAGTCTATTACTAGTGTCACAGGAATGGTTCAAACATAGACAGTAAGAAGAGTCAGTCTTCTTGTACTTAAGTCGTCATTGTGCCTTTTGTATTTAATTCCGAAGCAATTTGTGTGTTTCATCGTCAATAGGTAGGTCCAAGGAATACAGTAAACCTGAAGTGAAGCATCGGAATCTAAAACTAGTGTCACAGGAATGGTTCAAAACATAGACAGTAGGAGGAGTCAGTCTTCTTGTACTTAAGTCGGTATTGTGCCTTTTCTATTTAATTAGGATTCAATTTCTGTGTTTCATCGTCAATAAGAAGGTCAGAGGGATACAGTAACTCTGAAGTGAAGCATCGGAATCTATAACTAGTGTCACAGGAATGGTTCAAAACAAAGAGAGTGGGAAGGGTCAGTCTTCTTGTACTTAAGTCGGCATTGTGCCTTTTGTATTTCATTCCGATGCAATTTCTGTGTTTCATCGTCCATACGAAGGTCCGAGGGATACAGTAAACATGAAGTGAAGCATTGGAATAAAAAACTAGTGTCACAGGAATGGTTCAAAACATAGACAGTAAGAAGTGTCAGACTTCTTTTACTTAAATCGGCATTGTGCTTTTTGTATTTAATTCCGATGCAATTTCTGTGTTTCATCGTCAATAAGAAGGTCTAAGGGATACAGTAAACCTGGAGTGAAGCATCGTAGTCTATAACTAATGTCACAGGAATGGTTCAAAACATAGTCAGTAAGGAGAGTCAGTCTTCTTGTACTTAATTCGGCATTGTGCTTTTTGTATTTTATTCCGATGCAATTTCTGTGTTTCATCGTCAATAAGAAGGTCCAAGGGATACAGTAAACCTGAAATGAAACATCGGAATCTATAACTAGTGTCACAGGAATGGTTCAAAACATAGACAGTAGGAAAATCAGTCTACATGTACTTAAGTTGGCATTGTGCCTTTTGCTTTTAATTCCGATGCAATTTCTGTGTTTCACCGTCAGTAAGAAGGTCCAAGGGAAACAGTATACCTGAAGTGAAGCATCGGAATCTATAACTAGTGTCACAGGAATGGTTCAAAACATAGAGATTTGGAAGATTCAGTCTTCTTGTACTCAAGTCGGAATTGTGGCTTTTGTGTTTCATTCCGATGCAATTTCTGTGTTTCATCGTCCATAAGAAGGTCCGAGGGATACAGTAAACGTCAAGTGAAGCATCGGATTAAAAAACTAGAGACACAGGAATGGTTTAAAACATAGTCAGTAAGAAGAGTCAGTCTTCTTGTACTTAAGTCGGCATTGTGCCTTTTCTTTTTAATTCCGAAGCAATTTCTGTGTTTCATCGTCAATAAGAAGGTCAGAGGGATACAGTATACCTGAAGTGAAGCATCGGAATCTATAACTGGTGTCACAGGAATGGTTCATAGCATAGTCAGTAAGAAGAGTCAGTCTTCTTGTATTTATGTCGGCATTGTGCCTTTTGTATTTAATTTCGATGCAATTTCTGTGTCTCATCGTCAATAGGAAGGTCTAGAGCATACAGTAAACCTAAAGTGAAGCATCGGAATCTACAACTAGTGTCACAGGAATGGTTCAAAACATAGTCTGTAAGAAGCGTCAGTCCTTTTGTACTTAAGTAGGCATTGTGCCTTTTCTATTAAATTCCGATGCATTTTCTGTGTTTCATCGTCAAAAAGAAGGGCCAAGGGATACAGTAAACCTGGAGTGAAGCATCAGAATCTATAACTAGTGTCACAGGAATGGTTCAAAACATAGTCCGTAAGAAGAGTCAGTCTTCTTGTACTTGAGCGGGCATTGTGCCTTTTGTATTTAATTCCGATGCAATTTCTGTGTTTCATCGTCAATAAGAAGGTCCAAAGGATAGAGTAAACCTGAAGTGAAGCATCGAAATCCTTAACTAGTATCACAGAAATAGATCAAAACATAGACAGAAAGCAGAGTCAGTCTTCATGTACTTAAGTCGGCATTGTGCCTTTTGTATTTAATTCCGATGCAATTTCTGTGTTTCGTCGTCAATGAGAAGGGCAGAGGGATACAGTTAACCTGAAGTGAAGCATCGGAATCTATAACTAGTGTCACAGGAATGGTTCATAGCATAGTCAGTAAGAAGAGCCAGTCTTCCTGTACTTTAGTCGGCATTGGGCCTTTTTTATTTAATTCCGATGCAATTTCTGTGTTTCATCGTCAATTCGAAGGTCCAAGGGATACAGTAAACCTAGAGAGAAGCATCAGAACCTGTAACTAGTGTCACAGGAATGGTTCAAAACATAGACAGTAAGTAGAGTCAGTCTTCTTGTACTTAAGTCGGCATTGTGCCTTTTTTATTTTATTCCGATGCAATTTCTGTGTTTCATCGTCAATACGAAGGTCCGAGGGATACAGTAAACCTAGAGCGAAGCATCGGAATCTATAACTTCTGTCGCAGGAATGGTTCAAAGCATAGACAGTAAGAAGACTCAGTCTTCTTGTACTTAATTCGCCATTGTGCATTTTTAATTTAATTCCGACGCAATTTCTGTGCTTCATCGTCTATAAGAACGTCAGAGGGATACAGTTAATCTGAAGTGAAGCATCAGAATCTATAACTAGTGTCACAGGAATGGTTCAAAACATAGACAGTAAGAAGAGTCAGTCTTCTTGTACTTAAGTCGGCATTGTGCCTTTTGTATTTAATTCTGATGAAATTTCTGTGTTTTATCGTCAGTAAGAACGTCAGAGGAATACAGTAAACGTGAAGCGAAGCATCGGAATCTATAACTAGTGTCACAGGAATGGTTCAAGACATAGTCAGTAAGAAGAGTCACAGTCTTCTTGTACTTAAGTCGGCATTGTGCCTTTTGTATTTAAATCTGATGCAATTTATGTGTTTCATCGTCAATATGAAGGTCCAAGGGATACAGTAAACCTGGAGTGAAGCATCAGAATCTATAACTAGGGTCAAAGGAATGGTTCAAAACATAGACAGTAAGATGAGTCAGTCTTCTTGTACTTATGTCGGCATTGTGCCTTTTGTACTTAATTTCGATGCAATTTCTGTGTTTCAACGCCAATAAAAAGGTCCCAGGGATACAGTAACCCTGAAGTGTAGCATCAGAATCTATAACTAGTGTCACAGGAATGGTTCAAAACATAGACAGTAAGATGAGTCAGTCTTCATGTACTTAAGTCGCCATTGGGCCTTGTGTTTTTAATTCCGATGCAATTTGTGTGTTTCATCGTCAATAAGAAGGTCCAAGCGATACAGTAAACCTGAAGTGAAGCATCGGAATCCATAACTAGTGTCACAGGAATAGTTCAAAACATAAAGAGTTGAAAGGGTCAGTCTTCTTGTACTTAAGTCGGCATTGTGCCTTTTGTATTTGATTCCGATGTAATTTTGTGTTTCATTGTCCATAAGAAGTTCCGAGGGATACAGTAAACCTCAAGTGAAGCATCGGAATAAAAAAGTAGTGTCACAGGAATGGTTCAAAACATAGAGAGTTGGAAGAGTCAGTCTTCCTGTACTTAAGTCGGCATTGTGCCTTTTCTATTTAATTCCGATGCAATTTCTGTGTTTCATCGTCAATAAGAAGGTCCAAGGGATACGGTGAATCTAAAGTGAAGCATCGGAATCTGTAACTAGTGTCACAGGAATGGTTCAAAGCATAGTCAGTAAGGAGAGCCAGTCTTTTTGTACTTAAGTCGGCATTGTGCCTTTTCTATTAAATTCCGATGCAATTTCTTTGTTTCATCGTCAAAAAGAAGGGCCAAGGGATACAGTAAACCTGGAGTGAAGCATCAGAATCTATAACTAGTGTCACAGGAATGGTTCAAAACATAGTCCGTAAGAGGAGTCAGTCTTCTTGTACGTGAGCGGGCATTGTGCCTTTTGTATTTAATTCCGATGCAATTTCTGTGTTTCATCGTCAATAAGATGGTCCAAGGGATAGAGTAAACCTGAAGTGAAGCACCGAAATCTATAACTAGTATCACAGAAATAGTTCAAAACATAGACAGAAAGCAGAGTCAGTCTTCTTGTACTTAAGTCGGCATTGGGCCTTTTGTATTTAATTCCGATGCAGTTTCTGTGTTTCATCGTCAATACGAAGGGCAGAGGGATACAGTAAACCTGAAGTGAAGCATCGGAATCTATAACTAGTGTCACAGGAATAGTTCAAAACATAGACAGTTGGAAGAATCAGTCTTCTTATACTTAAGTCGGCATTGTGCCTTTTCTATTTAATCCCGATGCAATTTCTGTGTATCATCGTCAATAAGAAGGTCCAAGGGATACAGTGAACCTGAAGTGAAGCATCGGAATCTATAACTAGTGTCACAGGAATGGTTCAAAGCATAGTCAGTAAGAAGAGTCAGTCTTCTTGTACTTAAGTCGGCATTGTGCCTTTTGTATTTAATTCCGATGCAATTTCTGTGTTTCATCGTCAATAAGAAGGTCCAAGGGATACAGTAAACCTGGAGTGAAGAATCGCAATCTATAATTAGTTTCACAGGAATGGTTCAAAACATAGACAGTAAGAAGAGTTAGTCTTCTTGTACTTGAGTCGGCATTGTGCATTTTGTATTTAATTCCGATGCAATATCTGTGTTTCATCATCAATAAGAAGGGCAGAGGGATACAGTAAACCTGAAGTAAAGCATTGGAATCTATAACTAGTGTCACAGGAATGGTTCAAAACATGTACACTAGGATGAATCAGTCTTCTTGTACTTAAGTCGGCATTGTGCCTTTTCTATTTAATTCCGATGCAATTTCTGTGTTTCATCGTCAATAAGAAGGTCCAAGGGATACGGTGAATCTAAAGTGAAGCATCGGAATCTGTAACTAGTGTCACAGGAATGGTTCAAAGCATAGTCAGTAAGAAGAGCCAGTCTTCTTGTACTTAAGACGGCATTGTGCATTTTGTATTTAATTCCGATGCAATTTCTGTGTTTCATCGTCAATAAGAAAGTCCAAGGGAAACAGTAAGTCTGGAGTGAAGCATCGTAATCTGTTACTAGTGTCACAGGAATGGTTCAAAACATAGTCAGTAAGAGGAGTCAGTCTTCTTGTACCTAAGTCGGTATTGTGCCTTTGTATTTAATTCCGAAGCAATTTATGTGTTTCATCGTCAATAAGGAGGTCCAAGGGATACAGTAAACCTGAAGTGAAGCATCGTAATCTATAACTAGTGTCACAGGAATGGTTCAAAACATAGTCAGTAAGAGGAGTCGGACTTCTTTTACTTAAATCGGCATTGTGCCTTTTGTATTTAATACTGAAGCAATTTCTGTGTTTCATCGTCAATAAGAAGGTCAGAGGGATACAGTAAACCTGAAGTGAAGCATCGGAATCTATAACTAGTGTCACATGAATGGTTCAAAACATAGTCAGTAAGAAGAGTCAGTCTTCCTGTAGTGAAGTCGGTATTGTGCCTTTTCTATTTAATTCCTATGCAATTTCTGTGTTTCATCGTCAATAAGAAGGTCAGAGGGATACAGTAAACCTAAAGTGAAGCATCGGAATCTATAACTAGTGTCACACGAATGGTTCAAAACATAGACAGTTGCAAGAGTCATTCTTCTTGTACTTAAGTCGGCATTGTGCCTTTTGTATTTAATTCCGATGCAATTTCTGTGTTTCATCGTCAATAAGAAGGTCCAAGGGATACAGTAAACCTGAAATGAAACATCGGAATCTATAACTAGTATCACAGGAATGGTTCAAAACATAGACAGTGGGAAAACTCAGTCTACATGTACTTAAGTTGGCATTGTGCCTTTTGTTTTCAATTCCGATGCAATTTCTGTATTTCACAGTCAATAAGAAGGTCCAAGGGAAACAGTAAACCTGGAGTGAAGCATCGGAATCTATAACTAGTGTCACAGGAATGGTTCAAAACATAGAGATTTGGAAGATTCAGTCTTCTTGTACTTAAGTCGGAATTGTGGCTTTTGTGTTTCATTCCGATGCAATTTCTGTGTTTCATCGTCCATAAGAAGGTCCGAGGGTTACAGTAAACGTCAAGTGAAGCATCGGATTAAAAAACTAGTGACACAGGAATGGTTCAAAACATTGTCAGTAAGAAGAGTCAGTCTTCTTGTACTTAAGTCATCATTGTGCCTTTTCTTTCTAATTCTGATGCAATTTCTGTGATTCATTGTTAATAAGAGTGTCCAAGGGATACAGTAAACCTGGAGTGAAGCATCGGAATCTATAACTAGTGTCAACGGAATGGTTCAAAACATAGACAGTAAGAAGTGTCAGACTTCTTTTACTTAAATCGGCATTGTGCCTTTTGTATTTAATTCCGATGCAATTTCTGTGTTTGATCGTCAATAAGAAGGTACAAGGGATACAGTAAACCTGGAGTGAAGCATCGTAGTCTATAACTAATGTCACAGGAATGGTTCAAAACATAGACAGTAAGGAGAGTCAGTCTTCTTGTACTTAATTCGGCATTGTGCTTTTTGTATTTAATTCTGAAGCAATTTCTGTGTTTCATCGTCAATAAGAAGGTCAGAGGGATACAGTAAACCTGAAGTGAAGCATCCGAATCTATAACTAGTGTCACAGTAAAGGTTCAAACATAGACAGTAAGAAGAGTCAGTCTTCCTGTACTTAATTCGGGGTTGTGCTTTTTGTATTTTATTCCGATGCAATTTCTGTGTTTCATCGTCACTAAGAAGGTCAGTGGGATACAGTAATCCTCAAGTTAAGCATCGGAATCTATAACTAGTGTCACATGAATGGTTCAAAACATAGTCAGTAAGAAGAGTCAGTCTTCCTGTAGTGAAGTCGGTATTGTGCCTTTTCTATTTAATTCCTATGCAATTTCTGTGTTTCATCGTCAATAAGAAGGTCAGAGGGATACAGTAAACCTAAAGTGAAGCATCGGAATCTATAACTAGTGTCACACGAATGGTTCAAAGCATAGACAGTTGCAAGAGTCATTCTTCTTGTACTTAAGTCGGCATTGTGCCTTTTCTATTTAATTCCGATGCAATTTCTGTGTTTCATCGTCAATAAGAAGGTCAGAGGGATACAGTAAACCTGAAGTGAAGCATCGGAATCTATAACTAGTGTCACAGGCATGGTTCAAAGCATAGTTAGTAAGAAGAGCCAGTCTTCTAGTACTTAAGTCGGCATTGTGCCGTTTGTATTTAATTCCGATGCAATTTCTGTGTTTCACCGTCAATAACAAGTTCCAAGGGAAACAGTAAACCTGGAGTGAAGCATCGTAATCTTTAACTAGTGTCACAGGAATGGTTCAAATCATAGTCAGTAAGAGGAGTCAGTCTTCTTGTACCTAAGTCGGTATTGTGCCTTTGTATTTAATTCCGAAGCAATTTCTGTGTTTCATCGTCAATAATAAGGTCCAAGGGATACAGTAAACCAGAAGTGAACAATCGGAATCTATAACTAGTGTCACAGGAATGGTTCAAAGCATAGTCAGTAAGAAGAGTCAGTCTTCTTGTACTTAAGTCATCATTGTGCCTTTTCTTTTTATTTCTGATGCAATTTCTGTGATTCATTGTTAATAAGAGTGTCCAAGGGATACAGTAAACCTGGAGTGAAGCATCGGAATCTATAACTAGTGTCACAGGAATGGTTCAAAACATAGACAGTAAGAAGTGTCAGACTTCTTTTACTTAAATCGGCATTGTGCCTTTTGTATTTAATTCCGATGCAAATTCTGTGTTTGATCGTCAATAAGAAGGTCCAAGGGATACAGTAAACCTGGAATGAAGCATCGTAGTCTATAACTAATGTCACAGGAATGGTTCAAAACATAGACAGTAAGGAGAGTCAGTCTTCTTGTACTTAATTCGACATTGTGTTTTTGTATTTAATTCTGAAGCAATTTCTGTGTTTCATCGTCAATAAGAAGGTCAGAGGGATACAGTGAACCTGAAGTGAAGCATCTGAATCTATAACTAGTGTCACAGGAAAGGTTCAAACATAGACAGTAAGAAGTGTCAGTCTTCTAGTACTTAAGTCGGCATTGTTCCGTTTGTATTTAATTCCGATGCAATTTCTGTGTTTCACCGTCTATAAGAAGTTCCAAGGGAAACAGTAAACCTGGAGTGAAGCATCGGAATCTGTAACTAGTGTCACAGGAATGGTTCAAAACATAGACAGTAAGATGAGTCAGTCTTCATGAACTTAAGTCACCATTGTTCCTTTTGTATTTAATTCCGATGCTATTTGTGTGTTTCATCGTCAATATGAAGGTCCAAGGGATACAGTAAGGCTGAAGTGAAGCATCGGAATCTATAACTAGTGTCACAGGAATAGTTCAAAACATAGAGAGTTGAAAGAGTCAGTCTTCTTGTACTTAAGTCGGCATTGTGCCTTTTGTATTTCATTCCGATGTAATTTTGTGTTTCATTGTCCATAAGAAGGTCCGAGGGATACAGTAAACCTCAAGTGAAGCATCGGAATAAAAAAGTAGTGTCACAGGAATGGTTCAAAACATAGTCTGTAAGAGGCGTCAGTCTTTTTGTACTTAAGTCGGCATTGTGCCTATTCTATTTAATTCCGATGCAATTTCTGTGTTTCATCGTCAAAATGAAGGGCCAAGGGATACAGTAAACCTGGAGTGAAGCATCAGAATCTATAACTAGTGTCACCGGAATGGTTCAAAACATAGAGATTTGGAAGATTCAGTCTTCTTGTACTTAAGTCGGAATTGTGGCTTTTGTGTTTCATTCCGATGCAATTTCTGTGTTTCATCGTCCATAAGAAGGTCCGAGGGTTACAGTAAACGTCAAGTGAAGCATCGGATTAAAAAACTAGTGACACAGGAATGGTTCAAAACATAGTCAGTAAGAAGAGTCAGTCTTCTTGTACTTAAGTCGGCATTGTGCCTTTTCTATTTAATTCCGATGCAATTTCTGTGTTTCATCGTCAATAAGAAGGTCAGAGGGATACAGTAAACCTGAAGTGAAGCATCGGAATCTATAACTAGTGTCACAGGAATGGTTCAAAGCATAGTCAGTAAGAAGAGCCAGTCTTCTAGTACTTAAGTCGGCATTGTGCCGTTTGTATTTAATTCCGATGCAATTTCTGTGTTTCACCATCAATAACAAGTTCCAAGGGAAACAGTAAACCTGGAGTGAAGCATCGTAATCTGTAACTAGTGTCACAGGAATGGTTCAAATCATAGTCAGTAAGAGGAGTCAGTCTTCTTGTACCTAAGTCGGTATTGTGCCTTTGTATTTAATTCCGAAGCAATTTCTGTGTTTCATCGTCAATAATAAGGTCCAAGGGAAACAGTAAACCAGAAGTGAAGCATCGGAATCTATAACTAGTGTCACAGGAATGGTTCAAAACATAGTCAGTAAGAAGAGTCAGTCTTCTTGTACTTAAGTCATCATTGTGCCTTTTCTTTTTAATTCTGATGCAATTTCTGTGAGTCATTGTTAATAAGAGGGTCCGAGGGATACAGTAAACCTGGAGTGAAGCATCGGAATCTATAACTAGTGTCACAGGAATGGTTCAAAGCATAGACAGTAAGAAGTGTCAGACTTCTTTTACTTAAATCGGCATTGTGCATTTTGTATTTAATTCCGATGCAATTTCTGTGTTTGATCGTCAATAAGACGGTCCAAGGGATACAGTTAACCTAAAGTGAAGCATCGGAATCTATAACTAGTGTCACACGAATGGTTCAAAGCATAGACAGTTGCAAGAGTCATTTTTCTTGTACTTAAGTCGGCATTGTGCCTTTTGTATTTAATTCCGATGCAATTTCTGTGTTTCATCGTCAATAAGAAGGTCCAAGGGATACAGTAAACCTGGAATGAAACATCGGAATCTATAACTAGTGTCACAGGAATGGTTCAAAACATAGACAGTAGGAAAACTCAGTCTACATGTACTTAAGTTGCATTGTGCCTTTTGTTTTTAATTCCGATGCAATTTCTGTGTTTCACCGTCAATAAGAAGGTATAAGGGAAACAGTAAACGTGGAGTGAAGCATCGGAATCTATAGCTAGTGTCACATAAATGGTTCAAAACATAGAGATTTGGAAGATTCAGTCTTCTTGTACTTAAGTCGGAATTGTGGCTTTTGTGTTTCATTCCAATGCAATTTCTGAGTTTAATCGTCCATAAGAAGGTCCGAGGGATACAGTAAACGTCAAGTGAAGCATCGGATTAAAAAACTAGTGACACAGGAATGGTTCAAAACATAGTCAGTAAGAAGAGTCAGTCTTCTTGTACTTCAGTCGGCATTGTGCCTTTAAACCTGGAGTGAAGCATCGGAATCTATAACTAGGGTCAAAGGAATGGTTCAAAACATAGACAGTAAGATGAGTCAGTCTTCATGTACTTAAGTCACCATTGTGCCTTTTGTATTTAATTCCGATGCAATTTGTGTGTTTCATCGTCAATAAGAAGGTCCAAGGGATACAGTAAGGCTGAAGTGAAGCATCGGAATCTATAACTAGTGTCACAGGAATAGTTCAAAACATAGAGAGTTGAAAGAGTCAGTCTTCTTGTACTTAAGTCGGCATTGTTCCTTTTGTATTTCATTCCGATGTAATTTTGTGTTTCATTGTCCATAAGAAGGTCCGAGGGATACAGTAAACCTCAAGTGAAGCATCGGAATAAAAAAGTAGTGTCACAGGGATGGTTCAAAACATAGAGAGTTGGAAGAGACAGTCTTCTTGTACTTAAGTCGGCATTGTTCTTTTTCTATTTCATTCCAATGCCATTTCTGTGTCTCATCGTCAATAGGAAAGTCTAGGGGATACAGTGAACCTGAAGTGAAGCATCGGAATCTAAAACTAGTGTCACAGGAATGGTTCAAAACATAGTCTGTAAGAAGCGTCAGTCTTTTTGTACTTAAGTCGGCATTGTGCCTTTTCTATTTAATTCCGATGCAATTTCTGTGTTTCATCGTCAAAAAGAAGGGCCAAGGGATACAGTAAACCTGGAGTGAAGCATCAGAATCTATAACTAGTGTCACCGGAATGGTTCAAAACATAGGGATTTGGAAGATTCAGTCTTCTTGTACTTAAGTCGGAATTGTGGCTTTTGTGTTTCATTCCGATGCAATTTCTGTGTTTCATCGTCCATAAGAAGGTCCGAGGGTTACAGTAAACGTCAAGTGAAGCATCGGATTAAAAAACTAGTGGCACAGGAATGGTTCAAAACATAGTCAGTAAGAAGAGTCAGTCTTCTTGTACTTAAGTCGGCATTGTGCCTTTTCTATTTAATTCCGATGCAATTTCTGTGTTTCATCGTCAATAAGAAGGTCAGAGGGATACAGTAAACCTGAAGTGAAGCATCAGAATCTATAACTAGTGTCACAGGCATGGTTCAAAGCATAGTCAGTAAGAAGAGCCAGTCTTCTAGTACTTAAGTCGGCATTGTGGCGTTTGTATTTAATTCCGATGCAATTTCTGTGTTTCACCGTCAATAACAAGTTCCAAGGGAAACAGTAAACCTGGAGTGAAGCATCGTAATCTGTAACTAGTGTCACAGGAATGGTTCAAATCATAGTCAGTAAGAGGAGTCAGTCTTCTTGTACCTAAGTCGGTATTGTGCCTTTGTATTTAATTCCGAAGCAATTTCTGTGTTTCATCGTCAATAATAAGGTCCAAGGGATACAGTAAACCAGAAGTGAAGCATCGGAATCTATAACTAGAGTCACAGGAATGGTTCAAAACATAGTCAGTAAGAAGAGTCAGTCTTCTTGTACTTAAGTCATCATTGTGCCTTTTCTTTTTAATTCTGATGCAATTTCTGTGATTCATTGTTAATAAGAGTGTCCAAGGGATACAGTAAACCTGGAGTGAAGCATCGGAATCTGTAACTAGTGTCACAGGAATGGTTCAAAACATAGACAGTAAGAAGTGTCAGACTTCTTTTACTTAAATCGGCATTGTGCCTTTTGTATTTAATTCCGATGCAATTTCTGTGTTTGATCGTCAATAAGAAGGTCCAAGGGATACAGTAAACCTGGAATGAAGCATCGTAGTCTATAACTAATGTCACAGGAATGGTTCAAAACATAGACAGTAAGGAGAGTCAGTCTTCTTGTACTTAATTCGACATTGTGTTTTTGTATTTAATTCTGAAGCAATTTCTGTGTTTCATCGTCAATAAGAAGGTCAGAGGGATACAGTGAACCTGAAGTGAAGCATGTGAATCTATAACTAGTGTCACAGGAAAGGTTCAAACATAGACAGTAAGAAGAGTCAGTCTTCCTGTACTTAATTCGGGATTGTGCTTTTTGTATTTTATTCCGATGCAATTTCTGTGTTTCATCGTCACTAAGAAGGTCAGTGGGATACAGTAATCCTCAAGTTAAGCATCGGAATCTATAACTAGTGTCACATGAATGGTTCAAAGCATAGTCAGTAAGAAGAGTCAGTCTTCCTGTAGAGAAGTCGGTATTGTGCCTTTTCTATTTAATTCCTATGCAATTTCTTTGTTTCATCGTCAATAAGAAGGTCAGAGGGATACAGTAAACCTAAAGTGAAGCATCGGAATCTATAACTAGTGTCACAGGAATGGTTGAAAACATAGTCAGTAAGAAGAGCCAGTCCTCTAGTACTTAAGTCGGCATTGTGCCGTTTGTATTTAATTCCGATGCAATTTCTGTGTTTCATCGTCAATAAGAAGGTCCAAGGGATACAGTAAACCTGAAATGAAACATCGGAATCTATAACTAGTGTCACAGGAATGGTTCAAAACATAGACAGTAGGAAAACTCAGTCTACATGTACTTAAGTCGGCATTGTGCCGTTTGAATTTAATTCCGATGCAATTTCTGTGTTTCACCGTCAAAAAGAAGTTCCAAGGTAAACAGTAAACCTGGAGTGAAGCATCGGAATCTATAACTAGTGTCGCAGGAATGGTGTAAAACATAGACAGTAAGATGAGTCAGTCTCCTTGTACTTAAGTCGGCATTGTGCTTTTCTATTTAATTCCGATGCAATCTCTGTGTTTCATCGTCAATAAGAGATTCCAAGGGATACAGTAAACCTGGGGTGAAGTATCGGAATCTATAACTAGTGTTACAGTAATGGTTCAAAACATAGACAGTAAGAAGAGTCAGTCTTCTTGTACTTAAGTCGGCTTTGAGCTTTTGTATTTAATTCCGATGCAATTTCTGTGTTTCATCGTCAATAAGAAGGTCCAAGGTATACAGTAAACCTGGAGTGAAGCATCGGAATCAATAACTAGTGTCATAGGAATGGTTCAGAACGTAGACAGTAAGATGAGTGAGTCTTCTTGTACTTAAGTTGGCATTGTGCCTTTTGTATTTAATTCCGAAGCAATTTCTGTGTATCATCGTCAATAAGAAGGTCCAAGGGATACAGTAAACCTGAAGTGAAGCATCGAAATCTATAACTAGTATCACAGGAATGGTTCAAATCATAGACAGTAAGCAGAATCAGTGATTTTGTACTTAAGTCGGCATTGTGCATTTTTTATTTAATTCCGATGTAATTTCTGTGTTTCGTCGTCAGTAATAAGGTCCAAAGGATACAGTAGACCTAGAGTGAAGCATCGGGATCTATAACTAGTGTCACAGGAATGGTTCAAAACATAGACAGTAAGAAGAGTCAGTCTTCTTGTACTTAATTCGGAATTGTGCCTTTTGTATTTCATTCCGACGCAATTTCTATGTTTCATCGTCAATAAGAACGTAAGAGGGATACAGTAAATCTGAAGTGAAGCATCAGAATCTATAACTAGTGTCATAGGGGTGGTTCAAAACATAGACAATAAGAAGAGTCAGTCTTCTTGTACTTAAGACGGCATAGTGCCGTTTGTATTTAATTCCGATGCAATTTCTGTGTTTCATCATCAATACGAAGGTCCAAGGGATACAGTAAACCTGAAGTGAAGCATCGGAATCTAACACTAGTGTCACAGGAATGGTTCAAAGCATAGACAGTAGGAGGAGTCAGTCTTCTTGTACTTAAGTCGGTATTGTGCCTTTTCTATTTAATTATTATTCAATTTCTGTGTTTCATCGTCAATAAGAAGGTCAGAGGGATACAGTAACTCTAAAGTGTAGCATCGGAATCTTAAACTAGTGTCACACGAATGGTTCAAAACAAAGAGAGTGGGAAGAGTCAGTCTTCTTGTACTTAAGTCGGCATTGTTTCTTTTGTATTTTATTCCGATGCAATTTCTGTGTTTCATCGTCCATAAGAAGGTCCGAGGGATACAGTAAACCTCAAGTGAAGCATTGGAATAAAAAACTAGTATCACAGGAATGGTTCAAAACATAGAGAGTAGGAAGAGTCAGTCTTCTTGTACTTAAGTCGGCATTGTGCTTTATCTATTTAATTCCGATGCGATTTCTGTGTCTCATCGTCAATAAGAAGGTCCAAGGGATACAGTAAACCTGACGTGAAGCGTCGGAATTTATAACTAGTGTCACAGGAATGGTTCAAAACATAGTCAGTAAGAAGAGTCAGTCTTCTTGTACTTATGTTGGCTTTGTGCCTTTTGTATTCAATTCCGATACAATTTCTGTGTTTCATCGTCAATAAGAAGGTCCAAGGGATACAGTAATCCTGAAGTGAAGCATCGGAATCTATGACTAGTGTCACAGGAATGGTTCAAAACATACACAGTAGGAAGAGTCAGTCTTCTTGTATTTATGTCGGCATTGTGCGTATTGTAATTAATTCCGATGCAATTTTCGTGTTTCATCGTCAATAAGAAGGTCCAAGGGATACAGTAAACCTGGAGTGAAGCATTGGAATCTATAACTAGTGTCACAGGGATGGTTCAATACATAGACAGTAAGAAGAGTCTGTCTTCTTGTACTTAAGTCGGCATTGTGCCTTTTGTATTTAATTCCTATTCAATTTCTGTGTTTCATTGTCAATAAGAAGGTCCGAGGTATACAGTAATCCTGAAGTAAAGCATCGGAATCTATGACTAGTGTCACAGGAATGGTTCAAAACATAGTCAGTAAGAGGAGTCAGTCTTCTTGTACTTAAGTCGGTATTGTGCATTTGTATTCAATTCCGATGCAATTTCTGTGTTTCATCGTCAATAAGAAGGTCCAAGGAATACAGTAAACCTGAAGTGAAGCATCAGAATCTTTAACTAGTGTCACAGGAATGGTTCAAAACATAGTCAGTAGGAAGAGTCAGTCTTCTTGTACTTAAGTCATCATTGTGCTTTTTCTTTTTAATTCTGATGCAATTTCTGCGATTCATTGTTAATAAGAGGGTCCAAGGGATTCAGTACACCTGGAGTGAAGCATCGGAATCTATAACTAGTGTCACAGGAATGGTTGAAAACATAGACAGTAAGAAGAGTCACTCTTCTTGTACTTAATTCGGGATTGTGCTTTTTGTATTATATTCCGATGCAATTTCTGTGTTTCATCGTCACTAAGAAGGTCAGTGGGATACAGTAATCCTCACGTTAAGAATCGGAATCTATAACAAATGTCAAATGAATGGTTCAAAACATAGTCAGTAAGAAGAGTCAGTCTTCCTGTAGTTAAGTCGGTATTGTGCCTTTTCTATTTAATTCCTATGCAATTTTTGTGTTTCATCGTCAATAAGAAGGTCCAAGGGAAACAATAAACCTAAAGTGAAGCATCGGAATCTATAACTAGTGACACACGAATGGTTCAAAACATAGAGATTTGGATGATTCAGTCTTTTTGTACTTAAGTCGGAATTGTGGCTTTTGTATTTCATTCCGATGCAATTTCTGTGTTTCATCGTCCATAAGAAAGTCCGAGGGATACAGTAACTCTGAAGTGTAGCATCCGAACCTATAACTAGTGTCACAGGAATGGTTCAAAACCAAGAGAGTGGGAAGAGACAGTCTTCTTGTACTTAAGTCATCATTGTGCCTTTTGTATTTCATTCCGATGCAATTTCTGTGTTTCATCGTCCATAAGAAGGTCCGAGGGATACAGTAAACCTCAAGTGAAGCATTGGAATAAAAAACTAGTATCACAGGAATGGTTCAAAACATAGAGAGCAGGAAGAGTCAGACTTCTTGTACTTAAGTCGGCATTGTGCTTTATCTATTTAATTCCGATGCGATATCTGTGTCTCATCGTCAATAGGAAGGTCCAAGGGATACAGTAAACCTGACGTGAAGCGTCGGAATTTATAACTAGTGTCACAGGAATGGTTCAAAACATAGTCAGTAAGAAGAGTCAGTCTTCTTGTACTTATGTCGGCTTTGTGCCTTTTGTATTTAATTCCGATACAATTTATGTGTTTCATCGTCAATAAGAAGGTCCAAGGGATACAGTAAACCTGAAGTGAAGCATCAGAATCTATAACTAGTGTCACAGGAATGGTTCAAAACATAGTCAGTAAGAAGAGTCAGTCTTCATGTACTTAAGTCGGCATTGTGACCTTTGTATTTAATTCCGATGCAATTTCTGTGTTTCACCGTCAATAAGAAGGTCCAAGGGAAACAGTAAACCTGGAGTGAAGCATCGGAATCTATAACTAGTGTCACAGGAATGGTTCAAAACATAGAGATTTGGAAGATTCAGTCTTCTTGTATTTAAGTCGGAATTGTGGCTTTTGTATTTCATTCCGATGCAGTTTCTGTGTTTCATCGTCCATAGGAAGGTCCGAGGGATACAGTAAACGTCAAGAGAAGCATCGGATTAAAAAACTAGTGACACAGGAATGGTTCAAAACATAGTCAGTAAGAAGAGTCAGTCTTCTCGTACTTAAGTCGGCATTGTGCCTATTGTTTTTAATTCCGAAGCAATTTCCGTGTTTCATCGTCAACAAGAAGGACCAAGGGATACAGTAAACCTGGAGTGAAGCATCGGAATCTGTAACTAGTGTCACAGGCATGGTTCAATACATAGACAGTAAGAAGAGTCTGTCTTCTTGTACTTAAGTCGGCATTGTGCTTTTTGTATTTAATTCCTATGCAATTTCTGTGTTTCATTGTCAATAAGATGGTCCGAGGTATACAGTAATCCTGAAGTAAAGCATCGGAATCTATGACTAGTGTCACTGGAATGGTTCAAAACATAGTCAGTAAGAGGAGTCAGTCTTCTTGTACTTAAGTCGGTATTGTGCCTTTGTATTTAATTCCGATGCAATTTCTGTGTTTCATCGTCAATAAGAAGGTCCAAGGGATACAGTAAACCTTAAGTGAAGCATCAGAATCTATAACTAGTGTCACAGGAATGGTTCAAAACATAGTCAGTAAGAAGAGTCAGTCTTCATGTACTTAAGTCATCATTGTGCCTTTTCTTTTTAATTCTGATGCAATTTCTGTGATTCATTATTAATAAGAGGGTCCAAGGGATACAGTACACCTGGAGTGATGCATCGGAATCTATAACTAGTGTCACAGGAATGGTTCAAAACATAGACAGTAAGAAGAGTCAGTCTTCTTGTACTTAATTCGGCATTGTGCCTTATGTATTTAATTCTGAAGCATTTTCTGTGTTTCATCGTCAATAAGAAGGTCAGAGGGATACAGTAAACCTGAAGTGAATCATCGGAATCTATAACAAGTGTCACAGGAAAGGTTCAAACATAGACAGTAAGAAGAGTCATTCTTCTTGTACTTAAGTCGGCATTGTGCATTTTGTATTTAATTCCGATGCAGTTTCTGTGTTTCATCGTCAATAAGAAGGTCCAAGGGATACAGTAAACCTGAAATGAAACATCGGAATATATAACTAGTGTCACAGGAATGGTTCAAAACATAGACGGTAGGAAAAGTCAGTCTACATGTACTTAAGTTGGCATTGTGCCTTTTGTTTTTAATTCCGATGCAATTTCTGTGTTTCACCGTCAATAAGAAGATCCAAGGGAAACAGTAAACCTGGAGTGAAGCATCGGAATCTATAACGAGTGTCACAGGAATGGTTCAAAACATAAAGATTTGGAAGATTCAGTCTTCTTGTACTTAAGTCGGAATTGTGGCTTTTGTATTTCATTCCGATGCAATTTCTGTGTTTCATCGTCCATAAGAAGGTCCGAGGGATACAGTAAACGTCAAGTGAAGCATCGGATAAAAAACTAGTGACACAGGAATGGTTCAAAACATAGTCAGTAAGAAGAGTCAGTCTTCTTGTACTTAAGTCGGCATTGTGCCTTTTTTATTTAATTCCGATGCAATTTCTGTGTTTCATCGTCAATAAGAAGGTCCAAGGGATACAGTAAACCTAGAGCGAAGCATCGGAATCTATAACTAGTGTCGCAGGAATGGTTCAAAGCATAGACAGTAAGAAGAGTCAGTCTTCTTGTACTTAATTCGGCATTGTGCCTTTTTTATTTAATTCCGACGCAAATTCTGTGATTCATCGTCTATAAGACGTCAGAGGGATACAGTAAATCTGAAGTGAAGCATCGGAATCTATAACTAGTGTCACAGGAATGGTTCAAAACATAGACAGTAAGAAGAGTTAGTCTTCTTGTACTTAAGTCGGCATTGTTCCATTTGTATTTAATTCCGATGAAATTTCTGTGTTTTATCGTCAATAAGAAGGTCTGAGGAATTCAGTAAACGTGAAGTGAAGCATCGGAATCTATAACTAGTGTCACAGGAATGATTCAAATCATAGTAAGTAAGAAGAGTCACAGTCTTCTTGTACTTAAGTCGGCATTGTGCCTTTTGTATTTAATTCCGATGGAATTTCTGTGTTTCATCGTCAATATGAAGGTCCAAGGGATACAGTAAACCTGGAGTGAAGCATCGGAATCTATAACTAGTGTCAAAGGAATGGTTCAAAACATAGACAGTATGATGAGTCAGTCTTCTTGTACATATGTCGGCATTGTGCCTTTTGTATTTAATTTCGATGCAATTTCTGTGTTTCAACGCCAATAAGAAGGTCCAAGGGATACAGTAAACCTGAAGTGAAGCATCAGAATCTATAGCTAGTGTCACACGAATAGTTCAAAACATAGACAGTAGGAAGAGTCTGTCTTCTTGCACTTAGGTCGGTATTGTGCCTTTTCTATTTAATTCCGATGCTATATCTGTGTTTCATCGTCAATAAGAAAGTCAGAGGGATACAGTTACCCGGAAGTGAAGCATCGGAATCTATAACTAGTGTCACAGGAATGGTTCAAAACATAGACAGTAGGATGAATCAGTCTTCTTGTACTTAAGTCGGCATTGTGCCTTTTCTATTTAATTCCGATGAAATTTCTGTGTTTCATCGTCAATAAGAAGGTCCAAGGGATACGGTGAACCTAAAGTGAAGCATCGGAATCTGTAACTAGTGTCACAGGAATGGTTCAAAGCATAGTCAGTAAGAAGAGCCAGTCTTCTTGTACTTAAGACGGCATTGTGCCTTTTGAGTTTAATTCCGATGCAATTTCTGTGTTTCATCGTCAATAAGAAGGTCCAAGGGAAACAGTAAACCTGGAGTAAAGCATCGGAATCTGTAACTAGTGTCACAGGAATGGTTCAAAGCATAGACAGTAAGAAGAGTCAGTCTTCTTGTACTTAAGTTGGCATTGTGCCTTTTGTATTTAATTCCAACGCAATTTCTGTGTTTCGTCGTCAATAAGAACGTCAGAGGGATACAGTAAATCTGAAGTGAAGCATCGGAATCTATAACTAGTATCACAGGAATGGTTCAAAACATAGACAGTAAGAAGAGTCAGTCTTCTTGTACTTAAGTCGGCATTGTGCCTTTTGTATTTAATTCCGATGTAATTTCTGTGTTTAATCGTCAACAAGAAAGTCAGAGGGATACAGTAAACCTGAGGTGAAGCATCGGAATCTATAACTAGTGTCACAGGAATGGTTCAAAACATAGTCAGTGAGAAGAGTCACAGTCTTCTTGTACTTAAGTCGGCATTGTGAATTTTGTATTTAATTCCGATCCAATTTCTGTGTTTCATCGTCAATGTAAAGGTCCAAGGGATACAGTAAACCTGGAGTGTAGCATCGGAATCTATAACTAGTGTCAAAGGAATGGTTCAAAACATTGACAGTAAGATGAGTCAGTCTTCATGTACTTAAGTCGCAATTGTGCCTTTTGTATTTAATTCCGATGCAATTTGTGTGTTTCATAGTCAATATGAAGGTCCAATGGATACGGTAAACCTGAAGTGAAGCATCGGAATCTATAACTAGTGTCACAGGAATGGTTCAAAACATAGAGAGTAGGCAGAGTCAGCCTTCTTGTACTTAAGTCGGCCCTGTGCTTTTTCTATTTCATACCGATGCGATTTCTGTGTCTCATCGTCAATATGAAGGTCAAAGGGATACAGTAGACCTGAAGTGAAGCATCGGAATCTATAACTAGTGTCACAGGAATGGTTCAAAACATAGACAGTAAGAAGCGTCAGTCTTTTTGTACTTAAGTCGGCTTTGTGCCATCTCTATTTAATTCCGGTGCAATTTCTGTGTTTCATCGTCAAAAAGAAGGGCCAAGGGATACAGTATACCTGCAGGGAAGGATCGGATTCTATAGCTAGTGTCACAGGAATGGTTCAAACATTGACAGTAAGATGAGTCAGTCTTCTTGTACTTAAGTCGGCATGGTGATTTTTGTACTTAATTCCTATGCAATTTCTGTGTTTCATCGCTAATAAGAAGGTCCAAGGGATACAGTAAACATGGAGTGAAGCATCAGAATCTATAACTAGTGTCACAGGAATGGTTCAAAACATAGTTCGTATGAAGAGTCAGTCTTCTTGTACTTAAGTGGTCATTGTGCCTTTTGTATTTAATTCCGATGCTATTTCTGTGTTTCATCGTCAATAAGAAGGTCCAAGGGATACAGTAAACCTGATGTGAAGCTTCGGAATCTATAACTAGTATCACAGGAATGGTTCAAAACATAGAGAGTAGGCAGAGTCAGCCTTCTTGTACTTAAGTCGGCCCTGTGCTTTTTCTATTTCATTCCGATGCGATTTCTGTGTCTCATCGTCAATATGAAGGTCAAAGGGATACAGTAGACCTGAAGTGAAGCATCGGAATCTATAACTAGTGTCACAGGAATGGTTCAAAACATAGTCGGTAAGAAGCGTCAGTCTTTTTGGACTTAAGTCGGCATTGTGCCATCTCTATTTAATTCCGGTGCAATTTCTGTGTTTCATCGTCAAAAAGAAGGGCCAAGGGATACAGTATACCTGCAGGGAAGCATCGGAATCTATAACTAGTGTCACAGGCATGGATCAATACATAGACAGTAGGAAGAGTCTGTCTTCTTGTACTTAAATCGGCATTGTGCCTATTGTTTTTAATTCCGTTGCAATTTCCGTGTTTCATCGTCAATAAGAAGGTCCAAGGGATACAGTAAACCTGGAGTGAAGCATCGGAATCTGTAACTAGTGTCACAGGCATGGTTCAATCCATAGACAGTAAGAAGAGTCTGTCTTCTTGTACTTAAGTCGGCATTGTGCTTTTTGTATTTAATTCCGATGCAATTTCTGTGTTTCATCGTCAATAAGAAGGTCCAAGGGATACAGTAAACCTGAAGTGAAGCATCAGAATCTATAACTAGTGTCACAGGAATGGTTCAAAACATAGTCAGTAAGAAGAGTCAGTCCTCATGTACTTAAGTCATCATTGTGCCTTTTCTTTTTAATTCTGATGCAATTTCTGTGATTCATTGTTAATTAGAGCGTCCAAGGGATATAGTACACCTGGAGTGATGCATCGGATTCTATAACTAGTGTCACAGGAATGGTTGAAAACATAGACAGTAAGAAGAGTCAGACTTCTTTTACTTAAATCGGCATTGTGCCTTTTGTATTTAATTCCGATGCAATTTAAGTGTTTCATCGTCAATAAGAAGGTCCAAGGGATACAGTAAACCTGGAGTGAAGCATCGTAGTCTATAACTAATGTCACAGGAATGGTTCAAAACATAGAGAGTAGGAAGAGTCAGTCTTCTTGTACTTATGTCTGCATTGTGCTGTTTCTATTTAATTCCGATGTAATTTCTGTGTTTAATCGTCAACAAGAAGGTCACAGGGATACAGTAAACCTCAAGTGAAGCATCGGAATCTATAACTAGTGTCACAGGAATGGTTCAAAGCATAGTCAGTAAGAAGAGCCAGTCTTCTTGTACTTAAGTCGGCATTGTGCCTTTTGTATTTAATTCCGATGCAATTTCTGTGTTTCATCGTCAATAAGAAGGTCCAAGGGATACAGTAAACCTGGAGTGAAGCATCGGAATCTGTAACTAGTGTCACAGGAATGGTTCAAAACATAGACAGGTCGAAGAGTTAGTTTTCTTGTACTTGAGACGGCATTGTGCATTTTGTATTTAATTCCGATGCAATTTCTGTGTTTCATCATCAATAAGAAGGGCAGAGGGATACAGTAAACCTGAAGTGAAGCATCGGAATCTATAACTAGTGTCACAGGAATGGTTCAAAACATAGACAGTAGGATGAATCAGTCTTCTTGTACATAAGTCGGCATTGTGCCTTTTCTATTTAATTCCGATGAAATTTCTGTGTTTCATCGTCAATAAGAAGTTCCAAGGGATACGGTGAACCTAAAGTGAAGCATCGGAATCTGTAACTAGTGTCACAGGAATGGTTCAAAGCATAGTCAGTAAGAAGAGCCAGTCTTCTTGTACTTAAGACGGCATTGTGCATTTTGAATTTAATTCCGATGCAATTTCTGTGTTTCATCGTCAATAAGAAGGTCCAAGGGGAACAGTAAACCTGGAGTGAAGCATCGGAATCTGTAACTAGTGTCACAGGAATGGTTCAAAGCATAGACAGTAAGAAGAGTCGGTCTTCTTCTACTTAAGTTGGCATTGTGCCTTTTGTATTTAATTCCAACGCAATTTCTGTGTTTCATCGTTAATAAGAACGTCCGAGGGATACAGTAAATCTGAAGTGAAGCAGCGGAATCTATAACTAGTGTCACAGGAATGGTTCAAAACATAGACAGTAAGAAGAGTCAGTCTTCTTGTACTTAAGTCGGCATTGTGCCTTTTGTATTTAATTCCGATGTAATTTCTGTGTTTAATCGTCAACAAGAAGGTCAGAGGGATACAGTAAACCTGAAGTGAAGCATCGGAATCTATAACTAGTGTCACAGGAATGGTTCAAAACATAGTCAGTGAGAAGAGTCACAGTCTTCTTGTACTTAAGTCGGCATTGTGAATTTTGTATTTATTTCCGATGCAATTTCTGTGTTTCATCGTCAATGTAAAGGTCCAAGGGATACAGTAAACCTGGAGTGAAGCATCGGAATCTATAACTAGTGTCAAAGGAATGGTTCAAAACATTGACAGTAAGATGAGTCAGTCTTCATGTACTTAAGTCGCAATTGTGCCTTTGTATTTAATTCCGATGCAATTTGTGTGTTTCATAGTCAATGTGAAGGTCCAATGGATACGGAAAACCTGAAGTGAAGCATCGGAATCTATAACTAGTGTCACAGGAATGGTTCAAAACATAGTCAGTAAGAAGCGTCAGTCTTTTTGTACTTAAGTCGGCATTGTGCCATCTCTATTTAATCCCGGTGCAATTTCTGTGTTTCATCGTCAAAAAGAAGGGCCAAGGGATACAGTATACCTGCAGGGAAGCATCGGATTCTATAACTAGTGTCACAGGAATGGTTCAAACATAGACAGTAAGATGAGTCAGTCTTCTTGTACTTAAGTCGGCATTGTGATTTTTGAACTTAATTCCTATGCAATTTCTGTGTTTCATCGCTAATAAGAAGATCCAAGGGATACAGTAAACCTGGAGTGAAGCATCAGAATCTATAACTAGTGTCACAGGAATGGTTCAAAACATAGTTCGTAAGAAGAGTCAGTGTTCTTGTACTTAAGAGGTCATTGTGCCTTTTGTATTTAATTCCGATGCTATTTCTGTGTTTCATCGTCAATAAGAAGGTCCAAGGGATACATTAAACCTGATGTGAAGCTTCGGAATCTATAACTAGTGTCACAGGAATGGTTCAAAACATAGAGAGTAGGCAGAGTCAGCCTTCTTGTACTTAAGTCGGCCCTGTGCTTTTTCTATTTCATTCCGATGCGATTTCTGTGTCTCATCGTCAATATGAAGGTCAAAGGGATACAGTAGACCTGAAGTGAAGCATCGGAATCTATAACTAGTGTCACAGGAATGGTTAAAAACATAGTCGGTAAGAAGCGTCAGTCTTTTTGGACTTAAGTCGGCATTGTGCCATCTCTATTTAATTCCGGTGCAATTTCTGTGTTTCATCGTCAAAAAGAAGGGCCAAGGGATACAGTATACCTGCAGGGAAGCATCGGAATCTAAAACTAGTGTCACAGGAATGGTTCAAATCATAGACAGTAAAATGAGTCACTCTTCTTGTACTTAAGTCGGCATTGTGCCTTTTGTATTTAATTCCTAAGCAATTATTGTGTTTCATCGCTAATAAGAAGGTCCAAGGGATACAGTAAACCTGAAGTGAAGCATCAGAATCTATAACTAGTGTCACAGGAATGGTTCAAAACATAGTTCGTAAGAAGAGTCAGTCTTCTTGTACTTAAGTGGTCATTGTGCCTTTTGTATTTAATTCCGATGCTATTTCTGTGTTTCATCGTCAATAAGAAGGTCCAAGGGATACAGTGAACCTGAAGTGAAGCATCGGAATCTATAACTAGTGTCACAGGCATGGATCAATACATAGACAGTAGGAAGAGTCTGTCTTCTTGTACTTAAATCGGCATTGTGCTTATTGTTTTTAATTCCGATGCAATTTCCGTGTTTCATCGTCAATAAGAAGGTCCAAGGGATACAGTAAACCTGGAGTGAAGCATCGGAATCTGTAACTAGTGTCACAGGCATGGTTCAATACATAGACAGTAAGAAGAGTCTGTCTTCTTGTACTTAAGTCGGCATTGTGCTTTTTGTATTTAATTCCGATGCAATTTCTGTGTTTCATCGTCAATAAGAAGGTTCAAGGAATACAGTAAACCTGAAGTGAAGCATCAGAATCTATAACTAGTGTAACAGGAATGGTTCAAAACATAGTCAGTAAGAAGAGTCAGTCTTCATGTACTTAAGTCATCATTGTGCCTTTTCTTTTTAATTCTGCTGCAATTTCTGTGATTCATTGTTAATAAGAGGGTCCAAGGGATACAGTACACCTGGAGTGATGCATCGGAATCTACAACTAGTGTCACAGGAATGGTTGAAAACATAGACAGTAAGAAGAGTCAGACTTCTTTTACTTAAATCGGCATTGTGCCTTTTGTATTTAATTCCGATGCAATTTCTGTGTTTCATCGTCAATAAGAAGGTCCAAGGGATACAGTAAACCTGGAGTGAAGCATCGTAGTCTATAACTAATGTCACAGGAATGGTTCAAAACATAGACAGTAAGAAGAGTCAGTCTTCTTGTACTTAATTCGGCATTATGCCTAATGTATTTAATTCTGAAGCAATTTCTGTGTCTCATCGTCAATAAGAAGGTCAGAGGGATACAGTAAAGCTGAAGTGAATCATCGGAATCTATAACTAGTGTCACAGGAAAGGTTCAAACATAGACAGTAAGAAGAGTCAGTCTTCTTGTACTTAACTCGGGATTGTGCTTTTTGTATTTCATTCCGATGCAATTTCTGTGTTTCATCGTCACTAAGAAGCTCAGTGGGATACAGTAATCCTCAAGTTAAGAATCGGAATCTATAACTAGTGCCACATGAATGGTTCAAAACATAGTCAGTAAGAAGAGTCAGTCTTCCTTTAGTTATGTCGGTATTGTGCCTTTTCTATTTAATTCCTATGCAATATCTGTGTTTCATCGTCAATAAGAAGGTCAGAGGGATACAGTAAACCTAAAGTGAAGCATCGGAATCTATAACTATCGTCACACGAATGGTTCAAAACATAGACAGTTGCAAGAGTCATTCATCTTGTACTTAAGTCGGCATTGTACCTTTTGTATGTAATTCCGATGCAGTTTCTGTGTTTCATCGTCAATAAGAAGGTCCAAGGGATACACTAAACCTGAAATGAAACATCGGAATCTATAACTAGTGTCACAGGAATGGTTCAAAACATAGACAGTAGGAAAAGTCAGTCTACATGTACTTAAGTTGGCATTGTGCCTTTTGTTTTTAATTCCGATGCAATTTCTGTGTTTCACCGTCAATAAGAAGGTCCAAGGGAAACAGTAAACCTGGAGTGAAGCATCCGAATCTATAACTAGTGTCACAGGAATGGTTCAAAACATAGAGATTTGGAAGATTCAGTCTTCTTGTACTTAAGTCGGAATTGTGGCTTTTGTATTTCATTCCGATGCAATTTCTGTGTTTCATCGTCCATAAGAAGGTCCGAGGGATACAGTAAACGTCAAGTGAAGCATCGGATTAAAAAACTAGTGACACAGGAATGGTTCAAAACATAGTCAGTAAGAAGAGTCAGTCTTCTTGTACTTAAGTCGGCATTGTGCCTTTTTTATTTAATTCCGATGCAATTTCTGTGTTTCATCGTCAATAAGAAGGTCCAAGGGATACAGTAAACCTAGAGCGAAGCATCGGAATCTATAACTAGTGTCGCAGGAATGGTTCAAAGCATAGACGGTAAGAAGAGTCAGTCTTCTTGTGCTTAATTCGGCATTGTGCCTTTTTTATTTAATTCCGACGCAAATTCTGTGTTTCATCGTCTATAAGAACGTCAGAGGGATACAGTAAATCTGAAGTGAAGCATCGGAATCTATAACTAGTGTCACAGGAATGGTTCAAAACATAGACAGTAAGAAGAGTCAGTCTTCTTGTACTTAAGTCGCAATTGTGCCCTTGTATTTAATTCCGATGCAATTTGTGTGTTTCATAGTCAATATGAAGGTCCAGTGGATACGGTAAACCTGAAGTGAAGCATCGGAATCTATAACTAGTGTCACAGGAATGGTTCAAAACATAGTCAGTAAGAAGCGTCAGTCTTTTTGTACTTAAGTCGGCATTGTGCCATCTCTATTTAATCCCGGTGCAATTTCTGTGTTTCATCGTCAAAAAGAAGGGCCAAGGGATACAGTATACCTGCAGGGAAGCATCGGATTCTATAACTAGTGTCACAGGAATGGTTCAAACATAGACAGTAAGATGAGTCAGTCTTCTTGTACTTAAGTCGGCATTGTGATTTTTGTACTTAATTCCTATGCAATTTCTGTGTTTCATCGCTAATAAGAAGATCCAAGGGATACAGTAAACCTGGAGTGAAGCATCAGAATCTATAACTAGTGTCACAGGAATGGTTCAAAACATAGTTCGTAAGAAGAGTCAGTCTTCTTGTACTTAAGTGGTCATTGTGCCTTTTGTATTTAATTCCGATGCTATTTCTGTGTTTCATCGTCAATAAGAAGGTCCAAGGGATACATTAAACCTGATGTGAAGCTTCGGAATCTATAACTAGTGTCACAGGAATGGTTCAAAACATAGAGAGTAGGCAGAGTCAGCCTTCTTGTACTTAAGTCGGCCCTGTGCTTTTTCTATTTCGTTCCGATGCGATTTCTGTGTCTCATCGTCAATATGAAGGTCAAAGGGATACAGTAGACCTGAAGTGAAGCATCGGAATCTATAACTAGTGTCACAGGAATGGTTCAAAACATAGTCGGTAAGAAGCGTCAGTCTTTTTGGACTTAAGTCGGCATTGTGCCATCTCTATTTAATTCCGGTGCAATTTCTGTGTTTCATCGTCAAAAAGAAGGGCCAAGGGATACAGTATACCTGCAGGGAAGCATCGGAATCTATAACTAGTGTCGCAGGAATGGTTCAAAGCATAGACGGTAAGAAGAGTCAGTCTTCTTGTGCTTAATTCGGCATTGTGCCTTTTTTATTTAATTCCGACGCAAATTCTGTGTTTCATCGTCTATAAGAACGTCAGAGGGATACAGTAAATCTGAAGTGAAGCATCGGAATCTATAACTAGTGTCACAGGAATGGTTCAAAACATAGACAGTAAGAAGAGTCAGTCTTCTTGTACTTAAGTCGGCATTGTTCCATTTGTATTTAATTCCGATGAAATTTCTGTGTTTTATCGTCAATAAGAAGGTCAGAGGAATTCAGTAAACGTGAAGTGAAGCATCGGAATCTATAACTAGTGTCACAGGAATGATTCAAAACATAGTCAGTAAGAAGAGTCACAGTCTTCTTGTACTTAAGTCGGCATTGTGGCTTTTGTATTTAATTCCGATGCAATTTCTGTGTTTCATCGTCAATATGAAGGTCCAAGGGATACAGTAAACCTGGAGTGAAGCATCGGAATCTATAACTAGTGTCAAAGGAATGGTTCAAAACATAGACAGTAAGATGAGTCAGTCTTCTTGTACTTATGTCGGCATTGTGCCTTTTGTATTTAAATTCGATGCAATTTCTGTGTTTCAACGCCAATAAGAAGGTCCAAGGGATACAGTAAACCTGAAGTGAAGCATCAGAATCTATAACTAGTGTCACAGGAATGGTTCAAAATATAGACAGTAAGATGAGTCAGTCTTCATGTACTTAAGTCGCAATTGTGCCTTTTGTATTAAATTCCGACGCAATTTGTGTGTTTCATCGTCAATAAGAAGGTCCAAGGGATACAGTAAACCTGAAGTGAAGCATCGGAATCTATAACTAGTGTCACAGGAATAGTTCAAAACATAGACAGTAGGAAGAGTCTGTCTTCTTGCACATAGGTCGGTATTGTGCCTTTTCTATTTAATTCCGATGCTATATCTGTGTTTCATCGTCAATAAGAAAGTCAGAGGGATACAGTAAACCGGAAGTGAAGCATCTGAATCTATAACTTGTGTCACAGGAATGGTTCAAAACATAGAGAATTGGAAGATTCAGTCTTCTTGTACTTAAGTCGGCATTGTGCCTTTTGTATTTCATTCCGATGTAATTTCTGTGTTTCATCGTCCATAAGAAGGTCCGAGGCATACAGTAGACCTCAAGTGAAGCATCGGAATAAAAAACTAGTGTCACAGGAATGGTTCAAAGCATAGAGAGTTGGAGGAGTCAGTTTTCTTGTACTTAAGTCGGCATTGTTCTTTTTCAATTTCATTCCAATGCGACTTCTGTGTCTCTTCGTCAATAGGAAGGTCTAGGGGATACAGTAAACCTGAAGTGAAGCATCGGAATCTATAACTAGTGTCACAGGAATGGTTCAAAACATAGTCAGTAAGAAGCGTCAGTCTCTTTATACTTAAGTCGGCATTGTGCCTTTTCTATTTAATTCCGATGCAATTTCTGTGTTTCATCGTCAAAAAGAAGGGCCAAGGGATACAGTAAACCTGCAGGGAAGCATCGGAATCTATAACTAGTGTCACAGGAATGGATCAAATCATAGACAGGAAGATGAGTCAGGCTTCTTGTACTTAAATCGGCATTGTGCCTTTTATATTTGATTCCTATGCAATTTCTGTGTTTCATAGCTTATAAGAAGGTCCAAGGGATACAGTAAACCTGGAGTGAGGCATCAGAATCTGTAACTAGTGTCACAGGAATGGTTCAAAATATAGTCAGGAAGAAGAGCCAGTCTTCTTGTACTTAAGTGGGCATTGTGCCTTTTGTATTTAATTCCGATGCAATTTCTGTGTTTCATCGTCAATAAGATGGTCCAAGGGATACAATAAACCTGAAGTGAAGCATCGAAATCTATAACTAGTATCACAGAAATGGTTCAAAACATAGACAGAAAGCAGAGTCAGTCTTCTTGTACTTAAGTCGACATTGTGCCTTTTGTATTTAATTCCGATGCAATTTCTGTGCTTCATCGTCAATGAGAAGGGCAGAGGGATACAGTAAACCTGAAGTGAAGCATCGGAATCTATAACTAGTGTCACAGGAATGGTTCAAAACATAGACAGTAGGAAGAATCAGTCTTCTTATACTTAAGTCGGCATTGTGCCTTTTCTATCTAATTCCGATGCAATTTCTGTGTTTCATCGTCAATAAGAATGTCCAAGGGATACGGTGAACCAAAAGTGAAGCATCGGAATCTGTAACTAGTGTCACAGGAATGGTTCAAAGCATAGTCAGCAAGAAGAGCCAGTCTTCTTGTACTTAAGACGGCATTGTGCCTTTTGAATTTAATTCCGATGCAATTTCTGTGTTTCATCGTCAATAAGAAGGTCCAAGGGAAACAGTAAACCTGGAGTGAAGCATCGGAATCTGTAACTAGTGTCACAGGAATGGTTCAAAGCATAGACAGAAAGAAGAGTCAGTCTTCTTGTACTTAAGTTGGCATTGTGCCTTTTGTATTTAATTCCGACGCAATTTCTGTGTTTCATCGTCAATAAGAACGTCAGAGGGATACAGTAAATCTGAAGTGAAGCATCGGAATCTATAACTAGTGTCACAGGAATGGTTCAAAACATCGTCAGTGAGAAGAGTCACAGTCTTCTTGTACTTAAGTCGGCATTGTGCCTTTTGTATTTAATTCCGATGCAATTTGTGTGTTTCATAGTCAATATGAAGGTCCAATGTATACGGTAAACCTGAAGTGAAACATCGGAATCTATAACTAGTGTCACAGGAATGGTTCAAAACATAGTTCGTAAGAAGAGCCAGTCTACTTGTACTTAAGTCGTCATTGTGCTTTTGTATTTAATTCCGATGCAATTTCTGTGTTTCATCGTCAATAAGAAGGTCCAAGGGTTACAGTAAACCTGGAGTGAAGCATCAGAATCTATAACTAGTGTCACAGGAATGGTTCAAAACATACTTCGTAAGAAGAGTCAGTCTTCTTGTACTTAAGTGGTCATTGTGCCTTTTGTATTTAATTCCGATGCTATTTCTGTGTTTCATCGTCAATAAGAAGGTCCAAGGGATACAGTAAACCTGATGTGAAGCTTCGGAATCTATAACTAGTGTCACAGGAATGGTTCAAAACATAGAGTGTAGGCAGAGTCAGCCTTCTTGTACTTAAGTCGGCCATGTGCTTTTTCTATTTCATTCCGATGCGATTTCTGTGTCTCATCGTCAATATGAATTTCAAAGGGATACAGTAGACCTGAAGTGAAGCATCGGAATCTATAACTAGTGTCACAGGAATGGTTCAAAACATAGTCGGTAAGAAGCGTCAGTGTTTTTGGACTTAAGTCGGCATTGTGCCATCTCTATTTAATTCCGGTGCAATTTCTGTGTTTCATCGTCCAAAAGAAGAGCCAAGGGATACAGTATACCTGCAGGGAAGCATCGGAATCTATAACTAGTGTCACATTAATGGTTCAAAACATAGACAGTAAAATGAGTCAGTCTTCTTGTACTTAAGTCGGCATTGTGCCTTTTGTATTTAATTCCTAAGCAATTATTGTGTTTCATCGCTAATAAGAAGGTCCAAGGGATACAGTAAACCTGAAGTGAAGCATCAGAATCTATAACTAGTGTCACAGGAATGGTTCAAAACATAGTTCGTAAGAAGAGCCAGTCTACTTGTACTTAAGTCGTCATTGTGCCTTTTGTATTTAATTCCGATGCAATTTCTGTGTTTCATCGTCAATAAGAAGGTCCAAGGGTAACAGTAAACCTGGAGTGAAGCATCGAAATCTATAACAAGTATCACAAGAAATGGTTCAAATCATAGACAGAAAGCAGAGTCAGTCTTCTTGTAGTTAAGTCGGCATTGTGCCTTTTGTTTTTAATTCCGATGCAATTTCTGTGTCTCATCGTCAATAGGAAGGTCCATGGGATACAGTAAACCTGAAGTGAAGCATCGTAATTTACAACTAGTGTCACAGGAATGGTTCAAATCAAAGACAGTAGGAAGAATGAGTCTTCTTGTACTTAAGTCGGCATTGTGCCTTTTTTATTTAATTCAGATGCAATTTCCCTGTTTCATCGTCAATAAGAAGTTCCAAGGGATACAGTAAACCTAGAGTGAAGCATCGGAATCCATAACTAGTGTCGCAGGAATGTTTCAAAACATAGACAGTAAGAAGAGTCAGTCTTCTTGTACTTAATTCGGCATTATGCCTTTTGTATTTAATTCCGACGCAATTTCTGTGTTTCATCGTCAATAAGAACGTCAGAGGGAAACAGTAAATCTGAAGTGAAGCATCGGAATCTGTAACTATTGTCACAGGAATGGTACAAAACATAGACAGTAAGAAGAGTCAGTCTTCTTGTACTTAAGTCAGCATTGTGCCTTTTGTATTTATTTCCGATGTAATTTCTGTGTTTTATCGTCAGTAAGAAGGTCAAAGGGATACAGTAAACCTGAAGTGAAGCATCGGAAACTATAACTAGTGTCACAGGAATGGTTCAAAACACAGTCAGTAAGAAGAGTCAATGTTCTTGTACTTAAATCGGCATTGTGCTTTTGTATTTAATTCCGATGGAATTTCTGTGTTTCATCGTCATTATGAAGGTCCAAGGGATACAGTAAACCTGGAGTGAAGCATCGGAATCCAAAACTAGTGTCACAGGAATGGTTCAAAGCATAGACAGTAAGATGAGTCAGTCTTCTTGTACTTAAGTCAGCATTGTGCCTTTTGTATTTAATTCCAATGCAATTTCTGTGTTCCATCGTCAATAAGAAGGTCCAAGGGATACAGTAAACCTGAAGTGAAGCATCGGAATCAATATCTAGTGTCACAGAAATGGTTCAAAACATAGACAGTGGGAAGAGTCAGTCTCCTTGTACTTAAGTCGGTATTGTGCCTTTTCTGTTTAATACCGATGCAATTTCTGTGTTTCATCGTCAATAAGAAAGTCAGAGGGATACAGTAAACCTGAAATGAAGCATCGGAGTCTATAACTAGTGTCGCAGGAATGGTTCAAAACATAGACAGTAAGAAGAGTCAGTCTTCTTGTACGTAATTCGGCATTGTGCCTTTTGTATTTAATTCCGACGCAATTTCTGTGTTTCATCGTCAATGTAAAGGTCCAAGGGATACAGTAAACCTGGAGTGAAGCATCGGAATCTATAACTAGTGTCAAAGGAATGGTTCAAAACATAGACAGTAAGATGAGTCAGTCTCCTTGTACTTAAGTCGGCATTGTGCCTTTTGTATTTAATTTCGATGCAATTTCTGTGTTTCAACGCCAATAAGAAGGTCCAAGGGATACAGTAAACCTGAAGTGAAGCATCAGCATCCATAACTAGTGTCACAGGAATGGTTCAAAACATAGACAGTAGGAAGAATCAGTTTTCTTGTACGTAGGTCGGTATTGTGCCTTTTCTATTTAATTTCGATTCTATTTCTGTGTTTCATCGTCAATAAGAAAGTCAGGGGGATACAGGAAACCTGAAGTGAAGCATCTGAATCTATAACTAGTGTAACAGGAATGGTTCAAAACATAGAGAGTTGGAAGGGTCAGTCTTCTTGTACTTAAGTCGTCATTGTGCCTTTTGTATTTCATTCCGATGCAATTTCTGTGTTTCATCGTCCATAAGAAGGTCCGAGGGATACAGTAAACCGAAAGTGAAGCATCGGAATAAATACTAGAGTCACAGGAATGGTTCAAAACATAGAGACTTGGAAGAGTCAGCCTTCTTGTACTTAAGTCGGCATTGTGCTTTTTCTATTTCATTCCGATGCGATTTCTGTGTCTCATCGTCAATATGAAGATCTAAGGGATACAGTAAACCTGAAGTGAAGCATCGGAATCTATAACTAGTGTCACAGGAATGGTTCAAAACATAGTCAGTAAGAAGCGTCAGTCTTTTTGTACTTAAGTCGGCATTGTGCCTTTTCTATTTAATTCCGATGCAATTTCTGTGTTTCATCGACAAAAAGAAGGGCCAAGGGATACAGTATACCTGCAGGGAAGCATCGGAATCTATGACTAGTGTCACAGGATGGTTCAAAACATAGACAGTAAGATGAGTCAGTCTTCTTGTACTTAAGTCGGCATTGTGCCTTTTGTATTTAATTCCTATGCAATTTCTGTGTTTCATCGCTAATAAGACTGTCCAAGGGATACAGTAAACCTGAAGAGAAGCATCAGAATCTATAACTAGTGTCACAGAAATGGTTCAAAACATAGTCCGTAAGAAGAGTCAGTCTTCTTGTACTTAAGTGGTCATTGTGCCTATTGTATTTAATTCCGATGCAATTTCTGTGTTTCATCGTCAATAAGAAGGTCCAAGGGATACAATAAACCTCAAGTGAAGCATCGGAATCTATAACTAGTATCACAAGAAATGGTTCAAAAACATAGACAGAAAGCAGAGTCAGTCTTCTTGTAGTTAAGTCGGCATTGTGCCTTTTGTATTTAATTCCGATGCAATTTCTGTGTTTCATCGTCATTAAGAAGGGCAGAGTTATACAGTAAACCTGAAGTGAAGCATCGTAATTTATAACTAGTGTCACAGGAATGGTTCAAATCAAAGACAGTAGGAAGAATCAGTCTTCTTGTACTTAGGTCGGCATTGTGCCGTTTTTATTTAATTCCGATGCAATTTCCGTGTTTCTTCGTCAATAAGAAGGTCCAAGGGATACATTAAACCTAGAGTGAAGCATCGGAATCGATAACTAGTGTCGCAGGAATGTTTCAAAACATAGACAGTAAGAAGAGTCCGTCTTCTTGTACTTAATTCGGCATTGTGCCTTTTGTATTTAATTCCGACGCAATTTCTGTGTTTCATCGTCAATAAGAACGTCAGAGGGATACAGTAAATCTGAAGTGAAGCGTCGGAATCTGTAACTATTTTCACAGGGATGGTACAAAGCATAGACAGTAAGAAGAGTCAGTCTTCTTGTACTTAAGTCAGCATTGTGCCTTTTGTATTTATTTCCTATGTAATTTCTGTGTTTTATCGTCAGTAAGAAGGTCCAAGGGATACAGTAAACCTGAAGCGAAGCATCGGAAACTATGACTAGTGTCCCAGGAATGGTTCAAAGCATAGACAGTAAGATGAGTCAGTCTTCTTGTACTTAAGTCAGCATTGTGCCTTTTGTATTTAATTCCAATTCAATTTCTGTGTTCCATCTTCAATAAGAAGGTCCAAGGGATACAGTATACCTGAAGTGAAGCATCGGAATCTATATCTAGTGTCACAAGAATGGTTCAAAACATAGATAGTGGGAAGAGTCAGTCTCCTTGTACTTAAGTCGGTATTGTGCCTTTTCTGTTTAATACCGATGCAATTTCTGTGTTTCATCGTCAATGAGAAAGTACGAGGGATACAGTAAACCTGAAATGAAGCATCGGAATCTATAACTAGTGCCACAGGAATGGTTCAAAGCATAGAGAGCTGGAAGAGTCAGTGTTCTTGTACTTAAGTCGGCATTGTGCTTTTGTATTTCATTCCGATGCAATTTCTGTGTTTCATCGTCCATAAGATGGTCAGAGGGATACAGTAAACCTCAAGTGAAGCATCGGAATAAAATACTAGTGTCACAGGAATGGTTCAAAACATAGAGAGTAGGAAAAGTCAGTCTTCTTGTACTTAAGTCGGCATTGTGCTTTTTCTATTTAATTCCGATGCAATTTCTGTGTTTCATCGTCAATAAGAAGGTCCAACGGATACAGTAAACCTAGAGTGAAGCATCGGAATCTATAACTAGTGACACAGGAGTGGTTCAAAGCATAGACAGTAAGAAGAGTCAGTCTTATTGTATTTAAATCGGCATTGTGCCTTTTTTATTTAATTCCGATGCAATTTCTGTGGTTCACCGTCAATAAGAAGGTCCAAGGGATACAGTAAACCTAGAGTGAAGCATCGGAATCTATAACTAGTGACACAGGAATGGTTCAAAACATAGACAGAAAGAAGAGTCAGTCTTCTTGTACTTAACTCGGCATTGTGCCTTTTGCATTTAATTCCGACGCAATTTCTGTGTTTCATCGTCAATAAGAACGTCAGAGAGATACAATAAATCTGAAGTGAAGCATCGGAATCTATAACTAGTGTCACAGGAATGGTTTAAAGCATAGACAGTAAGAAGAGTCAGTCTTCTTGTACTTAAGTCGGCATTGTGCCTTTTGTATTCAATTCCGATGTAATATCTGTGTTTCATCGTCAATATGAAGGTCCAAGGGATACAGTAAACCTGGAGTGAAGCATCGGAATCTATAACTAGTTTCACAGGAATGGTTCAAAGCATGGACAGGAATATGAGTCAGTCTTCTTGTACTTAAGTCGGCATTGTGCCTTTTATATTCAATTCCCATGCAATTTCTGTGTTTCATCGCCAATAAGAAGGTCCAAGGGATACAGTAAACCTGAAGTGAAGCATCAGAATCTATAACTAGTGTCACGGGAATGGTTCAAAACATAGTAAGAGGAGTCAGTCTTCCTGTACTTAAGTCGGCCTTGTGCCTTTTGTATTTAATTCCGATGCAATTTCTGTGTTTTATCGTCAATAAGAAGGTCCAAGGGATACAGTAAACCTGGAGTGAAGCATCGGAATCTATAACTAGTTTCACAGGAATGGTTTAAAACATAGACAGTAATATGAGTCAGTCTTCTTGTACTTAAGTCGGCATTGTGCCTTTTGTATTTAATTCCGATGCAATTTCTGTGTTTCATCGCCAATAAGAAGGTCCAAGTGATACAGTAAACCTGAAGTGAAGCATCAGAATCTATAACTAGTGTCACATAAATAGTTCAAAACATAGTAAGAGGAGTCAGTCTTCTTGTACTTAAGTCGGCCTTGTGCCTTTTGTATTTAATTCCAATGCAATTTCTGTGTTTCACCGTCAATAAGAAGGTCCAAGGGATACAGTAAACCTGAAGTGAAGCATCGAAACCTATAACTAGTGTCACAGGAATGGTTCAAACATAGACAGAAGAAGAGTCAGTCCTCTTGTACTTAACTCGGCATTGTGCCTTTTGTATTTAATTCCGACGCATTTTCTGTGTTTCATCGTCAATATGAAGGTCCAAGGGATACAATAAATCTGAAGTGAAGCATCGGAATCGATAACTAGTGTCACAGGAATGGTTCAAAGCATAGTCAGTAAGAAGAGCCAGACTTCTTGTACTTAATTTGGCATTGTGCCTTTTGTATTTAATTCCGATGCAATTTCTGTGTTTCATCGTCAATAAGAAGGTCCAAGGGATACAGTAAACCTGGAGTGAAGCATCGGAATCTGTAACTAGTGTCACAGGAATGGTTCAAAACATAGACAGTAAGAAGAGTCAGTCTTCTTGTACTTAAGTCGGCATCGTGCCTTTTTTATTTAATTCCGATGCAATTTCTGTGTTTCATCGTCAATATGAAGGTCCAAGGGATACAGTAAACCTGGAGTGAAGCATCGGAATATATAACTAGTGTCGTAGGAATGGTTGAAAACATAGACAGATAGATGAGTCAGTCTTCTTTTACTTTAGTCGGCATTGTGACATTTGTATTTAATTCCGATGCAATTTCTGTGTTTCATCGTCAATAAGAACGTCCAAGGGATGCAGTAAACCTGAAGAGAAGCATCGGAATCTATGACTAGTGTCACAGGAATGGTTCAAAACATAGACAGTAAAAAGAGTCAATCTTCTTGTACTTAAGTCGGTATTGGCCCTGTTCTATTTAATTCCGATGCAATTTCTGTGTTTCATCGTCAATAAGAAAGTCAGAGGGATACAGTAAACCTAAAGTAAAGCATCGGAATCTATAACTAGTGTCACAGGAATGGTTCAAAACATTGAGAGTTGGAAGAGTCAGTCTTCTTGTACTTAAGTCGGCATTGTGCCTTTTGTATTTCATTCCGATGCAATTTCTGTGTTTCATCGTCCATATTAAGGTTCGAGGGATACATTAAACCTCAAGTGAAGCATCGGAAAAAAAAACTAGTGTCACAGGAATGGTTCAAAGCATAGAGAGTAGGAAGAGTCAGTCTTCTTGTACTTAAGTCGGCATTGTGCCTTTTGTATTTAATTCCGATGCAATTTCCTTGTTTGAACGCCAATAAGAAGGGCAGAGGGATACAGTAAACCTAAAGTGAAGCATCGGAATCTACAACTAGTGTCACAAGAATGGTTCAAAACATAGACAGTGTGAAGAGTCAGTCTTCTTGTACTTAAGTCGGCATTGTGTCCCTTCTATTTAATTCCGATGAAATTTCTGTGTTTCATCGTCAATAAGAAGGTCCAAGGGATACAGTGAACCTGAAGTGAAGCATCGGAAACTATAACTAGTGTCACAGGAATGGTTCAAAGCATAGTCAGTAAGAAGAGCCAGTCTTCTAGTACTTAAGTCGGCATTGTGCCTTTTGTATTTAATTCCGATGCAATTTCTGTGTATCATCGTCAATAAGAAGGTCCAAGGGATACAGTAAACGTGGAGTGAAGCATTTGAATCTGTAACTAGTGTCACAGGAATGGTCAAAACTTAGAGAGTAGGAAGAGTCAGTCTCCTTGTACTTAAGTCGGCATTGTGCGTTTTCTATTTAATTCCGATGCGATTTCTGTGTCTCATCGTCAATAGGAAGGTCCAAGAGATACAGTAAACCTGAAGTGAGGCATCGGAATCTATAACTAGTGTCACAGGAAGGGTTCAAACCATAGTTAGTAAGAAATGTCAGTCTTCTTATACTTAAGTCGGCATTGTGCCATTTCTATTTAATTCCGTTGCAATTTCTGTGTTTCATCGTCAATAAGAAGGTCCAATCGATACAGTAAACCTGCAGGGAAGCATCGGAATCTATAACTAGTGTCACAGGAATGGTTCAAAACATAGATAGTAGGATGAGTCAGTCTTCTTGTACTTAAGTCGGCATTGTGCCTTTTGTATTTAATTCCGATGCAATTTCAGTGTTTCATCGCCAATAAGAATGTCCAAGGGATACAGTAAACCTGAAGTGAAGCATCAGAATCTATAACTAGTGTCACAGGAATGGTTCAAAACATAGTCAGTAAGAAGTGTCAGTCTTCTTGTACTTAAGTCGGCATTGTGCCTAATGTATTTAATTCCGATGCACTTTCTGTGTTTTATCGTCAATAAGAAGGTCCAAGGGATACAGTAAACCTGAAGTGAAGCATCGAAATCTATAACTAGTATCACAGATATGGTTCAAAACATAGACAGTAAGAAGAGTCAGTCTTCTTGGACTTAAGTCGGCATTGTGCCTTTTGTATTTAATTCCGATGTAATTTCTGCGTTTTATCGTGAATAAGAAGACCAGAGGGATACAGTAAAACTTAAGTGAAGCATCGGAATCTATAACTAGTGTCACAGGATTGGTTCAAGGCATAGTCAGTAAGAAGAGTCAGTCTTCTTGTACTTAGGTCGGCATTGTGCTTTTTGTATTTAATTCCGATGCAATTTCTGTGTTTCATCGTCAATATGAAGGACCAAGGGATAAAGTAAACTTTGAGTGAAGCATCGGAATCTATAACTAGTGTCACAGGAATGGTTTAAAACATAGACAGTAAGATGAGTCAGTCTTCTTGTACTTAAGTCGGCATTGTTTATTTTGTATTTTATTCCGATGCAATTTCTGTGTTTCATCGTCAATAAGAAGGTCCAAGGGATACAGTAAACCTGTATTGAAGCATCAGAATTTATTACTAGTGTCACAGGAATGGTTCAAAACACAGTAGGTAAGAAGAATCAGTCTTCTTGTACTTAAGTCGGCATTGTGCCTTTTGTATTTAATTCCGATGTAATTTCTGTGTTTCACCGTCAATAAGAAGTTCCAAGGGGTACAGTAAACCTGAAGTGAAGCATCGAAGCCTATACCTAGTGTCACTGAAATAGTTCACAACGTAGACAGTAAGCAGAGTCAGTCTTCTTGTACTTAAGTCGGCATTGTGCCTTTTGTATTTAATTCCGATGCAACAGGAATGGTTCAAATCATAGACAGTAAGAAGAGTCAGTCTTCTTGTACTTATGTCGGCATTGTGCCTTTTTTGTTTTATTCTGATGCAATTTCTGTGTTTCATCGTCAATAAGAAGGTCCAAGGGATACTGTAAAACTAGAGTGAAGCATCGGAATCTATAACTAGTGTCACAGGAATGGTTCAAAGCGTAGACAGTAAGAAGAGTAAGTTTTCTTGTACTTAATTCGGCATTGTGCCTTATGTATTTATTTCCGACTCAATTTCTGTGTTTCTTCGTCAATAAAAACGTCAGAGGGTACAGTAAATCTGAAGTGAAGCATCGGAATCTATAACTAGTATCACAGGAATGGTTCAAAAAATAGACAGTAAGAAGAGTCAGTCTTCTTGTACTTAAGTCGGCATTGTGCCTTTTGTATTTAATTCCGATGCATTTTCTGTGTTTCATCGTCAATATGTAGGTCCAAGGGATACAGTAAACCTGGAGTGAAGCATCGGAATCTGTAACTAGTGTCACAGGAATGGTTCAAATCATAGACAGTAAGAAGAGTCAGTCTTCTTGTACTTACGTCGGCATTATGCCATTTGTATTTAATTCCCATGTAATTTCTGTGTTTTATCGTCAATAAGAAGGTCAGAGGGATACAGTAAACCTGATGTGAAGCATCGGAATCTATAACTAGTGTCACAGGAATGGTTCAAAACATAGTCAGTAAGAAGAGTCAGTCTTCTTGTACTTAAGTCGGCATTGTGCCTTTTGTATTTAATTCCGATGCTTTTTCTGTGTTTCATCGTCAATATGTAGGTCCAAGGGATACAGTAAACCTGGAGTGAAGCATCGGAATCTGTAACTAGTGTCACAGGAATGGTTCAAAACATAGACAGTAAGAAGAGTCAGTCTTCTTGTACTTACGCCGGCATTGTGCCTTTTTTATTTAATTCCGATGCAATTTCTGTGTTTCATCGTCAATATGAAGGTCCAAGGGATACAGTAAACCTGGAGTGAAGCATCGGAATCTATAACTAGTGTCGTAAGAATGGTTCAAAGCATAGACTGTTAGATGAGTCAGTCCTCTTTTACTTTAGTCGGCATTGTGACTTTTGTATTTAATTCCGATGCAATTTCTGTGTTTCATCGTCAATAAGAACGTCCAAGGGATACAGTAAACCTGAAGTGAGGCATCGGAATCTATGACTAGTGTCACAGGAATGGTTCAAAACATAGACAGTAGGAAGAATCAATCTTCTTGTACTTAAGTCGGTATTGGGCCTTTTCTATTTAATTCCGATGCAATTTCTGTGTTTCATCGTTAATAAGAAAGTCAGAGGGATACACTAAACCTGAAGTGAAGCATCGGAATCTATAACTAGTGTCACAGGAATGATTCAAAACATTGAGAGTTGGAAGAGTCAGTCTTCTTGTACTTAAGTCGGCATTGTGCCTTTTTTATTTAATTCCGATGCAATTTCTGTGTTTCATCGTCAATAAGAAGGTCCAAGGGATACAGTAAACCTGCAGGGTAGCATCGGAATCTGTAACTAGTGTCACAGGAATGGTCAAAACTTAGAGAGTAGGAAGAGTCAGTCTCCTTGTACTTAAGTCGGCATTGTGCGTTTTCTATTTAATTCCGATGCGATTTCTGTGTCTCATCGTCAATAGGAAGGTCCAAGGGATACAGTAAACCTGAAGTGAGGCATCGGAATCTATAACTAGTGTCACAGGAAGGGTTCAAACCATAGTTAGTAAGAAATGTCAGTCTTCTTATACTTAAGTCGGCATTGTGCCATTTCTATTTAATTCCGTTGCAATTTCTGTGTTTCATCGTCAATAAGAAGGTCCAATCGATACAGTAAACCTGCAGGGAAGCATCGGAATCTATAACTAGTGTCACAGGAATGGTTCAAAACATAGATAGTAGGATGAGTCAGTCTTCTTGTACTTAAGTCGGCATTGTGCCTAATGTATTTAATTCCGATGCACTTTCTGTGTTTTATCGTCAATAAGAAGGTCCAAGGGATACAGTAAACCTGAAGTGAAGCATCGAAATCTATAACTAGTATCACAGATATGGTTCAAAACATAGACAGTAAGAAGAGTCAGTCTTCTTGGACTTAAGTCGGCATTGTGCCTTTTGTATTTAATTCCGATGTAATTTCTGCGTTTTATCGTGAATAAGAAGACCAGAGGGATACAGTAAAACTTAAGTGAAGCATCGGAATCTATAACTAGTGTCACAGGATTGGTTCAAGGCATAGTCAGTAAGAAGAGTCAGTCTTCTTGTACTTAGGTCGGCATTGTGCTTTTTGTATTTAATTCCGATGCAATTTCTGTGTTTCATCGTCAATATGAAGGACCAAGGGATAAAGTAAACTTTGAGTGAAGCATCGGAATCTATAACTAGTGTCACAGGAATGGTTTAAAACATAGACAGTAAGATGAGTCAGTCTTCTTGTACTTAAGTCGGCATTGTTTATTTTGTATTTCATTCCGATGCAATTTCTGTGTTTCATCGTCAATAAGAAGGTCCAAGGGATACAGTAAACCTGTATTGAAGCATCAGAATTTATTACTAGTGTCACAGGAATGGTTCAAAACACAGTAGGTAAGAAGAATCAGTCTTCTTGTACTTAAGTCGGCATTGTGCCTTTTGTATTTAATTCCGATGTAATTTCTGTGTTTCACCGTCAATAAGAAGTTCCAAGGGATACAGTAAACCTGAAGTGAAGCATCGAAGCCTATACCTAGTGTCACTGAAATAGTTCACAACATAGACAGTAAGCAGAGTCAGTCTTCTTGTACTTAAGTCGGCATTGTGCCTTTTGTATTTAATTCCGATGCAACAGGAATGGTTCAAATCATAGACAGTAAGAAGAGTCAGTCTTCTTGTACTTATGTCGGCATTGTGCCTTTTTTGTTTTATTCTGATGCAATTTCTGTGTTTCATCGTCAATAAGAAGGTCCAAGGGATACTGTAAAACTAGAGTGAAGCATCGGAATCTATAACTAGTGTCACAGGAATGGTTCAAAGCGTAGACAGTAAGAAGAGTAAGTTTTCTTGTACTTAATTCGGCATTGTGCCTTATGTATTTATTTCCGACTCAATTTCTGTGTTTCTTCGTCAATAAAAACGTCAGAGGGTACAGTAAATCTGAAGTGAAGCATCGGAATCTATAACTAGTATCACAGGAATGGTTCAAAAAATAGACAGTAAGAAGAGTCAGTCTTCTTGTACTTAAGTCGGCATTGTGCCTTTTGTATTTAATTCCGATGCATTTTCTGTGTTTCATCGTCAATATGTAGGTCCAAGGGATACAGTAAACCTGGAGTGAAGCATCGGAATCTGTAACTAGTGTCACAGGAATGGTTCAAATCATAGACAGTAAGAAGAGTCAGTCTTCTTGTACTTACGTCGGCATTATGCCATTTGTATTTAATTCCCATGTAATTTCTGTGTTTTATCGTCAATAAGAAGGTCAGAGGGATACAGTAAACCTGATGTGAAGCATCGGAATCTATAACTAGTGTCACAGGAATGGTTCAAAACATAGTCAGTAAGAAGAGTCAGTCTTCTTGTACTTAAGTCGGCATTGTGCCTTTTGTATTTAATTCCGATGCTTTTTCTGTGTTTCATCGTCAATATGTAGGTCCAAGGGATACAGTAAACCTGGAGTGAAGCATCGGAATCTGTAACTAGTGTCACAGGAATGGTTCAAAACATAGACAGTAAGAAGAGTCAGTCTTCTTGTACTTACGCCGGCATTGTGCCTTTTTTATTTAATTCCGATGCAATTTCTGTGTTTCATCGTCAATATGAAGGTCCAAGGGATACAGTAAACCTGGAGTGAAGCATCGGAATCTATAACTAGTGTCGTAAGAATGGTTCAAAGCATAGACTGTTAGATGAGTCAGTCCTCTTTTACTTTAGTCGGCATTGTGACTTTTGTATTTAATTCCGATGCAATTTCTGTGTTTCATCGTCAATAAGAACGTCCAAGGGATACAGTAAACCTGAAGTGAGGCATCGGAATCTATGACTAGTGTCACAGGAATGGTTCAAAACATAGACAGTAGGAAGAATCAATCTTCTTGTACTTAAGTCGGTATTGGGCCTTTTCTATTTAATTCCGATGCAATTTCTGTGTTTCATCGTTAATAAGAAAGTCAGAGGGATACACTAAACCTGAAGTGAAGCATCGGAATCTATAACTAGTGTCACAGGAATGATTCAAAACATTGAGAGTTCGAAGAGTCAGTCTTCTTGTACTTAAGTCGGCATTGTGCCTTTTTTATTTAATTCCGATGCAATTTCTGTGTTTCATCGTCAATAAGAAGGTCCAAGGGATACAGTAAACCTGCAGGGTAGCATCGGAATCTGTAACTAGTGTCACAGGAATGGTCAAAACTTAGAGAGTAGGAAGAGTCAGTCTCCTTGTACTTAAGTCGGCATTGTGCGTTTTCTATTTAATTCCGATGCGATTTCTGTGTCTCATCGTCAATAGGAAGGTCCAAGGGATACAGTAAACCTGAAGTGAGGCATCGGAATCTATAACTAGTGTCACAGGAAGGGTTCAAACCATAGTTAGTAAGAAATGTCAGTCTTCTTATACTTAAGTCGGCATTGTGCCATTTCTATTTAATTCCGTTGCAATTTCTGTGTTTCATCGTCAATAAGAAGGTCCAATCGATACAGTAAACCTGCAGGGAAGCATCGGAATCTATAACTAGTGTCACAGGAATGGTTCAAAAACATAGATAGTAGGATGAGTCAGTCTTCTTGTACTTAAGTCGGCATTGTGCCTAATGTATTTAATTCCGATGCACTTTCTGTGTTTTATCGTCAATAAGAAGGTCCAAGGGATACAGTAAACCTGAAGTGAAGCATCGAAATCTATAACTAGTATCACAGATATGGTTCAAAACATAGACAGTAAGAAGAGTCAGTCTTCTTGGACTTAAGTCGGCATTGTGCCTTTTGTATTTAATTCCGATGTAATTTCTGCGTTTTATCGTGAATAAGAAGACCAGAGGGATACAGTAAAACTTAAGTGAAGCATCGGAATCTATAACTAGTGTCACAGGATTGGTTCAAGGCATAGTCAGTAAGAAGAGTCAGTCTTCTTGTACTTAGGTCGGCATTCTGCTTTTTGTATTTAATTCCGATGCAATTTCTGTGTTTCATCGTCAATATGAAGGACCAAGGGATAAAGTAAACTTTGAGTGAAGCATCGGAATCTATAACTAGTGTCACAGGAATGGTTTAAAACATAGACAGTAAGATGAGTCAGTCTTCTTGTACTTAAGTCGGCATTGTTTATTTTGTATTTCATTCCGATGCAATTTCTGTGTTTCATCGTCAATAAGAAGGTCCAAGGGATACAGTAAACCTGTATTGAAGCATCAGAATTTATTACTAGTGTCACAGGAATGGTTCAAAACACAGTAGGTAAGAAGAATCAGTCTTCTTGTACTTAAGTCGGCATTGTGCCTTTTGTATTTAATTCCGATGTAATTTCTGTGTTTCACCGTCAATAAGAAGTTCCAAGGGATACAGTAAACCTGAAGTGAAGCATCGAAGCCTATACCTAGTGTCACTGAAATAGTTCACAACATAGACAGTAAGCAGAGTCAGTCTTCTTGTACTTAAGTCGGCATTGTGCCTTTTGTATTTAATTCCGATGCAACAGGAATGGTTCAAATCATAGACAGTAAGAAGAGTCAGTCTTCTTGTACTTATGTCGGCATTGTGCCTTTTTTGTTTTATTCTGATGCAATTTCTGTGTTTCATCGTCAATAAGAAGGTCCAAGGGATACTGTAAAACTAGAGTGAAGCATCGGAATCTATAACTAGTGTCACAGGAATGGTTCAAAGCGTAGACAGTAAGAAGAATAAGTCTTCTTGTACTTAATTCGGCATTGTGCCTTATGTATTTATTTCCGACTCAATTTCTGTGTTTCTTCGTCAATAAAAACGTCAGAGGGTACAGTAAATCTGAAGTGAAGCATCGGAATCTATAACTAGTATCACAGGAATGGTTCAAAAAATAGACAGTAAGAAGAGTCAGTCTTCTTGTACTTAAGTCGGCATTGTGCCTTTTGTATTTAATTCCGATGCATTTTCTGTGTTTCATCGTCAATATGTAGGTCCAAGGGATACAGTAAACCTGGAGTGAAGCATCGGAATCTGTAACTAGTGTCACAGGAATGGTTCAAATCATAGACAGTAAGAAGAGTCAGTCTTCTTGTACTTACGTCGGCATTATGCCATTTGTATTTAATTCCCATGTAATTTCTGTGTTTTATCGTCAATAAGAAGGTCAGAGGGATGCAGTAAACCTGATGTGAAGCATCGGAATCTATAACAAGTGTCACAGGAATGGTTCAAAACATAGTCAGTAAGAAGAGTCAGTCTTCTTGTACTTAAGTCGGCATTGTGCCTTTTGTATTTAATTCCGATGCTTTTTCTGTGTTTCATCGTCAATATGTAGGTCCAAGGGATACAGTAAACCTGGAGTGAAGCATCGGAATCTGTAACTAGTGTCACAGGAATGGTTCAAAACATAGACAGTAAGAAGAGTCAGTCTTCTTGTACTTACGCCGGCATTGTGCCTTTTTTATTTAATTCCGATGCAATTTCTGTGTTTCATCGTCAATATGAAGGTCCAAGGGATACAGTAAACCTGGAGTGAAGCATCGGAATCTATAACTAGTGTCGTAAGAATGGTTCAAAGCATAGACTTTTAGATGAGTCAGTCTTCTTTTACTTTAGTCGGCATTGTGACTTTTGTATTTAATTCCGATGCAATTTCTGTGTTTCATCGTCAATAAGAACGTCCAAGGGATACAGTAAACCTGAAGTGAGGCATCGGAATCTATGACTAGTGTCACAGGAATGGTTCAAAACATAGACAGTAGGAAGAATCAATCTTCTTGTACTTAAGTCGGTATTGGGCCTTTTCTATTTAATTCCGATGCAATTTCTGTGTTTCATCGTTAATAAGAAAGTCAGAGGGATACACTAAACCTGAAGTGAAGCATCGGAATCTATAACTAGTGTCACAGGAATGATTCAAAACATTGAGAGTTGGAAGAGTCAGTCTTCTTGTACTTAAGTCGGCATTGTGCCTTTTTTATTTAATTCCGATGCAATTTCTGTGTTTCATCGTCAATAAGAAGGTCCAAGGGATACAGTAAACCTGCAGGGTAGCATCGGAATCTGTAACTAGTGTCACAGGAATGGTTCAAAACATAGAGAGTAGGAAGAGTCAGTCTCCTTGTACTTAAGTCGGCATTGTGCTTTTTCTATTTAATTCCGATGCGATTTCTGTGTTTCATCGTCAATAAGAAGGTCCAAGGGATACAGTAAACCCGCAGGGATGCATCGGAATCTATAACTAGTGTCACAGGAATGGTTCAAATCATAGACAGTAAGATGAGTCAGTCTTCTTGTACTTAAGTCGGCATTGTTCCTTTTGTATTTAATTCCGATGCAATTTCAGTGTTTCATCGCCAATAAGAGGGTCCAAGGGATACAGTAAAACTTAAGTGAAGCATCGGAATCTATAACTAGTGTCACAGGATTGGTTCAAAGCATAGTCAGTAAGAAGTGTCAGTCTTCTTGTACCTAAGTCGGCATTGTGCCTATTGTATTTAATTCCGATGCAATTTCTGTGTTTTATCGTCAATAAGAAGGTCCAAGGGATACAGTAAACCTGAAGTGAAGCATCGAAATCTATAACTAGTATCACAGATATGGTTCAAAACATAGACAGTAAGAAGAGTCAGTCTTCTTGCACTTAAGTCGGCATTGTGCCTTTTCTGTGTTTTATCGTGAATAAGAAAACCAGAGGGATACAGTAAAACTTAAGTGAAGCATCGGAATCTATAACTAGTGTCACAGGAATGGTTCAAAACATAGTCAGTAAGAAGAGTCAGTCTTCCTGTACTGAAGTCGGCCTTGTTCCTTTTGTATTTAATTCCAATGCAATTTCTGTGTTTCATCGTCAATAAGAAGGTCCAAGGGATACAGTAAACCTGTAGTGAAGCATCAGAATTTATTACTAGTGTCACAGGAATGGTTCAAAACACAGTAGGTAAGAAGAATCAGTCTTCTTGTACTTAAGTCGGCATTGTGCCTTTTGTATTTAATTCCGATGCAATTTCTGTGTTTCACCGTCAATAAGAAGGTCCAAGGGATACAGTAAACCTGAAGTGAAGCATCGAAACCTATACCTAGTATCACAGAAATAGTTCAAAATATAGACAGTAAGCAGAGTCAGTCTTCTTGTACTTAAGTCGGCATTGTGCCTTTTGTATTTAATTCCGATGCAACAGGAATGGTTCAAAACATAGACAGTAAGAAGAGTCAGTCTTCTTGTACTTATGTCGGCATTGTGCCTTTTTTAATTTATTCCGACGCAATTTCTGTGTTTCATCGTCTATAAGAACGTCAGAGGGTACAGTAAATCTGAAGTGAAGCATCGGAATCTATAACTAGTGTCACAGGAATGGTTCAAAAATAGACAGTAAGAAGAGTCGGTCTTCTTGTACTTAAGTCAGCATTATGCCATTTGTATTTAATTCCCATGTAATTCCTGTGTTTTATCGTTAATAAGAAGGTCCAAGGGATACAGTAAACCTGATGTGAAGCATCGGAATCTATAACTAGTGTCACAGGAATGGTTAAAATCATAGGCAGTAAGAAGAGTCAGTCTTCTTGTACATAAGTCGGCATTGTGCCTTTTTTATTTAATTCCGATGCAATTTCTGTGTTTCATCGTCAAAAAGAAGGTCCAAGGGATACAGTAAACCTGCAGGGAGCATCGGAATCTATAACTAGTGTCACAGGAATGGTTCAAAACATGGACAGAAGAAGAGTCAGTCTTCTTGTAGTTAAGTCGGCATTGTGCCTTTTGTATTTAATTCCGATGAAATTTCTGTGTTTCAACGCCAATAAGAAGAGCAGAGGGATACAGTAAACCTTAAGTGAAGCATCGGAATCTACAACTAGTGTCACAGGAATGGTTCAAAACATAGACAGTGTGAAGAGTCAGTCTTCTTGTACTTAAGTCGGCATTGTGCCTGTTCTATTTAATTCCGATGAAATTTCTGTGTTTTATCGTCAATAAGAAGGTCCAAGGGATACAGTGGACCTGAAGTGAAGCATCGGAAACTATAACTAGTGTCACAGGAAAGGTTCAAAGCATAGTCAGTAAGAAGAGCCAGTCTTCTAGTACTTAAGTCGGCATTGTGCCTTTTGTATTTCATTCCGATGCAATTTCTGTGTTTCATCGTCAATAAGAAGGTGCAAGGGATACAGTAACCGTGGAGTGAAGCATCGGAATCTATAACTAGTGTCACAAGAATGGTTCAAAAACATAGAGAGTAGGAAAAGTCAGTCTCCTTGTACTTAAGTCGGCATTGTGCTTTTTCTATTTAATTCCGATGCGATTTCTGTGTCTCATCGTCAATAGGAAGGTCCAAGGGATACAGTATACCTGAAGTGAGGCATCGGAATCTATAACTAGTGTCACAGGAAGGGTTCAAACCATAGTTAGTAAGAAATGTCGGTCCTCTTGTACTTAAGTCGGCATTGTGCCTTTTCTATTTAATCCCGTTGCAATTTCTGTGTTTCATCGTCAATAAGAAGGTCCTAGGGATACAGTAAACCTGCAGGGAAGCATCGGAATCTATAACTAGTGTCACAGGAATGGTTCAAATCATAGACAGTAAGATGAGTCAGTCTTCTTGTACTTAAGTCGGCATTGTGCTTTTGTATTTAATTCCGATGCAATTTCAGTGTTTCATCGCCAATAAGAGGGTCCAAGGGATACAGTAAAACTTAAGTGAAGCATCGGAATCTATAACTAGTGTCACAGGATTGGTTCAAAGCATAGTCAGTAAGAAGAGTCAGTCTTCTTGTACTTAGGTCGGCATTGTGCTTTTTGTATTTAATTCCGATGCAATTTCTGTGTTTCATCGTCAATATGAAGGACCAAGGGATACAGTAAACCTGGAGTGAAGCATCGGAATCTATAACTAGTGTCACAGGAATGGTTTAAAACATAGACAGTAAGATGAGTCAGTCTTCTTGTAATTAAGTCGGCATTGTTTATTTTGTATTTCATTCCGATGCAATTTCTGTGTTTCATCGTCAATAAGAAGGTCCAAGGGATACAGTAAACCTGTATTGAAGCATCAGAATTTATTACTAGTGTCACAGGAATGGTTCAAAACACAGTAGGTAAGAAGAATCAGTCTTCTTGTACTTAAGTCGGCATTGTGCCTTTTGTATTTAATTCCGATGTAATTTCTGTGTTTCACCGTCAATAAGAAGGTACAAGGGATACAGTAAACCTGAAGTGAAGCATCGAAAACCTATACCTAGTGTCACTGAAATAGTTCAAAACATAGACAGTAAGCAGAGTCAGTCTTCTTGTACTTAAGTCGGCATTGTGCCTTTTATATTTAATTCCGATGCAACAGGAATGGTTCAAATCATAGACAGTAAGAAGAGTCAGTCTTCTTGTACTTATGTCGGCATTGTGCCTTTTTTGTTTTATTCCGATGCAATTTCTGTGTTTCATCGTCAATAAGAAGGTCCAAGGGATGCTGTAAAACTAGAGTGAAGCATCAGAATCTATAACTAGTGTCATAGGAATGGTTCAAAGCGTAGACAGTAAGAAGAGTAAGTCTTCTTGTACTTAATTCGGCATTGTGCCTTATGTATTTATTTCCGACGCAATTTCTGTGTTTCTTCGTCAATAAAAACGTCAGAGTGTATAGTAAATCTGAAGTGAAGCATCGGAATCTATAACTAGTGTCACAGGAATGGTTCAAAAAATAGACAGTAAGAAGGGTCAGTCTACTTGTACTTAAGTCGGCATTGTGCCTTTTGTATTTAATTCCGATGCATTTTCTGTGTTTCATCGTCAATATGTAGGTCCAAGGGATACAGTAAACCTGGAGTGAAGCATCGGAATCTGTAACTAGTGTCACAGGAATGGTTCAAAGCATAGACAGTAAGAAGAGTCAGTCTTCTTGTACTTACGTCGGCATTATGCCATTTGTATTTAATTCCCATGTAATTTCTGTGTTTTTATCGTCAATAAGAAGATCAGAGGGATACAGTAAACCTGATGTGAAGCATCGGAATCTATAACTAGTGTCACAGGAATGGTTCAAAACATAGTCAGTAAGAAGAGTCAGTCTTCTTGTACTTAAGTCGGCATTGTGCCTTTTGTATTTAATTCCGATGCATTTTCTGTGTTTCATCGTCAATTTGTAGGTCCAAGGGATACAGTAAACCTGGAGTGAAGCATCGGAATCTGTAACTAGTGTCACAGGAATGGTTCAAAACATAGACTGTAAGATGAGTCAGTCTTCTTTTACTTTAGTCGGCATTGTGACTTTTGTATTTAAGTCCGATGATATTTCTGTGTTTCATCGTCAATAAGAACGTCCAAGGGATACAGTAAACCTGAAGTGAGGCATCGGAATCTATGACTAGTGTCACAGGAATGGTTCAAAACATAGACAGTAGGAAGAATCAATCTTCTTGTACTTAAGTTGGTATTGGGCTTTTTCTATTTAATTCCGATGCAATTTCTGTGTTTCATCGTCAATAAGAAAGTCAGAGGGATACACTAAACCTGAAGTGAAGCATCGGTATCTATAACTAGTGTCACAGGAATGATTCAAAACATTGAGAGTTGGAAGAGTCAGTCTTCTTGTACTTAAGTCGGCATTGTGCCTTTTGTATTTCATTCCGATGCAATTTCTGTGTTTCATCGTCCATAAGAAGGTCCGAGGGATACAGTAAACCTCAAGTGAAGCATCGGAATAAAAAACTAGTGTCACAGGAATGGTTCAAAACATAGAGAGTAGGAAGAGTCAGTCTTCTTGTACTTAAGTCGCATTGTGCCTTTTTTCTTTAATTCCGATGCAATTTCTGTGTTTCATCGTCAATAAGAAGGTCCAAGGGATACAGTAAACCTGCAGGGTAGCCATCGGAATCTACAACTAGTGTCACAGGAACGGTTCAAAACATGGACAGAAGAAGAGTCAGTCTTCTTGTACTTACGTTCGGCATTGTGCCTCATCTATTTAATTCCGATGAAATTTCTGTGTTTCATCGTCAATAAGATGGTCCAAGGGATACAGTAAACGTGGAGTGAAGCATCGGAATCTGTAACTAGTGTCACAGGAATGGTTCAAAACATAGAGAGTAGGAAGAGTCAGTCTCCTTGTACTTAAGTCGGCATTGTGCTTTTTCTATTTAATTCCGATGCGATTTCTGTGTCTCATCGTCAATAGGAAGGTCCATGGGATACAGTAAACCTGAAGTGAGGCATCGGAATCTATAACTAGTGTCACAGGAAGGGTTCAAACCATAGTTAGTAAGAAATGTCAGTCTTCTTGTACTTAAGTCGGCATTGTGCCTTTTCTATTTAATTCCGTTGCAATTACTGTGTTTCATCGTCAATAAGAAGGACCAAGGGATACAGTAAACCCGCAGGGATGCATCGGAATCTATAACTAGTGTCACAGGAATGGTTCAAATCATAGACAGTAAGATGAGTCAGTCTTCTTGTACTTATGTCGGCATTGTGCCTTTTTTGTTTTATTCTGATGCAATTTCTGTGTTTCATCGTCAATAAGAAGGTCCAAGGGATACTGTAAAACTAGAGTGAAGCATCGGAATCTATAACTAGTGTCACAGGAATGGTTCAAAGCGTAGACAGTAAGAAGAGTAAGTCTTCTTGTACTTAATTCGGCATTGTGCCTTATGTATTTATTTCCGACTCAATTTCTGTGTTTCTTCGTCAATAAAAACGTCAGAGGGTACAGTAAATCTGAAGTGAAGCATCGGAATCTATAACTAGTATCACAGGAATGGTTCAAAAAATAGACAGTAAGAAGAGTCAGTCTTCTTGTACTTAAGTCGGCATTGTGCCTTTTGTATTTAATTCCGATGCATTTTCTGTGTTTCATCGTCAATATGTAGGTCCAAGGGATACAGTAAACCTGGAGTGAAGCATCGGAATCTGTAACTAGTGTCACAGGAATGGTTCAAATCATAGACAGTAAGAAGAGTCAGTCTTCTTGTACTTACGATGGCATTATGCCATTTGTATTAATTCCCATGTAATTTCTGTGTTTTATCGTCAATAAGAAGGTCAGAGGGATGCAGTAAACCTGATGTGAAGCATCGGAATCTATAACTAGTGTCACAGGAATGGTTCAAAACATAGTCAGTAAGAAGAGTCAGTCTTCTTGTACTTAAGTCGGCATTGTGCCTTTTGTATTTAATTCCGATGCTTTTTCTGTGTTTCATCGTCAATATGTAGGTCCAAGGGATACAGTAAACCTGGAGTGAAGCATCGGAATCTGTAACTAGTGTCACAGGAATGGTTCAAAACATAGACAGTAAGAAGAGTCAGTCTTCTTGTACTTACGCCGGCATTGTGCCTTTTTTATTTAATTCCGATGCAATTTCTGTGTTTCATCGTCAATATGAAGGTCCAAGGGATACAGTAAACCTGGAGTGAAGCATCGGAATCTATAACTAGTGTCGTAAGAATGGTTCAAAGCATAGACTGTTAGATGAGTCAGTCTTCTTTTACTTTAGTCGGCATTGTGACTTTTGTATTTAATTCCGATGCAATTTCTGTGTTTCATCGTCAATAAGAACGTCCAAGGGATACAGTAAACCTGAAGTGAGGCATCGGAATCTATGACTAGTGTCACAGGAATGGTTCAAAACATAGACAGTAGGAAGAATCAATCTTCTTGTACTTAAGTCGGTATTGGGCCTTTTCTATTTAATTCCGATGCAATTTCTGTGTTTCATCGTTAATAAGAAAGTCAGAGGGATACACTAAACCTGAAGTGAAGCATCGGAATCTATAACTAGTGTCACAGGAATGATTCAAAACATTGAGAGTTGGAAGAGTCAGTCTTCTTGTACTTAAGTCGGCATTGTGCCTTTTTTATTTAATTCCGATGCAATTTCTGTGTTTCATCGTCAATAAGAAGGTCCAAGGGATACAGTAAACCTGCAGGGTAGCATCGGAATCTGTAACTAGTGTCACAGGAATGGTTCAAAACATAGAGAGTAGGAAGAGTCAGTCTCCTTGTACTTAAGTCGGCATTGTGCTTTTTTCTATTTAATTCCGATGCGATTTCTGTGTTTCATCGTCAATAGGAAGGTCCATGGGATACAGTAAACCTGAAGTGAGGCATCGGAATCTATAACTAGTGTCACAGGAAGGGTTCGAACCATAGTTAGTAAGAAATGTCAGTCTTCTTGTACTTAAGTCGGCATTGTGCCTTTTCTATTTAATTCCGTTGCAATTTCTGTGTTTCATCGTCAATAAGAAGGTCCAAGGGATACAGTAAACCCGCAGGGATGCATCGGAATCTATAACTAGTGTCACAGGAATGGTTCAAATCATAGACAGTAAGATGAGTCAGTCTTCTTGTACTTAAGTCGGCATTGTTCCTTTTGTATTTAATTCCGATGCAATTTCAGTGTTTCATCGCCAATAAGAGGGTCCAAGGGATACAGTAAAACTTAAGTGAAGCATCGGAATCTATAACTAGTGTCACAGGATTGGTTCAAAGCATAGTCAGTAAGAAGTGTCAGTCTTCTTGTACCTAAGTCGGCATTGTGCCTATTGTATTTAATCCCGATGCAATTTCTGTGTTTTATCGTCAATAAGGAGGTCCAAGGGATACAGTAAACCTGAAGTGAAGCATCGAAATCTATAACTAGTATCACAGATATGGTTCAAAACATAGACAGTAAGAAGAGTCAGTCTTCTTGCACTTAAGTCGGCATTGTGCCTTTTCTGTGTTTTATCGTGAATAAGAAGACCAGAGGGATACAGTAAAACTGAAGTGAAGCATCGGAATCTATAACTAGTGTCACAGGAATGGTTCAAAACATAGTCAGTAAGAAGAGTCAGTCTTCCTGTACTGAAGTCGGCCTTGTTCCTTTTGTATTTAATTCCAATGCAATTTCTGTGTTTCATCGTCAATAAGAAGGTCCAAGGGATACAGTAAACCTGTAGTGAAGCATCAGAATTTATTACTAGTGTCACAGGAATGGTTCAAAACACAGTAGGTAAGAAGAATCAGACTTCTTGTACTTAAGTCGGCATTGTGCCTTTTGTATTTAATTCCGATGCAATTTCTGTGTTTCAACCGTCAATAAGAAGGTCCAAGGGATACAGTAAACCTGAAGTGAAGCATCGAAACCTATACCTAGTATCACAGAAATAGTTCAAAATATAGACAGTAAGCAGAGTCAGTCTTCTTGTACTTAAGTTGGCATTGTGCCTTTTGTATTTAATTCCGATGCAACAGGAATGGTTCAAAACATAGACAGTAAGAAGAGTCAGTCTTCTTGTACTTATGTCGGCATTGTGCCTTTTTTAATTTATTCCGACGCAATTTCTGTGTTTCATCGTCTATAAGAACGTCAGAGGGTACAGTAAATCTGAAGTGAAGCATCGGAATCTATAACTAGTGTCACAGGAATGGTTCAAAAATAGACAGTAAGAAGAGTCGGTCTTCTTGTACTTAAGTCAGCATTATGCCATTTGTATTTAATTCCCATGTAATTCCTGTGTTTTATCGTTAATAAGAAGGTCCAAGGGATACAGTAAACCTGATGTGAAGCATCGGAATCTATAACTAGTGTCACAGGAATGGTTAAAATCATAGGCAGTAAGAAGAGTCAGTCTTCTTGTACATAAGTCGGCATTGTGCCTTTTTTATTTAATTCCGATGCAATTTCTGTGTTTCATCGTCAAAAAGAAGGTCCAAGGGATACAGTAAACCTGCAGGGAGCATCGGAATCTATAACTAGTGTCACAGGAATGGTTCAAAACATGGACAGAAGAAGAGTCAGTCTTCTTGTAGTTAAGTCGGCATTGTGCCTTTTGTATTTAATTCCGATGAAATTTCTGTGTTTCAACGCCAATAAGAAGAGCAGAGGGATACAGTAAACCTTAAGTGAAGCATCGGAATCTACAACTAGTGTCACAGGAATGGTTCAAAACATAGACAGTGTGAAGAGTCAGTCTTCTTGTACTTAAGTCGGCATTGTGCCTGTTCTATTTAATTCCGATGAAATTTCTGTGTTTCATCGTCAATAAGAAGGTCCAAGGGATACAGTGAACCTGAAGTGAAGCATCGGAAACTATAACTAGTGTCACAGGAAAGGTTCAAAGCATAGTCAGTAAGAAGAGCCAGTCTTCTAGTACTTAAGTCGGCATTGTGCCTTTTGTATTTCATTCCGATGCAATTTCTGTGTTTCATCGTCAATAAGAAGGTCCAAGGGATACAGTAACCGTGGAGTGAAGCATCGGAATCTATAACTAGTGTCACAGGAATGGTTCAAAAACATAGAGAGTAGGAAAAGTCAGTCTCCTTGTACTTAAGTCGGCATTGTGCTTTTTCTATTTAATTCCGATGCGATTTCTGTGTCTCATCGTCAATAGGAAGGTCCAAGGGATACAGTATACCTGAAGTGAGGCATCGGAATCTATAACTAGTGTCACAGGAAGGGTTCAAACCATAGTTAGTAAGAAATGTCGGTCCTCTTGTACTTAAGTCGGCATTGTGCCTTTTCTATTTAATCCCGTTGCAATTTCTGTGTTTCATCGTCAATAAGAAGGTCCTAGGGATACAGTAAACCTGCAGGGAAGCATCGGAATCTATAACTAGTGTCACAGGAATGGTTCAAATCATAGACAGTAAGATGAGTCAGTCTTCTTGTACTTAAGTCGGCATTGTGCTTTTGTATTTAATTCCGATGCAATTTCAGTGTTTCATCGCCAATAAGAGGGTCCAAGGGATACAGTAAAACTTAAGTGAAGCATCGGAATCTATAACTAGTGTCACAGGATTGGTTCAAAGCATAGTCAGTAAGAAGAGTCAGTCTTCTTGTACTTAGGTCGGCATTGTGCTTTTTGTATTTAATTCCAATGCAATTTCTGTGTTTCATCGTCAATATGAAGGACCAAGGGATACAGTAAACCTGGAGTGAAGCATCGGAATCTATAACTAGTGTCACAGGAATGGTTTAAAACATAGACAGTAAGATGAGTCAGTCTTCTTGTACTTAAGTCGGCATTGTTTATTTTGTATTTCATTCCGATGCAATTTCTGTGTTTCATCGTCAATAAGAAGGTCCAAGGGATACAGTAAACCTGTATTGAAGCATCAGAATTTATTACTAGTGTCACAGGAATGGTTCAAAACACAGTAGGTAAGAAGAATCAGTCTTCTTGTACTTAAGTCGGCATTGTGCCTTTTGTATTTAATTCCGATGTAATTTCTGTGTTTCACCGTCAATAAGAAGGTCCAAGGGATACAGTAAACCTGAAGTGAAGCATCGAAACCTATACCTAGTGTCACTGAAATAGTTCAAAACATAGACAGTAAGCAGAGTCAGTCTTCTTGTACTTAAGTCGGCATTGTGCCTTTTATATTTAATTCCGATGCAACAGGAATGGTTCAAATCATAGACAGTAAGAAGTGTCAGTCTTCTTGTACTTATGTCGGCATTGTGCCTTTTTTGTTTTATTCCGATGCAATTTCTGTGTTTCATCGTCAATAAGAAGGTCCAAGGGATGCTGTAAAACTAGAGTGAAGCATCGGAATCTATAACTAGTGTCATAGGAATGGTTCAAAGCGTAGACAGTAAGAAGAGTAAGTCTTCTTGTACTTAATTCGGCATTGTGCCTTATGTATTTATTTCCGACGCAATTTCTGTGTTTCTTCGTCAATAAAAACGTCAGAGTGTATAGTAAATCTGAAGTGAAGCATCGGAATCTATAACTAGTGTCACAGGAATGGTTCAAAAAATAGACAGTAAGAAGAGTCAGTCTACTTGTACTTAAGTCGGCATTGTGCCTTTTGTATTTAATTCCGATGCATTTTCTGTGTTTCATCGTCAATATGTAGGTCCAAGGGATACAGTAAACCTGGAGTGAAGCATCGGAATCTGTAACTAGTGTCACAGGAATGGTTCAAAGCATAGACAGTAAGAAGAGTCAGTCTTCTTGTACTTACGTCGGCATTATGCCATTTGTATTTAATTCCCATGTAATTTCTGTGTTTTATCGTCAATAAGAAGGTCAGAGGGATACAGTAAACCTGATGTGAAGCATCGGAATCTATAACTAGTGTCACAGGAATGGTTCAAAACATAGTCAGTAAGAAGAGTCAGTCTTCTTGTACTTAAGTCGGCATTGTGCCTTTTGTATTTAATTCCGATGCATTTTCTGTGTTTCATCGTCAATTTGTAGGTCCAAGGGATACAGTAAACCTGGAGTGAAGCATCGGAATCTGTACCTAGTGTCACAGGAATGGTTCAAAACATAGACTGTAAGATGAGTCAGTCTTCTTTTACTTTAGTCGGCATTGTGACTTTTGTATTTAAGTCCGATGATATTTCTGTGTTTCATCGTCAATAAGAACGTCCAAGGGATACAGTAAACCTGAAGTGAGGCATCGGAATCTATGACTAGTGTCACAGGAATGGTTCAAAACATAGACAGTAGGAAGAATCAATCTTCTTGTACTTAAGTTGGTATTGGGCTTTTTCTAGTTAATTCCGATGCAATTTCTGTGTTTCATCGTCAATAAGAAAGTCAGAGGGATACACTAAACCTGAAGTGAAGCATCGGAATCTATAACTAGTGTCACAGGAATGATTCAAAACATTGAGAGTTGGAAGAGTCAGTCTTCTTGTACTTAAGTCGGCATTGTGCCTTTTGTATTTCATTCCGATGCAATTTCTGTGTTTCATCGTCCATAAGAAGGTCCGAGGGATACAGTAAACCTCAAGTGAAGCATCGGAATAAAAAACTAGTGTCACAGGAATGGTTCAAAACATAGAGAGTAGGAAGAGTCAGTCTTCTTGTACTTAAGTCGGCATTGTGCCTTTTTTCTTTAATTCCGATGCAATTTCTGTGTTTCATCGTCAATAAGAAGGTCCAAGGGATACAGTAAACCCGCAGGGATGCATCGGAATCTATAACTAGTGTCACAGGAACGGTTCAAACCATAGTTAGTAAGAAATGTCAGTCTTCTTGTACTTAAGTCGGCATTGTGCCTTTTCTATTTAATTCCGTTGCAATTTCTGTGTTTCATCGTCAATAAGAAGGACCAAGGGATACAGTAAACCCGCAGGGATGCATCGGAATCTATAACTAGTGTCACAGGAATGGTTCAAATCATAGACAGTAAGATGAGTCAGTCTTCTTGTACTTAAGTCGGCATTGTTCCTTTTGTATTTAGTTCCGATGCAATTTCAGTGTTTCATCGCCAATAACAAGGTCCAAGGGATACAGTGAACCTGAAGTGAAGCATCAGAATCTATAACTAGTGTCACAGGAATGGTTCAAAACATAGTCAGTAAGAAGTGTCAGTCTTCTTGTACTTAAGTCGGCATTGTGCCTATTGTATTTAATTCCGATGCAATTTCTGTGTTTTATCGTCAATAAGAAGGTCCAAGGGATACAGTAAACCTGAAGTGAAGCATCGAAATCTATAACTAGTATCACAGATATGGTTCAAAACATAGACAGTAAGAAGAGTCAGTCTTCTTGCACTTAAGTCGGCATTGTGCCTTTTGTATTTAATTCCGATGTAATTTCTGTGTTTTATCGTGAATAAGAAGACCAGAGGGATACAGTAAAACTTAAGTGAAGCATCGGAATCTATAACTAGTGTCACAGGAATGGTTCAAAACATAGTCAGTAAGAAGAGTCAGTCTTCCTGTACTGAAGTCGGCCTTGTTCCTTTTGTATTTAATTCCAATGCAATTTCTGTGTTTCATCGTCAATAAGAAGGTCCAAGGGATACAGTAAACCTGTAGTGAAGCATCAGAATTTGTTACTAGTGTCACAGGAATGGTTCAAAACACAGTAGGTAAGAAGAATCAGTCTTCTTGTACTTAAGTCGGCATTGTGCCTTTTGTATTTAATTCCGATGCAATTTCTGTGTTTCGCCGTCAATAAGAAGGTCCAAGGGATACAGTAAACCTGAAGTGAAGCATCGAAACCTATACCTAGTATCACAGAAATAGTTCAAAACATAGACAGTAAGCAGAGTCAGTCTTCTTGTACTTAAGTCGGCATTGTGCCTTTTGTATTTAATTCCGATGCAACAGGAATGGTTCAAAACATAGACAGTAAGAAGAGTCAGTCTTCTTGTACTTAATTCGGCATTGTGCCTTATGTATTTATTTCCGACGCAATTTCTGTGTTTCATCGTCTATAAGAACGTCAGAGGGTACAGTAAATCTGAAGTGAAGCATCGGAATCTATAACTAGTGTCACAGGAATGGTTCAAAAATAGACAGTAAGAAGAGTCGGTCTTCATGTACTTAAGTCAGCATTATGCCATTTGTATTTAATTCCCATGTAATTCCTGTGTTTTATCGTTAATGAGAAGGTCCAAGGGATACAGTAAACCTGATGTGAAGCATCGGAATCTATAACTAGTGTCACAGGAATGGTTAAAATCATAGGCAGTAAGAAGAGTCAGTCTTCTTGTACATAAGTCGGCATTGTGCCTTTTTTATTTAATTCCGATGCAATTTCTGTGTTTCATTGTCAATAACAAGGTCCAAGGGATACAGTAAACCTGCAGGGTAGCATCGGAATCTATAACTAGTGTCACAGGAATGGTTCAAAACATGGACAGAAGAAGAGTCAGTCTTCTTGTAGTTAAGTCGGCATTGTGCCTTTTGTATTTAATTCCGATGAAATTTCTGTGTTTCAACGCCAATAAGAAGAGCAGAGGGATACAGTAAACCTGAAGTGAAGCATCGGAATCTACAACTAGTGTCACAGGAATGGTTCAAAGCATAGACAGTGTGAAGCGTCAGTCTTCTTGTACTTAAGTCGGCATTGTGCCTGTTCTATTTAATTCCGATGAAATTTCTGTGTTTCATCGTCAATAAGAAGGTCCAAGGGATACAGTGAACCTGAAGTGAAGCATCGGAAACTATAACTAGTGTCACAGGAATGGTTCAAAGCATAGTCAGTAAGAAGAGCCAGTCTTCTGGTACTTAAGTCGGCATTGTGCCTTTTGTATTTAATTCCGATGCAATTTCTGTGTTTCATCGTCAATAAGAAGGTCCAAGGGATACAGTAAACGTGGAGTGAAGCATCGGAATCTATAACTAGTGTCACAGGAATGGTTCAAAAACATAGAGAGTAGGAAAAGTCAGTCTCCTTGTACTTAAGTCGGCATTGTGCTTTTTCTATTTAATTCCGATGCGATTTCTGTGTATCATCGTCAATAGGAAGGTCCAAGGGATACAGTAAACCTGAAGTGAGGCATCGGAATCTATAACTAGTGTCACAGGAAGGGTTCAAACCATAGTTAGTAAGAAATGTCAGTCTTCTTGTACTTAAGTCGGCATTGTGCCTTTTCTATTTAATCCCGTTGCAATTTCTGTGTTTCATCGTCAATAAGAAGGTCCAAGGGATACAGTAAACCTGCGGGTAAGCATCGGAATCTATAACTAGTGTCACAGGAATGGTTCAAATCATACACAGTAAGATGAGTAAGTCTTCTTGTACTTAAGTCGGCATTGTGCCTTTTGTATATAATTCCGATGCAATTTCAGTGTTTCATCGCCAATAAGAAGGTCCAAGGGATACAGTAAACCTGAAGTGAAGCATCAGAATCTATAACTAGTGTCACAGGAATGGTTCAAAACATAGTCAGTAAGAAGTGTCAGTCTTCTTGTACTTAAGTCGGCATTGTGCCTATTGTATTTAATTCCGATGCAATTTCTGTGTTTTATCGTCAATAAGAAGGTCCAAGGGATACAGTAAACCTGAAGTGAAGCATCGAAATCTATAACTAGTATCACAGATATGGTTCAAAACATAGACAGTAAGAAGAGTCAGTCTTCTTGCACTTAACTCGGCATTGTGCCTTTTGTATTTCATTCCGATGCCATTTCTGTGTTTCATCGCGAATAAGAAGGCCCAGGGGATACAGTAAACCTTAAGTGAAGCATCAGAATCTATATCTAGTGTCACAGGAATGGTTCAAAACATAGTCAGTAAGAAGAGTCAGTCTTCTTGTACTGAAGTCGGCCTTGTTCCTTTTGTATTTAATTCCGATGCAATTTCTGTGTTTCATCGTCAATAAGAAGGTCCAAGGGATACAGTAAACCTTTAGTGAAGCATCAGAATATATTACTAGAGTCACAGGAATGGTTCAAAACACAGTAGGTAAGAAGAATCAGTCTTCTTGTACTTAAGTCGGCATTGTGCCTTTTGTATTTAATTCCGATGCAATTTCTGTGTTTCACCGTCAATAACAAGGTCCAAGGGATACAGTAAACCTGAAGTGAAGCATCGAAACCTATACCTAGTATCACAGAAATAGTTCAAAACATAGACAGTAAGCAGTGTCAGTTTTCTTGTACTTAAGTCGGCATTGTGCCTTTTGTATTTAATTCCGATGCAACAGGAATGGTTCAAAACATAGACAGTAAGAAGAGTCAGTCTTCTTGTACTTATGTCGGCATTGTGCCTTTTTTATTTTATTCCGATGCAATTTCTGTGTTTCATCGTCAATAAGAACGTCAGAGGGTACAGTAAATCTGAAGTGAAGCATCGGAATCTATAACTAGCGTCACAGGAATGGTTCAAAAAATAGACAGTAAGAAGAGTCGGTCTTCTTGTACTTAAGTCGGCATTATGCCATTTGTATTTAATTCCCATGTAATTTCTGTGTTTTATCGTCAATAAGAAGGTCAGAGGGATACAGTAAACCTGATGTGAAGCATCGGAATCTATAACTAGTGTCACAGGAATGGTTCAAAACATAGTCAGTAAGAAGAGTCAGTCTTCTTGTACTTAAGTCGGCATTGTGCCTTTTGTATTTAATTCCGATGCATTTTCTGTGTTTCATCGTCAATATGTAGGTCCGAGGGATACAGTAAACCTGGAGTCAACCATCGGAATCTATAACTAGTGTCACCGGAATGGTTCAAAGCATAGACAGTGAGATGAGTTAGTCTTCTTCTACTTAAGTCGGCATTGTGCCTTTTGTATTTAACTCCGATGCAATTACTGTGTTTCATCGCCAATAAGAAGGTCCAAGGAATGCAGAAAACCTGAAGTGAAGCATCAAAATCTATATCTAGTGTCACAGGAATGGTTCAAAACATAGTCAGTCTAAGGAGTCAGTCTTCTTGTACTTAAGTCGGCCTTGTGCCTTTTGTATTTAATTCCGATGCAATTCCTGTGTTTCATCGCCAATTAGAAGGTCCAAGGGATACAGTAAACCTGGAGTGAAGCATCGGTATCTATAACTAGTGTCACAGGGATGGTTCAAAACATAGACAGTAAGAAGAGTCAGTATTCTTGTACTTAAGTCGGCATTGTGCCTTTTGTATTTATTCCGATGCAATTTCTGTTTTTCATCGTCAATATGAAGGTCCAAGGGATACAGTAAACTGGGAGTGAAGCATGGGAATCTATAACTAGTGTCACAGGAATGGTTCAAAAAATAGACAGTAAGAAGAGTCGGTCTTCTTGTACTTATGTCGGCATTATGCCATTTGTATTTAATTCCCATGTAATTTCTGTGTTTTATCGTCAATAAGAAGGTCAGAGGGATACAGTCAACCTGACGTGAAGCATCGGAATCTATAACTAGTGTCACAGGAATGGTTCAAATCATAGACAGTAGGATGAGTCAGCCCTCTAGTACTTAAGCCGGCATTGCGCCTTTTGTATTTAATTCCGATTCAATTTCTGTGTTTCATCGCCAATAAGAAGGTCCAAGGGATACAGTAAACTTGAAGTCAAGCATTAGAATCTACAACTTGTGTCACAGGAATGGTTCAAAACATAGTCAGTAAGATTAGTCAGTCTTCTTATACTTAAGTGGGTCTTGTGCCTTTTGTATTTAATTCCGATGCAATTTCTGTGTTTCATCGTCAATAAGAAAGTCCAAGGGATACAGTCAACCTGAAGTGAAGCATCGAAATCTATAACTAGTGTCACTGGAATGGTTCAAAACATAGACAGAAGAAGAGACAGTCTTCTTGTACTATAGTCGGCATTGTGCCTGTTGTATTTAATTCCGAAGCAAATTCTGTGTTTCATCGTCAATAAGAAGGGCAGAGGGATACAGTAAACCTGAAGTAAAGCATCGGAATCTATAACTAGTGTCACAGAAATGGTTCAAATCATGGACAGTAAGCAGAGTCAGTCTTCTTGTACCTAAGTCGGCATTGTGCCTTTTTTATTTAAATCCGATGAAATTTCTGTGTTTCGTCGTTAATAAGATGGTCCAAGGGATATAGTATACCTAGAGTGAAGCAACGGAATCTATAACTAATGTCACAGGAATGGTTCAAACCATAGACAGTAAGAAGAGTCAGTCTTCTTGTACTTAATTCGGCATTGTGCGTTTTGTATTTAATTCCGACGCAATTTCTGTGTTTCATCGTCAAAAAGAACGCCAGAGGGATACATTAATCTGAAGGGAAGCATCGGAATCTATAACTAGTGTCACAGGAACGGTTCAAAGCATAGTCAGTAAGAAGAGTCTGTCTTCTTGTACTTAAGTCGGCACTGTGCCTTTTGTATTTAATTCCGATGCAATTTCAGTGTTTCATCGTCAATAAGAAGGTCCAAGGGATACAGAAAACCTGGAGTGAAGCATCGGAATCTGTAACTAGTGTCACAGGAATGGTTCAAATCATGGACAGTAAGCAGAGTCAGTCTTCTTGTACCTAAGTCGGCATTGTGATTTTATTATTTAAATCCGATGCAATTTCTGTGTTTCATCGTCAATAAGATGGTCCAAGGGATATAGTAAACCTAGAGTGAAGCATCGGAATCTACAACTAGTGTCACAGGAATGGTTCAAACCATAGACAGTAAGAAGAGTCAGTCTTCTTGTACTTAATTCGGCATTGTGCCTTTTTTATTTCATTCCGATGCAATTTCTGTGTTTCATCGTCAATAAGAAGTTCCAAGGGATACAGTGAACGTGAAGTGAAGCATCGGAAACTACAACTAGTGTCACAGGAATGGTTAAAAGCATAGTCAGTAAGAAGTGGCAGTCTTCTGGTACTTAAGTGGGCATTGTGCCTTTTGTATTTAATTCCGATGCAATTTCTGTGTTTCATCGTCAATAAGAAGGTCCAAGGGATACAGTAAACGTGGAGTGAAGCATCGGAATCTGTAACTAGTGTCACAGGAATGGTTCAAACCATAGAGAGTAGGAAGAGTCAGTCTCCTTGTACTTAAGTCGGAATTGTGCTTTTTCTATTTAATTCCGATACGATTTCTGTGTCTCATCGTCAATAGGAAGGTCCAAGGGATACAGTAAACCTGAAGTGAGGCATCGGAATCTATAACTAGTGTCACAGGAAGGGTTCAAACCATAGTCAGTAAGAAATGTCAGTCTTCTTGTACTTAAGTCGGCATTGTGCCTTTTCTATTTAATTCCGTTGCAATTTCTGTGTTTCATCGTCAATAAGAATGCCCAAGGGATACAGTAAACCTGCAGGGAAGCATCGGAATCTATAACTAGTGTCACAGGAATGGTTCAAATCATAGACAGTAAGATGAGTCAGTCTTCTTGTACTTATGTCAGCATTGTGCCTTTTGTATTTAATTCCGATGCAATTTCAGTGTTTCATCGCCAATAAGAAGTTCCAAGGGATAAAGTAAACCTGAAGTGAAGCATCAGGATCTATAACTAGTGCCACAGGTATAGTTCAAAACAAAGTCAGTAAGAAGTGTCAGTCTTCTTGTACTTAAGTCGGCATTGTGCCTTTTGTATTTAATTCCTATGCAATTTCTGTATTTCATCGTCAATAAGAAGGGCAGAGGGATACAGTAAACCTGAAGTGAAGCATCGGAATCTATAACTAGAGTCACAGGAATGGTTCGAAACATAGACAGTAGGAAGAATCAGTCTTCTTGTACTTAAGTCGGCATTGTGCCTTTTATATTTATTCCGATGCAATTCCTGTTTTTCATTGTCAATATGAAGGTCCAAGGGATACAGTAAACCGGGAGTGAAGCATCGGAATCTATAACTAGTGTCACAGGAATGGTTCAAAACATAGACAGTAGGATGAGTCAGCCTTCTTGTACTTAAGCCGGCAATGCGCCTTTTGTATTTAATTCCGATTCAATTTCTGTGTTTCATCGCCAATAAGAAGGTCCAAGGGATACAGTAAACTTCAAGTCAAGCATTAGAATCTACAACTAGTGTCACAGGAATGGTTCAAAACATAGTCAGTAAGAAGAGTCAGTCTTCTTGTACTTAAGTCGGCCTTGTGCCTTTTGTATTTAATTCCGATGCAATTTCTGTGTTTCATCGTCAATAAGAAAGTCCAAGGGATACAGTCAACCTGAAGTGAAGCATCGAAATCTATAACTAGTGTCACAGGAATGGTTCAAAACATAGACAGAAGAAGAGACAGTCTTCTTGTACTATAGTCGGCATTGTGGCTGATGTATTTAATTCCGATGCAAATTCTGTGTTTCATCGTCAATAAGAAGGGCAGAGGGATACAGTAAACCTGAAGTAAAGCATCGGAATCTATAACTAGTGTCACAGGAATGGTTTAAAACATAGACAGTAGGAAGAATCAGTACTCTTATACTTAAGTCGCCATTGTGCCTTTTCTATTTAATTCCGATGAAATTGCTGTGTTTCATCGTCAATAAGGAGGCCCAAGCCATTCAGTAAACCTAAAGTGAAGCATCAAAATCTATAACTAGTGCCACAGGAACGGTTCAAAGCATAGTCAGTAAGAAGAGTCTGTCTTCTTGTACTTAAGTCGGCATTGTGCCTTTTGTATTTAATTCCGATGCAATTTCAGTGTTTCATCGTCAATAAGAAGGTCCAAGGGATACAGTAAACCTGGAGTGAAGCATCGGAATCTGTAACTAGTGTCACAGGAATGGTTCAAATCATGGACAGTAAGCAGAGTCAGTCTCCTTGTACCTAAGTCGGCATTGTGATTTTTTATTTAAATCCGATGCAATTTCTGTGTTTCATCGTCAATAAGATGGTCCAAGGGATATAGTAAACCTAGAGTGATGCATCGGAATCTATAACTAGTGTCACAGGAATGGTTCAAACCATAGACAGTAAGAAGAGTCAGTCTTCTTGTACTTAATTCGGCATTGTGCGTTTTGTATTTAATTCCGACGCAATTTCTGTTTTTCATCGTCAATAAGAACGCCAGAGGGATACATTAATCTGAAGTGAAGCATCGGAATCTATAAGTAGTGTCACAGGAATGGTACAAAACATAGTCAGTAAGAAGAGTCAGTCTTCTTTTACTTAAGTCGGCATTGTGCCATTTGTATTTCATTCCCTTGCAATTTCTGTGTTTCATCGTCAATTAGAAGGGCAGAGGGATACAGTAAACCTGAAGTGAAGCATCGGAATGTATAACTAGTGTAAGAGGAACGGTTCAAAACATAGACAGTAGGAAGAGACAGTCTTTCTGTACTTAAATCGACATTGTGCCTTTTCTATTTAATTCCGAGGCAATTGCTGTGTTTCATCGTCAATAAGAAGGTAAAAGGGATACAGTAAACCTGAAGTGAAGCATCGGAATGTATAACTAGTGTCACAGGAACGGTTAAAAAAATAGACAATATGAAGAGTCAGTCTTCTTTTACTTAAGTCGGCATTGTGCATTTTCAATTCAATTCCGAGGCAATTGCTGTGTTTCATCGGTAATAAGAAGCTCCAAGGGATACAGTAAACCTGAAGTGAAGCATCGTAATCTATAACTAGTATCACAGGAATGGTTCAAAACATAGACAGTAAGAAGAGTCAGTCTTCTTGTACTTAATTCGGCATTGTGCCTTCTGTATTTAATTTCGTCGCAATTTCTGTGTTTCATCGTCAATACGATCGTCAGAGGGATACAGTAAATCTGAAGTGAAGCATCGTAATCTGTAACTAGTGTTACAGGAATGGTTCAAAACATAGTCAGTAAGAAGAGTCAGTCTTCTTGTACTAAAGTCGGCATTGTGCCTTTTGTATTTAATCCCGATGCAATTTCAGTGTTTCATTGTCAATAAGAAGGTCCAAGGGATACAGTAAACCTGGAGTGAAGCATCGGAATCTGTAACTAGTGTCACAGGAATGGTTCAAATCAAGGACAGTAAGCAGAGTCAGTCTTCTTGTACCTAAGTAGGCATTGTGATTTTATTATTTAAATCCGATGCAATTTCTGTGTTTCATCGTCAATAAGATGGTCCAAGGGATATAGTAAACCTAGAGTGAAACACCGGAATCTACAACTAGTGTCACAGGAATGGTTCAAACCATAGACAGTAAGAAGAGTCATTCTTCTTGTACTTAATTCGGCATTGTGCCTTTTTTATTTCATTCCGATGCAAATTCTGTGTTTCATCGTCAATAAGAAGGTCCAAGGGATACAGTGAACCTGAAGTGAAGCATCGGAAACTACAACTAGTGTCACAGGAATGGTTCAAATCATAGTCAGTAAGAAGTGCCAGTCTTCTAGTACTTAAGGTGGCATTGTGCCTTTTGTATTTAATTCCGATGCAATTTCTGTGTTTCATCGTCACTAAGAAGGTCCAAGGGATACAGTAAACGTGGAGTGAAGCATCGGAATCTGTAACTAGTGTCACAGGAATGGTTCAAACCATAGAGAGTAGGAAGAGTCAGTCTCCTTGTACTTAAGTCGGCATTGTGCTTTTTCTATTTAATTCCGATACGATTTCTGTGGCTCATCGTCAATAGGAAGGTCCAAGGGATACAGTAAACCTGAAGTGAGGCATCGGAATCTATAACTAGTGTCACAGGAAGGGTTCAACCATAGTCAGTAAGAAATGTCAGTCTTCTTGTAGTTAAGTCGGCATTGTGCCTTTTCTATTTAATTCCGTTGCAATTTCTGGGTTTCATCGTCAATAAGAATATCCAAGGGATACAGTAAACCTGCAGGGAAGCATCGGAATCTATAACTAGTGTCACAGGAATGGTTCAAATCATAGACAGTAAGATGAGTCAGTCTTCTTGTACTTATGTCAGCATTGTGCCTTTTGTATTTAATTCCGATGCAATTTCAGTGTTTCATCGCCAATAAGAAGTTCCAAGGGATACAGTAAACCTGAAGTGAAGCATCAGAATCTATAACTAGTGTCACAGGAATAGTTCAAAACATAGTCAGTAAGAAGTGTCAGTCTTCTTGTACTTAAGTCGGCATTGTGCCTTTTGTATTTAATTCCTATGCAATTTCTGTATTTCATCGTCAATAAGAAGGGCAGAGGGATACAGTGAACCTGAAGTGAAGCATCGGAATCTATAACTAGTGTCACAGGAATGGTTCAAAGCATAGTCAGTAAGAAGAGCCAGTCTTCTTGTACTTAATTCGGCATTGTGCCTTTTGTATATAATTCCGATGCAATTCCTGTGTTTCATCGTCAATAAGAAGGTCCAAGGGATACGGTAAACCTGGAGAGAAGCATCGGAATCTGTAAGTAGTGTCACAGGAATGGTTCAAAACATAAACAGTAAGAAGAGACAGTCTTCTAGTCCTTAGTCGGCATTGTGCCTTTTTTATTTAATTCCGATGCAATTTCTGTGTTTTATCGTGAATAAGAAGACCAGAGGGATACAGTAAAACTTAAGTGAAGCATCGGAATCCATAACTAGTGTCACAGGATTGGTTCAAAGCATAGTCAATAAGAAGAGTCAGTCATCTTGTACTTAATTCGGCATTGTGCCTTTTGTATTTAATTCCGATGCAATTTCTGTGTTTCATCCTCAATATGAAGGACCAAGGGATACAGTAAACCTGGAGTGAATCATCGGAATCTATAACTAGTGTCTCAGGAATGGTTTAAAACATAGACAGTAAGAAGTGTCAGTCTTCTTGCACTTAAGTCGGCATTGTGCCTTTTGTATTTAATTCCGATGCAATTTCTGTGTTTCATCGTCAATATGAAGGTCCAAGGGATACAGTAAACCGGGAGTGACGCATCGGAATCTATAACTAGTGTCACAGGAATGGTTCAAAACATAGACAGTAGGATGAGTCAGTCTTCTTGTACTTAAGTCGGCCTTGTGCCTTTTGTATTTAAGTCCGATGCAATTTCTGTGTTTCATCGCCAATAAGAAGGTCCAAGGGATACAGTAAACCTGGAGTGAAGCATCGGTATCTATAACTAGTGTCACAGGGATGGTTCAAAACATAGACAGTAAGAAGAGTCAGTATTCTTGTACTTAAGTCGGCATTGTGCCTTTTATATTTATTCCGATGCAATTCCTGTTTTTCATCGTCAATATGAAGGTCCAAGGGATACAGTAAACCGGGAGTGAAGCATCGGAATCTATAACTAGTTTCACAGGAATGGTTCAAAACATAGACAGTAGGATGAGTCAGCCTTCTTGTACTTAAGCCGGCATTGCGCCTTTTGTATTTAATTCCGATTCAATTTCTGTGTTTCATCGCCAATAAGTAGGTCCAAGGGATACAGTAAACTTGAAGTCAAGCATTAGAATCTACAACTAGTGTCACAGGAATGGTTCAAAACATAGTCAGTAAGAAGAGTCAGTCTTCTTGTACTTAAGTCGGCCTTGTCCCTTTTGTATTTAATTCCGATGCAATTTCTGTGTTTCATCGTCAATAAGAAAGTCCAAGGGATACAGTCAACCTGAAGTGAACCATCGAAATCTATAACTAGTGTCACAGGAATGGTTCAAAACATAGACAGAAGAAGAGACAGTCTTCTTGTACTGTAGTCGACATACTGCCTGTTGTATTTAATTCCGATGCAAATTCTGTGTTTCATCGTCAATAAGAAGGGCAGAGGGATACAGTAAACCTGAAGTAAAGCATCAAAATCTATAACTAGTGTCACAGGAATGGTTTAAAACATAGACAGTAGGAAGAGTCAGTCCTCTTATACTTAAGTCGCCATTGTGCCTTTTCTATTTAATTCCGATGCAATTGCTGTGTTTCATCGTCAATAAGGAGGCCCAAGGGATACAGTAAACCTAAAGTGAAGCATCAAAATCTATAACTAGTGTCACAGGAACGGTTCAATGCATAGTCAGTAAGAAGAGTCTGTCTTCTTGTACTTAAGTCGGCATTGTGCCTTTTGTATTTAATTCCTATGCAATTTCTGTATTTCATCGTCAATAAGAAGGGCAGAGGGATACAGTAAACCTGAAGTGAAGCATCGGAATCTATAACTAGTGTCACAGGAATGGTTCGAAACATAGACAGTAGGAAGAATCAGTCTTCTTGTACTTAAGTCGGCATTGTGCCTTTTCTATTTAATTCCGATGCAATTTCTGTGTTTCATCGTCACTAAGAAGGTCCAAGGGATACAGTGAACCTGAAGTGAAGCATCGGAATCTATAACTAGTGTCACAGGAATGGTTCAAAGCATAGACAGTAAGAAGAGCCAGTCTTCTAGTACTTAATTCGGCATTGTGCCTTTTGTATTTAATTCCGATGCAATTCCTGTGTTTCATCGTCAAAAAGAAGGTCCAAGGGATACGGTAAACCTGGAGAGAAGCATCGGAATCTGTAAGTAGTGTCACAGGAATGTTTCAAAACATAAACAGTAAGAAGAGACAGTCTTCTTGTCCTTAGTCGGCATTGTGCCTTATTATTTTAATTCGGATGCAATTTCTGTGTTTCATCGTCAATAAGAAGGTCCAAGGGATACAGTAAACCTATAGTGAAGCATCGGAATCTATAACTAGTGTCACAGGAATGGTTCAAAACATAGACAGTATTAGAGTCAGTCATCTTGTACTTAATTCGGCATTGTGCCTTTTGTATTTAATTCCGACGCAATTTCTGTGTTCCATCGTCAATAAGAACGTCAGAGGGATACAGTAAATCTGAAGTGAAGCATCGGAAACTATAACTAGTGTCACAGGAATGGTTCAATACAGAGACAGTAAGAAGTGTCAGTCTTCTTGCACTTAAGTCGGCATTGTGCCTTTTGTTTTTAATTCCGATGTAATTTCTGTGTTTTATCGTGAATAAGAAGACCAGAGGGAGACAGTAAAACTTAAGTGAAGCATCGGAATCCATAACTAGTGTCACAGGATTGGTTCAAAGCATAGTCAATAAGAAGTGTCAGTCTTCTTGTACTTAAGTCGGCATTGTGCCTTTTGTATTTAATTCCGATGCAATTTCTGTGTTTCATCGTCATTATGAAGGACCAAGGGATACAGTAAACCTGGAGTGAATCATCGGAATCTATAACTAGTGTCTCAGGAATGGTTTAAAACATAGACAGTAAGATGAGTTAGTCTTCTTGCACTTAAGTCGGCATTGTGCCTTTTGTATTTCATTCCGATGCCATTTCTGTGTTTCATCGCGAATAAGAAGGTCCACGGGATACAGTAAACCTGAAGTGAAGCATCAGAATCTGTAACTAGTGTCACAGGAATGGTTCAAAGCATAGTCAGTAAGAAGAGTCAGTCTTCTTGTACTGATGTCGGCCTTGTTCCTTTTGTATTTAATTCCGATGCAATTTCTGTGTTTCATCGTCAATAAGAAGGTCCAAGGGATACAGGAAACCTGAAGTGATGCATCAGAATTTATAACTAGTGTCACAGGAATGGTTCAAAACACAGTAGGTAAGAAGAATCAGTCTTCTTGTACTTAAGTCGGCATTGTGGCTTTTGTATTTAATTCCGATGCAATTTCTGTGTTTCATCGTCATTAAGAAGGTCCAAGGTATACAGTAAACCTGAAGTCAAGCATCGAAACCTATAACTAGTATCACAGAAATAGTTCAAAACTTAGACAGTAAGCAGAGTCATTCTTCTTGTACTTAAGTCGGCATTGTGCCTTTTGTATTTACTTCCGATGCAACAGGAATGGTTCAAAACATAGACAGTAAGAAGAGTCAGTCTTCTTGTACTTATGTCGGCATTGTGCCTTTTTTAATTCATTCCGATGCAATTTCTGTGTTTTATCGTCAATAAGAAGGTCAGAGGGATACAGTAAACTTGATGTGAAGCATCGGAATCAATAACTAGTGTCACCGGAATGGTTCAAAACATAGACAGTGAGATGAGTGAAGCATCAGAATCTATAACTAGTGTCACAGGAATGGTTCAAAACATAGACAGTAAGAAGAGTCAGTATTCTTGTATTTAAGTCGGCATTGTGCCTTTTTTATTTCATTCCGATGCAATTTCTGTGTTTCATCATCAATAAGAAGGTCCAAGGGATACAGCAAAACTAGAGTGAAGCATCGGATTCTATAACTAGTGTCACAGGAATGATTCAAAACATAGACAGTAGGAAGAGTCAGTCTTTTTGTACTTAATTAGGCATTGTGCCTTATGTATTTATTTCCGACGCAATTTCTGTGTTTCATCGTCAATAAGAACGTCAGAGGGTACAGTAAATCTGAAGTGAAGCGTCGAAATCTATAACTAGTGTCACAGGAATGGTTCACAATATAGACAGTAAGAAGAGTCGGTCTTCTTGTACTTAAGTCGGCATTATGCCTTTTGTATTTAATTCCGATGTAATTTCTGCGTTTTATCGTCAATAAGAATGTCAGAGGGATACAGTAAACCTGAAGTGAAGCATCGGAATCTATAACTAGTGTCACAGGAATGATTCAAAACATAGTCAGTAAGAAGAGTCAGTCTTCTTGTGCTGAAGTCGGCATTCTGCCTTTTCTATTTAATTCCGATGCAATTGCTGTGTTTCAACGTCAATAAGAAGGTCCAAGGGATACAATAAACCTGGAGTGAAGCATCGGTATCTATAACTAGTGTCAGAGGGATGGTTCAAAACATAGACAGTAAGAAGAGTCAGTCTTCTTGTACTTAAGTCGGCAATGTGCCTTTTGTATTTAATTCCGATGCAATTTCTGTGTTTCATCGTCAATAAGTAGGTCCAAGGGATCCAGTAAACCTGAAGTGAAGCACCGGAATCTATAACTAGTGTCACAGCAATGGTTCAAAACATAGTCAGAGACAAGAGTCAGTCTTCTTGTTCTTAAGTCGGCATTGTGCCTTTTGTATTTAATTCCGATGCAATTTCTGTGTTTCATCGCCAATAAAACGGTCCATTGAATACAGTAAACCTGAGGTGAAGCATCAGAATCTATAACTAGTGTCACAGGAATGGTTCAAAACATAGTCAGTAAAAAGAGTCAGTCTTCTTGTACTTAAGTCGGCGTTGTGCCTTTTGTATTTAATTCCGATGCAGTTTCTGGGTTTCATCGCCAATATGAAGGTCCAAGGGATACAGTAAACCTGGAGTGAAGCTTCGGTATTTATAACTAGTGTCACAGGGATGGTTCAAAGCATAGACAGTAAGAAGAGTCTGTATTCTTGTACATAAGTCGGCATTGTGCCTTTTGTATTTATTCCGATGCATTTTCTGTGTTTCATCGTCAATATGAAGGTCCAAGGGATACAGTAAACCGGGAGTGAAGCATCGGAATCTATAACTAGTGTCACAGGAATGGTTCAAAACATAGACAGTAGGATGAGTCAGCCTTCTTGTACTTAAGTCGGCATTGCGCCTTTTTTATTTAATTCCGATGCAATTTCTGTGTTTCATGCCAATAAGAAGGTCCAAGGGATACAGTAAACCTGAAGTGAAGCATCAGAATCTTTAACTTGTGTCACAGGAATGGTCCAAAACATAGTCGGTAAGAAGAGTCAGTCTTCTTGTACTTAAGTCGGCCTTGTGCCTTTTGTATTTAATTCCGATGCAATTTCTGTGTTTCATCGTCAATAACAACGTCAGAGGGTACAGTAAATCTGAAGTGAAGCATCAGAATCTTTAACTTGTGTCACAGGAATGGTTCATAACATAGTCGGTAAGAAGAGTCAGTCTTCTTGTACTTAAGTTGGCCTTGTGCCTTTTGTATTTAATTCCGATGCAATTTCTGTGATTCATCGTCAATAAGAAGGTCAGAGGGATATAGTAAACGTGGAGTGAAGCATCGAAATCTATAACTAGTGTCTTCGGAATGCTTCAAAACATAGACCGTGAGATGAGTCAGTCTTCTTCTACTTAAGTCGGCATTATGCCTTTTGTATTTAATTCCGATGTAATTTCTGCGTTTTATCGTCAATAAGAATGTCATAGGGGTATAGTAAAATTGAAGTGAAGCATCGGAATCTATAACTAGTGTCACAGGAAAGGTTTAAAAATTGACAGTAGGAAGAGTCAGTCTTCATATACTTAAGTCGGCATTGTACCTTTTCTATTTAATTCCGATGCAATTGCTGTGTTTCATCGTCAATAAGAAGGTCCAAGGGATACAGTAAACCTAAAGTGAAGCATCGGAATCTATAACTAGTGTCACAGGATCGGTTCAAAGCATAGACAGTAAGCAGAGTCAGTCTTCTTGTACTTAAGTTGGCATTGTGCCTTTTTTATTTAATTCCGATGCAATTTCTGTATTTCACCACCAATAAGAGGGTCCAAGGGTTATAGTAAACCTAGAGTGAAGCATCGGAATCTATAACTAGTGTCACAGGAATGGTTCAAAACATAGATAGTAAGAGGAGTCAGTCTTCTTGCACTTAATTCGGCATTGTGCGTTTTGTATTTAATTCCGACGCAATTTCTGTGTTTCCTCGTCAATAAGAACGCCAGAGGGATACATTAATCTGAAGTGAAGCGTCGGAATCTATAACTAGTGTCACAGGAATGGTACAAAACATAGTCAGTAAGAAGAGTCCGTCTTCTTGTACTTAAGTCGCCATTGTGCATTTTGTATTAGATTCCAATGCAGTTTCAGTGTTTCATCGTCAATAAGAAGGTCCAAGGGATACAGTAAACCTGGAGTGATGCATCGGAATCTATAACTAGTGTCACAGGAATTGTTCAAAACATAGTCAGAAAGAAGAGTCAGTCTTCTTGTTCTTAAGTCGGCATTGTGCCTTTTGTATTTAATTCCGATGCAATTTCTGTTTTTCATTGTCAATAAGAAGGTCCAAGGGATACAGTAAACCTGAAGTGAAGCATCGAAATCAATAACTAGTGTCACAGGAATGCTTCAAAACATAGACAGAAGAAGAGTCAGTCTTCTTGTACTTAAGTCGGCATTGTGCCGTTTGCATTTTATTCCGTTGCAATTTCTGTGTTTCATCGTCAATAAGAAGGGCAGAGGGATACAGTAAACCTAAAGTGAAGCATCGGAATGTATAACTAGTGTAACAGCAACGGTTCAAAGCAAAGACCGTAGGAAGAGACAGTCTTCTTGTACTTAAGTCGACATTGTGCCTTTTCTATTTAATTCCGAGGCAATTGCTGTGTTTCATCGCCAATAAGAAGGTCCAAGGGATACAGTAAACCTGAAGTGAAGCATAGGAATGTATAACTAGTGTCACAGGAACGGTTCAAAACATAGACAGTAGGGAGAGTCAGTCTTTTTGTACTTAAGTAGGCATTGTGCCTTTTCAATTTAATTCCGAGGCAATTGCTGTGTTTCATCGTCAATATGAAGGTCCAAGGAATACAGTAAACCTGAAGTAAAGCATCGGAATCTATAACTAGTGTCACAAGAATGGTTCAAAACATAGACAGTAAGAGGAGTCAGTCTTCTTGTACTTAATTCGGCATTGTGCCTTTTGTATTTAATTCCGACGCAATTTCTGTGTTTCATCGTCAATACGAACGTCAGAGGGATACAGTAAATCGGATGTGAAGCATCGGAATCTGTAACTAGTGTCTCAGGAATGGTTGAAAACATAGTCAGTAAGAAGATCAGTCTTCTTGTACTAAAGTCGGAACTGTGCCTTTTGTATTTAATACCGATGGAATTTCTGTGTTTCATCGTCAATAAGAAGGTCCAAGGGATACAGTAAACCTGGAGTGAAGCATCGGTATCTATAACTAGTGTCAGAGGGATGGTCTAAAACATAGACAGTAAGAAGTGTAAGTATACTTGTACTTAAGTCTGCAATGTGCCTTTTGTATTTAATTCCGATGCAATTTCTGTGTTTCATCACAATAAGTAGGTCCAAGGGATCCAGTAATTTTGAAGTGAAGCACCGGAAACTGTAACTAGTGTCACAGGAATGGTTCAAAGCATTGTCAGTAAGAAGAGTCAGTCTTCTTGTACGTAAGTCGCCATTGTGCATTTTGTATTAAATTCCAATGCAATTTCTGTGTTTCATCGTCAAAAAGAAGGTCCAAGAGATACAGTAAACCTGGAGTGATGCATCGGAATCTATAACTAGTGTCACAGGAATGGTTCAAAACATAAACAGTAAGAAGAGTCAGTCTTCTTATACTTAATTCGGCACTGTGCCATTTGGATTTAATTCCGATGCAATTTCTGTGTTTCGTCGTCAATACGAAGGTCAGAGGGATCCAGTAAACCTGAAGTGAAGCATCGCAATCTATAACTAGTGTCACAGGAATGGTTCAAAGCATAGTCAGAAAGAAGAGTCAGTCTTCTTGTTCTTAAGTCGGCATTGTGCCTTTTGTATTTAATTCCGATGCAATTTCTGTTTTTCATCGTCAACAAGAAGGCCCAAGGGATACAGAAAACCTGATGTGAAGCATCGAAATCTATAACTAGTGTCACAGGAATGGTTCAAAACATAGACAGAAGAAGAGTCAGTCTTCTTGTACTTAAGTCGGCATTGTGCCATTTGTATTTAATTCCGTTACAATTTCTGTGTTTTATCGTCAATAAGAAGGGCAGAGGGATACAGTAAACCTGAAGTGAAGCATCGGGATGTATAACTAGTGTAACAGCAACGGTTCAAAACAAAGACAGTAGGAAGAGGCAGTCTTCTTATACTTAAGTCGACATTGTGCCTTTTCTATTTAATTCCGAGGCAATTGCTGTGTTTCATCGTCATTAAGAAGGTCCAAGGGATACAGTAAACCTGAAGTGAAGCATAGGAATGTATAAATAGTGTCACAGGAACGGTTCAAAACTTAGACAGTAGGGAGAGTCAGTCTTCTTGTACTTAAGTCGGCATTGTGCCTTTTCAATTTAATTCCGAGGCAATTGCTGTGTTTCATCGTATATATGAAGGTCCACGGGATACAGTAAACCTGAAGTGAAGCATCGGAATCTATAACTAGTGTCACAGGAATGGTTCAAAACATAGACAGTAAGAAGAGTCAGTCTTCTTGCACTTAATTCCGCATTGTGCCTTTTGTATTTAATTCCGACGCAATTTCTGTGTTTCATCGTTAATACGACCGTCAGAGGGATACACTAAATCTGATGTGAGGCATCCGAATCTGTAACTAGTGTGACAGGAATGGTTCAAAACATCGACAGTAAGAGGAGACAGTCTTCTCGTACTTAATTCGGCATTGTGCCTTTAGTATTTAATTCCGATGCAATTTCTGTGTATCATCGTCAATAAGAAGGTCAGAGGGATACAGTAAATCAGAAATGAAGCATTGGAATCTATAACTAGTGTCACAGGAGTGGTTCAAAACATAGTCAGTAAGAAGAGTCAGTCTTCTTGTACTTAAGTCGGCATTGTGCCTTTTGTATTTCATTCCGATGCAGTTTCTGTGTATCATCGTCAATAAGAAGGTCTAAGGGATACAGTAAACCTGAAGTGAAGCATCGGAATCTATAACTAGTGTCACAATAATGGTTAAAAAGCGTAGTCACCAAGAAGAGTCAGTCTTCTTGTACTTAATTCGGCATTGTGCCTTTAGTATTTAATTCCGATGCAATTACTGTGTTTCATCGTCAATAAGAAGGTCCAAGGGATAAAGTAAACCTGGAGTGAAGCATCGGAATCTATAACTAGTGTCTCAGGGATGGTTCAAAACATAGACAGTAAGAAGAGACAGTATTCTTGTTCTTAAGTCGGCATTGTGCCTTTTGTATTTAATTCCGATGCAATTTCTGTGTTTCATCTTCAATAAGAAGGTCCAAGGGATTCAGTAAACCTGAAGTGAAGCATCAGAGTCTATAACTAGTGTCACAGGAATGGTTCAAATCATAGACAGTAAGAAGAGTCAGTCTTCTTGTACTTAAGTCGGCATTGTGCCTTTTGTATTTAATTCCGATGCAATTTCTGTGTTTCATCGTCAATAAGAATGTCCAAGGGATACAGTATAACTGAAGTGAAGCATCGGAATCTATAACTAGTGTCAAAGGAATGGTTCAAAACATAGACAGTGGGAAGAGTCAGTCTTCTTGTACTTAAGACGGCATCGTGCCCTTTGTATTTAAATCCGATCCAATTTCTGTGTTTCATCATCAATAAGAAGGTCAGAGGGATACAGTATACCTGAAGTGAAGCATCGGAATCTATAACGAGTGTCACAGGAATGGTTCAAAACATAGACAGTAGGAAGAGTCAGTCTTCTTGTACTTAAGTCGGCATTGTGCCTTTTGTATTTAATACCGATGCAATTTCTGTGTTTCATCGTCAATAAGAAGGTCCAAGGGATACAGTTAACCTGTAGTGAAGCATCGGTATCTATAACTAGTGTCAGAGGGATGGTTCAAATTATAGACAGTGAGAAGAGTAAGTATTCTTGTACTCAAGTCGGCAATGTTCCTTTTGTATTTAATTCCGATGCAATTTTTGTGTTTCGTCGTCAATAAGAAGGTCCTAGGGATCCAGTAAACCTGAAGTGAAGCACCGGAAACTATAACTAGTGTCACAGGAATGGTTCAAAACATAGTCAGTAAGAAGAGACAGTCTTCTTGTACATAAGTCGCCATTCTGCATTTTCTATTAAATTCCGATGCAATTTCTGTGTTTCATCGTCAATAAGAAGGTCCAAGGGATGCAGTAAACCTAGAGTGATGCATCGGAATCTATAACTAGTGTCACAGGAATGGTTCAAAACACAGAGAGTAAGAAGAATCAGTCTTCTTTTACTTAATTCGGCACTGTGCCTTTTGGATTTAATTCCGATGCAATATCTGTGTTTCGTCGTCAATAAGAAGGTCAGAAGATATAGTAAACCTGAAGTGAAGCATCGCAATCTATCACTAGTGTCACAGAAATGGTTCAAAACATAGTCAGAAAGAAGAGTCAGTCTTCTTCTCCTTAAGTCGGCATTGTGCCTTTTGTATTTAATTCCGATGCAATTTCTGTTTTTCATCGTCAATAAGAAGGACCAAGGGATACAGTAAACCTGAACTGAAGCATCGAAATCTATAACTAGGGTCACAGGAATGGTTCAAAACATAGACAGAAGAAGGGTCAGTCTTCTTGTACTTAAGTCGGCATTGTGCCATTTGTATTTAATTCCGTTGCAATTTCTGTGGTTCATCGTCAATAAGAAGGGTAGAGGGATACAGTAAACCTGAAGTGAAGCATCGGAATGTATAACTAGTGTAACAGCAACGGTTCAAAACATAGACAGTAGGAAGGGACAGTTTTCTTGTACTTAAGTCGACATTGTGCCTTTTCTATTTATTTCCAAGGCAATTGCTGTGTTTCATCGTCAATAAGAAGGTCCAAGGGATACAGTAAACCTGAAGTGAAGCATAGGAATGTATAACAAGTGTCACAGGAACGGTTCAAAACATAGACAGTAGGGAGAGTCAGTCTTCTTGTACTTAAGTCGGCATTGTGCGTTTTCAATTTAATTCCGAGGCTATTGCTGTGTTTCATCGTCAATAAGGAGGTCCAAGGGATACAGTAAACCTGAAGTGAAGCATCGGAATCTATAACTAGTGTCACAGGAATGGCTCAAATCATAGACAGTAAGAAGGGTCAGTGTTCTTGTACTTAATTCGGCATTGTCCCTTTTGTATTTAATTCCGACGCAATTTCTGTGTTTCATCGTCAATACGAACGTCAGAGGGATGCAGTAAATCTGAGGTGAAGCATCGGAATCTGTAACTAGTGTCACAGGAATGGTTCAAAGCATAGTCAGTAAAAAGAGTCAGTCTTCTTGTACTAAAGTCGGCATTGTGCCTTTTGTATTTAATTCCGATGCAATTTCTGTGTTTCATCGTCAATAAGAAGGTCCAAGGGATACAGTAAAACTGGAGTGATGCATCGGAATCTATAACTAGTGTCACAGGAACGGTTCAAAACATAGACAGTAGGAAGAGTCAGTCTTCTTGTACTTATGTCGGCATTGTGCCTTTTGTATTTAGTTCCGATGCAATTTCTGTGTTTCATCATCAATAAGAAGGTCAGAGGGATACAGTAAACCTGAAGTGAAGCATCGGAATCTATAACGAGTGTCACAGGAATGGTTCGAAACATAGACAGTAGGTAGAGTCAAACTTCTTGTCCTTAAGTCGGCATTGTGCCTTTTGTATTTAATACCGATTAAATTTCTGTGTTTCATCGTCAATCAGAAGGTCCAAGGGATACAGTAAACCTGGAGTGAAGCATCGGTATCTATAACTAGTGTCACAGGAATGGTTTCTAAACATAGTCAATTAGAAGAGTCAGTCTTCTTGAACTTAAGTCGCCTTTGTGCATTTTATATTAAATTCCGATGCAATTACTGTGTTTCATCGTCAATTAGAAGGTCCAAGGGACACAGTAAACCTGGAGCGATGCATCGGAATCTATAACTAGTGTCACAGGAATGGTTCAAAAATAGACAGTAAGAAGAGTCAGTCTTCTTTTACATAATTCGGCACTGTGCCTTTTGGATTTAATTCCGATGCAATTTCTGTGTTTCGTCGTCAACAAGAAGGTCAGAGGGATACAGTAGACCTTTAAGTGAAGCATTGCAATCTATAACTAGTGTCACAGAAATGGTTCAAAACATAGTCAGAAAGAAGAGTCAGTCTTCTTGTTCTTAAGTCGGCATTGTGCCATTTGTATTTAATTCCGATGCAATTTCTGCTTTTCATCGTCTATAAGAAGGTCCAAGGGATACAGTAAACCTGAAGTGAAGCATCGAAATCTATAACTAGGGTCACAGGAATGGTTCAAAACAATGACAGTAGAAGAGTCAGTCTTCTTGTACTTAAGTCGGCATTGTGCCATTTGTATTTAATTCCGTTGCAATTTCTGTGTTTCATCATCAATAAGAAGGGCAGAGGGTTACAGTAGACCTGAAGTGAAGTATCGGAATGTATAACTAGTGTAACAGCAACGGTTCAAAACATAGACAGTAGGAAGGGACAGTCTTCTTGTACTTAAGTCGGTATTGTGCCTTTTCTATTTAATTCCGATGCAATTTCTGTGTTTCATCGTCAATAAGAAGGTCACAGGGATATAGTAAACCTGGAGTGAAGCATCGGAATCTATGACTAGTGTCACAGGAATGGTTTAAAGCATAGACAGTAAGAAGAGTCAGTCTTCTTGTACTTAAGTCGGCATTGTGCCTTTCTTATTTAATTCCGATGCAATTTCTGTGTTTCATCGTCAATAAGAGGGACCAAGGGATACAGCAAAACTGGAGTGAAGCATCGGAATCTATAGCTAGTGTCACAGGTATGGTTCAAAACATCGACAGTAAGAAGAGACAGTCTTCTTGTACTTAATTCGGCATTGTGCCTTTAGTATTTAATTCCGATGCAATTTCTGTGTATCATCGTCAATAAGAAGGTCAGAGGGATACAGTAAATCAGAAATGAAGCATCGGAATCTATAACTAGTGTCACAGAAATGGTTCAAAACATAGTCAGTAAGCAGAGTCAGTCTTCTTTTACTTAAGTCGACATTGTGCCTTTTGTATTTAATTCCGATGCAATTTCTGTGTTTCATCGTCAATAAGAAGGTCTAAGGGATACAGTAAACCTGAAGTGAAGCATCGGAATCTATAACTAGTGCCACAATAATGGTTAAAACATAGTCACTAAGAAGAGTCAGTCTTCTTGTACTTCAGTCGGCATTGTGCCTTTTGTATTTAATTCCGATGCAATTTCTGTGTTTCATCGTCAATAAGAAGGTACAAGGGATATAGTAAACCTGGAGTGAAGCATCGGAATGTATAACTAGCGTCACAGGAATGAATCAAAACATAGTCAGTAAGAAGAGTCAGGCTACTCGTATTAAAGTCGGCATTGTTCCTTTTGTATTTAATTCCGATGCAATTTCTGTGTTTCATCGTCAATAAGAAGGTCCAAGGGATAAAGTAAACCTGGAGTGAAGCATCGGAATCTATAACTAGTGTCTCAGGGTAGGTTCAAAACATAGACAGTAAGAAGAGACAGTATTCTTGTTCTTAAGTCGGCATTGTGCCTTTTGTATTTAATTCCGATGCAATTTCTGTGTTTCATCTTCAATAAGAAGGTCCAAGGGATACAGTAAACCTGAAGTGAAGCATCTGAGTCTATAACTAGTGTCACAGGAATGGTTCAAAACATAGTCTGTAAGAAGAGTCAGTCTTCTTGTACTTAAGTCGGCATAGTTGCTTTTGTATTTAATTCCGATGCAATTTCTGTGATTCATCGTCAATAAGAATGTCCAAGGGATACAGTAAACCTGAAGTGAAGCATCGGAATCTATAACTAGTGTCAAAGGAATGGTTCAAAACATAGACAGTGGGAAGAATCAGTCTTCTTGTACTTAAGTCGGCATTGTGCCTTTTGTATTTAGTTCCGATGCAATTTCTGTGTTTCATCATCAATAAGAACGTCAGAGGGATACAGTAAACCTGAAGTGAAGCATCGGAATCTATATCGAGTGTCACAGGAATGGTTCAAAACATAGACAGTAGGTAGAGTCAGTCTTCTTGTACTTAAGTCGGCATTGTGCCTTTTGTATTAAATACCGATGCAATTTCTGTGTTTCATCGTCAATAAGAAGGTCCAAGGGATACAGTAAACCTGGAGTGAAGCATCGGTATCTATAACTAGTGTCAGAGGGATGGTTCAAAACATAGACAGTAAGAAGAGTAAGTGTTCTTGTACTTAAGTCGGCAATGTGCCTTTTGTATTTAATTCCGATGCTAATTCTGTGTTTCATCGTAAATACATAGGTCCAAGGGATCCAGTGAACCCGAAGTGAAGCACCGGAATCTATAACTAGTGTCACAGGAATGGTTTCTAAACATAGTCAATAAGAAGAGTCAGTCTTCTTGAACTTAACTCGCCATTGCGCATTTTATATAAAATTTCGATGCAATTTCTGTGTTTCATCGTCAATAAGAAGGTCCAAGGGACACAGTAAACCTGGAGCGATGCATCGGAATCTATAACTAGTGTCACAGGAATGGTTCAAAAAATAGACAGTAAGAAGAGTCAGTCTTCTTTTACATAATTCGGCACTGTGCCTTTTGGATTTAATTCCGATGCAATTTCTGTGTTTCGTCGTCAATAAGAAGGTCAGAGGGATATAGTAGACCTGAAGTGATGCATCGCAATCTATAACTAGTGTCACAGGAATGGTTCAAAACATAGTCAGAAAGAAGATTCAGTCTTCTTGTTCTTAAGTCGGCATTGTGCCTTTTGTATTTAATTCCGATGCAATTTCTGTTTTTCATCGTCAATAAGAAAGTCCAACGGATACAGTAAACCTCAAGTGAAACATCGAAATCTACAACTAGTGTCACAGGAATGGTTCAAAACATAGACAGAAGAAGAGTAAGTCTTCTTGTACTTAAGTCGGCATTGTGCCATTTGTATTTAATTCCGTTGCAATTTCTGTGTTTCATCGTCAATAAGAAGGGCAGAGGGATCCAGTAAACCTGAAGTGAAGCATCGGAATGTATAACTAGTGTCACAGGAATGGTTCAAAACATAGACAGTAAGAAGAGTCAGTCTTCTTGTACTTAATCGGAATTGTGCCTTTTGTATTTAATTCCGACGCAATTTCTGTGTTTCATCGTCAATACGAACGTCAGAGGTATACAGTAAATCTGAAGTGAAGCAACGGAATCTGTAACTAGTGCCACAGGAATGGTTCAAAACATAGTCAGTAAGAAGAGTCAGTCTTCTTGTACTAAAGTCGGCATTGTGCCTTTTGTATTTAATTCCGATGCGATTTCTGTGTTTCATCGTCAATAAGAAGGTACAAGGGATACAGTAAACCTGGAGTGAAGCATCGGAATGTATAACTAGCGTCACAGGAATGAATCAAAACATAGTCAGTAAGAAGAGTCAGTCTACTCGTATTAAAGTCGGCATTGTTCCTTTTGTATTTAATTCCGTTGCAATTTCTGTGTTTCATCGTCAATAAGAAGGTCCAAGGGATAAAGTAAACCTGAAGTGAAGCATCGGAATCTATATCGAGTGTCACAGGAATGGTTCAAAACATAGACAGTAGGTAGAGTCAGTCTTCTTGTACTTAAGTCGGCATTGTGCCTTTTGTATTAAATACCGATGCAATTTCTGTGTTTCATCGTCAATAAGAAGGTCCAAGGGATACAGTAAACCTGGAGTGAAGCATCGGTATCTATAACTAGTGTCAGAGGGGTGGTTCAAAACATAGACAGTAAGAAGAGTAAGTGTTCTTGTACTTAAGTCGGCAATGTGCCTTTTGTATTTAATTCCGATGCAAATTCTGTGTTTCATCGTAATTACATAGGTCCAAGGGATCCAGTAAACCCGAAGTGAAGCACCGGAATCTATAACTAGTGTCACAGGAATGGTTTCTAAACATAGTCAATAAGAAGAGTCAGTCTTCTTGAACTTAACTCGCCATTGCGCATTTTATATAAAATTTCGATGCAATTTCTGTGTTTCATCGTCAATAAGAAGGTCCAAGGGACACAGCAAACCTGGAGCGATGCATCGGAATCTATAACTAGTGTCACAGGAATGGTTCAAAAAATAGACAGTAAGAAGAGTCAGTCTTCTTTTACATAATTCGGCACTGTGCCTTTTGAATTTAATTCCGATGCAATTTCTGTGTTTCGTCGTCAATAAGAAGGTCAGAGGGATATAGTAGACCTGAAGTGATGTATCGCAATCTATAACTAGTGTCACAGGAATGGTTCAAAACATAATCAGAAATAAGATTCAGTCTTCTTGTTCTTAAGTCGGCATTGTGCCTTTTGTATTTAATTCCGATGCAATTTCTGTTTTTCATCGTCAATAAGAAAGTCCAACGGATACAGTAAACCTCAAGTGAAACATCGAAATCTACAACTAGTGTCACAGGAATGGTTCAAAACATAGACAGAAGAAGAGTAAGTCTTCTTGTACTTAAGTCGGCATTGTGCCATTTGTATTTAATTCCGTTGCAATTTCTGTGTTTCATCGTCAATAAGAAGGTCCAAGGGATACAGTAAACCTGGAGTAAGGCATCGGAATCTATAACAAGTGTCACAGGAATGGTTCAAAACATAGACAGTAGGAAGAGTCAGTCTTCTTTTATTTAAGTCGGTATTGTGCCTTTTCTATGTAATTCCGATACAATTTCTGTGTTTTATCGTCAATAAGGTCACAGGGATATAGTAAACCTGGAGTGAAGCATCGGAATCTATAACTAGTGTCACAGGAATTGTTTAAAACATAGACAATAAGAAGAGTCAGTCTTCTTGTACTTATGTCGGCATTGTGCCTTTCTTATTTAATTCCGATGCAATTTCTGTGTTTCATCGTCAATAAGAGGGACCAAGGGATACAGTAAACCTGGAGTGAAGCATCGGAATCTATAACTAGTGTCACAGGAATGGTTCAAAATATCGACAGTAAGAAGAGACAGTCTTCTTGTACTTAATTCGGCATTGTGCCTTTTGTATTTAATTCCGATGCAATATCTGTGTTTTTTCGACATTAAGAAGGTCAGAGGGATACAGTAAAACTGAAGTCAAGCTTCGGAATCTATAACTAGTGTCACAGAAATGGTTCAAAACATAGACAGTAAGAAGAGCCAGTCTTCTTGTACTTGAGTCGGCATTGTGCCTTTTGTATTTAATTAGGATGCAACGTCTGTGTTTCATCGTCAATACGAAGGTCAGAGGGATACGGTAAACCTGAAGTGAAGCATCGGAATCTATAACTAGTGTCACAGGAATGGTTCAAAACATAGACAGTAAGAAGACCCATTCTTCTTATACTTATATCGGCATTGTGCCTTTTGTATTTAATTACGATGCAATTTACGTGTTTCATCGTCAATAAGAAGGTCAGAGGGATACAGTAAACCTGAAGTGAAGCATCGGAATCTACAACTAGTGTCACAGGAATGGTTCAAAACATAGACAGTAAGAAGAGTCAGTTTTCTTGTACATAAGTCGGCATTGTGCCTTTTGTATTTAATTCCGATGCAATTTCTGTGTTTCATCGTCAATAAGAAGGTTACAGGGAGACAGTAAACCTGAACTGAAGCATCGGAATCTATAACTAGTGTCACAGGAATGGTTCAAAACATAGACAGTAAGAAGGGTCCGTCTCCTTGTACTTTAGTCAGCATTGTGCCTTTTGTATTTAATTCCGATGCAATATCTGTGTTTTTTCGTCATTAAGAAGGTCTGAGGGATACAGTAAAACTGAAGTCAAGCATCGGAATCTATAACTAGTGTCACAGAAATGGTTCAAAACATAGACAGTAAGAGGAGCCAGTCTTCTTGTACTTGAGTCGGCATTGTGCCTTTTGTATTTAATTCCGATGCAATTTCTGTGTTTCATCGTCAATAAGAAGGTCAGAGGGATACAGTAAACCTGAAGTGAAGCATCGGAATCTACAACTAGTGTCACAGAAATGGTTCAAAACATAGACAGTAAGAAGAGCCAGTCTTCTTGTACTTGAGTCGGCATTGTGACTTTTGTATTTAATTCCGATGCAATTTCTGTATTTCTTCGTCAATAAGAAGGTCAGAGGGATACAGTATACCTGAAGTGAAGCATCGGAATCTATAACTAGTGTCACAGAAATGGTTCAAAACATAGACAGTAAGAAGAGTCAGTCTTCTTGTACTTATGTCGGCATTGTGCCTTTTGTAAATAATTCCGATGCAATTTCTGTGTTTCATCGTCAATAAGAAGCTCAGAGGGATACAGTAAATCTGAAGTAGCATCGGAATCTATAACTAGTGTCACAGGAATGGTTCAAAACATAAACAGTAAGAAGAGGCATTCTTCTTGTACTTAAGTCGGCATTGTGCCTTTTGTATTTAATTCCGATGCAATTTACGTGTTTCATCGTCAATAAGAAGGTCAGAGGGATACAGTAAACCTGAAGTGAAGCATCGGAATCTATAACTAGTGTCACAGGAATGGTTCAAAACATAGACAGTAAGAAGAGTCAGTTTTTTGTACTTAAGTCGGCATTGTGCCTTTTGTATTTAATTCCGATGCAATTTCTGTGTTTCATCGTCAATACGAAAGTAAGAGGGATACAGTAAACCTGAAGTGAAGCATCGGAATCTATAACTAGTTTCACAGGAAAGGTTCAAAGCATAGACAGTAAGAAGGGTCAGTCTTCTTGTACTTAAGTCGGCATTGTGCCTTTTGTATTTAATTCCGATGCAATTTACGTGTTTCATCGTCAATAAGAAGGTCAGAGGGATACAGTAAACCTGAAGTGAAGCATCGGAATCTACAACTAGTGTCACAGGAATGGTTCAAAACATAGTCAGTAAGAAGAGTCAGTTATCTTGTACTTAAGTCGGCATTGTGCCTTTTGTATTTATTTCCGATGCAATTTCTGTGTTTCATCGTCAATAAGAAGGTCAGAGGAATGCAGTATACCTGAAGTGAAGCATCGGAATCTATAACTAGTGTCACAGGAATTGTTCAAATCATAGACAGTAAGAACAGTCAGTCTTTTTGTACTTAAGTCGGCATTGTGCCTTTTGTACTTTATTCCGATGCAATTTCTGTGTTTCATCGTCAATACGAAAGTCAGAGGGATACAGTAAACCTGAAGTGAAGCATCGGAATCTATAACTAGTGTCACAGAAATGGTTCAAAACTTAGACAGTAAAAAGAGTCAGTCTTCTTGTACTTATGTCGGCATTGTGCCTTTTGCAAATAATTCCGATGCAATTTCTGTGTTTCATCGTCAATAAGAAGCTCAGAGGGATACAGTAAATCTGAAGTAGCATCGGAATCTATAACTAGTGTCACAGGAATGGTTCAAAACATAGACAGTAAGAAGAGGCATTCTTCTTGTACTTAAGTCGGCATTGTGCCTTTTGTATTTAATTCCGATGCAATTTACGTGTTTCATCGTCAATAAGAAGGTCAGAGGGATACAGTAAACCTGAAGTGAAGCATCGGAATCTACAACTAGTGTCACAGGAATGGTTCAAAACATAGACAGTAAGAAGAGTCAGTTTTCTTGTACATAAGTCGGCATTGTGCCTTTTGTATTTAATTCCGATGCAATTTCTGTGTTTCATCGTCAATAAGAATGTCACAGGGAGACAGTGAACCTGAACTGAAGCATCGGAATCTATAACTAGTGTCCCAGGAATGGTTCAAAACATAGTCAGTAAGAAGAGTCAGTTATCTTGTACTTAAGTCGGCATTGTGCCTTTTGTATTTATTTCCGATGCAATTTCTGTGTTTCATCGTCAATAAGAAGGTCAGAGGGATGCAGTATACCTGAAGTGAAGCATCGAAATCTATAAATAGTGTCACAGGAATTGTTCAAATCATAGACAGTAAGAACAGTCAGTCTTTTTGTACTTAAGTCGGCATTGTGCATTTGTACTTTATTCCGATGCAATTTCTGTGTTTCATCGTCAATACGAAAGTCAGAGGGATACAGTAAACCTGAAGTGAAGCATCGGAATCTATAACCAGTGTCACAGAAATGGTTCAAAACATAGACAGTAAGAAGAGTCAGTCTTCTTGTACTTATGTCGGCATTGTGCCTTTTGTAAATAATTCCGATGCAATTTCTGTGTTTCATCGTCAATAAGAAGCTCAGAGGGATACAGTAAATCTGAAGTAGCATCGGAATCTATAACTAGTGTCACAGGAATGGTTCAAAACATAGACAGTAAGAAGAGGCATTCTTCTTGTACTTAAGTCGGCATTGTGCCTTTTGTATTTAATTCCGATGCAATTTACGTTTTCATCGTCAATAAGAAGGTCAGAGGGATACAGTAAACCTGAAGTGAAGCATCGGAATCAATAACTAGTGTCCCAGGAATGGTTCAAAACATAGACAGTAAGAAGAGTCAGTCTTTTTGTACTTAAGTCGGCATTGTGCCTTTTGTATTTAATTCCGATGCAATTTCTGTGTTTCATCGTCAATACGAAAGTCAGAGGGATGCACTAAACCTGAAGTGAAGCATCGGAATCTATAACTAGTGTCACAGGAAATTTCAAAACATAGACAGTAAGAAGGGTCAGTCTTCTTGTACTTAAGTCGGCATTGTGCCTTTTGTATTTAATTCCGATGCAATTTACGTGTTTCATCGTCAATAAGAAGGTCAGAGGGATACAGTAAACCTGAAGTGAAGCATCGGAATCTACAACTAGTGTCACAGGAATGGTTCAAAACATAGACAGTAAGAAGAGTCAGTTTTCTTGTACATAAGTCGGCATTGTGCCTTTTGTATTTAATTCGGATGCAATTTTTGTGTTTCATCGTCAATAAGAAGGTTACAGGGAGACAGTAAACCTGAACTGAAGCATCGGAATCTATAACTAGTGTCACAGGAATGGTTCAAAACATAGACAGTAAGAAGGGTCCGTCTCCTTGTACTTTAGTCAGCATTGTGCCTTTTGTATTTAATTCCGATGCAATATCTGTGTTTTTTCGTCATTAAGAAGGTCTGAGGGATACAGTAAAACTGAAGTCAAGCATCGGAATCTATAACTAGTGTCACAGAAATGGTTCAAAACATAGACAGTAAGAAGATCCAGTCTTCTTGTACTTGAGTCGGCATTGTGCCTTTTGTATTTAATTCCGATGCAATTTCTGTGTTTCATCGTCAATAAGAAGGTCAGAGGGATACAGTAAACTTGAAGTGAAGCATCGGAATCTATAACTAGTCACAGGAATGGTTCAAACTATAGAAAGTAAGAAGGATCTGTCTTCTTGAACTTAAGTCGGCATTGTGCCTTTTGTATTTAATTCCGATGCAATATCTGTATTTCTTCGTCAATAAGAAGGTCAGAGGGATGCAGTAAACCTGATGTGAAGCATCGGAATCTATAACTAGTGTCACAGAAATGGTTCAAAACATAGACAGTAAGAAGAGCCAGTCTTCTTGTACTTGAGTCGGCATTGTGCCTTTTGTATTTAATTCCGATGCAATTTCTGTATTTCTTCGTCAATAAGAAGGTCAGAGGGATACAGTAAACCTGAAGTGAAGCATCGGAATCTATAACTAGTGTCACAGGAATGGTTCAAAACTTAGACAGTAAGAAGAGCCAGTCTTCTTGTACTTGGGTCGACATTGTGCCTTTTGTATTTAATTCGGATGCAACTTCTGTGTTTCATCGTCAATAAGAGCGTCAGAGGGATACAGTAAACCTGAAGTGAAGCATCGGAATCTATAACTAGTGTCACAGGAATGGTTCAAAACATAGACAGTTGGAAGAGTCCGTCTTCTTGTACTTAATTCGGCATTGTGCCTTTTGTATTTAATTAAGATTTAATTTCTGTGTTTCATCGTCAATAATAAGGTCAGAGGCATACAGTAAACCTGATGTGAAGCATCGGAATCTATAACTAGTGTCACAGGAATGGTTCAAAACATAATCAGTAAGAAGAGTCAGTTATCTTGTACTTAAGTCGGCATTGTGCCTTTTGTATTTATTTCCGATGCAATTTCTGTGTTTCATCGTCAATAAGAAGGTCAGAGGGATGCAGTATACCTGAAGTGAAGCATCGGAATCTATAACTAGTGTCACAGGAATTGTTCAAATCATAGACAGTAAGAACAGTCAGTCTTTTTGTACTTAAGTCGGCATTGTGCCTTTTGTACTTTATTCCGATGCAATTTCTGTGTTTCATCGTCAATACGAAAGTCAGAGGGATACAGTAAACCTGAAGTGAAGCATCGGAATCTATAACTAGTGTCACAGAAATGGTTCAAAACATAGACAGTAAGAAGAGTCAGTCTTCTTGTACTTATGTCGGCATTGTGCCTTTTGTAAATAATTCCGATGCAATTTCTGTGTTTCATCGTCAATAAGAAGCTCAGAGGGATACAGTAAATCTGAAGTAGCATCGGAATCTATAACTAGTGTCACAGGAATGGTTCAAAACATAGACAGTAAGAAGAGGCATTCTTCTTGTACTTAAGTCGGCATTGTGCCTTTTGTATTTAATTCCGATGCAATTTACGTTTTCATCGTCAATAAGAAGGTCAGAGGGATACAGTAAACCTGAAGTGAAGCATCGGAATCTATAACTAGTGTCACAGGAATGGTTCAAAACATAGACAGTAAGAAGAGTCAGTCTTTTTGTACTTAAGTCGGCATTGTGCCTTTTGTATTTAATTCCGATGCAATTTCTGTGTTTCATCGTCAATACGAAAGTCAGAGGGATACAGTAAACCTGAAGTGAAGCATCGGAATCTATAACTAGTGTCACAGGAAAGGTTCAAAACATAGACAGTAAGAAGGGTCAGTCTTCTTGTACTTAAGTCGGCATTGTGCCTTTTGTATTTAATTCCGATGCAATTTACGTGTTTCATCGTCAATAAGAAGGTCAGAGGGATACAGTAAACCTGAAGTGAAGCATCGGAATCTACAACTAGTGTCACAGGAATGGTTCAAAACATAGACAGTAAGAAGAGTCAGTTTTCTTGTACATAAGTCGGCATTGTGCCTTTTGTATTTAATTCCGATGCAATTTCAGTGTTTCATCGTCAATAAGAAGGTCACAGGGAGACAGTGAACCTGAACTGAAGCATCGGAATCTATAACTAGTGTCACAGGAATGGTTCAAAACTTAGACAGTAAGAGGAGCCAGTCTTCTTGTACTTGGGTCGACATTGTGCCTTTTGTAATTAATTCGGATGCAACTTCTGTGTTTCATCGTCAATAAGAGCGTCAGAGGGATACAGTAAACCTGAAGTGAAGCATCGGAATCTATAACTAGTGTCACAGGAATGGTTCAAAACATAGACAGTTGGAACAGTCCGTCTTCTTGTACTTAATTCGGCGTTGTGCCTTTTGTATTTAATTAAGATTTAATTTCTGTGTTTCATCGTCAATAATAAGGTCAGAGGCATACAGTAAACCTGATGTGAAGCATCGGAATCTATAACTAGTGTCACAGGAATGGTTCAAAACATAGACAGTAAGAAGAGGCATTCTTCTTGTACTTAAGTCGGCATTGTGCCTTTTGTATTTAATTCCGATGCAATTTACGTTTTCATCGTCAATAAGAAGGTCAGAGGGATACAGTAAACCTGAAGTGAAGCATCGGAATCTATAACTAGTGTCACAGGAATGGTTCAAAACATAGACAGTAAGAAGAGTCAGTCTTTTTGTACTTAAGTCGGCATTGTGCCTTTTGTATTTAATTCCGATGCAATTTCTGTGTTTCATCGTCAATACGAAAGTCAGAGGGATACAGTAAACCTGAAGTGAAGCATCGGAATCTATAACTAGTGTCACAGGAAAGGTTCAAAACATAGACAGTAAGAAGGGTCAGTCTTCTTGTACTTAAGTCGGCATTGTGCCTTTTGTATTTAATTCCGATGCAATTTACGTGTTTCATCGTCAATAAGAAGGTCAGAGGGATACAGTAAACCTGAAGTGAAGCATCGGAATCTACAACTAGTGTCACAGGAATGGTTCAAAACATAGACAGTAAGAAGAGTCAGTTTTCTTGTACATAAGTCGGCATTGTGCCTTTTGTATTTAATTCCGATGCAATTTCAGTGTTTCATCGTCAATAAGAAGGTCACAGGGAGACAGTGAACCTGAACTGAAGCATCGGAATCTATAACTAGTGTCACAGGAATGGTTCAAAACTTAGACAGTAAGAGGAGCCAGTCTTCTTGTACTTGGGTCGACATTGTGCCTTTTGTATTTAATTCGGATGCAACTTCTGTGTTTCATCGTCAATAAGAGCGTCAGAGGGATACAGTAAACCTGAAGTGAAGCATCGGAATCTATAACTAGTGTCACAGGAATGGTTCAAAACATAGACAGTTGGAACAGTCCGTCTTCTTGTACTTAATTCGGCATTGTGCCTTTTGTATTTAATTAAGATTTAATTTCTGTGTTTCATCGTCAATAATAAGGTCAGAGGCATACAGTAAACCTGATGTGAAGCATCGGAATCTATAACTAGTGTCACAGGAATGGTTCAAAACATAGTCAGTAAGAAGAGTCAGTTATCTTGTACTTAAGTCGGCATTGTGCCTTTTGTATTTAATTCCGATGCAATTTCTGTGTTTCATCGTCAATAAGAAGGTCAGAGGGATACAGTATACCTGAAGTGAAGCATCGGAATCTATAACTAGTGTCACAGGAATTGTTCAAATCATAGACAGTAAGAACAGTCAGTCTTTTTGTACTTAAGTCGGCATTGTGCCTTTTGTACTTTATTCCGATGCAATTTCTGTGTTTCATCGTCAATACGAAAGTCAGAGGGATACAGTAAACCTGAAGTGAAGCATCGGAATCTATAACTAGTGTCACAGGAATGGTTCAAAACATAAACAGTAAGAAGGGTCCGTCTTCTTGTACTTAAGTCAGCATTGTGCCTTTTGTATTTAATTCCGATGCAATATCTGTGTTTTTTCGTCAATAAGAAGGTGAGAGGGATACAGTAAAACTGAAGTCAAGCATCGGAATCTATAACTAGTGTCACAGAAATGGTTCAAAACATGGACAGTAAGAAGAGCCAGTCTTCTTGTACTTGAGTCGGCATTGTGCCTTTTGTATTTAATTAGGATGCAACGTCTGTGTTTCATCGTCAATAAAAGCGTCAGAGGGATACAGTAAACCTGAAGTGAAGCATCGGAATCTATAACTAGTGACACAGGAATGGTTCAAAACATAGTCAGTAAGAAGAGTCAGTTATCTTGTACTTAAGTCGGCATTGTGCCATTTGTATTTATTTCCGATGCAATTTCTGTGTTTCATCGTCAATAAGAAGGTCAGAGGGATACAGTATACCTGAAGTGAAGCATCGGAATCTATAACTAGTGTCACAGGAATTGTTCAAATCATAGACAGTAAGAACAGTCAGTCTTTTTGTACTTAAGTCGGCATTGTGCCTTTTGTACTTTATTCCGATGCAATTTCTGTGTTTCATCGTCAATACGAAAGTCAGAGGGATACAGTAAACCTGAAGTGAAGCATCGGAATCTATAACTAGTGTCACAGAAATGGTTCAAAACATAGACAGTAAGAAGAGTCAGTCTTCTTGTACTTATGTCGGCATTGTGCCTTTTGTAAATAATTCCGATGCAATTTCTGTGTTTCATCGTCAATAAGAAGCTCAGAGGGATACAGTAAATCTGAAGTAGCATCGGAATCTATAACTAGTGTCACAGGAATGGTTCAAAACATAGACAGTAAGAAGAGGCATTCTTCTTGTACTTAAGTCGGCATTGTGCCTTTTGTATTTAATTCCGATGCAATTTACGTGTTTCATCGTCAATAAGAAGGTCAGAGGGATACAGTAAACCTGATGTGAAGCATCGGAATCTATAACTAGTGTCACAGGAATGGTTCAAAACATAGACAGTAAGAAGAGTCAGTCTTTTTGTACTTAAGTCGGCATTGTGCCTTTTGTATTTAATTCCGATGCAATTTCTGTGTTTCATCGTCAATACGAAAGTCAGAGGGATACAGTAAACCTGAAGTGAAGCATCGGAATCTATAACTAGTGTCACAGGAAAGGTTCAAAACATAGACAGTAAGAAGGGTCAGTCTTCTTGTACTTAAGTCGGCATTGTGCCTTTTGTATTTAATTCCGATGCAATTTCTGTGTTTCATCGTCAATACGAAAGTCAGAGGGATACAGTAAACCTGAAGTGAAGCATCGGAATCTATAACTAGTGTCACAGGAAAGGTTCAAAACATAGACAGTAAGAAGGGTCCGTCTTCTTGTACTTAAGTCGGCATTGTACCTTTTGTATTTAATTCCGATGCAATTTACGTGTTTCATCGTCAATAAGAAGGTCAGAGGGATACAGTAAACCTGAAGTGAAGCATCGGAATCTACAACTAGTGTCACAGGAATGGTTCAAAACATAGACAGTAAGAAGAGTCAGTTTTCTTGTACATAAGTCGGCATTGTGCCTTTTGTATTTAATTCCGATGCAATTTCAGTGTTTCATCGTCAATAAGAAGGTCACAGGGAGACAGTGAACCTGAACTGAAGCATCGGAATCTATAACTAGTGTCACAGGAATGGTTCAAAACTTAGACAGTAAGAGGAGCCAGTCTTCTTGTACTTGGGTCGACATTGTGCCTTTTGTATTTAATTCGGATGCAACTTCTGTGTTTCATCGTCAATAAGAGCGTCAGAGGGATACAGTAAACCTGAAGTGAAGCATCGGAATCTATAACTAGTGTCACAGGAATGGTTCAAAACATAGACAGTTGGAACAGTCCGTCTTCTTGTACTTAATTCGGCATTGTGCCTTTTGTATTTAATTAAGATTTAATTTCTGTGTTTCATCGTCAATAATAAGGTCAGAGGCATACAGTAAACCTGATGTGAAGCATCGGAATCTATAACTAGTGTCACAGGAATGGTTCAAAACATAGTCAGTAAGAAGAGTCAGTTATCTTGTACTTAAGTCGGCATTGTGCCTTTTGTATTTATTTCCGATGCAATTTCTGTGTTTCATCGTCAATAAGAAGGTCAGAGGGATACAGTAAACCTGAAGTGAAGCATCGGAATCTATAACTAGTGTCACAGGAATGGTTCAAAACATAAACAGTAAGAAGGGTCCGTCTTCTTGTACTTATGTCGGCATTGTGCCTTATGTATTTAATTCCGATGCAATATCTGTGTTTTTTCGTCATTAAGAAGGTGAGAGGGATACAGTGAAACTGAAGTCAAGCATCGGAATCTATAACTAGTGTCACAGAAATGGTTCAAAACATAGACAGTAAGAAGAGCCAGTCTTCTTGTACTTGAGTCGGCATTGTGCCTTTTGTATTTAATTAGGATGCAACGTCTGTGTTTCTTCGTCAATAAGAAGGTCAGAGGGATACGGTAAACCTGAAGTGAAGCATCGGAATCTATAACTAGTGTCACAGGAATGGTTCAAAACATAGACAGTAAGAAGACCCATTCTTCTTATACTTATATCGGCATTGTGCCTTTTGTATTTAATTACGATGCAATTTACGTGTTTCATCGTCAATAAGAAGGTCAGAGGGATACAGTAAACCTGAAGTGAAGCATCGGAATCTACAACTAGTGTCACAGGAATGGTTCAAAACATAGACAGTAAGAAGAGTCAGTTTTCTTGTACATAAGTCGGCATTGTGCCTTTTGTATTTAATTCCGATGCAATTTCTGTGTTTCATCGTCAATAAGAAGGTTACAGGGAGACAGTAAACCTGAACTGAAGCATCGGAATCTATAACTAGTGTCACAGGAATGGTTCAAAACATAGACAGTAAGAAGGGTCCGTCTCCTTGTACTTTAGTCAGCATTGTGCCTTTTGTATTTAATTCCGATGCAATATCTGTGTTTTTTCGTCATTAAGAAGGTCTGAGGCATACAGTACAACTGAAGTCAAGCATCGGAATCTATAACTAGTGTCACAGAAATGGTTCAAAACATAGACAGTAAGAAGAGCCAGTCTTCTTGTACTTGAGTCGGCATTGTGCCTTTTGTATTTAATTCCGATGCAATTTCTGTGTTTCATCGTCAATAAGAAGGTCAGAGGGATACAGTAAACTTGAAGTGAAGCATCGGAATCTATAACTAGAGTCACAGGAATGGTTCAAAACATAGAAAGTAAGAAGGATCTGTCTTCTTGAACTTAAGTCGGCATTGTGCCTTTTGTATTTAATTCCGATGCAATATCTGTATTTCTTCGTCAATAAGAAGGTCAGAGGGATGCAGTAAACCTGATGTGAAGCATCGGAATCTATAACTAGTGTCACAGAAATGGTTCAAAACATAGACAGTAAGAAGAGCCAGTCTTCTTGTACTTGAGTCGGCATTGTGCCTTTTGTATTTAATTCCGATGCAATTTCTGTATTTCTTCGTCAATAAGAAGGTCAGAGGGATACAGTATACCTGAAGTGAAGCATCGGAATCTATAACTAGTGTCACAGAAATGGTTCAAAACATAGACAGTAAGAAGAGTCAGTCTTTTTGTACTTATGTCGGCATTGTGCCTTTTGTAAATAATTCCGATGCAATTTCTGTGTTTCATCGTCAATAAGAAGCTCAGAGGGATACAGTAAATCTGAAGTAGCATCGGAATCTATAACTAGTGTCACAGGAATGGTTCAAAACATAGACAGTAAGAAGAGGCATTCTTCTTGTACTTAAGTCGGCATTGTGCCTTTTGTATTTAATTCCGATGCAATTTACGTGTTTCATCGTCAATAAGAAGGTCAGAGGGATACAGTAAACCTGAAGTGAAGCATCGGAATCTATAACTAGTGTCACAGGAATGGTTCAAAACATAGACAGTAAGAAGAGTCAGTCTTTTTGTACTTAAGTCGGCATTGTGCCTTTTGTATTTAATTCCGATGCAATTTCTGTGTTTCATCGTCAATACGAAAGTCAGAGGGATACAGTAAACCTGAAGTGAAGCATCGGAATCTATAACTAGTGTCACAGGAAAGGTTCAAAACATAGACAGTAAGAAGGGTCAGTCTTCTTGTACTTAAGTCGGCATTGTGCCTTTTGTATTTAATTCCGATGCAATTTACGTGTTTCATCGTCAATAAGAAGGTCAGAGGGATACAGTAAACCTGAAGTGAAGCATCGGAATCTACAACTAGTGTCACAGGAATGGTTCAAAACATAGACAGTAAGAAGAGTCAGTTTTCTTGTACATAAGTCGGCATTGTGCCTTTTGTATTTAATTCCGATGCAATTTCTGTGTTTCATCGTCAATAAGAAGGTCACAGGGAGACAGTGAACCTGAACTGAAGCATCGGAATCTATAACGAGTGTCACAGGAATGGTTCAAAACTTAGACAGTAAGAAGAGCCAGTCTTCTTGTACTTGGGTCGACATTGTGCCTTTTGTATTTAATTCGGATGCAACTTCTGTGTTTCATCGTCAATAAGAGCGTCAGAGGGATACAGTAATCCTGAAGTGAAGCATCGGAATCTATAACTAGTGTCACAGGAATGGTTCAAAACATAGACAGTTGGAAGAGTCCGTCTTCTTGTACTTAATTCGGCATTGTGCCTTTTGTATTTAATTAAGATTTAATTTCTGTGTTTCATCGTCAATAATAAGGTCAGAGGCATACAGTAAACCTGATGTGAAGCATCGGAATCTATAACTAGTGTCACAGGAATGGTTCAAAACATAGTCAGTAAGAAGAGTCAGTTATCTTGTACTTAAGTCGGCATTGTGCCTTTTGTATTTATTTCCGATGCAATTTCTGTGTTTCATCGTCAATAAGAAGGTCAGAGGGATGCAGTATACCTGAAGTGAAGCATCGGAATCTATAACTAGTGTCACAGGAATTGTTCAAATCATAGACAGTAAGAACAGTCAGTCTTTTTGTACTTAAGTCGGCATTGTGCCTATGTACTTTATTCCGATGCAATTTCTGTGTTTCATCGTCAATACGAAAGTCAGAGGGATACAGTAAACCTGAAGTGAAGCATCGGAATCTATAACTAGTGTCACAGGAATGGTTCAAAACATAAACAGTAAGAAGGGTCCGTCTTCTTGTACTTAAGACAGCATTGTGCCTTTTGTATTTAATTCCGATGCAATATCTGTGTTTTTTCGTCATTAAGAAGGTCAGAGGGATACAGTAAAACTGAAGTCAAGCATCGGAATCTATAACTAGTGTCACAGAAATGGTTCAAAACATAGACAGTAAGAAGAGCCAGTCTTCTTGTACTTGAGTCGGCATTGTGCCTTTTGTATTTAATTAGGATCCAACGTCTGTGTTTCATCGTCAATAAGAAGGTCAGAGGGATACGGTAAACCTGAAGTGAAGCATCGGAATCTATAACTAGTGTCACAGGAATGGTTCAAAACATAGACAGTAAGAAGACCCATTCTTCTTATACTTATATCGGCATTGTGCCTTTTGTATTTAATTACGATGCAATTTACGTGTTTCATCGTCAATAAGAAGGTCAGAGGGATACAGTAAACCTGAAGTGAAGCATCGGAATCTACAACTAGTGTCACAGGAATGGTTCAAAACATAGACAGTAAGAAGAGTCAGTTTTCTTGTACATAAGTCGGCATTGTGCCTTTTGTATTTAATTCCGATGCAATTTCTGTGTTTCATCGTCAATAAGAAGGTTACAGGGAGACAGTAAACCTGAACTGAAGCATTGGAATCTATAACTAGTGTCACAGGAATGGTTCAAAACATAGACAGTAAGAAGGGTCCGTCTCCTTGTACTTTAGTCAGCATTGTGCCTTTTGTATTTAATTCCGATGCAATATCTGTGTTTTTTCGTCATTAAGAAGGTCAGAGGGATACAGTAAAACTGAAGTCAAGCATCGGAATCTATAACTAGTGTCACAGAAATGGTTCAAAACATAGACAGTAAGAAGAGCCAGTCTTCTTGTACTTGAGTCGGCATTGTGCCTTTTGTATTTAATTAGGATGCAACGTCTGTGTTTCATCGTCAATAAGAAGGTCAGAGGGATACGGTAAACCTGAAGTGAAGCATCGGAATCTATAACTAGTGTCACAGGAATGGTTCAAAACATAGACAGTAAGAAGACCCATTCTTCTTATACTTATATCGGCACTGTGCCTTTTGTATTTAATTACGATGCAATTTACGTGTTTCATCGTCAATAAGAAGGTCCGAGGGATACAGTAAACCTGAAGTGAAGCATCGGAATCTACAACTAGTGTCACAGGAATGGTTCAAACCATAGACAGTAAGAAGAGTCAGTTTTCTTGTACATAAGTCGGCATTGTACCTTTTGTATTTAATTCCGATGCAATTTCTGTGTTTCATCGTCAATAAGAAGGTCACAGGGAGACAGTGAACCTGAACTGAAGCATCGGAATCTATAACTAGTGTCACAGGAATGGTTCAAAACTTAGACAGTAAGAAGAGCCAGTCTTCTTGTACTTGGGTCGACATTGTGCCTTTTGTATTTAATTCGGATGCAACTTCTGTGTTTCATCGTCAATAAGAGCGTCAGAGGGATACAGTAAACCTGAAGTGAAGCATCGGAATCTATAACTAGTGTCACAGGAATGGTTCAAAGCATAGACAGTTGGAAGAGTCAGTCTTCTTGTACTTATTTCGGCATTGTGCCTTTTGTATTTAATTCCGATGCAATTTCTGTGTTTCATCGTCAATACGAAAGTCAGAGGGATACAGTAAACCTGAAGTGAAGCATCGGAATCTATAACTAGTGTCACAGGAAAGGTTCAAAACATAGACAGTAAGAAGGGTCAGTCTTCTTGTACTTAAGTCGGCATTGTGCCTTTTGTATTTAATTCCGATGCAATTTACGTGTTTCATCGTCAATAAGAAGGTCAGAGGGATACAGTAAACCTGAAGTGAAGCATCGGAATCTACAACTAGTGTCACAGGAATGGTTCAAAACATAGACAGTAAGAAGAGTCAGTTTTCTTGTACATAAGTCGGCATTGTGCCTTTTGTATTTAATTCCGATGCAATTTCAGTGTTTCATCGTCAATAAGAAGGTCACAGGGAGACAGTGAACCTGAACTGAAGCATCGGAATCTATAACTAGTGTCACAGGAATGGTTCAAAACTTAGACAGTAAGAGGAGCCAGTCTTCTTGTACTTGGGTCGACATTGTGCCTTTTGTATTTAATTCGGATGCAACTTCTGTGTTTCATCGTCAATAAGAGCGTCAGAGGGATACAGTAAACCTGAAGTGAAGCATCGGAATCTATAACTAGTGTCACAGGAATGGTTCAAAACATAGACAGTTGGAACAGTCCGTCTTCTTGTACTTAATTCGGCATTGTGCCTTTTGTATTTAATTAAGATTTAATTTCTGTGTTTCATCGTCAATAATAAGGTCAGAGGCATACAGTAAACCTGATGTGAAGCATCGGAATCTATAACTAGTGTCACAGGAATGGTTCAAAACATAGTCAGTAAGAAGAGTCAGTTATCTTATACTTAAGTCGGCATTGTGCCTTTTGTATTTATTTCCGATGCAATTTCTGTGTTTCATCGTCAATAAGAAGGTCAGAGGGATACAGTATACCTGAAGTGAAGCATCGGAATCTATAACTAGTGTCACAGGAATTGTTCAAATCATAGACAGTAAGAACAGTCAGTCTTTTTGTACTTAAGTCGGCATTGTGCCTTTTGTACTTTATTCCGATGCAATTTCTGTGTTTCATCGTCAATACGAAAGTCAGAGGGATACAGTAAACCTGAAGTGAAGCATCGGAATCTATAACTAGTGTCACAGGAATGGTTCAAAACATAAACAGTAAGAAGGGTCCGTCTTCTTGTACTTAAGTCAGCATTGTGCCTTTTGTATTTAATTCCGATGCAATATCTGTGTTTTTTCGTCAATAAGAAGGTGAGAGGGATACAGTAAAACTGAAGTCAAGCATCGGAATCTATAACTAGTGTCACAGAAATGGTTCAAAACATAGACAGTAAGAAGAGCCAGTCTTCTTGTACTTGAGTCGGCATTGTGCCTTTTGTATTTAATTAGGATGCAACGTCTGTGTTTCATCGTCAATAAGAGCGTCAGAGGGATACAGTAAACCTGAAGTGAAGCATCGGAATCTATAACTAGTGACACAGGAATGGTTCAAAACATAGTCAGTAAGAAGAGTCAGTTATCTTGTACTTAAGTCGGCATTGTGCCATTTGTATTTATTTCCGATGCAATTTCTGTGTTTCATCGTCAATAAGAAGGTCAGAGGGATACAGTATACCTGAAGTGAAGCATCGGAATCTATAACTAGTGTCACAGGAATTGTTCAAATCATAGACAGTAAGAACAGTCAGTCTTTTTGTACTTAAGTCGGCATTGTGCCTTTTGTACTTTATTCCGATGCAATTTCTGTGTTTCATCGTCAATACGAAAGTCAGAGGGATACAGTAAACCTGAAGTGAAGCATCGGAATCTATAACTAGTGTCACAGAAATGGTTCAAAACATAGACAGTAAGAAGAGTCAGTCTTCTTGTACTTATGTCGGCATTGTGCCTTTTGTAAATAATTCCGATGCAATTTCTGTGTTTCATCGTCAATAAGAAGCTCAGAGGGATACAGTAAATCTGAAGTAGCATCGGAATCTATAACTAGTGTCACAGGAATGGTTCAAAACATAGACAGTAAGAAGAGGCATTCTTCTTGTACTTAAGTCGGCATTGTGCCTTTTGTATTTAATTCCGATGCAATTTACGTGTTTCATCGTCAATAAGAAGGTCAGAGGGATACAGTAAACCTGAAGTGAAGCATCGGAATCTATAACTAGTGTCACAGGAATGGTTCATAACATAGACAGTAAGAAGAGTCAGTCTTTTTGTACTTCAGTCGGCATTGTGCCTTTTGTATTTAATTCCGATGCAATTTCTGTGTTTCATCGTCAATACGAAAGTCAGAGGGATACAGTAAACCTGAAGTGAAGCATCGGAATCTATAACTAGTGTCACAGGAAAGGTTCAAAACATAGACAGTAAGAAGGGTCAGTCTTCTTGTACTTAAGTCGGCATTGTGCCTTTTGTATTTAATTCCGATGCAATTTCTGTGTTTCATCGTCAATACGAAAGTCAGAGGGATACAGTAAACCTGAAGTGAAGCATCGGAATCTATAACTAGTGTCACAGGAAAGGTTCAAAACATAGACAGTAAGAAGGGTCCGTCTTCTTGTACTTAAGTCGGCATTGTACCTTTTGTATTTAATTCCGATGCAATTTACGTGTTTCATCGTCAATAAGAAGGTCAGAGGGATACAGTAAACCTGAAGTGAAGCATCGGAATCTACAACTAGTGTCACAGGAATGGTTCAAAACATAGACAGTAAGAAGAGTCAGTTTTCTTGTACATAAGTCGGCATTGTGCCTTTTGTATTTAATTCCGATGCAATTTCAGTGTTTCATCGTCAATAAGAAGGTCACAGGGAGACAGTGAACCTGAACTGAAGCATCGGAATCTATAACTAGTGTCACAGGAATGGTTCAAAACTTAGACAGTAAGAGGAGCCAGTCTTCTTGTACTTGGGTCGACATTGTGCCTTTTGTATTTAATTCGGATGCAACTTCTGTGTTTCATCGTCAATAAGAGCGTCAGAGGGATACAGTAAACCTGAAGTGAAGCATCGGAATCTATAACTAGTGTCACAGGAATGGTTCAAAACATAGACAGTTGGAACAGTCCGTCTTCTTGTACTTAATTCGGCATTGTGCCTTTTGTATTTAATTAAGATTTAATTTCTGTGTTTCATCGTCAATAATAAGGTCAGAGGCATACAGTAAACCTGATGTGATGCATCGGAATCTATAACTAGTGTCACAGGAATGGTTCAAAACATAGTCAGTAAGAAGAGTCAGTTATCTTGTACTTAAGTCGGCATTGTGCCTTTTGTATTTATTTCCGATGCAATTTCTGTGTTTCATCGTCAATAAGAAGGTCAGAGGGATACAGTAAACCTGAAGTGAAGCATCGGAATCTATAACTAGTGTCACAGGAATGGTTCAAAACATAAACAGTAAGAAGGGTCCGTCTTCTTGTACTTATGTCGGCATTGTGCCTTTTGTATTTAATTCCGATGCAATATCTGTGTTTTTTCGTCATTAAGAAGGTGAGAGGGATACAGTGAAACTGAAGTCAAGCATCGGAATCTATAACTAGTGTCACAGAAATGGTTCAAAACATAGACAGTAAGAAGAGCCAGTCTTCTTGTACTTGAGTCGGCATTGTGCCTTTTGTATTTAATTAGGATGCAACGTCTGTGTTTCATCGTCAATAAGAAGGTCAGAGGGATACGGTAAACCTGAAGTGAAGCATCGGAATCTATAACTAGTGTCACAGGAATGGTTCAAAACATAGACAGTAAGAAGACCCATTCTTCTTATACTTATATCGGCATTGTGCCTTTTGTATTTAATTACGATGCAATTTACGTGTTTCATCGTCAATAAGAAGGTCAGAGGGATACAGTAAACCTGAAGTGAAGCATCGGAATCTACAACTAGTGTCACAGGAATGGTTCAAAACATAGACAGTAAGAAGAGTCAGTTTTCTTGTACATAAGTCGGCATTGTGCCTTTTGTATTTAATTCCGATGCAATTTCTGTGTTTCATCGTCAATAAGAAGGTTACAGGGAGACAGTAAACCTGAACTGAAGCATCGGAATCTATAACTAGTGTCACAGGAATGGTTCAAAACATAGACAGTAAGAAGGGTCCGTCTCCTTGTACTTTAGTCAGCATTGTGCCTTTTGTATTTAATTCCGATGCAATATCTGTGTTTTTTCGTCATTAAGAAGGTCTGAGGCATACAGTACAACTGAAGTCAAGCATCGGAATCTATAACTAGTGTCACAGAAATGGTTCAAAACATAGACAGTAAGAAGAGCCAGTCTTCTTGTACTTGAGTCGGCATTGTGCCTTTTGTATTTAATTCCGATGCAATTTCTGTGTTTCATCGTCAATAAGAAGGTCAGAGGGATACAGTAAACTTGAAGTGAAGCATCGGAATCTATAACTAGAGTCACAGGAATGGTTCAAAACATAGAAAGTAAGAAGGATCTGTCTTCTTGAACTTAAGTCGGCATTGTGCCTTTTGTATTTAATTCCGATGCAATATCTGTATTTCTTCGTCAATAAGAAGGTCAGAGGGATGCAGTAAACCTGATGTGAAGCATCGGAATCTATAACTAGTGTCACAGAAATGGTTCAAAACATAGACAGTAAGAAGAGCCAGTCTTCTTGTACTCGAGTCGGCATTGTGCCTTTTGTATTTAATTCCGATGCAATTTCTGTATTTCTTCGTCAATAAGAAGGTCAGAGGGATACAGTATACCTGAAGTGAAGCATCGGAATCTATAACTAGTGTCACAGAAATGGTTCAAAACATAGACAGTAAGAAGAGTCAGTCTTCTTGTACTTATGTCGGCATTGTGCCTTTTGTAAATAATTCCGATGCAATTTCTGTGTTTCATCGTCAATAAGAAGCTCAGAGGGATACAGTAAATCTGAAGTAGCATCGGAATCTATAACTAGTGTCACAGGAATGGTTCAAAACATAGACAGTAAGAAGAGGCATTCTTCTTGTACTTAAGTCGGCATTGTGCCTTTTGTATTTAATTCCGATGCAATTTACGTGTTTCATCGTCAATAAGAAGGTCAGAGGGATACAGTAAACCTGAAGTGAAGCATCGGAATCTATAACTAGTGTCACAGGAATGGTTCAAAACATAGACAGTAAGAAGAGTCAGTCTTTTTGTACTTAAGTCGGCATTGTGCCTTTTGTATTTAATTCCGATGCAATTTCTGTGTTTCATCGTCAATACGAAAGTCAGAGGGATACAGTAAACCTGAAGTGAAGCATCGGAATCTATAACTAGTGTCACAGGAAAGGTTCAAAACATAGACAGTAAGAAGGGTCAGTCTTCTTGTACTTAAGTCGGCATTGTGCCTTTTGTATTTAATTCCGATGCAATTTACGTGTTTCATCGTCAATAAGAAGGTCAGAGGGATACAGTAAACCTGAAGTGAAGCATCGGAATCTACAACTAGTGTCACAGGAATGGTTCAAAACATAGACAGTAAGAAGAGTCAGTTTTCTTGTACATAAGTCGGCATTGTGCCTTTTGTATTTAATTCCGATGCAATTTCTGTGTTTCATCGTCAATAAGAAGGTCACAGGGAGACAGTGAACCTGAACTGAAGCATCGGAATCTATAACGAGTGTCACAGGAATGGTTCAAAACTTAGACAGTAAGAAGAGCCAGTCTTCTTGTACTTGGGTCGACATTGTGCCTTTTGTATTTAATTCGGATGCAACTTCTGTGTTTCATCGTCAATAAGAGCGTCAGAGGGATACAGTAATCCTGAAGTGAAGCATCGGAATCTATAACTAGTGTCACAGGAATGGTTCAAAACATAGACAGTTGGAAGAGTCCGTCTTCTTGTACTTAATTCGGCATTGTGCCTTTTGTATTTAATTAAGATTTAATTTCTGTGTTTCATCGTCAATAATAAGGTCAGAGGCATACAGTAAACCTGATGTGAAGCATCGGAATCTATAACTAGTGTCACAGGAATGGTTCAAAACATAGTCAGTAAGAAGAGTCAGTTATCTTGTACTTAAGTCGGCATTGTGCCTTTTGTATTTATTTCCGATGCAATTTCTGTGTTTCATCGTCAATAAGAAGGTCAGAGGGATGCAGTATACCTGAAGTGAAGCATCGGAATCTATAACTAGTGTCACAGGAATTGTTCAAATCATAGACAGTAAGAACAGTCAGTCTTTTTGTACTTAAGTCGGCATTGTGCCTATGTACTTTATTCCGATGCAATTTCTGTGTTTCATCGTCAATACGAAAGTCAGAGGGATACAGTAAACCTGAAGTGAAGCATCGGAATCTATAACTAGTGTCACAGGAATGGTTCAAAACATAAACAGTAAGAAGGGTCCGTCTTCTTGTACTTAAGACAGCATTGTGCCTTTTGTATTTAATTCCGATGCAATATCTGTGTTTTTTCGTCATTAAGAAGGTCAGAGGGATACAGTAAAACTGAAGTCAAGCATCGGAATCTATAACTAGTGTCACAGAAATGGTTCAAAACATAGACAGTAAGAAGAGCCAGTCTTCTTGTACTTGAGTCGGCATTGTGCCTTTTGTATTTAATTAGGATGCAACGTCTGTGTTTCATCGTCAATAAGAAGGTCAGAGGGATACGGTAAACCTGAAGTGAAGCATCGGAATCTATAACTAGTGTCACAGGAATGGTTCAAAACATAGACAGTAAGAAGACCCATTCTTCTTATACTTATATCGGCATTGTGCCTTTTGTATTTAATTACGATGCAATTTACGTGTTTCATCGTCAATAAGAAGGTCAGAGGGATACAGTAAACCTGAAGTGAAGCATCGGAATCTACAACTAGTGTCACAGGAATGGTTCAAAACATAGACAGTAAGAAGAGTCAGTTTTCTTGTACATAAGTCGGCATTGTGCCTTTTGTATTTAATTCCGATGCAATTTCTGTGTTTCATCGTCAATAAGAAGGTTACAGGGAGACAGTAAACCTGAACTGAAGCATTGGAATCTATAACTAGTGTCACAGGAATGGTTCAAAACATAGACAGTAAGAAGGGTCCGTCTCCTTGTACTTTAGTCAGCATTGTGCCTTTTGTATTTAATTCCGATGCAATATCTGTGTTTTTTCGTCATTAAGAAGGTCAGAGGGATACAGTAAAACTGAAGTCAAGCATCGGAATCTATAACTAGTGTCACAGAAATGGTTCAAAACATAGACAGTAAGAAGAGCCAGTCTTCTTGTACTTGAGTCGGCATTGTGCCTTTTGTATTTAATTAGGATGCAACGTCTGTGTTTCATCGTCAATAAGAAGGTCAGAGGGATACGGTAAACCTGAAGTGAAGCATCGGAATCTATAACTAGTGTCACAGGAATGGTTCAAAACATAGACAGTAAGAAGACCCATTCTTCTTATACTTATATCGGCACTGTGCCTTTTTTTATTTAATTACGATGCAATTTACGTGTTTCATCGTCAATAAGAAGGTCCGAGGGATACAGTAAACCTGAAGTGAAGCATCGGAATCTACAACTAGTGTCACAGGAATGGTTCAAACCATAGACAGTAAGAAGAGTCAGTTTTCTTGTACATAAGTCGGCATTGTACCTTTTGTATTTAATTCCGATGCAATTTCTGTGTTTCATCGTCAATAAGAAGGTCACAGGGAGACAGTGAACCTGAACTGAAGCATCGGAATCTATAACTAGTGTCACAGGAATGGTTCAAAACTTAGACAGTAAGAAGAGCCAGTCTTCTTGTACTTGGGTCGACATTGTGCCTTTTGTATTTAATTCGGATGCAACTTCTGTGTTTCATCGTCAATAAGAGCGTCAGAGGGATACAGTAAACCTGAAGTGAAGCATCGGAATCTATAACTAGTGTCACAGGAATGGTTCAAAGCATAGACAGTTGGAAGAGTCAGTCTTCTTGTACTTATTTCGGCATTGTGCCTTTTGTATTTAATTAAGATTTAATTTCTGTGTTTCATCGTCAATAATAAGGTCAGAGGCATACAGTAAACCTGATGTGAAGCATCGGAATCTATAACTAGTGTCACAGGAATAATTCAAAACATAGTCAGTAAGAAGAGTCAGTTATCTTGTACTTAAGTCGGCATTGTGCCTTTTGTATTTAATTCCGATGCAATTTCTGTGTTTCATCGTCAATAAGAAGGTCAGAGGGATACAGTATACCTGAAGTGAAGCATCGGAATCTATAACTAGTGTCACAGGAATTGTTCAAATCATAGACAGTAAGAACAGTCAGTCTTTTTGTACTTAAGTCGGCATTGTGCCTTTTGTACTTTATTCCGATGCAATTTCTGTGTTTCATCGTCAATACGAAAGTCAGAGGGATACAGTAAACCTGAAGTGAAGCATCGGAATCTATAACTAGTGTCACAGGAATGGTTCAAAACATAGACAGTTGGAAGAGTCAGTCTTCTTGTACTTAATTCGGCATTGTGCCTTTTGTATTTAATTAAGATTTAATTTCTGTGTTTCATCGTCAATAATAAGGTCAGAGGCATACAGTAAACCTGATGTGAAGCACCGGAATCTATAACTAGTGTCACAGGAATAATTCAAAACATAGTCAGTAAGAAGAGTCAGTTATCTTGTACTTAAGTCGGCATTGTGCCTTTTGTATTTAATTCCGATGCAATTTCTGTGTTTCATCGTCAATAAGAAGGTCCGAGGGATACAGTATACCTGAAGTGAAGCATCGGAATCTATAACTAGTGTCACAGGAATTGTTCAAATCATAGACAGAAAGAACAGTCAGTCTTTTTGTACTTAAGTCGGCATTGTGCCTTTTGTACTTTATTCCGATGCAATTTCTGTGTTTCATCGTCAATACGAAAGTCAGAGGGATACAGTAAACCTGAAGTGAAGCATCGGAATCTATAACTAGTGTCACAGGAATGGTTCAAAACATAGACAGTTGGAAGAGTCAGTCTTCTTGTACTTAATTCGGCATTGTGCCTTTTGTATTTAATTAAGATTTAATTTCTGTGTTTCATCGTCAATAATAAGGTCAGAGGCATACAGTAAACCTGATGTGAAGCACCGGAATCTATAACTAGTGTCACAGGAATAATTCAAAACATAGTCAGTAAGAAGAGTCAGTTATCTTGTACTTAAGTCGGCATTGTGCCTTTTGTATTTAACTCAATTGCAATTTCTGTGTTTCATCGTCAATAAGACGGTCACAGGGATACAGTAAACCTGAAGTGAAGCATCGGAATCTATTACTAGTGTCACAGGAATGGTTTAAACATAGACAGTAAGAAGAGTCAGTTTTCTTGTACTTAAGTCGGCATTGGGTCTTTTGAATATAATTACGGTGCAATTTCTGTGTCTCTTCGTCAATAAGAAGGTCTGAGGGATACAGTAAACCTGAAGGGAAGCATCCGAAACTATAACTAGTGTCACAGAGATGGTTCAAAACATAGACAGTAAGAAGCGCCAGTCTTCTTGTACTTGAGTCGGCATTGTGCGTTTTGTATTTAATTCCGATGCAATTGATGTGTTTCTTCGTCAATAAGAAGGTCAGAGGGACACAGTAAACCCTAAGTGAAGCGTCGGAATCTATAACTAGTGTCACAGGAATGGTTCACAACATAGACAGTAAGAAGAGCCAGTCTTCTTGTACTTGGGTCGGAATTGTGCCTTTTGTACTTAATTCGGATGCAACTTCTGTGTTTCATAATCAATAAGAGCGTCAGAGGGATACAGTAAACCTGAAGTGAAGCATCGGAATCTATAAGTAGTGTCACAGGAATGGTTCAAAACATAGACAGTAAGAGGAGTCAGTCTTCTTGAACTTAAGTCGCAATTGTGCCTTTTGTATTTAATTCCGATGCAATTTCTGTGTTTCATCGTCAATACGAAGGTCAGAGGGATGCAATAAACATGAAGTGAAGCATCAGAATCTATAACTAGTGTCACAGGAATGGTTCAAATCATAGACAGTAAGAATAGTCAGTGTTCTTGTACTGAAGTTGGCATTGTGCCTTTTGTATTTAATTCCGATGAATTTTCTGTATTTGATCGTCAATAAGAAAGTCCGAGGGAAGCAGCAAACCTATAGGTCCGAGGGTTACAGCAAACCTGAAGTGAAGCATCGGAATCTATAACTAGTGTCATAGGAATGGTTCAAACCATAGACAGTAAGAAGAGTCAGTGTTCTTGTACTGAAGTCGGCATTGTGCCTTTTGTATTTAATTAAGATGCTATTTCTGTGTTTCATCGTCAATACGAAGGTAAGAGGGATACAGTAAACCTGATGTGAAGCATCGGAATCTATAACTAGTGTCACAGGAATCGTTCAAAACATAGACAGTAAGAAGAGTCAGTTATCTTGTACTTAAGTCGGCATTGTGCCTTTTGTAGTTAATTCCGATGCAACTTCTGTGTTTCATCGTCAATACGAAGGTCAGAGAGATACAGTAAACCTGAAGTGAAGCATCGAAATCTATAACTAGTGTCACAGGAATGGTTCAAAACATAGACAGTAAGAAGGGTCAGTGTTCTTGTACTTAAGTTGGCATTGTGCCTTTTGTATTTAATCCGATGCAATATCTGTGTTTCTTCGTCAATAAGAAGGTCAGAGGGATACAGTAAACCTGAAGTTAAGCATCGGAATCTATAACTAGTGTCACAGGAATGGTTCAAAACATAGTCAGTAAGAAGAGTCAGTTATCTTGTACTTAAGTCGGCATTGTGCCTTTTGTATTTAATTCCGATGCAATTTCTGTCTTTCATCGTTAATAAGAAGGTCAGAGGGATACTGTAAACCTGAAGTGAAGCATCGGAATCTATGACTCGTGTCACAGGAATGGTTCAAAACGTAGACAGTAAGAAGAGTCAGTCTTTTTGTACTGAAGTCGGCATTGTGCCTTTTGTATTTAATTCCGATGCAATTTCTGGGTTTCATCGTTAATAAGAAGGTCAGAGGGATACAGTAAACCTGAAGTGAAGCATCGGAATCTATAACTAGTGTCACAGAATTGGTTCAAAACATAGTTAGTAAGAAGAGCCAGTCTTCTTGTACTTGAGTCATCATTTTGCCTTTTGTATTTAATTCCGATGCAATATCTGTGTTTCTTCGTCAATAGGAAGGTCAGAGGGATACAGTAAACCTGAAGTGAAGCATCGGAATCTATAACTAGTGTCACAGAATTTGTTCAAAGCATAGACAATAAGAAGAGTCAGTCTTCTTGTGCTTAAGTCGGCATTGTGCCCTTTGTATATGATTCCGATGCAATTTACGTGTTTCATCGTCAATAGGTAGGTCAGAGGGATACAGTAAACCTGAAGTGAAGCATCGGAATCTATAACTAGTGTCACAGGAATGGTTCAAACCATAGACAGTAAGATGGGTTAGTGTTCTTGTACTGAAGTCGGCATTGTGCCTTTTGTATTTAATTCCGATGCAATTACGTGTTTCATCGTCAATAACAAGGTCAGAGGGATACAGTAAACCTGAAGTGAAGCATCGGAATCTATAACTAGCGTCACAGGAATGGTTAAAACATAGACAGTAAGAAGAGCCAGTCTTCTTGTACTTGAGCCGGCATTGTGCCTTTTGTATTTAATTCCGATTAATTTTCTGTGTTTGATCGTCAATAAGAAGGTCAGAGGAATACAGTAAACCTGAAATGAAGCATCGGAATCTATTACTAGTGTCACAGGAATGGTTCAAACCATAGACAGTAAGAAGAGTCAGTGTTCTTGTACCTAAGTCGGCATTAGGCCTTTTGTATTTAATTAAGATGCAATTTCTGTGTTTCATCATCAATAAGGAGGTGAAAGGGATACAGAAACCCTGAAGTGAAGCATCGGAATCTATAACTAGTGTCACAGAAATGGTTCAAAACATAGACAGTAAGAAGAGTCAGTCCTCTTGTACTTAAGTTGGCATTGTGCCTTTTGTATACAATTCTGACGCAATTTCTGTGTTTCATCGTCAATTAGAAGCTCACAGGGATACAGCAAACCTGAATTGAAGCATAAGGAATCTCTAACTAGTGTCACAGGAATTTTTCAAAACATAGACAGTAAGAAGAGCCAGTCTTTTTGTACTTAAGTCGGCATTGTGACTTTTGTATTTAATTCCGATGCAATTTCTGTGTTTCATCGTCAATACGAAGGTCAGAGGGATACAGTAAACCTGAAGTGAAGCATCGGAATCTATAACTAGTGTCACAGGAATGGTTCAAAACATAGACAGTATGAAGAGCCAGTCTTCTTGTACTTGAGTCGGCATTGTGCCTTTTGTATTTAATTCCGATGCAATTTCTGTGTTTCATCGTTAATAAGAAGGTCAGAGGGATACAGTAAACCTGAAGGTCCGAGGGATACAGTAAACCTGGAGTGAAGCATCGGAATCTATGACTAGTGTCACAGGAATGGTTCAAAACATAGACAGTAAGAATAGTCAGTGTTCCTGTACTGAAGTCGGCATTGTGCCTTTTGTATTTATTTCCGATGACTTTTCTGTATTTGATCGTCAATAAGAAGGTCCGAGGGATACAGCAAACCTGAAGGTCCGAGGGATACAGCAAACCTGAAGTGAAGCATCGGAATCTATAACTAGTGTCACAGGAATGGTTCAAAACACAGTCAGTAAGAAGAGTCAGTTATCTTGTACTTAAGTCGGCATTGTGCCTTTTGTATTTAATTCCGATGCAATTTCTGGGTTTCATCGTTAATAAGAAGGTCAGAGGGATACAGTAAACCTGAAGTGAAGCATCGGAATCTATGACTAGTTCCACAGGAATGGTTCAAAACACAGACAGTAAGAAGAGTCAGTCTTTTTGTACTTAAGTCGGCTTTGTGCCTTTTGTATTTAATTCCGATGAATTTTCTGTGTTTGATCGTCAATAAGAAGGTCAGAGGAATACAGTAAACCTGAAATGAAGCATCGGAATCTATTACTAGTGTCACAGGAATGGTTCAAACCATAGACAGTAAGAAGAGTCAGTGTTCTTGTACTTAAGTCGGCATTGGGCCTTTTGTATTTAATTAAGATGCAATTTCTGTGTTTCATCATCAACAAGGAGGTGAAAGGGATACAGAAACCCTGAAGTGAAGCATCGGAATCTATAACTAGTGTCACAGAAATGGTTCAAAACATAGACAGTAAGAAGAGTCAGTCCTCTTGTACTTAAGTTGGCATTGTGCCTTTTGTATACAATTCTGACGCAATTTCTGTGTTTCATCGTCAATAAGAAGCTCACAGGGATACAGCAAACCTGAATTGAAGCATACGGAATCTCTAACTAGTGTCACAGGAATTTTTCAAAACATAGACAGTAAGAAGAGCCAGTCTTTTTGTACTTAAGTCGGCATTGTGACTTTTGTATTTAATTCCGATGCAATTTCTGTGTTTCATCGTCTATACGAAGGTCAGAGGGATACAGTAAACCTGAAGTGAAGCATCGGAATTTATAACTAGTGTCACAGGAATGGTTCAAAACATAGACAGTAAGAAGGGTCAGTCTTCTTGTACTGAAGTCAGCATTGTGCCTTTTGTATTTAATCCGATGAAATATCTGTGTTTCTTCGTCAATGAGAAGGTCAGAGGGATACAGTAAACCTGAAGTGAAGCATCGGAATCTATAACTAGTGTCACAGAAATGGTTCAAAACATAGACAGTATGAAGAGCCAGTCTTCTTGTACTTGAGTCGGCATTGTGCCTTTTGTATTTAATTCCGATGCAATTTCTGTGTTTCATCGTAAATAAGAAAGTCAGAGCGATACAGTAAACCTGACGTGAAGCATCGGAATCTATAACTAGTGTCACAGGAATGGTTCAAAACATAGACAGTATGAAGAGTCAGTCTTCTTGTGCTTAAGTCGGCATTGTGCCTCTTGTATATGATTCCGATGCAATTTACGTGTTTCATCGTCAATAAGTAAGTCAGAGGGATACAGTAAACCTGAAGTGAAGCATCGGAATCTATAACTAGTGTCATAGGAATGGTTCAAACCATAGACCGTAGATTAGTTAGTGTTCTTGTACTGAAGTCGGCATTGTGCCTTTTGTATTTAATTAAGATACAATTCCTGTGTTTCATCGTCAATAAGAAGGTCAGAGGGATACAGTAAACCTGAAGTGAAGCATCGAAATCTTTAAGTAGTGTCACAGGAATGGTTCAAAACATAGCCAGAAAGAAGAGTCAGTCTTCTTGTACTTAAGTCAGCATTGTGCCTTTTGTATATAATTCCGATGCAATTTCTGTGCTTCATCGTCAATAAGGTCAGCTGGATACAGTAAACCTGAAGTGAAGCATCGGAATCTATAACTAGTGTCACAGAAATGGTTCAAATCATAGACAGAAAGAAGAGCCAGTCTTCTTGTACTTGAGTCGGCTTTGTGCCTTTTGTATTTAATTCCGATGAATTTTCTGTGTTTGATCGTCAATAAGAAGGTCAGAGGGATACAGTAAACCTGAAGTGAAGCATCGGAATCTATTACTAGTGTCACAGGAATGGTTCAAACCATAGACAGTAAGAAGAGTCAGTGTTCATGTACTGAAGTCGGCATTGTGATTTTTGTATTTATTTAAGATGCAATTTCTGTGTTTCATCGTCAATACGAAGGTCAGAGGGATACAGTAAACCTGAAGTGAAGCATCGGAATCTATAACTAGTGTCACAGGAATGGTTCAAAACATAGACAGTGAGAAGGGGCAGTCTTCTTGTACTTAAGTCGGCATTGTGCTTTTTGTATTTAATTCGGTGCCATATCTGTGTTTCTTCGTCAATAAAAAGGTCAGAGGGATACAGTAAACCTGAAGTGAAGCATCGGAAACTATAACTAGTGTCACAGAAATGGTTCAAAAAATAGACAGTAAGAAGAGCCAGTCTTCTTGTACTGAAGTCGGCATTGTGGATTTTGTATATAATTCCGATGAATTTTCTGTGTTTGATCGTCAATAAGAAGGTCCGAGGGACACAGCAAACCTGAAGTGAAGCATCGGAATCTATAACTAGTGTCACAGGAATGGTTCAAAACATAGACAGTTGGAAGAGTCAGTCTTCTTGTACTTAATTCGGCATTGTGCCTTTTGTATTTAATTAAGATTTAATTTCTGTGTTTCATCGTCAATAATAAGGTCAGAGGCATACAGTAAACCTGATGTGAAGCACCGGAATCTATAACTAGTGTCACAGGAATAATTCAAAACATAGTCAGTAAGAAGAGTCAGTTATCTTGTACTTAAGTCGGCATTGTGCCTTTTGTATTTAACTCAATTGCAATTTCTGTGTTTCATCGTCAATAAGACGGTCACAGGGATACAGTAAACCTGAAGTGAAGCATCGGAATCTATTACTAGTGTCACAGGAATGGTTTAAACATAGACAGTAAGAAGAGTCAGTTTTCTTGTACTTAAGTCGGCATTGGGTCTTTTGAATATAATTACGGTGCAATTTCTGTGTCTCTTCGTCAATAAGAAGGTCTGAGGGATACAGTAAACCTGAAGGGAAGCATCCGAAACTATAACTAGTGTCACAGAGATGGTTCAAAACATAGACAGTAAGAAGCGCCAGTCTTCTTGTACTTGAGTCGGCATTGTGCGTTTTGTATTTAATTCCGATGCAATTGATGTGTTTCTTCGTCAATAAGAAGGTCAGAGGGACACAGTAAACCCTAAGTGAAGCGTCGGAATCTATAACTAGTGTCACAGGAATGGTTCACAACATAGACAGTAAGAAGAGCCAGTCTTCTTGTACTTGGGTCGGAATTGTGCCTTTTGTACTTAATTCGGATGCAACTTCTGTGTTTCATAATCAATAAGAGCGTCAGAGGGATACAGTAAACCTGAAGTGAAGCATCGGAATCTATAAGTAGTGTCACAGGAATGGTTCAAAACATAGACAGTAAGAGGAGTCAGTCTTCTTGAACTTAAGTCGCAATTGTGCCTTTTGTATTTAATTCCGATGCAATTTCTGTGTTTCATCGTCAATACGAAGGTCAGAGGGATGCAATAAACATGAAGTGAAGCATCAGAATCTATAACTAGTGTCACAGGAATGGTTCAAATCATAGACAGTAAGAATAGTCAGTGTTCTTGTACTGAAGTTGGCATTGTGCCTTTTGTATTTAATTCCGATGAATTTTCTGTATTTGATCGTCAATAAGAAAGTCCGAGGGAAGCAGCAAACCTATAGGTCCGAGGGTTACAGCAAACCTGAAGTGAAGCATCGGAATCTATAACTAGTGTCATAGGAATGGTTCAAACCATAGACAGTAAGAAGAGTCAGTGTTCTTGTACTGAAGTCGGCATTGTGCCTTTTGTATTTAATTAAGATGCTATTTCTGTGTTTCATCGTCAATACGAAGGTAAGAGCGATACAGTAAACCTGATGTGAAGCATCGGAATCTATAACTAGTGTCACAGGAATCGTTCAAAACATAGACAGTAAGAAGAGTCAGTTATCTTGTACTTAAGTCGGCATTGTGCCTTTTGTAGTTAATTCCGATGCAACTTCTGTGTTTCATCGTCAATACGAAGGTCAGAGAGATACAGTAAACCTGAAGTGAAGCATCTAAATCTATAACTAGTGTCACAGGAATGGTTCAAAACATAGACAGTAAGAAGGGTCAGTGTTCTTGTACTTAAGTTGGCATTGTGCCTTTTGTATTTAATCCGATGCAATATCTGTGTTTCTTCGTCAATAAGAAGGTCAGAGGGATACAGTAAACCTGAAGTTAAGTATCGGAATCTATAACTAGTGTCACAGGAATGGTTCAAAACATAGTCAGTAAGAAGAGTCAGTTATCTTGTACTTAAGTCGGCATTGTGCCTTTTGTATTTAATTCCGATGCAATTTCTGTCTTTCATCGTTAATAAGAAGGTCAGAGGGATACTGTAAACCTGAAGTGAAGCATCGGAATCTATGACTCGTGTCACAGGAATGGTTCAAAACGTAGACAGTAAGAAGAGTCAGTCTTTTTGTACTGAAGTCGGCATTGTGCCTTTTGTATTTAATTCCGATGCAATTTCTGGGTTTCATCGTTAATAAGAAGGTCAGAGGGATACAGTAAACCTGAAGTGAAGCATCGGAATCTATAACTAGTGTCACAGAATTGGTTCAAAACATAGTTAGTAAGAAGAGCCAGTCTTCTTGTACTTGAGTCATCATTTTGCCTTTTGTATTTAATTCCGATGCAATATCTGTGTTTCTTCGTCAATAGGAAGGTCAGAGGGATACAGTAAACCTGAAGTGAAGCATCGGAATCTATAACTAGTGTCACAGAATTTGTTCAAAGCATAGACAATAAGAAGAGTCAGTCTTCTTGTGCTTAAGTCGGCATTGTGCCCTTTGTATATGATTCCGATGCAATTTACGTGTTTCATCGTCAATAGGTAGGTCAGAGGGATACAGTAAACCTGAAGTGAAGCATCGGAATCTATAACTAGTGTCACAGGAATGGTTCAAACCATAGACAGTAAGATGGGTTAGTGTTCTTGTACTGAAGTCGGCATTGTGCCTTTTGTATTTAATTCCGATGCAATTACGTGTTTCATCGTCAATAACAAGGTCAGAGGGATACAGTAAACCTGAAGTGAAGCATCGGAATCTATAACTAGCGTCACAGGAATGGTTAAAACATAGACAGTAAGAAGAGCCAGTCTTCTTGTACTTGAGCCGGCATTGTGCCTTTTGTATTTAATTCCGATTAATTTTCTGTGTTTGATCGTCAATAAGAAGGTCAGAGGAATACAGTAAACCTGAAATGAAGCATCGGAATCTATTACTAGTGTCACAGGAATGGTTCAAACCATAGACAGTAAGAAGAGTCAGTGTTCTTGTACCTAAGTCGGCATTAGGCCTTTTGTATTTAATTAAGATGCAATTTCTGTGTTTCATCATCAATAAGGAGGTGAAAGGGATACAGAAACCCTGAAGTGAAGCATCGGAATCTATAACTAGTGTCACAGAAATGGTTCAAAACATAGACAGTAAGAAGAGTCAGTCCTCTTGTACTTAAGTTGGCATTGTGCCTTTTGTATACAATTCTGACGCAATTTCTGTGTTTCATCGTCAATTAGAAGCTCACAGGGATACAGCAAACCTGAATTGAAGCATAAGGAATCTCTAACTAGTGTCACAGGAATTTTTCAAAACATAGACAGTAAGAAGAGCCAGTCTTTTTGTACTTAAGTCGGCATTGTGACTTTTGTATTTAATTCCGATGCAATTTCTGTGTTTCATCGTCAATACGAAGGTCAGAGGGATACAGTAAACCTGAAGTGAAGCATCGGAATCTATAACTAGTGTCACAGGAATGGTTCAAAACATAGACAGTATGAAGAGCCAGTCTTCTTGTACTTGAGTCGGCATTGTGCCTTTTGTATTTAATTCCGATGCAATTTCTGTGTTTCATCGTTAATAAGAAGGTCAGAGGGATACAGTAAACCTGAAGGTCCGAGGGATACAGTAAACCTGGAGTGAAGCATCGGAATCTATGACTAGTGTCACAGGAATGGTTCAAAACATAGACAGTAAGAATAGTCAGTGTTCCTGTACTGAAGTCGGCATTGTGCCTTTTGTATTTATTTCCGATGACTTTTCTGTATTTGATCGTCAATAAGAAGGTCCGAGGGATACAGCAAACCTGAAGGTCCGAGGGATACAGCAAACCTGAAGTGAAGCATCGGAATCTATAACTAGTGTCACAGGAATGGTTCAAAACACAGTCAGTAAGAAGAGTCAGTTATCTTGTACTTAAGTCGGCATTGTGCCTTTTGTATTTAATTCCGATGCAATTTCTGGGTTTCATCGTTAATAAGAAGGTCAGAGGGATACAGTAAACCTGAAGTGAAGCATCGGAATCTATGACTAGTTCCACAGGAATGGTTCAAAACACAGACAGTAAGAAGAGTCAGTCTTTTTGTACTTAAGTCGGCTTTGTGCCTTTTGTATTTAATTCCGATGAATTTTCTGTGTTTGATCGTCAATAAGAAGGTCAGAGGAATACAGTAAACCTGAAATGAAGCATCGGAATCTATTACTAGTGTCACAGGAATGGTTCAAACCATAGACAGTAAGAAGAGTCAGTGTTCTTGTACTTAAGTCGGCATTGGGCCTTTTGTATTTAATTAAGATGCAATTTCTGTGTTTCATCATCAACAAGGAGGTGAAAGGGATACAGAAACCCTGAAGTGAAGCATCGGAATCTATAACTAGTGTCACAGAAATGGTTCAAAACATAGACAGTAAGAAGAGTCAGTCCTCTTGTACTTAAGTTGGCATTGTGCCTTTTGTATACAATTCTGACGCAATTTCTGTGTTTCATCGTCAATAAGAAGCTCACAGGGATACAGCAAACCTGAATTGAAGCATACGGAATCTCTAACTAGTGTCACAGGAATTTTTCAAAACATAGACAGTAAGAAGAGCCAGTCTTTTTGTACTTAAGTCGGCATTGTGACTTTTGTATTTAATTCCGATGCAATTTCTGTGTTTCATCGTCTATACGAAGGTCAGAGGGATACAGTAAACCTGAAGTGAAGCATCGGAATTTATAACTAGTGTCACAGGAATGGTTCAAAACATAGACAGTAAGAAGGGTCAGTCTTCTTGTACTGAAGTCAGCATTGTGCCTTTTGTATTTAATCCGATGAAATATCTGTGTTTCTTCGTCAATGAGAAGGTCAGAGGGATACAGTAAACCTGAAGTGAAGCATCGGAATCTATAACTAGTGTCACAGAAATGGTTCAAAACATAGACAGTATGAAGAGCCAGTCTTCTTGTACTTGAGTCGGCATTGTGCCTTTTGTATTTAATTCCGATGCAATTTCTGTGTTTCATCGTAAATAAGAAAGTCAGAGCGATACAGTAAACCTGACGTGAAGCATCGGAATCTATAACTAGTGTCACAGGAATGGTTCAAAACATAGACAGTATGAAGAGTCAGTCTTCTTGTGCTTAAGTCGGCATTGTGCCTCTTGTATATGATTCCGATGCAATTTACGTGTTTCATCGTCAATAAGTAAGTCAGAGGGATACAGTAAACCTGAAGTGAAGCATCGGAATCTATAACTAGTGTCATAGGAATGGTTCAAACCATAGACCGTAGATTAGTTAGTGTTCTTGTACTGAAGTCGGCATTGTGCCTTTTGTATTTAATTAAGATACAATTCCTGTGTTTCATCGTCAATAAGAAGGTCAGAGGGATACAGTAAACCTGAAGTGAAGCATCGAAATCTTTAAGTAGTGTCACAGGAATGGTTCAAAACATAGCCAGAAAGAAGAGTCAGTCTTCTTGTACTTAAGTCAGCATTGTGCCTTTTGTATATAATTCCGATGCAATTTCTGTGCTTCATCGTCAATAAGGTCAGCTGGATACAGTAAACCTGAAGTGAAGCATCGGAATCTATAACTAGTGTCACAGAAATGGTTCAAATCATAGACAGAAAGAAGAGCCAGTCTTCTTGTACTTGAGTCGGCTTTGTGCCTTTTGTATTTAATTCCGATGAATTTTCTGTGTTTGATCGTCAATAAGAAGGTCAGAGGGATACAGTAAACCTGAAGTGAAGCATCGGAATCTATTACTAGTGTCACAGGAATGGTTCAAACCATAGACAGTAAGAAGAGTCAGTGTTCATGTACTGAAGTCGGCATTGTGATTTTTGTATTTATTTAAGATGCAATTTCTGTGTTTCATCGTCAATACGAAGGTCAGAGGGATACAGTAAACCTGAAGTGAAGCATCGGAATCTATAACTAGTGTCACAGGAATGGTTCAAAACATAGACAGTGAGAAGGGGCAGTCTTCTTGTACTTAAGTCGGCATTGTGCTTTTTGTATTTAATTCGGTGCCATATCTGTGTTTCTTCGTCAATAAAAAGGTCAGAGGGATACAGTAAACCTGAAGTGAAGCATCGGAAACTATAACTAGTGTCACAGAAATGGTTCAAAAAATAGACAGTAAGAAGAGCCAGTCTTCTTGTACTGAAGTCGGCATTGTGGATTTTGTATATAATTCCGATGAATTTTCTGTGTTTGATCGTCAATAAGAAGGTCCGAGGGACACAGCAAACCTGAAGTGAAGCATCGGAATCTATAACTAGTGTCACAGGAATGGTTCAAAACATAGACAGTAAGAAGGGTCAGTCTTCTTGTACTTAAGTCGGCATTGTGCCTTTTGTATTTAATCCGATGCAATATCTGTGTTTCTTCGTCAATAAGGAGGTCAGAGGGATACAGTAAACCTGAAGTTAAGCATCGGAATCTATAACTAGTGTCACAGAAATGGTTCAACACATAGACAGTAAGAAGAGCCAGTCTTCTTGTACTTGAGTCGGCATTGTGCCTTTTGAATTTAATTCCGATGCAATTTCTGTGTTACATCGTCAATAAGAAGGTCAGAGGGATACAGTAAACCTGAAGTGAAGCATCGGAATCTATAACTAGTGTCACAGGAATGGTTCAAAACATAGACAGTAAGAATAGTCAGTGTTCTTCTACTGAAGTCGGCATTGTACCTTTTGTATTTAATTCCGATGAATTTTCTGTGTTAGATCGTCAATAATAAGGTACGAGGGATACAGCAAACCGGAAGGTCCGAGGGATACAGCAAACCTGAAGTGAAGCATCGGAATCTATAACTAGTGTCACAGGAATGGTTCAAAACATAGACAGTAAGAAGCGCCAGTCTTCTTGTACTTGAGTCGGCATTGCGTGTTTTGTATTTAATTCCGATGCAATTTATGTGTTTCTTCGTCAATAAGAAGGTCAGAGGGACACAGTAAACCCTACGTGAAGCGTCGGAATCTATAACTAGTGTCACAGGAATGGTTCAAAACATAGACAGTAAGAAGAGCCAGTCTTCTTTACTTGGGTCGGAATTGTGCCTTTTGTACTTAATTCGGATGCAACTTCTGTGTTTCATAATCAATAAGAGCGTCAGAGGGATACAGTAAACCTGAAGTGAAGCATCGGAATCTATAACTAGTGTCACAGGAATGGTTCAAATCATAGTCAGTAAGAAGGGTCAGTTATCTCGTACTTAAGCCGGCATTGTGCCTTTTGTATTTAATTCCGATGCAATTTCTGTGTTTCATCGTTAATAAGAAGGTCAGAGGGATACAGTAAACCTGAAGGTCCGAGGGATACAGTAAACCTGGAGTGAAGCATCGGAATCTATAACTAGTGTCACAGGAATCGTTCAAAACATATACAGTAAGAAGGGTCAGTCTTCTTGTACTTAAGTCGGCATTGTGCCTTTTGTATTTAATTGCGATGCAATATCTGTGTTTCTTCGTCATTAGGAAGGTCAGAGGGATACAGTAAACCTGAAGTGAAGCATCGGAATCTATAACTAGTGTCACAGAAATGGTTCAAAACATAGTTAGTAAGAAGAGCCAGTATTCTTGTACCTGAGTCATCATTTTGCCTTTTGTATTTAATTCCGATGCAATATCTGTGTTTCTTCGTCAATAGGAAGGTTAGAGGGATACAGTAAACCTGAAGTGAAGCATCGGAATCTATAACTAGTGTCACAGAATTTGTTCAAAGCATAGACAATAAGAAGAGTCAGTCTTCTTGTGCTTAAGTCGGCATTGTGCCCTTTGTATATGATTCCGATGCAATTTACGTGTTTCATCGTCAATAGGTAGGTCAGAGGGATACAGTAAACCTGAAGTGAAGCATCGGAATCTATAACTAGTGTCACAGGAATGGTTCAAACCATAGACAGTAAGGTGGGTTAGTGTTCTTGTACTGAAGTCGGCATTGTGCCTTTTGTATTTAATTCCGAAGCAATTACGTGTTTCATCGTCAGTAACAAGGTCAGAGGGATACAGTAAACCTGAAGTGAAGCATCGGAATCTATAACTAGTGTAACAGCAATGCAGAGGGATACAGTAAACCTGAAGTGAAGCATAGAAATCTTTAAGTAGTGTCACAGGAATGGTTCAAAACATAGACAGTAAGAAGAGTCAGTCTTCTTGTGCTTAAGTCGGCATTGTGCCCTTTGTATATCATTCCGATGCAATTTACATGTTTCATCGTCAATAAGTAGGTCAGAGGGATACAGTAAACCTGAAGTGAAGCATCGGAATCTATAACTAGCGTCACAGGAATGGTTAAAACATAGATAGTAAGAAGAGCAAGTCTTCTTGTACTTGAGCCGGCATTGTGCCTTTTGTATTTAATTCCGATGAATTTTCTGTGTTTGATCGTCAATAAGAAGGTCAGAGGAATACAGTAATCCTGAAATGAAGCATCGGAATCTATTACTAGTGTCACAGGAATGGTTCAAACCATAGACAGTAAGAAGAGTCAGTGTTCTTGTACTTAAGTCGGCATTGGGCCTTTTGTATTTAATTAAGATGCAATTTCTGTGTTTCATCATCTACAAGGAGGTGAAAGGGATACAGAAACCCTGAAGTGAAGCATCGGAATCTATAACTAGTATCACAGAAATGGTTCAAAACATAGACAGTAAGAAGAGTCAGTCCTCTTGTACTTAAGTTGGCATTGTGCCTTTTGTATACAATTCTGACGCAATTTCTGTGTTTCATCGTCAGTAAGAAGCTCACAGGGATACAGCAAACCTGAATTGAAGCATAAGGAATCTCTAACTAGTGTCACAGTAATTTTTGAAAACATAGACAGTAAGAAGAGCCAGTCTTTTTGTACTTAAGTCGGCATTGTGACTTTTGTATTTAATTCCGATGCAATTTCTGTGTTTCATCGTCTATACGAAGGTCAGAGGGATACAGTAAACCTGAAGTGAAGCATCGGAATTTATAACTAGTGTCACAGGAATGGTTCAAAACATAGACAGTAAGAAGGGTCAGTCTTCTTGTACTGAAGTCAGCATTGTGCCTTTTGTATTTAATCCGATGAAATATCTGTGTTTCTTCGTCAATGAGAAGGTCAGAGGGATACAGTAAACCTGAAGTGAAGCATCGGAATCTATTACTAGTGTCACAGAAATGGTTCAAAACATAGACAGTATGAAGAGCCAGTCTTCTTGTACTTGAGTCGGCATTGTGCCATTTGTATTTAATTCCGATGCAATTTCTGTGTTACATCGCCAATAAGAAGGTCAGAAGGATACAGTAAACCGGAAGTGAAGCATCGGAATCTATAACTAGTGTCACAGAAATGGTTCAAAACATAGACAGTAAGGAGAGACAGTCTTCTTGTACTTGAGTCGGCATTGTGCTTTTTGTATTTAATTCCGATGCAATTTCTGTGTTTCATCGTAAATAAGAAAGTCAGAGCGATACAGTAAACCTGACGTGAAGCATCGGAATCTATAACTAGTGTCACAGGAATGGTTCAAAACATAGACAGTAAGAAGAGTCAGTCTTCTTGTGCTTAAGTCGGCATTGTGCCTCTTGTATATGATTCCGATGCAATTTACGTGTTTCATCGTCAATAAGTAAGTCAGAGGGATACAGTAAACCTGAAGTGAAGCATCGGAATCTATAACTAGTGTCATAGGAATGGTTCAAACCATAGACCGTAGATTAGTTAGTGTTCTTGTACTGAAGCCGGCATTGTGCCTTTTGTATTTAATTAAGATACAATTCCTGTGTTTCATCGTCAATAAGAAGGTCAGCTGGAAACAGTAAACCTGAAGTGAAGCATCGGAATCTATAACTAGTGTCACAGGAATGGTTCAAAACATAGACAGTAAGAAGGGTCAGTCTTCTTGTACTTAAGCCGGCATTGTGCCTTTTGTATTTAATCCGATTCAATATCTGTGTTTCTTCGTCAATAAGGAGGTCAGAGGGATACAGTAAACCTGAAGTTAAGCATCGGAATCTATAACTAGTGTCACAGAAATGGTTCAACACATAGACAGTGAGAAGAGCCAGTCTTCTTGTACTTGAGTCGGCATTGTGCCTTTTGAATTTAATTCCTATGCAATTTCTGTGTTACATCGTCAATAAGAAGGTCAGAGGGATACAGTAAACCTTAAGTGAAGCATCGGAATCTATAACTAGTGTCACAGGAACGGTTCAAAACATAGACAGTAAGAATAGTCAGTGTTCTTGTACTGAAGTCGGCATTGTACCTTTTGTATTTAATTCCGATGAATTTTCTGTGTTAGATCGTCAATAATAAGGTACGAGGGATACAGCAAACCTGAAGGTCCGAGGGATACAGCAAACCTGAAGTGAAGCATCGGAATCTATAACTAGTGTCACAGGAATGGTTCAAAACATAGACAGTAAGAAGCGCCAGTCTTCTTGTACTTGAGTCGGCATTGTGCGTTTTGTATTTAATTCCGATGCAATTTATGTGTTTCTTCGTCAATAAGAAGGTCAGAGGGACACAGTAAACCCTAAGTGAAGCGTCGGAATCTATAACTAGTGTCACAGGAATGGTTCAAAACATAGACAGTAAGAAGAGCCAGTCTTCTTTACTTGGGTCGGAATTGTGCCTTTTGTACTTAATTCGGATGCAACTTCTGTGTTTCATAATCAATAAGAGCGTCAGAGGGATACAGTAAACCTGAAGTGAAGCATCGGAATCTATAAGTAGTGTCACAGGAATGGTTCAAAACATAGACAATAAGAGGAGTCAGTCTTCTTGTACTTAAGTCGCCATTGTGCCTTTTGTATTTAATTCCGATGCAATTTCTGTGTTTCATCGTCAATACGAAGGTCAGAGGGATGCAGTAAAGCTGAAGTGAAGCATCAGAATCTATAACTAGTGTCACAGGAATGGTTCAAAACATAGACAGTAAGAATAGTCAGTGTTTTTGTACTGAAGTCGGCATTGTGCCTTTTGTATTTAATTAAGATGCAATCTTTGTGTTTCATCGTCAATAATAAGGTCAGAGGGATACAGTAAACCTCAAGTGAAGCATCGGAATCTATAAGTTGTGTCACAGGAATGGTTCAAAGCATAGACAATAAGAGGAGTCAGTCTTCTTGTACTTAAGTCGCCATTGTGCCTTTTGTATTTAATTCCGATGCGATTTCTGTGTTTCATCGTCAATACGAAGGTCAGAGGGATGCAGTAAAGCTGAAGTGAAGCATCAGAATCTATAACTAGTGTCACAGGAATGGTTCAAAACATAGACAGTAAGAATAGTCAGTGTTCTTGTACTGAAGTCGGCATTGTGCCTTTTGTATTTAATTAAGATGCAATGTTTGTGTTTCATCGTCAATAATAAGGTCAGAGGGATACAGTAAGCTTGAAGTGAAGCATCAGAATCTATAACTAGTGTCACAGGAATGGTTCAAATCATAGTCAGTAAGAAGAGTCAGTTATCTCGTACTTAAGCCGGCATTGTGCCTTTTGTATTTAATTCCGATGCAATTTCTGTGTTTCATCGTTAATAAGAAGGTCGGAGGGATACAGTAAACCTGAAGTGAAGCATCGGAATCTATGACTAGTGTCACAGGAATGGTTCAAAACATAGACAGTAAGAAGAGTCAGTCTTTTTGTTCTTAAGCCGGCTTTGTGCCTTTTGTATTTAATTCCGATGCTATTTCTGTGTTTCATCGTCAATACGAAGGTCAGAGGGATACAGTAAACCTGATGTGAAGCATCGGAATCTATAACTAGTGTCACAGGAATGGTTCAAAACATAGACAGTAAGAAGGGTCAGTCTTCTTGTACTGAAGTCAGCATTGTGCCTTTTGTATTTAATCCGATGAAATATCTGTGTTTCTTCGTCAATGAGAAGGTCAGAGGGATACAGTAAACCTGAAGTGAAGCATCGGAATCTATTACTAGTGTCACAGAAATGGTTCAAAACATAGACAGTATGAAGAGCCAGTCTTCTTGTACTTGAGTGGGCATTGTGCCATTTGTATTTAATTCCGATGCAATTTCTGTGTTACATCGCCAATAAGAAGGTCAGAAGGATACAGTAAACCGGAAGTGAAGCGTCGGAATCTATAACTAGTGTCACAGAAATGGTTCAAAACATAGACAGTAAGGAGAGACAGTCTTCTTGTACTTGAGTCGGCATTGTGCTTTTTGTATTTAATTCCGATGCAATTTCTGTGTTTCATCGTAAATAAGAAAGTCAGAGCGATACAGTAAACCTGACGTGAAGCATCGGAATCTATAACTAGTGTCACAGGAATGGTTCAAAACATAGACAGTAAGAAGAGTCAGTCTTCTTGTGCTTAAGTCGGCATTGTGCCTCTTGTATATGATTCCGATGCAATTTACGTGTTTCATCGTCAATAAGTAAGTCAGAGGGATACAGTAAACCTGAAGTGAAGCATCGGAATCTATAACTAGTGTCATAGGAATGGTTCAAACCATAGACCGTAGATTAGTTAGTGTTCTTGTACTGAAGCCGGCATTGTGCCTTTTGTATTTAATTAAGATACAATTCCTGTGTTTCATCGTCAATAAGAAGGTCAGCTGGATACAGTAAACCTGAAGTGAAGCATCGGAATCTATAACTAGTGTCACAGGAATGGTTCAAAACATAGACAGTAAGAAGGGTCAGTCTTCTTGTACTTAAGCCGGCATTGTGCCTTTTGTATTTAATCCGATTCAATATCTGTGTTTCTTCGTCAATAAGGAGGTCAGAGGGATACAGTAAACCTGAAGTTAAGCATCGGAATCTATAACTAGTGTCACAGAAATGGTTCAACACATAGACAGTAAGAAGAGCCAGTCTTCTTGTACTTGAGTCGGCATTGTGCCTTTTGAATTTAATTCCGATGCAATTTCTGTGTTACATCGTCAATAAGAAGGTCAGAGGGATACAGTAAACCAGAAGTGAAGCATCGGAATCTATAACTAGTGTCACAGGAATGGTTCAAAACATAGACAGTAAGAATAGTCAGTGTTCTTGTACTGAAGTCGGCATTGTACCTTTTGTATTTAATTCCGATGAATTTTCTGTGTTAGATCGTCAATAATAAGGTACGAGGGATACAGCAAACCTGAAGGTCCGAGGGATACAGCAAACCTGAAGTGAAGCATCGGAATCTATAACTAGTGTCACAGGAATGGTTCAAAACATAGACAGTAAGAAGCGCCAGTCTTCTTGTACTTGAGTCGGCATTGTGCGTTTTGTATTTAATTCCGATGCAATTTATGTGTTTCTTCGTCAATAAGAAGGTCAGAGGGACACTGTAAACCCTAAGTGAAGCGTCGGAATCTATAACTAGTGTCACAGGAATGGTTCAAAACATAGACAGTAAGAAGAGCCAGTCTTCTTTACTTGGGTCGGAATTGTGCCTTTTGTACTTAATTCGGATGCAACTTCTGTGTTTCATAATCAATAAGAGCGTCAGAGGGATACAGTAAACCTGAAGTGAAGCATCGGAATCTATAAGTAGTGTCACAGGAATGGTTCAAAACATAGACAATAAGAGGAGTCAGTCTTCTTGTACTTAAGTCGCCATTGTGCCTTTTGTATTTAATTCCGATGCAATTTCTGTGCTTTATCGTCAATACGAAGGTCAGAGGGATGCAGTAAAGCTGAAGTGAAGCATCAGAATCTATAACTAGTGTCACAGGAATGGTTCAAAACATAGACAGTAAGAATAGTCAGTGTTTTTGTACTGAAGTCGGCATTGTGCCTTTTGTATTTAATTAAGATGCAATGTTTGTGTTTCATCGTCAATAATAAGGTCAGAGGTATACAGTAAACCTCAAGTGAAGCATCGGAATCTATAAGTTGTGTCACAGGAATGGTTCAAAACATAGACAATAAGAGGAGTCAGTCTTCTTGTACTTAAGTCGCCATTGTGCCTTTTGTATTTAATTCCGATGCAATTTCTGTGTTTCATCGTCAATACGAAGGTCAGAGGGATGCAGTAAAGCTGAAGTGAAGCATCAGAATCTATAACTAGTGTCACAGGAATGGTTCAAAACATAGACAGTAAGAATAGTCAGTGTTCTTGTACTGAAGTCGGCATTGTGCCTTTTGTATTTAATTAAGATGCAATGTTTGTGTTTCATCGTCAATAATAAGGTCAGAGGGATACAGTAAGCTTGAAGTGAAGCATCAGAATCTATAACTAGTGTCACAGGAATGGTTCAAATCATAGTCAGTAAGAAGAGTCAGTTATCTCGTACTTAAGCCGGCATTGTGCCTTTTGTATTTAATTCCGATGCAATTTCTATGTTTCATCGTTAATACGAAGGTCGGAGGGATACAGTAAACCTGAAGTGAAGCATCGGAATCTATGACTAGTGTCACAGGAATGGTTCAAAACATAGACAGTAAGAAGAGTCAGTCTTTTTGTTCTTAAGCCGGCTTTGTGCCTTTTGTATTTAATTCCGATGCTATTTCTGTGTTTCATCGTCAATACGAAGGTCAGAGGGATACAGTAAACCTGATGTGAAGCATCGGAATCTATAACTAGTGTCACAGGAATCGTTCAAAACATAGACAGTAAGAGGGGTCAGTCTTCTTGTACTTAAGTCGGCATTGGGCCTTTTGTATTTAATTCCGATGCAATTTCTGTGTTTCATTGTCAATACGAAGGTCAGAGAGATACAATAAACCTGAAGTGAAGCATCGGAATCTATAACTAGTGTCACAGGAATGGTTCAAGACATAGACTTTAAGAAGGGTCAGTCTCCTTGTACTTAAGTCGGCATTGTGCCTTTTGTATTTAATCCGATGCAATATCTGTGTTTCTTCGTCAATAAGATGGTCAGAGGGATACAGTAAACCTGAAGTTAAGCATCGGAATCTATAACTAGTGTCACAGAAATGGTTCAAAACATAGACAGTAAGAAGAGCCAGTCTTCTTGTACTTCAGTCGGCATTGTGCATTTTGTATTTATTTCCGATGCAATTTCTGTGTTACATCGTCAATAAGATTGTCAGAGGGATACAGTAAACCTGAAGTGAAGCATCGGAATCTATAACTAGTGTCACAGGAATGGTTCAAAACATAGACAGTAAGAATAGTCAGTGTTCTTGTACTGAGTCGGCATTGTGCCTTTTGTATTTAATTCCGATGAATTTTCTGTGTTTGATCGTCAATAAGAAGGTCCGAGGGATACAGCAAACCTGAAGGTCCGAGGGATACAGCAAACCTGAAGTGAAGCATCGGAATTTACAACTAGTGACACAGGAATGGTTCAAAACATAGTCAGTAAGAAGAGTCATTTATCTTTTACTTAAGTCGGCATTGTGCCTTTTGTATTTAATTCCGAAGCAATTTCTGTGTTTCATCGTTAATAAGAAGGTCAGAGGGATACAGTAAACCTGAAGTGAAGCATCGGAATCTATGACTAGTGTCACAGGAATGGTTCAAAACATAGACAGTAAGAAGAGTCAGTCTTTTTGTACTGAAGTCGGCATTGTGCCTTTTGTATTTAATTCCGATGAATTTTCTGTGTTAGATCGTCAATAAGAAGGTACGAGGGATACAGCAAACCTGAAGGTCCGAGGGATACAGCAAACCTGAAGTGAAGCATCGGAATCTATAACTAGTGTCACAGGAATGGTTCAAAACATAGTCAGTAAGAAGAGTCAGTTATCTTGTACTTAAGTCGGCATTGTGCCTTTTGTATTTAATTCCGATGCAATTTCTGTGTTTCATCGTTAATAAGAAGGTCAGATGGATACAGTAAACCTGAAGTGAAGCATCAGAATCTATGACTAGTGTCACAGGATTGGTTCAAAACATAGACAGTAAGAAAAGTCAGTCTTCTTGTACTATAGTCAGCTTTGTGCCTTTTGTATTTAATTCCGATGCAATTTCTATGTTTCATCGTCAATACGAAGGTCAGAGGGATACAGTAAACCTGAAGTGAAGCATCGGAATCTATAACTAGTGTCACAGGAATCGTTCAAAACATAGACAGTAAGTAGGGTCAGTCTTCTTCTACTTAAGTCGGCATTGTGCTTTTTGTATTTAATTCCGATGCCATATCTGTGTTTCTTCGTCATTAAGAAGGTCAGAGGGATACAGTAAACCTGAAGTGAAGCATCGGAATCCATAACTAGTGTCACAGAAATGGTTCAAAACATAGTTAGTAAGAAGAGCCAGTCTTCTTCTACTTCAGTCGGCATTGTGCCTTTTGTATTTAATTCGGATGCAACTTCTGTGTTTCATCATCAATAAGAGCGTCAGAGGGATACGGTAAACCTGAAGTGAAGCATCGGAATCTATAAGTAGTGTCACAGGAATGGTTCAAAACATAGACAGTAAGAGGAGTCAGTCTTCATGTACTTAAGTTGGTATTGTGCCTTTTGTATTTAATTCCGATGCAATTTCTGTGTTTCATCGTCAATACGAAGGTCGGAGGGATGCAGTAAACCTGAACTGAAGTATTGGTATCTATAACTAGTGTCACAGGAATGGTTCAAATCATAGACAGTAAGAAGAGTCAGTTTTCTTGTACTTAGGTCGGCATTGGGCCTTTTGAATATAATTACGATGCAATTTCTGTGCTTCTTCGTCAATAAGAAGGTCTGAGGGAAGCAGTAAACCTGAAGGGAAGCATCGGAATCTATAACTAGTGTCACAGAAATGGTTCAAAACATAGACAGTAATAAGAGCCAGCCTTCTTGTACTTGTGTCGGCATTGTGCCTTTTCTATTTAATTCGGATGCAACTTCAGTGTTTCATCGTCAATAAGAGCGTCAGAGGGATACAGTAAACCTGAAGTGAAGCATCGGAATCTATACCTAGTGTCACAGGAATGGTTCAAAACATAGACAGTAGGAACAGTCAGTCTTCTTGTACTTAATTCTGCATTGTGCCTATTGTATTTAATTAAGATTTAATTTCTGTGTTTCATCGTCAATAATTAGGTCAGAGGCATACAGTAAACCTGATGTGAAGCATCGGAATCTATAACTAGGGTCACAGGAATGGTTCAAAACATAGTCAGTAAGAAGAGTCAGTGTTCTTGTACTTAAGTCGGCATTGTGCCTTTTGTATTTAATTAAGATGCAATTACTGTGTCTCATCGTCAATAAGAAGGTGAAAGGGATACAGTTAACCTGAAGTGAACCATCGGAATCTATAACTAGTGTCACAGAAATGGTTCAAAACATAGACAGTAAGAAGAGCCAGTCTTCTTGTACTTGAGTCGGCATTGTGCCTTCTGTATTTAATTCCGATGCAATTTACGTGTTTCATCGTCAATACGAAGGTCCGAGGGACACAGTATACCTGAAGTGAAGCATCGGAATCTATACCTAGTGTCACAGGAATGGTTCAAATCATAGTCAGTAAGAAGAGTCAGTTATCTTGTACTTAAGTTGGCATTGTGCCTTTTGTATTTAATTCCGATGCAATTTCTGTGTTTCTTCGTTAATAAGAAGGTCAGAGGGATACAGTAAACCTGAAGTGAAGCATCGGAATCTATGACTAGTGTCACAGGAATGGTTCAAAACATAGACAGTAAGAAGAGTCAGTCTTTTTGTACTGAAGTCGGCATTGTGCCTTTTGTATTTAATTCCGATGAATTTTCTGTGTTAGATCGTCAATAAGAAGGTACGAGGGATACAGCAAACCTGAAGGTCCGAGGGATACAGCAAACCTGAAGTGAAGCATCGGAATCTATAACTAGTGTCACAGGAATGGTTCAAAACAGAGTCAGTAAGAAGAGTCAGTTACCTTGTACTTAAGTCGGCATTGTGCCTTTTGTATTTCATTCCGATGCAATTACTGTAATTCATCGTTAATAAGAAGGTCAGAGGGATACAGTAAACCTGAAGTGAAGCATCAGAATCTATGACTAGTGTCACAGGAATGGTTCAAAACATAGACAGTAAGAAAAGTCAGTCGTCTTGTACTTAAGTCGGCTTTGTGCCTTTTGTATTTAATTCCGATGCAATTTCTGTGTTTCATCGTCAATACGAAGGTCACAGGGATACAGTAAACCTGAAGTGAAGCATCGGAATCTATAACTAGTGTCACAGGAATCGTTCAAAACATAGACAGTAAGTAGGGTCAGTCTTCTTGTACTTAAGTCGGCATTGTGCTTTTTGTATTTAATTCCGATGCAATATCTGTGTTTCTTCGTCATTAAGAAGGTCAGAGGGATACAGTAAAGCTGAAGTGAAGCATCGGAATCTATAACTAGTGTCACAGAAATGGTTCAAAACATAGTTAATAAGAAGAGCCAGTCTTCTTCTACTTCAGTCGGCATTGTGCCTTTAGTATTTAATTGCGATGCAATTTACGTGTTTCATCGTCAATAAGAAGCTCAAAGGGATACAGTAAACCTGAAGTAAAGCATCGGAATCTATAACTAGTGTCACAGGAATGGTTCAAATCATAGTCAGTAAGAAGAGTCAGTTATCTTGTACTTAAGCCGGCATTGTGCCTTTTGTATTTAATTCCGATGCAATTTCTGGGTTTCATCGTTAATAAGAAGGTCAAAGGGTTACAGTAAACCTGAAGTGAAGCATCGGAATCTATAACTAGTGTCACAGGAATGGTTCAAACATAGACAGCAAGAAGAGTCAGTCTTTTTGTACTTAAGTCGGCATTGTGCCTTTTGTATTTAATTCCGATGAATTTTCTGTGTTTGATTGTCAGTAAGAAGGTCAGAGGGATACAGTAAACTTGAACTGAAGTATCGGAATCTATTACTAGTGTCACAGGAATGGTTCAAACCATAGACAGTAAGAAGTGTCAGTGCTCTTGTACTTCAGTCGGCATTGTGCCTTTTGTATTTAATTCCGATGCAACTTACGTGTTTCATCGTCAATACGAAGGTCCGAGGGATACAGTATACCTGAAGTGAAGCATCGGAATCTATACCTAGTGTCACAGGAATGGTTCAAATCATAGTCAGTATGAAGAGTCAGTTATCTTGTACTTAAGTCGGCATTGTGCCTTTTGTATTTAATTCCGATGCAATTTCTGTGTTTCATCGTTAATAAGAAGGTCAGAGGGATACAGTAAACCTGAAGTGAAGCATCGGAATCTATGACTAGTGTCACAGGAATGGTTCAAAACATAGACTGTAAGAAGAGTCAGTCTTTTTGTACTGAAGTCGGAATTGTGCCTTTTGTATTTAATTCCGATGAATTTTCTGTGTTAGTTCGTCAATAAGAAGGTACGAGGGATACAGCAAACCTGAAGGTCCGAGGGATACAGCAAACCTGAAGTGAAGCATCGGAATCTATAACTAGTGTCACAGGAATGGTTCAAAACATAGTCAGTAAGAAGAGTCAGTTATCTTGTACTTAAGTCGGCATTGTGCCTTTTGTATTTAATTCCGATGCAATTTCTGTGTTTCATCGTTAATAAGAAGGTCAGAGGGATACAGTAAGCCTGAAGTGAAGCTTCAGAATCTATGACTAGTGTCACAGGAATGGTTCAAAACATAGACAGTAAGAAAAGTCAGTCTTCTTGTACTTAAGTCGGCTTTGTGCCTTTTGTATTTAATTCCGATGCAATTTCTGTGTTTCATCGTCAATACGAAGGTCAGAGGGATACAGTAAACCTGAAGTGAAGCATCGGAATCTATAAGTAGTGTCACAGGAATCGTTCAAAACATAGAGAGGAAGTAGGGTCAGTCTTCTTGTACTTAAGTCGGCATTGTGCTTTTTGTATTTAATTCCGATGCAATATCTGTGTTTCTTCGTCATTAAGAAGGTCAGAGGGATACAGTAAACCTGAAGTGAAGCATCGGAATCTATAACTAGTGTCACAGAAATGGTTCAAAATATAGTTAGTAAGAAGAGCCAGTCTTCTTCTACTTCAGTCGGCTTTGTGCCTTTTGTATTTAATTCGGTTGCAACTTCTGTGTTTCATCATCAATAAGAGCGTCAGAGGGATACAGTAAACCTAAAGTGAAGCATCGGAATCTATAACCAGTGTCACAGGAATGGTTCAAAACATAGACAGTAAGAAGGGGCATTCTCTTGCTCTTAAGTCGGCATTGTGCCTTTTGTATTTAATTCCGATGCAATTTACGTGTTTCTTAGACAATAAGAAGGTCAGAGGGATACAGTAAACCTGAAGTGAAGCATCGAAATCTATAACTAGTGTCACAGGAATGTTTCAAACATAGACAGTAAGAAGAGTCAGTCTTTTTGTACTTATGTCGCCATTGTGCCTTTTGTAAATAATTCCGATGCAATTTCTGTGTTTCATCGTCAATAAGAAGCTCAGAGGGATACGGTAAATCTGAAGTGAAGCATCGGAATCTATAACTAGTGTCACAGGAATGGTTCAAAGCATAGACAGTAAGAAGGGGCATTCTCTTGCTCTTAAGTCGGCATTGTGCCTTTTGTATTTAATTCCGATGCAATTTACGTGTTTCTTAGACAATAAGAAGGTCAGAGGGATACAGTAAACCTGAAGTGAAGCATCGAAATCTATAACTAGTGTCACAGGAATGGTTCAAACATAGACAGTAAGAAGAGTCAGTCTTTTTGTACTTAAGTCGGCATTGTGCCTTTTGTATTTAATTCCGATGAATTTTCTGTGTTTGATCGTCAGTAAGAAGGTCAGAGGGAAACAGTATACATGATGTGAAGCATGGGAATCTATTACTAGTGTCACAGGAATGGTTCAAACCAATGACAGTAAGAAGAGTCAGTGTTCTTGTACTTAAGTCGGCATTGTGAATTTTTTTTTAATTCCGATGCAATTTCTGTGTTTCATCGTCAATACGAAGGTCAGAGGGATACAGTAAACCTGAAGTGAAGCATCGGAATCTATAACTAGAGTCACAGGAATGGTTCGAAACATAGACCGTAAGAAGGATCTGTCTTCTTGAACTTAAGTCGGCATTGTGCCTTTTGTATTTAATTCCGATGCAATTTCTGTATTTCTTCGTCAATAAGAAGGTCAGAGGGATACAGTATACCTGAAGTGAAGCATCGGAATCTATAACTAGTGTCACAGAAATGGTTCAAAACATAGACAGTAAGAAGAGCCAGTCTTCTTTAATTATGTCGGCATTGTGCCTTTTGTAAATAATTCCGATGCTATTTCTGTGTTTCATCGTCAATAAGAAGCTGAGAGGGATACCGTAAATCTGAAGTGAAGCATCGGAATCTATAACTAGTGTCACAGGAATGGTTCAAAACATAGACAGTAAGAAGAGGCATCCTTCTTGTACTTAAGTCGGCATTGTGCCTTTTGTATTTAATTCCGATGCAATTTACATGTTTCATCGTCAATAAGAAGGTCAGAGGGATACAGTAAACCTGAAGTGAAGCATCGGAATCTATAACTAGTGTCACAGGAATGGTTCAAAACATAGACAGTAAGAAGAGTCAGTCTTTTTGTACTGAAGTCGGCATTGTGCCTTTTGTATTTAATTCCGATGAATTTTCTGTGTTAGATCGTCAATAAGAAGGTACGAGGGATACAGCAAACCTGAAGGTCCGAGGGATACAGCAAACCTGAAGTGAAGCATCGGAATCTATAACTAGTGTCACAGGAATGGTTCAAATCATAGTCAGTAAGAAGAGTCAGTTACCTTGTACTTAAGTCGGCATTGTGCCATTTGTATTTAATTCTGATGCAATTTCTGTGTTTCATCGTTAATAAGAAGGTCAGAGGGATACAGTAAGATTGAAGTGAAGCTTCAGAATCTATGACTAGTGTCACAGGAATGGTTCAAAACATAGACAGTAAGAAAAGTCAGTCTTCTTGTACTTAAGTCGGCTTTGTGCCTTTTGTATTTAATTCCGATGCAATTTCTGTGTTTCATCGTCAATACGAAGGTCACAGGGATACAGTAAACCTGAAGTGAAGCATCGGAATCTATAACTAGTGTCACAGGAATCGTTCAAAACATAGACAGTAAGTAGGGTCAGTCTTCTTGTACTTAAGTCGGCATTGTGCTTTTTGTATTTAATTCCGATGCAATATCTGTGTTTCTTCGTCATTAAGAAGGTCAGAGGGATACAGTAAAGCTGAAGTGAAGCATCGGAATCTATAACTAGTGTCACAGAAATGGTTCAAAACATAGTTAATAAGAAGAGCCAGTCTTCTTCTACTTCAGTCGGCATTGTGACTTTTGTATTTAATTCCGATGCAATTTACGTGTTTCATCGTCAATAAGAAGCTCAAAGGGATGCAGTAAACCTGAAGTAAAGCATCGGAAACTATAACTAGTGTCACAGTAATGGTTCAAATCATAGTCAGTAAGAAGAGTCAGTTATCTTGTACTTAAGCCGGCATTGTGCCTTTTGTATTTAATTCCGATGCAATTTCTGGGTTTCATCGTTAATAAGAAGGTCAAAGGGTTACAGTAATCCTGAAGTGAAGCATCGGAATCTATAACTAGTGTCACAGGATGGTTCAAACATAGACAGCAAGAAGAGTCAGTCTTTTTGTACTTAAGTCGGCATTGTGCCTTTTGTATTTAATTCCGATGAATTTTCTGTGTTTGATCGTCAATAAGAAGGTCAGAGGGATACAGTAAACCTGAAGTGAAGAATCGGAATCTATTACTAGTGTCACAGGAATGGTTCAAACCATAGACAGTAAGAAGTGTCAGTGCTCTTGTACTTAAGTCGGCATTGTGCCTTTTGTATTTAATTAAGATGCAATTACTGTGTCTCATCGTCAATAAGAAGGTGAAAGGGATACAGTTAACCTGAAGTGAACCATCGGAATCTATAACTAGTGTCACAGAAATGGTTCAAAACATAGACAGTAAGAAGAGCCAGTCTTCTTGTACTTGAGTCGGCATTGTGCCTTTTGTATTTAATTCCGATGCAATTTACGTGTTTCATCGTCAATACGAAGGTCCGAGGGATACAGTATACCTGAAGTGAAGCATCGGAATCTATACCTAGTGTCACAGGAATCGTTCAAAACATAGACAGTAAGTAGGGTCAGTCTTCTTGTACTTAAGTCGGCATTGTGCTTTTTGTATTTAATTCCGATGCAATATCTGTGTTTCTTCGTCATTAAGAAGGTCAGAGGGATACAGTAAAGCTGAAGTGAAGCATCGGAATCTATAACTAGTGTCACAGGAATGGTTCAAAACATAGACTGTAAGAAGAGTCAGTCTTTTTGTACTGAAGTCGGAATTGTGAATTTTGTATTTAATTCCGATGAATTTTCTGTGTTAGTTCGTCAATAAGAAGGTACGAGGGATACAGCAAACCTGAAGGTCCGAGGGATACAGCAAACCTGAAGTGAATCATCGGAATCTATAACTAGTGTCACAGGAATGGTTCAAAACATAGTCAGTAAGAAGAGTCAGTTACCTTGTACTTAAGTCGGCATTGTGCCTTTTGTATTTCATTCCGATGCAATTACTGTAATTCATCGTTAATAAGAAGGTCAGAGGGATACAGTAAACCTGAAGTGAAGCATCAGAATCTATGACTAGTGTCACAGGAATGGTTCAAAACATAGACAGTAAGAAAAGTCAGTCTTCTTGTACTTAAGTCGGCTTTGTGCCTTTTGTATTTAATTCCGATGCAATTTCTGTGTTTCATCGTCAATACGAAGGTCACAGGGATACAGTAAACCTGAAGTGAAGCATCGGAATCTATAACTAGTGTCACAGGAATCGTTCAAAACATAGACAGTAAGTAGGGTCAGTCTTCTTGTACTTAAGTCGGCATTGTGCTTTTTGTATTTAATTCCGATGCAATATCTGTGTTTCTTCGTCATTAAGAAGGTCAGAGGGATACAGTAAAGCTGAAGTGAAGCATCGGAATCTATAACTAGTGTCACAGAAATGGTTCAAAACATAGTTAATAAGAAGAGCCAGTCTTCTTCTACTTCAGTCGGCATTGTGCCTTTTGTATTTAATTGCGATGCAATTTACGTGTTTCATCGTCAATAAGAAGCTCAAAGGGATACAGTAAACCTGAAGTAAAGCATCGGAATCTATAACTAGTGTCACAGGAATGGTTCAAATCATAGTCAGTAAGAAGAGTCAGTTATCTTGTACTTAAGCCGGCATTGTGCCTTTTGTATTTAATTCCGATGCAATTTCTGGGTTTCATCGTTAATAAGAAGGTCAAAGGGTTACAGTAAACCTGAAGTGAAGCATCGGAATCTATAACTAGTGTCACAGGAATGGTTCAAACATAGACAGCAAGAAGAGTCAGTCTTTTTGTACTTAAGTCGGCATTGTGCCTTTTGTATTTAATTCCGATGAATTTTCTGTGTTTGATTGTCAGTAAGAAGGTCAGAGGGATACAGTAAACCTGAACTGAAGTATCGGAATCTATTACTAGTGTCACAGGAATGGTTCAAACCATAGACAGTAAGAAGTGTCAGTGCTCTTGTACTTAAATCGGCATTGTGCCTTTTGTATTTAATTCCGATGCAATTTACGTGTTTCATCGTCAATACGAAGGTCCGAGGGATACAGTATACCTGAAGTGAAGCATCGGAATCTATACCTAGTGTCACAGGAATGGTTCAAATCATAGTCAGTATGAAGAGTCAGTTATCTTGTACTTAAGTCGGCATTGTGCCTTTTGTATTTAATTCCGATGCAATTTCTGTGTTTCATCGTTAATAAGAAGGTCAGAGGGATACAGTAAACCTGAAGTGAAGCATCGGAATCTATGACTAGTGTCACAGGAATGGTTCAAAACATAGACTGTAAGAAGAGTCAGTCTTTTTGTACTGAAGTCGGAATTGTGCCTTTTGTATTTAATTCCGATGAATTTCTGTATTTCTTCGTCAATAAGAAGGTCAGAGGGATACAGTATTCCTGAAGTGAAGCATCGGAATCTATAACTAGTGTCACAGAAATGGTTCAAAACATAGACAGTAAGAAGAGCCAGTCTTCTTTAATTATGTCGGCATTGTGCCTTTTGTAAATAATTCCGATGCAATTTCTGTGTTTCATCGTCAATAAGAAGCTGAGAGGGATACAGTAAATCTGAAGTGAAGCATCGGAATCTATAACTAGTGTCACAGGAATGGTTCAAAACATAGACAGTAAGAAGAGGCATCCTTCTTGTACTTAAGTCGGCATTGTGCCTTTTGTATTTAATTCCGATGCAATTTACATGTTTCATCGTCAATAAGAAGGTCAGAGGGATACAGTAAACCTGAAGTGAAGCATCGGAATCTATAACTAGTGTCACAGGAATGGTTCAAAACATAGACAGTAAGAAGAGTCAGTCTTTTTGTACTGAAGTCGGCATTGTGCCTTTTGTATTTAATTCCGATGAATTTTCTGTGTTAGATCGTCAATAAGAAGGTACGAGGGATACAGCAAACCTGAAGGTCCGAGGGATACAGCAAACCTGAAGTGAAGCATCGGAATCTATAACTAGTGTCACAGGAATGGTTCAAATCATAGTCAGTAAGAAGAGTCAGTTACCTTGTACTTAAGTCGGCATTGTGCCATTTGTATTTAATTCCGATGCAATTTCTGTGTTTCATCGTTAATAAGAAGGTCAGAGGGATACAGTAAGATTGAAGTGAAGCTTCAGAATCTATGACTAGTGTCACAGGAATGGTTCAAAACATAGACAGTAAGAAAAGTCAGTCTTCTTGTACTTAAGTCGGCTTTGTGCCTTTTGTATTTAATTCCGATGCAATTTCTGTGTTTCATCGTCAATACGAAGGTCACAGGGATACAGTAAACCTGAAGTGAAGCATCGGAATCTATAACTAGTGTCACAGGAATCGTTCAAAACATAGACAGTAAGTAGGGTCAGTCTTCTTGTACTTAAGTCGGCATTGTGCTTTTTGTATTTAATTCCGATGCAATATCTGTGTTTCTTCGTCATTAAGAAGGTCAGAGGGATACAGTAAAGCTGAAGTGAAGCATCGGAATCTATAACTAGTGTCACAGAAATGGTTCAAAACATAGTTAATAAGAAGAGCCAGTCTTCTTCTACTTCAGTCGGCATTGTGCCTTTTGTATTTAATTCCGATGCAATTTACGTGTTTCATCGTCAATAAGAAGCTCAAAGGGATGCAGTAAACCTGAAGTAAAGCATCGGAAACTATAACTAGTGTCACAGTAATGGTTCAAATCATAGTCAGTAAGAAGAGTCAGTTATCTTGTACTTAAGCCGGCATTGTGCCTTTTGTATTTAATTCCGATGCAATTTCTGGGTTTCACCGTTAATAAGAAGGTCAAAGGGTTACAGTAAACCTGAAGTGAAGCATCGGAATCTATAACTAGTGTCACAGGATGGTTCAAACATAGACAGCAAGAAGAGTCAGTCTTTTTGTACTTAAGTCGGCATTGTGCCTTTTGTATTTAATTCCGATGAATTTTCTGTGTTTGATCGTCAATAAGAAGGTCAGAGGGATACAGTAAACCTGAAGTGAAGAATCGGAATCTATTACTAGTGTCACAGGAATGGTTCAAACCATAGACAGTAAGAAGTGTCAGTGCTCTTGTACTTAAGTCGGCATTGTGCCTTTTGTATTTAATTAAGATGCAATTACTGTGTCTCATCGTCAATAAGAAGGTGAAAGGGATACAGTTAACCTGAAGTGAACCATCGGAATCTATAACTAGTGTCACAGAAATGGTTCAAAACATAGACAGTAAGAAGAGCCAGTCTTCTTGTACTTGAGTCGGCATTGTGCCTTTTGTATTTAATTCCGATGCAATTTACGTGTTTCATCGTCAATACGAAGGTCCGAGGGATACAGTATACCTGAAGTGAAGCATCGGAATCTATACCTAGTGTCACAGGAATGGTTCAAATCATAGTCAGTAAGAAGAGTCAGTTATCTTGTACTTAAGTCGGCATTGTGCCTTTTGTATTTAATTCCGATGCAATTTCTGTGTTTCATCGTTAATAAGAAGGTCAGAGGGATACAGTAAACCTGAAGTGAAGCATCGGAATCTATGACTAGTGTCACAGGAATGGTTCAAAACATAGACTGTAAGAAGAGTCAGTCTTTTTGTACTGAAGTCGGAATTGTGAATTTTGTATTTAATTCCGATGAATTTTCTGTGTTAGTTCGTCAATAAGAAGGTACGAGGGATACAGCAAACCTGAAGGTCCGAGGGATACAGCAAACCTGAAGTGAAGCATCGGAATCTATAACTAGTGTCACAGGAATGGTTCAAAACATAGTCAGTAAGAAGAGTCAGTTATCTTGTACTTAAGTCGGCATTGTGCCTTTTGTATTTAATTCCGATGCAATTTCTGTGTTTCATCGTTAATAAGAAGGTCAGAGGGATACAGTAAGCCTGAAGTGAAGCTTCAGAATCTATGACTAGTGTCACAGGAATGGTTCAAAACATAGACAGTAAGAAAAGTCAGTCTTCTTGTACTTAAGTCGGCTTTGTGCCTTTTGTATTTAATTCCGATGCAATTTCTGTGTTTCATCGTCAATACGAAGGTCAGAGGGATACAGTAAACCTGAAGTGAAGCATCGGAATCTATAACTAGTGTCACAGGAATCGTTCAAAACATAGACAGTAAGTAGGGTCAGTCTTCTTGTACTTAAGTCGGCATTGTGCTTTTTGTATTTAATTCGGTTGCAACTTCTGTGTTTCATCGTCAATAAGAGCGCCAGAGGGATACAGTAAACCTAAAGTGAAGCATCGGAATCTATAACTAGTGTCACAGGAATGGTTCAAAACATAGACAGTAGGAAGAGTCAGTCTTCTTGTACTTAATTCGGCATTGTGCCTTTGGTATCTAATTAAGATTTAATTTCTGTGTTTCATCGTCAATAATAAGGTCAGAGGGATACAGTAAACCTGATGTGAAGCATCGGAATCCATAACTAGTGTCACAGGAATGGTTCAAAGCATTGACAGTAAGAAGAGTCAGTCTTCTTGTACTTATGTCGCCATTGTGCCTTTTGTAAATAATTCCGATGCAATTTCTGTGTTTCATCGTCAATAAGAAGCTCAGAGGGATACGGTAAATCTGAAGTGAAGCATCGGAATCTATAAGTAGTGTCACAGGAATGGTTCAAAGCATAGACAGTAAGAAGGGGCATTCTCTTGCTCTTAAGTCGGCATTGTGCCTTTTGTATTTAATTCCGATGCAATTTACGTGTTTCATCGACAATAAGAAGGTCAGAGGGATACAGTAAACCTGAAGTGAAGCATCGGAATCTATAACTAGTGTCACAGGAATGGTTCAAACATAGACAGTAAGAAGAGTCAGTCTTTTTGTACTTAAGTCGGCATTGTGCCTTTTGTATTTAATTCCGATGAATTTTCTGTGTTTGATCGTCAATAAGAAGGTCAGAGGGAAACAGTATACATGATGTGAAGCATGGGAATCTATTACTAGTGTCACAGGAATGGTTCAAAACAATGACAGTAAGAAGAGTCAGTGTTCTTGTACTTAAGTCGGCTTTGTGCCTATTGTATTTAATTAACATGCAATTTCTGTGTTTCATCGTCAATACGAAGGTGAAAGGGATACAGTAAACCTGAAGTGAAGTATCGGAATCTATAACTAGTGTCACAGGAATGGTTCAAAACATAGACAGTAAGAAGAGTCAGTCTTCTTGTACTTAAGTCGACATTGTGCCTTTTGTATATATTTCCGATGCAATTTCTGTGTTTCATCGTCAATAAGAAGCTCACAAGGATACAGTAACCCTGAAGTGAAGCATCGGAATCTATAACTAGTGTCACAGGCATGGTTCAAATCATAGACAGCAAGTAGAGTCAGTCTTTTTGTACTTAAGTCGGCATTGTGAATTTCTTTTTAATTCCGGTGCAATTTCTGTGTTTCATCGTCAATACGAAGGTCAGAGGGATACAGTAAACCTGAAGTGAAGCATCGGAATCTATAACTAGAGTCACAGGAATGGTTTAAAACATAGACCGTAAGAAGGATCTGTCTTCTTGAACTTAAGTCGGCATTGTGCCTTTTGTAAATAATTCCGATGCAATTTCTGTGTTTCATCGTCAATAAGAAGCTGAGAGGGATACAGTAAATCTGAAGTGAAGCATCGGAATCTATAACTAGTGTCACAGGAATGGCTCAAAACATAGACAGTAAGAAGAGGCATCCTTCTTGTACTTAAGTCGGCATTGTGCCTTTTGTATTTAATTCCGATGCAATTTACGTGTTTCATCGTCAATAAGAAGGTCAGAGGGATACAGTAAACCTGAAGTGAAGCATCGGAATCTGTAACTAGTGTCACAGGAATGGTTCAAAACATAGACAGTAAGAAGAGTCAGTCTTTTTGTACTTAAGTCGGCATTGTGCCTTTTGTATTTAATTCCGATGCAATTTCTGTGTTTCATCGTCAATACGAAAGTCAGAGGGATACAGTAAACATGAAGTGATGCATCGGAATCTATAACTAGTGTCACAGGAAAGGTTCAAAACATAGACAGTAAGAAGGGTCAGTCTTCTTGTACTTAAGTCGGCATTGTGCCTTTTGTATTTAATTCCGATGCAATTTACGTGTTTCATCGTCAATAAGAAGGTCAGAGGAATACAGTAAACGTGAAGTGAAGCATCGGAATCTATAACTAGTGTCTAAGGAATGGTTCAAAACATAGTCAGTAAGAAGAGTCAGTTTTCTTGTACATAAGTCGGCATTGTGCCTTTTGTAATTAATTCCGATGCAATTTCGGTTTTTCATCCTCAATAAAAAGGTCACAGGGAGACAGTAAACCTGAACTGAAGTATCGGAATCTATAACTAGTGTCACAGGAATGGTTCAAAACATAGTCAGTAAGAAGAGTCAGTTATCTTGTACTTAAGTCGGCATTGTGCCTTTTGTATTTAATTCCGATGCAATTTCTGTGTTTCAACGTCAATAAGAAGGTCAGAGGGATACAGTATACCTGAAGTGAAGCATCGGAATCTATAACTAGTGTCACAGGAATTGTTCAAAACATAGACAGTAAGAACAGTCAGTCTTTTTGCACTTAAGTCGGCATTGTGCCTTTTGTATTTTATTCCGATGCAATTTCTGTGTTTCATCGTCAATACGAAAGTCAGAGGCATACAGTAAACCTGAAGTGAAGCATCGGAATCTACAACTAGTGTCACAGAAATGGTTCAAAGCATAGTTAGTAAGAAAAGCCAGTCTTCTTCTACTTCAGTCGGCTTTGTGCCTTTTGTATTTAATTCGGTTGCAACTTCTGTGTTTCATCATCAATAAGAGCGTCAGAGGGATACAGTAAACCTATAGTGAAGCATCGGAATCTATAACTAGTGTCACAGGAATGGTTCAAAACATAGACAGTAGGAAGAGTCAGTCTTCTTGTACTTAATTCGGCATTGTGCCTTTTGTATCTAATTAGGATTTAATTTCTGTGTTTCATCGTCAATAATAAGGTCAGAGGGATACAGTAAACCTGATGTGAAGCATCGGAATCTATAACTAGTGTCACAGGAATGGTTCAAAACATTGACAGTAAGAAGAGTCAGTCTTCTTGTACTTATGTCGCCATTGTGCCTTTTGTAAATAATTCCGATGCAATTTCTGTGTTTCATCGTCAATAAGAAGCTCAGAGGGATACGGTAAATCTGAAGTGAAGCATCGGAATCTATAACTAGTGTCACAGGAATGGTTCAAAGCATAGACAATAAGAAGGGGCATTCTCTTGTTCTTAAGTCGGCATTGTGCCTTTTGTATTTAATTCCGATGCAATTTACGTGTTTCATCGTCAATAAGAAGGTCAGAGGGATACAGTAAACCTGAAGTGAAGCATCGGAATCTATAACTAGTGTCACAGGAATGGTTCAAACATAGACAGTAAGAAGAGTCAGTCTTTTTGTACTTAGGTCGGCATTGTGCCTTTTGTATTTAATTCCGATGACTTTTCTGTGTTTGATCGTCAATAAGAAGGTCAGAGGGAAACAGTATACATGATGTGAAGCATTGGAATCTATTACTAGTGTCACAGGAATGGTTCAAACCAATGACAGTAAGAAGAGTCAGTGTTCTTGTACTTAAGTCGGCATTGTGCCTTTTGTATTTAATTAACATGCAATATCTGTGTTTCATCGTCAATAAGAAGGTGAAAGGGATACAGTAAACCTGAAGTGAAGCATCGGAATCTATAACTAGTGTCACAGGCATGGTTCAAATCATAGACAGTAAGTAGAGTCAGTCTTTATGTACTTAAGTCGGCATTGTGAATTTTTTTTTAATTCCGGTGCAATTTCTGTGTTTCATCGTCAATACGAAGGTCAGAGGGATACAGTAAACCTGAAGTGAAGCATCGGAATCTATAACTAGTGTCACAGGAATGGTTCAAAACATTGACAGTAAGAAGAGGCATTCTTCTTGTACTTAAGTCGGCATTGTGCCTTTTGTATTTAATTCCGATGCAATTTACGTGTTTCATCGTCAATAAGAAGGTCAGAGGGATACAGTAAACCTGAAGTGAAGCATCGGAATCTATAACTAGTGTCACAGGAATGGTTCAAAACATAGACAGTAAGAAGAGTCAGTCTTTTTGTACTTAAGTCGGCATTGTGCCTTTTGTATTTAATTCCGATGCAATTTCTGTGTTTCATCGTCAATACGAAAGTCAGAGGGATACAGTAAACCTGAAGTGAAGCATCGGAATCTATAACTAGTGTCACAGGAAAGGTTCAAAACATAGACAGTAAGAAGGGTCTGTCTTCTTGTACTTAAGTCGGCATTGTGCCTTTTGTACTTAATTCCGATGCAATTTACGTGTTTCATCGTCAATAAGAAGGTCAGAGGAATACAGTAAACGTGAAGTGAAGCATCGGATTCTATAACTAGTGTCTAAGGAATGGTTCAAAACATAGACAGTAAGAAGAGTCAGTTTTCTTGTACATAAGTCGGCATTGTGCCTTTTGTAATTAATTCCAATGCAATTTCGGTTTTTCATCGTCAATAAGAAGGTCGCAGGGAGACAGTAAACCTGAACTGAAGTATCGGAATCTATAACTAGTGTCACAGGAATGGTTCAAAACATAGACAGTAGGAACAGTCAGTCTTCATGTACTTAATTCGGCATTGTGCCTTTTGTATTTAATTAAGATTTAATTTCTGTGTTTCATCGTCAATAATAAGGTCAGAGGCATACAGTAAACCTGATGTGAATCATCGGAATCTTTAACTAGTGTCACAGGAATGGTTCAAAACATAGTCAGTAAGAAGAGTCAGTTATCTTGTACTTAAGTCGGCATTGTGCCTTTTGTATTTAATTCCGATGCAATTTCTGTGTTTCAACGTCAATAAGAAGGTCAGAGGGATACAGTATACCTGAAGTGAAGCATCGGAATCTATAACTAGTGTCACAGGAATTGTTCAAAACATAGACAGTAAGAACAGTCAGTCTTTTTGTACTTAAGTCTGCATTGTGCCTTTTGTATTTTATTCCGATGCAATTTCTGTGTTTCATCGTCAATACGAAAGTCAGAGGCATACAGTAAACCTGAAGTGAAGCATCGGAATCTACAACTAGTGTCACAGGAATGGTTCAAAACATAGACAGTAAGAAGGGTCCGTCTTCTTGTACTTAAGTCAGCATTGTGCCTTTTGTATTTAATTCCGATGCAATATCTGTGTTTTTTCGTCATTAAGAAGGTCAGAGGGATACAGTAAATCTGAAGTCAAGCATCGGAATCTATAACTAGTGTCACAGAAATGGTTCAAAACATAGACAGTAAGAAGAGCCAGTCTTCTTGTACTTGAGTCGGCATTGTGCCTTTTGTATTTAATTAGGATGCAACGTCTGTGTTTCATCGTCAATAAGAAGGTCAGAGGGATACGGTAAACCTGAAGTGAAGCATCGGAATCTATAACTAGTGTCACACGAATGGTTGAAAACATAGACAATAAGAAGACCCATTCTTCTTATACTTATATCGGCATTGTGCCTTTTGTATTTAATTCCGATGCAATTTCTGTGTTTCATCGTCAATAAGAAGGTCACAGGGAGACAGTAAACCTGAACTGAAGCATCGGAATCTATAACTAGTGTCACAGGAATGGTTCAAAACTTAGACAGTAAGAAGAGCCAGTCTTCTTGTACTTGGGTCGACATTGTGCCTTTTGTATTTAATTCGGATGCAACTTCTGTGTTTCATCGTCAATAAGAGCGTCAGAGGGATACAGTAAACATGAAGTGAAGCATCGGAATCTATAACTAGTGTCACAGGAATGTTTCAAACATAGACAGTAAGAAGAGTCAGTCTTTTTGTACTTATGTCGGCATTGTGCCTTTTGTATTTAATTAACATGCAATTTCTGTGTTTCATCGTCAATAAGAAGGTGAAAGGGATACAGTAAACCTGAAGTGAAGCATCGGAATCTATAACTAGTGTCACAGGAATGGTTCAAAACATAGACAGTAAGAAGAGTCAGTCTTCTTGTACTTAAGTCGACATTGTGCCTTTTGTATATATTTCCGATGCAATTTCTGTGTTTCATCGTCAATAAGAAGCTCACAAGGATACAGTAACCCTGAAATGAAGCATCGGAATCTATAACTAGTGTCACAGGCATGGTTCAAAGCATAGACAGTAAGTAGAGTCTGTCTTTTTGTACTTAAGTTGGCATTGTGAATTTTTTTTTTTAATTCCGGTGCAATTTCTGTGTTTCATCGTCAATACGAAGGTCAGAGGGATACAGTAAACCTGAAGTGAAGCATCGGAATCTATAACTAGTGTCACAGGAAAGGTTCAAAACATAGACAGTAAGAAGGGTCAGTCTTCTTGTACTTAAGTCGGCATTGTGCCTTTTGTATTTAATTCCGATGCAATTTACGTGTTTCATCGTCAATAAGAGGGTCAGAGGAATACAGTAAACGTGAAGTGAAGCATCGGAATCTATAACTAGTGTCTAAGGAATGGTTCAAAACATAGACAGTAAGAAGAGTCAGTTTTCTTGTACATAAGTCGGCATTGTGCCTTTTGTAATTAATTCCGATGCAATTTCTGTTTTTCATCGTCAATAAGAAGGTCACAGGGAGACAGTAAACCTGAACTGAAGTATCGGAATCTATAACTAGTGTCACAGGAATGGTTCAAATCATAGACAGTAAGAAGAGTCAGCCTTCTTGTACTTGTGTCGGCATTGTGCCTTTTCTATTTAATTCGGATGCAACTTCTGTGTTTCATCGTCAATAAGAGCGTCAGAGGGATACAGTAAACCTGAAGTGAAGCATCGGAATCTATACCTAGTGTCACAGGAAGTGTTCAAAACATAGTCAGTAAGATGAGTCAGTTATCTTGTACTTAAGTCGGCATTGTGCCTTTTGTATTTTATTCCGATGCAATTTCTGTGTTTCATCGTCAATACGAAAGTCAGAGGCATACAGTAAACCTGAAGTGAAGCATCGGAATCTACAACTGGTGTCACAGGAATGGTTCAAAACATAGACAGTAAGAAGGGTCCGTCTTCTTGTACTTAAGTCAGCATTGTGCCTTTTGTATTTAATTCCGATGCAATATCTGTGTTTTTTCGTCATTAAGAAGGTCAGAGGGATACAGTAAAACTGAAGTCAAGCATCGGAATCTATAACTAGTGTCACAGAAATGGTTCAAAACATAGACAGTAAGAAGAGCCAGTCTTCTTGTACTTGAGCCGGCATTGTGCCTTTTGTATTTAATTAGGATGCAACGTCTGTGTTTCATCGTCAATAAGAAGGTCAGAGGGATACGGTAAACCTGAAGTGAAGCATCGGAATCTATAACTAGTGTCACAGGAATGGTTCAAAACATAGACAATAAGAAGACCCATTCTTCTTATACTTATATCGGCATTGTGCCTTTTGTATTTAATTCCGATGCAATTTCTGTGTTTCATCGTCAATAAGAAGGTCACAGGGAGACAGTAAACCTGAACTGAAGCATCGGAATCTATATCTAGTGTCACAGGAATGGTTCAAACTTAGACAGTAAGAAGAGCCAGACTTCTTGTACTCGGGTCGACATTGTGCCTTTTGTATTTAATTCGGATGCAACTTCTGTGTTTCATCGTCAATTAGAGCGTCAGAGGGATACAGTAAACCTGAAGTGAAGCATCGGAATCTATTACTAGTGTCACAGGAACGGTTCAAACATCAGTCTTTTTGTACTTAAGTCGGCATTGTGCCTTTTGTATTTTATTCCGATGCAATTTCTGTGTTTCATCGTCAATACGAAAGTCAGAGGGATACAGTAAACCTGAAGTGAAGCACCGGAATCTATAACTAGTGTCACAGGAATGGTTCAAAACATAGACAGTAAGAAGGGTCGGTCTTCTTGTACTTAAGTCAGCATTGTGCCTTTTGTATTTAATTCCGATGCAATATCTGTGTTTCTTCGTCATTAAGAAGTTCAGAGGGATACAGTAAAACTGAAGTCAAGCATCGGAATCTATAACTAGTGTCACAGAAATTGTTCACAACATAGTAGGAAGAGCCAGTCTTCTGGTACTTGAGTCGGCATTGTGCCTTTTGTGTTTAATTAGGATGCAACTTCTGTGTTTCATCGTCAATAAGAAGGTCAGTGGGATACGGTAAACCTGAAGTGAAGCATCGGAATCTATAACTAGTGTCACAGGAATTTTTCAAATCATAGACAGTAAGAAGACCCTTTCTTCTTATACTTAAGTCGGCATTGTGCTTTTTGTATTTAATTCCGATGCAATTTACGTGTTTCATCGTCAATAAGAAGGTCAGAGGGATACAGTAAACCTGAAGTGAAGCATCGGAATCTACAACTAGTGTCACAGGAATGGTTCAAAACATAGACAGTAAGAAGAGCCAGTCCTCTTGTACTTGGGTCGGCATTGTGCCTTTTGTATTTAATTAAGTTTTAATTTCTGTGTTTCATCGTCAATAATAAGGTCAGTGGGATACAGTAAACCTGAGGTGAAGCATCGGAATCTATAACTAGTGTCACAGGAATGGTTCAAAAACATAGTCAGTAAGAAGAGTCAATCTTCTTGTACTTAAGTCGGCATTGGGCCTTTTGTATTTAATTAAGATGCAATTTCTGTGTTTCATCGTGAATAGGAAGGTGAAAGGGGTACAGTAAACCTGGAGTGAAGCTTCGGAAATTTATAACTAGTGTCACAGGAATGGTTCAAATCATTGAGAGTAGGAAGAGTCAGTCTTCTTGTACTTAAGTCAGCATTGTGCCTTTTGTATATAATTCCAACGCAATTTCTGTGTTTCATCGTCAATAAGAAGCTTAGAGGGATACAGTAAACCTGAAGTGAAGCATCGGAATCAATAACTAGTGTCACAGGTATGGTTCAAAACATAGACAGTAAGAAGATTCAGTTTTCTTGTACTTAAGTCGGCATTGTGCCTTTTGTATTTAATTCCGATGCAATTTCTGTGTTTCATCGTCAATATGAAGGTCAGATCGACACAGTAAACCTGAAGTGAAGCATCTGAATCTATAACTAGCGTCACAGGAATGGTTCAAAGCATAGACAGTAAGAAGAGTCAGTCTTTTTGTACTTAAGTGGGCATTGTGCCATTTGTATTTAATTCCGATGCAGTTTCTGTGATTCATCGTCTATACAAAGGTCAGAGGGATACAGTAAACCTGACGTGAAGCATCGGAATCTATAACTAGTGTCACAGAAATGGTTCGAAACATAGACAGTAAGAAAAGTCAGTCTTCTTGTACTTGAGTCGGCATTGTGCCTTTTGTATTTAATTCCGATGCAATTTCTGTGTTTCATCGTCAATAAGAAGGTCACAGGGATACAGTAAACCTGAAAAGAAGCTTCGGAAACTATAACTAGTGTCACAGGAATGGTTCAAAACATAAACAATTAAAAGAGTCAGTTTTTTTGTACTAAGGTCGGCATTGTGCCTTTTGTATTTAATTCCGAAGCAATTTCTGTGTTTCATTGTCAATAAGAAGGTCAGAGGGATACAGTAAACCTGAAGTGAAGCATCGGAATTTATAACTAGTGTCACAGAAATGGTTCAAAACATAGACAGTAAGAGGAGACAGTCTTCTTGTACTTGAGTCGGCATTGTGCCTTTTGTATTTAATTCCGATTTCTGTGTTTTTTCGTCAATAAGAACGTCAGAGGGATACAGTAAACCTGAAATGAAGCATCGGAATCTATAACTAGAGTCACAGGAATGGCTCAAAACATAGACAGTAAGAAGAGTCAGTCTTCTTGTACTTAAGTCGGGAATGTGCCTCTTGTATTTAATTCCGATATAATTTACGTAATTCATCGTCAATAAGTAGGTCAGAGGGATACAGTAAACCTGAAGTGAGGCATCGGAATCTATAACTAGTGTCACAGGAATGGTTCAAACCATAGACAGTATGATGAGTTAGTGTTCTTGTACTGAAGTCGGCATTGTGCCTTTTGTATTTAATTAAAATGCTATTTCTATGTTTCATCGTCAATAAGAAGGTCAGAGGGATACAGTAAACCTGAAGTGAAGCATCGGAATCTATAACTAGTGTCACAGGAATGGTTCAAAACATAGACAGTAAGAAGAGTCAGTCTTCTTGTACTTAAGTCGGCATTGTGCTTTTTGTATATAATTACGATGCAATTTCTGTGTTTCTTCGTCAATAAGAAGGTCAGCTGGATACAGTTACCTGAAGTGAATCATCGGATTCTATAACTAATGTCACCGGAATGGTAGAAAACATTGACAGTAAGAAGAGTCAGTCTTCTTGTACTTAAGTCGGCATTTTGCCTTTTGTATTTAATTAAGATGCGATTTCTGTGTTTCATCGTCAATAAAGAGGTCAGAGGGACACAGGAAACCTGAAGTGAAGCATCAGAATCTAAAACTAGTGTCACAGGATTGGTTCAAAACATAGACATTAGAAAGAGTCAGTCTTCTTGTACTAATGTCGGCATTGTGCCTTTTGTATTTAATTCCGATGCAATTTCTGTGTTTCATCGTCAATAAGAAGGTCAGAGGGATACAGTAAAACTGAAGTGAAGCATGGGAACCTATAACTAGTGTCACAGGAATGGTTCAAATCATAGACAGTAAGAAGAGTCAGTCTTCTTGTACTTAAGAGGGCATTTTGCCTTTTGTATTTAATTCCGATGCAATTTCTGTGCTTCATCGTCAATAAGAAGGTCAGCTGTATATAGTAAACCTGAAGTGAAGCATCGGAATCTATAACTAGTGTCACAGAAATGGCTCAAAGCATAGACAGTAAGAAGAGCCAGTCTTCTTGTACTTGAGTCGGCATTGTGCCTTTTGTATTTAATTCCGATGAACTTTCTGTGTTTGATCGTCAATAAGAAGGTCAGAGGGATACAGTAAACCTGAAGTAAAGCATCGGAATCTATAACTAGTGTCACAGGAATGGTTCAAAGCATTGACAGTAAGAAGAGTCAGTCTTCTTGTTCTTAAGTCGGCATTGTGCCTTTTGTATTTAATTCCGATGCAATTTACGTATTTCATCGTCAATAAGAAGGTCAGAGGGATACAGTAAACCTGAAGTGAAGCATCGGAATCTATAACTAGTGTCACAGGAATGGCTCAAAACATAGACAGTAAGAAGAGCCAGTCTTCTTGTACTTATGTCGCCATTGTGCCTTTTGTAAATAATTCCGATGCAATTTCTGTGTTTCATCGTCAGTAAGAAGCTTAGAGGGATACGGTAAATCTGAAGTGAAGCATCGGAATCTATAACTAGTGTCACAGGCATGGTTCAAAAAATAGACAGTAACTAGAGTCAGTCTTTTTGTACTTAAGTCGGCATTGTGAATTTTTTTTTTAATTCCGGTGCAATTTCTGTGTTTCATCGTCAACACGAAGGTCAGAGGGATACAGTAAACCTGAAGTGAAGCATCGGAATCTATAACTAGAGTCACAGGAATGGTTCAAAACATGGACCGTAAGAAGGATCTGTCTTCTTGAACTTAAGTCGGCATTGTGCCTTTTGTATTTAATTCCGATGCAATATCTGTATTTCTTCGTTAATGAGAAGGTCAGAGGGATGCAGTAAACCTGAAGTGAAGCATCGGAATCTATAACTAGTGTCACAGAAATGGTTCAAAACATAGACAGTAAGAAGAGACCAGTCTTCTTGTACTTGAGTCGGCATTGTGCCTTTTGTATTTAATTCCGATGCAATTTCTGTATTTCTTCGTCAATAAGAAGGTCACAGGGATACAGTATACATGAAGTGAAGCATCGGAATCTATAACTAGTGTCACAGAAATGGTTCAAAACATAGACAGTAAGAAGAGTCAGTCTTCTTGTACTTATGTCGGCATTGTGCGTTTTGTAATTAATTCCGATGCAATTTCTGTGTTTCATCGTCAATAAGAAGCTCAGAGGGATACAGTAAATCTGAAGTGAAGCATCGGAATCTATAACTGGTGTCACAGGAATGGTTCAAAACATAGACACTAAGAAGAGTCAGTCTTTTTGTACTTAAGTCGGCATTGTGCCTTTTGTATTTAATTCCGATGCAATTTCTGTGTTTCATCGTCAATACGAAAGTCAGAGGGATACAGTAAACCTGAAGTGAAGCATCGGAATCTATAACTAGTGTCACAGGAAAGGTTCAAAACATAGACAGTAAGAAGGGTCAGTCTTCTTGTACTTAAGTCGGCATTGTGCCTTTTGTATTTAATTCGGATGCAACTTCTGTGTTTCATCGTCAATAAGAGCGTCAGAGGGATACAGTAAACCTGAAGTGAAGCATCGGAATCTATAACTAGTGTCACAGGAATGGTTCAAAACATAGACAGTAGGAACAATCAGCCTTCTTGTACTTAATTCGGCATTGTGCCTTTTGTATTTAATTAAGATTTAATTTCTGTGTTTCATCGTCAATAATCAGGTCAGAGGCATACAGTAAACCTGATGTGAAGCATCGGAATCTATAACTAGTGTCACAGGAATGGTTCAAAACATAGTCAGTAAGAAGAGTCAGTTATCTTGTACTTAAGTCGGCATTGTGCCTTTTGTATTTAATTCCGATGCAATTTCTGTGTTTCATCGTCAATAAGAAGGTCAGAGGGATACTGTATACCCGAAGTGAAGCATCGGAATCTATAACCAGTGTCACAGGAATTGTTCAAATCATAGACAGTAAGAATAGTCAGTCTTTTTGTACCTAAGGCGGCATTGTGCCTTTTGTATTTTATTCCGATGCAATTTCTGTGTTTCATCGTCAATACGAAAGTCAGAGGGATACAGTAAACCTGAAGTGAAGCATCGGAATCTATAACTAGTGTCACAGGAATGGTTCAAAACGTAGACAGTAAGAAGGGTGCGTCTTCTTGTACTTAAGTCAGCATTGTGCCTTTTGTATTTAATTCCGATGCAATATCTGTGTTTTTTCGTCATTAAGAATGTCAGAGGGATACAGTAAAACTGAAGTCAAGCATCGGAATCTATAACTAGTGTCACAGAAATGGTTCAAAACATAGACAGTAAGAAGAGCCAGTCTTCTTGTACTTGAGTCGGCATTGTGCCTTTTGTATTTAATTAGGATGCAACGTCTGTGTTTCATCGTCAATAAGAAGGTCAGAGGGATAAGGTAAACCTGAAGTGAAGCATCGGAATCTATAACTAGTGTCACAGGAATGGTTCAAAACATAGGCAGTAAGAAGACCCATTCTTCTTATACTTATATCGGCATTGTGCCTTTTGTATTTAATTCCGATGCAATTTACGTGTTTCATCGTCAATAAGAAGGTCAGAGGGATACAGTAAAACTGAAGTGAAGCATGGGAACCTAAAACTAGTGTCACAGGAATGGTTCAATTCATAGACAGTAAGAAGAGTCAGTCTTCTTGTACTTAAGTGGGCATTTTGCCTTTTGTGTTTAATTCCGATGCAATTTCTGTGCTTCATCGTCAATAAGAAGGTCAGCTGGATACAGTAAACCTGAAGTGAAGCATCGGAATCTATAACTAGTGTCACAGGAATGGCTCAAAACATAGACAGTAAGAAGAGCCAGTCTTCTTGTACTTGAGTCGGCATTGTGCCTTTTGTATATAATTCAGATGAATTTTCTGTGTTTGATCGTCAATAAGAAGGTCAGAGGGATACAGTAAACCTGAAGTAAAGCATCGGAATCTATAACTAGTGTCACAGGAATGGTTCAAAACATTGACAGTAGGAAGAGTCAGTCTTCTTGTTCTTAAGTCGGCATTGTGCCTTTTGTATTTAATTCCGATGCAATTTACGTGTTTCAACGTCAATACGAAGGTCAGAGGGATACAGTACACCTGAAGTGAAGCATCGGAATCTATAACTAGAGTCACAGGAATGGTTCAAAACATAGACCGTAAGAAGGATCTGTCTTCTTGAACTTAAGTCGGCATTGTGCCTTTTGTATTTAATTCCGATGCAATATCTGTATTTCTTCGTCAATAAGAAGGTCAGAGGGATGCAGTAAACCTGAAGTGAAGCATCGGAATCTATAACTAGTGTCACAGAAATGGTTCAAAACATAGACAGTAAGAAGAGCCAGTCTTCTTGTACTTGAGTCGGCATTGTGCCTTTTGTATTTAATTCCGATGCAATTTCTGTATTTCGTCGTCAATAAGAAGGTCAGAGGGATACAGTATACCTGAAGTGAAGCATCGGAATCTATAACTAGTGTCACAGAAATGGTTCAAAAGCACAGACAGTAAGAAGAGTCAGTCTTCTTGTACTTATGTCGGCATTGTGCCTTTTGTAATTAATTCCGATGCAGATTCTGTGTTTCATCGTCAATAAGAAGCTCAGAGGGATACAGTAAATCTGAAGTGAAGCGTCGGAATCTATAACTAGTGTCACAGGAATGGTTCAAAACATAGACAGTAAGAAGAGGCATTCTTCTTGTACTTAAGTCGCCATTGTGCCTTTTGTATTTAATCCCGATGCAATTTACGTGTTTCATCGTCAATAAGAAGGTCAGAGGGATACAGTAAACCTGAAGTGAAGCATCGGAATCTATAACTAGTGTCACAGGAATGGTTCAAAACATAGACAGTAAGAAGAGGCATTCTTCTTGTACTTAAGTCGCCATTGTGCCTTTTGTATTTAATCCCGATGCAACTTACGTGTTTCATCGTCAATAAGAAGGTCACAGGGAGACAGTAAACCTGAACTGAAGTATCGGAATCTATAACTAGTGTCACAGGAATGGTTCAAATCATAGACAGTAAGAAGAGTCAGTTTTCTTGTACTTAGGTCGGCATTGGGCCTTTTGAATATAATTACGATGCAATTTCTGTGCTTCTTCGTCAATAAGAAGGTCTGAGGGATGCAGTAAACCTGAAGGGAAGCATCGGAATCTATAACTAGTGTCACAGAAATGTTTCAAAACATAGACAGTAATAACAGCCAGCCTTCTTGTACTTGTGTCGGGATTGTGCCTTTTCTATTTAATTCGGATGCAACTTCTGTGTTTCATCGTCAATAAGAGCGTCAGAGGGATACAGTAAACCTGAAGTGAAGCATCGGAATCTATAACTAGTGTCACAGGAATGGTTCAAAACATAGACAGTAGGAACAGTCAGTCTTCTTGTACTTAATTCGGCATTGTGCCTTTTGTATTTAATTAAGATTTAATTTCTGTGTCTCATCGTCAATAATCAGGTCAGAGGCATACAGTAAACCTGATGTGAAGCATCGGAATCTATAACTAGTGTCACAGGAATGGTTCAAAACATAGACAGTAAGAAGGGTCCGTCTTCTTGTACTTAAGTCAGCATTGTGCCTTTTGTATTTAATTAGGATGCAACGTCTGTGTTTCATCGTCAATAAGAAGGTCAGAGGGATACGGTGAACCTGAAGTGAAGCATCGGAATCTATAACTAGTGTCACAGGAATGGTTTAAAACATAGACAGTAAGAAGACCCATTCTTCTTATACTTATATAGGCATTGTGCTTTTTGTATTTAATTCCGATGCAATTTACTTGTTTCATCGTCAATAAGAAGGTCACAGGGATACAGTAAACCTGAAGTGAAGCATCGGAATCTACAACTAGTGTCACAGGAATGGTTGAAAGCATAGTCAGTAAGAAGAGTCATTCTTCTTGTACTTAAGTCGGCATTGTGTCTTTTGTATTTAATTAAGATGCAATATCTGTGTTTCATCGTCAATAGGAAGGTGAAAGGAATACAGTAAACCTGAAGTGAAGCTTCGGACTCTATAACTAATGACACAGGAATGGTTCAAAACATAGACAGTAGGAAGAGTCAGTTTTCTTGTGCTTAAGTCGGCATTGTGCCTTTTGTATATAATTCCGATGCAATTTCTGTGTTTCATCGTCAATAAGAAGCTCAGAGGGATACAGTAAACCCTTAAGTGAAGCATCGGAATCTATAACTAGTGTCACAGGAATGGTTCAAAACATAGACAGTAAGAAGAGTCAGTTTTCTTGTACTTAATTCGGCATTGGGCCTTTTGAATATTATTACGATGCAATTTCTGTGTTTCTTCGTCAATAAGAAGGTCTGAGGGATACAGTAAACCTGAAGGTAAGCATCGGAATCTATAACTAGTGTCACAGAAATGGTTCAAAACATAGACGGTAAGGAGAGCCAGTCTTCTTGTACTTGTGTCGGCATTGTGCCTTTCGTATTTAATTCCGATGCAATCTATGTGTTTCTTCGTCAATAAGAAGGTCAGAGGGACACAGTAAACCTGAAGTGAAGCATCGGAATCTATAACTAGTGTCACAGGAATGGTTCAAAAACATAGTCAGTAAGAATAGTCAATCTTCTTGTACCTAAGTCGGCATTGGGTCTTTTGTATTTAATTAAGATGCAATTTCTGTGTTTCATCGTGAATAGGAAGGTGAAAGGGATACAGTAAACCTGGAGTGAAGCTTCGGAAATTTATAACTAATGTCACAGGAATGGTTCAAATCATAAACAGTAGGAAGAGTCAGTCTTCTTGCACTTAAGTCGGCATTGTGCCTTTTGTATTTAATTCCGATGCAATTTCTGTGTTTCATCGTCAATATGAAGGTCAGATCGATACAGTAAACCTGAAGTGAAGCATCTGAATCTATAACTAGTGTCACAGGAATGGTTCAAAGCATAGACAGTAAGAAGAGTCAGTCTTTTTGTACTTAAGTGGGCATTGTGCCATTTGTATTTAATTCCGATGCAGTTTCTGTGATTCATCGTCAATACAAAGGTCAGAGGGATACAGTAAACCTGAAGTGAAGCATCGGAATCTATAACTAGTGTCACAGGAATGGTTCAAAACATAGACAGTAAGAAGGGTCAGTCTTCTTATACTTAAGTCCGCATTGGGCCTTTTGTATTTAATTCCGATGCGATATCTGTGTTTCTTCGTCAATAAGAAGGTCAGAGGGATACAGTAAACCTGAAGTGAAGCATCGGAATCTATAACTAGTGTCACAGGAATGGTTCAAAACATAGACAGTTAGAAGAGTCAGTTTTCTTGTACTTAAGTCGGCATTGTGCCTTTTGTGTTTAATTCCGATGCAATTTTTGTGTTTCATCGTCAATAAGAAGGTCACAGGGATACAGTAAACCTGAAATGAAGCTTCGGAAACTATAACTAGTGTCACAGGAATGGTTCAAAACTTAAACAATAAAAAGAGTCAGTTTTTTTGTACTAAGGTCGGCATTGTGCCTTTTGTTTTTAATTCCGATGCAATTTCTGTGTTTCATTGTCAATAAGAAGGTCAGAGGGATACAGTAAACCTGAAGTGAAGCATCGGAATTTATAACTAGTGTCACAGGAATGGTTCAAACCATAGACAGTAAGATGAGTTAGTGTTCTTGTACTGAAGTCGGCATTGTGCCTTTTGTATTTAATTAAAATGCTATTTCTATGTTTCATCGTCAATAAGAAGGTCAGAGGGATACAGTAAACCTGAAGTGAAGCATCGGAATCAATAACTAGTGTCACAGGAATGGTTCAAAACATAGACAGTAAGAAGTGTCAGTCTTCTTGTACTTAAGTCGGCATTGTGCTTTTTGTATATAATTACGATGCAATTTCTGTGTTTCATCGTCTATAAGGAGGTCAGTTGGATACAGTAAACCTGAAGTGAAGCATCGGAATCTATAACTAGTGTCACAGGAATGGTTCAAAGCATAGACAGTAAGAAGGGTCAGTCTTCTTATACTTAAGTCCGCATTGGGCCTTTTGTATTTAATTCCGATGCGATATCTGTGTTTCTTCGTCAATAAGAAGGTCAGAGGGATACAGTAAACCTGAAGTGAAGCATCGGAATCTATAACTAGTGTCACAGGAATGGTTCAAAACATAGACAGTTAGAAGAGTCAGTTTTCTTGTACTTAAGTCGGCATTGTGCCTTTTGTGTTTAATTCCGATGCAATTTTTGTGTTTCATCGTCAATAAGAAGGTCACAGGGATACAGTAAACCTGAAATGAAGCTTCGGAAACTATAACTAGTGTCACAGGAATGGTTCAAAACTTAAACAATAAAAAGAGTCAGTTTTTTTGTACTAAGGTCGGCATTGTGCCTTTTGTATTTAATTCCGATGCAATTTCTGTGTTTCATCGTCAATAAGAAGCTTAGAGGGATACAGTAAACCTGAAGTGAAGCATCGGAATCAATAACTAGTGTCACAGGTATGGTTCAAAACATAGACAGTAAGAAGATTCAGTTTTCTTGTACTTGAGTCGGCATTGTGCCTTTTGTATTTAATTCCGATTTCTGTGTTTTTTCGTCAATAAGATCGTCAGAGGGATACAGTAAACCTGAAATGAAGCATCGGAATCTATAACTAGAGTCACAGGAATGGCTCAAAACATAGACAGTAAGAAGAGTCAGTCTTCTTGTACTTAAGTCGGCAATGTGCCTCTTGTATTTAATTCCGATATAATTTACGTAATTCATCGTCAATAAGTAGGTCAGAGGGATACAGTAAACCTGAAGTGAGGCATCGGAATCTATAACTAGTGTCACAGGAATGGTTCAAATCATAGACAGTAAGATGAGTTAGTGTTCTTGTACTGAAGTCGGCATTGTGCCTTTTGTATTTAATTAAAATGCTATTTCTATGTTTCATCGTCAATAAGAAGGTCAGAGGGATACAGTAAACCTGAAGTGAAGCATCGGAATCTATAACTAGTGTCACAGGAATGGTTCAAAACATAGACAGTAAGAAGAGTCAGTCTTCTTGTAGTTAAGTCGGCATTGTGCTTTTTGTATATAATTACGATGCAATTTCTGTGTTTCATCGTCAATAAGAAGGTCAGAGGGATACAGTAAACCTGAAGTGAAGCATCGGAATCTATAACTAGTGTCACAGGAATGGTTCAAAACATAGACAGTAAGAAGAGTCAGTCTTCTTGTACTTAAGTCGGCATTTTGCCTTTTGTATTTAATTAAGATGCGATTTCTGTGTTTCATCGTCAATAAAGAGGTCAGAGGGACACAGGAAACCTGAAGTGAAGCATCGGAATCTAAAACTAGTGTCACAGGATTGGTTCAAAACATAGACATTAGGAAGAGTCAGTCTTCTTGTACTAATGTCGGCATTGTGCCTTTTGTATTTAATTCCGATGCAATTTCTGTGTTTCATCGTCAATAAGAAGGTCAGAGGGATACAGTAAAACTGAAGTGAAGCATGGGAAACTATAACTAGTGTCACAGGAATGGTTCAAATCATAGACAGTAAGAAGAGTCAGTCTTCTTGTACTTAAGAGGGCATTTTGCCTTTTGTATTTAATTCCGATGCAATTTCTGTGCTTCATCGTCAATAAGAAGGTCAGCTGGATATAGTAAACCTGAAGTGAAGCATCGGAATCTATAACTAGTGTCACAGAAATGGCTCAAAGCATAGACAGTAAGAAGAGCCAGTCTTCTTGTACTTGAGTCGGCATTGTGCCTTTTGTATTTAATTCCGATGAACTTTCTGTGTTTGATCGTCAATAAGAAGGTCAGAGGGATACAGTAAACCTGAAGTAAAGCATCGGAATCTATAACTAGTGTCACAGGAATGGTTCAAAACATAGACAGTAAGAAGAGGCATTCTTCTTGTACTTAAGTCGCCATTGTGCCTTTTGTATTTAATCCCGATGCAACTTACGTGTTTCATCGTCAATAAGAAGGTCACAGGGAGACAGTAAACCTGAACTGAAGTATCGGAATCTATAACTAGTGTCACAGGAATGGTTCAAATCATAGACAGTAAGAAGAGTCAGTTTTCTTGTACTTAGGTCGGCATTGGGCCTTTTGAATATAATTACGATGCAATTTCTGTGCTTCTTCGTCAATAAGAAGGTCTGAGGGATGCAGTAAACCTGAAGGGAAGCATCGGAATCTATAACTAGTGTCACAGAAATGTTTCAAAACATAGACAGTAATAACAGCCAGCCTTCTTGTACTTGTGTCGGGATTGTGCCTTTTCTATTTAATTCGGATGCAACTTCTGTGTTTCATCGTCAATAAGAGCGTCAGAGGGATACAGTAAACCTGAAGTGAAGCATCGGAATCTATAACTAGTGTCACAGGAATGGTTCAAAACATAGACAGTAGGAACAGTCAGTCTTCTTGTACTTAATTCGGCATTGTGCCTTTTGTATTTAATTAAGATTTAATTTCTGTGTCTCATCGTCAATAATCAGGTCAGAGGCATACAGTAAACCTGATGTGAAGCATCGGAATCTATAACTAGTGTCACAGGAATGGTTCAAAACATAGACAGTAAGAAGGGTCCGTCTTCTTGTACTTAAGTCAGCATTGTGCCTTTTGTATTTAATTAGGATGCAACGTCTGTGTTTCATCGTCAATAAGAAGGTCAGAGGGATACGGTGAACCTGAAGTGAAGCATCGGAATCTATAACTAGTGTCACAGGAATGGTTTAAAACATAGACAGTAAGAAGACCCATTCTTCTTATACTTATATAGGCATTGTGCTTTTTGTATTTAATTCCGATGCAATTTACTTGTTTCATCGTCAATAAGAAGGTCACAGGGATACAGTAAACCTGAAGTGAAGCATCGGAATCTACAACTAGTGTCACAGGAATGGTTGAAAGCATAGTCAGTAAGAAGAGTCATTCTTCTTGTACTTAAGTCGGCATTGTGTCTTTTGTATTTAATTAAGATGCAATATCTGTGTTTCATCGTCAATAGGAAGGTGAAAGGAATACAGTAAACCTGAAGTGAAGCTTCGGACTCTATAACTAATGACACAGGAATGGTTCAAAACATAGACAGTAGGAAGAGTCAGTTTTCTTGTGCTTAAGTCGGCATTGTGCCTTTTGTATATAATTCCGATGCAATTTCTGTGTTTCATCGTCAATAAGAAGCTCAGAGGGATACAGTAAACCCTTAAGTGAAGCATCGGAATCTATAACTAGTGTCACAGGAATGGTTCAAAACATAGACAGTAAGAAGAGTCAGTTTTCTTGTACTTAATTCGGCATTGGGCCTTTTGAATATTATTACGATGCAATTTCTGTGTTTCTTCGTCAATAAGAAGGTCTGAGGGATACAGTAAACCTGAAGGTAAGCATCGGAATCTATAACTAGTGTCACAGAAATGGTTCAAAACATAGACGGTAAGGAGAGCCAGTCTTCTTGTACTTGTGTCGGCATTGTGCCTTTCGTATTTAATTCCGATGCAATCTATGTGTTTCTTCGTCAATAAGAAGGTCAGAGGGACACAGTAAACCTGAAGTGAAGCATCGGAATCTATAACTAGTGTCACAGGAATGGTTCAAAAACATAGTCAGTAAGAATAGTCAATCTTCTTGTACCTAAGTCGGCATTGGGTCTTTTGTATTTAATTAAGATGCAATTTCTGTGTTTCATCGTGAATAGGAAGGTGAAAGGGATACAGTAAACCTGGAGTGAAGCTTCGGAAATTTATAACTAATGTCACAGGAATGGTTCAAATCATAAACAGTAGGAAGAGTCAGTCTTCTTGCACTTAAGTCGGCATTGTGCCTTTTGTATTTAATTCCGATGCAATTTCTGTGTTTCATCGTCAATATGAAGGTCAGATCGATACAGTAAACCTGAAGTGAAGCATCTGAATCTATAACTAGTGTCACAGGAATGGTTCAAAGCATAGACAGTAAGAAGAGTCAGTCTTTTTGTACTTAAGTGGGCATTGTGCCATTTGTATTTAATTCCGATGCAGTTTCTGTGATTCATCGTCAATACAAAGGTCAGAGGGATACAGTAAACCTGAAGTGAAGCATCGGAATCTATAACTAGTGTCACAGGAATGGTTCAAAACATAGACAGTAAGAAGGGTCAGTCTTCTTATACTTAAGTCCGCATTGGGCCTTTTGTATTTAATTCCGATGCGATATCTGTGTTTCTTCGTCAATAAGAAGGTCAGAGGGATACAGTAAACCTGAAGTGAAGCATCGGAATCTATAACTAGTGTCACAGGAATGGTTCAAAACATAGACAGTTAGAAGAGTCAGTTTTCTTGTACTTAAGTCGGCATTGTGCCTTTTGTGTTTAATTCCGATGCAATTTTTGTGTTTCATCGTCAATAAGAAGGTCACAGGGATACAGTAAACCTGAAATGAAGCTTCGGAAACTATAACTAGTGTCACAGGAATGGTTCAAAACTTAAACAATAAAAAGAGTCAGTTTTTTTGTACTAAGGTCGGCATTGTGCCTTTTGTTTTTAATTCCGATGCAATTTCTGTGTTTCATTGTCAATAAGAAGGTCAGAGGGATACAGTAAACCTGAAGTGAAGCATCGGAATTTATAACTAGTGTCACAGGAATGGTTCAAACCATAGACAGTAAGATGAGTTAGTGTTCTTGTACTGAAGTCGGCATTGTGCCTTTTGTATTTAATTAAAATGCTATTTCTATGTTTCATCGTCAATAAGAAGGTCAGAGGGATACAGTAAACCTGAAGTGAAGCATCGGAATCAATAACTAGTGTCACAGGAATGGTTCAAAACATAGACAGTAAGAAGTGTCAGTCTTCTTGTACTTAAGTCGGCATTGTGCTTTTTGTATATAATTACGATGCAATTTCTGTGTTTCATCGTCTATAAGGAGGTCAGTTGGATACAGTAAACCTGAAGTGAAGCATCGGAATCTATAACTAGTGTCACAGGAATGGTTCAAAGCATAGACAGTAAGAAGGGTCAGTCTTCTTATACTTAAGTCCGCATTGGGCCTTTTGTATTTAATTCCGATGCGATATCTGTGTTTCTTCGTCAATAAGAAGGTCAGAGGGATACAGTAAACCTGAAGTGAAGCATCGGAATCTATAACTAGTGTCACAGGAATGGTTCAAAACATAGACAGTTAGAAGAGTCAGTTTTCTTGTACTTAAGTCGGCATTGTGCCTTTTGTGTTTAATTCCGATGCAATTTTTGTGTTTCATCGTCAATAAGAAGGTCACAGGGATACAGTAAACCTGAAATGAAGCTTCGGAAACTATAACTAGTGTCACAGGAATGGTTCAAAACTTAAACAATAAAAAGAGTCAGTTTTTTTGTACTAAGGTCGGCATTGTGCCTTTTGTATTTAATTCCGATGCAATTTCTGTGTTTCATCGTCAATAAGAAGCTTAGAGGGATACAGTAAACCTGAAGTGAAGCATCGGAATCAATAACTAGTGTCACAGGTATGGTTCAAAACATAGACAGTAAGAAGATTCAGTTTTCTTGTACTTGAGTCGGCATTGTGCCTTTTGTATTTAATTCCGATTTCTGTGTTTTTTCGTCAATAAGATCGTCAGAGGGATACAGTAAACCTGAAATGAAGCATCGGAATCTATAACTAGAGTCACAGGAATGGCTCAAAACATAGACAGTAAGAAGAGTCAGTCTTCTTGTACTTAAGTCGGCAATGTGCCTCTTGTATTTAATTCCGATATAATTTACGTAATTCATCGTCAATAAGTAGGTCAGAGGGATACAGTAAACCTGAAGTGAGGCATCGGAATCTATAACTAGTGTCACAGGAATGGTTCAAATCATAGACAGTAAGATGAGTTAGTGTTCTTGTACTGAAGTCGGCATTGTGCCTTTTGTATTTAATTAAAATGCTATTTCTATGTTTCATCGTCAATAAGAAGGTCAGAGGGATACAGTAAACCTGAAGTGAAGCATCGGAATCTATAACTAGTGTCACAGGAATGGTTCAAAACATAGACAGTAAGAAGAGTCAGTCTTCTTGTACTTAAGTCGGCATTGTGCTTTTTGTATATAATTACGATGCAATTTCTGTGTTTCATCGTCAATAAGAAGGTCAGAGGGATACAGTAAACCTGAAGTGAAGCATCGGAATCTATAACTAGTGTCACAGGAATGGTTCAAAACATAGACAGTAAGAAGAGTCAGTCTTCTTGTACTTAAGTCGGCATTTTGCCTTTTGTATTTAATTAAGATGCGATTTCTGTGTTTCATCGTCAATAAAGAGGTCAGAGGGACACAGGAAACCTGAAGTGAAGCATCGGAATCTAAAACTAGTGTCACAGGATTGGTTCAAAACATAGACATTAGGAAGAGTCAGTCTTCTTGTACTAATGTCGGCATTGTGCCTTTTGTATTTAATTCCGATGCAATTTCTGTGTTTCATCGTCAATAAGAAGGTCAGAGGGATACAGTAAAACTGAAGTGAAGCATGGGAAACTATAACTAGTGTCACAGGAATGGTTCAAATCATAGACAGTAAGAAGAGTCAGTCTTCTTGTACTTAAGAGGGCATTTTGCCTTTTGTATTTAATTCCGATGCAATTTCTGTGCTTCATCGTCAATAAGAAGGTCAGCTGGATATAGTAAACCTGAAGTGAAGCATCGGAATCTATAACTAGTGTCACAGAAATGGCTCAAAGCATAGACAGTAAGAAGAGCCAGTCTTCTTGTACTTGAGTCGGCATTGTGCCTTTTGTATTTAATTCCGATGAACTTTCTGTGTTTGATCGTCAATAAGAAGGTCAGAGGGATACAGTAAACCTGAAGTAAAGCATCGGAATCTATAACTAGTGTCACAGGAATGGTTCAAAGCATTGACAGTAAGAAGAGTCAGTCTTCTTGTTCTTAAGTCGGCATTGTGCCTTTTGTATTTAATTCCGATGCAATTTACGTATTTCATCGTCAATAAGAAGGTCAGAGGGATACAGTAAACCTGAAGTGAAGCATCGGAATCTATAACTAGTGTCACAGAAATGGCTCAAAACATAGACAGTAAGAAGAGCCAGTCTTCTTGTACTTATGTCGCCATTGTGCCTTTTGTAAATAATTCCGATGCAATTTCTGTGTTTCATCGTCAATAAGAAGCTTAGAGGGATACGGTAAATCTGAAGTGAAGCATCGGAATCTATAACTAGTGTCACAGGCATGGTTCAAAAAATAGACAGTAACCAGAGTCAGTCTTTTTGTACTTAAGTCGGCATTGTGAATTTTTTTTTTAATTCCGGTGCAATTTCTGTGTTTCATCGCCAACACGAAGGTCATAGGGATACAGTAAACCTGAAGTGAAGCATCGGAATCTATAACTAGAGTCACAGGAATGGTTCAAAACATGGACCGTAAGAAGGATCTGTCTTCTTGAACTTAAGTCGGCATTGTGCCTTTTGTATTTAATTCCGATGCAATATCTGTATTTCTTCGTTAATAAGAAGGTCAGAGGGATGCAGTAAACCTGAAGTGAAGCATCGGAATCTATAACTAGTGTCACAAAAATGGTTCAAAACATAGACAGTAAGAAGAGTCAGTCTTTTTGTACTTAAGTCGGCATTGTGCCTTTTGTATTTAATTCCGATGCAATTTCTGTGTTTCATCGTCAATACGAAAGTCAGAGGGATACAGTAAACCTGAAGTGAAGCATCGGAATCTATAACTAGTGTCACAGGAAAGGTTCAAACATAGACAGTAAGAAGGGTCAGTCTTCTTGTACTTAAGTCGGCATTGTGCCTTTTGTATTTAATTCGGATGCAACTTCTGTGTTTCATCGTCAATAAGAGCGTCAGAGGGATACAGTAAACCTGAAGTGAAGCATCGGAATCTATAACTAGTGTCACAGGAATGGTTCAAAACATAGACAGTAGGAACAATCAGCCTTCTTGTACTTAATTCGGCATTGTGCCTTTTGTATTTAAATAAGATTTAATTTCTGTGTTTCATCGTCAATAATCAGGTCAGAGGCATACAGTAAACCTGATGTGAAGTATCGGAATCTATAACTAGTGTCACAGGAATGGTTCAAAACATAGTCAGTAAGAAGAGTCAGTTATCTTGTACTTAAGTCGGCATTGTGCCTTTTGTATTTAATTCCGATGCAATTTCTGTGTTTCATCGTCAATAAGAAGGTCAGAGGGATACTGTATACCTGAAGTGAAGCATCGGAATCTATAACCAGTGTCACAGGAATTGTTCAAATCATAGACAGTAAGAACAGTCAGTCTTTTTGTACCTAAGTCGGCATTGTGCCTTTTGTATTTTATTCCGATGCAATTTCTGTGTTTCATCGTCAATACGAAAGTCAGAGGGATACAGTAAACCTGAAGTGAAGCATCGGAATCTACAACTAGTGTCACAGGAATGGTTCAAAACGTAGACAGTAAGAAGGGTCCGTCTTCTTGTACTTAAGTCAGCATTGTGCCTTTTGTATTTAATTCCGATGCAATATCTGTGTTTTTTCGTCATTAAGAATGTCAGAGGGATACAGTAAAACTGAAGTCAAGCATCGGAATCTATAACTAGTGTCACAGAAATGGTTCAAAACATAGACAGTAAGAAGAGCCAGTCTTCTTGTACTTGAGTCGGCATTGTGCCTTTTGTATTTAATTAGGATGCAACGTCTGTGTTTCATCGTCAATAAGAAGGTCAGAGGGATAAGGTAAACCTGAAGTGAAGCATCGGAATCTATAACTAGTGTCACAGGAATGGTTCAAAACATAGGCAGTAAGAAGACCCATTCTTCTTATACTTATATCGGCATTGTGCCTTTTGTATTTAATTCCGATGCAATTTACGTGTTTCATCGTCAATAAGAAGGTCAGAGGGATACAGTAAAACTGAAGTGAAGCATGGGAACCTAAAACTAGTGTCACAGGAATGGTTCAATTCATAGACAGTAAGAAGAGTCAGTCTTCTTGTACTTAAGTGGGCATTTTGCCTTTTGTGTTTAATTCCGATGCAATTTCTGTGCTTCATCGTCAATAAGAAGGTCAGCTGGATACAGTAAACCTGAAGTGAAGCATCGGAATCTATAACTAGTGTCACAGGAATGGCTCAAAACATAGACAGTAAGAAGAGCCAGTCTTCTTGTACTTGAGTCGGCATTGTGCCTTTTGTATATAATTCCGATGAATTTTCTGTGTTTGATCGTCAATAAGAAGGTCAGAGGGATACAGTAAACCTGAAGTAAAGCATCGGAATCTATAACTAGTGTCACAGGAATGGTTCAAAACATTGACAGTAGGAAGAGTCAGTCTTCTTGTCCTTAAGTCGGCATTGTGCCTTTTGTATTTAATTCCGATGCAATTTACGTGTTTCAACGTCAATACGAAGGTCAGAGGGATACAGTACATCTGAAGTGAAGCATCGGAATCTATAACTAGAGTCACAGGAATGGTTCAAAACATAGACCGTAAGAAGGATCTGTCTTCTTGAACTTAAGTCGGCATTGTGCCTTTTGTATTTAATTCCGATGCAATATCTGTATTTCTTCGTCAATAAGAAGGTAAGAGGGATGCAGTAAACCTGAAGTGAAGCATCGGAATCTATAACTAGTGTCACAGAAGTGGTTCAAAACATAGACAGTAAGAAGAGCCAGTCTTCTTGTACTTGAGTCGGCATTGTGCCTTTTGTATTTAATTCCGATGCAATTTCTGTATTTCGTCGTCAATAAGAAGGTCAGAGGGATACAGTATACCTGAAGTGAAGCATCGGAATCTATAACTAGTGTCACAGAAATGGTTCAAAAGCACAGACAGTAAGAAGAGTCAGTCTTCTTGTACTTATGTCGGCATTGTGCCTTTTGTAATTAATTCCGATGCAGATTCTGTGTTTCATCGTCAATAAGAAGCTCAGAGGGATACAGTAAATCTGAAGTGAAGCATCGGAATCTATAACTAGTGTCACAGGAATGGTTCAAAACATAGACAGTAAGAAGAGGCATTCTTCTTGTACTTAAGTCGCCATTGTGCCTTTTGTATTTAATCCCGATGCAATTTACGTGTTTCATCGTCAATAAGAAGGTCAGAGGGATACAGTAAACCTGAAGTGAAGCATCGGAATCTATAACTAGTGTCACAGGAATGGTTCAAAACATAGACACTAAGAAGAGTCAGTCTTTTTGTACTTAAGTCGGCATTGTGCCTTTGGATTTAATTCCGATGCAATTTCTGTGTTTCATCGTCAATACGAAAGTCAGAGGGATACAGTAAACCTGAAGTGAAGCATCGGAGTCTATAACTAGTGTCACAGGAATAGTTCAAAACATAGACAGTAAGAAGAGGCATTCTTCTTGTACTTAAGTCGGCATTGTGCCTTTTGTATTTGATTCCGATGCAATTTACGTGTTTCATCGTCAATAAGAAGGTCACAGGGAGACAGTAAATCTGAACTGAAGTATCGGAATCTATAACTAGTGTCACAGGAATGGTTCAAATCATAGACAGTAAGAAGAGTCAGTTTTCTTGTACTTAGGTCGGCATTGGGCCTTTTGAATATAATTACGATGCAATTTCTGTGCTTCTTCGTCAATAAGAAGGTCTGAGGGATGCAGTAAACCTGAAGGGAAGCATCGGAATCTATAACTAGTGTCACAGAAATGTTTCAAAACATAGACAGTAATAACAGCCAGCCTTCTTGTACTTGTGTCGGGATTGTGCCTTTTCTATTTAATTCGGATGCAACTTCTGTGTTTCATCGTCAATAAGAGCGTCAGAGGGATACAGTAAACCTGAAGTGAAGCATCGGAATCTATAACTAGTGTCACAGGAATGGTTCAAAACATAGACAGTAGGAACAGTCAGTCTTCTTGTACTTAATTCGGCATTGTGCCTTTTGTATTTAATTAAGATTTAATTTCTGTGTTTCATCGTCAATAATCAGGTCAGAGGCATACAGTAAACCTGATGTGAAGCATCGGAATCTATAACTAGTGTCACAGGAATGGTTCAAAACATAGACAGTAAGAAGGGTCCGTCTTCTTGTACTTAAGTCAGCATTGTGCCTTTTGTATTTAATTAGGATGCAACGTCTGTGTTTCATCGTCAATAAGAAGGTCAGAGGGATACGGTGAACCTGAAGTGAAGCATCGGAATCTATAACTAGTGTCACAGGAATGGTTTAAAACATAGACAGTAAGAAGACCCATTCTTCTTATACTTATATAGGCATTGTGCTTTTTGTATTTAATACCGATGCAATTTCTGTGTTTCATCGTCAATAAGAAGCTCAGAGGGATACAGTAAACCCTTAAGTGAAGCATCGGAATCTATAACTAGTGTCACAGGAATGGTTCAAAACATAGACAGTAAGAAGAGTCAGTTTTCTTGTACTTAATTCGGCATTGGGCCTTTTGAATATTATTACGATGCAATTTCTGTGTTTCTTCGTCAATAAGAAGGTCTGAGGGATACAGTAAACCTGAAGGTAAGCATCGGATTCTATAACTAGTGTCACAGAAATGGTTCAAAACATAGACGGTAAGGAGAGCCAGTCTTCTTGTACTTGTGTCGGCATTGTGCCTTTCGTATTTAATTCCGATGCAATCTATGTGTTTCTTCGTCAATAAGAAGGTCAGAGGGACACAGTAAACCTGAAGTGAAGCATCGGGATCTATAACTAGTGTCACAGGAATGGTTCAAAAACATAGTCAGTAAGAATAGTCAATCTTCTTGTACATAAGTCGGCATTGGGCCTTTTGTATTTAATTAAGATGCAATTTCTGTGTTTCATCGTGAATAGGAAGGTGAAAGGGATACAGTAAACCTGGAGTGAAGCTTCGGAAATTTATAACTAATGTCACAGGAATGGTTCAAATCATAGACAGTAGGAAGAGTCAGTCTTCTTGCACTTAAGTCGGCATTGTGCCTTTTGTATTTAATTCCGATGCAATTTCTGTGTTTCATCGTCAATATGAAGGTCAGATCGATACAGTAAACCTGAAGTGAAGCATCTGAATCTATAACTAGTGTCACAGGAATGGTTCAAAGCATAGACAGTAAGAAGAGTCAGTCTTTTTGTACTTAAGTGGGCATTGTGCCATTTGTATTTAATTCCGATGCAGTTTCTGTGATTCATCGTCAATACAAAGGTCAGAGGGATACAGTAAACCTGAAGTGAAGCATCGGAATCTACAACTAGTGTCACAGGAATGGTTCAAAACATAGACAGTAAGAAGGGTCATTCTTCTAATACTTAAGTCCGCATTGGGCCTTTTGTATTTAATTCCGATGCGATATCTGTGTTTCTTCGTCAATAAGAAGGTCAGAGGGATACAGTAAACCTGAAGTGAAGCATCGGAATCTATAACTAGTGTCACAGGAATGGTTCAAAACATAGACAGTTAGAAGAGTCAGTTTTCTTGTACTTAAGTCGGCATTGTGCCTTTTGTGTTTAATTCCGATGCAATTTTTGTGTTTCATCGTCAATAAGAAGGTCACAGGGATACAGTAAACCTGAAATGAAGCTTCGGAAACTATAACTAGTGTCACAGGAATGGTTCAAAACTTAAACAATAAAAAGAGTCAGTTTTTTTGTACTAAGGTCGGCATTGTGCCTTTTGTATTTAATTCCGATGCAATTTCTGTGTCTCATTGTCAATAAGAAGGTCAGAGGGATACAGTAAACCTGAAGTGAAGCATCGGAATTTATAACTAGTGTCACAGGAATGGTTCAAACCATAGACAGTAAGATGAGTTAGTGTTCTTGTACTGAAGTCGGCATTGTGCCTTTTGTATTTAATTAAAATGCTATTTCTATGTTTCATCGTCAATAAGAAGGTCAGAGGGATACAGTAAACCTGAAGTGAAGCATCGGAATCAATAACTAGTGTCACAGGAATGGTTCAAAACATAGACAGTAAGAAGTGTCAGTCTTCTTGTACTTAAGTCGGCATTGTGCCTTTTGTATATAATTACGATGCAATTTCTGTGTTTCATCGTCAATAAGGAGGTCAGCTGGATACAGTTACCTGAAGTGAATCATCGGATTCTATAACTAATGTCACCGGAATGGTAGAAAACATTGACAGTAGGAAGAGTCAGTCTTTTTGTACTTAAGTCGGCATTGTGCTTTTTGTATTTAATTAAGATGCGATTTCTGTGTTTCATCGTCAATAAAGAGGTCAGAGGGACACAGGAAACCTGAAGTGAAGCATCGGAATCTAAAACTAGTGTCACAGGATTGGTTCAAAACATAGACATTAGGAAGAGTCAGTCTTCTTGTACTAATGTCGGCATTGTGCCTTTTGTATTTAATTCCGATGCATTTTCTGTGTTTCATCGTCAATAAGAAGGTCAGAGGGATACAGTAAAACTGAAGTGAAGCATGGGAAACTAAAACTAGTGTCACAGGAATGGTTCAATTCATAGACAGTAAGAAGAGTCAGTCTTCTTGTACTTAAGTGGGCATTTTATATTTTGTGTTTAATTCCGATGCAATTTCTGTGCTTCATCGTCAATAAGAAGGTCAGCTGGATACAGTAAACCTGAAGTGAAGCATCGGAATCTATAACTAGTGTCACAGGAATGGCTCAAAACATAGACAGTAAGAAGAGCCAGTCTTCTTGTACTTGAGTCATCATTGTGCCTTTTGTATTTAATTCCGATGAATTTTCTGTGTTTGATCGTCAATAAGAAGGTCAGAGGGATACAGTAAACCTGAAGTAAAGCATCGGAATCTATAACTAGTGTCACAGGAATGGTTCAAAACATTGACAGTAGGAAGAGTCAGTCTTCTTGTTCTTAAGTCGGCATTGTGCCTTTCGTATTTAATTCCGATGCAATCTATGTGTTTCTTCGTCAATAAGAAGGTCAGAGGGACACAGTAACCCTGAAGTGAAGCATCGGAATCTATAACTAGTGTCACAGGAATGGCTCAAAATATAGACAGTAAGAAGAGCCAGTCTTCTTGTACTTATGTCGCCATTGTGCCTTTTGTAAATAATTCCGATGCAATTTCTGTGTTTCATCGTCAATAAGAAGCTCAGAGGGATACGGTAAATCTGAAGTGAAGCATCGGAATCTATAACTAGTGTCACAGGCATGGTTCAAAAAATAGGCAGTAACTAGAGTCAGTCTTTTTGTACTTAAGTCGGCATTGTGAATTTTTTTTTTAATTCCGGTGCATTTTCTGTGTTTCATCGTCAATAAAGAGGTCAGAGGGACACAGGAAACCTGAAGTGAAGCATCGGAATCTATAACTAGTGTCACAGGCATGGTTCAAAAAATAGACAGTAACTAGAGTCAGTCTTTTTGTACTTAAGTCGGCATTGTGAATTTTTTTTTTAATTCCGGTGCAATTTCTGTGTTTCATCGTCAATACGAAGGTCAGAGGGATACAGTAAACCTGAAGTGAAGCATCGGAATCTATAACTAGTGTCACAGGAAAGGTTCAAAACATAGACAGTAAGAAGGGTCAGTCTTCTTGTACTTAAGTCGGCATTGTGCCTTTTGTATTTAATTCGGATGCAATATCTGTATTTCTTCGTTAATAAGAAGGTCAGAGGGATGCAGTAAACCTGAAGTGAAGCATCGGAATCTATAACTAGTGTCACAGAAATGGTTCAAAACATAGACAGTAAGAAGCGACCAGTCTTCTTGTACTTGAGTCGGCATTGTGCCTTTTGTATTTAATTCCGATCCAATTTCTGTATTTCTTCGTCAATAAGAAGGTCACAGGGATACAGTATACATGAAGTGAAGCATCGGAATCTATAACTAGTGTCACAGAAATGGTTCAAAACATAGACAGTAAGAAGGGTCAGTCTTCTTGTACTTAAGTCGGCATTGTGCCTTTTGTATTTAATTCGGATGCAACTTCTGTGTTTCATCGTCAATAAGAGCGTCAGAGGGATACAGTAAACCTGAAGTGAAGCATCGGAATCTATAACTAGTGTCACAGGAATGGTTCAAAACATAGACAGTAGGAACAATCAGCCTTCTTGTACTTAATTCGGCATTGTGCCTTTTGTATTTAAATAAGATTTAATTTCTGTGTTTCATCGTCAATAATCAGGTCAGAGGCATACAGTAAACCTGATGTGAAGCATCGGAATCTATAACTAGTGTCACAGGAATGGTTCAAAACATAGTCAGTAAGAAGAGTCAGTTATCTTGTACTTAAGTCGGCATTGTGCCTTTTGTATTTAATTCCGATGCAATTTCTGTGTTTCATCGTCAATAAGAAGGTCAGAGGGATACTGTATACCTGAAGTGAAGCATCGGAATCTATAACCAGTGTCACAGGAATTGTTCAAATCATAGACAGTAAGAACAGTCAGTCTTTTTGTACCTAAGTCGGCATTGTACCTTTTGTATTTTATTCCGATGCAATTTCTGTGTTTCATCGTCAATACGAAAGTCAGAGGGATACAGTAAACCTGAAGTGAAGCATCGGAATCTACAACTAGTGTCACAGGAATGGTTCAAAACGTAGACAGTAAGAAGGGTCCGTCTTCTTGTACTTAAGTCAGCATTGTGCCTTTTGTATTTAATTCCGATGCAATATCTGTGTTTTTTCGTCATTAAGAATGTCAGAGGGATACAGTAAAACTGAAGTCAAGCATCGGAATTTATAACTAGTGTCACAGAAATGGTTCAAAACATAGACAGTAAGAAGAGCCAGTCTTCTTGTACTTGAGTCGGCATTGTGCCTTTTGTATTTAATTAGGATGCAACGTCTGTGTTTCATCGTCAATAAGAAGGTCAGAGGGATAAGGTAAACCTGAAGTGAAGCATCGGAATCTATAACTAGTGTCACAGGAATGGTTCAAAACATAGGCAGTAAGAAGACCCATTCTTCTTATACTTATATCGGCATTGTGCCTTTTGTATTTAATTCCGATGCAATTTACGTGTTTCATCGTCAATAAGAAGGTCAGAGGGATACAGTAAAACTGAAGTGAAGCATGGGAACCTAAAACTAGTGTCACAGGAATGGTTCAATTCATAGACAGTAAGAAGAGTCAGTCTTCTTGTACTTAAGTGGGCATTTTGCCTTTTGTGTTTAATTCCGATGCAATTTCTGTGCTTCATCGTCAATAAGAAGGTCAGCTGGATACAGTAAACCTGAAGTGAAGCATCGGAATCTATAACTAGTGTCACAGGAATGGCTCAAAACATAGACAGTAAGAAGAGCCAGTCTTCTTGTACTTGAGTCGGCATTGTGCCTTTTGTATATAATTCCGATGAATTTTCTGTGTTTGATCGTCAATAAGAAGGTCAGAGGGATACAGTAAACCTGAAGTAAAGCATCGGAATCTATAACTAGTGTCACAGGAATGGTTCAAAACATTGACAGTAGGAAGAGTCAGTCTTCTTGTTCTTAAGTCGGCATTGTGCCTTTTGTATTTAATTCCGATGCAATTTACGTGTTTCAACGTCAATACGAAGGTCAGAGGGATACAGTACACCTGAAGTGAAGCATCGGAATCTATAACTAGAGTCACAGGAATGGTTCAAAACATAGACCGTAAGAAGGATCTGTCTTCTTGAACTTAAGTCGGCATTGTGCCTTTTGTATTTAATTCCGATGCAATATCTGTATTTCTTCGTCAATAAGAAGGTCAGAGGGATGCAGTAAACCTGAAGTGAAGCATCGGAATCTATAACTAGTGTCACAGAAATGGTTCAAAACATAGACAGTAAGAAGAGCCAGTCTTCTTGTACTTGAGTCGGCATTGTGCCTTTTGTATTTAATTCCGATGCAATTTCTGTATTTCGTCGTCAATAAGAAGGTCAGAGGGATACAGTATACCTGAAGTGAAGCATCGGAATCTATAACTAGTGTCACAGAAATGGTTCAAAAGCACAGACAGTAAGAAGAGTCAGTCTTCTTGTACTTATGTCGGCATTGTGCCTTTTGTAATTAATTCCGATGCAGATTCTGTGTTTCATCGTCAATAAGGAGCTCAGAGGGATACAGTAAATCTGAAGTGAAGCATCGGAATCTATAACTAGTGTCACAGGAATGGTTCAAAACATAGACAGTAAGAAGAGGCATTCTTCTTGTACTTAAGTCGCCATTGTGCCTTTTGTATTTAATCCCGATGCAATTTACGTGTTTCATCGTCAATAAGAAGGTCAGAGGGATACAGTAAACCTGAAGTGAAGCATCGGAATCTATAACTAGTGTCACAGGAATGGTTCAAAACATAGACACTAAGAAGAGTAAGTCTTTTTGTACTTAAGTCGGCATTGTGCCTTTGGATTTAATTCCGATGCAATTTCTGTGTTTCATCGTCAATACGAAAGTCAGAGGGATACAGTAAACCTGAAGTGAAGCATCGGAGTCTATAACTAGTGTCACAGGAATGGTTCAAAACATAGACAGTAAGAAGAGGCATTCTTCTTGTACTTAAGTCGGCATTGTGCCTTTTGTATTTGATTCCGATGCAATTTACGTGTTTCATCGTCAATAAGAAGGTCACAGGGAGACAGTAAACCTGAACTGAAGTATCGGAATCTATAACTAGTGTCACAGGAATGGTTCAAATCATAGACAGTAAGAAGAGTCAGTTTTCTTGTACTTAGGTCGGCATTGGGCCTTTTGAATATAATTACGATGCAATTTCTGTGCTTCTTCGTCAATAAGAAGGTCTGAGGGATGCAGTAAACCTGAAGGGAAGCATCGGAATCTATAACTAGTGTCACAGAAATGTTTCAAAACATAGACAGTAATAACAGCCAGCCTTCTTGTACTTGTGTCGGGATTGTGCCTTTTCTATTGAATTCGGATGCAACTTCTGTGTTTCATCGTCAATAAGAGCGTCAGAGGGATACAGTAAACCTGAAGTGAAGCATCGGAATCTATAACTAGTGTCACAGGAATGGTTCAAAACATAGACAGTAGGAACAGTCAGTCTTCTTGTACTTAATTCGGCATTGTGCCTTTTGTATTTAATTAAGATTTAATTTCTGTGTTTCATCGTCAATAATCAGGTCAGAGGCATACAGTAAACCTGATGTGAAGCATCGGAATCTATAACTAGTGTCACAGGAATGGTTCAAAACATAGACAGTAAGAAGGGTCCGTCTTCTTGTACTTAAGTCAGCATTGTGCCTTTTGTATTTAATTAGGATGCAACGTCTGTGTTTCATCGTCAATAAGAAGGTCAGAGGGATACGGTGAACCTGAAGTGAAGCATCGGAATCTATAACTAGTGTCACAGGAATGGTTTAAAACATAGACAGTAAGAAGACCCATTCTTCCTATACTTATATAGGCATTGTGCTTTTTGTATTTAATACCGATGCAATTTCTGTGTTTCATCGTCAATAAGAAGCTCAGAGGGATACAGTAAACCCTTAAGTGAAGCATCGGAATCTATAACTAGTGTCACAGGAATGGTTCAAAACATAGACAGTAAGAAGAGTCAGTTTTCTTGTACTTAATTCGGCATTGGGCCTTTTGAATATTATTACGATGCAATTTCTGTGTTTCTTCGTCAATAAGAAGGTCTGAGGGATACAGTAAACCTGAAGGTAAGCATCGGAATCTATAACTAGTGTCACAGAAATGGTTCAAAACATAGACGGTAAGGAGAGCCAGTCTTCTTGTACTTGTGTCGGCATTGTGCCTTTCGTATTTAATTCCGATGCAATCTATGTGTTTCTTCGTCAATAAGAAGGTCAGAGGGACACAGTAAACCTGAAGTGAAGCATCGGGATCTATAACTAGTGTCACAGGAATGGTTCAAAAACATAGTCAGTAAGAATAGTCAATCTTCTTGTACTTAAGTCGGCATTGGGCCTTTTGTATTTAATTAAGATGCAATTTCTGTGTTTCATCGTGAATAGGAAGGTGAAAGGGATACAGTAAACCTGGAGTGAAGCTTCGGAAATTTATAACTAATGTCACAGGAATGGTTCAAATCATAGACAGTAGGAAGAGTCAGTCTTCTTGCACTTAAGTCGGCATTGTGCCTTTTGTATTTAATTCCGATGCAATTTCTGTGTTTCATCGTCAATATAAAGGTCAGATCGATACAGTAAACCTGAAGTGAAGCATCTGAATCTATAACTAGTGTCACAGGAATGGTTCAAAGCATAGACAGTAAGAAGAGTCAGTCTTTTTGTACTTAAGTGGGCATTGTGCCATTTGTATTTAATTCCGATGCAGTTTCTGTGATTCATCGTCTATACAAAGGTCAGAGGGATACAGTAAACCTGAAGTGAAGCATCGGAATCTATAACTAGTGTCACAGGAATGGTTCAAAACATAGACAGTAAGAAGGGTCAGTCTTCTTATACTTAAGTCCGCATTGGGCCTTTTGTATTTAATTCCGATGCGATATCTGTGTTTCTTCGTCAATAAGAAGGTCAGAGGGATACAGTAAACCTGAAGTGAAGCATCGGAATCTATAACTAGTGTCACAGGAATGGTTCAAAACATAGACAGTTAGAAGAGTCAGTTTTCTTGTACTTAAGTCGGCATTGTGCCTTTTGTGTTTAATTCCGATGCAATTTTTGTGTTTCATCGTCAATAAGAAGGTCACAGGGATACAGTAAACCTGAAATGAAGCTTCGGAAACTATAACTAGTGTCACAGGAATGGTTCAAAACTTAAACAATAAAAAGAGTCAGTTTTTTTGTACTAAGGTCGGCATTGTGCCTTTTGTATTTAATTCCGATGCAATTTCTGTGTTTCATTGTCAATAAGAAGGTCAGAGGGATTCAGTAAACCTGAAGTGAAGCATCGGAATTTATAACTAGTGTCACAGGAATGGTTCAAACCATAGACAGTAAGATGAGTTAGTGTTCTTGTACTGAAGTCGGCATTGTGCCTTTTGTATTTAATTAAAATGCTATTTCTATGTTTCATCGTCAATAAGAAGGTCAGAGGGATACAGTAAACCTGAAGTGAAGCATCGGAATCAATAACTAGTGTCACAGGAATGGTTCAAAACATAGACAGTAAGAAGTGTCAGTCTTCTTGTACTTAAGTCGGCATTGTGCCTTTTGTATATAATTACGATGCAATTTCTGTGTTTCATCGTCAATAAGGAGGTCAGCTGGATACAGTTACCTGAAGTGAATCATCGGATTCTATAACTAATGTCACCGGAATGGTAGAAAACATTGACAGTAAGAAGAGTCAGTCTTTTTGTACTTAAGTCGGCATTGTGCTTTTTGTATTTAATTAAGATGCGATTTCTGTGTTTCATCGTCAATAAAGAGGTCAGAGGGACACAGGAAACCTGAAGTGAAGCATCGGAATCTAAAACTAGTGTCACAGGATTGGTTCAAAACATAGACATTAGGAAGAGTCAGTCTTCTTGTACTAATGTCGGCATTGTGCCTTTTGTATTTAATTCCGATGCATTTTCTGTGTTTCATCGTCAATAAGAAGGTCAGAGGGATACAGTAAAACTGAAGTGAAGCATGGGAAACTAAAACTAGTGTCACAGGAATGGTTCAATTCATAGACAGTAAGAAGAGTCAGTCTTCTTGTACTTAAGTGGGCATTTTGTATTTTGTGTTTAATTCCGATGCAATTTCTGTGCTTCATCGTCAATAAGAAGGTCAGCTGGATACAGTAAACCTGAAGTGAAGCATCGGAATCCATAACTAGTGTCACAGGAATGGCTCAAAACATAGACAGTAAGAAGAGCCAGTCTTCTTGTACTTGAGTCGGCATTGTGCCTTTTGTATTTAATTCCGATGAATTTTCTGTGTTTGATCGTCAATAAGAAGGTCAGAGGGATACAGTAAACCTGAAGTAAAGCATCGGAATCTATAACTAGTGTCACAGGAATGGTTCAAAACATTGACAGTAGGAAGAGTCAGTCTTCTTGTTCTTAAGTCGGCATTGTGCCTTTCGTATTTAATTCCGATGCAATCTATGTGTTTCTTCGTCAATAAGAAGGTCAGAGGGACACAGTAAACCTGAAGTGAAGCATCGGAATCTATAACTAGTGTCACAGGAATGGCTCAAAATATAGACAGTAAGAAGAGCCAGTCTTCTTGTACTTATGTCGCCATTGTGCCTTTTGTAAATAATTCCGATGCAATTTCTGTGTTTCATCGTCAATAAGAAGCTCAGAGGGATACGGTAAATCTGAAGTGAAGCATCGGAATCTATAACTAGTGGCACAGGCATGGTTCAAAGAATAGACAGTAACTAGAGTCAGTCTTTTTGTACTTAAGTCGGCATTGTGAATTTTTTTTTTAATTCCGGTGCAATTTCTGTGTTTCATCTTCAATAAAGAGGTCAGAGGGACACAGGAAACCTGAAGTGAAGCATCGGAATCTATAACTAGTGTCGCAGGCATGGTTCAAAAAATAGACAGTAACTAGAGTCAGTCTTTTTGTACTTAAGTCGGCATTGTGAATTTTTTTTTTTAATTCCGGTGCAATTTCTGTGTTTCATCGTCAATACGAAGGTCAGAGGGATACAGTAAACCTGAAGTGAAGCATCAGAATCTATAACTAGAGTCACAGGAATGGTTCAAAACATAGACCGTAAGAAGGATCTGTCTTCTTGAACTTAAGTCGGCATTGTGCCTTTTGTATTTAATTCCGATGCAATATCTGTATTTGTTCGTCAATAAGAAGGTCAGAGGGATGCAGTAAACCTGAAGTGAAGCATCGGAATCTGTAACTAGTGTCACAGAAATGGTTCAAAACATAGACAGTAAGAAGAGGCATTCTTCTTGTACTTAAGTCGCCAATGTGCCTTTTGTATTTAATCCCGATGCAATTTACGTGTTTCATCGTCAATAAGAAGGTCAGAGGGATACAGTAAACCTGAAGTGAAGCATCGGAATCTATAACTAGTGTCACAGGAATGGTTCAAAACATAGACACTAAGAAGAGTCAGTCTTTTTGTACTTAAGTCGGCATTGTGCATTTGGATTTAATTCCGATGCAATTTCTGTGTTTCATCGTCAATACGAAAGTCAGAGGCATACAGTAAACCTGAAGTGAAGCATCGGAATCTATAACTAGTGTCACAGGAAAGGTTCAAAACATAGACAGTAAGAAGGGTCAGTCTTCTTGTACTTAAGTCGGCATTGTGCCTTTTGTATTTAATTCCGATGCAATTTACGTGTTTCATCGTCAATAAGAAGGTCAGAGGAATACAGTAAACCTGAAGTGAAGCATCGGAATCTATAACTAGTGTCTAAGGAATGGTTCAAAACATAGACAGTAAGAAGAGTCAGTATTCTTGTACATAAGTCGGCATTGTGCCTTTTCTATTTAATTCGGATGCAACTTCTGTGTTTCATCGTCAATAAGAGCGTCAGAGGGATACAGTAAACCTGAAGTGAAGCATCGGAATCTATAACTAGTGTCACAGGAATGGTTGAAAACATAGACAGTAGGAACAGTCAGTCTTCTTGTACTTAATTCGGCATTGTGCCTTTTGTATTTAATTAAGATTTAATTTCTGTGTTTCATCGCCAATAATCAGGTCAGAGGCATACAGTAAACCTGATGTGAAGCATCGGAATCTATAACTAGTGTCACAGGAATGGTTCAAAACATAGTCAGTAAGAAGAGTCAGTTATCTTGTACTTAAGTCGGCATTGTGCCTTTTGTATTTAAGTCCGATGCAATTTCTGTGTTTCATCGTCAATAAGAAGGTCACAGGGATACAGTATACCTGAAGTGAAGCATCGGAATCTATAACTAGTGTCACAGGAATTGTTCAAATCATAGACAGTAAGAACAGTCAGTCTTTTTGTACTTAAGTCGGCATTGTGCCTTTTGTATTTTATTCCGATGCAATTTCTGTGTTTCATCGTCAATACGAAAGTCAGAGGGACACAGTAAACCTGAAGTGAAGCGTCGGAATCTATAACTAGTGTCACAGGAATGGCTCAAAATATAGACAGTAAGAAGAGCCAGTCTTCTTGTACTTATGTCGCCATTGTGCCTTTTGTAAATAATTCCGATGCGATTTCTGTGTTTCATCGTCAATAAGAAGCTCAGAGGGATACGGTAAATCTGAAGAGAGGCATCGGAATCTATAACTAGTGTCACAGGCATGGTTCAAAAAATAGACAGTAACTAGAGTCAGTCTTTTTGTACTTAAGTCGCCATTGTGAATTTTTTTTTTAATTCCGGTGCAATTTCTGTGTTTCATCGTCAATACGAAGGTCAGAGGGATACAGTAAACCTGAAGTGAAGCATCAGAATCTATAACTAGAGTCACAGGAATGGTTCAAAACATAGACCGTAAGAAGGATCTGTCTTCTTGAACTTAAGTCGGCATTGTGCCTTTTGTATTTAATTCCGATGCAATATCTGTATTTCTTCGTCAATAAGAAGGTCAGAGGGATGCAGTAAACCTGAAGTGAAGCATCGGAATCTGTAACTAGTGTCACAGAAATGGTTCAAAACATAGACAGTAAGAAGAGCCAGTCTTCTTGTACTTGAGTCGGCATTGTGCCTTTTGTATTTAATTCCGATGCAATTTCTGTATTTCTTCTTCAATAAGAAGGTCAGAGGGATACAGTATACCTGAAGTGAAGCATCGGAATCTATAGCTAGTGTCACAGAAATGGTTGAAAAGCACAGACAGTAAGAAGAGTCAGTCTTCTTGTACTTATGTCGGCATTGTGCCTTTTGTAATTAATTCCGATGCAGATTCTGTGTTTCATCGTCAATAAGAAGCTCAGAGGGATACAGTAAATCTGAGGTGAAGCATCGGAATCTATAACTAGTGTCACAGGAATGGTTCAAAACATAGACAGTAAGAAGAGGCATTCTTCTTGTACTTAAGTCGCCAATGTGCCTTTTGTATTTAATCCCGATGCAATTTACGTGTTTCATCGTCAATAAGAATGTCAGAGGGATACAGTAAACCTGAAGTGAAGCATCGGAATCTATAACTAGTGTCACAGGAATGGTTCAAAACATAGACACTAAGAAGAGTCAGTCTTTTTGTACCTAAGTCGGCATTGTGCCTTTGGATTTAATTCCGATGCAATTTCTGTGTTTCATCGTCAATACGAAAGTCAGAGGCATACAGTAAACCTGAAGTGAAGCATCGCAATCTATAACTAGTGTCACAGGATAGGTTCAAAACATAGACAGTAAGAAGGGTCAGTCTTCTTGTACAGTCTTCTTGTACTTAAGTCGGCATTGTGCCTTTTGTATTTAATTCCGATGCAATTTACGTGTTTCATCGTCAATAAGAAGGTCAGAGGAATACAGTAAACCTGAAGTGAAGCATCGGAATCTATAACTAGTGTCTAAGGAATGGTTCAAAACATAGACAGTAAGAAGAGTCAGTATTCTTGTACATAAGTCGGCATTGTCCCTTTTGTAATTAATTCCGATGCAATTTCTGTGTTTCATCGTCAATAAGAAGGTCACAGGGAGACAGTAAACCTGAACTGAAGTATCGGAATCTATAACTAGTGTCACAGGAATGGTTCAAATCATAGACAGTAAGAAGAATCAGTTTTCTTGTACTTAGGTCGGCATTGGGCCTTTTGAATATAATTACGATGCAATTTCTGTGCTTCTTCGTCAATAAGAAGGTCTGAGGGATGCAGTAAACCTGAAGGGAAGCATCGGAATCTATAACTAGTGTCACAGAAATGTTTCAAAACATAGACAGTAATAAGAGCCAGCCTTCTTGTACTTGTGTCGGCATTGTGCCTTTTCTATTTAATTCGGATGCAACTTCTGTGTTTCATCGTCAATAAGAGCGTCAGAGGGAAACAGTAAACCTGAAGTGAAGCATCGGAATCTATAACTAGTGTCACAGGAATGGTTCAAAACATAGACAGTAGGAACAGTCAGTCTTCTTGTACTTAATTCGGCATTGTGCCTTTTGTATTTAATTAAGATTTAATTTCTGTGTTTCATCGTCAATAATCAGGTCAGAGGCATACAGTAAACCTGATGTGAAGCATCGGAATCTATAACTAGTATCACAGGAATGGTTCAAAACATAGTCAGTAAGAAGAGTCAGTTATCTTGTACTTAAGTCGGCATTGTGCCTTTTGTATTTAATTCCGATGCAATTTCTGTGTTTCATCGTCAATAAGAAGGTCACAGGGATACAGTATACCTGAAGTGAAGCATCGGAATCTATAACTAGTGTCACAGGAATTGTTCAAATCATAGACAGTAAGAACAGTCAGTCTTTTTGTACTTAAGTCGGCATTGGCCTTTTGTATTTTATTCCGATGCAATTTCTGTGTTTCATCGTCAATACGAAAGTCAGAGGGATACAGTAAACCTGAAGTGAAGCATCGGAATCTATAACTAATGACACAGGAATGGTTCAAAACATAGACAGTAGGAAGAGTCAGTTTTCTTGTGCTTATGTCGGCATTGTGCCTCTTGTATATAATTCCGATGCAATTTCTGTGTTTCATCGTCAATAAGAAGCTCAGAGGGATACAGTAAACCTGAAGTGAAGCATCGGAATCTATAACTAGTGTTACAGAAATGGTTCAAAACATAGACAGTAAGAAAAGCCAGTCTTCTTGCACTTGAGTCGGCATTGTGCATTTTGTAATTAATTCCGATGCAATTTCTGTGTTTCATCGTCAATAAGAAGGTCAGAGGGATACAGTAAACCCTTAAGTGAAGCATCGGAATCTATAACTAGTGTCACAGGAATGGTTCAAAACATAGACAGTAAGAAGAGTCAGTTTTCTTGTACTTAATTCGGCATTGGGCCTTTTGAATATTATTACGATGCAATTTCTGTGTTTCTTCGTCAATAAGAAGGTCTGAGGGATACAGTAAACCTGAAGGTAAGCATCGGAATCTATAACTAGTGTCACAGAAATGGTTCAAAACATAGACGGTAAGGAGAGCCAGTCTTCTTGTACTTGTGTCGGCATTGTGCCTTTCGTATTTAATTCCGATGTAATCTATGTGTTTCTTCGTCAATAAGAAGGCCAGAGGGACACAGTAAACCTGAAGTGAAGCATCGGAATCTATAACTAGTGTCACAGGAATGGTTCAAAACATAGACAGTAAGAAGAGCCAGTCTTCTTGTACTTGGGTCGGCATTGTGCCTTTTGTATTTAATTCCGATGCAATTTACGTGTTTCATCGTCAATAAGAAGGTCAGAGGAATACAGTAAACCTGAAGTGAAGCATCGGAATCTATAACTAGTGTCTAAGGAATGGTTCAAAACATAGACAGTAAGAAGAGTCAGTATTCTTGTACATAAGTCGGCATTGTCCCTTTTGTAATTAATTCCGATGCAATTTCTGTGTTTCATCGTCAATAAGAAGGTCACAGGGAGACAGTAAACCTGAACTGAAGTATCGGAATCTATAACTAGTGTCACAGGAATGGTTCAAATCATAGACAGTAAGAAGAGTCAGTTTTCTTGTACTTAGGTCGGCATTGGGCCTTTTGAATATAATTACGATGCAATTTCTGTGCTTCTTCGTCAATAAGAAGGTCTGAAGGATGCAGTAAACCTGAAGGGAAGCATCGGAATCTATAACTAGTGTCACAGAAATGTTTCAAAACATAGACAGTAATAAGAGCTAGCCTTCTTGTACTTGTGTCGGCATTGTGCCTTTTCTATTTAATTCGGATGCAACTTCTGTGTTTCATCGTCAATAAGAGCGTCAGAGGGATACAGTAAACCTGAAGTGAAGCATCGGAATCTATAACTAGTGTCACAGGAATGGTTCAAAACATAGACAGTAGGAACAGTCAGTCTTCTTGTACTTAATTCGGCATTGTGCCTTTTGTATTTAATTAAGATTTAATTTCTGTGTTTCATCGTCAATAATCAGGTCAGAGGCATACAGTAAACCTGATGTGAAGCATCGGAATCTATAACTAGTGTCACAGGAATGGTTCAAAACATAGTCAGTAAGAAGAGTCAGTTATCTTGTACTTAAGTCGGCATTGTGCCTTTTGTATTTAAGTCCGATGCAATTTCTGTGTTTCATCGTCAATAAGAAGGTCACAGGGATACAGTATACCTGAAGTGAAGCATCGGAATCTATAACTAGTGTCACAGGAATTGTTCAAATCATAGACAGTAAGAACAGTCAGTCTTTTTGTACTTAAGTCGGCATTGTGCCTTTTGTATTTTATTCCGATGCAATTTCTGTGTTTCATCGTCAATACGAAAGTCAGAGGGATACAGTAAACCTGAAGTGAAGCGTTGGAATCTATAACTAGTGTCACAGGAATGGCTCAAAAAATAGACAGTAAGAAGAGCCAGTCTTCTTGTACTTATGTCGCCATTGTGCCTTTTGTAAATAATTCCGATGCGATTTCTGTGTCTCATCGTCAATAAGAAGCTCAGAGGGATACGGTAAATCTGAAGTGAAGCATCGGAATCTATAACTAGTGTCACAGGCATGGTTCAAAAAATAGACAGTAACTAGAGTCAGTCTTTTTGTACTTAAGTCGGCATTGTGAATTTTTTTTTTAATTCCGGTGCAATTTCTGTGTTTCATCGTCAATACGAAGGTCAGAGGGATACAGTAAACCTGAAGTGAAGCATCAGAATCTATAACTAGAGTCACAGGAATGGTTCAAAACATAGACCGTAAGAAGGATCTGTCTTCTTGAACTTAAGTCGGCATTGTGCCTTTTGTATTTAATTCCGATGCAATATCTGTATTTCTTCGTCAATAAGAAGGTCAGAGGGATGCAGTAAACCTGAAGTGAAGCATCGGAATCTGTAACTAGTGTCACAGAAATGGTTCAAAACATAGACAGTAAGAAGAGGCATTCTTCTTGTACTTAAGTCGTCAATGTGCCTTTTGTATTTAATCCCGATGCAATTTACGTGTTTCATCGTCAATAAGAAGGTCAGAGGGATACAGTAAACCTGAAGTGAAGCATCGGAATCTATAACTAGTGTCACAGGAATGGTTCAAAACATAGACACTAAGAAGAGTCGGTCTTTTTGTACCTAAGTCGGCATTGTGCCTTAAGATTTAATTCCGATGCAATTTCTGTGTTTCATCGTCAATACGAAAGTCAGAGGCATACAGTAAACCTGAAGTGAAGCATCGGAATCTATAACTAGTGTCACAGGATAGGTTCAAAACATAGACAGTAAGAAGGGTCAGTCTTCTTGTACTTAAGTCGGCATTGTGCCTTTTGTATTTAATTCCGATGCAATTTACGTGTTTCATCGTCAATAAGAAGGTCAGAGGAATACAGTAAACCTGAAGTGAAGCATCGGAATCTATAACTAGTGTCTAAGGAATGGTTCAAAACATAGACAGTAAGAAGAGTCAGTATTCTTGTACATAAGTCGGCATTGTCCCTTTTGTAATTAATTCCGATGCAATTTCTGTGTTTCATCGTCAATAAGAAGGTCACAGGGAGACAGTAAACCTGAACTGAAGTATCGGAATCTATAACTAGTGTCACAGGAATGGTTCAAATCATAGACAGTAAGAAGAGTCAGTTTTCTTGTACTTAGGTCGGCATTGGGCCTTTTGAATATAATTACGATGCAATTTCTGTGCTTCTTCGTCAATAAGAAGGTCTGAGGGATGCAGTAAACCTGAAGGGAAGTATCGGAATATATAACTAGTGTCACAGAAATGTTTCAAAACATAGACAGTAATAAGAGCCAGCCTTCTTGTACTTGTGTCGGCATTGTGCCTTTTCTCTTTAATTCGGATGCAACTTCTGTGTTTCATCGTCAATAAGAGCGTCAGAGGGATACAGTAAACCTGAAGTGAAGCATCGGAATCTATAACTAGTGTCACAGAAATGGTTCAAAACATAGACAGTAAGAAGAGCCAGTCTTCTTGTACTTAAGTCGGCATTGTGCCTTTTGTATTTAATTCCGATGCAATTTTTGTGTTTCATCGTCAATAAGAAGGTCACAGGGATACAGTAAACCTGAAATGAAGCTTCGGAAACTATAACTAGTGTCACAGGAATGGTTCAAAACTTAAACAATAAAAAGAGTCAGTTTTTTTGTACTAAGGTCGGCATTGTGCCTTTTGTATTTAATTCCGATGCAATTTCTGTGTTTCATTGTCAATAAGAAGGTCAGAGGGATTCAGTAAACCTGAAGTGAAGCATCGGAATTTATAACTAGTGTCACAGGAATGGTTCAAACCATAGACAGTAAGATGAGTTAGTGTTCTTGTACTGAAGTCGGCATTGTGCCTTTTGTATTTAATTAAAATGCTATTTCTATGTTTCATCGTCAATAAGAAGGTCAGAGGGATACAGTAAACCTGAAGTGAAGCATCGGAAACAATAACTAGTGTCACAGGAATGGTTCAAAACATAGACAGTAAGAAGTGTCAGTCTTCTTGTACTTAAGTCGGCATTGTGCCTTTTGTATATAATTACGATGCAATTTCTGTGTTTCATCGTCAATAAGGAGGTCAGCTGGATACAGTTACCTGAAGTGAATCATCGGATTCTATAACTAATGTCACCGGAATGGTAGAAAACATTGACAGTAAGAAGAGTCAGTCTTTTTGTACTTAAGTCGGCATTGTGCTTTTTGTATTTAATTAAGATGCGATTTCTGTGTTTCATCGTCAATAAAGAGGTCAGAGGGACACAGGAAACCTGAAGTGAAGCATCGGAATCTAAAACTAGTGTCACAGGATTGGTTCAAAACATAGACATTAGGAAGAGTCAGTCTTCTTGTACTAATGTCGGCATTGTGCCTTTTGTATTTAATTCCGATGCATTTTCTGTGTTTCATCGTCAATAAGAAGGTCAGAGGGATACAGTAAAACTGAAGTGAAGCATGGGAAACTAAAACTAGTGTCACAGGAATGGTTCAATTCATAGACAGTAAGAAGAGTCAGTCTTCTTGTACTTAAGTGGGCATTTTGTATTTTGTGTTTAATTCCGATGCAATTTCTGTGCTTCATCGTCAATAAGAAGGTCAGCTGGATACAGTAAACCTGAAGTGAAGCATCGGAATCCATAACTAGTGTCACAGGAATGGCTCAAAACATAGACAGTAAGAAGAGCCAGTCTTCTTGTACTTGAGTCGGCATTGTGCCTTTTGTATTTAATTCCGATGAATTTTCTGTGTTTGATCGTCAATAAGAAGGTCAGAGGGATACAGTAAACCTGAAGTAAAGCATCGGAATCTATAACTAGTGTCACAGGAATGGTTCAAATCATTGACAGTAGGAAGAGTCAGTCTTCTTGTTCTTAAGTCGGCATTGTGCCTTTCGTATTTAATTCCGATGCAATCTATGTGTTTCTTCGTCAATAAGAAGGTCAGAGGGACACAGTAAACCTGAAGTGAAGCATCGGAATCTATAACTAGTGTCACAGGAATGGCTCAAAATATAGACAGTAAGAAGAGCCAGTCTTCTTGTACTTATGTCGCCATTGTGCCTTTTGTAAATAATTCCGATGCAATTTCTGTGTTTCATCGTCAATAAGAAGCTCAGAGGGATACGGTAAATCTGAAGTGAAGCATCGGAATCTATAACTAGTGTCACAGGCATGGTTCAAAGAATAGACAGTAACTAGAGTCAGTCTTTTTGTACTTAAGTCGGCATTGTGAATTTTTTTTTTAATTCCGGTGCAATTTCTGTGTTTCATCGTCAATAAAGAGGTCAGAGGGACACAGGAAACCTGAAGTGAAGCATCGGAATCTATAACTAGTGTCGCAGGCATGGTTCAAAAAATAGACAGTAACTAGAGTCAGTCTTTTTGTACTTAAGTCGGCATTGTGAATTTTTTTTTTAATTCCGGTGCAATTTCTGTGTTTCATCGTCAATACGAAGGTCAGAGGGATACAGTAAACCTGAAGTGAAGCATCAGAATCTATAACTAGAGTCACAGGAATGGTTCAAAACATAGACCGTAAGAAGGATCTGTCTTCTTGAACTTAAGTCGGCATTGTGCCTTTTGTATTTAATTCCGATGCAATATCCGTATTTCTTCGTCAATAAGAAGGTCAGAGGGATGCAGTAAACCTGAAGTGAAGCATCGGAATCTGTAACTAGTGTCACAGAAATGGTTCAAAACATAGACAGTAAGAAGAGGCATTCTTCTTGTACTTAAGTCGCCAATGTGCCTTTTGTATTTAATCCCGATGCAATTTACGTGTTTCATCGTCAATAAGAATGTCAGAGGGATACAGTAAACCTGAAGTGAAGCATCGGAATCTATAACTAGTGTCTAAGGAATGGTTCAAAACATAGACAGTAAGAAGAGTCAGTATTCTTGTACATAAGTCGGCATTGTGCCTTTTCTATTTAATTCGGATGCAACTTCTGTGTTTCATCGTCAATAAGAGCGTCAGAGGGATACAGTAAACCTGAAGTGAAGCATCGGAATCTATAACTAGTGTCACAGGAATGGTTGAAAACATAGACAGTAGGAACAGTCAGTCTTCTTGTACTTAATTCGGCATTGTGCCTTTTGTATTTAATTAAGATTAAATTTCTGTGTTTCATCGTCAATAATCAGGTCAGAGGCATACAGTAAACCTGATGTGAAGCATCGGAATCTATAACTAGTGTCACAGGAATGGTTCAAAACATAGTCAATAAGAAGAGTCAGTTATCTTGTACTTAAGTCGGCATTGTGCCTTTTGTATTTAAGTCCGATGCAATTTCTGTGTTTCATCGTCAATAAGAAGGTCACAGGGATACAGTATACCTGAAGTGAAGCATCGGAATCTATAACTAGTGTCACAGGAATTGTTCAAATCATAGACAGTAAGAACAGTCAGTCTTTTTGTACTTAAGTCGGCATTGTGCCTTTTGTATTTTATTCCGATGCAATTTCTGTGTTTCATCGTCAATACGAAAGTCAGAGGGACACAGTAAACCTGAAGTGAAGCGTCGGAATCTATAACTAGTGTCACAGGAATGGCTCAAAATATAGACAGTAAGAAGAGCCAGTCTTCTTGTACTTATGTCGCCATTGTGCCTTTTGTAAATAATTCCGATGCGATTTCTGTGTTTCATCGTCAATAAGAAGCTCAGAGGGATACGGTAAATCTGAAGAGAGGCATCGGAATCTATAACTAGTGTCACAGGCATGGTTCAAAAAATAGACAGTAACTAGAGTCAGTCTTTTTGTACTTAAGTCGCCATTGTGAATTTTTTTTTTAATTCCGGTGCAATTTCTGTGTTTCATCGTCAATACGAAGGTCAGAGGGATACAGTAAACCTGAAGTGAAGCATCAGAATCTATAACTAGAGTCACAGGAATGGTTCAAAACATAGACCGTAAGAAGGATCTGTCTTCTTGAACTTAAGTCGGCATTGTGCCTTTTGTATTTAATTCCGATGCAATATCTGTATTTCTTCGTCAATAAGAAGGTCAGAGGGATGCAGTAAACCTGAAGTGAAGCATCGGAATCTGTAACTAGTGTCACAGAAATGGTTCAAAACATAGACAGTAAGAAGAGCCAGTCTTCTTGTACTTGAGTCGGCATTGTGCCTTTTGTATTTAATTCCGATGCAATTTCTGTATTTCTTCTTCAATAAGAAGGTCAGAGGGATACAGTATACCTGAAGTGAAGCATCGGAATCTATAGCTAGTGTCACAGAAATGGTTGAAAAGCACAGACAGTAAGAAGAGTCAGTCTTCTTGTACTTATGTCGGCATTGTGCCTTTTGTAATTAATTCCGATGCAGATTCTGTGTTTCATCGTCAATAAGAAGCTCAGAGGGATACAGTAAATCTGAAGTGAAGCATCGGAATCTATAACTAGTGTCACAGGAATGGTTCAAAACATAGACAGTAAGAAGAGGCATTCTTCTTGTACTTAAGTCGCCAATGTGCCTTTTGTATTTAATCCCGATGCAATTTACGTGTTTCATCGTCAATAAGAATGTCAGAGGGATACAGTAAACCTGAAGTGAAGCATCGGAATCTATAACTAGTGTCACAGGAATGGTTCAAAACATAGACACTAAGAAGAGTCAGTCTTTTTGTACCTAAGTCGGCATTGTGCCTTTGGATTTAATTCCGATGCAATTTCTGTGTTTCATCGTCAATACGAAAGTCAGAGGCATACAGTAAACCTGAAGTGAAGCATCGCAATCTATAACTAGTGTCACAGGATAGGTTCAAAACATAGACAGTAAGAAGGGTCAGTCTTCTTGTACTTAAGTCGGCATTGTGCCTTTTGTATTTAATTCCGATGCAATTTACGTGTTTCATCGTCAATAAGAAGGTCAGAGGAATACAGTAAACCTGAAGTGAAGCATCGGAATCTATAACTAGTGTCTAAGGAATGGTTCAAAACATAGACAGTAAGAAGAGTCAGTATTCTTGTACATAAGTCGGCATTGTCCCTTTTGTAATTAATTCCGATGCAATTTCTGTGTTTCATCGTCAATAAGAAGGTCACAGGGAGACAGTAAACCTGAACTGAAGTATCGGAATCTATAACTAGTGTCACAGGAATGGTTCAAATCATAGACAGTAAGAAGAATCAGTTTTCTTGTACTTAGGTCGGCATTGGGCCTTTTGAATATAATTACGATGCAATTTCTGTGCTTCTTCGTCAATAAGAAGGTCTGAGGGATGCAGTAAACCTGAAGGGAAGCATCGGAATCTATAACTAGTGTCACAGAAATGTTTCAAAACATAGACAGTAATAAGAGCCAGCCTTCTTGTACTTGTGTCGGCATTGTGCCTTTTCTATTTAATTCGGATGCAACTTCTGTGTTTCATCGTCAATAAGAGCGTCAGAGGGAAACAGTAAACCTGAAGTGAAGCATCGGAATCTATAACTAGTGTCACAGGAATGGTTCAAAACATAGACAGTAGGAACAGTCAGTCTTCTTGTACTTAATTCGGCATTGTGCCTTTTGTATTTAATTAAGATTTAATTTCTGTGTTTCATCGTCAATAATCAGGTCAGAGGCATACAGTAAACCTGATGTGAAGCATCGGAATCTATAACTAGTATCACAGGAATGGTTCAAAACATAGTCAGTAAGAAGAGTCAGTTATCTTGTACTTAAGTCGGCATTGTGCCTTTTGTATTTAATTCCGATGCAATTTCTGTGTTTCATCGTCAATAAGAAGGTCACAGGGATACAGTATACCTGAAGTGAAGCATCGGAATCTATAACTAGTGTCACAGGAATTGTTCAAATCATAGACAGTAAGAACAGTCAGTCTTTTTGTACTTAAGTCGGCATTGTGCCTTTTGTATTTTATTCCGATGCAATTTCTGTGTTTCATCGTCAATACGAAAGTCAGAGGGATACAGTAAACCTGAAGTGAAGCATCGGAATCTATAACTAATGACACAGGAATGGTTCAAAACATAGACAGTAGGAAGAGTCAGTTTTCTTGTGCTTATGTCGGCATTGTGCCTCTTGTATATAATTCCGATGCAATTTCTGTGTTTCATCGTCAATAAGAAGCTCAGAGGGATACAGTAAACCTGAAGTGAAGCATCGGAATCTATAACTAGTGTTACAGAAATGGTTCAAAACATAGACAGTAAGAAAAGCCAGTCTTCTTGCACTTGAGTCGGCATTGTGCATTTTGTAATTAATTCCGATGCAATTTCTGTGTTTCATCGTCAATAAGAAGGTCAGAGGGATACAGTAAACCCTTAAGTGAAGCATCGGAATCTATAACTAGTGTCACAGGAATGGTTCAAAACATAGACAGTAAGAAGAGTCAGTTTTCTTGTACTTAATTCGGCATTGGGCCTTTTGAATATTATTACGATGCAATTTCTGTGTTTCTTCGTCAATAAGAAGGTCTGAGGGATACAGTAAACCTGAAGGTAAGCATCGGAATCTATAACTAGTGTCACAGAAATGGTTCAAAACATAGACGGTAAGGAGAGCCAGTCTTCTTGTACTTGTGTCGGCATTGTGCCTTTCGTATTTAATTCCGATGTAATCTATGTGTTTCTTCGTCAATAAGAAGGCCAGAGGGACACAGTAAACCTGAAGTGAAGCATCGGAATCTATAACTAGTGTCACAGGAATGGTTCAAAACATAGACAGTAAGAAGAGCCAGTCTTCTTGTACTTGGGTCGGCATTGTGCCTTTTGTATTTAATTCCGATGCAATTTACGTGTTTCATCGTCAATAAGAAGGTCAGAGGAATACAGTAAACCTGAAGTGAAGCATCGGAATCTATAACTAGTGTCTAAGGAATGGTTCAAAACATAGACAGTAAGAAGAGTCAGTATTCTTGTACATAAGTCGGCATTGTCCCTTTTGTAATTAATTCCGATGCAATTTCTGTGTTTCATCGTCAATAAGAAGGTCACAGGGAGACAGTAAACCTGAACTGAAGTATCGGAATCTATAACTAGTGTCACAGGAATGGTTCAAATCATAGACAGTAAGAAGAGTCAGTTTTCTTGTACTTAGGTCGGCATTGGGCCTTTTGAATATAATTACGATGCAATTTCTGTGCTTCTTCGTCAATAAGAAGGTCTGAAGGATGCAGTAAACCTGAAGGGAAGCATCGGAATCTATAACTAGTGTCACAGAAATGTTTCAAAACATAGACAGTAATAAGAGCTAGCCTTCTTGTACTTGTGTCGGCATTGTGCCTTTTCTATTTAATTCGGATGCAACTTCTGTGTTTCATCGTCAATAAGAGCGTCAGAGGGATACAGTAAACCTGAAGTGAAGCATCGAAATCTATAACTAGTGTCACAGGAATGGTTCAAAACATAGACAGTAGGAACAGTCAGTCTTCTTGTACTTAATTCGGCATTGTGCCTTTTGTATTTAATTAAGATTTAATTTCTGTGTTTCATCGTCAATAATCAGGTCAGAGGCATACAGTAAACCTGATGTGAAGCATCGGAATCTATAACTAGTGTCACAGGAATGGTTCAAAACATAGTCAGTAAGAAGAGTCAGTTATCTTGTACTTAAGTCGGCATTGTGCCTTTTGTATTTAAGTCCGATGCAATTTCTGTGTTTCATCGTCAATAAGAAGGTCACAGGGATACAGTATACCTGAAGTGAAGCATCGGAATCTATAACTAGTGTCACAGGAATTGTTCAAATCATAGACAGTAAGAACAGTCAGTCTTTTTGTACTTAAGTCGGCATTGTGCCTTTTGTATTTTATTCCGATGCAATTTCTGTGTTTCATCGTCAATACGAAAGTCAGAGGGATACAGTAAACCTGAAGTGAAGCGTTGGAATCTATAACTAGTGTCACAGGAATGGCTCAAAATATAGACAGTAAGAAGAGCCAGTCTTCTTGTACTTATGTCGCCATTGTGCCTTTTGTAAATAATTCCGATGCGATTTCTGTGTTTCATCGTCAATAAGAAGCTCAGAGGGATACGGTAAATCTGAAGTGAAGCATCGGAATCTATAACTAGTGTCACAGGCATGGTTCAAAAAATAGACAGTAACTAGAGTCAGTCTTTTTGTACTTAAGTCGGCATTGTGAATTTTTTTTTTAATTCCGGTGCAATTTCTGTGTTTCATCGTCAATACGAAGGTCAGAGGGATACAGTAAACCTGAAGTGAAGCATCAGAATCTATAACTAGAGTCACAGGAATGGTTCAAAACATAGACCGTAAGAAGGATCTGTCTTCTTGAACTTAAGTCGGCATTGTGCCTTTTGTATTTAATTCCGATGCAATATCTGTATTTCTTCGTCAATAAGAAGGTCAGAGGGATGCAGTAAACCTGAAGTGAAGCATCGGAATCTGTAACTAGTGTCACAGAAATGGTTCAAAACATAGACAGTAAGAAGAGCCAGTCTTCTTGTACTTGAGTCGGCATTGTGCCTTTTGTATTTAATTCCGATGCAATTTCTGTATTTCTTCTTCAATAAGAAGGTCAGAGGGATACAGTATACCTGAAGTGAAGCATCGGAATCTATAGCTAGTGTCACAGAAATGGTTGAAAAGCACAGACAGTAAGAAGAGTCTGTCTTCTTGTACTTATGTCGGCATTGTGCCTTTTGTAATTAATTCCGATGCAGATTCTGTGTTTCATCGTCAATAAGAAGCTCAGAGGGATACAGTAAATCTGAAGTGAAGCATCGGAATCTATAACTAGTGTCACAGGAATGGTTCAAAACATAGACAGTAAGAAGAGGCATTCTTCTTGTACTTAAGTCGTCAATGTGCCTTTTGTATTTAATCCCGATGCAATTTACGTGTTTCATCGTCAATAAGAAGGTCAGAGGGATACAGTAAACCTGAAGTGAAGCATCGGAATCTATAACTAGTGTCACAGGAATGGTTCAAAACATAGACACTAAGAAGAGTCAGTCTTTTTGTACCTACGTCGGCATTGTGCCTTAACATTTAATTCCGATGCAATTTCTGTGTTTCATCGTCAATACGAAAGTCAGAGGCATACAGTAAACCTGAAGTGAAGCATCGGAATCTATAACTAGTGTCACAGGATAGGTTCAAAACATAGACAGTAAGAAGGGTCAGTCTTCTTGTACTTAAGTCGGCATTGTGCCTTTTGTATTTAATTCCGATGCAATTTACGTGTTTCATCGTCAATAAGAAGGTCAGAGGAATACAGTAAACCTGAAGTGAAGCATCGGAATCTATAACTAGTGTCTAAGGAATGGTTCAAAACATAGACAGTAAGAAGAGTCAGTATTCTTGTACATAAGTCGGCATTGTCCCTTTTGTAATTAATTCCGATGCAATTTCTGTGTTTCATCGTCAATAAGAAGGTCACAGGGAGACAGTAAACCTGAACTGAAGTATCGGAATCTATAACTAGTGTCACAGGAATGGTTCAAATCATAGACAGTAATAAGAGTCAGTTTTCTTGTACTTAGGTCGGCATTGGGCCTTTTGAATATAATTACGATGCAATTTCTGTGCTTCTTCGTCAATAAGAAGGTCTGAGGGATGCAGTAAACCTGAAGGGAAGTATCGGAATATATAACTAGTGTCACAGAAATGTTTCAAAACATAGACAGTAATAAGAGCCAGCCTTCTTGTACTTGTGTCGGCATTGTGCCTTTTCTCTTTAATTCGGATGCAACTTCTGTGTTTCATCGTCAATAAGAGCGTCAGAGGGATACAGTAAACCTGAAGTGAAGCATCGGAATCTATAACTAGTGTCACAGGAATGGTTCAAAACATAGACAGTAGGAACAGTCAGTCTTCTTGTACTTAATTCGGCATTGTGCCTTTTGTATTTAATTAAGATTTAATTTCTGTGTTTCATCGTCAATAATCAGGTCAGAGGCATACAGTAAACCTGATGTGAAGCATCGGAATCTATAACTAGTATCACAGGAATGGTTCAAAACATAGTCAGTAAGAAGAGTCAGTTATCTTGTACTTAAGTCGGCATTGTGCCTTTTGTATTTAATTCCGATGCAATTTCTGTGTTTCATCGTCAATAAGAAGGTCACAGGGATACAGTATACCTGAAGTGAAGCATCGGAATCTATAACTAGTGTCACAGGAATTGTTCAAATCATAGACAGTAAGAACAGTCAGTCTTTTTGTACTTAAGTCGGCATTGTGCCTTTTGTATTTTATTCCGATGCAATTTCTGTGTTTCATCGTCAATACGAAAGTCAGAGGGATACAGTAAACCTGAAGTGAAGCATCGGAATCTATAACTAATGACACAGGAATGGTTCAAAACATAGACAGTAGGAAGAGTCAGTTTTCTTGTGCTTATGTCGGCATTGTGCCTCTTGTATATAATTCCGATGCAATTTCTGTGTTTCATCGTCAATAAGAAGCTCAGAGGGATACAGTAAACCTGAAGTGAAGCATCGGAATCTATAACTAGTGTTACAGAAATGGTTCAAAACATAGACAGTAAGAAAAGCCAGTCTTCTTGCACTTGAGTCGGCATTGTGCCTTTTATATTTAATTCCGATGCAATTTCTGTGTTTCATCGTCAATAAGAAGGTCAGAGGGATACAGTAAACCCTTAAGTGAAGCATCGGAATCTATAACTAGTGTCACAGGAATGGTTCAAAACATAGACAGTAAGAAGAGTCAGTTTTCTTGTACTTAATTCTGCATTGGGCCTTTTGAATATTATTACGATGCAATTTTTGTGTTTCTTCGTCAATAAGAAGGTCTGAGGGATACAGTAAACCTGAAGGTAAGCATCGGAATCTATAACTAGTGTCACAGAAATGGTTCAAAACATAGACGGTAAGGAGAGCCAGTCTTCTTGTACTTGTGTCGGCATTGTGCCTTTCGTATTTAATTCCGATGTAATCTATGTGTTTCTTCGTCAATAAGAAGGTCAGAGGGACACAGTAAACCTGAAGTGAAGCATCGGAATCTATAACTAGTGTCACAGGAATGGTTCAAAACATAGACAGTAAGAAGAGCCAGTCTTCTTGTACTTGGGTCGGCATTGTGCCTTTTGTATTTAATTCATATGCAACTTCTGTGTTTCATCGTCAATAAGAGCGTCAGAGGGGTACAGTAAACCTGAAGTGAAGCATCGGAATCTATAACTAGTGTCACAGGAATGGTTCAAATCATAGTCAGTAAGAAGAGTCAATCTTCTTGTACTTAAGTCGGCATTGGGCCTTTTGTATTTAATTAAGATGCAATTTCTGTGTTTCATCGTGAATAGGAAGGTGAAAGGGATACAGCAAACCTGGAGTGAAGCTTCGGAAATTTATAACTAATGTCACAGGAATGGTTCAAATCATAGACAGTAGGAAGAGTCAGTCTTCTTGTACTTAAGTCGGCATTGTGCCTTTTGTATTTAATTCCGATGCAATTTCTGTGTTTCATCGTCAATATGAAGGTCAGATCGATACAGTAAACCTGAAGTGAAGCATCTGAATCTATAACTAGTGTCACAGGAATGGTTCAAAGCATAGACAGTAAGAAGAGTCAGTCTTTTTGTACTTAAGTGGGCATTGTGCAATTTGTATTTAATTCCGATGCAGTTTCTGTGATTCATCGTCAATACAAAGGTCAGAGGGATACAGTAAACCTGAAGTGAAGCATCGGAATCTATAAATAGTGTCACAGGAATGGTTCAAAACATAGACAGTAAGAAGGGTCAGTCTTCTTATACTTAAGTCGGCATTGGGCCTTTTGTATTTAATTCCGATGCAATATCTGTGTTTCTTCGTCAATAAGAAGGTCAGAGGGATACAGTAAACCTGAAGTGAAGCATCGGAATCTATAACTAGTGTCACAGGAATGGTTCAAAGCATAGACAGTTAGAAGAGTCAGTTTTCTTGTACTTAAGTCGGCATTGTGCCTTTTGTGTTTAATTCCGATGCAATTTTTGTGTTTCATCGTCAATAAGAAGGTCACATGGATACAGTAAACCTGAAATGAAGCTTCGGAAACTATAACTAGTGTCACAGGAATGGTTCAAAACATAAACAATAAAAAGAGTCAGTTTTTTTGTACTAAGGTCGGCATTGTGCCTTTTGTATTTAATTCCGATGCAATTTCTGTGTTTCATTGTCAATAAGAAGGTCAGAGGGATACAGTAAACCTGAAGTGAAGCATCGGAATTTATAACTAGTGTCACAGGATTGGTTCAAAAAATAGACAGTAAGAAGGGTCAGTCTTCTTGTACTTAAGTCGGCATTGTGCCTTTTGTATTTAATTCCGATGCAATATCTGTGTTTCTTCGTCAATAAGAAGGTCAGAGGGATACAGTAAACCTGAAGTGACGAATCGGAATCTATAACTAGTGTCACAGAAATGGTTCAAAACATAGACAGTAAGAAGAGACAGTCTTCTTGCACTTGAGTCGGCATTGTGCCTTTTGTATTTAATTCCGATACAATTTCTGTGTTTTTTCGTCAATAAGAACGTCAGGGGGATACAGTAAACCTGAAATGAAGCATCGGAATCTATAACTAGAGTCACAGGAATGGTTCAAAACATAGACAGTAAGAAGAGTCAGTCTTCTTGTGCTTGAGTCGGCATTGTGCCTTTTGTATTTAATTCCGATGAATATTCTGTGTTTGATCGTCAATAAGAAGGTCAGAGGGATACAGTAAACCTGAAGTAAAGCATCGGAATCTATAACTAGTGTCACTGGAATGGTTCAAATATTGACAGTAAGACGAGTCAGTCTTCTTGTTCTTAAGTCAGCATTGTGCCTTTTGTATTTAATTCCGATGCAATTTACGTGTTTCATCGTCAATAAGAAGGTCAGAAGGATACAGTAAACCTGAAGTGAAGCATCGGAATCTATAACTAGTGTCACAGGAATGGCTCAAAACATAGACAGTAAGAAGAGCCAGTCTTCTTGTACTTATGTCGCCATTGTGCCTTTTGTAAATAATTCCGATGCAATTTCTGTGTTTCATCGTCAATAAGAAGCTCAGAGGGATACAGTAAACCTGAAGTGAAGCATCGGAATCTATAACTAGTGTCACAGGAATGGTTCAAACATAGACAGTAAGAAGAGTCAGTCTTTTTGTACTTAAGTCGGCATTGTGCCTTTTGTATTTAATTCCGATGAATTTTCTGTGTTTGATCGTCAATACGAAGGTCAGAGGGAAACAGTATACATGATGTGAAGCATGGGAATCTATTACTAGTGTCACAGGAATGGTTCAAACCAATGACAGTAAGAAGAGTCAGTGTTCTTGTACTTAAGTCGGCATTGTGCCTTTTGTATTTAATTAAGATGCAATTTCTGTGTTTCATCGTCAACAAGAAGGTCAAATGGATACAGTAAACCTGAAGTGAAGCATCGGAATCTATAACTAGTGTCACAGGAATGGTTCAAAACATAGACAGTAAGAAGAGTCAGTCTTCTTGTACTTAAGTCGACATTGTGCCTTTTGTATGTATTTCCGATGCAATTTCTGTGTTTCATCGTCAATAAGAAGCTCACAAGGATACAGTAACCCTGAAGTGAAGCATCGGAATCTATAACTAGTGTCACAGGCATGGTTCAAAAAATAAACAGTAAGTAGAGTCAGTCTTTTTGTACTTAAGTCGGCATTGTGAATTTTTTTTTTAATTCCGGTGCAATTTCTGTGTTTCATCGTCAATACGAAGGTCAGAGGGACACAGTAAACCTGAAGTGAAGCATCGGAATCTATAACTAGAGTCACAGGAATGGTTCAAAACATAGAAAGTAAGAAGGATCTGTCTTCTTGAACTTAAGTCGGCATTGTGCCTTTTGTATTTAATTCCGATGCAATATCTGTATTTCTTCGTCAATAAGAAGGTCACAGGGATGCAGTAAACCTGAAGTGAAGCATCGGAATCTATAACTAGCGTCACAGAAATGGTTCAAAACATAGACAGTAAGAAGAGCCAGTCTTCTTGTACTTGAGTCGGCATTGTGCCTTTTGTATTTAATTCCGATGCAATTTCTGTATTTCTTCGTCAATAAGAAGGTCAGAGGGATACAGTATACCTGAAGTGAAGCATCGGAATCTCTAACTAGTGTCACAGAAATAGTTCAAAACATAGACAGTAAGAAGAGTCAGTCTTCTTGTGCTTATGTCGGCATTGTGCCTTTTGTAAATAATTCCGATGCAATTTCTGTGTTTCATCGTCAATAAGAAGCTCAGAGGGATACAGTAAATTTGAAGTGAAGCATCGGAATCTATAACTGGTGTCACAGGAATGGTTCAAAACATAGACAGTAAGAAGAGGCATTCTTCTTGTACTTAAGTCGGCATTGTGCCTTTTGTATTTAATTCCGATGCAATTTACGTGTTTCATCGTCAATAAGAAGGTCAGAGGGATACAGTAAACCTGAAGTGAAGCATCGGAATCTATAACTAGTGTCACAGGAATGGTTCAAAACATAGACAGTAGGAACAGTCAGTCTTCTTGTACTTAATTCGGCATTGTGCCTTTTGTATTTAATTAAGATTTAATTTCTGTGTTTCATCGTCAATAATAAGGTCAGAGGCATACAGTAAACCTGATGTGAAGCATCGGAATCTATAACTAGTGTCACAGGAATGGTTCAAAACATAGTCAGTAAGAAGAGTCAGTTACCTTGTACTTAAGTCGGCATTGTGATTTTGTATTTAATTCCGATGCAATTTCTGTGTTTCATCGTCGATAAGAAGGTCAGAGGGATACAGTATACCTGAAGTGAAGCATCGGAATCTATAACTACTGTCACAGGAATTGTTCAAATCATAGACAGTAAGAACAGTCAGTCTTTTTGTACTTAAGTCGGCATTGTGCCTTTTGAATTTTATTCCGATGCAATTTCTGTGTTTCATCGTCAATACGAAAGTCAGAGGGATACAGTAAAGCTGAAGTGAAGCATCGGAATCTATAACCAGTGTCACAGGAATGGTTCAAAACATAGACAGTAAGAAGGGTCCGTCTTCTTGTACTTTAGTCAGCATTGTGCCTTTTGTATTTAATTCCGATGCAATATCTGTGTTTTTTCGTCATTAAGAAGGTCAGAGGGATACAGTAAAACTGAAGTCAAGCATCGGAATCTATAACTAGTGTCACAGAAATGGTTCAAAACATAGACAGTAAGAAGACCCAGTCTTCTTGTACTTGAGTCGGCATTGTGCCTTTTGTATTTAGTTAGGATGCAACGTCTGTGTTTCATCGTCAATAAGAAGGTCAGAGGGATACGGTAAACCTGAAGTGAAGCATCGGAATCTATAACTAGTGTCACAGGAATGGTTCAAAACATAGACAGTAAGAAGACCCATTCTTTTTATACTTATATCGGCATTGTGCCTTTTGTATTTAATTACGATGCAATTTACGTGTTTCATCGTCAATAAGAAGGTCAGAGGGATACAGTAAACCTGAAGTGAAGCATCGGAATCTACAACTAGTGTCACAGGAATGGTTCAAAACATAGACAGTAAGAAGAGTCAGTTTTCTTGAACATAAGTCGGCATTGTGCCTTTTGTATTTAATTCCGATGCAATTTCTGTGTTTCATCGTCAATAAGAAGGTCACAGGGAGACAGTGATCCTGAACTGAAGCATCGGAATCTATAACTAGTGTCACAGGAATGGTTCAAATCTTAGACAGTAAGAAGAGCCAGTCTTCTTGTACTTGGGTCGACATTGTGCCTTTTGTATTTAATTCGGATGCAACTTCTGTGTTTCATCGTCAATAAGAGCGTCAGAGGGATACAGTAAACCTGAAGTGAAGCATCGGAATCTATAACTAGTGTCACAGGAATGGTTAAAACATAGACAGTTGGAAGAGTCAGTCTTCTTGTACTTAATTCGGCATTGTGCCTTTTGTATTTAACTAAGATTTAATTTCTGTGTTTCATCGTCAATAATAAGGTCAGAGGCATACAGTAAACCTGATGTGAAGCATCGGAATCTATAACTAGTGTCACAGGAATGGTTCAAAACATAGTCAGTAAGGAGAGTAAGTTATCTTGTACTTAAGTCGGCATTGTGCCTTTTGTATTTAAAGCCGATGCAATTGCTGTGTTTCATCGTCAATAAGAAGGTCAGAGGGATACAGTAAACCTGAAGTGAAGCATCGGGATCTATAACTAGTGTCACAGGAATTATTCGAATCATAGACAGTAAGAACAGTCAGTCTTTTTGTACTTAAGTCGGCATTGTGCCTTTTGTATTTTCTTCCGATGCAATTTCTGTGTTTCATCGTCAATACGAAAGTCAGAGGGATACAGTAAACCTGAAGTGAAGCATCGGAATCTATAACTAGTGTCACAGGAATGGTTCAAAACATAGACAGTAAGAAGGGTCCGTCTTCTTGTACTTTAGTCAGCATTGTGCCTTTTGTATTTAATTCCGATGCAATATCTGTGTTTTTTCGTCATTAAGAAGGTCAGAGGGATACAGTAAAACTGAAGTCAAGCATCGGAATCTATAACTAGTGTCACAGAAATGGTTCAAAACATAGACAGTAAGAAGAGCCAGTCTTCTTGTACTTGAGTCGGCATTGTGCCTTTTGTATTTAATTCCGATGCAATTTCTGTAATTCTTCGTCAATAAGGTCAGAGGGATACAGTATACCTGAAGTGAAGCATCGGAATCTATAACTAGTGTCACAGAAATGGTTCAAAACATAGACAGTAAGAAGAGTCAGTCTTCTTGTACTTATGTCGGCATTGTGCTTTTTGTAAATAATTCCGATGCAATTTCTGTGTTTCATCGTCAATGAGAAGCTCAGAGGGATACAGTAAATCTGAAGTGAAGCATCGGAATCTATAACTAGTGTCACAGGAATGGTTCAAAGCATAGACAGTAAGAAGAGGCATTCTTCTTGTACTTAAGTCGGCATTGTGCCTTTTGTATTTAATTCCGATGCAATTTACGTGTTTCATCGTCAATAAGAAGGTCAGAGGGATACAGTAAACCTGAAGTGAAGCATCTGAATCTATAACTAGTGTCACAGGAATGGTTCAAAACATAGACAGTAAGAAGAGTCAGTCTTTTTGTACCTAAGTCGGCATTGTGCCTTTTGTATTTAATTCCGATGCAATTTCTGTGTTTCATCGTCAATACGAAAGTCAGAGGGATACTGTAAACCTGAAGTGAAGCATCGGAATCTATAACTAGTGTCACAGGAAAGGTTCAAAACATAGACAGTAAGAAGGGTCAGTCTTCTTGTACTTAAGTCGGCATTGTGCGTTTTGTATTTAATTCCTGATGCAATTTACGTGTTTCATCGTCAATAAGAAGGTCAGAGGAATACAGTAAACCTGAAGTGAAGCATCGGAATCTATAACTAGTGTCTAAGGAATGGTTCAAAACATAGACAGTAAGAAGAGTCAGTTTTTCTTGTACATAAGTCGGCATTGCGCCTTTTGTAATTAATTCCGATGCAATTTCTGTGTTTCAGCGTCAATAAGAAGGTCACAGGGAGACAGTAAACCTGAACTGAAGTATCGGAATCTATAACTAGTGTCACAGGAATGTTCAAATCATAGACAGTAAGAAGAGTCAGTTTTCTTGTACTTAGGTCGGCATTGGGCCTTTTGAATATAATTACGATGCAATTTTTGTGCTTCTTCGTCAATAAGAAGGTCTGAGGGATGCAGTAAACCTGAAGGGAAGCATCGGAATCTATAACTAGTGTCACAGAAATGGTTCAAAACATAGACAGTAATAAGAGCCAGCCTTCTTGTACTTGTGTCGGCATTGTGCCCTTTTCTATTTAATTCGGATGCAACTTCTGTGTTTCATCGTCAATAAGAGCGTCAGAGGGATACAGTAAACCTGAAGTGAAGGCATCGGAATCTACAACTAGTGTCACAGGAATGGTTCAAAACATAGACAGTAAGAAGAGTCAGTTTTCTTGTACATAAGTCGGCATTGTGCCTTTTGTATTTAATTCCGATGCAATTTCTGTGTTTCATCGTCAATAAGAAGGTCACAGGGGAGACAGTGAACCTGAACTGAAGCATCGGAATCTATAACTAGTGTCACAGGAATGGTTCAAAACTTAGACAGTAAGAAGAGCCAGTCTTCTTGTACTTGGGTCGACATTGTGCCTTTTGTATTTAATTCGGATGCAACTTCTGTGTTTCATCGTCAATAAGAGCGTCAGAGGGATACAGTAAACCTGAAGTGAAGCATCGGAATCTATAACTAGTGTCACAGGAATGGTTCAAAACATAGACAGTTGGAAGAGTCAGTCTTCTTGTACTTAATTCGGCATTGTGCCTTTTGTATTTAATTAAGATTTAATTTCTGTGTTTCATCGTCAATAATAAGGTCAGAGGCATACAGTAACCTGATGTGAAGCATCGGAATCTATAACTAGTGTAACAGGATTGGTTCAAAACATAGTCAGTAAGAAGAAACAGTTATCTTGTACTTAAGTCGGCATTGTGCCTTTTGTATTTAATTCCGATGCAATTTCTGTGTTTCATCGTCAATAAGGAGGTCAGAGGATACCGTAAACCTGAAGTGACGAATCGGAATCTATAACTAGTGTCACAGAAATGGTTCAAAACATAGACAGTAAGAAGAGACAGTCTTCTTGTACTTGAGTCGGCATTGTGCCTTTTGTATTTAATTCCGATACAATTTCTGTGTTTTTTCGTCAATAAGATCGTCAGAGGGATACAGTAAACCTGAAATGAAGCATCGGAATCCATAACTAGAGTCACAGGAATGGTTCAAAACATAGGCAGGAAGAAGAGTCAGTCTTCATGTACTTAAGTCGGCATTGTGGTCTTTTGTATATAATTACGATGCAATTTTCTGTGTTTCATCGTCAATAAGAAGGTCAGCTGGATACAGTTACCTGATGTGAATCATCGGATTCTGTAACTAATGTCACCGGAATGGTAGAAAACCATTGACAGTAAGAAGAGTCAGTCTTCTTGCACTTAAGTCGGCATTGTGCCTTTTGTATTTAATTAAGATGCAATTTCTGTGTTTCATCGTCAATAAAGAGGTCAGAGGGATACAGGAAACCAGAAGAGAAACATCGGAACCTAAAACTAGTGTCACAGGATTGGTTCAAAGCATAGACATTAGGAAGAGTCAGTCTTCTTGTACATATGTCGGCGTTGTGCCTTTTGTATTTAATTCCGATGCAATTTCTGTGTTTCATCGTCAATAAGAAGGTCGGAGGATACAGTAAAACTGAAGTGAAGCATGAGAACCTATAACTAGTGTCACAGGAATGGTTCAAACCATAGACAGTAAGAAGTGTCAGTCTTCTTGTACTTAAGTGGGCATTTTGCCTTTTGTATTAATTCCGATGCAATTTCTGTGCTTCATCGTCAATAAGAAGGTCAGCTGGATACAGTAAACCTGAAGTGAAGCATCGGAATCTATAACTAGTGTCACAGGAATGGTTCAAAACATTGACAGTAAGAAGAGTCAGTCTTCTTGTACTTAAGTCGGCATTGTGCCTTTTGTATATAATTACGATGCAAATTTCTGTGTTTCATCGTCAAAAAGAAGCTCACAGGGATACAGTAAACCTGAAGTAAAGCATCGAATCTATAACTAGTGTCACAGGAATGTTTCAAAAGATAGACAGTAAGAAGAGTCACTCTTTTTGTAATTAAGTCGGCATTGTGCCATATGCATTTAATTCCGATGCAATTTCTGTGTTTCATCGTCAATACGAAGGTCAGAGGGATACAGTGGACCTGAAGTGAAGCATCGGAATCTATAACTAGTGTCACAGGAATGGTTCAAAACAAAGACACTAGGATGGGTCAGTCTTCTTGTACTTAAGTCGGCATTGTGCCTTTTGTATTTAATTCCGATGCAATATCTGTGTTTCTTCGTCTATAAGAAGGTCAGAGGGATACAGTAAAACCTGAAGTGAAGCATCGGAATCTATAACTAGTGTAACAGAAATGGTTTAAATCATAGACAGTAAGAAGACCCATTCTTCTTATACTTATATCGGCATTGTGCCTTTTGTATTTAATTACGATGCAATTTACGTGTTTCATCGTCAATAAGAAGGTCAGAGGGATACAGTAAACCTGAAGTGAAGCATCGGAATGTACAACTAGTGTCACAGGAATGGTTCAAAACATAGACAGTAAGAAGAGTCAGTTTTCTTGTACATAAGTCGGCATTGTGCCTTTTGTATTTAATTCCGATGCAATTTCTGTGTTTCATCGTCAATAAGAAGGTCACAGGAAGACAGTAAACCTGAACTGAAGCATCGGAATCTATAACTATGTCACAGGAATGGTTCAAAACTTAGACAGTAAGAAGAGCCAGTCTTCTTGTACTTGGGTCGACATTGTGCCTTTTGTATTTAATTCGATGCAACTTCTGTGTTTCATCGTCAATAAGAGCGTCAGAGGGATACAGTAAACCTGAAGTGAAGCATCGGAATCTATAACTAGTGTCACAGGAATGGTTCAAAACATAGACAGTTGGAAGAGTCAGTCTTCTTGTACTTAATTCGGCATTGTGCTTTTTGTATTTAATTAAGATTTAATTTCTGTGTTTCATCGTCAATAACGAGGTCAGAGGCATACAGTAAACCTGATGTGAAGCATCGGAATCTATAACTAGTGTCACAGGAATGGTTCAAAACATAGACAGTAAGAAGGGTCGGTCTTCTTGTACTTAAGTCAGCATTGTGCCTTTTGCATTTAATTCCGATGCAATATCTGTGTTTCTTCGTCATTAAGAAGGTCAGAGGCATACAGTAAAACTGAAGTCAAAGCATCGGAATCTATAACTAGTGTCACAGAAATTGTTCACAACATAGTAAGAAGAGCCAGTCTATTGGTACTTGAGTCGCCATTTGTGCCTTTTGTATTTAATTAGGATGTAACGTCTGTGTTTCATCGTCAATAACAAGGTCAGTGGGATTCGGTAAACCTGAAGTGAAGCATCGGAATCTATAACTAGTGTCACAGGAATTTTTCAAAACATAGACAGTAAGAAAGACCCTTTCTTCTTATACTTAAGTCGGCATTGTGCTCTTTGTATTTAGTTCCGATGCAATTTCTGAGTTTCATCGTCAATAAGAAGGTCCAAGGGATATAGCAAACCTGAAGTGAAGCATCGGAATCTACAAGTAGTGTCACAGGAATGGTTCAAAGCATAGTCAGTAAGAAGAGTCAATCTTCTTGTACTTAAGTCGGCATTGTGCCTTTTGTATTTAATTAAGATGCAATATCTGTGTTTCATCGTCAATAGGAAGGTGAAAGGGATACAGTAAACCTGAAGAGAAGCTTCGGAATCTATAACTAGTGATACAGGAATGGTTCAAAACATAGACAGTAGGAAGAGTCAGTTTTCTTGTGCTTAAGTCGGCATTGTGCCTTTTGTATTTAATTCCGATGCAATTTCTGTAATTCTTCGTCAATAAGGTCAGAGGGATACAGTATACCTGAAGTGAAGCATCGGAATCTATAACTAGTGTCACAGAAATGGTTCAAAACATAGACAGTAAGAAGAGTCAGTCTTCTTGTACTTATGTCGGCATTGTGCTTTTTGTAAATAATTCCGATGCAATTTCTGTGTTTCATCGTCAATGAGAAGCTCAGAGGGATACAGTAAATCTGAAGTGAAGCATCGGAATCTATAACTAGTGTCACAGGAATGGTTCAAAGCATAGACAGTAAGAAGAGGCATTCTTCTTGTACTTAAGTCGGCATTGTGCCTTTTGTATTTAATTCCGATGCAATTTACGTGTTTCATCGTCAATAAGAAGGTCAGAGGGATACAGTAAACCTGAAGTGAAGCATCTGAATCTATAACTAGTGTCACAGGAATGGTTCAAAAACATAGGACAGTAAGAAGAGTCAGTCTTTTTGTACCTAAGTCGGCATTGTGCCTTTTGTATTTAATTCCGATGCAATTTCTGTGTTTCATCGTCAATACGAAAGTCAGAGGGATACTGTAAACCTGAAGTGAAGCATCGGAATCTATAACTAGTGTCACAGGAAAGGTTCAAAACATAGACAGTAAGAAGGGTCAGTCTTCTTGTACTTAAGTCGGCATTGTGCCTTTTGTATTTAATTCCGATGCCAATTTACGTGTTTCATCGTCAAT